>NC_136479.1:6450783-7650783 GCF_902686455.1 Sciurus vulgaris | reverse complement strand
AGAGTCTTTTGAAGGTTAATTAAAAATACAAGATAGGTTTCTTTTTTGATTTTTTAGAATCAATGATTAGCTTTATTTTTATCCCAGAAACTGATCCTATTGATTTTTTGCCATCATCATCATTATTATTATTATTATTTGATTCCTTGCACAAAATGGGGTATGACTTTCATTTCTCTGGTTGTACACAGAGCGGAGCCACGCCATTTGTGTGATCACATACGTCCACAGGGTAATGATGTTTGCCTCCTTCCACCAGCTTTCCTCCCTCGACACCCTCATTTCCCAAGGTGGCTTTCTTTCTGAAGAAAAAAAGAAACTGACCTACGAGCTGACCGGCCGCTACCAACACGTCGAGGTGTTTCCTATCTGGCAATTCCCTATGTGGACTTGCCGGGGAATGTGTCGTGCACACTTGACTTTCTGTAGCTGCAGAGGCATTGGGTGCAGACGCTCAACCTGGGCATAGTGAGAGGAGCAGCAAGGAGGGAGCCAAGAGGAGAGGGTCGCCACTCCTGCAGAAGATGTGCCCAGAGCTGCTGCCAGGGAGGACGGAGAAGATGAGAGGAGTCCCCGGAGTCACCAGGGTCCTGCAGGGCGTGGGCTCCCGGAGAGTCCCTCAGGTAGGACGGAGATCTGAAAACACGTGCCCGCCACTCACCTGCCAGTTATTTGTGCAGCTGTCTCTGTGTTCATCCAACGCCCTCCATTCCCAAATGCTTCCAATCCGCAATCTGCGTGCGCGCGTGCACTGGGCCTTGTACTGGAAGAGTCAGGATTGCAGACCGTCACAGGGTGTAGCCTGAGAAAATCTGGATCTTGAAGTCAGAGGAGACCTTGACCATGACCGCCTCTGCTTCTCCCAGAGAATAAACTGAAGAGTTGGGCAGGACACTAGACTTTGGTGGGCAAAGGATACCACACATCCAAGTCCCTCCTGCTTGATTCCAAGGGGAGAAGGGTGTGTGTGTGTGTGTGTGTGTGTAGCATGTGGGCTGTATCAGACACACAGTTAGTCAATCCCTCATGCCAAGCCTTTTCCCACATTCTCTGATATGCATGACAGTTTTTCTTAGTACTTGGAGAAGGAAGGAGTTTTGATTGAAATGTTGGGAGCTATGATTGGATTTCTGTATTACGTAGGACTGCTGGTTTCAGCTGATGGGATTACAAGTTAAACTGGATGAGGAGTGGGGGAGAGAGGAGAGGAAGTGTAAGGGCTCTTGTGGCTCAGTGAGTAACATTGGGCTGGCTTCAGGCATGAGTAGACCCAGGCACTCTGTCAGTACCGAGAACAAATAGAATTTGTGGGGGGTGAATCCTGAATGGAAATTAGATACCTGGATTTCAGTGCAGCACTTGAGGCTGGACAAGAAGAAACCACAGTGTGTATTTCTGCCCTTCTTTTATTTTATTGTACTTGTTAGTGCATTTCAATTGTACAGATTGGTGGGTTTCACTGTGACCTTTATATCCATGCATGTCTCCTGCCTGGATCATGTCCACCTCCCTTCTGCCCTCCATTCCTCTCCTCTCTCTTGCCTCTCTCTGGGGTCCTCTCCCTTTCCCTGAAAATAGTCCCTCCCTCTCCACTCTCAGGTTGCCTGTTTTTAAAACTATTATTTTTATTTTTACACACTGCATTTTGATTCATTGTACACAAATGGGATACATCTTTTTGTGTCTGTGGTTGTGCACGATGTAGATTCCCACCATTCGTGTAATCATACATGTACATAGGGTAACAATGTCTGTCTCAGTCCACCATTTTTCATACCCCTGCCCCTCCTCCCTCTCACTTCCCTGTACATAATCTAAAGTTCCTCCATTCTTTTCTCACCTCCCCACCCCCATTATATATCATCATCCACTTATCAGGGAAAACATTCAGCCTTTGGTGTTTTGGGCTTGGCTTATTTCACTTAGCATGATATCCTCCAATCCCATCCATTTATCTGCAAATGCCATAATATTATTCTTCTTTATGGCTGAGTAATATTCCATTGTGCATATGTACCACAATTTCTTTATCCATTCATCTGTTGAAGGGCATCAAGGTTGGTTCCACAATCTAGCTATTGTGAACTGAGCTGCTGTAAACATCCATGTGGCTGTGTTACTGTACTATGCTAATTTTAAGTCCTTCTACATAGGAGAGAAAACATACCATCTTTGTCTTTCTGTGTGTGGCTCATTTTGCTTAACATGATATCCTCAGTCCCATGCATTTTCCTGCAAGGACGGGATTTCGTTTTATGACTGAACAACACCCCATTGTGTATATATGCCAGGATTTCTTTATCCAATCAGCTCTCAGCAGGCACTTGGCTAATTCCATATCCTGACTCTTGTGAATTGTGTTGCACTGAACACGGGGGTTCAGGTGTCTCCTCTGAGAGTATACCCAGGTGGGATGGCTGGGCCACACGGCAGGTGTGTCGTTAGTCTTTTTGAGGAATCTCCATACTATTTCCCATCATGGCTATATGAATTGACATTCCCACCAACTGCGTGTATAAGGGCTCCTTTTTCTCCACATCCTTGACAGCATTTGTTGTTTGTTTGTTTGTTTTGTTTTGTTTTGTTTTTAATAGTAGCCATTCTGACTGGGGCAAGATGGAATCTCAATGTCATTTCGATTTGCATTTCCCTGAAGCCTAAAGATATCGAGCACTTTTTTCATGCACTTACTGGCTATTTGTAGTTTTTCTTTTGAAAGCTGACTGTTTAGATTAGTTGCCTACTTTTTTATTGGAGTGCTTGTTCCTTTGATGATGAGTTTCTTGAGTCCTTTGTATACCCTGGATACTAACCCTCTGTCCAATGAAGGCTGGCAGAGATTTTCTCCACTGCTCTACATGGTCTCTCCACTCTGCGATGGTTACCTTTGTTGTGTGGCTTTCTCATTTGATGTGATCCCTTTGTGGGTTCTTGCTTTTGCTTCTTGAGCTATTAAGGTCCTCTTCAGGAAATTGTTGCTTGTGCCGACATCTCAAAGTGCTTCCTGTATATTTTCTTCTAGAAGCTTCAATGTTTTAAGATCTTAATTAAGGTCATTGATTCATTCTGAGTTGACTTTTATGGGGGCGAAAGTGCTTTCGTTTCCATCTTCTACCTGTGGACATCCAGTTTGCCCAGCACCATTTGCTGAAGCACTGCCTTTTCTGCGTGCATTCGTCCGTCCTCCTTCTTCAGATGGAGTTCAGTTCCTTCAGTTAAATCCAGAAAGCGTTCTACCCATCTTCCTCCAAATCTAAGCCTCCTTCCTGATTCCCTTTTGCATAGAAGTCACAATAAAGGTCTCCCACCCAGCAGAAACCCAGGAGGAATGAAATTTGCAATATCACATCTAGCTCCCCATCCATCAGCTGTCACCTGCCCCTCCTGTGGACTAACTGTGACCCGAAGTTCAGCTTTCTCAAGAGCAGGACCTTGGCCTCCTTGAATAGGAGAAAGGAGATGGGAAAGGGCATAGGTCCATACTGCATGGGGAGGTAGTCCTCTCCCCAAAGAGAAGCTCCAGAAAGGGAACCATGATAAATGTGTGCCTGGCAGTTGACTTGGAGCCTCCTGTGGTCTCTTCTCTGGGAGCTCTGGCTGTGCATAATGGATCCTGGGAGGATGAGAAAAGAGCCTCAGATTTTCTTTGCAGATACAAGTTCAGAGGCAGATAAAGTTAATAGCTTTCTTTATGTGCTAAAAAGCACACAAAGTGGAAGATGATTCTCTCCACAGGATCTGGCAGAGGAAAGGGGAAATGTTGTACTCCACTGTGTAGTATAGTGTTCCAGAGCTGGATCTCTGGGTCCAGACTGCCTGGGTTAGGATCCCAGAGGGCTGTAAGCCACTCTGAGCCTCAGTTTCCTCATCTGTAATATGTAAATATGCAGGCTGCATTTCCAGGGGTTACACAGTTCAATCAATGTAATTCAACACATAAATAAAATTAAAGACAAAAATCACAGAGTCATTTCAATCGATGCAGAGAAAGTCTCGAACAAAATTCAGCATCCATTCATGATCAAAACACTGAAGACACTAAGGCTAGGAAGAATTTACCTTGACATCCTAAAGACTACATATGACAAACCCAAAGCCAATATCACAGTGGATGGGGAAAAAACTGAAAGTATTTCCTTCAAAATCCAGAACAAGACAAGGATTGTCACTCTTTCCACTACTATCCAATATAGTTCTTGAAACTGTAGCCAGAAAAATTAGGCAGATGAAGAAACTTAAATAGTCACAAGTCAGAAAAGAAGAAATCAAATTATCTTTGTTTGCAGATGACATGATTCTATACTTACAAGATCCAAAAAGATTCACCAGGAGACTGCTAGAGCTAATAAGTTCAGCAAAATAGCAGTTTACAGAATCAACAAGCAAAAACCACTGAACTTTCTATACAGCAAGAAAGAATCTGCTGAGAAAGAAATCAAGAAAACAATCCCGTCAACAACAGCTTCAAGAATACCTAGAAATAAGTCTAACCAAGAAAGTGAAATACCTCTACAAAGAAAGCAATAGAACATTCAAGAAAGAAATTGAAGATGATGCAAGAAGATGGAAAAATCTCCCATGTTCATGGATAAGCAGGATTAATATTGTTAAAATGGTCACACTACCAAAAGCAACATACTGAGTCAATGTAACCCCCATCAAGATAGCAATGACATTCTTCACAGAATTATTTAAAAAACAGTCCTAAAATTCGTTTGGAAGAATAAAGACCCAGAATAGCCATTTTAAACCAAAAAAAGCAATGCAGGAGGCATCACAGTACTTGACTTCAAATTATACTGTAGAGCTATAATAACAAAAACTGCATGGTACTGGCATAAAAACACATTTAGACCGAGGGAACAGAATAGAAGACACAGAGACAAACCCACCCAAATACAGTCATTTGACACTCAACAAAGGTGCCAAAAACATACATTGGAAAAAAAGCCTTTTAAACAAATGGTACTGGGAAAACTGGTTGTCCATATGTAGAAGAATGAGACCACACCCTTATCTCTCACCCTGCACAAAGGTCAAATCAAAATGGATCAGAGACATAGGAATTAGACCAGAAACTAAGAAACACGTAGGAAAAAACTTAGGGTCAGAATTCTATCATGTAGGCTCAGGCAATGACTTTCTCAATAGGTCTCCTAAGGCTCAGAAAACAAAGTTAAGAGTTAATAAATGGGATAGTATCAAATTAAAAAGCTTCTGCACAGAAAAGGATGCAATGAAGAAAGTGAAGAGAGAACTCACAGAATGGGAAGAATCTCTGCTAGCTACTCTTCTGGTGGGGTTTAGTATCTAGTATATGTAAAGAACTCAAAAAAATTAACACCTAGTGGAGTGAAACGGACATTTTCACCTCACGTACATGTATGACTGCATGACTGATGTGATCCTACAACATGTACAATCAGAAAAATGAGAGCTTACACTCTATTTATGTATGTTCTATAAAAATGCATAAACGCATTCTACTGTCATGTACAACTAATTAGAACAAATAAGAAATTAATAAAGAAATTTTAAAGAAAAAACAACCAATTACTAGATGGGAAAATGAACTAAATAGATATTTCTCAAAAGTAGAAATACAAATGGCCAAAGAACGTATGAAAAAAAGGGTTAAACTGAGATTTCATCTCACACCAGTCAGAATGGCAGCCATCAAAAGTGACTAATTAGAACAAATAAAAAATTTTAAAGATACCAACAATTGCTGGAGAGGAGATGGAGGAAAAGGAACGCTTTTACACTGTTGGTGAGATTGCAAATTAGTACAACCACTGTGGAAATCAGTATGGAATTTTCTCCAAAGACTAGGCATAGAACCACTTTATGACCTAGCTATACCACTCTTCGGTATTTATCCTAAAGAATGAAAGTCATCATACTAGAGTGACATGAGATACCCATGTTTATAGCAGCACAGTTAACGATCACCAAACTGTGGAACCAGCCTAGGTGCCTATGAAGAGATGAATAGATAATGCAAATGTGGTATATATGTATATATATACACAATGGAGTTTCATTCAATTATAAAGAAGAATGGCATATGTCACCTGCAGGAAAATGGATGGAACTTGAGAACATTATGTTAAGTGAAATAAGCCAAACTTAGAAAGTCCAAGTTTGTATGTTTTCTCTCATATGCAAAAACTAGAGAGGAAAATGGAAAAGAATTATTGGGAGTGGGTCTTGTGAAAATCTAAAGGAGATCAGTAGAGTAGGGTAAGGGAACCAAGGGGAGGGAGGAGAGAGGGAAAGGGGAAATATGGGGAATATTGGCCAAATTACATTGTTGTATTATGTGTGTTATGACTATACAACAACAAATCCCACCATTATGTGCAACTATAATGCACTAATAAAATATGGAGAAAAATATATGAGCATGCACAATTGATGCAAAAATGTCCCCAAGCTTTTACTTCTCCTGGTACCCATAGCTTCTCAATGTGACTTTGCAGCTGCTCTAATCCGAATGTTGTCTGTTCCCCCACTTCCTGTATGTGGACTGACCTTGAAATTTGCTTTATTTCATCAATGGCATGCAGTGGAGGTAACAGCCTGGACCAGCTCTGGGCCACCTCAAGAGTTCTTCTGTGCTTCCACTGGTGCTGTTGGGCAAAGTCTAGGATAGCTTGCTGAATGGTGAGTGACATGTGACCCAATCATACCAGTGCACCCAGCCAGCAGCCAGCCAACCACCAGGCTTGTGAGCGAGCTCATCTGAGGTCAGCCAGCTCCAGTCACAAGCCAACTAACTATGGATGCATGTCCAAGACCAGTAGAGATCTGCTGAGTCCATCCCTATGGACAGAACTGCCCAGTCAACCAGCAGACATGAGAACTGAGTAAGCAGTTGTTACTATTTGAAGCCAGGAATTAGACTCTGTGAGTGGTACAAACTTTTCTATGACATACTATATCCTAGGCATAATTCTAAATCTTTTCCAAATATCGGGTCTTTTAATTTTTCAAACGAGCTGAAGAAATGGCTACTCCTATTCATTTTCAGGTCTTCCCAGCTAGCAAGCAGCAGAGCCAGAGTTTGGACCAGGCAGGCTGATTGCAGAGATGAGTTTTGTTACACTGGTGATTTTCCCCAGTGAGAAATGTAGGTTTGAAATTGCAGTTATAATACGATCCAATTTTTATTTTTAAGGCACATATATAATCTCTAGATGCCTATGTACACATGGGAATGAATCAAGAAATTAGTCCGGAAACATGCGCAGTGGTATTCTCACTGCAGTGATCCCCAGCAGAGGGTGCATCACTTTTTACTTTCTTCTTTTTTACTTCTCAAAATTGCGGGTTTATTTTTTGCATAGAGTGTGTGTTATTTTAACAAGCAGAAAAAATAAATAAATAAATTAGGCGATTCCCATTTGGAGACAGACAGGGATCAGTGCTGGTCACTCACTCACCATGTGGTCTTGAACCTCAGGTTTACTCACCTGCATAATGAAACGCTCAGGTGTGTCTGCAGGGCATTGGTGAGAGGACCAAACGGGGCCATGGACGTGACGAGGGCAGATGGATGGAGCACATGAGCCCATGCACACCAGTTCTGCCATTTTAATTTAGAGACCGAGATATCTGACTGACCACCTAAAACAGGAGAGGAAGAGTCCTGGAGGGGAGGTTGCCTCATGATCTGGGCCCATTCAGGCTTTGTTTTAAGGCCTGACTTGGCACATGTGTGACTTGGACCACTTTCCCAACCTCACTAAAATCCAGATCCTCCTGTGAAGGGGCACCTTACGCTCTCGAGGAGTGTCATGCAGACTAAATCCAATCAGTCCCACCAGGTCATGAGTTCTGCATGTTTCCTCTCTCACAATTACTGGCTGTTTTCTTATTTTTTTTTTCACCCCAGAATTAAACTTCGCAGTCCTACCCTAAAAGGAAAAGTGTTTCCATTTTTATGGTAGCGACGTCATAGGTAGAAGATAATACTTGCAAAAAATACAAGGAGGATAAAGCAATGCTCTTTAAAATCTAGCTAAGGAATGTTACCTACAGAAGGCTCTAAATTTGAGATGTGTTCTTTTTATGTTTGAAAAAAAAGACACTCAATAATTAGAGAAGCGTACATATGGGTGAGTGGTAGAAGAGGAACAGCAGGTGGCTGTCTCCAAATTTGGAGGTACTGGGGTAAAAATGAGGAAGATAACAACCGCAAGGGCATGTCTTGGTCCCAAGTCCAAATCTGTGAAGGACCCACAGGAAGACTGAAAATATTTATGGGGGAAAGGTGGTCTGGAGGAGGGAAGACTGGGGCTCATGGACCGGAGCCACAGAGACAGAGGGTTCTAGCCCTTTACTCTTCATGGTATTTTGCTACTGGAGAGCAGAAAAGCAACATTACCACCTTGGGGTTGTGGGTAACCTTCAGGCCAGAGCCATCTCGGGTAGGGATGGAGTGAGTCCTCATGAGTGTTGGTGGATTGGCCAGCCCCTGGGCATGTTGGCCACACCCAACATAGTCCACCCTATGGTCTAGATGCCCCTAGAAGACAGCTACCTCCACACCATGGAAAAACAGTCCTGGGGAACAAAATTCACAAGACAATGAGAATCCTAACTTACACTCAAATTCTAAAATAAAAACTCAGAAGGCAAGTTGATCATCGTGATGGCTAAAAGTAAAACTAGGGAGACCTAGAACATTGGCTTGGGCAGCTTCCTCCAGAGACACCTGGGGAAATAGAGAAATAGAAATGATGACAGTCAAGTGAAGAGGTTGAAACTAGGCATGGAAAGAGTTCTAGAAAGAGAGAACAGAAATGGAAAGGAGGAACATTTATAAACAAATGATTGATAAGGAAGAATGGATGGATTTATGCATGAATATGTATATGAATATACAGTTGGATGCATGTATGCATGGATGTATAGATGGGTGGATAAATGATTGGGTTTGTGGATGTGTGGATATGTGCATGGATGAATAGATGGATGGATGCACGGATGGATGGATGCATGGATAGATGACAGAATTTGTGAAAGCATGGAGTTGTGCATGGATACACAGATGGATGGTTAGATGCATGGATGGATGGGTGGACGGATTAATAGATGGACAGATAGATGGATATATGCATTGATGAATAGGTGTATGAATGAATGGATGGGTGGACAGATGGATGGATGCATGCATAGATGGATGGGTGGATAGATGGATGAATGCATAGATGAATGGGTGGATGGATGGATGGATTAATGGATGGATACAGCATTGATGAATTGGTGGATGAATGGATGGATGAATGCATAAGCGGATGGGTGGATGGATGGATGGATGGATGGATGGATGGATGACTGGATTTGTGCCTGCGTGGATATGTGTGTGGATGCATAGATGGATGGAGGGTGGGCCAAAATTAAGGTAGAATACAAGTGATTTCTCCTGGCACAGACCAGTCACATTAAGGAGGAAAAGAGAGTTCCTCTGCAGAGGGACAGACCTATTTGCAAGAAAAGATATTTCTAGTCCTTCAGCACTTAATCTAGGAGACATATTTTAAGCTGTGGATGATGGAGGTCTGTGCAAAAGAGGAAAACAAGAGATGCTTAGGTGGCTTAGAGAACAAAGTAAAACAGTTTCCTCTTTGTTTTATGCCTCACATATGAGAGCTGAGCTTTGATATCCCAATGAGGCTTAGCCTATCAATCCATCAGCACCATCAATATTTCAAATTGGCACCCACCAGCCCGCAAACTTTTATTTTCCTGAACAATGCCCTGAGTCACATCAGCCCCGTGAATGGAAGTCTGTATCTTTTCCAGTCTCATTGAGCCAATGTCTTAAAAAAATAGATATATATTTAGGGTTTTCAAAAAGAGATAATGAGCAATTGCTAATAATTATTTGAAGCTATTAGAGTTGGTCCCAGAACAATTAATGCTACTGTTGAGTCTTGATAATACCGGAAAGATAATTTAAGCCTGGTGCAAGGAGGGCTGCCAAGATGTGCTTAACAATAGAACTGAATTTTCAAACATACAGATGTAATTTTTTCAAGCAGTGAAAATTCAAGTGAATTGAGTTTCGATGAAATGATGGTGTCTTGTACATCTCCTAGAACATTCAGAATGGAGAGGCAGATGTTCCCAGGGAGGGAACAAGTTTGTAAGAATCCAGCCGGGTTCCTCAGGAGCTGGGGAGGTATCTGCACTGAGCACCAGTTCAGCGCATAACAGTGGGGGCCTCTTGGAGCCATGACTTCTGTGTTAGACTCCTGCAGTGGCTCTAAGAGATCACCACAAAGGTGCTGACTTACAACAGAAGAAATTTATTTCCTTACTGTTCTGAAAGTCAGAAGGACAAAATCAAGGTCACCAGGGTTGGCTTCAGAAGCTCTGAGGGAGAATCGATTGCACACCTCTCTCCTTGCTTCTGGCGGCTGCTCTCAACTCTTAGCATCCCTGGCCGTGGGTATGCATCTTTCCTGTCTCTACCTGCATCCCACATCTCCTTCTCTTCCTGTCTTCTCCCCTGTTCTTCTCCAACAGACACTTGTGATCGGATTTAGGGGCCACCCTACACAAGATGCTGTCATCTTGAGATCCTTAATTATCTCTGCAAAGAAACTTTTCCCAAATAAGTTCAGATTCACAGGCATCATCTGAGTGGACGTGTATTTTGGGAAGAGACCTCTCATCCTCTTGCAGCTCCTTAGACAATTGGCTGCTGTCTCTGCCTTCATCCCCTGCCTTCCCATCACCTCCCCAGACACACAGACCTCCTGCCCGTTCCCCGAACACACCAAGCTCATCTTGAACCAGGAATGCTACTCCCCACTTCTGGAATCTTGTCCTGTGTTCCTGCCTCGGAGTGACCTTCCTAGGCTGCTCTGTATAATTGGCCCTCCATCTTCAGCCTCTCTCCACCACATCTTTCATGGCGCCACCTGAAATTATCACAGACATCTGTTTATTCTTTCTTTTCTCCCATCACTAAATGATAACATTCCATAAGGTCAAGGTCCTCCCTGTCCTATGGACCAAAACAAGATCTACGGTGACCTGAACAACTTCTGTCCCATTGTGGATCTCAGTGAAGAGTTGTTGCATCAGTGATAGAAGATACAATGTCACTAGGGGCACCACGGAGTCAAGTTAATAATGTGAGTTTTACGGGAGACTTCAGGTTGAAGACCTTGCAGATCCAGGGGATCCATCCCGTTTGATGCTTCTGCTTGGTGAAGAGGTAGGACCAGCGCAAATGGGAACGGGCTGGAGGGGAGCTTGAGCGGGCCTGCGTGTTGAGATTCCTCTTGGCCTCTCTGGGCAACCTCCCCACCTTGAGTGTGAAGAGGGCAGGACCCTCTGAGAAATGAGTGTCTTATGACCTACAGTGAAGCAGGGCAGATCTTTGTGGACAGTTCTCACACCTAAGGTGGGGCAGAGTCAGAGTGGTGATTTTAGGTTCTATGTCTGGCATCGGGGAGAGGGGTTCTGGCTTACATGGCCCATGTTGAGGAGGAGAGACTCTTGTGTCTATGTCCTGCCACTGAGGAGAACAAGAGCAATCGACAGGGGAGAGAAGGTTGGAGAAGAACTTCACCTCTAAGGCCTTCACTTGGGGTACCATTTTGGGAACACAAACAGTTCCCCGCTCCTGCTTCCACAGGACCACTGGCGTGGTTCAGCCCCAGACAGCCTTAGATGACTGCTCTGCCTTCTGCCTGGTCTCCTTGCTCTGTTCTTGCTTTTCTCTGATCACTGACAGAGGACTCCCCGAATCACAGATCTGACCAGCTCCCAGGTAGGCGCCCTCCTGCCTGTAGACTGAGGTCCTCAGCCCTTGCCCGGAAGCCCTCGCTTCTGTCTCGGCCAGATGATAGCAAGATCTTAACCCAGTCAGTGAATTCATCCCTGATGGGATTAACTGAGCTGGTGGGTGTGGCTAGAGGACATTGGAATTGGGGTGTGGCTTTGGGGTATATGTTTTGTGTCTGGAGAGTGGAGTCTCTCTGCTTCCTGATCACCGTGATGTGAGCTGCTTCCCTCTGCCACCCTCTCCTGCCATGATGTTCTGCCTCACTTCAAGCCCCAAGGAATGGAGCCGCCTCCTATGGACTGAGACCTCTGAAACCGTGAGCCCGCAGATAAACCTTTCCTCCTCTATAGTTGTGCTGGTCAGGGTCAGTTAGTCACAGAAGTGAAATAGCTGACTAGAACAGTATATCACCCAGTTACGGAGAGCGCCCCAGGACCCTTGTCTGCCGTTTCACTCAGGAGGGCCATCGCCACCTCCCTAGATCACTCGGTGTCTGTCACGGCAGCCGGGTCTTCTGGCTTCCTGGCCCTGCTCCCATTGGCTGCCACATACCACAGACTGAGTGGATGATAAAACAGAAATCTATTTTCTCACAACCCTGGAAACCGGAAGATTGGGTGTCGTGGGGGCTGGATTTTACCGAGGTCTCTCTCCTCAGCTTGTCGATGTCGCCTGGGTCCTCATGTGGTGGTCCTTCTGTGCCTGGCTGTGTCCTCATCTCCTCTTCTTATAAGGCCACCAGTTGGGCTGATTAGATCCCACCCAGCAGACCTGGCTTCACCAGGATGCCTCCGGAAAGGTTCCATCTCCAAATAAAGTCACATTCTCCAGTAGGCTGAAGAGTCGGACTCCGGGAAGGGACACGATTCTGCCCGTACTTGAGACAGATCTGAGCATACGACTCCCTGCAGAGTTTCGGGGTGAGATCGCCACAACCAGGTGAGTCCAGGAGGCCCATGTGGATGGGCCTGCCTCCTCACCACGGTGCCGTCCCTGCGGCTGATCGCTCTGCATCAAAGCCCTGCCGTTGTGCCCCGGGGATCTGTCACTCTGCATGAGCAGCACCCTCTAGAGAAGGTCCATTTGCTCTTTCCTTTTTAACAGCCCATTGAGGTGTGACTGACAGGTCATCAATGATGCTGTCAAAAGGCACCGGGGGAAGTTTCCAGGCATCCCTCAGCACCCAGGTTGTGAAATACGCTGCCCTCCAGAAGCTTCCTCTTGCCCCTTTGCCGTCTCCCCCAGCTCCTTGCCCTCCCATCTCTGGGCAAACTCTGGTTGGCATTCTGGCATCACAGGCTTGTTCACATTTTTCTAGAATTTTCTATCAACAGAACCATACCTCATGTGCCCTTCTGTTTGACTTTTTCCACTCTGCATGATTATTTGGAATTCCTCCATGTCACTGCAGATATCGACCAATCATTCCCTTTTCCTGGAGCACAGAGTCCATCACACAAATGATAGACAAGCAGTCTGTTAATCCAGTGTTGAATTGTTGGATTGGGGTTGTTTTCAATTTGGGGGTATTACGAGCACAGCTGTTATGGCCATTTGCGTACAAATCTGCAGACAGACGTAGATCTTTTCTTGTGGTAAATACCTAGAGGTAGAGTGGCTGGAGGATGTGGCTCAGTGCTTCCTTTGACCAGAACCTAAGGATTAAATGTTGCACTGTGGAAAAGGAAGATGATGCAAACCTCTGCAGAGCTGTTGGATGCCTACAGCCAGTTATCATAGAACCGAAAAAGAAAAATACTCTCTTGTTCTCTCTTTATCCTTCCGTCAACTGTCCTCCTGTGCAACCCTGCAACTCCTGCCCTGCTGATGTCCTGCCGTGGGAAATGCGGATGAAGGAAGACTCCCTCTTTTCTTCAAGACTTGGAATGTGGTGTGTGCATCCTCCTGGTAATGGCAGCCCCTTTGTGGTTCTGGGGTAACTTTAGGAGAAACCACATTGGCCTCCAGAGACAGGAACGAGCTCCCTGCAGGTTTACCCAGCCATGGAAGTCAGAGAGGAAAACGTGCATTAATACTGCAAGCATCTCCATATTTCATCACCTTCTCCAGGCAGCAGATATTGACGGGCCAGTGACAGCTTTGGAGTCAGACTGCCTGGATTTGAACCCTGGTTTGTGTCATTCTCTAGACTCAGACTTGGTGCAGGCTACTTAAGCTCCTGGGCCTCAGGCCCCTCCTCTGTAAACGTAGGTGATAGAGTCTCTCCAAGAATTAAGGGTGAACAGTATCGATCACAGTAAGCTCTCTTGAAATGGTATCGTTGTTATTATCCAGTCTCCTTGGAGTCCAAGCCTTCTCATCGCTATGGCAACCCGTGTGACAGAAAGAATCGGATGCTGCTCTCCCTGGGTGCTCTAAAAGTTAAAACGTCACCTTTATTTGCAGCACTCTGCTTTGAAGATGCCTTATTGACCTGCGTCGTTTCATATCAGTGCTCCTAAGCTCCCACCTGAAGAGTGAACGAGAACAGAATGGGTATTTTAAAGCAGTTAGTCGGGGCCATAGAAATGCCCCAAGGATCGAAGCGAGAATCGATTATGTTAATGCACGGCCACTCGCTGCCGTTTTCCTCGAGATAATGTCAAATATCTAACAGAACGTTGTTGAGCAGAGGTGGGAGAACATTTCAGGGGAAAAAAAGTTAAAAATTTTCCCTGTACCAATCCTGTTTAGCTAATATTGAGCCTTGCTGTGATTAATGTTATGCCCCATAACCCTGACTTATTAATATTCTTCAGCATGTGGCACCTCTGGGAACTTCACCAAGTTCAATGGTACTGTGAGGCTTTGAAATACCCAGGGCTGACTGGGCTGTCTTGCAGGAATAATGAGCTTTCCGGGCTCTCTCTGCTCTGCTGTCTTCTGCATCCTCCGTGGCAGGGCTGCCAGCTGCCCCCTTCTCCTACCTGTTTCCCTGACCTCTCCTCCTCTTTTAGTTTTGCACAAAATATGAAATCATTTGCTTCCAACACAGACTTCAGAGCTCCAGGCCCTTTGAATCTTCTGACAGTGTTGCTGTTGGATACTCTGTTGCATTTTCTTTTTTTTTTTTTTAGGTGCTGGGGATTGAACTCAGGACCTTAGGCATGCCAGGTAAGCACTCTACCGACTGAGCTATATCCCTGACCCTCTCCATTACATTTTGACACAGAAGAGTCTGGCTCCGTCTCTACTCCCCGCTGGGGATTTGAATAGGCAAAGTGGCCATAAACACAGTCACATCTAGGACAACAACACTGTGCACCCGTACAACAGAGGGAGGGGGATTTATTTCATGAGAGATTTGCCCAAGAGATGGGGAGGTGATCAGGAACTTAAAGGAAGCCTTCCAATGCTGGATTGATGATGTGTGCTCCTCACTTGTCTGGTCCAGAAGCGGTGAGGTGCCAGTGGTTTACAGTCAGATGCAGCTGGATTCCAGTGTCAGCCATAGCTTTACCACCTACACGGAGGGGAGGCTTGTGTCCCCCTTCCCAGGAATTTGGAGTGGCGAGGCTTGTGGATGGCAAGCGTCTGAGCCAGGGGAGATCACCACGCCTTGTCTCCACCCGCCGGGCAAAGCGTACTTCCACTCTCCTTTCCTGGGATGGTCTCCCCCAGAGGAGGAGCAGAGTCCAGACTCCCAGAAAGGGCCAAGGCCATGAGGGCGGGACTCGCTCTGCATCCCAGAGCCTCATCCCGCACGCACAGTAGGTTACGTAAACCATGACTGACAGGAGCCGGGAGCAGGCCAGCAGGGATACACACCTCTGGTCCTTTGGGAGTTCACGGGGATCATGTCCTTGGGGTTGTGTTGCTGTTCGTGTTTCAATCCTAATTAAGGCCATGCTTGACTGAGACGCACAGCCTCCCAAACGCATCTCCCGCCCTCTCCCGGGTCCCCGTCTTTCTGCTCGTGTTCTCCACGGCTCAATGTCGGGCTGACGGGGCCCTGCTCAGCCTCCCTCTGCCTCTAACCTGGGTAATCACTTCAGTCCGTGCTGCAGCTGATTACCCCTCTGCAGGTGCTAACGGAAGCAGAGCTGACCTCTTAGGAGTTCATTAGCCAGATGGCAGGGGTAGAAGTCAGGCTGCGGTTGCTAGGGCCTCCGTGACAGTGCTGTGGATAGAAGTCCTCTGAATAGTCTCCCATTGGCACATTGAAAAGAACGGAATAGGAAGGCCCATTGTGTCTTGGATATACCCCCAGACATGCCTCTTACCAAACTTGACTTTGGTGTCCAGCCACCCACTTGCAATCAGGGGCAGGTGAGAAATAACCCTGACGCTGGTTTCCATGTCCGGCGTAAGGCTGTTGTTGACAGCCGTGATCATCACCTAACACAGGACACTCCCTCAGAGAAGCCCTTGGAGAAATTCTTTTCAGTAACAGGAAAAGCATCAGGCTGCAGAGCATCTAGGTGGTAGAGACGGCCGCCTGGTGTGCTGGGAAAGGGGCAGGTCTTGCCGGGCTCAGCACTCAGCAGCTCTGCACACCTGGGCTGTCTTTCATCTGCAGACCTGCAGGATAACACCTGGCTTGCTGCAATGTAGGCAGAGGCCCAGGATTTAGTTAGCATTCAATAAATGGTAGTTGCCACTATTGAGTATTTTTATATGTAAGTTAAAAATTATTTTCAAGTGCGTGAAGACCAGAGTATGCTACCCGAAAATAGGAAGGTTGTTTGAGCAGATGCAGGAAAGCTTTCTGCCTTCCCTCTATTCACTCAAAGCAGGATGTGGATTTGCAGAAACTAAAGGTTTTCCAGTCCCTCTCCACTAAGGACAGCAAAGGTTAACTGACCACTGTGGACAGCTTCAGACCACTGTTGGCCTAGAGATGGTCCCAGAGAATCACTATCAATGAGCTCTGCTAACCAGCCTTTACCCACCGTGGATTAGCCTGCGCCCAGGTTACCACCCCTGGAGTCTCAAAGCCCCTGCGTCTGTCTTACCAACACTGTCCTTTGCTGATGATGCTAAAGAAGCTGCCATTCCAAGTCCCAGTTTTGAGGATTTCTCATTCCCTGGATGTCATCCAGGTCTCTATGAAACAAACATTCATCTATTTCTATTTGTTTTTCCCTTTAATAGTCTGTCTTTTGTTGTAGGGTCCATTCCAACTAGAATTCATGGGGATTGAAGAAAAATTGCTTTTCTTACAACTGATTATCTTTCCTTCTTCCAGTTAGATATGGGGAGGCACAGAGGCGAATTTTTAACTTATCTCCAGCAAGGAATCCTTCTAGTGTTACCTCCATTTTATTTGCATCTTTTAAATGAATTAGTTATAATTTGTTGTACCTGAAATATTATACAAATCTTTTTAAAAATTTTTATTGGGAGAAAGGTACACTCATACATTGCTGGTAGGGCTGCAAATTAGTGCAGCCACTCTGGAAAGCAGTGTGGAGATTCCTTAGAAAACTTGGAATGGACCCTCCATTTGACCCAGCTATCCCACTCCTTGGCCTATACCCAAAGGACTTAAAATCAACACACTACAGAGATACAGCCACATCAATGTTCATAGCTGCTCAATTCACAATAGCCAGACTATGGAACCAACCTAGATGCCCTTCAATTGATGAGTGGATAAAGAAACTGTGGTATATATACACAATGGAATATTACTCAGCCGTAAAGAATGACCAAATTATGGCATTTGCAGGTAAATGGATGAAATTGGAGAATATCATGCTAAGTGAGATAAGCCAATCTCAAAAAGCCAAAGGACGAATGATATCGCTAATAAGTGGAGGATGACACATAAAGGGGGGGAGGGAAGGGTTAATGTTAGGGTTAGAGTTAGGGTTAGGGAGGGGGGCAAGTATGGAGGAAGAAAGTACTGTATAGAGGGTAAAGAGGGGTGGGGGGGTGGGGGGAAGGGAAAAAATAACAGAATGAATCAAACAACATTACTGTATGTAAATTTATGATTACACAAATGGTATGCCTTTACGCCATGTACAAACAGAGAAACAACATGTATCCCATTTGTTTACAATAAAAAAAAAAGAAAAAAAAATTTTATTCATTGTACACAAATGGAGTCTAACTATCGTTTCTCTGGTTGTACACAAGTAGAGTCATACCATTTCATCTTGTCTCATTCTATTATCTTTCCTTCCCCCGCCCTCCTCCCCACACCTCATTTCTGTCTACACAACATCCTTCTTCCATTCTTCCCTTACCTCCCATATGGCCTCCATTATATATCTTCAACCACTTATTGGAGAAATCATTCAGCCTTTGGTTTTATGGGATTGGCTTATTTCATTTAGCGTGATGTTCTCCACCTCCATCCATTTACCTGCAAAGGTCATAATTTTATTCTTCTTTATGGCTGAGTAATATTCCATTGTGTATATATATCACAGTTTCTCTTTCATTCATCTATTGAAGGGCATTGAGGTTGGTTCCACAATCTGGCTATTGTGAGTTGAACTGCTATGAACATTGATGTGGCTACGTCACTATAGTATGCTGATTTTAAGTCCTTTGGGTATAGGCCAAGGAGTGGGATAGCTGGGTCAAATGGTGGTTCCATTCTAAGTTTTGTAAGGAATCTCCACACTGCTTTCCAGAGTGGATGCACCAATTTGCAACCCTACCAGCAATGTATGTGACCTTTTTCCTCCCATCCTCACCAACACCTACTTTTGCTTGATTCTTGATAATAGACGTTCTAATTGGAGTGAGATGAACTCTTAGAGTAGTTTTGATTTGCATTTCTCTTATTACTAGAGATGTTGAACATTTTTTCATATATCTGTTGATTGCTTGTAGATCCTCTTCTGTGAAGTGTCTGCTCATTTCCTTAGCCCATTTATTGATTGGGTTATGTGTATTCTTGGTGTAAAGTTTTTTGAGTTCTTTATGAATCTTTGATAATTTCCTCAAGTTCTGTTTGGAAAAAGCTAGGACAGAACCCAGATGAAGGAATGGAGGGTGGGAGGGAAAGTAAGGAAGAAAGAAAAGAAGGAAAGAAGAGAGGAAAGAAAAGAAAGAAGGAAGAAAAGATGAAGGGAAGGAAAAGACTGACATTTCAATGTTTAGTGCTCAATTTGAAAAATCTGGAAGAAAAAAAACAATATGGAGGCTTCCAAGAAAATGATTAATATCTGCTCTTTTAAAATGGAAGATATCTGCTTCTACCAGGGGTTTTGGAGTGTACACCTCTCCCTGGGGTCTCTCTTGGAGGTTGATTTTCTTGGAAACCCATTACTTGGAAGCCCAGTTGTGCCAAATGCCCGTTTTCAAGTCAAGGTTGCTTGCTCCTTTTCCCACTCCTCTCTCTTCTCTCTCGTGCTAGATTCCTTTCAATACAATATCCAATCCCACTCTGGTAGACTCCAGTGCCTCTGCTGTTTTTAAAGTCAGTGAGAGGTGTGGATCAGACCTGGGTGACCCGGGCAGGTGATCTAACTTCTTTGAGCTCACTCTCAACTTCACCTTAACTTCCCCTCTTCACCTGTAAGATAAAGCTAATTTCTTCCCCGTAGACTACATGTATTAAAGGAAATAATGCACCGGAGACCATTTGGCAGGTGCTCAAAACTGTTTCTTTTCTTTTCTTTTTTTTTTTTTTTTTTTTTTTTTTTTTTTTTTTTTTTAGCTTCTAAAGCCTGGAGGAACCCAATTTTAGATTTTTTTTTTCAAACTGAGGTTGCTTGAGACACCTGTTCCCCCTGCCCTGTCGCACTTCATTTTGGGTAAGCTCAGAGCTTCTCCAACAGTAACACTGTGGATCAGCTCCCAGCACACTAAACTGCTTTCTGCTGAAATTGGATGATGATAAATTGGATTTCAAATACAGGGCTCCTCGGCACGGCCTCACTTGGCTGGATAGATGTCTGTGGGGGCGGCCTGTTGGGAAGCGTGGCCCCAGGCCCGGGCCCATCCAGCCAGAAGGTCATCTCTGAAGGACACAGGGAGATGAATCGCCACGCGCTGTCCTGAATCTACAATGCCTAACCCTTTCGTTATAGCATGAGGAATGGCCACCACCCAGCGCATAGGCACCCTGCCAAGTCTGTGCCCTCGCAGAAGGGCCACGTCATCCCTTAAGTTGGGCAAGAGAATCCTGAGCTCTGCTGGCCAAGGTGGCATCGTAGACTGTCACCCACCATGGGAGTGACAGTCACGTTGTCTACCTGCTAGTGGCAGGGTCCCCCCCACTGGAGGGCATGGATGCCAGGGCCTGGGAACCAGAGGTCCATCTACAACTCTGCCTGCTACCCTGCAAATTAAGGTGGTTATTTAATGACCCCACTGGACCTGCCAAACGTTAGGACTCAGCTGGTGCTGCTCAGTGACCCGGGGTTCGGTCTCAGCAGTCAACCGCAGAGCTCTGCTCCTCAGACAGGAAGTCCTGTGGACGAGCCTTCCTCTAGTGAGGCCGTGGATGCTGTGGGGGCTCAGCAGCACCTGTGGACAGGGCCACCACGGACGAATGGGGAAGTGGCAGGGTCTGCTGTCCACACCCTTCTCTTCCTGCCTTGAAGAAACCGAGTCCAGCAAGGGGCCGAGCAGAACCGACGGCAGGCGGAGCAGGCTGCCTTTCCTCCCTTCTGCTCTTCGGTACCCACCCCCCATTTATTTGGCAACAACAGCTCACTGTTCCTTTGAGATGCCTCTTCTCGCCTCAGCCCTCCACCCAGGTTGAGCTGGTCTCTCCTAGGAAACCCCAGGAAGGGCTTGGCTGGGCAGGGAAATGCGCTGTCACCACCACACGGGTGGTTGTGGGCAGACACAGACCAGGCCGGGTCGAGGAGTCCGTGAGACTCTGCCCTGAAACTTGTCCTGGGGACTTATGGCTTGGAGGTGAGGTGTCCCCCAAAAGCTCACCTGTGAGACAAAGCAAGGTTTGCAGGAGGAATGATTGGGCCACAGCCTCAACCTAAACAGTGGATTAACCCCTGATGGGATTAACCGAGTGGTAACTGGAGGCAGGTGGGGTGTGGCAGGGGAAGTTGTCATGGGGGCGTGGCTTTGGGGTTAGAGGGTGGAGTCTCTCTCCGCTTCCTGATGATGCGAGCTGCTTCCCTCTGCCACGCTCTCCCGCCGTGATGTTCAGCCTCACCTCGAGCCCCGAGGAATGGGGCCGCCTTCTATGGACTAGGACCTCTGAAGCTGTGAGCCCTCAGATAAGCTTTTCCTCCTCTGCTGTTGTTCTGCTCAGATCCTTTAGTCACAGCAGTGAAAAAGATGACTAAAACATGGGGTTTTGAGAAAGAAGGGTCATCTTTCTGCTAGGGTTACTAAAGAGCCAGGAGGGAAGTCAGGAGCTGCCAGTGTCTATAGTTGCCATTGGAGAGCCACCATGAGGACAAAGCTGACACAGAGGAAAATATGCAGTGGGAGATATTCCTGATGTTACTGAGTGCTTGATCAAGCCCTGCCTGAAGCTAATGCAATTCCTACAATTTGGGAATACTAGCTATATAGTATATATCTATTATATATAGAGATAGATATAACATATAGATATAGATATTATATATATATATATATATATATATATAAAAATTCATTTTTGGTCTTCTCCTTAACCCAATTTGAGATGCTTTCTGCTACTACCAACTGAAAAGAATCCTGATACATCTCTTGACTTCTATTTTAGGGCTCTATCCCTTGCACATGTGATTATATAAACTATTGACAGATTTCAGAGCTTCATCACCTTCTGGGACCTCTCCCCTTTGTCATCTTACTTGTCCTCTTCTGTATCGCCTAATACCTTGGGGTTTTCTTGACATCGGGTGAAAGGGCATTACCTGAGATGCTACAGTGGAGGAGGAAGATGCTTGGGTGTGCACACTTTTTCTCCCGAAAATGACCGATATTGATCAGCCCCTTCGACTCCAGTCACCTGTTGGGCAGATGTCTTTCGGAGACAGAGTTGTAGTAATCCTGCTCCCTTCCTGGCCCCGGGCTGCTGGCTGCATGTCCTGGTCCTCACGGGTACAGAATACATTGATTTTCCTTATGTCTGGTGCCTGTGCTAAACACCAGGAGCTCAGCCCTGTCTCTCGACCACAATGGTTATCTGCAGACTGGGAGTGAAGAGTCAGGTTTCCAAGGCAGCTGCATCTCAAAGGACAAGACCGCCAGCCAGAGAAGGTGGCCCTTACCTTCCCAGATCACAGGCTAGGAAGGCAATGAATTGTCTCGGGTTGTTACTGTTTTATTGAGCAAAATTGTATTGGGATTTGAGGATCCAATTATAGTGCTTAAGAGATGCCATCCATCACCATTTTCGGAGAAAGGAAAGCATAAGCTTTGTGCTCGTGGGTAGTAAAATGATCATAGGAAATCAGCACAGGGGCCTGGGAGAAGAAGGGCCCTCAGCCAGCCTGAGCTGGGTTCAAATCCTGCTGTGCTAATTACCCGCTGTGTGTTGCTGGGGTTTATTTAATTTCTATAAGCCCCCTAAAAGGAGGTAATACCGTTATTCCCCTGACTCAGCAGGTGCTACAGCCTCGAATTCAGCCAATCTCAGATCAAAAATATTTGGGAAAAAAATGCACAATTTTTTTTTCCTGGCATCATTCCCTAAACAGACAGTGACTCTCTCCACACTGGGTACCTTGCATTGGGAGTTAGATGCAATCTGAGAGCTGATGTCACTAGTCCAGGAGGATGTGCACAGCTCATTATAAGGAACCTGAGCATCTGCAGAGCATGCTCTCTGAGGGTCCTGGAACCCCTCTTCCACAGGTGCTGGGACCAAATGTACTACTTTGCAAATCTGGGGGTGACCTATGACGTAAGAACCACGTTCTGACATTGAGTGACTCTGATAAGTAAATCCTTAACTACCCCAAGTCTGTAAGGATGATACCGTGCTATAAAAGCCAGCGAGATCGTCCTATTTCTGGGCAAGAAGCAGTGAGCACGTGACACCCTGCCTCTCCTATGCTATAAACCCAAACCTGGGCATCCTCCGCGGGTCTGCTCTCTGAGAACCCCGAAATGGAAAACGTAGCAGGCAGACGCGGGAGGGACTGGAATTGAAAGTGCCAAGAACCAGCCGTGAGCTGGACATTTTTCCTCTGGCGTCCTCTAGCCTGGACCAGCATACCCCCAAATGAGGAAATGGCTCTCAGTGGAGACAGAGCAGTCTATCTGGGGGGACCCTTTAGGTCAGCCTCGAAGGATGGGAAAGGGGGTGTCCTGGTGGTGACAGGGAAGTGTACAGTGCAGAGATCTAGGGAAGGCAACTCTCTCTCTGATTGAGGCTGCTGGGGTCCCAGGAGGGTGGTGCCCTGTCCCTCGTGTGTGTCCTCTGCTAGGCCGCAGTGAGCACCCTTGCAGGATTGCATGGCACCCTGAGGGAAATAAGGCTTGCCCCCTGGTCACAGCAGGAGGAACAGGGAATGCCCAGAGCTGGAAGAGGTCACAGGGTGGAACTCAGGAAAGTGCCCCCGTGGTGCTGTTTCTGAACTGGGCTCAGCCCTGGGCTGCAGAAGCACAGATCTAGTTCTTCACAAGGCGTCAAAGATTTTAAGAACTGAACTGAAAAACAGACACTGGCCAGGTCTCAGACCGACTGCGGGGTGACTCACACCAATGCCAAAGCCAAACAGCCCTACGAGTCCTCGAAGCGGAGATGACATGGAGACCACAGTGTACGAAAGGGCGTAGGAACGTGCGGGTTTACCCCCCTGGGGCAGCTGCCCACTCAAGCAGAACTATCAGCGTTTTCAATAGCAGTTAAACAATATCAAGTCTCATGGTAGAATATGAAGCTATAATTCAAAATTAGTCAGCCTATGAAGAATCAGGAAAAGAAAAAGCAAAACATAAAAAACCTTGCAGGGGAGAAGGTGACCCAAGAGATGCCAAGGCCAAGGTGACTCATCTGCCAGCATTATCTGAAAGGAGATCAAAGCACCGTGCACCAGCGTGCTCCAATGACAGGCGCTCTTGAAATAAGAATGTAATTTTTTTTTTTTTTTGCAAAGTGTAATGTGCTATCTGTAATGTACCCTCAAAGTTCATGTGTTGAAAGTATGGTCCCCAATGCAGCAGTGTTCAGACAAGTGGGGCTTTGGGGAAGCGATTGGATCCTAAGGGTGCTGATCTCCTTAGTGGATTAACCCACTGGTAGCTGGGTGGACTGCTGGGAGGTGGAGCTGGTTGGAGGAAGTCACTGGGCATGCCCTCGAAGGGTCTATCTTCTCCCTCCCTCCTCCTCCCGCCTCCTCCTCCCCTCTCTCTTTGTCCTGGCTGCTATGAACTGAGCGGCTTTCCTCCACCGCACCCTTCCGCCATGATGTTCTGCCCCACCTCAGACCCAAAATAATGGAGTCACCCAACCAAGGTCAGATCCTCTGAAATCATGAGACCAAATAAATCTTTCCTCCCCAAGTCGTTCTTGTTGGTACTTTGGTCATGGCAATGAAAAGCTAGCCAACACACAAAGAGAGATTTAAAGAACCAAATGACAATTTTAGAACTGAAAAATATAAGAGCAAAAACAAAACTTTCTAGAAGAAGGTAATAAGAGAAATAACAGAAGAGTCAGTGAACTTTAGAGCAGTAGAAATTTTCCAAGCTGAAGAGAGAGATTAAAAAAAAAAAAATACCATCTCAGAGACAATACTAAAAGTTCTACCATTCATGTCATAAAGAACAGAAAAATGTTTGGGGCAAAAATATATTTCAAGTAGTAATTGATTAAAAACTTCCAGAGTTTGGCAAAAACAAACAAACAAAAATCCATGAAACACTTTAAACCTACAGAAGTTTGTTGAAATCCAAACAAGATAAACTTGACAACTTGGCACTCCAATGCATCGTGTCAAACTTCAGGAATTAAAGACAAAAGTCTCAAGAGCAGCCGGTGCAGGCAGATGTGTTATTTATAAGGGTACAAACATTTGGATCACTATGAATTTCTCATCAGAACCTATGGAGGCCAAAATGGAGTGGAACGATATTTTTAATGTGGAAGAAAACAACTAACAACCCAGAAGCCATTGTACAGAGAAAACATTCTTCGGGAATGAAGGAGAAATACGGACCTTCTCAGATCCCGCAAAAGCAAGGTGATTTGTTGCCAACTGATCTGTAAAGGAACCACTGAAGGAAATTCTTCAGATGCAAAAGGAGAGGCCACCAGGAGGAAATTGGGAACACTGGTAAATGAGGAGGAGCAATAGAAATGGTAAACCTGAAGTCAATAGAATAGACTATTCTCTTGAGTTTTACATAATAGACTCAAGAGTTGAAAACAAACCTATTCCCATCATTTAGTGAGATATTTAATGTGTGCAGATGTGACGTATAGGATAACACAAACACAGAGAGGGAGGGCAGAAAGACTGATGTGGTGGTGATATTTTTATACTCTACTGACTGGTAAATACTGACTCTAAATAGATTGTTAAGTGTTAAGTACTTTTAGAGCAACCACTACAAAGAGTACGTGAAGAGGTAGAATAAAGAGCATAACGTATAAACTAAAATGGAACATTGAGAAAAGGTTCAGATAACACAACAGAAGGCAGACAAGAGGAAACAAAGGGTCAATAAACAGAACAAAGATACAGAAAATAATAGAGCAGAACACCTATTTACAAATACATCAGTAACTGTGACTACTGTAAATGGTAAAGCAGTGACACTCAGGGTGGATTAAATATCAAGACCCAGTGAAATGTGTTCTCCAAGAGACTGACTTCAAATGTGATGATGTAGGAAGGTTATAAATGTATAAGAAAGAAAAAGTTGTGCCATGCAAACAAAAAAAGCTGGGTGTTTATATTAATATTAATATCCAGTAAAGAAAAATTAGCAAGAATCAAGTCAGAGACTGCACAATGACCAAAGGTCAGTTCACCATGAAGACATAGTATGCTCAATGTATATGCACCTAACAACAGAGCTTCCAAATATCTGGAGCACAAGCTGAGCTAAAGGAGAGGAGATTAGACACATCCACACCTGCAGTTAGAGAGCCCAATGCCACTTTCTAAACACAGATAGGAATCATAGACGGACAGTCAGTGAGGATGCAGAACTGCACAATCCTGGGGAAAATGTGGATCCAGTAGACACTCATCCAACAGCTCAATCTAGGACAGCATAACACACTTCTGAAATGCACATGCAGTGCTCACCAAGGAAGACTATATCTTGAGTCATAAACTTTAACAAGTTTAAACTATATGTGAAACCGTACCAGGTAGGCTGTACCAGGTACTAGAAATTGAAAACTGGAAAATAACAGAAAAGTCTCCAAATACTTGGCAATTAAATAACATCCTCCTAAATAATCTACTGATTATAAAGGAAATCTGGAGGAAAATTAAAAAATATCAAGAACCAAATGAAAATAAAGTACATCACATCAACAATTGTGAGGTAGAAATAGTGTAGTGTTTACGGGGAATTTTACAGCAATTAATACATTAAAAATAAGAAAGCACAAATCAATGTTTCTGAGCCTCCACTTTAAGAAATATAAAAATAATCAGTAAAAAAAAAAAAAAACAAATGAGCAGACGTGTTATTCTATTTGCCTTAACAAGGAGTTAAGGGAAAGGTAGCAATGAATGAACTTTACAGTAATAGCAACACAGAGAATCAATGAAACCCAGAGATACCGGGTCTTCAAGAACGGATGTGTTTTAATCAACCTCTGGCTAGACTGGTAAAGAAAAATGCAAGAAGACACAAATTACTGATGTTCAGAAAGAATAAAGGGATAATACTACAGACCCTGCAGGTATTAAATGGATAATCAGGGAGCCCTACCAAGAGCTCAATAAACACAAATTCAAGTGCTTATGAAAGGGACCAGTTCCTTCAGAGCAGAAACTAGAGCTCACCATGATGAAATTGGTCCCAGAAGAGACCCAGATCTATAAAAGAAATTGAATCCACGTTTTTTTTGTTTTTGATTGACAGGTGACGATGGCATGTCTTTGTGGGGTGCAGCGAGATGCTTTAGTACCCTGACCTGTTGTGAATCGATCAACTCAGGATATTCAGCTCATCTAACACTTATTCACTTCTTCATGAAGAGAGTGCTCAAAATCCTCTCTTCGAGCTGCTTTGAATGATACAGTGAAACGTTGCTGAGAATAGTCGCCTTTTCTGTGCAACAGAGTGCCAGGATTCATTCCCCTCTCTGGCTGTGACTTTGTTCCCAGTAACCAGTTTCTCCCCATCGTCCCTCACCCTCCCTCCCTGGCCTCTGGCAGCCACTAGTCTCCGCCATGTTTCTATGAGCTCAGCCTGAATGCAAATGACAATCTCCTTCACATTGCAGACCTGGACTCCTCTCTCTTTATCCGTTCACCAGTAGACAGACACATGGGTTGTTTCCACTTTTTGGCTGCTGTGAGTTGTGCTGCAACAGACTTGTGAGTGCAGGTATCTCCTTGATAAATTGCTTTCATTTCCTTTGACCTATTACCCAGTGGTGGATCGTATGGTTGTTCTATGTTTAATTTTTGAAGAATCCCCATAATGTGTTCTGCGGTGGCTGTCTCAATTTACATTCCCACTAACAGTGTGTAAGAGGTCCCCTTTCTCCACTTCCTCACCAACATTTGCCATTTTTTGTCTTTTTTGTTATAGCCATTCTAATTGGATAAGAGGATATCCTGAATTCATAGTCTAAAATCCTTCTGAAAGAGAGTCTCTCAACTCAAAATCAAAAATGTATGTAGAGAATCAAATGACCTAAGGTGACCAAAATAATTTGAAAATAATGATTAAAATTGGAGGAATCCCACCATGAAGTTTCAAGGCTTATTATAAATTTAGAATGATCCCAATAGTATGAGATTGGCAAGGGATCAACAAACATAGGTCAATGGGAGAGAATAGAGACCAGAAACAGACCCAGGTAAACATGCCCAGCTGATTATCAGAAATGCAATCTGCATGAGAAAGAGATTCTTTTTCGCAAATGATGTCCAAACAATTGGATATCCATGTGCAAAAAAGTGGTCCTTGGGTTACACAGCACACTTTATGCAAAAAGCTAATGCGAAGTAGATCAGGGATCTAGATGTAAAAAGCACAACTATAAAATTTTTAGAGAAAAATCTAGGAGACGGCATTTTGACCTGGGGTTAGGCAAAGACTGGTTATTAGATGCTAAAAGCACACTCCACAGAGATAAATTGATAAATTGAACTTTATTTAAATTTAAAACTTTTTCAGTGAAAGATGCTGTTAAGAAAATGAAAAGACCAGTTATGGGCTGGGTAAAAACATTTGCAAAGTGCATAGCCAACAGCAGACCCACGTCAGAATGCTCATAAATAATCCTCAAACTCAACCTGGTCAGGAAACAACCAACCAGTCACGAGATGGCAAGCAACTTCAGCAGACACCTTGCCGCAGAGGAGAGACGGAAGTCAAAGAAAACGAAGATGTTTGAGGCGTTTGGCTCTTAGAGAAGTTCAACTTAAAACCAGCTGCCACTGGCCACCCATTTGGATGCCTGGAGTAGAAAACCCCAGATGTGGCCACACAAACCAGAGCTCTGCTACTTTGTTGCTACAAACGGGAGCCATCCAGCTCTGGAGAAGTTTGTCAGCTTCAGATGGACTAAAACCTGTACTTAGCACATGAGCCAGAGCGCCCCGTGCTGGGGCCTACCCTGGAGAGTGCACACTGAGCTTCTGGTGAACACCCCTACATCCATCACAGGTAGTTTTAGCCAGCTTTTTCACTGCTGTGACTAAAGGATCTGACCAGAACAATTGTAGAGGAGGAAAGGTTTATTTGAGGGCTTACAGTTTCAGAGGTCTTAGTCCATAGAAGGCGGCTCCATTCCTCAGGGCTGAGGTGAGGCTGCACCTCTTGATGGAAGAGCATGGCAGAGGGAAGCAGCTCACATCAGGAAGCAAAGAGAGAGAGAGAGAGACTCCACTCTCCAGATTCCAAATATATACCTAAGGCCACACCCAATTCCCACCTCCTCCAGCCACACCCTGCCACTTGAGTTAATCCCATCAGGGATGAATCCACTGACGTGTTAAGACTCTCACAACCCAGTCACTTCTCCTCTGAACCCTCCTGCATAGTCTCACATGTGAGCTTTTGGGGGACACCTCACCTCCAAACCATAACACACGTATAGCAGCTTTATTCATAATCCCCAGACTGAGTCACCCAGATGTCCCTCAGCGAGTGAATGGATCTAGTGTGCGGCCACCTGCTGGGATCCTACCAGTACCGCTGGGCCACGGGACGTGGACTGCCAACAGCTTGCACCAACCAGCTTCAGGACGGTGCATGCCGTGACCCCGTGGATGAGACTCTCTCTGAGACAAAGCTCTAGGGATGGAGGACAGATCGAGGGTTTCCAGGGATGGGGCCGGGCTGTGGCCGGAGAGCGAGAGGGCTCTGGCTGGTGGCGGGGCTGTTCTGCGTACGGATTATGATGTTGCTCACGTGATTTTACGCGTCTTAGCATTCATACCCCTGCACACCAGAAAGCCAGTTTTAACCTATGCCAATGCAGACATTAAATTAAAAAGAAAGAACGGTTCGCCTGTCCTGAAGGAGATGGGATCGATGCTTGTGCTTCTGAAAGCGTCTTACGAAGAGAAAACTGTTCCTTGATGAACAGGAACATTTTCTGAATGCCGCTCAGCAAGCACTGCACCGATTACCACCTTTGTCTGCTTTGATCTCCTGACCACACTCAGACATTCCTCCTGTCGTCATCTCCATTTCTCAGATGAGAGAAGCTGAGGTCCCGGCTGGGGGACTCGCCCAGCTGCACGGCCAGGTGGAGCAGCACATGGCGATGCACACACGACCCCACCCACTCCAGAGTCTGAGTGCGTGCCCAGCACTTTGCTTCTGGGGCCCATAATTCTTCTCTTGGATTTTTATTTATTATTATTATTTGGGGGGGGGGGCGTTTACTGGGAATTAAACCCAGGAATTCAGTTGAACCCAGGGGCACTTTGCCAGTGGGATGTATCTCCAGCCCTTTTTATTTTTTATTTTGACACAGGGTCTCCTATTGATTAAGGCCTCACTCCATTTCTGGGGCTGGCCTCCAACATGCCATCCTCCTGCCTCAGCCTCCTGAGTCACTGGGATCACAGGCACATGCCACCTGGCTGGCCATGCCCTCCTTTTAAATCCTGCATATGAACTCGGCGCAGCCTCACCAGTGGGACACATCAGCTCAGCTCTGGAGGCAAGTGCTCCTCTCACCGCTGACCTCCACCCCTGAGAGATGCTGACTCTGGCTGAGGCAATTCTCCCATATTGATTTCCTTTGTTTTCTTTCTCTAATGCAGCTGTTAAGTCCTTTGAAACACTGTAATTCATCATGAGATGGCCAAACCCTGGTTTTGTTGATGCAACAATTAATTAGTTGGCCACACGGTCCTGCAAAGTTTGTCCTAGATGGATGGCTGGCCTGGCCGGGGAGCCAGGATTCCAACCCAGCAGTCACACGCGTGTTCTGACTTAGCACACTGGCAGTGACGCGGGGTGGGTGCCCCTCGTCCCTGGCGGGGGAGCAATTGAAGCCACTTTGGAAGCTGTTGCCAGAGCTCTCTCCATTTGCACCCAAGCTGGGGCCCCTCATTCCTGGCTTCTTCCAAAGTGGGTTTCTGGGCCCCTTGAGAAAAAGGAGACCTAAGAAGTTTGGGGTAGGGCTGGTGCTGCGTGGTGCATAAGAGGTGAGATCTGCGTCGGATTGCCTGGGGTCTAGTGCGCGGGGCCATCCACTAGTGGGGACAATGGGCCGCCATCTTGTAGCAGTTTTATTGAGCTACAGTTTACATACCATGCAACTCACTAATTTAATCATTCAGCCATATTCAGTGTTGTTTGTAAGTTGTGCAACCACAAACACAATCTAACTTTAGAATATTTCTCTCAATCCAAAAAGAAATCTATTCCATTTATAGTCGATCTCCATTTCCCCACCCCACCCCTTCCCTTAAGTACCCACTGATTTCTTGTGTCAATACATTTGTGTCTCCTGGAAAATTCATATAAACAAAGTCATAAAATATGTCATCTTTTGGCCCAACTTCTTTCACTTAACATCACGTTGCGATTCATCCATATTTTTGCATATATCTGTTTCGTTCTCCTTTGTGGCTGATGATATTCTATTGTATTTATAGGCTGAGCTCTGTGTCTCCCTTCACGAGCTCATGGACCGTTGGACCATTTCCACTTTGGAGTTATTATGATTCTGCTGCTGTGAAGATTCAGAGCGAATATCTGAGTAAAACTGTGTTTTCAATTCTCATGGGTCAGATGACAACGCTATGTTTAATATTTTGAGAAACTGCCACACTATTTTCAAAGTGTCTGTGCCATTTTACACCCCACTAGCCATGTCTGAGGGTTCCAACTCCGCCACATTCTTCCCAACACTCGCTATGGTCTGTCTCTTATTTAAGTCATCTTGGGGGGCATGCCGTGCTATCTCCTGTGGTCTCAAGTGCATGTCCCTGTGCTCATGGCGCTGAGCTGTTGACTCTCTGGATGGCATCTTGGGAGAAAGGCCTATTTAGGTTCTTGGCTCATTTTAAAAATCGGGTTATATGTCTTCTTGTTGATTTGTAAGAACTCTTTATTCATGGAGGTGAGTTCTAATAGACTGACTGTTTAGAGGCTCACATCTTAGCTTTTCTTCTAGGCTGGGTACCAGTGATTTGTTCCAGGAGAAATACATTCTCATCTCTATCTTTTCTGTCCCTTTCTCTTTATCCCCTTATCCTTTCCTATCAGAGAGAGAGTCAGGGCAGTACATTTACTGCTTCAAAGAGGAAAAGTCCCGGATGCAACAGCTCTAAGTAGACCAACTTTCTGCAAATTCAGACCTATCAGTTCTTGCTTTCCAAAGTCAGGTTTCTTTGATTCTACTACCCATTTAAATATTTTCCTCCTCTTCCTTCCCCAAACGATCTAATTTTGGAAGCAAAACTTCAGTTTCTCAAGCTCTGCTAAAAAGTGTCAGAATATAATGGAAAGAGAGGAGTTTGGAGTTCTACGGCGATGCTCCAAATGCCTCCTTGTGTCTCCCAGTAAGCTGCATGACCTCTCTGAGCCCAACTATCAGAGAAAAAAATAAAACTGAAACTTGTATTACAATGAGGAAGACTCTTAAAAAAAAAAAAAAAATTAAGAAAAACCAAAACCTGTGAACTGTGGATGGAATGACTGCCTTGGAATGACTGAAGAATTTCCTTCCCCTGTCACTCATTTGCTCTCATAGTGACTTTGTGTAGTGAGTGTCATTATCTTAACTTTACAAGTGACAGAACAGAGGCTCAGAAAGGTCAACTCACTCCTCTGGGTAACACAGTCATTGAGGGAAAGCACAGCATTCAAACCCAAGCCTGCCTATCGCCAGAGCCTTTGTTCTTCAGAATGAATGGCAAATAGAGGGGCCCCAGGTGAGGTGTCACCCCGTCTGGGTTACTTAGAGAAAGTAATGAAGTCAAAGTAGAAGCTTCCCTGTGGGGGTTATTTGCTTGTGACAGTTTTGCTTTGTGTTACGGGTTTAATCTTGACTGAGCAAAGGCACTGTGGTTGGTATGGGGGAAAAAAGATGATCAAGAACAGAAGCAGTTTCTGCTATAAGGCCATCGAATAAATAGATGAACAAGCTGCTATTTTACTACATGTTGTGCTGAGTGCCTGCTTGCATTCCACCTTCACAGACCTGCGTTCTGAGCATCCTTTCCCCCTCTGAACAGTGGGTCTTTACTTCCTGCCTCTGTGGACCAGGGGAGGAGCCCAGGCATGCCAGGTGACAGGGTCCAGCTCTCTAGCTGGCCCCCATTAGGGGCTGCCCCTGTGGTCATTGTCATGGTCTCCTGGGCTGCGGTGACGTCTGCTTACAAACACTCAGGGCCACCTGTGCTGTGGTGGCCCTGCTGCTCGGGGAAGCCAGCCTGCACGCCTTCATTAGGAGGAAAATCAGACGGGGCGAGCAGCCTAGAGAGCCCCGCACTCCCGGCAGAGTCAGAGCAATGGCTGTGCCCGCGGACTGGCTTCCAGGCGCTCACCGAACAGAGCGCCCTGGGGCTCGGTATCCCTGCGCAGAGGGGCGAGGGTGGGAAGCCCTGCCGGCAGACTTCCGCTAATTGCTGTTGATCTGGAGTCACACTGAGTGACTGGCTGGAGCTGCCCCGGTGAAGGGCCATTAGGACCGACGCCTGGAAACCTCCTTAGCTCTGTCTTTCTGCTTTCAGGAGGGGACTCTGAGAAATCTGCAGATGTGAGATACCCAGGTGTTGCTGAAAGGGTAGGAGGCCGAACTCTGAAACGCAGCAGAGACCCTGACCTGAGGTGGCAGGGTTCTCTCCTGTGCTGTTGCCACCAGGGAGCTGGAGCTGGGAGGCCTGGCCTCCGGTTCACACACTGCCTCTTGCTCTTGCTCACTCTGTGACCTTGGGCAAGCAGCTTGACTACCCCCGGTCCTCCACTGAGACACTGAACGAAACCTCTACTGCGCAGGGCATTGGGAAGACGCGGTGGTGCCAAGTCTGCAAAGTGACCGGCCCGAGGCTCGGGAGCCTCCGCCTTGGGAAGAAGCTGCGTGTGCCCTGCATTCCCTCAGTGGCGGTTGCACCCTGTCTGTTGCTCAATGCATCGTCCCGAACTGTCTCCAGATGTTGCTAAATACCCCGGGGGCCAAGGGGGAGGTGCGGTCACCCCTGCCTGGGACTCCCCCGCCTGTCTCCCGGCGCTTCCTCTGGAAACTTCCCCCTTGTCCAGTGGCTTCAGGCTCCCTGGACTATCCAAAGCCCTCCACTCTTCCTGAGAACCCCTGCGCATTCTGTAAGACTCAGGACCAGCGTCACCTCCTCCAGGAAGCTCCCCGCCTCCTCTGGCAGAGGCTCCCCTGGCACCCCTGCTTCACCCCTTCGGCTCGCCCACTCGCAGCAAGCAGTGCGGCGCACACGGGGCACCCCGAGAGGCCCAGGGGGGCGCAGAACCATCCCCGTCGGTTCGGGCCTCTCCCCTGCGGTTCTGCGGACGGGAAGGGCAGCACGAGGGGCTCGCGGTGGGGAGGCGTTCAGTGTTCAGGGCAGGGAATGGAAAGGCCCTCAGAGCCGGGTGCATCCCGGGAGGCCTGGAGACCAGCGGCCCCAGCATCCGGCCTTCTCCCGCCCCAGGACACAGCCCAAGGAGCGCCAGGAGTCGCGTCTGCCTCCCAGACAAGAACTGCTCTTTAAAAACGTCAATAGAAACCCATTCCCCAGGAGCCACCGGAGCCCGGGGAGGCGGAGGGCGTGCGCCCATCCCCAGCCGCCTCCCTCTTATTCTCTTCCCTCTCTCTTGTCTATTTTTTCTCTCATGTTTTGCTGATTCTCTTTATTTCCAAAGAATTAGTTCCCTGCTCCCTCCGCCAGCTCCGCAAACAATCGTGCGCAGATCTGCGCCTCGCAGAAGGCGAGGAGGAACCTTTGGCACAGAGGTTTCCGCAGCGCGGCGCGCAGCGCGCAGGTGTTTGGATTCCGAGGCCGCCGCCGCTGGAGCCCAGCCCTGATCACACGGTAACTTCCAACTGTTGGGCTGAGGCTTGGCATACGAAATGCACAGAGGGGTTTTTAATAGAGCTATATGGCTTGCTTTGTTGGCTCTGAAAATAACGTTTCTAAAAAGTTCTTTGCAAATTGGCTTAAAATAAATTCGTAAAAGTTTTCCTTTCATTCAAGATTTTCTTCATGGTTAGCAGGGAGCCTTGTTGAGTCTCTGGTTTCTTCTGCTGCCTTCTCCACTTTGAGGAAAGGAAGGAGAAGGAAGGTCACTTGTGAGCCCGCTCCCTGGGAGAAGTGCCCACCAGTACCCACCAGCGACCACGTGCAGCTGAGGACTCGGCACAGAGAAGTTTAGCAAGTTTTAGCAAGTTTTCAGCAGTCATACTGCTAGAGTGGCGGGAGCAGGATTACAAGCAGAGGAAGGTTCTGGAAAACTTTGATGCTCTCTTCTTGGCCCACATTATTTGAGTCCTGATGATAACCTACTGCCTCCTACAAGACCCATCCTGTGCAGAAGCACTGGAAATCATTTTCAATCTGCCAGTTGAAAAAAGGGGTTCTGGTCTCCATCATCCTGGGGCTGATCTAAGGATTAAATCTCACAAATCTATTCCGGCTCAGCCAGACACTCACAAAGCACTTGTATTAGCCCATTCCCCATTACTGTAATGAAATACCTGAGGCCAGGTAACTTTATAAAGAAAAGGGGTTCATTTAACTCACTGTTCCAGAGGTGCAAAGTCAAGGGGCTGCATCTGATGATGGCCTTCTTGCTGGCATGGTCCTGAGGACGTGCGGGGCATCAAATAGCAAGTGGTAGGGTGTCTCTGCTGGTCTCTGTCCCCTCTGCTTATAAAAGCCACCAGGATTCCTTCGCAGGGCTCCACCTTGAGGACCTCATCTAACCTAATCACGTCTAAGGCCCCACCTTTGAGCATCGCCACCCTGGGGCCCAAGCTTGCAGTAAGTGAGCCCTCTGGGGACACAGTGAACCACAGCAAAACTGCAGCTGCACTCATCTGTTTGCTGGCGTTCTCCCTTCCTCCTTCAGCACTTACCAGTCCCGTTCTCCTGTCCATTTGCAAGACTTCCCATGGGTTCCTTGAGGACTGGACCAGAGCAGCTCCTATCCCAGCTTGGAGGGCGAGGCGGGTTCAGTCTGGAGGACACGGCAACAGGCGCTTGTCCTGCGAAGGCTGTGACGGTGCCACCTCAAAGCCCCCAGCAGATCGGGCTAAAGGCAGAGCTATGCGACAGGGTAGCCGCAAGGAGGGGCGTGTTTACGATAGGTGCACATTCTCATCCGCTTCAGTGATTTATTACAGGGAGGATCACAGCTCCTTCTACTGTGAGAACAGTGTGGTTCTTAAAATCTGACCTTTTGTTGCTAAGTGCTGAATCTCCCCCGGTGGTCTCTGCTGCTCTGGGTTTAACCATGACTGAGATACAGTTTTCTCAAGAGGAAATAAGGGTTGTGATAAGAAAAGTAACATCATGAAATCTGCCATGTGGTCTGTTGTTTCAGGCACATGGGGACCTTTACCTCCCTGCTTGCTTGGGATGAGACTTATGCTGGGCAATGAGCTGTGAGCACAAGTGTCCCATTGCACTCTTCTCCAGTCCTGCAATATTCAATATGACGGCTGCTTCATCAGCCTGAGACCCCAAGAGAACGAAACGCACACAGCTCCCCTGCTAAATTACAGTGTACGTGTAGATAGGCAGCATACAGAGAAGAAAAAAAAATTTTTAAGCCACTGGGTTTTTCTGGGTTAGGGGCTATTTGTTACAACACCATAACCTAGCCTATCCTGACTCATACAAAATAAACATAAATTGGATCTTTGCTTTGAAACAGACATTGTTACTATGTTACGATGGGTTACAAAAATTAGCACAATTGTACAAATAACCCCATTAAAAAAAAATCCTTCTGCATATCCCTAATTAAACCTTAAAAAGTTGAGTAGCCTCAGGTCATATCGATAGTAGGTAGAGGGGTCAGGATGGACCCAGACAGTCTGACTTCTTCCTGAGTCCTTGTTCATTGCCCAGGCAGATGTCACTGAAACAGATCAGTCAGTGTCATAACAGGGTGTCAGCAAAGCCATCGGGAATTAGAAAGAAGTGATTTGGCTGGGTGGAAAGAGCAACGGTTTTGTGGGGAGATTAATTAGAGGACTTCCCTTTGAAATACGGGCTGGAGTCATGGCAGTGATACTCTAAGGTAGTCCCAAAATTCCAACCTTGTGGCATTTACGTGCCTGGCAAATCCCTGTGCCAGTATAGGCAGACTTGTGATGTCCCTTAGGTAATAGGATAGAGCAAAGGTGAAGAATTCTACAGATGTATTTAAGGTCTGGAATAGTTCTTTTTTTTTTTTTTTTAATTTGAGTCAATTAAAAAGGGACATTATCTTGGGTGGGTCTGGCTTAATCAGGTGAAAGCCCTTATAAAGGGAGCCGGGTCCTCTCTGGGGTGAGGCTCCCTCTCTGCAGTGGGAGCCACGCGCAGGAGCCCTCTGCGCCAGCACACATAGGTAGCAGCCCGGGTGAACAGCCACAACAAGCTGAGGCCTTCAGTCCCACCGTCACAAGGAAATGAATTCTAGCGACACCTGCACAAGCTTGGAAGTGGATCGTCCCCCAGCACCACCTCCACCTGGCCATTCAGTGTGGCCGACAACTGATGGCAACCTTGTGAGGATCGGAGCAGGGGACCCAGCCGGGCTGTGGCTTCTGACCCACGAAAACCTGGAGAGCATCATCTGTGGGGTTCAGACCACAAAGCTGCTGGTGACTCGCTCTTGAGTGATAGAAACTGACACAGAGTCCAGGACGGGAGCCTGAGGGCAGGACGGACGATCCGGGAGGATGGGGGCAGCCGGCCCTGTACCTGCAGCATGGACCTGGGCGGGGAGGGCCTCAGAGGACAGACTGGCCTGGCAGGACGTCTTATCTCAGGTTGAAAAGGAGACCGCCGTGGGGATCCTCCCCCAGGGGAGAGACGCTTGGCCATTAGAGGCGGAGCGGGTCGTGGCGGGTCGTGGAGTCTGGGGTGGGACGGTCGCACCCAAGGGCTGTGTCCCAGGCTAACCCAGACGCCGTGAATGTGACTGTTTTGGGAAAGATGATCTTTGCAGATGCGATGCATTTAAAGGTCCCCAGTGGGGTTCTCCCATCACCTGGGTGGAGCCTGAACCCACAGGCAGGTGTTCCTAGAGGCCTGGATGAGGGGTGGGCCGATGGGCGAGGGGGACACAGGACACGGAGGCAACAAGGCTCCAGGAGCTGGGCAGCGATGGCAGTGACGCCTCTCATGCCAGTGACCGCCAGTGACCGCCAGTGACCACCAGTGACCGCCGGGAGGGAGGAGAGAGGAATGGGAGGGGCTCTTCCTCAGAGCTTCTGCAAGGAGTGCGGCCGCCAACACCTGGCCTCAGGCCCTGGGCACCCCCCTGCTGTTCTGGCCAGCCCGTGGGGCCATTGTTACAGCAACCCCAGGAAACAAATGCAAGAAGGTTTAGAAGAGCCTGAGGCCCGAGGAGAGCGCTCGCAGCCGTCCACGCACAAACGGCCCACGCCGAGCCCAGCAGAGGCGGCGGGACTGGACAGGGCAGGGGGCAGCCGATGTCCCCTCTGACCTCCCTCCTGGTGGCTGCGTGGCTGTGGAAACGCTCGGACTGAGCTCACGTCCCGAGCAGACGGTGCCCATCCGTAGATCCACACCGCGGAGCCACGTCGGGGATTGTTTTTATTCCCGTTTTATGGACAGGAAAACTTGAGACTCGGAGGGAGGAAGAACCCTGCCTGCGGACACGGCCCGGGTGGGTGGCCGAGCTGTGGGTGAGGCCAGGTCGGAAAGGCCGGCTCTGTACCCGCTTTCATGGCCGTGTCCTGGAGGGGGAGTTCCAGGAAGCCTGGGAGCGCAGACGCTGCCCCGTCTCTGCCGGTGGCATCCTCTGGATACAGGCAAGTGCTAATTAGCCTTTGTTTATCGCCTCTAATGACCCGAGCCTGACAGTTTGAGTCCGCGGATGCTAATGGGAGGGCAGAGTCAGAGGAGCCCAGTGGAAGCCTCGGTGGCTCTTGGGGCAGAGCCACAAGGACGTGGGGTTCCCCACAGGCTGGAGCGGAGCGGCCAAGTGCCGCGCCTTCCATCCCACCGCTCGGCCCTCACCGGACTGGTCGCCCAGTAGCCCATTTCAAGGGTGGGGGAGCTGAGAGCCGCTGGTGGGAGCCTGCCTGCTATTTTCTGCCTGGCCGGCAGCCATTTCTCTTTCTTCTGGTAACAGGGACTGGTTTTGCCTGGAGAGCCACCCGCCCATTCTTGAAGGCCACGTGATTCCCATGTCAGCCCCAGCAGCCACGGTCCCTTTCACAGAGGAGCTCTCCCTGGGTCCTACCTGGCTGCCCAGTCTGCCCCTTTGGCCGTCCCAGCAGGGAACAGGAAGTCCCATGGCTGGTCCTTCCAGGTGGCTCTCACCTGTGAGGAGGCGGGGCAGGCAGGCACCTGACATCTATTCCTCTGGAGTCGCTTCCCGAAGGCAGGCGAGGCTCAGAAGCCTGCGTCATTCCCTCCAGCTCCGAGTGTGTCCCGCTGCTTTGCAGGTTACCCGCTGGGCGCTCCGTTCTGGGAGGGCACCTGGCTTCCGCCAGTGAGGTCACTGGCCCAGCCTGTTCCCTGGAAGCCGTACGGTTCAGTTTATAAGCAGGTGCTGGTCACACACTAGCTGCTCCTGCCAAGGGACAGGGATACGGCTGGGAGTCGGGTGGGGTGCCCCCAGAGCCAGGAGGCAGAGGCCAACGTGGGCTCCTCCTTGCCGGTCACCACCTGGCCACCCTCCCCATCCTTCTTAGGTCTGTTCCTCACACGGCTTCCTGAAAGGTTATTCTACCGGGTCAAAGTCCAAGGTCCTGACACGGTGTTGGGTCTCTTCCCAGCCCAACCAGAGCCCACCTTCCTGACGACACCTCTGGGTGGCCCTCCGTCCTCTCGTTTCCCCCAGGCACTGTGAGCTGTCAAAGCAATGGCCACGTGCCCAGCAGGCGCGAGCTCTGGCGCCCTGGACCTCCGCACGTGGGCTGGCCTCATCTGAACGCCCTGAGCAATGTCGAGCCCGCCCACCCCTTGTCCAGGCGCCCTCCCTCCTGATCACCTGAGAGTCTGTGGTGCAGGGCTGAGAGCACAGCTCTGCTTGTCCTACCTCCTGCTGCCGTCACGTGGGCCCTTCATGCTCTGAATGTAGCCCCGGCTGCTTGGCCACTGCGACTTATTTTTAAGATGGACGTGTTACCTTCTCTTCCTCTCTCCTGCTCCTCCCTAGTCTCTCCCCATCCCTAATCTCAGGGGAAACGGGATGACCCTTCTTCCCCTCCTCCTTGTCCCTGAGCACACACCCACCATAGGAAGGAAGTCATCCAGACTTTGGGACGTACCAGAAGATCTCAGAGATGACCATCTCCCAAATTAGCAAGTGAATGGCAGCGCCAACAGAGCACACGTGGAATGCAGCCTTGGAGTCCCCTCTCTGAAAGCCCCCTGTTGCCTCTACGGGCAGAATCACAGCCTCCGGGACAGGAGTTCCCTGTGCTTCTCTTTTGCTAACAAAGCCATAAACCTTCTTTTTCCTTTGTCTTCAAAACCATGTCCTCATGATTGGATTGGCATCGGGGACAAGGCCTGAGCTTTCTCTAACAGTTCTGCCAGTGATCTATGGGGTCCTGGACAAGGGGGGCTCCGTTTCCTCACCTGTCGGATGGCAGGTAATAACATGGCCCTCCTCTGGGAACTGCCGGGGTGCCCACTGAGAGCCGTGGCGGGCGCCTGGCACACACACACCCGGGAAGCATAAGCGGGACCCTCCTCCTTCCTTGTGGAGAGCAGGCTTCCGAGGGCAGCCCCTGTGCCTCAGTGTTCACGAGTGGCCCTCTCTGTGTCCCTCCTGCCAGCAGAGACGGTGTCTGAGCCTGTAAACCTGATCAATCTCTAATCCCATCGTGGGGGATTCTCGCCCAGAAGCAAATCTCAGCAAGCCAGGGAGCTGGAACTGGGCAAAATCATGGCCCTCCTAGGTCAGCAGGAGTTCCTGCCCACTGCCACCCGAGTGGCCACCACGGTCCCTCCGTGGCAGCTGGGCAGCCTGTTCTTATGGAAACCAGCACCTGTGCAGGGACAGGTGGGGCCCGGGGACGCGCAGGAACCCCGGGGACGTGTGGAGGAGGAACAGAGCTCCCGCAAGCCCAGTGCTGAGCTGTCTGGCGGGCGGCTGGCAGGGCGCCAGGGTGCCGAGCGGTATTTAACTGCTCAGCTCCTGCTTGGAACAGCTGGGCTGTAAATGCTCATACCTCAGCTGAAGAATAAGCAATCGCATCTGAAATGGTATTTCAGTAAAAATAAAAATAGGCTGGGCTGCCAAAGAAAGGGTTGGCTGGTCTTTGGGTTCTGCCCCCTCCTTCTTGGTGCAGGAATGACTCTCCAGCTGTGGCCACTCTTTTAGGGATAATAAGAGCTCTCTGTCTTAAACACACTGACAGAAGAATTCATGCCGTCTGTCCATCCTGCTCCTGGGTACTGAGTTCAGTCATAACTGGCAACTGGTAAGCTTTGTGGCTGGACCCTGAGAGGCCCTCACTGGAAGTCTGCGCGGTGGGCATCTCGGTTCCAGATGAGGATATGAAGGATCAGAGAGGTTGAGCACCCTGCTTAAGGTCACATAGCCAGGGCAAAAGGCAGGCTGGGATAGCGAGCTCTACTCTGAGGTCAGACAGACCTGGGTTCTAACCTCTGCTCTGCTACAGCAGCTGGGTGACCTTGATCGCCTCTTCCTCCTCTTCAAGTCTCCATTTCTAGTCATTCAAGTGCCGGCTCGCTGCAGAGCTGTATTATACATGGGATGGAAGGTCTTCCTGTCGAGAATACTGCTAACAACCCCTTCTGCGCTTGCTCCTTCTTCTAACATGGCATGGAATGAGGGCTTGAACGCAGACCAGTGGTCCCCAGCCCGGGCCTTTCCGTCACTCCCTGCTGCCTGAAGCATAGTGGGAGCATCAGGGCTGGCAGAGGAACATGCAGCTGTGGAGGGACGGAGGGGGGAGCTCCAGGAGGATCTGGGGAGAGGCTGAGTCCAACTTCAAAACGTGCAAGTAAAACTGTCTGCGGGAAGCCGAGCAGAGATGGATGTGCTGAGTGTGAGCTCGGGATACCGCTCTGAGCTTTGACTGCAGATTTATGACTCCTGATGATTCAGGGAGCAGAATCCAACAGCTGCTCTCCGGACTCTGCAAGGTGGGACGGGCAAGGCGTGGCAGGGACAGAAATGATTACACTGCGAGGTAAAACATGCAAGTGCTGAATGGCAAGAGAGCCAGCAGACAAGAACTCCGCCAGGCAAGTCCCCTTCCAAATGCACGTTGCAAATGGAAAAGCCAAATTCTCCAACCAGGTGCATGGCGTACCTAAAGCTCTTTCACTGCTTCGTTCGTTTTTTAAGATACCTTTTTATTTTATGTGTTCTGGATAGTCGTACGTGACGGTAGAATGCATTCATACGTTTTGATAGACAATACGTAAATAGAGTGTCATCTCTTGTTTTCCTGATTATACATGTTGCAGGATCCCATGGGTCATGCAGTCACACATGTACATGAGGTAATCATGTCTGCTTCACTCTACGATCCTTCCTTCCCCCATGTCCCTTCCTCTCCCTTCACTCCCCTCTACCTAATATGAAGTGACTCTATTCTTCCCTAGCTCCCCCAGCCCCCTGCTATTGTGGGTTAGCATTCCCCATATCAGAGAAAACATTCGGCCTTTGGTTTTTTGGGTTTGGCTTATTTCGCTTAGCATGATACTCTCCAACTGCATCCATTTACCAGCAAATGCCAGAATTTCATTCTTCTTTAAAGCTGAGCAATATTCCATCACATTATATTGACCATATTTTCTTTATCCATTCATCTGTTGAAGGGCACCTAGGTTGGTTCCATAGTTCAACTATTCTGAGTTGAGTTGCTATAAACAGGGATATGGTTGTGTCACTGTAATATGCTGATTTTTAGTCCCAAGGAGTGGGATAACTGGGTCAAATGGTGGGTCCATTCCAAGTTTTCCAAGGAATCTCCATACTGCTTTCCATAATGGTTGCACCATTTTGCATTCCCACCAGCAATGCATGAGTGTATCTCTTTTCCCCATCCTTGCCAACACTTATTGTTGCTTATATTCTTGATAATTGCCATTCTGATTGGAGTGAGATGAAGTCTTAGGGTAGTTTTGATTTGCATTTCTCTAATTGCTAGAGATGTTGAACATTTTTTCATATATTTGTTGATTGATTGTATTTCTTCTGTGAAGTGTCTGTTCAGTTCTTTAGCCCATTTATTGACTGGCTATTTTTTTTTTTTTTTTTTGTGTTAACTTTTTTGAGTTCCCAGTCACTAGAACAGAGACCCTATGACTACTAGAAGAAAAAGTAGGCCCAAATTTTCACCATATCACCCTAGGATCTGACTTCCTTAACAAGACCCCTTAAGCACAAGAAGTTAAATCAAGAATCAACAAATGGGATGGATTCAAACTTATTTGTTCATTTTTACACAGGGTATTTATTCTGCACTTAATATGCACCCCACTCCATCCAGGCTTCTGGAGACATGTGAGGAGTAAAAGAAGGTATATCCTCTCTCCCTCCATGGGGCTTGGAGCCTGCTTGGAAGAGACAGATAGTAATCAAATGTTCGTGTAATACACATGAAATTGTGACTTCGACCAGGTCTCTCATGAACCATAGTTGGCAGTAGAGAGTTTTGACCCAGACAGGAAAGTTAGAGAGAACATCCCTGAGGAAAGTATGTTAAAGCTGGACATGAGTGGGTGATAAGGTGTTAACCAAGTGAAGAAAGAAGGACGGAGAACCCCAAAGAGCAGCATGTGCAAAGGCCCTGCTGTAGGAAGAGCACTGAGCATCTGAGGGACCAGCAAAGGCCCGTGCCACCCCGTTCTGCAGGCATCTGGCTACAATTCCAAACTCATCAGTGAATCCTCAACTATGGTGCAAATTGAGGCCCCTAATACCTAGTGACACGGGTTCTAAAATGCCAACGATTATAAGTTAACTGGTTTCTAAACATTGCTTTTTTTTAAATTGAGGGAAAAAAAAAACTAGTGAGAGTTTTATTACCACCTTGAATGAATACATTGACTTCTAAATAAACATTTTATTTTAGGTAATGTTAGGTTTGCTAAAGATTACACATCCATTTTAAGGTGCATTCTGAACTCCACAATGTGAAGAAGATGCATCTTGGAATTGAAGCAATTTCTGTGATTATGACAATCACAGCTAGCATTAATTGAGTCCTTACTGTGTACCAGACTCTCTGCTAAGCACACTTGATTTCACACTCGGGCCACATGGGTGGAGCAACGGAGCAGCAGAGGGGTCAGCACACCTTCCCAGGGTCCCCTGTAAGAGCGAGCACAACGGAGCACAAACTCAGTGACCACGTCCAGGCTGGAGCCACATCTGGGCTCCAGATTCAGAGCTCTGTGACCCCCACATCCCCTGCGCCCAGCTCCAACTCCAAGGAAGTGTCTTTCCTTCACCAGTTGCTTCTCAGAAGGGTTGGCGGACCAGCGCCCGAAGGTGAGGCTGCAGGGAGACGCATCCCAAGCCTCTGGGCACAGCTCTCCCCTCTGAGCTCACTTCTCCCGAGGACAACCTGGGAATGCCACGGGTTCCTGGCCCCAGGGTGGATCTGGCCACCTCCAGGCTCCCCGCGGGATGCCCTGGGTCAGGGCCAGGAGCCTGACTTTTCAGTAAGGGGGGCCCAGAGGCTGTGGAGGGCCCTCTGGTCTTTCCTGCTCCTTCCCAGACAATCAGTCATCCTTTGATCTCGCTGGCTTTGCCCGGCCTCGGAAGCCACCAGGGAAGGTGATCCAGGACACATCACCCAAATTAGCAAAGCCTGGGGTCAGCGATTGGTTTTGTGACAATTTGGGTGGCAGATGTCACAGTGAGTCTCTCCTAGTCCCTCTCACCCACACGCAGGACCCGTGGTCAAGTGTGCTAGCTGTGGCCCGCAAGGTGAGAGGGTTCCCGCAGTCCTTGCTCGGCACACGCGTGGACTTCCCGCCCTCCGCCTCCCTTCGGCTTAGACATTTACAAGTGGGCCTTGAGACGCCCACCCGTTTGCGGTTCACAGAGAGACCTGCGACCTAGAGCTGTAGCTGAAGAGGGTGGGCTTATAGTCAGGGTCTCTGGGACTGAACCTGCTCCTGGCTTCCTCGTGAACTTGGACAAGTTAGGTCTCCATCTCTGCGTCTGCTGCGTGAGGTCCACACTGGTGCTTGCCTGGTCAGAGGACCCAGGGTACTTCCCAGCCCCTAGAGCTCACCGGCCATCGCTCCATGGCCCTGTCCTCCTCCGCTTTTCATGATTTCGGGTAGATCCCTCCAGTCAGTCTGTCAGAAAAGCCCTGCCGTCACCGTTAGAGCAGCGCAGCCCTGAGAGGGGGCGGAGGGGCTTGCAAATCCAGCAGTCCACACTGGGGGGCGCTTACCGGCCTGTGACCCCGGCTCCGCACCATCTTTCCTCCTATGGACGTTCCTGAGTCATGATGAACGTAAAACACACCGCTCACGTTTGCAGCCCATGATCATTAAGGAGAGCGGAGCGTTCCGGGCGCCCCCACGTGCTCCTGACCCTTCCCGCTCAGCCCCGTCCTCCGGCCTCCGCCAGCCACGGATCTGCTTTCAGGCTCCAGGATACATTGTCTTTTAGGGAATGTCATGCACATGGATCCGGTGGAGGTGCCCTTTGGGGCCACACTTCTTAGCTTGGCACCGTGTCCGTGAGGTTCGTTCCTGGGTATGCTAGTGTCGGTGAGCCGTGCACGTGGCTCGGAAGCATCGCTGTCAGTCTGCTCATCAGTGACGGACATTTGAGCTGTTTCCAGCATTTGCCTGTTGAAGTTGCAGAGCTGGGGAGAAAGTCTGGGACAGGGGGTCTGGCAGGTGTCTTTGAATGCACTTTTTAAATTTCTTTTTTACTTTTATAGACTGCATTTGATTCCTTGTACACAAATGGAGTACAACTTTTCATTTCTATGGTTGTGCACCATTCGTGTAACCCTACATAAACGTAGGGTGATACTGTGGTCATTCTGCCAGGCGGATCATTGTAGGTGCTACAGTTAGTGGGGGGAAAGCCTAATGAGTAGAAACGAGGCAGATTAATCTTGTCATTAGGAGAGGGAAGGAGATGGAGAAGCTTCCTGGAAGGGCCGCCCTCCGCCTGAGTCATTTATGTAACAATATCCACGCAGCATCTGCCAGGGGCTGGGGAGGCTGCCGTCCGTGGTCTCGCGAGGTTTCCATGCAGATTCGCAGGACGCCCACGCCGACCCTGCCACTCGGTTCCACCCCACTCCTTCCCAACCCTCCTCACTTTTGCCTGGTGGCCTTCATTATTGGATACAGTGGCCCCAGCTCCAACTCGCAGCTGTGGACCCTGTCTTCCTCCCCAGAACCCCTCTGTTCTCACATCTCTATCCAAACAGTGACTTCTGGTCCCACTGCCCCTCTTCTGGGCTGTCACAGCCCCCCCGTGGATCCTCCATAAATCCTCCAATGGCAATAACAGCCCCATCAAATGGTCTGAGAGGGTAGGGCCAGCATGGATTCCTCCTATCTCCAAATATATCTCCACTAAATTTTCAATGAATTAATAAATGAGTGGACCTGGACTGAGACCCTCATTACCATGTTACTTTGGGCAAATCCACTGCTTCCCATGAGCCCCTGCTGCTTCACTGGTATTATGTAGCCTTAGACTTGAAAATCATCCGGGTCCTCTTCTTGGTTCTGAGTTCTAGACTTCTTCCTTTGTCTCATGAAAGAATTATGACTGTCTTTATGGAAATGATACATTGCTTCATAAAACATTGAAATCATCCAGAAAAGTGCAAAGAAGGAATGCAAAACTCACCAAATCCCACCATCCAGAAATAATTCTGGATCACCGTTGATGAATTTCACGCCAAGCATCTTATCCAGTCTCATACCTACTAAGCTTCTATACTAATAGGAGCAAGATCAATGGAGAGAAATGAAATTATAAAAGCTGGCTCGTAGTATCCCATTTTCATTTGGAATACAATATTAAATTAATTTTTCTTGGATACAGTAGAAGAAAGAAATTGAAATGAAACTAAAGGGATCGCTGAACCTCTAAGTTCTTTTACTCTGCCATTAAATACTCACAAGGCAAATCCCAACAAATCTGATGCAAAGAAATTTCAAATTGGAGGATAGAATAGGCACCTTTTAATTCTGCAAGTGGAACCCCAGCCCAAAACTGAAGCAGAAGCTGCAGGGTCCCGATTTGAAGGGTGGCCAGGTGCCCAGCCTCACGCGGTGATTGATGGCAGTGTGGTATTGACCCGGATAATCCCACACGAGAGACCCAGTTCCTGAGGCTGTCAGCCAGAGCTGTCAGCAATCCCACAGGGGGCGGAGGACCTCCCTGTGAGTCCCAGTCCTGGGGAGCTGACGTCTCTGACTGCCTGACAAATCCTCCCCGGAGTCCAAAATGATTGAGCCAGATTGTGGGGGTGGGGGAGATTTTCCTGCAGATCTAGAGACAATGTTCTGATTTGCTTCCAGGGGCTTCTGGCAGGAAACCCCACATTTGGTTGGGCCTAGCCCATCCCCATCTTGCAACCAGTCCTTCTTGGCTTCTGCAAACGGATGAACTCAGAGGGCATGGGTGGCCTGGTGAGAACCAGGGAAGTCCTGACTGACGGAGCAGGCACAGGAGACCCAGGGTGAAGCACCAGCCATAGAGCTTCAGGACGGGACAGAAAAACAGACGACCTCACCATGGGACAGTGCAAGTCTCCAAGTTCTGAGTTCGAATTCAAGGTCTACCTTTGACTTACTGTGCAAATTTAGACAAGTGTATTAACCTTTCTGAGCCTCACTTTGCTCACCCATAGGTGGGATGACAAGAGTACTGCCGCTGAAGTTCTCTCTGGTGTAAAACTACTACCATCCCTGGGGGTTTCACTCAGCAAAGTTGTTCCTATGGCCCCCCAAGAAGTCCATGTGACCTCCTTTTAGTCCAGTCTTATTAAAGGTTGCAATAGCTGACCGGGAGTCACACACCGAAGAGGTAATTGAGAGTTTAACAGGGGGTCTGTTTGCAAAGGCACAGGTCAGGTTGAGGACGTGAAGCATCTCCAGGGCCAGCAGAAGAGGGAAACCATCAGCCACTTGGCTGAAGGGCTCCAGGGAGCTTGCAGGGCAGCTGGGTTTAGGACAGGGCTGCCTCCACAGAGGCGTGGCCTCCACTCAAGGACCCACACCCTGGAAACTCCGTGGGGCAATGAGGAAGCAGGGCAACATTGCCCACAATCTCTGCTGTGCCCATGCACCAAACCCACCTGGAAAACAGGGGTCAAGGGGAGACCTGGGAGCGATCTGGGGCATTCAGCTCTAGGAGCACAGAGAGAGTTGAGAAGCATGAAGCATGAGGAGGACACCCAGTACAACTCTGCAGGTGCCATTATATTTTATCCTCATCATGACCCCAGAGGTGGGGACTGTTGATGCAGAATTTCTTCATCACCAGCTTTGCTGATACATCCTTCAACTGATTGAATGAGGCCCACCTACATTGTTGAGGGCCATCCCTTCTCTTAAACGCAGTGACTAGAGATAGACATTGATCCCGTGTACAGAGGACTCCGCAGCAACACCTAGATTCGTGTTTGATTAAGTAACTGAGTATTACAGTTTGGTCCAGTTGGTGAGTGAGGCTAACATCACAGCATTGTTGATGCCCCTGGGCCTTTGCACAAGCTGTTTCCTGCTCTGCCTTCCCGCCCAGCCTTCTCAGTCTTGTGATTCTCAGAAGCATAGAGTAAACACTCCCAGTTGGGAAGCCTTCCTCAACTGCCCCAGGCAGAGTGGCATGACCCTCCCTGTGCCTCCATGGCCCCTGGGCTCAGGATTCACAGTGTTGCTCACCCCACACAGCAGATGGTCACTCCCACCCCATCCTGAGGCTAAGTGTTCTCCTGGGTAGAGGCTAGGTGTTTTTCCAACCCGGCTACCTAGCACACGCCCAAGCACAAGAAAGAGGGGCAGGAAATATTTAAATGAGCCAGTTTGTTACAGATGAGCCGGAGGAGGTAAAGGAAGACCCCACAGCCCCAAGAGCCCTGAGGGTTCACTACTCATCAGACCCACCCGCACAGACTCCTGGTCTCACTCAGCCCTGATTTTAGTGTCTTTCCTTCCCTGCTGAGGTGGGACCCAGCTGAGCCCTAGGTGTGTGTGGGGAGGGGGATGCGGGCAGGTCTGCAGAAAGTCACAGTGACAGCCTTCTCCGAGTCGCTCTGCAATTGGTATTCCACAGTGTGCGGCATTTTCTCAGCTTCCTGCTGGAAAATGCCAGGTGGTTGTAAATCACTCCACGGCAGCTGTCCGAGTGATAAGTGCCTGGGAATTGGGAAGGGACGTGGGGACGTGGGGACGTGCTCCTGACCTCAGGAGCCAGGCAGGGCTATTTCTGAGGCTCAGAGATTGATGCTGAGATGCAAGAACCTTGGTCCCTGAGCTCTCACAACAATGGGAGTCAGAGCAACATTTGTTCACAGAGGGGTTCTCAGGGAGCAGGGGACAGATCCCCTGGCAGAGCAGACCTGATCCCTCATCTCTCCGGAGGTGTGGACGCTGGCAAGGAAGCAGGAATCAACCTCTGAGCTCACTTAGCCATGGGAAAATCATTCACACTTGCTCAGACATTCTACTTACCCCAAAATGGGAGCACAGAAAAGTAGCTACTCGGTAAAGTTATTATGGGGATTAAATAAGTGCAATGCAATAGATTTGCATAAGGCATTTCTAACATGGTAGCCACGTTTACAATATTGTAAACGTTTGCCATCATCACCGTGGACTCCACCACCTCCATTATCACATTATCATCATCACCATCACCATCATCTCCACCACCATCATCATCACCATCATCTCCATCACCATGAGCATCATCTCCACCATCACCATCATCGACATCATCATCACCTCCATCACCATCATCTACCTCCCCCGCTTTGCTGTAGTCATCATATCGTTTTGATAAATACTTACAGATCTCTTTATATACTAGATTCAGTACTAGACCCTGAGAATTTCTAGAAAGTGAAATTGGGCATGTAGACCATCCAAAGGTGCCACAATACAGGTTTCTTCCAAGGGCACAGAGAAGTAGCTGAAGACTCCCGAGAGGATCACTGTTTGGACTGACTCTATAAGGAGAGCTGAGAGGAAAGCTATTGTGGGTACAGGAGGACATTCCAGGCAGAGGAAAAGCATGGAGACCAGAGTTGGAAGACATGTTCAGGAAGCCCCATGACCCTGCACCAAGTCTGGTCAGGGAGAAGAGAGCAGAACTGATAACGCTTCGTGTTTCTAAGGCACATTCGTGGCCACCGCAGATTACTGGACCTCAACACACCCCAGTGTGTTCCATGTTGGCAAACAGCTCTCTGCATGCCTCTCTCCATGATATCCACAGGAATGAGGTTGACACTAGATAGATAAATCCCAGGCAAATTGGTCCTGGATTCCTTCTGCCCACAAAAGCTCACGAGAAATAAAAAAAAAAAAAAAATGTTGCTACTCCAGATTGCAATCTGCAAAATATGTTTTAGCTCTCTGATCCATTCCTTTGGATATATGCATAGTATTAATAGCTCTCAAGGAGTGAGTTTCCATTTTATGTGCTGGCATTATTCTAGGCAGTAAACATTCAGTGTACTATTAAATCATCACAATAGCTAGCTGAAAGGAAAAGAAATTTCTCAGCCTTCTTTATGGATGAGAAATTCAAGCTAGAGAGTTTAACCAGCACGTCCAACTTGGGCAGGTAGTGCGGGATGGAAGTAGGATTCAAACTTCATTCTTCTGATCCTAAGCCTTTGATTACTCCAGCACCATCCTGTCCAAAGTGGTAGCCACCACACGTGTGCATCTATTTACACACACATTTGACTTCATTGAATTAAATAAAGTTAAACATTTAATTACATGTTGCATTAGCTGCAAAGTGTTCCATAGCCACAGTGGTTAGCCACTCCCACATTGGACAATACAGATGTGGAACACTTCTATCAGCGGAGAAAATTCGAGGGAGCCGCGTTGCCCCAGCCAAGCAGCAGAGCCTGCTTGTCTTGTGTTGTCAGGAGATCATGTCTCATTTACTGGTAGCTCTGCAACATGGTATTTAAGAGGCTCCTGAGACCCACAAACTCGCCCTCATAAGGTTACCACCCAGAAATAACCCATTTGGAAGGCAATTAAGCAATATGAATCATGAAAGGCATGATTAATCAAAGCAAAAGGCAGAAGGAGAAGCCATGGAATGTGACGGCTGTTCCCCGTACGGAATCCGCACTGAGCACAGGGCAGAGAGGAGCACCCCCGCCCCGCCCCCGCGGAGCCTGCCTGGCCGGGGCTGCAGAGCCCCGTCTGGCCGCCCTCCTCCAGGGCTCTGGAGTCTGCCTTACATAACCCCGTGGATGGTAACCCAGTTAGCATCGGCCAAGGCTCATGCCCACTCTCTGCACACTGAGACACTGTGGAAGAGAACCCATTCTGGATTCTAGTTTCGCACCTTCATCTTGAGAACTGGTTCCAGCTGGCTCTGCCTCTCTCGGAGATCTGGTTGAGTCCTTTTGTAACTCCCGACCTCCGTTCTGGACTGTCTGGGAAATGGAAACTCAAAATCTGTTGTGATGATCAAATGAAATATGTGAACCTCCACTTCGTCCCCCACCATGTGAATTGAAAATGACCTTGCCCAAGGTCATTATTTCAATCGACCTTCAGGACACCTGAAGTGGCAGTGAGGGTTTGCACAGATGACCAACTCAGAGAAGACGGGGATGGATTCCTTCCACCCGGCTGAGTCCTCGATTTCCCCACGAGGTCAGGTGGATCAGGCTGAAATGGCTTTGTGGTGGGTGCAGGTAGCTGGAGACGGAAGAGTGGAGTGCCCAGCCTCCACCGCTCTCCCGTGGCCACTCTGATCATCCGTCCATCTTTGGTTGAGCCTGGATGTCAGGACAGTATCCCTTTCTGCTGTCAGGGTGGTATCCAAGGCCAACACTTGCTGAGTGCTCGCTGCAGGCCAGATCCCTGACGTGAGACCCTGTCGTGCACCAGGGAGAGGCTGAGTCCACTGCCTGAGGCCGTGCCCCTGGTCACTGGCAGAGGAGGAGATCAAGGCCACTATTTTCCAACTCAGGGATTCTCAGAGCTCACCGTCCCCTAGGGCAGCAGCATTTGGTAATGGCCGAGGGCTACAAAGATGTGTGTGCCAGGGCAGCGCCCTGCGGGGGTCCCTTTCCCAGGAGCTGGCAACATGCCCCTGGGCCTGCCTGCCCTGGAGGTGCTGCTTTGCTACAGGCCCTTGGTGCCACCCAGCTGAGAGAGGAAAGTCACTCATCCCGCACAGCCTCCCCCCGGATGTGGCTGCTGGAGAGTCTTCCAGAAGCAACAAGAAACTCCTTTCCCGCCGACGCCTGGGCTCCCTCCTCCCTGGATCTGCGTGCTCATCTTTTTAATTAGACTTAACTGAATTTTTCAATGAAAACTCTTCTGGAGGAGTTTCCTAATTAAATAAAGAAGCAATATTCTCATATTCTGTTGGGAAAACGCTACCCCCACTTCCAGGGAAGAAATTAAAAGCCCACGTTGACCTTTCAGGAAGATGGAGGCCAGTTTGATTTCAGCGCACGCATTCCTGCTGCCTCCTCCTCTTCCTCCTCCTCTTGCTGCTCGCCTCTCCTTCCCCTGCTCCTTCTTCCTGCATACTTACATCTCAGCTTTAGAACAGGCCTAGCTGGGGGTCGTGGGGTCACACATGAGAAAGGACTTGGCCAAGTCCTCATCCTGGTCGTGTGTTTTTCCCTGGCCGATCAGCAAGCCCTGGCCTATTTCTATGCAGAGAGTGCTGGTTCTCTGAACAGAGGTCTCCCAGCGTGTACTGTAGCAGTAGTCTGGCTCGTGAGGCCAGCCCTGCTTCCCCAGGCAGGGCCTGCATCCCTGGCTTCCACAGCCCGGTGCCTAGGAGGTATCCAACCGTCACTGTTAATTTTAGTTTGCATGTCTCTCCGTTTCAGTTGAGTCTTTCATTGCTGTGAGCAAAAGACCTGACCAGGACGAGGTAGAGGAGGAAAAGTTCATTGTGGCTCACAGTTTCAGAGGTTCAGTCCATGGTCGGCCGACTGCATAGCTCTGGGCAGCTGAGGCAGAGCATCATGGCAAAGGGTGTGGAGGAGGAGAGGAGCTCAGGACAGGGCTGCCAGGAAGCACAGCGAGAGCTCCTCTGCGCACCAAACCTAGAAACTCCAACATCCCGCCCCGGGACCTACTTGCTGCAGCCACGCCCTTCCTGCCTACTGGCGCCGCCCACTTCATCTGTGTCGTTGGATTGATCTGCTGATTCGGTCACACCTCCCAGAACCCAGGGGTTTCATCTCTGGACACTGGCACCGTCTCACACAGGACCTGCGGGTGGACGCCTCGTCTCTACACCGCGACACGCTCCTAACCTTTAACACCGCCCCACCTGATTCTATTGGCATTTTCTTATCAATGGAAGGCAAGCGGCGTGAGGACAGGGACGTTGTTCCTTAGTTCTTTGCGGTGTCCCCGGCCACGGGAAGAACCATTGCGAAAGTATTTGTCAGACGAACGGAGCTCAGAGGAAGCAGCCCACGGAAGGGGCTGTCCGTGTGGAATTCCAAACGCAAGGTGAAAAATGGGAAAGGAAGGTGGAGCTTGGCTTCTGTGGGGAGAACGCAGGAGGCGCTCGTGGACCCGAGCCTGGCCAGGCTGCCTCACAGGACAGCCGAGTCCGCACGACCCGTGGGGACGATCCTTGAGGCCGCCCGCCAAGTGCTCGAGAGGTGCGCTGCCTCATCTCACCTGCTCCCCCACAGCCGCCAGGTGTGACTGGGTCACTGTCCTGCAAAAACACACATTGCTCAGAAGACCAAAGTATACCCAGGTGAGGGGGAACTGGCAGGGTGGCCCTCACTGGCCACCTGGCTCCACCGTCTTCCTTGGCATGAAAGCCAGACCTTCTCAGTTGTGCAGATCCCATGAAAGTACCAGGGGCTTCACATTCCAAGGTAAATGAAGCAACCCAAGGTAAAGGATGAAAGGAGAAAGGAAGACAGAAAAGCCTGGCTAGGCCTCCTGGTCTTTGGGTTCTAGCAAGCCTCTCGGGGCTCCTCAAGAACAAATCCCTGCACTTCCAGAATCGATTTTCTTTCCTTTTCTGTCCCCGACTTTGAGATGCATCACACTGCCTGTGAACGTCTCTCAACAGGGCTCTCAACTCCCCCATGAGTCCAAGACTCTGCATCAGGGGGTGTTGATAATGCGGTTCATGAGCTCCAAGAAAGTGAGTCCCCATTTGCCTGGTTGCTGTTCCTCCCCCCGCATCCTGATCTGTTCCAGAACTGTGGGAAGAGACTTCACAGACCCTGTGTGGAGGTGGATACGGAGCTTCAGATGCAGGTAGAGCAGCAGACATGAAAGATGATGCGGGTGAGCAGGGGGTCACGTGACTGGGGCCAGAGCCCCGGAGGGTGGGGACAGGCATCTGCATCTGTCCTGATGCACCGGCTGCCTGCTGTCCTTGTGGGTGGCGAGGGACAGGGCTTGGCAGGAACTGAGGACGAAAACACAATGCCTGGTGACTCTGGCTGGAGGTCAACTGTGTCCTGTTCTCCAGCAGCTGGAAGGGTCAGGCCCACCTGGCCAGATGGGTCCCACACAGAAATCTTCAGTAAGTGCTTTCCAAATCCAACTGATTTTAACAAATTCTACCAAAGTCAGGTGCCAACTTGGCCTGGAGCAAAATAGAGGCAACGAACCCTTCGAATTGTGCTTCTGAAGCTTTCGACCCCTGTGATTTGGGCTAGTGACAGTTGGGCCACTCCAGTCCCGTCCCCAGCGGAGGGCATGTGTCCATTCAGCCGCTCTCTGCTCTGAGCCAGCAGCCCCGGGCCACCTCTCATTCCTGCCTGAGAAAGAGTAGGTCATCCCTTGTCTCGTTTCCTGGGGCTGCAGTGACAGATCACCACACTCTGGGTGGTTTCAAGCTGCAGAACTTGGTGCTCTCTCAGTGGTGCCGACCACAGGCCAGAACCAAGGTGGGGGCAGGGCCTGTGCAGGTGCTCCCTGTGCAGGTGCTCCCTGTGCAGGCTCCAGGGCGGGCCCTCCGTGCTTCTGGCGTCTGGCCCAGCCATTCTGAGCATCCCTTGTAGCTGTTTGTCCCCATCTCTGCATGGCTGTCACCTGTCACTCCTCCTGTGTGTCTCTGTACCTCACTCTCCTTATAAGGACTGCAGCCACGGTCCTAATCCAGTGCCACCTCAACTCAGCAACATCGACAAAGTTCCTGTTTCCCAATCAGCTCACAGGATGGGGTTCAGCACTCCACGGATCTTTAGGGAGGCGACCGTTCAGCCCACAGCAGTGGGGGCATGGGTTTTGTCAGCTGCCTTTGTTCTTGGCCTGAGCTCTGATCAGCCGGGGTCCCAGATCCAGGCGTGCCTGAAAGGAACCCCAGGGCTCAGGAGAGCAGGAGGCAGGCCGCGGCTCATTGGCAAGGGTTGTTCTCAGGGCCACGGGATGTCTCTGGGTTTCTGCATCCAATTGAACCTTTGAACCCCTCTTTGTGATGGTGACATGGCTCTCCTTCCCCCTCCTCCCGGGCAGGCCCTGCAACAGGCAGCACAGTCACCCGCTCCCCACCCAGGAGGGAGCCAGTCAAGGCACAAGAGGCTCATGGACACCTAAGTCCTTCTGCGTCACCAGTGCCTGGTGTCAGGCCAGCTGCAATGACCTAGTTACTTTCTCGCTGTGACAATCAACTTTTTGCTAGGATATGAGTCATGGGCAGTTACTTTCTTTTATATCAAAAATAAGAAAAACAGTGTGAGGTTCCCCTTTTCCCTTATTTTGCATGCCTTTGAGGCTCAGAGGCACCTTCAGACCAACCACTCCCGCTGTCCCCTGAGCTCCTGGCCTTGATCAGGGTCTGTAATCATCATGCTCTCTTTGCAATTAGGCCGTCTCCAGAGACAGCCAGCTCCCCGAGGATGCACAAAGTTCCCCAAAATCATCTTTGATTCCACGATACAAGGTGCACCCTGGCTGTATCTGGAGCTTTAAAAACACAGAAATCTGGCTTTCAGCCCCAAAGATGATGATTTAGTTGTCCTGGGATGTAACTAGAATCTGCGTTTTAATGCTTCCCCAGGCTCCTTCCACCTGCAGGCAGCGAGATCGAGAGCCCCGTCCGGCATCTGGTATTGAGGTTTGGCAGCAGCAGCAGCAGCAACCACAACTGATGTGTGTGCCTCTGTCCTACGTGGCCCAGGCGGGGCTCGGCAGCCGACGTGCATTGTTTCACCGATTAAGCAACCAGACCGGAAGGGAGCGGCCGTCGCTGACCTGACTCTACACAGAGGAACGTGAGTCTGAAGAGGTGGAGGATTCTAGCCAAGGTTGCCCAGTCGGGAAGTCACAAAGCCTGGCTGTCCACCCTCTTGACGTCTGGACCCTGATATAGCATTGTGTTCACCAGGCTCTCTGCTGCTCCCTAAGTTGACATTGAATGAATACAGGGAACAGCCCAGATCTGTTCCTGACACTTCACACCGGTCACACGAGTTCCCCTAGGTAATTCCCTCGCTGCTGGAGTGAGCCAGACACCACTGGGTCCTGTCCCAGCTCCACCTCAGGGAATCCTCAGGATGGAGGCCCCGGGCCAGGTCACTCCGAGTTCCGGTCTCCGCTATGCCAACGCTTCTCCACCCATTCCTCCCAGGACCCGTCATGCCTCGCTTGCCTGGTGATTTGTAGGGAAGTGAGACCCCAGCAAGTCTTCAGCAGGGAGGATGCCTTGACCCCATTTATGTGAATACTCCCCAAACTTCAAAGTGAACACAAACCCCCTGAGTTTGCTTAAATAGAGATTCTGATTCAACGGACCCGGTGTAGCACCTGAAGCTGCTATTCCGCAGGCCTCACTCTCAGGAGCAAGATGACCGGGCTGGTGTCAGGGGGCAGTGTGATTCAACAGCTGAATGTGGAGTCTGCCAACTCTTCTCCTTTCTACTATGCATAAGAGGTCCGTGGACCCAGCTGCAGCACATCAGCTGACCTGAGGACATGTAGCTGAGCCCCACCCCCCACACCGTGAGCTCAGCCTGGATCCTTCCTGGGCACATATGCAAAGCAAAGTACCCTGAAAACACCCCGATCATCCTGGAATGTGAACCGCTCCCTGCAGGGCCCAACACAGCAGTAGACACGTGGTAGGCGCTCAGCAAACTTATGAAGAATTTAATTCAATTTAGGATCCACTGTGAGTCTTTATTGCATTTGACATCAGCTCCAGATATTAATTGCCCCAAATAATTCTCAAGTATAATGTAACCCCTGAGTTCCTTGAGAGGTGGATAATTTTATGAACTCTGATAAACAAAGTTGTTCATTCTAATATTGCTGAGACACAGGGGTATTGATTGTTGGTGATTAGGTTACAGGAAAAATAGCATGAACCATGGGTATTGTTCGTGATTCCATGTACTTCTAGGCCATATAGGCAATTTGTACATTCTCCGTATTGATTAACCCGTTAACTAAGATCATAAATATTTATTGAGTCCTCAGCAAGTGCTTGATCATATTTCAGGTGCTCTAGGTAAAGGGGTAAATAAGGCAGCTCGATTCTCTGCCTCCACAGAACTTAGATTTTAGTAGGAGGACCCTGATAACGGAAGGACAATATATGAATCAGAGACTTGTGGAAAGCTACAAGGGGGTGAAGAGAATAATGCAAGGGTAGCAGATGGAAACTTTTTGAAAGCACACGATCGTGCGACAGCCGCTTGGAACCACGTTCAGAGAAGATAAGGAAGCCCAGGTCTGAAGCCTGAGAAACTAGCTCCTCCTGGGACCCAGTAGAAGACAGACCCAGCCAGTGAGAGGAACAGTGGAGTGTTCAGTGTGTCAGAACCGAGAGGAGGGTCCTGAGAGGCAGGGAGAGGGTCCTCAGAGGCAGGGAGAGGGTCCTCAGAGAAGGTGCTGCTCAGAGTAAGACTGACGTGGCACTGAGATCCTACTCTACGTCCTGCGCGTGTTTATTTAACGATTCTCTTCACATGCCTGCAGATCGCCTTGTATTTCCCCCAGATTTATAAGTGAGATACGGGGTTCTGAGCTGTGAACTAACTTGTTCAAGACCGCAGCTGATAGGCGAAGCCTCGGGGCTTCATCTTGGGACTGGCTGCTCCTTCTGCTCCAAATCACACAGGCTCAATCAAGCTCCTGGAGGCTGGAGGGTCCCCCGCCCCAGTGCCTTATGAAAGTGTGGGATTTGGAGCCAGATGGCTGAGCTTGGACTTGGGTTTTTCATGCACATTGGGGAAATGAGGTTAATCACCTCTAAGGTTTATTTTGAGGACTAAAAGCGATAACTTATGCCAAAATGACTTCACCGGGTGAGACTATAAGGAGTATTCAATAAGGAATAAATTTCTCTTTTTTTTTCTTCTGCTTTTTCTTCATCCTTTTATTTCCCATAAGAGATCTTAACAAATAGGAAATGTCCCTCAGTTCTTTATCAAGCTCTGGTTATGGAACCTGATCTGAAGTTTTATCTAAAATAGTTTTGCCAAACTCAGTGCTGAATAATTACATTCAAAGCCTACTTGTTTTGTCCCAGCCAGGAGTGAGAGGGCAGCAATTTTATTACAGGCCTTTAACAACTCCGCCCCAGCGTTCACTAGCCATGAGGAATCCTAGTGGCAGGTCCTGCTTCTCAGACGTGATGCTGTGTGCAGAAACTTGGATATCTGGGCTAGAAAAAGTTGTGAATCTCTGTTTTCAAGAGTCTTGCAACTAAGACTCATAGCACCCATTTCAAACAGGTTTCAATACAGCAGAGAATGGTATAGAGAAGTCCAGTGATGACCTCAGGTCTAGCTGGATCCAGGTGCTGCAGTGATAGCAGGTGTAACATTTCACTCTTCACCTCCTCGCTACCGGTTTCCATACCACACCTAGGAGGTGACCAGCACTTGGTGTAGCAGTACAGGGGCCACTCCACAGTTCACTGGGATTAAGCTGGCTCACAATGCAATCATTTAATCCAGAGGACATCATGATAAAGCGGACCCTTGACCTGGGTCTGCAGTTCCCCTCACCTGCCTCTCGGCTTCCTCTCGCTGGCCGTTTTTCTTCTTCCTTCCCATCCTATAGTTACGGTTGCCCATCCTGATTCTGCCTCTGTTTTCTGTCCCTCCTCTCCTTTGCTTCTCTGGCTTCTCACTGGTGAAAAGCAAAGGATGACACTCATAATAAAATCAGTCCCTGGGCCTTGCTGCGAAGATCAAGTCGGAGGTCTGTGGAAACACCTGCCAGGCAGGGAAATGTCAGGTGCCGTGATGTGTCTTCCCTTCGTATCTGCCGTGAGTTCCTGGTGTGTGCAGAGGTCGCATATCACGGGGACCCAGAGCACAGATTTCCAAAAAGCGCTGCCTCTGCCCTTCCTAGCCCAACGGCCCTGGACAACTTGCCCTGTCCCTGGAATCTGGTTTCCTCATCTGTGAGAAGTGGATCATAAAAGTACCATCCCTTAAGTTGGTGTAGCAGTTAGAGGAGAGGGTGTATGTCCAGTCCTGAGCCCAGCCAAGACCGCTGTACCCTAACCAACCCTGTGTCAGCAAGCCTGTATCCTGAATCTTCCAGGAAGGAGCGAGAGAAGGTTTATTCTCTTCTGAAATCCAGACTGTTTCTGAAAGTCAAGGAAGTGATCTTTGTCTAGAAGGTGCTTTTGGTCTTACTGGGGGAATTCTGAATCTTTTGGGACGATCCCATTTGGAACGGGGTAAGGAAATCAGGTTGAATATCCTAAAACACGTGCACACACGGCAGCTCTCGGGTCATTTACCAAGTTAGAACAGCTCATGTATGCTCTAGCCATGTTTTCTGATCCATGAACCACTGCACAAGATGGTCAGTTCCCGCTTTACAGCTGATAATGTGGTGGAGACACATCTGACATCCGGATTCCCACGGGAAGATGTATGAATGCTTTGGATTTTTAATGTTTTATATTTTGAAGGAAGAAAAGAAAACATAAAACCGAAAATTCAACAACTTAAATGTCATTAAATATTAACAATCACCGAAAAAGCATAGAAAGCCCCAGGTTGTATGTGCCAACTCCTGCTTTGCTAAGGTGCAAAAAGCCTTGACAGAAAAGTTCACCCGCACCCACTTTTCAAACAGTCTTCATTCTATCCACATTTCACGGCACAATGTAGTCTATGTACCGAATAGAGTATGACTCCCATCTTAGGGATGAGAAAACTGAGTCCCAGGGAGAGAGATTAAATGCCTGGAGAGTGTCGGAAACGGAATCAAAATGATGATGTCAGCATCTCTGTGTCTTGAAATTATGAGTCACTTAATATGGGACAAAAAAAACCACATTCTTTTCTTTCCGTTCCTTCTTCTTGAATTTTGTATAAATAGCACATAGAATACATATAAGAGGTCTTGTGTTGGATAAATAGCTCCTGAGAGGTGAAATTTTAATCAAGTCACAGGCTGGTGGTAGAGTGTGGATCTCCAGTGTTGCCCAAAGGTCCATGGGGTGGAAGCGTGGTCCCCAAGCCTGTGGTGTTTGGGGAGGTGGTGGGACTTTAAGAGGTGGGGCCTGACGGGAGGACTTAGGTCACAGGGCGTGCCCTGGAAGGGACTGTGTGATGCCAGTCTCTGGCTGGCTGTCCGCTTCCCACCTGCCATGAGGTGGCAGCTTGCTCTCCCATATCGGCCACCACCACTACAACGCACTGTGTGGCCACAGATGCAAGCAGCCATGGTTGGAAACCTCTGAAACTGTGAGCCAAAATTAACCTTTCCTCTTTTTAAGTTGATCATCTCAACTATTTGTCACAGTAACAGAAAGCTGACTCACAGCGGGTACAACCTCCCTCTTTGTTTAAACCTTTAGTCAGGGTCCATATTTTATATTTCTTAAATAAATAAGAAATGTTCATCAGAAGACAGCTTAGTTTAATAAAGCATTGGTTTTAGTATGTATTTTTAATACTTTTACCATATTTGACACTTAACACATGGCTGGACATCAAACAGAACAGAGAATTGACAATTGAGAATTGACAATGGCTAATCTCCTGCACCTCCCTGACCCTATTCTTCCACTCCCACAATGAGGAATGACAAAAGTGACCACCTTCTCTCCTTTCATTGTTTTCTTCTTGTAGTTAATTTCATATTTCTGAGTCATGTGGTTGCTTGGCTATTTTTGCATCTGTGAGTCTTGCATCATTATTGATCGTTTGCTGTGATAGATGATTATTTGCTTTACCTGCACTACTTCACCTCTCTGCTCCTCTCAAATCCATCATGGTTACAAATTCCTTATATTACAGATCTTCTTTTCTTTTTCTATCAACTAGAGATAGCTCTGCACTCTGCCCGGAACCTTCCTTCCTCTTCTACTTCCTAATTTCCATCATCCCTGCTTTTAGATTGTTGTCAGGATGGAGAGCGTGTACCTGACGGTGAGCCCTAACCACACGGTGTCACAGCTAGGACGGTGTAGGTCCCCAAACGCACCACTTTGCATCATTAAGAAAGAAAAACAGGCAGCTGTGATTTCCAAGTGCCATCGCAGACTGTCTCGGTTTCAGAGGTGTCAAGGGATGCATGACGCGGCCACAGACCATAGTGCCTGGTGCTGGAAGTAGTGCTGCTGCCCTGGGGACACCTGCAGTTCCTCAAAATGCAAGACTCAGGGTGCAGCATAGCCTGCATTCCACTCCACGGAAAACGAAGAGCCGTGTCCACCCAGAAACTTGCTCATGAGAGTTTACAGAAGACTCATGCACGATAGCCAGAGGGGACATAACCCAGATGCACGTCAGCTGGTGGACTGATCAACAAGATGTGTTATATCCACACGATGGAATTTCATTCAGTCGAAAATTTAATAATGCACGGATGCATGCGATAGTATTGATGAATACTGAAAATACACCCTGCGAACAAAGCCAGTGATGATCATATTATATGACTCTGCTTATACTCAATGTCCAAAAGGGACAAGTAGAAACAGAAAGCAGATTAGTGCTGCCAGGAGTGGGATTTGGGCCACAGGGGGGATGTCGGCTACTTGAGGTCAGGTTTCCTTAGAGGATGATGGAAATGTTCTAAAATTAGACCATGATGATGTTCATATGACCCTCTGAGAACAGTAAAAGCCACCAATTGTACGTGCTAAATGGTGGATTTCGTAGCATGTGGTTAAGGTTTCTAATAAGGCTGTTATAAAAATACATGGAAATGTGCCTTAGAATTGGTGAAGTCTTATCTGGTCAGCATCATCAGGGTGGCCTCTGCTCCTGGAAGATGGAGTGGACATTCTCTTTTCAACTCCTCTTGTTAAGGGCACCTCAAACCCACGGAAGTTACACGTGAAACCAACATCAGGAGGTGCTGAGAGGTGGAGGAAAGAAATGGACCGAGGAATGGCACCATGGTGAGTCCCCATGAGCTGCTTTCTCCCAGGTGCCAGATAGGTGCATGAGCAAACTGACGGCTGAGAAGGGCCCACAGGTATGGGACAGAGAAGCCGCAACCAAAGGGACACCGTTTTCCAAGAAAGGAAGGCACAGGGGCATCGAGGGGGGCCAGGCATCCACACCCCTGGTTCTGATCAAACAGATTCAGCAGTAGACAGTGACAGAGTTTAGACCCGAGCAGTAGAATACTACAACAACCAAAAGAGGCACGCAAAGGAGACGCCCCGGAAGACTCTCGATAGATCCAAATAGAAACCCAGACGTTCAAATAACCCACATGAAAACAAGAAGAATGCAATATTTGAAAACCAAGATGGATCAGAATCAAAACTCAGACTGAAGCCCTCATATGTCAGCAGTTACCTGAATTTAAGTGGTCTGCAAGTAAACCACATGATTTGCAGAGTGAATTAAAAAAAAAAAAAAAACTCCAGATATATTCTGCATAAAAAAAAAAACTCATTTAAAATAAATCAATGAAAGAAAATATGTGGAAAATACATATTACATAAACACGAATAAAAGGAAAAGGGAGGAGTGACAGTATTAATATCCAGTAGACTCGAAAGTAAAAAAATACCAGAAACAGGGATACGCATCAGACAAAGACACAAGTATCAATCGAACAAAAAGGCAGCAGTCCTGAGTCATGCTAAGTGATCGAATGTGTGATGCTGGAGTGGGAGAAGTAGACGCATCCACAGCTGCAGCTGGAAACGTCACCCAAGGATCCCTCAGCAATTCAGAGCAACAGCACAGAAAATTAGCCAGGACATAGCAGAACACACGACCCATCCACCCAGGGCATCAAATCCACGTTTCCACGTTTCAAGAACTCTCCCCACAATGGCAGAATATGCATTCTCTTCAAGTGTCCATGGACCTTATTCCAGGAAGACCATGTCCTAGGCCAAGAAATGACTCTCTAGAAATCGAGAAGAATTGAAATCATACACCAAGTTCTCCAACCATGGGGGAATCCAACTGGAAACAAAACAGGGGGGAAAAATCTCCAAACAATTGGAAACTAAGCAAACTATTTTTTTTTTTTTTTGGTGGTGCTGGGGATTGAACCCAGGGCCTTGTGCTTACAAGGCAAGCACTCTACCAGTTAACTGAGCCATATCCCCAGCCCTAAGCAACCTATTTCTAAGTAATCCATGGATCAAAGAGAATATGTAAAGGAAAAAAAAACGTTTAAAAACGCTGAACTAAATAAAATGAAACTTCCTCATTTTAGCAAAATAAACTGAATGTTTGCCCTTTAAGATCAGAAACAAAGATTGGGATACCTGCTCTCACCTCTCTAATTCAACATAGCTCTCCAAGTTATAGCAAATGCAGTAGAGTGGCAGGAGAAAACAAGCCATCCCTCTTTGCAGAGGACGTGGTTTTCTCTGTGGAATATCCCAAGTTATTTATCAAGAATAATGTAATAAAAAAACAAAACAGCAAAAAAAACCAGAGGACAAATCTCTTAGAACCAACAGATGAGTTTTAGCTATGTTGCAGGGTACTGCATGGTTCAATAATGCATGTGGAAAAGCAAAGGAACTGGAATCTAAAGCAATTGAGAAAAAGAAAAATAAAGTGGAAGAATTAGTTTTGCTGATTTCAGAACGTGTTAAAGAGCTGCAGTGACCAAGGCTCAGTTGTACTGACGGGGGACAGACATGCAAACTAGTGGAGCAGCACAGGAAATGCAGAGGCAGCTCACAGGCAGCTGGTTTCAACCAAGGTGCAAAGACAGCGCAAAAGAGGAGAGGCAGCCTTTGTAACAAAGGGACCCCGAGAAAATGGATGTGATAGGGGGCAGAGCATCAACCTAAATCTCACACCTTATGCAAAAAAAGAGAAAAGTTCAAAATGGACTTCAGACTTAAATGTAAAACCATACAGTTTCTAGAAAAAAAAAATAGAGAACATCTGCTTTCCTTTGGATCTGGAATGTCCATAAAGGCCCATGTGGTCAAGTTGTGGTCCGCAGCTTGGTACTATTAGAAGGTGATGGAACTTTAAAAGGAGGGGCTAGCAGGATGCTTTAGGTCATCGTGGAAGTGCACTTGAAGAAGACAATGGAACCCAAGCTCTTTCTCTTCCTCTTCTTCTTTTCACATCCTGATAAGGAGATCAAAAGTTTTGCTCTACCACATCCCACCCCTCCCCACCATGATGTGTTACTACAGGCTCAGAGTAACGGAGCCAATCGATCACGCACTGAAACTGCCAAAACATGAACTAAAATAAGCCTTTCCTTGTTATAAGTTGGTTATCTCAGGTATTTTGTCACAGTAACAGAGAACACGCCATCCTTAGGAACTATAACAAGGCAAGTTGGATATCTTAACTTGATACCCAAATCATGATTTATAGAACAGGAAGTTGAAAACTTGGACTTCTTTAAGTTAAGAATGTTAACCCTATAAAGGACACTTAGGAGTGAATAAAAAGGCAAGCCACAGATGGGCACAAAATATTTACAAACCACATATCTGATAGAGGACTAATGTCTAGAATCTATGAAGAATTTTTGTAACTTAAGAGTAAAAAAGAAATGAAGAAATCCAATTAGAAGGCAAAAGACATGAGCAGACATTTCCCTGAAGAGGTTGTGCGGATAGAAAAGAGCACATGAAAAGATGCTCAAAATTGTTAACCATCAGGGAAATGCAAATTAAAATGAGACAGTACTACACAGCTACCATAGTGGCTTAAAAATAGTGGCAACATCAAATACTGGTAAGGATGCAGAGAAACTGGATGAGTCACACATTGCTGGTGTGGATGTAAAATGGCACACACACACACACACACACACACACCACAAAACAGTCCAGCAGCTTCTTAAGAAATGAAATATGCAATTGCCATGTAACCCGACATTTATAATATTGGGCTTGTATCCCAGAGAAATGGGGACTTATATCCCCACAGGACCTGTTTATAAATGCTCACAGCTGCTGTACTTATAATAGTCAAAAGCTCAGAAGTCCTTCAATAAATGAATGGTGCCAGAGCCACACCCTGCAATGCCACTCAGCCACAACAAGGAGGAAATGATAAATACAACAACCCGGGTGCAACATTTTTAGAGAATTATTTAAAAATCATTCTTAAAAAATCATCTTTAAAAAATCCAAACTCAAAAGCTCACATGCTGCATGGATCCATTTACATAACATTCTCAAAATGGACAATTGTGGAAATGGAGGCTCTCACGGTGCCTTAGGGAGGAGAAGGGAGACTAGCGGGTCGTGCCAGGGCAGCAGGAAGGATCTTGCCCTGCATCTCCGTTGCATTGATGTCGACATCCTGGTTGTGATGGTTTTGCAAGATTCGACCATGCAGGGACTGGGTGAAGAGTACGCAGGGTTTTTCTGTATTAAATTTTACAACTGCGTCTGAATTTTTAATCATCTCAAAATAAAAATTTTAATTTAAAATTATGAGGTGGCAGTTAAATGTTTCAAGAAGGCTCATGCTATGACCATCACCATTGGCCAGTCGTCCTTATTGTTACTAGATTACCCATCAATTAGGCTTCAAAGTATTTTCGAGAGTTGGTGAGTCAGATCCAATCCAAACCTTTCATCTTTTCAAGAGGAATGAGAAGCTGGTCTAACTAGCTCACTCATGGTGAAGCTTGGAGCATCCCTTGCCCAGGTCAGCAGCTCAAGGGAACCACCTGCAAATCACAGGACTGTTTGCTCTGGTTACTAGAGCAATATTTTGGGGCTATTTTGAGGTACAAAGCAATGTACCACTGGGCAGCTGATATCAGACCCAGCCGTGGCTGGTGTTTTGTGATGAATATTTCAGTGTGTCATACATTGCCAGAAATGAGGTCTGCACTGCGAAGGACACAGGGGTGGGACTTCCAGGTGTCTGAGCAACAGACCGAAGAGCCTAGAAAATTGTTCAGTCATTTGTTTGGACTGATAAGAATCCCATGGACAGGAACATGAAACGGTGATGCTGTCTCTGAGCCACTCCATCTGCCACTGGTGTTGCTGAGGCTGGGTCAGGGTTGCAGACAGCAGCCTGGGAAGCAGAAGGCGGCAGACTGAGATGCAAACGGACTTCCTGGTGTTCACTGTGTTCAAAAGCGGGCGACCCATGGAAGCCATGCTGGAAAGTGATACAAGCTCTTTCCCCCGCCCCCACTGTGGCCAGAATCACTCCCTGTCTCGAATGCATGGCCAGAGCTGAAGGCTTTGTCACCAAGTGGGATGTGCTGGTTTCTTGGGGGTTGGTATCCTTAGATTGTGAGGATCAAGGCTAAGCCATTAGCCCAGAGGTGAGCTCCAAGAACTGGTAACGTGGCAGCTGGTAGGTGTACAACTTTTCAGGGGCTATTAGGGAACAGAATTAATTGAGCATTTCTCGTGATAGGTCTAAAAGCCACTTGACATTCTGGACCACGATTTCCCACCCACACTGTCTGCCTGATGCTTGTTAATGACCCATCACAATGGTTTTGCATACACTCAGAGCCGCACCTGGTGACCTTCTGCTGCTCAGACAGGGAGAACTAAATCACACGGAGATCAGGTAGTTGTCCTTCACCCCTCTCCTGACTGACAGGTTACAAACCACAGAGGTTAAACGTCAAGACTGCAACTTGTCTTTCTGACAAAATATTTCCTTCTCTCATCTGCTGGTGAAAACAATGCAGGGAACGTTATGGTTTGGATATGAAATGTCCCCCAAAGCTCCTCTGTTAGCCAGGGAATATCCAGAGGTGGAATGTTTGGATTGTGAGAGTTGCGACCTAATCTGCCCAACCTAGTTTGAATGATCTAACTGGGTGGTGACGGTGGGCAGGCAGGGTGTGGCTGGAGGAGGTGGGTCCTGGGGAGTGTCCCCTGGAAGGATTCTTCTTCCAGGCAGCTCCTTGCCCTTTCTCTGCCTGCCTCCTGGCCACCATGAGCAGAGCGGCTTCTCTGCACCACACTTGTCCGCCATGATGTTCTCCATGATGCTCTGCCTCACCTTGGGCCCAGAGCAATGGAGTCAGCCAACCACATTATATTTTGACCTTGAGCTCAAAATAAACTTTTCCTCCTCTAAGCTGTTCTTGTCGGGTATTTTGGTCACAGTGATGAGAAGCTGATCAGCACAGGGAAAATGCAGGAAGACTCAAGAAGCATGGAGAAGGGAGTGGGGTGGATTATTCAGTCCTAGAGATGCTGTCTGGGCTGAAGAGGCGGATAGTGGAAGGGGAAAATTGAGTCACTTTGCATTCAGTCTAGACGGGTGCTTCTCAATTTTAATGTGCAGACAAAGCAGCTAATACCCCGAGCTTCTGACTCGAGTGTGGATCTGGCAGAGGGCCAGAGATCCTGCATTTCCTATAAACCCCCAGGTGATGCTCACGCTTCAGGGGCTACACAATGAGGGACAAGATCTGAGGCGGGAATCTTGCAAGAGTGGGCAGCTCTCCTTCCTTTCTCCAACCCCTGGAACAGACAATGGATCAATGGCGGCCACTGGGTTGGTACGAGAAAGGACCCTCTTATTCACCAAGTCCCTATTCTTTGCCAAGGGCTTCCCTCACACCAAGGCGGGTACCATCTTCATATTTTGAGAGAGAAGGAAATTGCAGCTCAGAGAGAATTGGGGTTGTTCACTGTCGTGAGCTGAATTGTCTCTCCCGCACCAAAATTCATATGTTAAAGTTTTAACCCCTGTTATGTCAGATGGGACTATATTGGGAGAGAGGGTCTTTGAGGAAGCAATGCAGCTAAAATGTGTCCCACACTCAAGTTCATGTGTTCAGGTCCTAACTCCCAGGGCAGTTTTCTCCTCTTATCTGTGGTTTTGCTTTTCATGGTCTACCATGAGTAATGGGAATTTCCAATCCCAGCTACTTGGGAGGCTAAGGCAGGAGGATCACAAGTTTGAGGCTAGCTTCGTTAACTTAGTGAACACTGTCTCAAAATAAAATAAAAAGCACTGGGGATGTGGCTCAGTGGAAGCATTCCCCTGGGTTCAATCTGTACTACTGCAAAATAAATAATAATAATAATAATTACAGAAATAAATGATTCACAAGTTTTAAATTGTGTTCCATTCTGAGTAGCATGGTGAAATCTCATGCCTTCCATCCTGCCTGAGAGGTGAATCATCCCTTTGAACAGTGTATCCATGCTATCTATACTACCTTCCCTGCAGACACTTAGTAGCTAACTTAATTATCAGACTGACTGCTGTCAATCAGCACTTAGGGTCACATGACTCTTTGTTGTGATTGGAAATTGACTCCCAGTGAGAACCACTGAGATACAGTGGAATGGTACTCTCTGAAGTCACCGGTTCTCAAAGTGTATTCCTCAGGCCAGCAGTGTTGGCACCATCTGGGAACAGATAATAAAACAGAAATGAAAACTATTAGGCTTCACCCCAAATCTACATCAGTAACTGTGGGGACAGAGCCCTCTGCTTCAGCAAGCCCTCAATCTGATGAACTCCAGGACACCGCCCTCTCTCCAGTCTGAGTATTAAAACGACTCAAACCAGCACCTAGGGAAGTTCTTGGGTGCTCATAAGAACCTGAGAGTTCCGTCCACTTCAGGGGACAAGGAGCGCATACTGCAGGCTCCTTCTTCCAGCATCGCCTTCTCTCCTGATGTCCATCCCTGTCCTCTGTTGCTTAGTGCTGTTCACCCCGCAGCTGGACACAGTTCTTCCCCTGAGGAGTGCAGACCTCGTGGCATGCTATAAGGCGCATTTTTTTCTCGACGTGATGAAGGACCTGTCGTTTGTTGAGTGCTGACTCCATGCCAGGAGTGAGGGGAAACTTTCTCACTACCTGCTCAGGGTTCACCGCTGTGGGGTCAGGACCCGTCCACAGCTCAGATGAGGACCCTTTGCTCCAGAGGGGAGGAGCTGGGCTCCAGTCACGCTGCCGGCAGGTAAGCGGTACCCAAGCGCGCACCCTCTAACCCTGAGGATTCCAGTGCTTTCTTTACACTGTTGCCTTCGTCTGTTTCAGCCGCTCTAACAAAACACCATGGAGGGTTTTATAAGCCACAGATCTCGATTTTCACGGTTCTGAAGGCTGGAGGTCCAGCACCAAGGTTGTCTGTCAAGGGCCCACTTCCTGCCCACCCACCTGTTAGAGAAAGTGAGCCCAACCTCCTCCACCATGTGTGAACATTAACCGCCTGCATGAGACCTCCACTCCGTGACGTGGGCGCTTCCCCGAAGGCCACCATGTTGGAGATCAGGTATCAACGTGAATAGGAGGAGGGTGCAAACCCAGTGGGTCAGTCCTCAGTCATCCTGCTGTGCCTAAGTGATTCTTAACCCGATGGTGGAAGATGTTCTAAAATTAAGCAGAGTGTCAGAAGTCCTCAAAATTGAGTAAGAATGGTGCGGGGCGGGAATGCACAAGAACACAAAAAAGGATGTGAGAGGGCATGAGGGGACGTGCAACCCAGAGGGCGCCAGCATAGATTTCTTGTCAGACAGACAAGCAGAGTCCATGAGCATTTGGAAAAGTCTTAAAGCTGAAAGGACAGGTGGCCTGAAGCAAGGAAGAGTGAGAAGGGAACTTTCCAGCAGGAACGAGGTGGAGTCTTCCTGGAAGGGTGAGGAGAGACGCACAGAGCCTGGGAGGTAGGGTGTCACACAGGCTGCTCGACATGGTAGACGGTCCCGGACTCTGAATTTAGGAGATTTTGCCCCAACTGCCTCTGTCAGTCAGTCAGTAGGGACGTGTATAACAAGACAGGACCCAAGGAAATATAGCTCTGCAGCGGGACATAAATTGGGTCTAAAAGGACTGGGTGATTGGCGGTGTCAGATGTAACACGGTGTTACTAGGCTCAGCGGTGCCATGCGGTTGAAGCCACATAATTCAACACGACAGCATCTGTACCCACAAGAGCTGTAAGGCGAGGACAGTTTCAGGGAAGGAACACCAGCCTGAGCTGGCAGGAAGCTGGCTGGGGAAAGAGGTTTCAGACACGGAAAATGCAAAGCCAGGCCTCTCTCAGAGAGCTGTTCGCATCCCTAGGAACAAAACTTTATAAACAATCAACAAATGTTTGCTACCAACAGTCAGGACAGTATCTCCGTGAATCGTCACAGCAACCCGAGAGTTAGGAATGATTCTCATTTGATGGGTGATCCGACACCACCAGAAAGCCCCAGGGCTGGGCTGGGGTGACACTGGGTGTCAGATTCTGAAGCCTGCTCTTGCCCATGTATCACCGGTGGGCTCTCTCCAATGTCTCACGTGTATGCGTCAAAGGCGGTAGGCAGTGGTTTTGTGTGGAGTCAATGAATAATTGTGTGCTTTTTGTGAGATGATTCCATGACTGTGTAATTTTGTCAAGGGGTCCTTCCTAGTTGGATGTCCACAAATGTGTTCTGCTTGGTCTATAGAATGTTAGCACATACCATGTTTTAAAAAAAAGGTGCCAACATTTAAATATTGAAATAAATATTTCAATATAAAATATTTCCCATAAAAATCCATACTTCCTCTGTCTTTGGAAAGATTCAGAGATTTATCAATGCCAGGCTCACTTGACAACCTCCAGTGGAAGCTGACAGCATCAGTACCTCTGATTCTCTGCACTCCCCACCACTCTCTATTGTCTCTTTGTGTATAAATCCAAATACTCCTTGACATTTACAATTGCATCTTTTTTTTCAGGATAACTAAGGAAAAAGTATAATATGTATCACGCCCATTTCTGTCAACTGCAGGAAAAGAAAATATACAGAGAGAACCACATATTTCAGGGAAATTTGGGATAGGAATTGAAAACTATTCCATCCATTCAATAGACAAATAAGGTAAGGTAAGCATGTGACTAAGGTAAGCCGGTGCATCTTAGGATACCCAGCCCACCTCACCTGTTTGCTTTTGCAGCTTGATCTCTGTACAGATTCAGTTTTTGAGTTTCTGGTCTAGACAGTCAATTTCAATAGTCCAGTTTCATGGGCAATCTTGTCAATAAGATGCTTGATCCCTTTGTGAGCAATCAGGGGAGTCTTCAACCATTTGGTTGTTTCTCTGTATAAACTTAAGTATTCATATTTCAGGGTTTGAGTCTTGAAACTGTTAATGGTCTTCTACATTTATTAGAGCAGATGTCCATTGTAATATAGTGATAATAAGCATAACAAAAAAATTACTCTACCATGAGCCATGATGTTAATTGAGTTAAGAATACATGCTCAGTCAGGTGTAGTGGCTCACTCCTGTAATCCCAGCTACTCAGGAGACCAAGGCAGGAGGATGAAAAGTTCAAAGCCAACCTCAGCATCTTAGCCAGAGCCTGTCTCAAAAAAGAAAAAAAAAAAATGCTATATAATTTATTTTTAATTCTCACAATCACTCTGTAATGCAATTATTTGCTAATCTCCAATTTTTAAATTAAGGTAGTTGATAACAGTCAAATTTTAGATGTAAATTCACGTCTAAATCCAAAGCTTTTTTGTAAGACAAGCAAAAAAACTTGACTTTTTTTTTTTTTTTTTTAATTTCTTGACGGTCCCAGGGACTAAACCTAGGACCTACTGTATACCAGGTAAGCTGTCCACCATGGAGTTGCACCCCCAGCCTAATTGAACTTTAAAGAGAATTTTTTTTTTTTTGATAAGAGGTTTTGCTTTACAGTGAAGAAACGTATCACTTGTGCTTATTGTCACAATGGATACATTGTGTATTAGCCTTTACATTTCTTTTGTACCCCTGCATACTGAAACATGTTAGAACTCAGCACACAGTAGGTAATCAGTGAACATTTGGGGACAGACAGAGGTCCTCAGCATCAATTGGGAGAGAGAATTTTCAGTTAAAACCAGGCCATACCTTGGCGTCCAAGAGCTCAAAGGACGAGGTAACCTGTTTGTGTCTTCTTCTCTGTCTTCTAAGGAGGTCCAAGGGTTTCCTCTCCAGAAACCTTCATGAAGACGGCAGAAGATTCGGGGGAGATGGGAATGTTACACAAGCAGTCACCCTCACACAGGCCTAGACAAATCTCATTAAGTTTTATGAAGACTGGAATCCGTGACATGCCAGATGGGGCTGGGGGACATTGACCAAATCCATGGCATCAATGAGATTGCAGTCACATGTCATCGCACTTGGAGCAGGTTACAAGCTCCTGAAAAACACCTGTAATTCAATAAATTAGTGCACACTAAACACATGATAGGTTATTAAGGCTCCCAGAGTCTCCGAGGACACTCATAAACTAGAGCATGTCAGTGTCTTGCTTTCCTTGTCTCTGAAATAAGGACAGGGAGACCTGACTGGCAATGTGACTGTTAGAGCCAAACAAAAGAATACTCAAAAAAAAGAGGAGGATTAATAAAGTGGGCAGGAGTACAGAGTTGTCATCAGAGTTAGGTGGGACTCTTTGCTTTGCAAAAAAACAGAACAAATTGTCACCTTCATGTCTACTGCCAGTTACCACATCTGGCAAAGAGGTAGGATAACGCTGTTGGACTGTTGAAAGGATAGCATGCGTGCAGTGACTCAGCAGGTGGCTGTCACGTAGTAAGTGCCCAATAAAATATGTTAGTTGTCACAGTACAAGGTTATGCATGTGATGCTATACTTTGTAATATTTGAGTTGAGTATTGATGAATTAATGCTGGCAATAATGTATCTGCACAGAGTAAGCACTCGACACGCTCCGTATGCTGTGTATTCCAGGGGAAGTGAGTGCTGGAGGCATAGAAAGTGGTTGGGCCATCGTTAGCTCCCCGTGCAAAGCTTGACTTGCTGCGTCACAGAGAGACCAGAGCATGTCTTCTCATTCGCTCATTTTTAGGAGTTTCCCATGGCCTTCCACCAAGAAGAGTTGGTTCTGTAATCAGTCTTTGTCTACGTGAAAGCAATTAGCTTATCTCTTTAAGAAATACACTGTGCATTTCATATTCTCCATTAATTCCAAACCCCGCTTCTTCCAGCAGACACAGCCCAACCTTCTTCCTTCCCTGGATAGGGACACGTCTCCTGAGTTTCCATTCCTCTGCCTCTCTGTTGTCCCTGCTTCCCGATTACCTTCTCCACTGCAGGGGCAGTCAAGGCTGGGGGCTTTGGGCAAAGGAGGAAGCAGCTCAGTCTCTACTCTCTCCCCACCCCGTTTTCCCCTCCCTTTCCCTCTCTTTCCCTCTCTCCATGTCCCTCTCTGTCTCCCTCTCCCTCCCTGTGTCCCTCCCTCTCTTCCTCTCCCATTCCCTCTCATCTCCTTGCTTCTGTTTCCTCTTCCTCCTCTCCTTCCCCTCTCCTTCCTCTGCCTCCCCCTCGCCCCTTTGCCTGGACCATGAGTACAGCCAGTGATTTTGTTTGAAATGCTCTGTAAAAAATAGTGTCTAATTAAAGCACAAACAGCAGCACTGCTCAGTGGAAGAAGAGAGAACATCAGTCAAAATGCCATTCCTGAGAGCTTCGATGACCAAGTGACAAAGGAGGGTTGGGTTAGGATACCAGGTGTCCCCAAAGCTCATGTCTGAGATGATGCAAGAACGTTCAGAGGTGAAATGGTGAGGTTTTAAGAGCCTTCACCTAGTCAGTGCATTGATCCTGTTGAATGGATTTGCTGGGTGGTGACTGTGGGCAGGTGGGGTGTGGCTGGTGGAGGTGGGTCCCTGGGGATGTGTCTTGGGGTTTCTATTGTGTCCCTGGTGAGCAGAATGCTCTCTCTTCCTGGAACCATGGTCTGAGCTGCTTTCCTCCCCCACACCCTTCCGCCATGATGTTCTGCCTCACCTCAGGCCCAGAGCAATGGAGTTGGCCAATCATGGACTGAACCTCTGAAAACCATGAGCCAAAATAAAGTTTTCCTCCTCTACGTTCCTTTCAGATCCTTTGGTCACAACAGTCAGAAAACTGAGTAAAACACGAGGAGAGAGCAGAAGAGCAGGGATGTTGGTGGGGTGTGGGAATTTGGCATATCTGATCGCATCACGCTAAGGATGAGCTTGGGGGTTTCCTAGGAAGAAGCTCTGGGCCTTAGGAAGGAGGCAGCAGAGGGGTAGGCCACCTCTGGGAGCCTTTCTATGGAAGCAGGCTGAAGGAAACATCTAAAGCCACAGAGCTGGACACAGGCTACACTCTCTGGTTCCATGAAGCTTGGCAAACTCCACCAAGAGATAAGCAATGAAGTGCCCTGAGATGTGATAGCAAAGCCCCCCCAGATCCAGGTTAGCTGGGATTTACTCTCAATAACTATGTAACCTTCAGAACTTCTGCATAAATGTGTTCTCCCTCCAATGCCATATCATCCAGCGGGTTTAGAAGAATACACACTCTGGAAGGTCAGTGTGAGTGTTGGTGAGGGTGCATGCACGAAGCACCTTCTAAACCTGGCACATTCACAGGGGGCCTTCCTCTTGGGCTGGGGTCTCGGGGAGCTGCACAGAGAAATGAGGTTTACTGTGTGATTTTCTTCTGAGGAAGAAAAATATAAAGGAAGCTTCTGACTTGGGGGAAAGAACCCACGATATATTCTAGGAGAAGGGCACTGAACACCCCCTGGGACTTGTGGACTGGTTGTGGTGGCTGCTTTACTTTCAGGAGTGGCACCAATAGCAGGCACAGTCCACCATGGTGAGCACTTGGGTCCTCCTGCCAGGGACTTGGTAGTCTCACTGTCCCTTCTCCGGGATGCCACCATGCCCTGACATCTCCTTTCCCTGGTATCCTTCCTCACCTTAACTCCATCATCCCACTGGGCCACAGCTACAGCTTAGTAGCACCTGTAGGAAACCCTCAAACTCTCCAGGTCAAGTCCAACTTCTCTTCTGTCCTTCACAGCAGAGTTCCTTCTGCAAACATCTATTTCCAGAGGTCTACAAGGACCTAGGTCTTGCCAAAGCCCATGGGGGTTTCATTCATCTATTCACGGTCACTTATGGGGCGTTTCTTTGAGGCAGTGTTTGTTCGAGGTTCTGGTCCAGCTGTCTGAACCAAATGGCAAAGATCCTTCCTCCGTGGACTGTCTTTTAGAAGAGGGTAAGGAGGCAGCAAGTCACATCATCCTATCTGCAGAACCCCCTCCTTTCTGAAATACTTTCTAATTAGTGACCTTGGGCAAGACAACCGTTCGGAGCCACGACTTCCCTCCTCTGCTAAACACCACTGGTCATACCTGCCCGGAGGGTTATGGGTAAGACGAGGGCACTGCTGTGTTCCCACATCCGCACGCACACAGGAGATGACAGCTCCAGGCCTGGCATTTTTCCTTACTGCACAAGATCTTTAATAACAAAGTATGTAACTTTGTATTAGTTATGCTTGTAATTATAGTAACCTTCAGAATAACATATGCAATGGAATTAAATTTCCTGCAGCTCGACATGCATTTTTTTAACTTCCAATTTTATGGTCTAACCCGCTTTCTGATTTAGAAACCTGTAATCATCACTCTCTGCCTGTCATGGCCTGCCAACCCAGGACTGGCTTCAGTGGTTCAGCCAAGACCTCATGGAGCTTAACAGCCTGGCCTGAGGCCCTGCTCTTCAAGAATCACGTACTGTGTGTGTGCCTCTCTCTCCATTTGATTATTATGGTTCAAAACTTAGAGAAACCCTGTAAGATGAGTAAAGAGGATCCTGACGCCCTTTACCATACTCACCAATGATTCACACTGGGCCTCATGAGACCCATCACCATGCCATGCATATGTGCTTTTCCTGAATCATTTGAGAAGTTAGACATCACACCCCCTCCTTCCTTCATGTTGATATGTATTTCTTAAGATACAAAATAGTCTCTTCCATAAACACATAATTATCAAACTCAGGAAACATAACATTGATAGAATACCTCCATGGAATCCACAGCCTGTCCAAATGTAATCCACTTCCTCAACACTGTCTTTTACAGCCCCAACCCACCCCAGTCCACCTTCCGATCCAGATCAAGCAGCAGCACATTTAGCTGTCCTGTGTCTTTGGACTCCTTCCTTCTAGAACGCTCCTCAGCCTTTCCTGGTCTCTCTTGACCTTGATATTTTGGAAGAGTTGGTTATTTTGTAGAACATGCCTCAGAATCACCTGGACTATGTGGTGTGTCCAGTTTTCTCCACTATAAACTCTACTCTCCCTTGGCAATCCAGAGATAACTTGTGCACAGATCTATGAATTCTGCCCCCATCCTGCTCCTCCATGGACTTGCACAGATTGGTTCAGGGCTCCTGGATACTTTTCTAACTCCATCAATCCTTCCATATTTTTTAGTTGATGTTCTGCTTTAAGGAAGAGCTTCAGCTTCTTCTCTGTTGGCTTACTTATTCATCTGTCACTTGTATCACTGTGGGCTCGCAGATTCCTAGATTATTCAGTGACTTCTAATCTATGTTCACCATTTATTTCCATATCAAAGGGCATCAGATCAATGAGCCAGTGGGAACTCCTTCATGTTGGTCCCACGTCTTCTCCATAGAGTCACATTGTTCTTGAACAATCCCTAACTCAACAGCACCCAAGGAGTTCCAGGCTCAATTTACACAGGTCCCCTCCGCAGTCCTGCACATGGCTGTTCACCCAAGGAATCTCGGATCCTTCAGAGGAGGCTGACAGTGAGACCCAAGGCCTAGGTTTAGTTGTATTCACCGCACTATGTATTATTCTTATTTATTTTTATTTTTTAATTTTGATTCATTGTTGGAGTTGGAGAATATCATGCTAAGTGAAATAAACCAATCCCCCAAAACCAAAGACCAAATAATTTCTCTGATAAGTATATTATTCTTCCTAGACTCTCTCAGCAGGTAGATCTAGGGTGTGAATATTTGTGTATGCACACACGCACACATGCGCGCGCGCACACACACACACGCACACACACACACAAACACACTTATGTAAAAACCATTGGCTTACGCTGATATCTCTAATTCCAATACAACAGCACAGGGAACACTCTGGTTTCTCTCCTTTCCATGTTTACAACTGCCTTTTCTCACCAGGAGAAGCCTGGATCTCATTATCTTCAAATTATTGACTCTTTTGTTTCAGAAGAGCCAACTCATTCCCTGGTAAAAAGCAAATCGATTAAAGTTAAAATTTTGTTTTTAATTGTTTTTAGGTAAAATTTCTATGAAATGCATAAATCTGAAGTGTACAGTTCCTGGGTTTTGGAAAATGTCCACACAGGTGTAGCCCGCTATCTTATCAGCACCATGGACAGCAGAACTCCCCCCAGGTCAGAAAGCCAGGTCTCCCTGGGTTCCCTGCGGGAAGCCGCTAGTCTCCTGTTTTCCCCATAGATGAGTTCTAAGTATTTTACAACTTCACAGTAATGGAATTTTACAGTACCTTCTCTTCTGTGTCTGGCTTCTTTTGCCCCGCATACTATCTAAGTGATTTATCTCTGTTGTTGCGTGCATAAGTAGTTTATTCGTGGTTGTTGCTGAGTTGTTATTCCATTGTATAAATATGCTACAAATTGCTTATACATTTTTCTGTTGATGACTATTTTGGTTGTTCTCGATTTGGGGCAATTATTAAGAAGCTGCCATCAGCATTCTCTTGTGTAGGTCTTTTTGGGAATATATGGTTTCATTTCCCTTTGATGTATGTCTAGGAGTGAAATCACTAGGCTATTGGCTAGAGGCTGCTGATTCTTTTCCTAGTGCGGTTATGCCATTTGCCAGCCGTAAAGTCTGAGAGTTCTGTTTCTTCCACACCCTTGCTAATATTCAATGCTGTCAATCTTTATTACTTTCAGCTAACTCAGGTCAGATCATACTTGTAATGCAGCAAGTATTTCCCTGATGACTAATGATATTCAGAACATTTTCATGTGCTTATTTTAAATATATGTATTTTGCTTGTGAAAAGGTACTTGAGACACTACATTTTAGGTTGGATACCTTGTTTTTTTTTTTTTTTATTATTGATTTGTAGATGTTCCACAAATATTCTGACAGTCATTTGCCAGATAGATATTTTGCAGTATTTTTTCTTACAATCTGGGGGGGGTTTTGGGGTTCATTTTCTTAATGGTGACTTTTGATGTACAAAAAATGTTTAATTGTGATGAAGTTTATTTATTGTTTTTGTCCTTTTCCTCTTCTTTGTCTTACCTAAGAAATATTTTCTCCCAAGTTATGTAGATATCCACCTACATTTTCTCTCAAAATTTTATACTCTGGACTTTTATGCATAAGTCCATGATCCTGTCTACATAATTTTTGGTGTAAGGAAGAGATCAAGTTCATCTTTGCCTGCAGTGAACTGTTCTAGTATCTTTGTTCGAGTCTATTGCTGGACTCTCTGGGCCATTCCACAGCCTCAATTGTCTTTCACGGCACCCATGTCACGTTTCTTGATAAAGTGGCAATATGAGAAGTCAGGTAAGTTAGATAGCATTCATTCTCCCAAATTTGTTCACTTTATTAAAATTGCTTGGATGTGCTATGACTTTTGCATTTCCACTTAAATTTTAATGCAGATTTTGTCAAATTCCATCTTTTGTGGTAGGAGTCATAGTAGGAGTACTTGGGATTGAACTGAGGGATGCTTTACCACTGAGCCACATGCCCAGCCCTTTTGTTTTTTATTCTGAGACAGGGTCTCATGAAGTTGCTGAGGCTGGCCTCGTACTTGCTATCCTCCTGTCTCAGTCTCCTGAGTTGCTGGTACTACGGGGTGCACCCCACAGCTGACCCTCAACCTCTATTGTTGATAAAGGCTGCTGGAGTTATGATCAGAAGGGAACTGAAGGTATAGATCAAATTAGGAGTCATGGACATCTTACCAACGGAACATTCTTCAATCTACAAACATGACATTATTTCTTCACTTTATTTTTAGACGATTTTTATTTTAATCAGCAATGTTTTATAGTGTTTAGTGGATGTAGGGCACTTTTTTTTATTAAATATATTCAGAGATATTTTACGATTTCCATGCAGCTGACAGTGGAATATTTAAATTTCAATCTCTATTCATTACTAGTACATGAAATTATAATTAAGGGCCAGGGTCTAGCTCAGTGTTAGAGCCCTCACTCAACATGTGTCAGGCTCTGGGTTTGATCCTCAGCATACAAAAAAAGAAAAATAAGTAAAATAAAATGAAAATGAACTCAGGGCTGTTAGTGTCTTTAACCAGCTATCGGGTATCCTTACCGACTCTGTCACTGGCTCCACTAATCATCTTATTGATGCCTTACGATTTTCTTATATAATAATTATAAATAATTATGCTGTCACCAGATGAGGTCCAAGGAGGTTCCCAGAAGGGAGAAGGGGACCTCAGCTCAGCCCTGGCAGGTTCCTGCCTTACACTACAGAAAGGAATTTCAGGATGCATCAGAAGAGGTAGGAGCAGAGATTTACCAAGGAGGAGAACTGGAACAAGACACACTCTCAAAGCGGGCGGGAGCGTGGGCGCCCGAGAATGAGATGGCTTTGAGGTCTCAGGATTTTTTAGACAAAAGCTTTCAAACACTGAACATGAGAAACATAAGAGGTAGCACCACCTACGGACTCGTCCTGTGATCCTGGAGCACAGAGTGGGCCACGGTGGTCCGGTCCTTCTCAGAGTCCTTGGGTGGACGTTTGATTGACACACAGGACTTGGACTGGACTCACATCATGGATCTCTAGCAGTCTCTCTCTCTCTCTCTCTAGGCTTCTTTGAATCAGGCTAAAACCCGTAAACTAACAGACTATGTAGGCACTAATTAACTGGATTCACAGTGCTGTCAGGCTTACTGGACCTTGAAGAATTCAGCCCAGGGGTGAAGATGGGGGTCGGGTGTCCATGGAGTCTTTATTTTGTCTGTTACTCTCTACCTATTGTCTCTTCTCTATGTAGTCTTATTTCTTCCATCTTACCTGGATGCCATCTGAAAATAGATACTGCTTTACTTCTTTTATTTATTTATTTATTTATTTATTTATTTATTGACTCACATCTGTTTTATTTATTTTCCTTGTCTTATTGCACTGGCCAGGACCTTGGCTACTAGCGAATAGAACAGATCTACCTTCATTATTTGCTATTTCAAATGTTTCTGTCCTTTTTAGTCCAACGATGACATCATCCTCACCACCAGCACCTCCTCACTTCCAGCCCTTGACCTCAGACCCTAAGGAGAAATTAGAAATAGGTGAGAAAAATCTGAACGTTTCCTAAAACTGATCAGCATCAGGGCTGCCGTAGCTTATCTCTCGACTAAGCAGAACTGCTTCTCCTGTAGCTCTCCTCCTGCTCTGCTCTGCTCCTAGTTAGGATGGACCTCTGGGGAGACTGGAAAGACAGAAGGGAAGCAGCAGACATTTTTAGTTCACACGTTTCCTTGTTGATCTGCAGAGTCCCCCGGCACAAGGCAGCAGCTGGGTTTGCAACTGTTCCTTCTCCTGCTGTTTCCTTCAGTTTCTCTGGCTCAGGCCAGCTGTGTGAGGTGACTAAGGCCCCCCTGCCTCTTACAGGACACTCATGTCATTTATGTCAGGGACAAAACTGATGTGAGTCTCCGTCCTTGTGGGGGCTTCACTCACGCCTGTGAGCTCCAGCTTGTTCTTGACCCCTCCTCATTTTGCACCCATCTTTCCTGCTTCCTGTGCTGTGGCTGCAGGCTCCAAGAGCGTAGGCTTGTGTCCTGGCTGGCCCTGACTTGAGCTCCTAAGCATCCTTCCCTTCTCTGCCCCACCTGCCTTCCATCCCTACGCTCAGAATTTCGTTTCTCCCACATGCATCCACCATTACCTCCTCCACCTTTCCTTTTAGCATCTCTCTTTCTCTCTTCTGGTCCATCACATCATTTGAAAAGCTTGTTCAACTCTCTCATTTTAAAACAGCAGCTACAGACAAAGTAATAAAGCAAGTGCATGAAGCCAGCAGAGAAGCTTCTTCCAATGCCCTGAACATCCCATTTGTCTCCTCCTGAAAAGCCCACAGTGACCCTCGATCTCTCATTCCCCACATCCGTCCACTCACTGCTCATACTTCTGGTCCACTGCTTCTCTGAAATTCTGCCATTTATATAGTTTAAGGGTCCTTTGCCCAGACAAGCTCTCCTGCTACTCCCTTGACTAGAGAAAGGCAAATCTGATTCTAAATAGCTTGAAACCTTATTATACTTTCAAGGTCAAGAAATTCCTGGGAGGAAGGGCCTGTGGAGGCACAGTTCCTCGTGGCAGAAGCATGTGGCAACAAAAGGCCTGGTCACCTCATGGTGGCCAGGTGGGAACTGGAGTCCCAATATCCCCTTCAAGGGCACAGCTCCAGTGATGTCACTTCCTCCCACAAGGCCCCGACCCTGAAGGTTCCACCTCCTCTCAATAGCGCCAAGGCCTGGGGACCAAGCCTTCCACACACAGGTCTTTGGAGGACATTATAGATCCAGTCCCTGGAGGAACCATTGTCTTCCTAGAGGAGTCAGTTCCAGGCCCACAAAGCAGAGAGACAGGAAAAGAAATGCCCACGGCTCTTTCCTCTCATGCTTACCTCCTGCTGGTGCCTCTCCCTGGCTGAAGCTGACCAGAAGCCAGATGGCCAGGGACCCCAGCTGGAACTGTCCAGAGCCCCATCTCAGGTCCCACAGCAGGTGATGAAGGGTGGGGGGAACCTGGAAGGACACAGCAGAAGGGTTAGCACCCTCTGTGCCTGCGTCTTCTCATGCATAAAACAGGGGTTGGAAGGAGGCCTAACTCCACGGTCTGTGACCTTCGGTGGGGAGCCAGAGCAGCGACTGGCATTAAAAACTCAATAAATGGTAATTCCTATGTTTCTGGCCTCCTTTCTTGTACACCTGATTGAAATGATCAAAAATTCTTTGAATAAACGCGTCTTGCTGCAAGAGAAGGCAACTGTCCAAAACTCATCTAATAAGTTCTACTTGTTACAATTTGTACAACAGCCTGGTTTGCTTATCACACCTGTTCTTTCTGGAAACTGACAGGTAATTTTCTTACCAGTTAGCTACTGATTTCTCATATGCAACAAATATATAAAAGCATCCATCACGCATTGTGAGACTTGACTTTGAGCAGACCATGAAACTCAATGGCCCGCTCAGATGTTTTTTTCTGAAATCCGTGAGTGCAGATTCATGTGCCTTGAATTTAATGAAAGTCTGATCTTTTATCTTTATGTTCTATGAAGTTAGTCTTGCCTTAATGGCTTTAAAGTATTAGAAAATATGTGGTCATGTAATAATACATTTTAAATATGACATTCCATTCACTGTTATGTAAAACACTGTTTATTTAAAATATAATTAGAAAAATAAGAGAAGTGTATAATTGCAAATGTAGAACATTCACAATCAGATAAAGTACATTAAAAGGGCCTTTCCCTAGCCCTCAAAATACTGTGGGATCAAACCCGGTATCCCTGGAGAATTAACTCCAGGACCCCCAACAGGTACCCAAATCCTCAGATTCTCTAGTGCCTTATGTAAAACAGCATAGAACTCACATGTAAACTCCTTTGTCCTTTAAATCACTTGTGATGCCTAATACCAAGTAAATGCTGCATCAGAAGTTGTTACTATGTATTGTTTGGGGAATAAAGACAAGGGAGAAAAGTCCATGTACAATCACTACAAATGCAATTTTTAAAAATATCTGCTTATGACAAAATGAAACCCACTATTATGTATAACTATCATGCTCCAATAATACATTATTAAACAATTTAAAATAGTTTTAATTCATGGTTGGGGGACACTATGGGTGTGGAACTCATGTATACAGAAGGCAGCCTGTAAGCATATAGTGTTTTATATATTTCATTGTTGATCACCTATTGAAAATCATATACTATATCATATATTACCACATAAAGGTTTTTGAAAGTAAGGTTAAACCATACTTTCAACTGTGTATGCTAAACCTTAAACCTTGAGAAATTTATGTATCTGTTAAAAATTTTATTGATCTCATTATAAAAAAGGACAACGGTATTGACTTCTCAGGTTTGTTATGAGGAGAAAATGTGAAGGTATATAGGAGATGCCGTGTATTGTACCTACTAGACCACTGGGATCGTAAATCGGGGACTTCGTTACTATGGGAAATGTTATTTCTACGTATAAATACTTAAAGGTTAGTGGATGGACCTCGATTCCCCCAAAGATCCGCACGTGGAAGGAGGCTTCTAAGGACATAGAAAATGTGACCCCAGAGGGCAGGAGAAATTGGGACCAGGTCATGGCATGTCTTCTTAGGATCTTGTCCAGAAGCAGGGTCCCTTCCTGGCTGTCACTGATAGCACGTTCCTTTGAAGTCAGAGACTTCCAGGGAGGGTCTGTCAGAGCCTCCTCCTCCAGGCCAGCTCCTGGGGACCAGTGACCATATTTCTTCCATTTCTCACTGTCAAGCTGCGAGCTGGGAGCCATTGTTATCTTGTTGGTGTGGCGCTTCACGGGATGAAAAGTCGGCAGGCACTTCACACGTGCAGAGGAATCAGGTTAGGAAACAATCAAGAGGAGACCCTAACGAGAGAGTGCTGAGGATTACAGGGCTCTTTTCTGTCTCAGAGCCTTCTGAGGATGAGCCAAGGTATAAATTAAATCAACAGATAAAAAAAATGAAATAAAATATTAAAAGGTATGGGGAAATGGATTTTGTTATCATGGTCCCTGGACCAAACTCTCTATTAAAAAACACCTAGATAAGAAGGTGGTATTAAATCAGAATCATGAGTGGACTACAGGGATATAATATAATAATAAATATAATATTAGCAGCAGCCACGGTTTTTGAGGGTTTATTATGTGCTGGGCACTATTCCAAGTGTTATCTGTGTGTTAGTTCTTAAATCTTCTAAACGACTCTATGAAATAAGTACTGTATTTTTTTCCAGAAGTTTTCTGATGAGAAAACTGAAATAGAGAAGCAATCGACCTAACCAGGATCATGCAGTTAATAAAAAGTGACAGAGTCTGGATTCGAACCCAGGCAGGTGAGTTGAGGGACAGGCAGGGCACTGTCTCAGATGCTGCTGTGAGTTTCCTTAAACAACAGGACACTGGTATTTGCAAACGTGACTTTAGAGGCATCTGAATTGTCAGCGGAAGGTTCTCAGGGAGTTGCAAGATTTCTGTAATCCCTGAGAGTTAGAAGACAAAGGTGCAGACACAATAGTGTCCTTTGCATGCTCTGGCTGTGAATTCCTGGCCACACATTGTCACTAGTAGCTCAGAGTCATGTTAGGGTGCCAGGGACCTGGGAAATTCCTGTTTGGATCTTGTTATGACTACCCCTGCCTACGTGGTGATGGTGCACTCTTGAGAATTTCAGGAGTTCTGGCTCAAAAGCCTTGCCATCTACAGCGGCTCGGGGCTGGCACCTGTCTTATAGCCATAACACCTGAAATACTGCCAATAATCAAGGCCGTGGCCTTTCAGAGTCTTGCTTCTCAAAGTGTGGTCTGCGGACCAGCTCTCTCTAGGAACCGGTCAGCAGTGCAGAGTCTCAGGCCCCATCCCAGCCCTACCGTAGTGGGTAGAACTATGCCCCGCTCCCAAAAGAGATATCCCCACCCAGTACCTTGGAAGGCGGCCTTATTTGGAACAAAGGTCTTTGCAGATGTGATTTACTTAAGGCCCTCATGATTAATCCACACGTGTCAATGCCCCTGCAGCAGAGAACAGAGATACCCAGGGACGAAGCCATGTGGAGACAGACACAGGGATGGGAACCTTGTGTCCGCAGGCCAGGGAGACCCAGGACCTCCAGCAGACTCTGGAAGCTGGGAGAAAGGCCTAGAACAAAAGCTCCCCAAAAACTGCAGGAAGACCAGTTCTGCAGCCACCTGATCTTAGCTTTCTGGCCCCCAGAACTGAAGGAGAATAAATTTATGTTGTTTTAAGCCACTCAGCTTGGGTAATTGGTGTTGGCAGCCACAGGAAACTAATACACTTGCTGAGGCAGAATGTACATTTTAACAAATCCCCAGGTGATTCGTATGCACATTAAAATTTAAGAAGCGCTGCTTGAACATTTACAGTGCAGGTTGACATCTATCACTGCTTTTCAATCTGTTTCAGGAGTGAACCACATTTTTCTAATGAAGTCTTAGGTAAAACCAAGGGAAATAATTTGGCTCTGCTGGAGTCCGGGGGTAGGGGGAGAGGCTCAGGACCAGCTACTAGGCTCCTCCTTGCTGACCTCAGCCTCTGAAGGGCCTGCCTGGTCCCACACACCATTAAGGGGGCCATCATTTGATTCTTGAGCCATTCGTGTAGGGTAAGCAAGGTCACAGGGGCTAAAATAAATGGAAGCAGAGCTCAAATGGATATCTATGGGCTTAAATTCATTTGACTTTCTTAAATTTTATTTTTCTTCCTGTAATTCTATAAAATCTTTCTCAGAAAGGACATGAAAAACTCAGAGACAGATCAACCTCCCAGCTCTCCCATCACTGGTAGGAACTGCACATTTTATTGGAAACAGGACTGGGATCCAGACATCAGTAATGTCTCCAAGGCAATGACCTTCTTTCTATAGCTGAACCCATGCAGGGAGCAAATCTCTAGCTGTGGTATTCTTTAGAGACCACACCTACCTAGTACGACATGAACAGCTTCCTGCTTTTAGACAGTGGTCAGAGGCAGTTTTTTGTTCTATTGGTTCTGAAAGTGGGCTTCCTTGGGTAAAGCTTCCTTGCTTGATAAGCTGATGCCCTCTAAATTCCTCAGTGAGGGTAGACAACAGCATCTCACGGAGCCAGATCCTAAGACCACTGGGTAATCAAGCAAACCTACCTGGAGTCCTAGCCTGGTGTGCCTCTAATAGATGTCCTTCCCCTTTCCCGTATCTTGCGGAAGCAGAGATTAAGAGCAGTCCCCCCTGAGCAGAGAGATCTGAATCCCCACAGTGTGAGCTCTGTGACCCAGGGCCACTTCGTTGCTTGTAACTCAGATGACACTGGTTCTGTGTTCCAAGCACCACGCGTAACAAGTCTCCACTTTCAGCACATCTTTGAGGGATGTTGACTTTCTCCCAGGCCCTGCCTGGGCTAAGCCCATCTCTCACTGGGCACAGGCTTTAATCAATCTATAATTACGCATCGGCTGGACTGATTCTGGGCCCTGATTTCTCCGGCTCCGACATTCCTCAGCTGAGGAGCTCACTGTGTCCCGTAAAGGAATGGCCTCTATTTTAGTGCACCACTGATGCGATTCACAGAAGCACCTCCTCTGGTCTCACTGCCATTGGCCAACCTCACACCTGCACGGGCTAAATGCCGCCTCTTGTCCTGGGTCCAGGTGCATAGGGATCATCCACACTCCAGTGCTCAGCCTCAGGCACAGGCAGAACTACTTGGGGAAACAATTCTCCCAGGACACTGGAGAGACGGATGCAGGGAAAGGAATGGACCTTCTTGGACCAGCCCGCAACCCCACCGGCTCCAATTTGGTTAACACCAAGTCCTGTTAGTAGACGTGGTTTCATAATCTGTCCAAATGCTCGAAACACAGACTCCTCATTCTGGGAGCAGAAATAGTACCTATTGCCCATGCAATAAATCATCATCCGATAAGCCAGCTACTTGCCGAGTGTCCAAGCCGGCAGAGTGATAAGCTCCTGCTTCCCGTGAAGGACGTATTCGTGAAACCCCGCGAGTGTGTCAAGGGCTGCCCAGTCGCCTTGCTCTTATCTCTGTAGAAATGTGTTTCCTTCTCAGCAAATCTCAGGGCACCAGGGCCAGACGGAGGGGTGGCAAGGCCCTGGGTGCCTCAGTCTGGTTCTGAGGTCATTCCCGAGGCCAGCCTCCCCTTCCTGCTGCTCTGAGCCCTGGGAGGCCAGCCTGGGATCGGGACGCCGTTTTCCTTCTTCCTATGGGTGTGCGTGTTGACCTTCATTCCCATATTAACAAGCAGCGTCTATGAGAAGCTCCAGCAGGATCATAGCAACCACCGGCTGCAGACCTACTATGTGTGCTAGACACATTTGCAAAGGACTTTGTGTGAATCCTTCTGTTTGATCTGCTAGCAACTGTCTGGGGTAGATGATTTTTGTTTTGTTTTGTTTTGTTAACTCCAGATGAAGAGATTGAGGATGAATGAGTTAAAGTGTCTTAGTGACAGTCACACAGCTAGGTAATGACAAAGCTGAAATCTGAACCCAGTACTGCCTGACTCCCAAGTCCCTACTTCCAGTTCTAGCTGCGTGGCCTCGGGTAAGTTACTTCATGTCTCTGAGCCTCTTACCTGATAGTAACTTTCTCACAGGGTTGTTGTGTATTTTTAATGGATTAATCCAGGGAAAGTGCTCGGCAGTGTTGGGTGTATAGTAAGTGCTCAGGAGGACCAGGTATTGTTCTTGTCAACTACACGTCATCTGTTCTAACATTGTAAGGGGTCTTCTGCTGTGATTGTTTAATGGGGCTGAAGGGGTTTTATTTTAGAGATGCTCTGTCAAAGCTTGGCTGCTGCCCTGGAATGAGTGGACTGAGGAGTCTCTTCACACTTTTGGGGGACCGAATGACGTTCAAAGGCTCCCGAATACCTGGGCTACCGGGGTCAACAGCTGCCCCTGACCTGGGAGGGCCTGCCCACAATCCCAGCATCATAGAGAACAAGGCTAGGGCCTCTCTGCTCTGCTCTGCTCTTCACCCTCCTCTTGGCCATGAGTGCCGCTTAAACGGCATCCATGCTGGATTCAACAGGGACTTCAGTCAGCTTTGTGCTCTGTGCTCTCTGAGATTGGTGCCTCCCACCCGCCATTCATCCACCATCCACCCCATAAAGGCACCGTGGCCCCCTTAGCTAAGAGTTGCCGCAAGCAGTGAACACCTCAGCGTGGTGGTCCAGGGCCCTTCCAGGTCCCCCTCCGGCCAAATGCTTTCACATGCCAATCATTCCCATCATCCTCTGTGCCTCCCTGGCTCCCATGACCCCCAGGAAGGCCAGACCTCCGGCCTTCCTCAGGCCTCCATTCCTCCCCTAGCCGCTGTTCTCCGACACGCTGAGCGCCCCCGACCCAGCACAGCCAGTGCCCCGTGCACGCTGCCCCTCACCGGCCTCCTCGGGGCGCCCCACAGTTTCCTCTGCTGTCTCTTCTGGAGCTCTAGTTCTTTGCTCAGCGCCTGTGTCTCAGTATGAGTTCCCCCGAGTGCAGAGCTCAAGACGAGGACTTAAATACAGCTCGTTTATTTGGGGAACGATCCCAGGAATCAGGAACAAGGGAGCGGAGGTGTGGAGCGGCAGCTCCGGGGAGGACTTGCTGAGCGTGCGTGAAGCCCTGGGTGCGGGCCTGAGGGGGAGCAGCCGCGCCGCCCAGCTGCTGCTCGGAGGCTCCATCCCGCTGCCCTTCGGTCCCAGCAGCAGCAGGAGCTCTGATGACGCATCTTTTGGACAAAAACTGGAATAAGGGACTGGAGAACAAGAACAGGAAGCAGGAAAGTCTAGCATGAAAATATGCACGGAAAGTTCTGAAGATCTTGCTGAAAGGCCCAGGGCCTACGACCCTGTGCTGCAACGTAAACACCTGCTAAGAGCAGGTCTTAGGTTAAGCGTTCTTCCCCCCAAAGACACAAAACCAGACAAACAAGCAAACCAGAAAGGAGGCCTGCGGAGCTCCCCCTTGATCGCGGTGGCGGGTGGGTGGCGTGCACGCATCACCCAACGCATCAAGGTGCACACGGCACGCGTCTGCAGGCGTTTCTACGGCAAGAGCAGCTCCAGAAAGTGGTTTAAAGGGAGCATGTGGGGCTGAGCCTCCACTGAGCCTCCCTCCTCTGAGAGCTCCAGCACGTGCTTCGCACAGAGGCGGGTTGGGTGCTTATCCTCGGCCTCCCGTTCCACACCAGCACGCGGGTTTTCCTGAAGAGTGTCGACCTTGAAGGTGGGCAGGTTTCCCACAGCATCAGAGGACGATAGGGGACAAAAGTCAGAAAGACACAAGGGGGGCTCCTGGAGGAGGCACAGCTCCAGCACAGGAGAGTCTGAGGTCGCGCAGAACGTCCTTAGGGCCACGGCCAAAGAAGGAGCTGTGCAGGCTGCGTTTTCTAAAGATGGACACACCAATGTGTGTCCAGGCCCGCCTGTTCTCATGCTCCGTTGACTCCCTTCTTCAAGTAATAGAGTCTGTATCCCCTTCCCTTGAAATTCCCAGGGCTAGGTCCTAAAAGACAAGATGGTTTCCATCCCCATCTCCCTTCCTGCTCTCCACTCCCTTCCTCCTCCTCCTCCTCTCCTACTATTCTTCTCCTCCTCCTCCTCCTCCTCTTCCTTCTTCTTTCCACTTCTTCTCTTCCTCCTCCTCCTCCTTCTCCGCCTCCTCTTTCCTCTTCTTCTTCTTTATCTCTCCAGGCCTTTGAAGCCCTAGGCCAAGTAAGAAGCCCCTTTCCCATGATTACATCATGGGGAAGTATCTCCAGGGACACAGAGAGATGACCTTCGCCCATTGGAGTCTCACCAGCAACAGCTACTGAACTCTTAAGTGAAAAGAACTTCGGAGTGGCCCCCACTCCAAAGAGTGATATGGCCACCACTCTATGAGAGCCCCTGAATCAGGCTGCCCCGTCAGCCTGCTTTCCAACCCACGGAAACCTTGAACAATCATAAACTGTGATTAGCTAGGTCTGCGGGCAGGGGTGGGATTTGCTACCCTGCCCGAGTAGTTAGAACACAGCTTCACGTGGAATCGGGGCCATCCGAGCCTCTCATTAAAAACCGCGTCCCCTAGGAGACTGAGATCTCAGTGAGGGTGGCGCTGACTTGCGTGGTTTTCTGAAGTTATCGCCAATGCCCAGACGCCGTCCCCAAGATGGAGTGGACTTTTGATACATGTTTGACCAACAAGTGACTGAACCAATCGATCCTCACATGGCTCCTGAGGCCAGGATGGGTTAAGGGACTTGTCTGAGATCGGAGAAGCACGTAGATCTGAGAATTGCCTAATCCTGGAAGAACAGGATTTCTACCCTCAGAAGGATCCATTCAAACGTCTATTCCTACCACCCTCTGGCTGCTGTACCAGCCCTGGCCAGAAGATCTCAAAGTGTTGTCCCTTACAGAAAACAGAGAAGTCTGAATTGTAGCTATTTCTCAAAATCATCTGAATCCTAAAATTTGGATGTCTGACTGGCACTTCCGATTCATTCCAGCAGGTCTAATGTGGTTCAATATGAATACATTTTGTGCTACTTATGTAAATGTTTTGAGGGAGGTTTGGGAACGTTTAGGTCTATGACCATGAGGTTCAAGGCAGAAGTGGTTATTTAAATTTACATAAAATTAAAAATACAGCTGGTCATTCACACCAGCCGCATTTCAAGTGCTTAATTAGGTCTCAGAGCTGGTGGGAACGACATGAGACCATGGCAACACAGAACGTCTGCATCATCACGGAAAGTCCTATTGGCTAGAGTGGGCTAGGGCTTTCAGTCGTCTGGACTTGTAATTGTTGAGCATCTATGGGTCACCCTGTCCTCATATCACCCTCTCCAATCGTCAAGATTCCGGAGGTGAACATCACTTCCATTTCGTACTAATGGGAACTTGGAAAGGTCAGAGACTCTCCAAACGCCTTGTTGCCTGGGTGTGATCTTTAGGGCTGGGGTCTAAGGTCAGAACCCTTGCACTTAAAGCCAGGGCCCTTTCCACAGCAAGCATGTGCCTGCCCCTGGAGCATTGTGCTTGGTGGGTGTGACTTGCATTGGCATTTGAGATTTTGGTGTTTAAGGGACTTTAGAGGCCAGTGATTCTCCCCGTGGAGCAGACCTCCAGGTGGAGCCCAGATGAGGAGGCGGATCCAGGGCAACTTTCACACCTTGGCATCTTGTCCCTTAGGTAGACCCGCATGTATGCATCTGGTTTCCGGATGAGTGTTTTCTAATGCAAGAGATGGGAAAATGCCATTAGTCTTTTATCTAATTCATAATACATTGAGCTCATAGAAATACACAACACAAACTAAAACTGACAACTGTTAAATCCGCACATGGTAAGATTTGTTAGAGCAGAGAAGCTGACTGAAGAATCACAGCTTTTTGATGACACTGAAATCTGCAAAAGAAAAAAAAATTGACCCGAGGAAAAAATTAGACTTGGTAGAATGATTAACAGAGAGTCAAACTGACAGCAGCTAGGGCCGTGCATGGCAGAGTCTTGTGGACTGGAAACCCTTGGAAGAGTGAAATGTTCTGGACGAAGCTCAGACATGCAAAGTTGTACCTGGCAAAATCAGATTTGGTAAAAGAGTAATGACGACTTTCAAATGGCTAATGCGAATCAGAGTTTTCTGTGCATCAGCCCATGTAAAACACTCTCTGTGGTTTTTAATTCTCAAATAAGATTAGGACATCGGTTTATACCCAAGGGACTTAAAATCAACACACTACAGTGATACAGCCACATCAATGTTTTTAGCAGTTCAATTCACAACAGTTAAACTATAGAACTAACCCAGATGTCCCTCAATAGATGAATGGATAAAGAAAATATAATATGTATATATATATATATATATGCGCTATATATATACATATGCTTTATATGCTATAAAGAAGAATGAAATTCTGGCATTTGCTGGTAAATGGATGACGTTAGTATTCTCTAACGTCATCCATTTGTGCTAAGTGAAATAAGCTAAACACAAAGAACCAAGAGCCAAATATTTTCTCTGATATGTGTAGGCTAATTCACAGTAAGGGAGGGGGATAGGGAAGAATAGAGTTACTTTAGATTAGGTAGAGGGGAGTGAAGGGAGGGGAGGGGCATGGGGCTAGGAGGGATAGTAGAGTAAAACAGACATGATTTCCTCATGTGCACGTATGACTGCATGACCCATGTGATCCTGCAATATGTATAATCAGAAAAATGAGAGATTACACTCCATTTGTGTATGACCTATTAAAATGTATAAATGCATTCTACTGTCATGAACTACTAATTAGAACAAATTTTAAAGATTAATTTAAAAAATTGGCACATTGATATTGATGTTACCTTGATTTTACAGTCGATGAAACCAAAGCAAAGGAAGGTTGTGGAATCTGTCCCAGTGGATCCTAAATCAAATAAAGGCTGCGGGGAAACTGGACCCAAGGAATCTGGCTACTATTTGAAGCTCTTCTTGTTTTATCTTGTTTTATTTTATCTTGCTTTCGATTTGGTTGCGCTTTTTTGCCTTTCTTGTGAAGTTATTTTCTGCACCTCTTTTGGTTTATATGAAGCACATTATATTTAGCAATTAAAATAAGAATTTTCTTTGAACTTTGTTGTAATAATTTTAAACAGAGAAAAGTTTTATGAAAAAAAAAACAGCAAAATTTTCAAATCATTTGTGAATGATTTGTAAATGTGATGCCCCATTCTTCCCAAATATCCCAGTATTTCCCACACAAATACAGACTCCTAAGTAACTCTAGAGTACAACCGTGGAAATCGGGGAGTTAACGCTGATGCCTCTCCACCTCTGATCCATGGCCCCCTGTCAAGCTGTGCCTTGTGGCTGATCTGCCCTCCCTGCTCCTTTCCTGAACCAGGCTTTGACCCGAGGAGGGAGGAAGGACGGGAGGAAGGGAGGGGAGGGGAAGGAAGAGAAGGTGAATTTCAGGAGAAAAGATGTATAGAAAGTTGATAACATACACTGATTTAATAGAACTCACATCAGAAATGCTCTCAATATAAAAATATCATTTGAGGATCATTTTAATTGACGGTCTATTACTAAAATATAGTCAGAATGTCTCAGGAGTCAAAATTGTAAAATATTTACAGATAGAAAAGGTAGGATTAAATACCCACCAGGTCAAAAAGTGGGCACAACATTTCTAACTAATTTTTCTGTGAAAAGAATTGATCCCAATAAAAATAAATCAAATCAAAATCAAAATAGAAGGAAATGAAATTACTTTGAAGGGGACATACAGATAACAGATCGAAAATGACATTGGCTTAAATCAATAATCTCAAACAGCTCATTTCCTAAGGCTATGTTGTGAGAATCAGATAGATTGAGAACGCGATGTGTGCGTGGAGTGTAGCCCGTGGTAAGTGCTCAGTTAAAAGTAGTGAGTGATGGTGGAGTTGATGGTGAAGAAAACATTGGACGTAGCCTTGGTTCCTGGTTAGGAGGTGGTCAGAGCAGGAGGTGTTGTGCACACAGGTGGAGAGTCGGATTTAACCACCCCAGGTCACGTGTCGAATGCTGCCCAGGAGCAGGCTTGCCGAAGGAGACCCTCATGGATGGATGTGTTCACCAGATCAGCCTCGGTGATTTGGTAAAGACCGTGAGTGGTGAAGGAAGACACCCTTGGTCTCTCATCTGAAGTGGAGAGGAGGAAACCGAGCTGCCTGGGCGTGGGAGCTGTGTCCCCGGGGAACTGATTCGAATGTTTAAAGGTGCCTGTGAGTGAAGGAGGGGAAGCTGAAAAGCAGCCCTGCTCGGTCCTGACGCGCATCTCCTGCATAGGTTTCAAGCTTGTTCAATGGCCTTCCTCAGCTCAAGGAGAAAAACCTCTTCGAACCCACCATGGAAGTTTCCAGAAGAGTCCATCTGAAGTGGTGATTGTTGTTGCAGGAGGAGCCTTCCTGGTAAGTGTCTCCCTTATGGCCCGAAGGAGGAAAAAACTCAACAACACAGAAATGACTCAAGAATACCAATTATTGTCTGAAATCAGAATGTAGGGAAAGATCTGGAACAACACATAGCATCCATGGTCTTGGGAGCCCTCTTAGCCTAAAATGGGTGCTCAGTAAATACTGCTGAATGAAAGGATGGACTCGTTTCTCAGATTCTGAAATGGTTCTCTCCTCCCAGTCCTCCATCCATGACCCAATTAAACTGCAGGGAAGAAACAAAAGAGCAGTAGCTAAGAAGACAGCAGCAGAGCCGGAGAAGCCAAGGGCCGCCGCGCCAAGCAGACGGAAAGGGAAGCCCGTCAGGATTGCTCCCTGCTCTGCTCGTTCCCTGCAGAGCCCTGTGTGGACCATGACTTCCTGGGCTTGCCGGCCGGAGAGCGCAGCCCCCGTGCCCAGACAGCCCGGGCAGAAGGAGGCTGACAGGTGAAGGCCGCCGGCCACTCACACAAGAAAACGTATGGAGCGCTGGCTGTCCCTCAGAGGACACCACGGGGACGTGACCCAGGCGCTGCCCTGCCGGGGGTGGTCCCGTTGTGAGAGCAAGCAGGAGATTCCGACCCTGCAGTGAGGGCTGTCCGAAAGGGAGACAGGCAGCCGCCCCAGGCCCAGGTGGCCGGAGGCACCGAGTCAGGAACAGAAGGGACACGTGCAGCCACCAGGGACGTGGCTTGGCCCCTTCCATCCTTACGTTCCATGCCCGTTCAAAAGTGTGCGATCTCCACCTGCGCCTGTGCGCCTGTGTGTCTCTGTGTGTGTCTGTGTTGTTTGTGTCTGTGTGTCTGTGTGTGTGTGTCTGTGTGTGTTTGTGTCTGTGTGTGTGTCTGTGTGTGTCTCTGTGTTTGTGTCTGTGTGTGTGTCTCTGTGTGTGTGTCTCTGTGTGTCTCTGTGTGTGTGTCTGTGCATGTGTATGCCTGTGTGTCTGTGTGTCTGTGCATGTGTATGCCTGTGTGTCTGTGTGTGTCTCTGTGTGTGTGTGTCTGTGTCTCTGTGTCTGTGTGTATCTGTGTTTGTCTCTGTGTGTCTGTGTGTCTCTGTGTCTGTACGTGTCTGTTTCTGTGTGTATCTGTGTTTGTCTCTGTGTGTCTGTGTGTCTCTGTGTCTGTACGTGTCTGTTTCTGTGTGTATGTGTGTGTGTGTATCTGTGTGTCTGTGCGTCTTTGTGTGTGTCTGTGTCTATGTCTGTGTGTGTGTGTATGTGTGTCTATGTGTCTCTGTGTCTGTGTATCTGTGTGTGTCTGTGTGTCTACGTGTGTCTGTGTGTGTGTCTGTGTGTATCTGTGTGTGTCTGTGTGTGTGTGTCTGTGTCTCTGTGTCTGTGTGTATTTGTGTGTGTGTGTCTGTGTCTGTGTCTCTGTGTCTGTGTGTATCTGTGTGTGTCTGTGTGTCTGTGTCTGTGTATATCTATGTGTGTGTCTGTGTGTCTGTGTGTATCTGTGTGTGTGTCTGTGTGTGCGTGTGTCTGTATCTGTGTGTGTGTCTGTGTGTGTGCGTGTGCCTGTGTGTCTGTGTCTCTGTGTCTGCGTGTATCTGTGTGTCTGTGTGTGTCTGTGTGTCTGTGTCTCTGTCTACGTGTGTCTGTGTGTGTGTGTTGCATTCACCTCTACTGCTAATCCATCTCCTCTCTTCCATGAGTTTTTTTGCGATTGTGCCACACTTAGATTTACTCTACCCTGGCACTCACAGATATTAAATATATCTTAATCTCACTTTGTTAGCTCCCTTAAATTTCGTTCTTGGTCTTTTCACCCATGGACTTGTCCAAAAGCATTTTTTAATTATTTTGTCAACTTTCCCCAAAAAATGCCCCCGAGATTTATTTTGCAACTGCATTAAACCAGTAAATTAATTAAGAAAGACCCTATGTCAAATATGGTGTCTTGCCTTTTAAAAACATAATGTGTGTCCACATTAAACCAAGGGATTTCTTACTGCTCCTCAATGAAGTTCTGTAATTTTCTGCATCTGGTTTCCTTTACTCCTTCAGGGTTTTTTTAAATTACTGTTTTGTGAGGGAAGGGGATTGTTTCCCACCGCATTTCCTGCTTGTTGCTCATGTATAGGAAAGCTACTGATTTTTGTATGTCTACTTCCTTGGGTAGCCACTTTCCTGCCCTTTCTCATTAGTTTTAAGGTGTTTTTTCAGGTGACTTTCCAGGGTTAGGAGAGTCATGTTACCTGGAATCAAGGAGAGCTCTCTGTCTTTGCTCCAAATAAAGCAGTCCTTCATGAACATAACTAATGTGTCTGCTCCTGCTCCCAGGGTCTGCAGGACGAGACCCAGGTCCCCTGAGAGGGAACCGGAAAGACGTTGCAATCCCGCCCCTTCCGTTTCCTGCACCACAGAGCATGCATCTCCACACAGCCACCTCCAGATCTCGGCAATGTCCCAAACTCAGGCCCAGCTCTGTTGCTCGGTCACACGCCCTGGTCACACCCGCCCTTCTCTCCCTGTCTGGCCTGTGCCTGTCTGCAGGACGCAGGTCAGGTGTCCAGCACACCCTCCTGATGGCTTCCCTAAGTCTTCCTAGTCACCGTGCTCCTGGGATGCCTGATGGGTATCACTCATCACCACCAGGTATCTGCACAATGAACTAAGGACACAAGTTTTGGGGTTAGATGCCTTGAGTTGGCAGCTTTGATACACCATATACCCACCATGTGCCACGTTGAGTTAAGTTGTTCTTCATTTTTAAGCAGGATTGATAACCTAACACATGGAGCACTTATGAGGATTTGTAGGGTAATTGCTTCATATAATTCCTGGTTTGTGGTAAGTTGTAAAAATAGCTATTCATTTATTATCATGGTTGTGATGGGGTTATGATGTGATTTGGTTTTTTCTAATAAATCAAGAGTTAATTGTACGCCCCTCTAGACTGTAAGCTCCAAGAAAGAAGGTTTATGCCTTTTGTTCTTATTTTTCAGGCTACTCAGGGCAGAGTTTCTCGAGTGTGGCTCAAGACTACCTGCTCCTGTATCGCTCCCCTGGGTCCTTGTTTATAAAGGGGCTTTGTGATTGGTGAGGGATCGGGGCCTACTTTCATTCTTCTGCATGCAAATAACCACTTTCCCTGGCCCCATTATTGAGAAGACTCTTCTTCCTCCAGTGCTCATTCTTAGCATCTTTATTGAAAAATCAGTTGGCTCCAGACCTGGGGAGTACTCCAGGCTCTTTATTCTACTGCATTGTTCACTGAGTTTGTATTTATGCCAACACCATGCTGTTTTGATAACTATAACTTTGTAGTATATTTGGATAATGTGATGCTTCCTGCTTTTTTCTTTTTGTTCAAGATGGTCTTGGCAATTTGTTTTCTTATGGTTCCATATACACCTTAGAATGTAGGGATATTTCATAATTATTTTAAGACTGTCATTGGTATTTTGAATCTGGAGATTGTTTTGGATAGTATGGATATTTTAAGAAAATTGATCCCTCTGATCCATGAACATGAATGTCTTTCCGGTTTTTGTGTCTTCTTCGATTTTTTTAAATCAAGGTTTTATAGTTTTCATAGTAAAGATCTTTCACCTCTTTGGTTAAATTAATTCTGAGGCATTTTTTAAAACTATTTTAAATTGGATTGCCTTCTTAAATTCTATTTCATATAATTCGCTATTGGCGTATATCAATGCTACTGATTTTTGTATGTCAATTTTGTATCCTGCAACTTTGATGAACCCATTTATTAGTACTAGTAGGAAAATGCAAAATAAATTAAAAAGCTGGATTCCTATAAAACCAAAATTCCCTGAAATTGGACCTAAAATCAGCACTAAGTGAGCTTTATGAATTCTAATATTGGATTTGGACTAGTGCCCAGTCCCAGGGTGCTTACCAAACACAGACTGAGGGAAGTGAATCACACAATTGCACTGGATCAAACTTGCCTTGGGAGGAATCCATGAGACATTTTATGATGAGGGAAGGAAACCAATTTGTCTGTGGCTCAACATTGTACGTCAAGGATTCAGGCAATCTTCAGCACATAGTAGGTGCTCAGTATACATTGTTGAATTTGAAAGTATGTGGGTGGATGTGAGGCAACAAGAGCCACAGTGTAAGTCCCCGAGGCCAGGAGACTACTCGGAAGAGCGGGAGAGATACATCCCACACCTGCCTCGCCGCCCAGTCCCTCTTGCCAAAATGTCTCAGCATAACTTTTAACGGGAAGCATCTTTTGTGGAATTGGCCCCCTTGTTGAAGACGTATTTGTTACTTTTGCCACTTAATAACCCAAAATAAGAATTGGGGCCGGGGTAGACCCCAGTGGTCCAGTGCACCTGTCCAGCATGCAGGAGGCCCTGGTTCCATCCACACAGTGCCAAGAAACAAAGAAATAAATTGGTCTTGGTCTTTTCCAGTTAAGGAGATTTATACAATCCCAAATATGTGTGGTTTGTATTTTGCTCTTTTTTATCTTAAAAAAGCAATATACGTTTATTGAAGAAAACTCGGAAGGACAAATGTAAAGGAATAAAACGAAACACCACTGGCGGTCCCTCCCCGGTCACCGTGGTCATTTGAAAGCTGTTCCTTCCACCTACTATATCAGCACATGGGTCTGAACACGACTCGTTCCTTTCGTCTTGGGCACACATCATACAAAGGACTTGGAGCCTTATTTTCAGGAGCTACATGACACTGTCACGGGGGTGCACCGTCACTGCCATTTTATTCTCCTATTGGACATGTGGACTCTTTCTATAATCTCCTTATTGCACGTAATACTTTTCTGAACGCCTAATTTGTTTTCATTGTGATTATTTCCTTGCCATAAATTCCCGAAAGCGGAATCTCTGCACAGACAGGTAGAACATTTCCAAAGCTCGGGATATATATTGCAAACTGTTTCCTGGAAAGTTTGTAAAAATTTATGTTCCTACAGAGGTTCCGATAGTATCTATAAATGAGATTTTCTGATTTTTTTTTCTCCTTCTTTTAATGGGAACACTTCCTCCTTACGGGAGGTGGGTGGGGGAAAGGAAGACTTCTAAAAATTCGAGAAAGCAAAAAGGACCCTCCGTCTCCTGACAACAGAGGCCCGGTTGACATGTTTGTAGTCCCCTCTTCCCCTCTTCCCTTGGACTTTTCTCTGCAAAGGAAAAACATCAAGTTCCCCAGGAGGGTCTCTGAGGGATCTGCCCATTCCTTGTGCAACCTTCTGCCTGCCCTTGTTTGGAGAAGAGAAATTCCAAGGAGAGACTTGGGGAGGAAGAATTCAACTTCCACCCTGTCCTGAGAGTCCCCCGAGTCCTCGGGGACGCTCTCGGCATTGGACAGGTTCTTTCAGAACAGTAGGTGCACATCAGGAAAGCCACACGGTTGGCCCAGACCATCGTGGGATTGGTCGTGGGGTCGGGAGAAGGGACTCCCTCCTCTCTTCCCGGTGACCTGTGAAGGGAATGAGATTTTTAGTTCTCAGAATGAGTGAGCAAAGGTCACTGAAATTCGTGTCTGATAGAAGTTCCCACCTCTCACCTCTCATTCTGCTTCATTCAGTTTCTCACCTGCCACCGACATCCAGAGAGCACAGAGAGTCATGTGTCCAAGGACAGGGGAGAGGAGGGGTCTGTGTCTTCCTCCAGGAGAGCCGTCTCTCAGAAACCGTCTCAGCCATGCTGGTCGATGGGGTCACCCCTGATCTGGAGGCATGTGCTGACCTACCCGGTGTTCTGAGCTCTTTGGAAGGACGTCTCGGTCCCCATGGCTCCATCAGCCAGCTTCCAGACAGTGCAGAGAGTAAAAACGCTGGCTGAGGACTGGAGGTACCCCAGGCTAACAGGGACTTCCACGGGGCCTGGCAGACGCACTGTGTCCTTCTGCACTTCCCACGTGGCTGAGGTGGCCCCCGACCAGTGTTGGCCATGGGAAGATCACCAGCGCTGAAGTTCAGAGGTCGTCACTTCCGGGTCGAGGGGTTTAAGAGGAAGGCGACCCGCCCGGCACTGTCTCCCTCCGCCCCGGTGACCACGGGCTGTGTGTCCTGATGCACCTCGTATTGTGAATAAGAAATAAAATGTGACTGTGCTAAGTCACGGAGGCCTCGGGGTCTATCTGGGGCAACCTCTGACTACAGAAGTGTAAAGTCGATTTGAGGAACATGTTTAAGCATATGGGTTACTAACAAAACTCTTTGACTTCTTTTGGGGGTTCCAGTTGACCTTGGTCACGGGCTCAGAACCCCAAATGAGGTTTGAGTAACAAAGTCCAGTTGTGTTGGTCCAACATCCACCTTCGACTTTGGGACCTGAGGGTCCTAGCTAAGGAGCAGAGACGGGAGCAGGGGACCAGAGGGTGAGTCTCCCAGTTCTGGCTCCATCTGTAAGAGGGGCTGATGAGGGAGGGTCTCTGCCTCATCACGGACTTGGGGTGAGGCTTGAGTGAGACACCGCACGTGTGCACCTGGCGCAATGCTGGGGACCCTGATGTTTGACAAAGGAGGAAACTGAGCTGCAGAGAGATGAAGGGGAACGGCCGCTCTCACAGGGCCCTTTGCAGAAGTTGGTTGGGATGCCAGTGCCACCTGAACCCCATAGCCGGTCTTGTCTGGTTCTCCTGAGGGGCCCCCGGCACCTGGCACTTCTGCTGTGGGTGGCCCTGGTGTGGTGCTCCTTGTCCCCAGCCTGGGGCGGCACCCCCACCGGGTCTCTGGGCCTCCTCTGAGCACAAGGAAGGGTCTGGGCTGCGGGGAGGGCTTTGCCGTCTCTGAGGAGAGGACTCCAGAAATAACTGAGACAGAGTGAGGAGCTGGGAACCTGCTCCTAGGCCTGTTCCAGACAACAGAAGGACACCATTCGGACGGGAAGCCCCCTGCCAGGCTGGCCGCCCACGGAGCCACGCCGACAGCGGGCGGTGGCGGGAGAGAGCAGCGCTACAAGATGCGCCTCTGAGACGCCTTCGTTGGCGAGTCCTCACTGAAGTACAGGCAGAGGTACAAGCCAAGTACAAGCAAATGGTTCTGGGGACAGCATCCACCCTGTGGAGACGATTATGAGGACGCTTTCTGCACAGCCTCCGGGCCTGGGCTGGGGAGGTCCTACCTGGTGGGCCAGGAAGTGCCCCTTCCGCCCATCCCTCCCTCTGGGCGCCTGCTGAGCAGCTGCCCAGCACCTCTGGCGTGGCCCCTCTTGCCGCCCCACCATTGTCCTGGCCACAGTTTGTGACCCACGGGGATCTCACACCCACATCAGGGGGCAGCTGCATCTGCAGGAAAGGAGCGGAAGCCCCAGCAGGGTCGGGAAGCGCCGGGGCAGCTGCCTTCTGACTCAAACCGCGGAGGCAGGAGCTGTGACAAAGGAGGGGAGGGTACTTATTATCCCGGGTTTCAGAGGAAACTCGCCCTGTGAGGTCACATCCCAGGGACCAAGGCTCCTGACCCCACACTGAGCAGAGTGTCACACGGAATAGCGCTGCTCTGTGAACGGCTCCCCTGGCCTTTGGGAAAGTGGAGAGCAGAGGAGCAAAGCTTTAAATGGATCCTAAGGGGACAAAAAAACTGGCATTACTGAAATCTGAGCTCTGATTTCCACACCTCCATCACCAAGGGGAAGAAAGACTCTTATTCAGTTTGGCAAAACTCATTTTGCTTCTCCGATGGCCGTAGGATGTAGTGAGAAATGAAAGGGCTCAGAGGACAGAGTTGCTTACAAGCTGTGTGACCCTTGGAAAGCTGCCTAACCTCTCTGTGCCTCAACCACCTTGATGGCAATACGAGACAATAGTGACGACTGTTCCTGGCACTAGGGGATATTCAATGAGACAAAGAATTTAAAAGTACCTAGTCGGGTGCCTCCCACAGAGGACACTGGAAATCTCCATTCTCACCTAGTGAAATACTCGTCTTGGTAGGGACAGACAACAGAAGACTGGAAGAGGATGGGGAGCACCTGACCTCGGAGTCACTCCAAAGATGACTCTAGGGCTCTCTTCAAGTCTGCAGAGTGTCCAGTGTCAGTCTGCATCAGGATCGACGTTTGGGGCAACTTCGACATCCAAGTGTGAACACTTTGGGATCTTGCCAGGAAGTACTTCCCAGGATCTGCGGACGAGCGACACCTTCAGATTCCGTTGGCTCAGGGTTAGAGATCACCTCACCACCCGGTCCTTGCATTTCTTCAGCCTGGACGACGGTCAGAACAGCTAGCATTTGGGGCAGGTATTAGTCACCAGCCAGACACCACATTCACATGCGGACACAGTGCATCATCTCATTTAATGTCCACAGGCCCAAAATATAAATGCCATTATCACCCCTGGTTTACAGTCAGAGAACTCAGGCTCAGAGAGGTCAGGAAGGTTGCCCAAGTTCACACAGCTGGTGAACTCCAGGGCTAGGATCTGAACCGGTCAGCCTAACTCCAGAGTCTTTGCAAGACGCCATTAGGTGACGCCATCCTTGGGCTTCTCCCACAGAGGGCCTGACACAGAGAGAGGCCCTCGTGCGCAAAGCGAGACTCAGGACCATGGCTGAGGCCAACCACTCTGGGTGAAGCAATGTGTTCGGGACCGCGCAGAGGTTCACGGACAGCACAAGGGATCTCCGAAGCTCCAGAGGCCCCGCCGTTCCTGGAAATCCTGCCAGGTGATTTTCGGAAATGATGGGGGACATCGTTCTTGGCCCTCCGTGAGGTGGCTCTTGCTTTCGGATGTTATGGTAACCAGAACACCTCCCTCCCATTACCGCTCCGGGTGGTTTCGATCACAGGGAACGTGTGTCGGGTTTGAGACCCAGGGGCATCCCCCGTGCTGCAGGGCGGGGTACCCAAGCCCGAAGCTCACACAGAAGAGCTTTGACAACGTTGAGTGGGTACCAACATCATAACAGCCCTCGAACCCTGGATGACGGGGACAGAGGTCCAGGGCGCCTGGCCCAGTGGCCTTTCCTGGTCCTGTGCTTGTTCTCAAGATGGAAGCAGTCTATAAAGAGGTTTGTCGTCTAAAAGTCACAAGTTGGTGGATCGGGCCCTTGAGGGAAGGCATTGCTCCTAGCAGGGGATTCTAACCCAGTTAATAAGGGCAGAAGCAAGGACAGCAGAAATCTATGGCACAGATGCACAAATGCTCAGATTGTCACGCTAGACAGAGTAAGGGACTCCAGTGGATTCCATGTTTTCAGGCTGAGCTCATTTCTATTTCTGCTTATGTTAATTTATTTAGATGCTGGGGGTTGAACTCAGGGGCACTTTACCTCTGAGTTATATCCCCAGCCCTTTGTATTTTGGAACGGGGCCTTGCCAAGTTGCTGAGGGTCTCTCTAGGTTGCTGAGCCTGGCCTCAAAATAGTGATCCTCCTGCCTCAGCCTCCTGGGTCGCTGGGATTATAGGCGTGAGCCACCATGCCTGGCTCTTAATTCTCTTTAAGTTTTGTTTTGTTGCTTTAATGATAGATCTCCTTATGCTTAGCACCATTTTTGGAATTAGCATTTTCATTTCTCTGTCCCGAGGCCTTGAGTTACCTGGAAGGGTGCGTTACCCGTGGGGAGAGAGAGCAGCTCTGGGAGGAAGGCCAGGCGGAGCTAAGGCAGCAGGGGCCAATGGCTGCCCACTTGAACTCCAGGCTATCCCTCCCCAGCTGGTCCACTTGCAGCACAGTTACGGCCTCTTTTACGAAGCCCAGGCAGCAGGCAGGAGAAGAAAATCCAAGTCCCCAAACGCAAGAATGCCCACAGTCTCATGAAGTTACTCTTCAGACAAATTTAGTTTTTAAGTATTGCAAAGAAGGGTCGCATTTCCTCATAACAGCACGCTGCCAAGCCCTGGGTGCTAGAACAACATGAGGAATAAAGAAGACAGAGGCCGGGGCCGGAGGAGCTTTTATGATTCCACCCAAGCCTGGAAACTGTTCACGTCACTGCTAAAAATAAGAAGCCAGCATTTACCACTCACTCCACGCCAAGGCCTGGACTAAGCCTAGCCTTGGAGAAGTGGTTAAGTTGAATCACCAACTTGATTGGATTGAGGGTGCCCAAGATTAGGGAGCTTCTGGGTGTGTCCGTGGGGGCGTGTCCAGGAATGATTGGCATGTGGGATAGTGACCGGAAGTGGAGCCCCTCCCTAAGTGTGGGCAGCTGCGCCCAAGCTGGAGGCTTGGATGGAATGCAGGTCAGAAGAACAAGGAAGCAGCAGCAGATGCAGGCTCAGCTCTTCTTGAAGGGGTTCTTGATCACGGCTTCAATCGCCTGAGGACATCAGACTCTCTCGCTTCTTCACTCTTCCAAAGCGGACTCTGTCGGTGATTGTCCAGGGAGATTCCAGAAGCCTTGGTCTTGGGGTCTTGATCCTTCTTGTTCTGGGGCTTCCCCGTCTTGGACTGCGCAGCTGCTGGTTCCTCCAGCTCTCCAGCTGCAGATGGCCATGGTGGACTGTCCAGCTTCTGGTCGTGTGAGCCCATCTCCTAAATCCCCTTTTCACAATCATACTTCCTGTTGGCTCTGTTCCCCGAGGGAAGCTTGACCAATACACGTGACTCCTCAGCCCAACCCTACAAGGTCTGGACCTCTGTGGTCCCCATCTCATAGCTGGGGAGGCCAAGGGGCAGCCAAGGACAGGGTCCACCCAAGTTCCTGTGGCTCTCAAGGAGCCAGCTGGCGCGTTCGTCCTGGACCTAACGCTCTTGGCCAGCTCCATCTCGGACGTGCCGGGAGTGCCCATCCTGCTCCAGAGCATCTGTGCCCCTCTCCTGAAGTGCCCGCTGCGGCGCCAGGCTGAGTCCCGAGGGCCTCTCTTCACCCCACCCCATGCCAGGATCCCGCCTCCGTGGGTTTTTAGAGAATGGAGGCTCCCAAGAAGAAGGAGGTCAGCAAAGATGGCTGGCTGCTCCTGCCGGGAAGCAGAGGACCCTGACTCCGTCCACTCTCACAGGACCCCAGGGAGGGGACATCATCAGGGGTCAATGCTCAGAGTCCAGAGGAGGAGGTGAGGCTGCGAGTGAGAAGGGAAGAGGCAGCTCTCCACAAGAGACAGAGACCTGTCCACCGAGCCCGTTTTGCTCCTCTGGACACACAGAGCCCAGCTCCCAGCCTCTCTTGCAGGTGGCATTGTCCTTGAGACAGAGCTCTGACCTCTGGGATGTGAGGGGGGTTGCATGGCAGGGATCTTTCTCAGTTTTCATGTGTCATTCTCCATGATCTGTCCCCCTCGTCAGGAGTGACTTTGGACTATTGTGTGGAACCCAGCACAGCTCCCCATGGCCTGGACCCCTGAGTGACCACAAATAAGAGCGCATCGCCCAGGGATTCGGGACCTCCTTAAACTGTTAAAGGAGAAAAAATAGACTTTAATTCAGGTGCAGCTCGTAGGAGCCCTTCTGAGGACAGCTGCCCTGCCCGGTAATGTGCTGTTTGAAGATCAACGAGGAGGAAAGGTCCTGAATGGCCTCTGGGGAATGGAGCCCATCTGATGCAGAGCCCTGTGTCCAGCAGGAGCTTCATAAATGCAGGGGTTGCTTGTAAAGGGGAGAGTTCCTGAAAAGGGAGCTGGGGTGCCAAGGATGAGGCTGAGAGCCTGCAGCTGCCTGTCGAGGCACACAGGCAACGGGCCTCAGGGGAAGGGGCAATCAGGAAGATTCCAGAAGATGGTGGCCGCCAGCAGAAGGTGCATGGATGTGGAAATTGGCTCCAAACTACCACCTGGAGGAGAGCGGCGAGAACCTGAGGCTGGGCTCTGTGTGGCTGCAGCAGGTCACAACTCTCTAAAACGTTGCTGCCCTCTTCTCAAACGAAGGGGACAGGATGAAAGATCCTTATCATGCACAGGCGGTTTTGTTGTGGTGGTGGTTTCGTTTTATTTTGGTACCGGGGATTGAACCCAGGGGCACTTAACCACTGAGCCACATCCCTAGCCCCCTTTATTTTTTTCTGGTTTTTGATCTTGAGACAGGGTCTCGCTAAGTTGCTCAGGACCTTGCTAAGTTGGTGAGGCTGACCTCAAACTTACAATCCTCCTGCCTGGGCCTCCGGAGCCGCTGCGATTACAGGCAGGCACCACCACACCCAGCAGAAAGGTAGGGTTTTTAAATAGCTTCATCGAAGTGCAATTGACTTACCAAAACCTGCCTGCGTTCGACACGCAGCCTTTGAAAAGGATCGACATCTGCTTACACCCAGGTTGCTGTCACCATAAAGTAGTAAGCAGGTCCCCACATCCAGAAGCTTCCTTAAGTTCCTTTGTTGTTGTCTTGGGATGGGGTGGGGCTGAGTTAAGATCCCTGGACCCAGCCTCTACCCTCTTAACAGTTTCAGTACACCGTGCAGCCTGTTCACCTTGCATGACTGAAACTTAATGCCGATTGTATGGCAAACGCCCTGTCCCCCGCATCTGGCAACCTCCGTTCAGCTCAGGCTTCTATGGCCTTGACTGTCTTCTATGTGTCGTATGAGTGGAATTGGGCCATGCTGGGGTCACCACCTCGCATCTGTTAGGACAGCTGTTATCAAACCAGAGCGAAAGCTAGTGGGAGCTGGTGAGGAGGTTCAGGAAACGGAACCTTACTCACCGTTGGCTGGGACGTAACGGGCGGAAGCAGCCTGAAAGTTTCTCAAAAATCTTAAAACTGCCACATGATTCAGCAATGCCACTGCGGATATCTCAAAATCAAGATCTTGAGGAGAGATCTGCGTAGCCACGCTCATGACCGCGGTACCCACCGTCACCAGCACGTGGGAACAACCCAGGTGTCCTTCAGCAGAGGAAGGATCTAAAAAGTAGAACATACATACGAGGGAATATTATTCAGGCTTCAAACCAGAAGGAGGTCCTGCCATCTGTGGCTGCATGGATGAACCTACAGGACATGTGGCTCAGGAATGTCACCCTGTCCCAGAAGGACACATACTGTGGGACGAAGCAGTTGTGCCTGAAGGCTCAGAGCTGGATCAGGGTCCAGGGCTGAGATCTCTGGGCTCCAGCCTGGCCTGATGCTCATTGGCCCCGAGGCTTTGGGAGAGGGGGTCATCCCTGGTGCCTCAGTTTACCTGTCTTTGAAGATGGAACTATTGACCTGCTCACAGGGAGCAGGAGAGGTGAGCGAGAGGCACTGGCAGGATCCCGGCTCACGGCGTGCGTGGTAAGTGGCACCGGCTGTGGGCCCTGCAGCTCCTTTCCCACGGAGGAGGACATGGACCAAAGGGCAGCCCCGGCGTCTCACGCACAGGCACTCTCCTGCAGCTTTAGGTCTAGATGCAGCCACGTCGCTGCCTTGCAAGGAGAACCCCGGTTCCTCTGAGATCCCTGAGAACAGCAAGGGCAGCTTGGCAAATCTTACTGCTGCAAGAACCATTCCAAGTGCGTCTGAGCTCTGGCTTTCCAGGAAGATGCATCTCTTTGCTAGGCGCCGTGTGTGCCGCTTAGCAAAGTTCTGAGCACCTGGAGTTGCATGGAAGGAGAGAGAGATTTACCACTGAGCTCATCCAGCCTAGAGGAGGGAAAGACAGCAGGTATTTAAAAATAGTTAAAACTACAAAGGTGACTCGAGAGCAGGACAAGAGGTCCCAGGAGCAGCAGCAGCTACCCAGGCAGCCCGACAGGATCTCTCTGACAGGGACACAGCTGCGCTCTGCTGGAAGGGAGGAATCAAATCCAAAGAATTCAGGAGAGTATCCTTGGATTCTCAGGGGAAGAAGGGGTGCTTTGCAGGGTGGTAGCTGTCTAGGCATTGTCCCCCAAATGAACGAGACCAGGAAGCATGACCTCGAGAGGTGTTCAGACTCTCAGAGCCCAGAGGATCAGAACGAGCTACCATTTCCCGGTACCACCTTCCCGACTATGCCCAACTCTTCATAAATACACTCTCATTAAATCCTCTATCGCATCTGCAGATGCTCTTCAGATCCCATCAAGAAGATGAGTACACAGAGGTGAAGAAACCTGCCTGGTCTTCCAAGCCAGTAATATCATCACCACGTGATCTTTCCTTGGCCAAACCCAGCAAATAAACCTTTTCTATAATTGGAGAGGGTGGTCTTCCCTCCACATCTGCTTCAATAACACCCATAGGATGTTCAGACAGACCCTCCAGGGTCTAGTAGTGTTTGGGGCCAAATGTTAGGATTTGGACATGGAGTGTCCCCCAAAACTCCAGTGTGAGACAAGGAAGGAATGTCCAGAGGTGAATGATTAAAGTAGGAGAGCTGAAGCCTAAATGGTGGATTAATCCACTTGATGGACCGAGAGTCTGAAAGGACCCCTGTGTTGGCTGGCAGAGGCAGGCGGGCAGGGTGGGGCTGGAGGAGGAGGGTCACTGGGTGTGTGCCTTTGGGGTTTGGATTTTGCCCCTGGTGCCTTGGGGTCCCTCTCTCTCGGTGTCCTGGCTCTCGAGGGCTGAGCCTCTGCCAAGCCCCTCCTCCATGACGTTCTGCTTCACCTCAGGCCTGAAGTGACGGAGCCAGCCCTCCACGGACTGAGCATCCAAAACCACGACCCGAGTTACACCTTCCCCCTCTGAGATGCTCTACTCAGGTATCTGGGTCACAACAAAGAAAAGCTATCGAACACACGGAGCAAGGACGGGCTAGACTTTGTGACCTCCTCATTTTTTTTGTCTTGGCAGCTGCTTTTCACCCCACTCTGCCTTTGCACACACCCGCCAGACAACTCAGGGAAACAATCCCGTTGTCCTTCACGCATTCACTCCACAACGCTAAGTAAGGGGCTCGTGTTCCGGGAAACCCACTGCAACCTGGAGATGCAGAGGTGAGCCAGAACAAGCTCCTGGCTCCTGGGGAGTGTGTGTTCTCTAGGGGAAGACAGGAGCAAAGCCAAAAGGCGATGTTCACTGTTTACCAGAGCCAGGGGGCTACAGAGGGATGCACGGGGCTGAGAGGGTCACAGGGAAGGGGCTTGCCCGGCACCGAGCCTGAAGAAGCGAGTCACCAATTCCAATGACAGTGGGCATCACCAGGTGGCCTATGAACACGCGGGCTCTGACTTGGAGGTCCAGGTGGGGCTGAGATGCTGCATTTGTAACAAGCTTCTAGGAGATACTGAGGCCCCGGTCCGTGGACCACGCTTTTAAGAAGTGGCGTGTGAGTTGGTCCCTGAGGGAGGGATCCCGGTTAACCCCGCGTGTTCTCCCTTCTGAATAGGTCCGGCCATCATTGAATTTGAAGAAGAGCTGTTCTCCGACCTTTCAGTCCTGGATTCTGGCCTGACAGGGGATGGAGAAGTGGCCAGAGGTTTGGTGGTGGGAGAGGTTTGGAGAGCCAGAGAGAGAGAGAGAGACGTTCCACCTTTTTGCAATATGTTGTAAAGTCCTTGGGCTGAAAGGCTCTGGAGTTATAAAATCTGAAGCAGTCAGCTTTGCGAGGATTTCCGGTCCCATCCCTGCATTTTTAAACCAGCACTTGATATTTGTGGGGATTTCTTGGACACCTGGTGTGTGGCTCATCCTATGTCACCCATGCTCACACACACTTTGGCAATTCTCAAAGCAGCTTGAAAAAATTGGCATTAGTATTTGTGATGCGTCGAGGAGAAAATGCACAGAAGAATAAGCACTTGCCCAATGCCATGTTAACTTGTAGGTTGCAGAGCTGGGATTTGACCTCTGACCCTGGGTCTGCTTGACCCCAGAGCACACCCGTAGGGCCTCTGCCCCCAGAACTCTTCGTAGTGTGTCAAGGAGAAAACGCACGTAAGATGGAAGCTCGGCCGGCTTAAAACACCTAGTGCTGGGACGGGGCAGGCAGGGTGGAGCTGGTTTCATTCTTAATTACAAAGTGCTTCTCCCACCCAGAGCTCTTGCTGGAGAATCTCTTCCTATACCATTTATCATACCGACATCTTCTGGAATTTTCCAACAGCAAATTTAGAAGAAAAAGAAACCCCGAAACCAGTGTAAGCAATGTCACAGTGGCCCTCCTCCCTGTCCCTCTGTCACCTCTCCTGTGTCTGCTTGACTGTGTGTCTCCTGCTGCTGACAGTCTGTCTTCAGGAACATCATGTGAAGGAGCTCGACTTGTACTTTACAGGGAATTGGGATCCATTTCATGATTTCTTCTCCTCATCCCAGTCCCTGCAAGCTTGTGGGAAATTGAGTAAAATGACTCATTTATAAGGAGCGCATGACAGCAAATCAGAACATTGGAGCTGATTCAAAAGAACAGGAGAGATTCCGAGCCTAAAATGACCCTCCGGCAGAAAGGGTCCCTTATCCAGCCAATGTTCTCTGGGCCAGCTTTGGGCAAAGGAGGCTGGTAATTTAATTAGGAGTTCTTGGGACTGTGAAGGTGACCATTTTTCATCGTACCTTCAAGGACACCATTTTTCTGGCAGGTCTCCAACCACCTTCACAGTCAGTGGTCAGATATCCTAGGGAACGTGTCACATGGTGTCCAGGAAAGGCGACCAGACAGAGCACTCCCTGCTGAATCCAGCATGGCGGGCATGTCAGGCGGTCACCTGAACCTGACCCTCCCGTCTGGAGAGTGGATCCATCTCAGCTCCTGCCCTGACTCACTGCCATAGCAGTTCTGAATGCTGCGTGTACCAGGGTCCCCAGGATGTTCCCGAGGCACAGACGCACCGAACAGAGAGGCTGCCTCCACGTGAGCGTGCAGAAGTGCAGGTTCCCCTCCGGCTAGCATCACCCGGCACTGGCCACGAGCCAGGCGCCGGTCTCAGCACCTCGCCTACATTAGTTCATTTATAAACTCACACGGAGCCTCTACCACGGGCAGAAGACCTTCTCCAGGTCACATAGTAGTAAACTGAGGCTCACAGGCTGTGCAAGGTCACAGAGCCAGCAATGGTGGAGCGACAGCAGATGGAGCCCAGACAAGCGGTCCCAGGGTTTGTGTTCTTAAACACATCACTCTTGATTCTGCAGGTTAACACCGCCGGTTCTGCCAGGCCAGAAAAACAGCAAGATGTGCAAATTCACCTGCTGCTTGAGATCCACAATGCCTCACCTGTTCATCTCACCAGTCCCTGTTCTAACCCACCAAGCCGTGTCCATCACAACCGTCAGACAGATGAGAAAACCCAGGTACTGGGAGGATAAATTGCCTGACTCTGGTTATACAGCCAGCAAATGGATCCAGACCCACGTGTGTCTGCATTCTCAACTGCTCTGCTACCTTGATCCTAGAAAGGCTCACCGCCATTGGTGCTCCCTACAAGCCATGGAGGACCCACTGATGGGGAAGAACTAGCCTCCCTAGAGTCTCAGGTCAGGGTCAGGGTGGGCCGCTGCCTTCTGCTCAAAGTCTGAGATGTGATGGAATCTCTTAGTGATGGAAAGTGTTCACAGTCTATTGCACCCAGAATCCAGTCCATAGATGAAGAAATTGTGAATGCAGAGCAGAGGGAGCTGACCAATGAAGCCAGCCTTGGGTCCTCCCTTCAGGCTAACTCTCTCTAAGAAATAAAATAAAATAAATAAAAATCAATATTCTCTAGTAATTATTCTTTAAAAAGGCCCAAAATATGGAAAAAGCTGTAAGCCAAAATAACTGAAGCAATTTGGGGAGGTACTAGAGATTGAACCCAGGGGTGCTTAACAACAGAGCTACATCCAAGCCCCTTTAGAAAAATTTTTTAAATTTTTAAAGAGGGTCTCACTCAGTTGCTTAGGGCCTCGCTAAGTTGCTGAGGCTGGCCTCAACTTGGAATCCTCCTGCCTCAGCCTCAGAGCCGCTGGGATTACAGATGTGCGCCCCTGAGCCTGGTTAACTGAACATTTTTATAATGGTAAAAAGAAGATGTGAACAACTTTGAAGTCCAGCAATAGGATTGTTTTCATAAATTATGAATGTCCACACAACAGGACATCGTGCAGCCACTCTGAACAAAATGCATGAAAACTTAATCATGGCTGGTGGCAAGAAAGGTCTGGTGACAATGTCAAACGAAAAACAAGTCAGAGCGAAACGTGTCAGAGGCGTAGTAAGCGCTTGGCAGTGGGCTTCTGGGTGGACTGTGGATCCTGCTTCCCACACTGCCCGGTGTCCATCACTCACCCAGCACAGGGACTTCTGCTGCCCGCTGGTCTCCAGCTCCTGTAGCTCCAGGTCACCTTCGCATTTCACCTGGACGACAGCCACAGCCCCAGCTGTTTCTAGACCTGAGATCTGCCCGCCCTGGTCGTGGAGAGCCAGAGCGCTCTCTGTGGAATGTGAACACGATGCTCTGCCCCGCTGAACCCCTCCGGAGGTCCCGCTGCCCTCCGGATGAAGCCTGAGTGGCAGCCAGCGGCAGCCGGGCTCCTCTCCAGCCAGAGCTCATTTCCAACTCGCGTCTACACTGCAGCTCTGTGGATGGTTCTGGAAGCCCTCCGTCCTTCCAAGCCCCCTCTAGTCCCCTACCCAGCCATGTGGTGTCCCAAGGCCCTCTAGTCCCCTACCCAGCCATGTGGTGTCCCAAGCCCCCTCTAGTCCCCTACCCAGTGACATGGTTTCCCAAGCCCCCTCTAGTCCCCTACCCAGCCATGTGGTGTCCCAAGCCCCCTCTAGTCCCCTACCTGGCCATGTGGTGTCCCTTCCCCCCAGGACACACTTCTTTCCCTTGGCGAACTTCTGCTGTCCTCAGCTTAGCTGCTTCTCCCTCTTCCCTGAACCCCGAGACCAAGTCAGTGCCCCCCAGGGGTCCCACTCTCCAGCTGGAAAGTAAACTCACCAGGATCAACCGATGGCTTCCTCACGTTGTAGCCAGCACACCAGCAAACTCAGTGGGTGTCAGTAAATCTCTGCTGAATCGATGCACCAGTAATCTAATCCATTAGGAGCCTGGTTTGGGGTTAAGGGTGTCCAAATTATCCAATTATTTGAAAGGGAAATAAACTCTGGAAGGAAGCTTTACTGATCCATATCTGCTATATAAAAGAACACTTCCCCTGAAAAATAATCCCGCTTTCCTCTGTGCTATAAAGATCTAGCCCCTCCAAACCTTGAAATGCATGGAAATCAAGTGGCAAAAGAATACACTAAAATTCAGATGCCCAGGTAAATCAGCAAGTCTGGGATGAGGCCCAGAAATCTGGATGCAGAAGAATGCCCAGGGGGACTTGGACAGACCTTGGTGGGGACACTGCAGAAATACACATCAGGCCCTGCTTCCTGCTTGGTGCGTCCTGGGTACGCTAAGCATTAGCACTACTCTCCGCTCAGCCTGGTGTGTCTAATTCCTTCTAGGGTCCCCTTTTTCTACCTCTTAAGTGACACTTGTGAAGTAGACCCCAGAGCCTGTCCCGGAACAGAAACGCAGATCCAGCCTGGTAGACCGCAGGACCAACTCTCCCTGCATATTAGCGACATCACAGAGACAGCTGACCGAGCATGCCGGATGACAGGTCTATTTTCATATGGAAAAGAAAATTATAGAGAGGCATAAACATTTGCTAACTAGAGAGATGTTATTATAGCTTGCAAATTGCATTCAGATGTTCAGTAATGCCGGAGTTAATGGATTTCTGAGGGTTCTTCGGCAAGGGAGCCCAGCTCAGAAAGACCTTTCTTTTCTCAGTTTTTATGAAAAGGGTATTACCCGGCCTCCCCTATTCAGCAGGAGGGTCACTCGCTGCGGTGGGGAATCCTACATCTGTGGGGGTTTGGGGACTGACTGCAAAGAAGACATGCCCTCTGCTCCAGTGGAAGGTGAGACTTCTGGAAGCCCTTGTCCCCTGCATCCTGGTGGGGAAATCAGAGGAGAAGGCAGTTACTGTGCCCTGTGGACTTACTGTGTGTCAGGCATGGTGCAGCCACAGAACACTCCGCTCTCATCGCACATCCCTGAACCTGTGCCTTGCTGATATTATCTCCTCTTTATAGATGAGGAAACAGAGGCGTAGAAAGACCTAGAAAAGTGGTATGCATGCAGAGGGAAATGCTAGTTTCCCGGATTTGATCAGGGCACACCGTAGTTGTGTGTTGAAAAATCACTTTGACCTCCGTTAATAGGTACGATTAGCACCTATTCATCAGAAAAAAAGTTCGGAGGTCTTGCTTCACATCCAACAGCTAAATCCCACCAGAGGTGGGATTTGAACTCACACCACCCAACCTCAACCCACACTTGCAACCCCCTCTGTCAGGGAAGGCCCTGGGTATCATGACGTGTGACCCCCACGCCCTCTTCCTTCATTCTGCTTATCCGGACCCCCCTCCCTGCCATCCACCCAGGATCCCTTGTCCTGGCACATAGGCCAGGTCTGAACAGAGCAGTCTTTGCCAATCCACCTTTAGGAATGGCTTCCAGTACACAAAGCCATCAGATCAAGTGTGGTCGGGCTGCCAGAGCTGTGATAGTCAGCTCATCATCCCTGGGACCAAAACACCCAAGGGGAGCAACTCAGAGGAGGAAAAGTTTATTTTGGCTCCCAGTCTTAGAGGTTCAGTCCATGGTTGGCCAACTCAATGGCTCTGAGTCTGAGATGAGGCAAAACATCATGGCGGAGGGGTGCGTGAGGGGAAAGCTACTCAGCTCATGGCGACTGGGAAGCAGAGAGTGAGATCAAAGTGTCTGGGACAAAATATAACCCCAAAGACACAACCCCGCCACCTAACTTCAGCCATGTCCCACCCCTCCTTTCTACAGAGATCACCCAGGAGCTTTTGGGAAACACCTCACAACCAAGCCATAACAATAGCCAAATGCCACACTGTGGCTTAAACAACAGAACTTTATTTTCTCCTAGTTTAGGAGACCAGAAGTAAGTGACTCTTGTGAGTTCCCTGAATTTTAATTACCCCCTTATAGGCCTTGCCTCCAGATACACTTGGGAGCCAAGATTTCAGAACACAAATTTTGGGGAATGCATCTCAGTAATAGTTGCTAATTTTTCCACACCATGGAAGGCACTGAACTTTAAGATCAGAAGATTCTGGGTCATCCCATCTACCCTTCTCATTTGCAAATGGGGAAACTGAGGTCCAGACTGGACCTTATCCAGGACAAAAAATCCAGACAGGGACAAACTGGGCCAAGGACCAGAGCTGATGGCTGGCTCCATCTCTCACATGTCTCACAATCTCGTCCACTCCTGGCTGGCTCCACTCCTGGCTGCTGTTTCCTCACCTGTGAGGAACTCATAGTAGTGACTTCCAGAAAGTTTGGTGAGGATTAAATGATCAGGCGTAGGACTTCCTGGGAGAATAAGATCATTGCCGCTCGTCCCTGCGGGATGCGGTCTTTCCATGTGTGCATCTTTGCACCCCTAAAGCCAAAGCAACAAACTGCCCCTGATTTCTCAGATGCATCTTCTGCCTGGTGGTCATTGAGCCCATGCGGTGCTTATGATCTGAGGCCTTTATGATTTGCCTCTTATCTATGCCATTCTTCAGAAGGATGATTTTCACTTTCATTAGCTGATAAGCCAGGTCTCCATCCTCTTCAGGAGAAAGAGTCTAGGCTCAGAATCTGGAGACCTGTGCTCTGCGACTTTGCTGTGCATACCTTTGCAGGTATGAGAGCACCGTGGATCAGGAAGCTAATTTACTTACCTGTTCCACAATGTTGTAATTGGGTTCTTACAAGGTAAGATAAAATAAGGTCAAGGAGAAGATCACATCCAGTGGTAGAAAAGACAGAGGTAAGAGCCTCTTTCATAGACAAAGTGGAAACTGCTAGAAACAGCAGAGTTGGGTTCTGAGCCTCCTGGTAGCTGATGCAAAAAGAGAACCGACATCTCGCATGATCCACTGTGTCTATAAGACACATGCATAGTTGCGCAGGGTGAGCACTGAGACCTGAGTGGGCCAAGAGCGTCCCTTGAAGAGAAGAAGGTGAACGGTGATTTCCAAACAACCTTCTCACTCGAAGTGCCTAGTAAATATTGTTGAAAGACTCCAGACTTTCACAGAGGCGGCTTTTCCAGAGCATAGACAAACCCCTCAGGACTTAAAAAATATAATAGGAGTGGAAAGAAATGGACTAGCGTATCCTGGAGATGTATTTTAAAAATACACACTATTAAAATATTAAAGGAGTCTTGCGGGGACACACCATCTGTGGCCTCCTGGTTCAGACCCTGAGTGTGAATCCCAGGTGTTAACCGCACACGCTCCCCCTGGAGCCAGCCGAGGAAGAGGCGCTTGTCAGAGTAGGGCCCCCAGATGCATGCAGAGGGGACGCAGGCTCGGGAGGACGTGCCCTCCCTCTGCCTGAGGACGCGCTGCCCCGGTGCATCCCCGTGGACTCTCTGAAGGCCTCCGGTGGCTCATCAGATGTGCGTCTGACCTGGGAGCTGGGGTTCAGTGGCGGGAAGGTCACAGATGGCACCCAGCACCGTGGCCCAAGGACCGCAGAAACCCCAAGCTGTCTCCGTTCCTCCTCCTCTTCTCTTCCTAAAGCTACCCTGGGGACCCAGGCCTGCTGCCTGGCCTTGTGTGGAGCGCTGGAGGAGAGCTCTCTCCACTCCCTGCAGTGGATGAATATCGGGGTCCTCAAATTTCAGCTCTTAGCCTGTACTCAGTAAATACTTAAGTGAATGAGTGAATAAACGAACTTGAGAAATGGTCGCCTGCTTTTGAATGAGCTACTTGTACTTTTAAAAAGAATAGTTTTCATCTTAAAAAAATTATTGTATACACACAGCAGAAATTTAAACAGGACGAAGTATATTTGATGAAAATTAAGTATTAAGCCCATCCTTAATCCCATCCCCAATTCTCCATAGCAGTAACCATTGTGTGTGTGTGTGTGTGTGTGTGTGTGTGTGGTGTGTGTGTGTTTAGCCTTCCAGAGGTACTCCAAACACCTGCTTCTCTCTGTTTTGAACCTTATATGTGTACTCTAAGCACAATTTGGCACTTTTTTTTTTTTTTTTTTTTTTTTTTTTTTGCGGTGCTGGGGATCGAACCCAGGGCCTCATGCTTGTAAGGTAAGCACTTTACCGACTGAGCTATCTCCCCAGCCCAATTTGGCACTTTTATTTTTCTTTTTTCCACTGAAAAAAATACCATGAGCTTGACTTCTTACCAGAGCATACTGAGCTGGAGTTCTCCAAATACTCCAGTGTGTCCCACTGGGTGGATGAGCTGGTTTTTAAAGCCAATCCCCACTTACTGGACACTTAGGTTATTTCTAGTCTGAGCTATGAACAATGAACATCTTCACTGTACACAGATAGAAGCACATTTGTAGGAAACATCTCAAAACACCTGGATTAAATAAGACATACTTTATTTCCTTGCTTTGATGGATATTACCAAATAGTTCTTCAAAATTGTATAGGGCTGGGGGTACAGCTCAGTGAGTGGCAGAACACTTGCCTAGCACGCACAAGGCCCAGGGTTCCATCCCCAGCATAACACACACACACACACACACACACACACAATTGCATTCCTTCCAACAGTATGTAAAAATGTCTGTTTCCCCCCACCCGGGCCAGACCACCCAATTAGCAGCATTTTCAATCTCTGTCGTCCTGCCTCCCTAGTGATTTGATAGTTATTCATCTTTCCTTCATATAAATTCTTCTGAAAAGAAGAAACTCTCTAAGCTTTATTAGTGAAACTAAACTCTCTTCCTTAAGTGACAGGTTGGGAATGAAGTGGGTTCTAATTCTGCCCTGCCTGCTGCTGATGCTTTCCCCGTCCTTGGCTGCCCCCTCTGGATGGGGGCTGAGTGCGTCCTGCTCTGAGTGGGGACCCGGTGCTATCTGCAGCTCGTGACTCTGAGGAAAGAAGGGCCACACCTTGGAGCACCCGTTCTCTTGAATGCTGGCTCATGTAGGTGTGAGCCGCGTCTCACCTGCTCCTGTCTCCTGGTGAGCCGCTTCAGGAACACGGGACGCGCATCCTGGTGAGGACAGACTGAAGGCACCTGGGGGGAGATGTGACCGGCATCGGGTGGGTTTCCGGGACCACATTGTGGGTAGGACTCCCTTGGTAGAGGAGACCTGGAGAAGGTCGCCTGGCCCGTGTCTCTGATTCTCAAGTTAGGGATCCCAGTCCCACCCAATCCACAGAATTTCGACCAATTCAACAAAAATGCAACCCGATTCAATAGAATTGCGTGAAGCCCGAGTACTTGGTGTTAGGTTCTGTGGTACGTCCTGGGAGTACTGTGCTAAGGCAAAACAGACACGTGTGACCTAGAGGGTCCTTAACCTGGGGTCCAATCATCCTTTATTTGGATTCAAGGGGATCCACTAACTCCCTGAGATTCCATATGCAACCACGCACGTCCGCACACTTGTCTGTGAGACTGTGTACTCTTGGGCAGGGGAGGCCCATAGACTTTGTCCTATTGCCAAAGATCATACATGTACACACACAGACACACACAGACACACACACACATACACACAGAGCTGCTGGATGCAGGAGTACTGCCTCATCTTCCTCCACCTCCAGGACTCCAGGAGCCACGTCCGGGGCCTTTACCAGCTCAGCACGCACAACACTCCTGCTCTTGTGCAGCCTCGCTGCCTGCGGCTTCCACACGCCTCCACACCTGCAGCTGGGGCTCTGGACCAGACCCTTCTGTCCTCAGGGAGAGCGGGTGACTTTCCCTTTGTTAGGCCAACTGACTGGTACTCAAGCCAGAGGCACAGGAATTAAATGTCCTGGGCCCCGATGCTCACGGACCCACCAGCCTCGTTCACGCGCTCACCACGAGCCCCTTGGACCCGCAGAGGCAACGGCCCTCACGCACATCCCCTCACACACCATGCAGGCAACACGCTCCGGGGGCCTACAGAGACCAGTGGCCCACGTCGTGCCAGGAAGGGAGTGCAGAGTCTAAAGGAGAACTAGCTGCCGAGGTGAACAGCTACAGAACGTTGTCTTCCCTGTCCCTGAGAAAACAATGCAGAAAACGCCTGTGCGACCTGCTGGAAGGTTCCCAGCAGGGCCAGCTGCCTTGTTCTTGGGAGGAATGGGGACGCTTCTGCCTCTCAGAGGATGACCCGAGTTTTCCAGGTATAAGAGGGATAAGCATTTAAGTAGATGGAACAGCATGTGTAAAAACTTTGGAGCGTGGTGACATTGATGTATCGGCTTCTTCTCCCCCAGTTACCACTTGACTGGGTTTGACCTGGGAATGCAGCTGCTTCTGGGAGAAGTGCTCAGCTAGTGACCTTATAGGACAGTCCAGGGCTCCCAGGGGCACCTGGCTACAGAGGCGGGGCACCGAAAGCCAGGCTGTTGCTCCCCAGCATTGGGCTGAGTGCCTCTGGGTGCTGCTTTTACATGGTGAACTTACTTCAGAAGCACATTCGGCCTTTGGTGGCGACAAAGGCCCTGCCTTCGAGTGACTGATTTACTGTTCATGAAATAATCTCCTTCCAGCTTTAGGTTCGTTTATGGGGCCCTTGTAATGACGGATGCCTGCATTTCCAGCCTGCTCCGCAGTCCAGCTCCTCCTCCCCGCTGCTGCACAGGGCCTGCTAAAGGATGGCTGGTGAAGAGAAATCAGATCTAGAACAAAGGAAGAAATGCTGGTGGCCAGCAGGTGGGAATGGACGCTCTTGGCACACCCAGCCTCATTCTCAAACCTGGGGCCCTCTGAACACCTTGCCTGCAGACACTCTGAGTGACTCAGAGCAGGGACATGTGCACCTGGAGAGACCGTGTGACGTGCTGATTCAGGTGGTGGGCTCTCTGGTTACAGAGAACAGATTTCAAATCTTGGCTCCACCAAGAAGCTGTAGGTACCAATTAGGACACGGTGCAAGTGACGAGAAACCCAACTGAGCTGACTCAGGGCAGGGAGGAGGAAGGGCCACCCTCGGCTCTGGGATGCACTGCGCCCAGGATTTCCAAGGACTTACCCTACCCTTTGGGTGGTCCCCATTTTCCCAACCGTCCCCTCAGGTAACCCTTCCTTATCTTTTCATATCACAGTCTGGTGGTCACTTCCCCATAAGTTAACGTGAGGGACGCTGGGTGCATCAGGCACTGGGAATGCCCCGGCTAACACCTCCGCCTCCCGCCTAAGTCTCTCTCCAGGAAATGCCTCCAGCTCCAAAGTACTGACCCTCCCAGAGTCAATCTGCCAGCCCGGGGTCACCCCCACGCTGTGATTGTCCTGCTCGGCTGGACCCTGGGGCCAGCCCAGCTGCAGAGCTGTTGTGTGGCTAACTGCCCAAGTGCATCACAGTCCAGCTTGTGTCCTGTGACCGGTCCCACCTCCTTCACACCCCAGCAGGTGTTGACCCCAAGCACATCCAACTCCTCCCTCTTCCCTGGAGAAGCTGCTTCCTTGGCCTCCCATGAGCCTCCATCAGGTGCCCGGGACCTGGAGCCTCAGGCCTAACTTCACATTGCTGAAGGCAGGCACTCACCATCCCCGTGGAGAAGCCCCAAGTAGGGCAGACCTGGCTTGTCCTGCGCCCGCTCAGCGACGCCTAGCAACTGAGATGTCCCCCCGGCTGCTCCACCATCCAGCGCTGGCTTCACCCCGGCCATCACAGGTGGCCCTGGCAGTTCCAGACATCATGGACAGAGGAACGATTCCTGGAAGAACATGAATTCCTCTTTCAGGAAGGCAGACAATCTTCCCAGAACCCCTCAGTAAGTCCTCACTGGCCAGAGCTGGGTCACACGCCCACTCCCAGACCCACCATTGGCGGGGAGAGTCAGCCCACCGGGGACGCGTCCCGCCTCAGGAGGAACTTGACCACAGGGGGCCAGGAATGCCTGAGTCACACTAGGATTCTGCTGGCACAGAAGGGGGTGGGGCGGGTCCCAGGCTCAGCACCAGCATCTCCTCCGCGTCCCTCGCTGGCCAGAAAGAGCATCTGTCTCAAGGAGCAGAAGAAATCTGCCGCCTCCTCGCTCAGGAGGCAGCTCAGTGCCTCAGGGATGGCCCTCTTGATGCCAGCACCCTTCTGGGGACCGGAAGACCCCACAGTGAACAAAACCCAGCCCTGCCCGTGGACACACCCACTCTGGAAGGAGCGATGGAGACAGGTGGATGAGCTGGGCAAGTGGCCTTGGTGGCCATCAGTCCCGCAAGCAGAGATAAGACAGGAAAAGGGATGGGGCGGGGCCTCTTTAGGACACAGGTCAGAGGAGGCCTTTCTGCTGAGTCGCATTTGCACCGAAACCGGAGGAGCCACGGGCCCTGTCCTCCATCATCCCCGGACAGCAGGTGCCCAAACCCAGAGTTGATGACCTTGTCCAGGAAGGACAGGTGGGTGTGCGGAGCCCTGAGGAAGGAGGAAGGCTGAGATCACCAAGCCCTAGGAAACACAATGTGGCCGCCACGTGACTTTATTTTCATTGTATTTTTAACCAATGCATACAGACCTCGAAAATCGTACAGAATAACAGGAAACCATGTGCCGTTCAGAGACACGTCCACGTGGTGCAATGTCTAGGTCAGGTTAAGCCTACCTCTCCCCCGAGTCACCTAGCATGTCTTCATGGCGAAAATGTCCGACATCCCCTCTTCTAGCTTTGAGATGGGGAGTGACTGTTATCCTCAGTCGCCCTACTATGCCATCGCACACCCCAGCTTGACCACCCTAACAGCAAATTAGCACCCGTCCATCAGCCTCTCCCCCATCCCAGGAAACGCCATCCCCACCCTGAGCTAGGAGACCGGCTCCTTCACATTCCACACAGGAGCGAGACCATGGGGACCTGTCTTTCTGCGTCTGCCTTATTTCACTTACCATAACGATCTCCAGCTTTAAATCGTCAACAATTCAGGTCAAATGAAATGTAATAATGTATTTTAGGAAATTCAGTTGTTTTAGCCAGCTTTTTGGCTGCTGTGACTGAAAGGATCTGACCAGCACAATTGTAGAGGAGGAAAGGTTTATCTGAGGGCTCACGGTTTCAGAGGTCTTAGTCCATAGAAGGCGGCTCCATTCCTTGGGGCTCGAGGTGAGGCAGAACATCATGGTGGAAGAGCATGGCAGAGGGAAGCAGCTCATATCACCAGGAAGCAGAAGGAGAGAGAGAGATTCCACTATCCAGATACAAAACATATACCCCAAAGCCAAGCCCCAATTCCCACCTCCCCCAGCCACACCCCACCACTTCAGTTAATCCCGTCAGGGATTAATTCACTGATTAGGTTAAGACTCTCAAAATTCAATCACTTCTCCTCTGAACCTTCTTACATTGCCTCACACGTGAGCTTTTGGGGGACACCTCATCTCCAAACCATAACACCAATATATCCAAAATATCTTTATTTTAATAGTAATGCTATCAGGAAGTATTAGAGAACTAGTTGGCATTATTGTCCACACTATCTTCAAACACCGGGAATGTGGGAATGCTCACCTCAGGCGTGTTTCGCACACAGAGCATCTGCATTCCAACCAGCTGTCCGTGAAGTGCTCCAAAGCCACACGTGGACAGGGCAGCCTGAGATTAGGCTGGACCTTGCTGTCGGGTTGTCCTTCTTTGGGTTTCATTCCTAGGGAGGTGGCGGCCACTGGGGAGTGCTGAGCGGGAGCCAGGCTCCAACCCAATTGTTTTAAGGGGGCTGCTGTGACTTTGGGGTGACTTGCTACTTAGGAGTCAGGGAAGTCTGCAGACAAGCACCACCATCCTGCATTTTCAGCCTAGGATCTTGTCCTCCGGTAGAATCGGCTGCTAAGGTCCCGAGAAGACCCTCCCCAAGCTACCAATGGGTGACCTTCCACAAAGCTCTGTTAAGTACCTGGTGCCCTGGGCCCAGCCAAGCCCGGACAAGAGTCAGGAGCGCCCACCTGAACAGAGCCACGTCCGCATGCTGACACATCTCGTTCCATCCTGTGCCCACAGAAGGGACATGTTGACCTTCTTTATATCATAAATAAGTCATGAGTCATCTTCATCAAAAATTCATGACACCTAGACTTTAACCAACCCGCAATGTTCACGCCATCCGCTGAATGTTCACGCCTTCCGCTGGAGGTGGGCCCACCTGCCTGTGCCCAGGGTGGGTGGCTTTGCTTGTTCCTATCAATGCCGGTGATTGTAAGGTGAACTGTGGGTAAAACAAACGGGGACAGGGATCCAGCCTTGGTCGGCCATCCTCAGATCTGTTCCTTCAGAGTAGCCCCTGTGGAACCTCTGATTGTCATTGTCCCACGTTTCCAAACTTCAGACGCTCTCAGGCCTTCCTGGCAACACTCAGACAGCTTTACTGCGGCCTAATTCACATACCATACAATGGCCTCAAGTGATCGCTAGCCAGTGATTCCAAGTAGATTTACAAAATTGTGTGATTTGAGTTCTCAAATTCTAGAACTCTTTCATGGCCCTGGTAAGGACCCTCGTGGCCAGTTCAGACCCCCGCCTCCTCCTGCACCCCAGGCAGTCCCCCTCGCACGCGCTCAGCTTGCCTTCTGGGCCTTTCATCTGGAAGGACTCGGGGACGTGGGGCGTGTTGCCCTGACTCCTCACCCCGCAGAAACCTCTTCCCCCCTCTCGGTGTTGGTCGGCCTTCATTAGCAGTTCTTAGTCCCTTTACATCGTCTCCCATCTCAATTTTGGTCACATCCCAAATGCCACTTAAGTTTTTCTTTCACTTGCTACTATCCTCAAAATCATTCACTTTTTAAAAAACTGCATTAAAAGAAAACTCACAGTCAGTACCACCAAGGGGGGATCTGCACTTGTTAGGACTAGGCCAGGGAACAGGAAAACAAATATAAACAAAGAAAACGAGGAGACTGCCTTTACTCAGGGTGCTCTTTGTCCGTGGGAGCAAGCCGCTCCTCATCATCTGATACAGTGTCCTCTTTAGATCTCCATGTGTAAGCACCAGAGAAGTCTGGAAGTACTGATGGCCTGGTCACCATTGAAGTGTAACGTTATCTGCCGTCACGTAAATAGTGCTGTGTGATCCGCTACAATCAAATGGCAAGCATCAAAACAACAGCAACAAATGCCGCTGTGCGGTCTATCTCAATAAAACAAGAGAAAGAAAAAGTTGTTAATTAGTTCAGTTTGTCAGGTCGTTTGGGAGAGTCGAAGCCCGAGTCTTGCTTTCAACGTGTTAAAAGGAGAGATTCTCTGTATTAAGAGGTGTTAAAGATCCATTAACACCAAACTGAGCGTGTCTGCCGGAGGTGTTCCAAAGGATGGACAGCCGGGTGAAGAGAAGACTTTCTCAGGCAGTGACTCTCATTTTATGCTCACTGTGTACTGCTTACAGTGAGTTTATATGACATCAGAGGAATACCTGCCACACACTCTTGGGAAATGTCAATCTCCCTCGGACAGGTATTCTCTTTAGGTACTTAAATGGGTGGTGCTGGGATTAGAGCAGTATTTAAAGAATAGTCATCCTATGCAGAAAACGCTGAGTTGATACACAGTCAAGTAACAGAAAAGTCTCCCACACCTGCCTCTGGACCCCGGAACTCTGGAGAAAGTGGAATTCAACTACCCCCAGGATGTTGAGGCTAGCTGCTTGGTTTACAGAGAGAGTGGTGCAACGGACCACCTCTTTTACATTTTCTCTTGCTTTGAAGTCTACGTACATTCACTCCAGTAGCTCCCTCTATTAAAGTCTTCCCATGGACCCCCAGAACACTCACATTCAAGGTGCAATTCCACGCAGCTCGGCATGTGATGTTTCCTGCAGGCGCCTCGGTATCCACCCCACTGAGGCTAGCTCATCTCTCCCTACGTTGTGCTCCCTACGTTGTCCTTGGAGACTTCCCCAGGCCTGGCTGGGTGCATCCACAGCTGCATGCATAACTGTCTCCAAGCCCTCTCTCTACCCTGCTGTGGGGTTCAGATGTGTGGTGTCCCCAAAGGCTCATGTGTGTGACAATGCAGAACTATTGAGAGGTGAAACAATTAGGTTGTGAGTGTTGTAATCAGTCAGTGGATTAATCCACCAATCCAGATTAACTGGGTGGTAGCCGCGGGCAGGTAGGGTATGGCTAGAAGGAGGCCATGATGTTGGGGTTTGCATTTTGTCCCTGGTGAGTGGAGCGCTCTCTGCTTCCTGGTTGCCATGTCCTGAGCTGCTTTCCTCCACCATGCCCTTCCGCCATGATGTTCTGCCTGACCTTGGGGTTAGAGCTATGGAGTTGACTGTTTAGGGACTGAGACCTCTGAAACCGTGAGCCAAATAAACTGTCCCTCCTCTATGTTGTTCTTTTCCAGTCCTTGGCTATAGTGATAAAAAAAAAAAAAAAAATCTGATTAAAACTGATTGCCATACCATGAACATCCCATGTCCAACAAAACTGAGGACAGGACCCTGTCTTCCATTGTGTATCTCCAGGGCCTCTCCAAGATCTCCATTTACATTTGTTTCCTGAGCAACCTTGAGAGAAACCAACTGAATGCCAACTGCTTCAAGTCCAGAGGCAACGGGAAACGCCACTGCCTTCGCACACTTAGATCACATGCTTGGATTTTAGTGGTGGTCCTTGATTTCCTCTCAACTTCCTTTTGAAACTTCCTCCCAACCTTGAAAAGAGCCCAGCAAGGTGATCTCACAAGCCGGCTGGCAGTTTACACACCTAAATTCAGTAGCTCAGACAAAGTCCTCTGTCACCTCCTATTTCTCTAATTCATGGTTATCTATAGCAGAAATAGCAAGTGGCTCTTCCTAGGCTTTGTTCTTTGAAGCAGAGGCATTCTTCAGGAAGTTCGAAGTGGTTCTCAAGAAAAAAGACCAGGCTGCTCGATGCTGGGGAGGAGAGTCCACCTGGCAGGGGAGACGAAGCATTGTCCTGGGGCCCAAGGCCGACCCACGGGCCGTCCCTGAGTTCGTCCCCTCCAGCCTGCTCAGGGACACCCTCCTTCCATTACCCCACTGTCTTTTCTGTGCATTTGTAAAACTGTCCCTCTGCTGGCGTTCACGTAGTGTGTGTCCTGCTGCATCCAAACACAAACGTGCTGTACGGTCTCCCATCCTCAGGGAAGTCCCTCCTGGTCTGTGTTAGTCAGTTTTTTCATCACTGTGGCCAAAATACCTGACACAAACCACTTAGAGGAGAAAAGAGGCATTTGAGCAGACAGTGGTCAGAGGATTCAGTCCATGGACTGGCCAGCTCCGCGGCTTTGGGCAGCAGGTGAGGCAGAACATCAGGGTGGGTGGGTGTGGCCAGGAAAGCGGGCTGAACTCACGGCAGCTAGGAAGCAGAGAGAACCAGGGCACCTCTTCCCCGTATTCTATTCAAATCACTAGTCCCCCAGCTGGATTAACCACTGACAAACACAGAGTCCTCATTGAGTCTACCGCTACCTAAGAGCCCCACCTCTGGACCCTGCTGCCCCGGGAGCATGCTTTCCAACGTGAGTCCTGGGGGTCATCCCACATCCAACCACAGCATGCGTATTCAGCTATTTATTACTTTTTATTTTTTTTTTATTTGCTCTAATTAGTCGTGCATGATAGGAGAATGCATTCACACATTTTGGTAGATCATACATAAATGGAAGTGTCATCTCTCATTTTTCTGACTGTACACATTGCAGGATCACATGGGTCATGCAGTCACACATGCACATGAGGTAATCATGTCTGTTTCACTCTACTGTCCTTCCTACCCCCATTCCCTTCCCCTCCCTTCACTCCCCTCTACCTGGTATACAGTACCTCTATTCTTCCCCTATCCACCCCTTACTATGAATTAGCTTCCGCATATCAGAGAAAACATTCGACCTTTGCTCTTTTGGGGTTGGCTTCTCTCACTTAGGATGATAGTCTCCCACTCCATCCATTTACCTGCAAATGCCAGAATTTCATTTCTTCTTTAAAACTGAGTAATATTCCATCATACACACACACACACACACACACCACACACACACACACACACCACACACACCAGCTATTTATTATTCCATTTTTTTGTTCTCCTTCATCAAAAACACATAAAAATAACTGCCTCCATGACGTACTCTTCTCATTCTCTCTTGCTTTCTTCCTCACCACTCCAGAAGGTTCTTCCGTCAAGGTCATCAGTGATATCCAAGTGTTAAAATGGATGGTGGCAACTTCCAGGGTCCTTTCCACATCCTCGGAGCGATCCTCTTGCTTCTCTAATAAGTCTCTTTAACTTCACAAATACCACACTGAACTCTTGACTGGATTCTGCTCAAAACCTTCCCTGACCCAAGTCTTGCCATCTTAGTAAAGAGCACCTTCTAGTTGCTCAGACAAATGACGCTGGGCGTGTTCTTGATCCGTCCCTTTCTCTCACAATTTGTGAGAACCTCCACATATTCTGCACATTGCCCTCAACCCCATACCACATCCATCCAGATCTCCCATTCCATCCAAAGCTCCACCCCCATCCCCAGAATCCCTGCAATGGCTTCCTAACTGGGCTCCTGGGTCCTGCCCCTCTCCCTCCAGAGTCTATGCTCCACAAGAAACTCAGGTCCTCTCTAAATGCAAGTCCCATCAGGCAACAGCTCTTCTCAAAACACTCCCGTAACTCCCCATCTGCCTCTGCACACATGATCCAAAGTCTTCAGTGCAGCTTCACGGTGCCATTTGACCCAGCCCCTCTTTACTCTCAGACATTACTTCTACCCCTGAGCAAAGACATCCCTGCTCAGGGCCAATGCACTGGACTGTCCCCTCTGTGTGGACTACTGTCCCTCCAGGGAAATGCATGACTCACGCTCCCTGGCTCTCTCCGGGTCTCCACCCAAATCCATCCTTGTAAGAGGGGCCCTCTACACCACCACAAATCAGACAGAGCCCGGCCCCTGCGTCCCAAGCCTACTCGAGTTCTTATCGTGCCCTCTTACTCCCCGACATGTCACTTAAGTGATTGCATTTATCTCCATGCTCGTATTCACGTGTGTTCACCCTGTGGAACGCCAGTTTCGGGAGCAGGAATCCATGCCTGCTTCACCCCCCGCTGCCTCCCCAGGGCCCAACACAGCCAGTCGACACTCATGAGTATTTTCAAATAAGTAAATGACAGTCAGATATGATTCGAATTCCACTTCTACCGCGTACAGCTGTGTGACCTTGCTCAAGTGCGTCTTCCTTCCTGAGCCTGTTTCACTATGCTTGTGGCCGTATTCACTCTAAAGGAATGCTGTGAAGTTCCTTGATGGCATCCGTAACCTGGGCCAAAGAAGCGCTCAGAAAACATACAGATCACAATATCGCTTCGTCACCCATCATTCAGAAGGGTTCCAGCTTGGGCTGGGTGCTGGGTTCCGTGACCTCTGCTGTTGTGGACGTTTCTCGTGATCAGATCTGCTGGTTCGTCTACTTAATGGATAGAAGACACAGTTCCAGGACATCTGGTGCCCGTCACTGAGCTTGCTCGAAGTCTGGCATTTTTAACGGTGGCCACCCGAGGGCACCCTTCACTCTGGTGGGGACGGCCTGGATCTCACCGGCAGCACAGCCAGCAACTCTTCCCTCCCCACAGGAGCAAAGCAGGCCAGATCCCGGCCACCACCGCGCACCCAGCCAAGCTCTGGTGGCCACGGCCACATCACCACCCAGCGTCTGGAACAGGGTTAGCCCATGAGTGACGGAGGGACCAGGAATGCCTTCCGGAGGAAAGGAGGTTGGCGTTTTCTGGGGCAGGGCGTTGAGGCCCTGCAAGGACAGCAGCAGGGACAGCTTAGTCTCCCCATGGGCCTCAGCTGCCAACAGCCACTCTAGGAAACCACCGGGGTGGCCAAGATGAGAAGCAGGGCTTCCGGGCAGGGGACGAGGGCTGGACCGGGAGCCATGCACTCTGGCAGTGAGTCCTGAGCCAGCCTCGGGGTGTGCGTGACACAGCCACTTACCTGGACATCGGGTGTCTTGGGCTCAACTTCACCACTGGTGGCTGAACCAGTTCCTAAACCCTGGGCTGCCATCTCCCATCTACATAGCAAGACGTGCCTTCGCAGGGCCGCTGGGCAGATCAACAAAGCAGGTCACCCGCGTGAGAGAGTGCAGGCGCTAGCATGTGGTAGGGAGAGGGAGTCTCTCTCTTCCTAAATGTCCATCACCCTTACCTATAAAACAGGGGTCACGCCACACCTGCTGTCGTTGAAGTGTCTATGAAGAGGCAGAAGAGGCCTCCCTGAAGAGGACGCAAGGTGGTAATGTCGTCACCCTCCCGTTGTCTGGAACGTTCTGGCTCAGAACAGAGCTCCGTGCACACATCCAGCATGATGTGTGTTACTGTCTGCGGTAGGTGCTCGTGTCTGCCACTGGCCAGCAAGACCATGAGCCCGTGGTGGGGAGGCACTTGGTCTGCGTTTGCTATCAGAATCAACCCAGCACTTGGCGCTCAAAAACAGCTGGGAAAGAAGGGTTCAGCACCTCGAAGGTTTCTTTTTCATACTCCTTGAAATGTCATTCCATGGGGAGACACCCCAACTCCTTGTCCTTCGGGAGTCTCCAGACAGGTGTTTAAGCCAGGTTTTTCACTGCTGTGACTGAAAGGATCTGACCAGCACAACCGTAGAGGAAGAAAAGGTTTATTTGAGGGCTCACGGTTTCAGAGGTCTTAGTCCGTAGAAGGTGGTTCCATTCCTCAGGGCTTGAGGGAGGCTGAACCTCATGGTGGAAGAGCATGGCAGAGGGAAACAGCTCACATCACCAGGAAACAAGAGAGAGACTCCACTCTCCAGATGCAAATACATACCCAAAGCCACACTCCAATCCCCTCCTCCTCCAGCCACACCCACCACATCGGTTACCACTCAGTCAATCCCTATGAGGGGGTTAACTCTCTGATGGGGTTAAGACTCTCACAACCCACTCATTTCTCCTCTGAACCCTCCTGCATTGCCTCACAAGGAAGCTTTTAGGGGACACCTCACCTTCAAACTATAATACTAAGGAAAGAGGCGCACTAATCCGCTGAGTGTCTGCAGCTTGTGTCTACCTTTCCTCTAATGGACAGCCCCAGACATCTCTTTGGGTAATTCCTCCTCCACTCCAGGTCCATGTCATTTGGATGGGGCTTACCCAAGATCTAATTAGCATATCTTTTCTTTGACCACAGCGGTTGGGCTAGAGGTGATCACATGACCCATATCAGACCAATGGAAACAGTCTTGAGATCTTGCTTCCCTCTGTGAGCCAGTGAAGCTCTAATCAACTACAAGCAGAGACAAGAAAGGGGAAGAAAGAGTCTGGGTAATCTTGATGATAACGTCTCCATCTCTGGATCCAGCCCATATCTGAAGTCCCCAGACTGCTCAGTTCAGAAGTCAATGAAATCAAGTTCTCTTTCTTTTCTTAAACTGCCTCAGTAAGATTTCTGTCACTTGCAACTGAGAAAGCTGACTAGCTTACAGCTAAGATATGATGCAAAAGTCCACCGTCGGCATCATTGAACCCAGTAACGCAGGAGTGAGGTGACCTCATCCAGAGCATGGGCGGAGGCCGCCATCACCCTTGAGAGAGAAAGCAAATTTCAGCCAGGCCACCTCACCCAACCTCCGTTGCTGCAACCTGGTCTCCCTTCACTTCAGGATTTAAATGTTCCTGTTCCTCACCTGACATGCACATGGTATTGGAGAGGGAAAGAATGGAAAGGGGAAGAAATAACAACCTGCAGAGGAGCAGTAACAAGACTGTGTGTGCAGGGACTACACGAATGATGCACAAACTGTGTGCAACTCCCTCGTGACCTCCACGCCCCTGGGATGAGCCCTGAGGGGGAAATCCTGGGGGGACCCTTTCAATCAACAAGTATTTACTAATAAGCTCTGACTCTGCCTCTCTGCAAGGTGTTCCACCTGTGAGACTTGGTCTCTGCCTTCTAGGAGCTGGCACGTGAGCGGGGGGAAGGGAGGAAACCACAAGACAATTAGTGCGTGATGGAAGACAAGATGCAATGAAGTGCTCAGTCCTGGGCTGGGGGCTGGAAGCATGGGAAGAGGTTACAAGGAAGCTGAGTCAGCTCCATCAAGGCAGAACTGTCCGGTGAGTGGACCTGTCAGTCAGGGGGATACGGGGTGGCTTTCGTCTCATCGGAGCATGATACAGATTTGAAATAATAAGAACGATGATAGTAATTGTGTTCTTCCTGGCCCTGTCTGCTAGCCGTGTGACTTTGGGCAAGTTGCCTTTGCTTCTTCATCGGTGGGAAGGGGCCTAGGTGGCCACCCGTTTGCAGCATCATGGGGGTTAGGGATCTGCAAGTGGAGAGGTGGACACATCGGGGGAAGCACAACTACCAGCAGGTAGGGCTCAGCTGGAGCTGTGCTCAGCCTCAGCTCTGCCACTTCTAAGCAGCATGGTCTTAGGTGAGTCATCGAACTTCTGTGAACATCAAAAAATAATATTAACTATTTTTGTCATGGTTGATAGGCTGCCACCAGTCAATTAAGATGTTAAGAAGGTTCTCTGCACAGCATCTAGTACAGTTTATTTTAAATAGATATGTGTACTACAAACATCTTCAAGTCTTCAGTCTTCTGGAAGCTTCCCCAGCAGCATGTAAGTGGCACCAATGCTCTCTGATGACGTGAGCAAGGAATCCAATCAAAAAGCACACTATTCACCATTACCCACCGTACATGTATGATTACACGAATGGTGTGAATCTACATCGTGCTATGACCATAGAAATGAAAAGTTTACCCATTTGTGTACGATAAATCAAAATGCAGCCTGTAAAAATTAAAAACAAAAATTTTTAAAGCACACGATCCATTGCACCCCAGAGTCCTCTCTCCCAAGCTCCTACAATGAATGCCCAAGCAGATGTTATCTGATGTTTTAAAATAAAACTTAGCTTTTATCTCAGAGAAGTAGTGCACACTAATTAAAGAGAGATTTAAGATACATACAAAGATGTGGATTTAGATCCCTCATGAATCCTCCATCCTCCCAGGGGTAAAGACCACTTCCCAGATTTTCGTAGACAAACATGCTACAGAAATCTTTGTGAATTCAGCAGCCTCCAAGGAGTGGCCTCAAAATATGCCCCCAACAGAGCGTGGGTTAGAGCTCAGGACTCAGACCAGAGACCTTGGGTTACTGTTCCAAAAGCAGGTGGGAAACACCAAGAGATGCTGGCCTTGTCCAGTGGAGTAGTAACTATAATGAAAGTAAGACTGACAGCGTCAGGTGCTGTCAAGGATGCAGAGGAACCGGAACTCTTACAGTAACTGTGGGACTTTGACCTGGCGCACCATTTGGGAAAACTGGCAGAATCTGTTAATGTTAAACATGTGCCCATGACCGAGGGACCCCCTCTCCTAAGTACGTGGTTGTTAGAGACTAATTGCATCTGTCCTCCCAAGTTCATAGGCTGAAGTCCTAACTTCCCGTTCCTGGGGATGTGATTGTGTTTGGAAGTAGGATTTTTATAGATGGTAATTAAGTCTAAGTGATGGGTCATTGGAGTGGGCCTTAATCTAACTGGTGTCCAGATAAGAAAAGGAGATTAGGACACAGACACACACAGAGAAACCACAAGAAGACACTAGAGGAAGATGGTCACCTACAAGCCAAGGAGAAAACATCCTACAAGAAGCCATGTCTGCCATCACACCTTGATCGTGGGACCTCAAACCTCAGAACTGGGAGAAGATTAACTTCTGCTGTTTTATAACACCCTAGTCTCTAATGCTCAGTTATAGCAGCCCTGCAAACTCATACAATGGCCAAGGAGAAGACGGTGCCCACATTCACTGACACGGGGCCAGCACAACACCTGTCATCCCAGGCAACTGAGGAGGCTGAAGCAGGAGGATCCAAGTTCGAGGCCAGCCTGGGCAAACTTAGGGAGGCCCTGTCTCAAAATTTTTTTTAAAAAGATTACTTTTGTGATATGTTTTCACAGTGCAATTCCATGTAACAAAAGAAAAAGACAAACTACTGATACATGGAACAAACGTGGATGAAGCTCAACGGCATTATCACAATGAAAGAAGCCAGGCGCAGAAGAGGCCATCTTATTGTGCTCCATCTAGAGGAAGTTTAGGCAAAGCTGATCCACGTGCTTGAAGTCAGAATGGAGGCTGCATCCAGGAAGACATGCAGAGGAGCCTGCTGGGAATCAGAAATGCATTCTTTCTTTCTTTTTTTTTCAATCTGACTTCTGGAGCCACATTGTAGATACACGTAAAAATTAAGCTGTCATGACTATAGTGTATTTGGGATGATGAAAAGTTTGGGGAAAGTAGTGGTCTTCGGTCACACGATTTTGTGATTATAAAGGACATTCATGAATCTCACACCTAAAATGACTAGAGAGGAAATTTTTTTGATTCTATATGATTATTGATAACACAATAAAATTTTCCACAGAAAAGTAATCAAGCTGTATCCTTCAGAGACATGCCCTTGAGTGTATGTTATGCGTCTATATATAAATAGAAATTTTAAAAAGTCAGGGGCGTATCGCCATGCCTACATGACGTAGCTGTGAGGTACGCGTTTCTGCTTTCCTGCTTTTCCTTTGGGAAGCCACGTCCTTGGGGTGACAGCGTGGCTTTGAACACAGACGGGAGGTGTGGCTGACTTCCTTCTGCAGCCCCTGCTCCTGGGAGCCTTTATCTCTCTCTCCTTTTTTTAAAAGTTATTATTCATTATTTAATGTTCAGCCAATCGTCTTCCCGGATGATCCAGATGACGGTGGGAAGGCCTCGTGGGAACTACGTATCCTTGAGCGCAAGGGAGAGCTCGAAGGTGTGATGAAGGACCCTCCTTCCTAACGCACACCCTCCCCCAGCTCACTCTTGGTTGGTTGGCTGGAGATGTTATTAACAGGGCATAATTAACGTGGCAGGTGCCTTTGTTCCATGCAAATAATAACAGCGGAAGAAAGCAGACTTATAATTAGTTGGGCTTTTTTGGAGCTCGGTGGTGGCTGCTGCTGATATTCAGCGAAGAACGTGACAACTCCGGTTGTCTCTGCGTCTGTGGGGGTGATTCACATTCAGCTGGTGGAGATGCAGGCTTTTTGGGGACTTGTGCGCAGTGGACCTGATTTTTTTTTTAATTGGGGGGAAATTAACTCCTTAGCAACAACATGAGTGAGTGCCTGAGCCACCCTATGTGTCCTCCCCGCAGAGATGGTCCCAAGACCACTTGCCTTGTCTTCCACCTGTTCTCACTTGGATTAAGTCGTCTCTTTTACATTCTTTTCTAAGTATTTTCACTATAACAACCTGCTTCTGCCTCAAAACAAAAGTACGGAAGAGAACCACAAGGCCCAGATCTCTCACTCGAGCTCAAGAGAACGGGGCAGACAGCAAGGGGAAGAGAAGCACTTCTCAGCCCTGCCACGGACCTGGGGCTCCCAGCCCAGGTGCGCTCCAAGTGGAAGGGGCCTGGGGACTGCTGGCTCTGTGGTTCTGTCAGTCTTCCGTAACTGTAACAAAAACCTGGGCAATTGACTTATAAAGAGAAAAGGGTTTTTATTTGGCTCACAGCTTTGGGGGTTTCAGTCTACGATAGAGCAGCCCCCTGGTGGCTTGTGCACCTGTGGTGGGGCAGCACCGTGTGGCAGGAGAGCGTGGGGAGCCAAGCCGTCCCCTACAGCTGGGACACAGAAAGGCCAAGGAGGGAAAGAGGAGGGCTTGGTGTCCACCCTCCCCTTCCAGGACACATCCCCACTGCCCCAAAGCCCCAGGCCCACCTCTTAAAGTTTCCACCACCCGCCAAGGGGGCCAAACTGGGGGCCAAGCCATCAGCACTTGGGCCTTGGGGACCCTCCAGACGCAGAAGAAACCACCAGTCCTCCTGCCTGTGACCTTGCGCCCGGCTCTTGGCCCAGTCTCCAGCTCACTGCCCAGAGCTACGCTTCCACCCCGAGAGGCGCTCGGCGGGGTCACAGAGAAGGGCCCACTTCTCTCAGGGAGCAGGACGTCTGGAGAAGCGCAGCTGCCAGGGCTCCTTCTGTGGCTTGGCCATCCAAGCCGGCATCTCCACGAGCCCCTGGTCCCCCCACAATGGCCATCACGCATTCCTGAGTGACTCCCCTGATGTCAGGGGTCCCGAGAGGGGGACTTCCGTGCGGCGGCATGATCAGGCCATTTGACTGGTCTCTGCCCAGGTCTCCCCATGTGGGAGAATGTCAGAGGGGCCTCCTGGACTCGCATGACCCGGAAGTCTCGGGCTGAGCCCAGGCCGGACATCGGGTGGCAGAACGTGGACGTCTTCAGCTGGCAGGGGACCCACCACGGCAGCCGGTTATCTGCTCCAGACGCCACGACAGAGCGGCTGGGCCTGGGCGGCTCAAACATCGCCTTGCGTTCCAGCGGTTCTGGAGGCTGAAGTCCAAGATCAAGGCGCGGCGGCCTCGGGTCCTGGCGGGGCCGCCTCCTCTCTCACGGACGTCCACAGTGGCGGGGCGTCCTCATGCAGACCGGGCCCTGCTTTCTCTTCCTTCTCTTCCGTCATGTCCTATCGTCACCCCGACCACCTCACCGTACCCGAATCAACCCCCAAAGCCTGCTCTCCACGCAGATGCTGCAGGGGGGGACGGGTGGGACGCAGGAGCGGTCAGTCCATAACAGGCAGCAACCACACCCTCTCTGGCCTCAGCCACCTGCAAAACCAGCAGAAGGACTGTTCCTTAGCGTCCCGGAGGGGCTCGCTGTCACACAGGTACGTGACCCACGTTCAGACAGCCGGTACCGTTTACCGATGCCACCACAATGGTCTTCTGGAGACCTGTCTTCTGTGCATTCCTCCTCACTCCTGCCCTCTCTCAATGCCTCCTCCACAAACCCCATCCTCCCCGCCAGCCTCCGAACTCCACACTGGCACATCCAGAGAGGACCGAGGGTCGAAGAGAATGGAAAGAAAGTCCTAAAGAAGAGAATGAGGTGCAACCAACAGGGAGAACCAACTTGTTCCCAGCACCAGGTGAACGGGGGTGACCTGGAGAACCAGATCCACGTCCCCCCCATCGCGCTGCGTCCAAGCGCAGGAGGAAGCAGTGCCACAGGGACTGTGGGGGCCCTGCCTGTGCCCGCGGCCACCCTCTGCTCCCCAGGTTGCCCTCGCCAGAAGGCACGGCCCGCAGACAGGCCTCAGGCGGGAGAAGTGGGGTCGAGGCTGGACGGGATGAGAAGCATTTCAGGAAACCACCAGGTGACCCCGCAATTGTTAGGGCCCCTGGCCCCGGAAGCCTCCTGGAGGAAGGATGGGAAGAAGCCGGCCTGGACTCGGGAGGCCCCTTAGGACATCCCCTCAGGGAGACGGTGACGGCGCCTCCGCTGACCCTGGCTTACTGGGAAGTCCTGTCCCTCCTCGTTCCTGGCCCATAGAGAGGATGGCAGCAGGCATCGCCTCGGCTGGGAACAAGCCAGCAGCCGTCTGTCTGTACAGACACCAGCCCAGGACGAGCAGAGGACAGCACAGGTCAGAAGCAGGCAGTCTGCAGGGACCTCTGAGCCCGGCCGGAGCTCGGCATGTGAGAGGGACAGGCTGTGATTTTCCATAGCCCCGAGCCGACGTGGAGCGCGGGCAAAGCCAGGAGCAGGCGTCGGCAGACACGAGCAGAACTTGGGAGAAGAGGAGGCAGCGGGCAGGACTGCAGGGCAGCTCTGAGCCCAGGGCCCCTGGGTCCTCCAGCTTCTCCGCAGCGCTGGGAGACGAAGCCACCCTCTCCTCACTGCGAAGGTGGGTAAAACCAAGCACAGGAAGACTGAGAGCCTTCACAAGCAGGAGAGGGACCGTGACAAGGGCGTCCTGAATCAATCACGTGCCTCTTGTCTCAGCCACAGAGCTAGCTGACCGCTCTCCAGCACTGCGCGACTGGCCCAAGGGAAGGTCCTGAGCCCATGACCAAAGTTCAGGCCTGCAGGACTCCAGGGAGGATCAGAAGAACCCTGAGTTCACACCCATCGCGTGCGAGTCCCCAGGCAAGCCGCCCGAGTCACCTCCTGGTGACTCAGGCGCTAATGGAGGGCACTGCACCACGGCTCCAATTTAACAAGAGAAGAAACGGTTCCGGGAGGTCAAGCCACTTGCCCCAGGGCAGCACAGCCACTAAGTGTGAATGTGGGTTAGCGCCATTACTTTAGCCCAGGAGGAGACGGGGCACAGTGCAGAAGTGACAAGACAGAGGACATCAAGTTGTAATGACGCTGAAGAGGGACCTAGTAATTAAGGACTGTATTCATTCTCTTGATCCTCCTCTCTCCACATCCAATGTACCAAAAAAAAAAAAAAAAAAAAGTAACTTCTCTTCCAAAGTATACAAAGTCCCTCTGCTTCCATTCCCTACCCACTCCTGCAAACAGACAGCCCTCAGAACAGGGCGGTTTAGGTGGGATTCCCTGCTGGGCACCTGTGAACTCCTGTAATCCCAGGGGCTCAGGAGGCTGAGGCACGGAGGATTGTGAGCTCAAAGCCAGCCCAGCAAATTAGCAAGGCCCTAATCAACCTCCCTGAGACCCTGTCTCTAAACTAAAAATATTTAAAAGGGTTGGGATGTGGCTCAGAGGTTAATTGCCCCCTGGATTCAATCCCCTGGTACCAAATAAATAAATAAGTAAATAAGATGTGATCAGTTTATAGCACTCATTTGTTCAAAACCCCGCTCCCTCAGGGGCAATCCAAAATCCCTCACGACTGGCCACAGCATGCGTGTCCTGACCACCAACGCTTGCTTCTCTCCCAGCTCAGGGCCCCTCTTCACTCCTCTGAACCCCAAGCATGCCTCTGCCTCAGGGCCTCTGCACATGCCCTTCTCTGAATAATTTTTCCCCAGATACTTACAGGCTTCACCTTCTCAAAACTTTTAGGCTTCTATTCAACTGTCATATCAGAAATTCTTTCCCACCACCCTATGCAAACCCTCCATGTCCCTCCCCATCTTCCTGCTCTTGTACTTTTCCCCCTAAACCCTGATATGGTGCACACTTCCCCTCTCTCTTCATCCCCTGCCTTCGTACACTGCAGAGTCCACTCACGAGGGAATGAGGGAGGAGGCTGGCTTTGGTTCGCTGCTCTCTCTCCCACATCTAGGACGATGCCTGGCACAGGGGGGTGTCAACAAGCATTGGTCACGTGAACACACAAATACATCACCTCTCGGGTAGGATGAACCCCAGGATGAGGGACTGGCCTCCAGGTGACTTGGGCAGAGCTTCGCATGCTGGGCGAGGAGGCCTCCCACCACTCAAGGCCCCTGTTTCAAGAGGAAGGGAAGGAAAGTGTATGTAGAGTGCACGTACCACGGGACACACTTGGATCCAGCTCCTGCTCTACCGCTCACTAGCCAGGTGACCCAGGAAGGTCACCTGCCAGCTCTAGGCCCGCTCCCCACATGCTCCACGCACACAGAGGACCCACCACCCATGTCCCCAGGATGAGCCACAGGACACTTTCCCAGCAGCCACGGCCCATTGTGCCTGGGGTGAGATGAAATCTTAGAGTACTTTTGATTTGCATTTCTCTAATTGCTAGAGATGTTGAACATTTTTCATATATTTGTTGATTGATTGGATATCTTCTTCTGGGAAGTATCTAGTCAGTTCCTTAGCCCATTTATTGATTGGGTTATTTGTGACACAGCCACATCAATGTTGACAGCAGCTCAACTCACAATAGCTAAACTATGGAACCAACCTAGATGCCCTTTAACAGACGAATGGATAAAGAAACTGTGGTATATATACACAATGGAATATTACTTGGCCTTAAAGAAGAATGAAGTCATGGCATTTGCTGGTAAATGGATGGAGCTGGAGAATATCATGCTAAGCTAAATAAGCCAATCTCAAAAAACCAAAGGCTGAATGCTAATTCACAATAAAGAGTGGGGTGGGTTAGGGAAGAGTAGAGGTACTTTGGATTAGGCAGAGGGGAGTGGAAGAGAGGGGTGTGGAGATAGGAAAGATAATAGAATGAACCAGATGTTATGACCCTGTGTGCATATATGACGACATGATCTGTGTTATTGTACATCCTGTATAACCAGAAGAATGAGAAGTTACACTCCATTTATGTATGTTGTACCAGAATGCACTCTACTGTCAGGTATAACTAATGAGAAGAGTTTTTTTTTTTTTTTTTTTTTTTTAAGACAAAAAGATGAGGAAAAAAGTTAAAAAAAAAAAAAGTATTCAAGCTGGGCGCACATCTGGTGTACATCTGTAATCCCAGTGGCTCAGGAGGCTGAGGCAGGAGGATCACAAGTTCCAAGCCAGCCTCAGCAATTTAGCGAGGCCCTGAGCAATTTAATGAGACCCTGTCTCTAAATAAAAAATAAAAAGGGCTGGGATGTGGCTCAGTGGTTGAGTGTCCCTGGGTTCAACCCCAGGTACCAAAAAAAAAACAAGAGTATTCTACCTCCCTAGTGTGGAAGCAAGTGGCAGAAGAGAGGTCCTAGGGACTCCGCGTCGCTCCCGACCAGCCGACTGGAAGCTTGCGCAGCGTCAGGAGGAGGGCAGGCAGCTTCCGCGTGCTTCCTTTATTAACTGGTGTCTGTTAGGCAGGCGCTGGAGTAAGGCCTGCGCATGATCAGAGAGAAGCCTGCCTTCACGGAGCCCGCAGCCTCGGCGGGGGAGGCTGCATCATCAGGGAGCCCTCGAGGAAGCCGTCCCAGGAGCCCGGTGCCGAGTGGACCAGGACCCCAGAACCTAAACCAGGATCAGGACTCATGAATGAAGAATGAGTCTCTTACGTTGTAAAGGGCTATAAACACATAGAAGAGCACGCAATGGAGATCTGAGGTGTCCCCTAATGCCTAAAATATTTACTTTCATCTTTTGCAGGTTTGTTCACCCTTGTCAGGGGGAGAAGGAACCAGGGAGAGGGAATACAGGCAGGATGAAGAGTTAAGCTGAAGGAGCAAGGCATGGGAACAGTTCATGTGGTCCAGGAAGAGGGTCAGCAAGTGCAAAGGCCCTGTGGCATGGAGGCCAGCCTGCCGCAGCCTCCTGGTGGAGGGAGCTGGTGCGAGGTGCAGGATGCACAAGAAGCCAGGGCTAGAGTGCAGTTTGGGACAGTGAGCTCTGCACTCTGAAAATGTCTGTCTGTCCAAACAGATCAAAGGGGAGAGAGAGAGAGAGAACGAGAGAGAGACGCTGATTTACTTTGAATCTTGAAATAATTATGTATTCACAGGAAGTCACACAATAGCGTGTGCAGTTCGACCAGCTCCTCCCCCAAGGACCCCCATGGTGGGACCTTACGACTTACCAGGAAATCGACCTTGGCTCAGCTGGTAGGATGCACAGGGCCACACGACTGGTGTTTGTCCACGTTGGTCATTGCTCTGGCTGCTCCCTGGGGAATGGACGGGAGGCAGGTCAGTCTGAACTGTGCGTGGAGGGTCCAGCAGGCTGCGGCCATTGTCCACGCAAGGAGAAAAGTAAATAGGAGGAACGTGGATGGAGCTGAGCTTTCCCCATGGTTGTTGATGCCTAACCTTCCTGCGAGCATCAGCAGCTTCCTTACCTGCAAAACGGGGTGGTGCTAATGACAGCTCTGTAGGTCCCGGCCGGGGACATTCCACGAGGACATAAAAGCACCCCGAGAAAGGCCCATCCCACCTTTCACTACTGCTTCTGCCCCACTGAGGGATGGGGCTTCCTGTGCTCAGTGTCCAGAGAACAGGAGAGAATGTGATCTCGCGCCCCTGCCAAGCTGCCCGGGACACCCCAGCAGATGGACAGAACCACAGCTCAAATGCTGATCCCTGTTCTCACGTCCCCTGACCGTCGCGAAGGTTAGAGGTGGAGCCTAGAGAATCTCAGCCTTCACATTCCCAGATAACTACGATAAGAAGTAAGGTTAGGAGTCCCCCCCAAAGGCACAGGGAGCACTCCGATAAGAGCTCATTTAACGCTGGCAGGTTTAGAATGTAACCAAACATCCTTGGGGTAAGTTAGGACATGGATGGAAGGAATAAGAACCCAAATCCTGGCTGTGTGGTCTTGGGAAGGTTTCTCAACCTCTCTGAACCTCAGTTGTATCACTGTTAATATGGGGATAAGAGTACTTAAGCTCGTACCGTTGTCGTATAGCTTAAATGAAGAATGCGTGTGAAATACACACACCAGCGACCGATATCTTGTACACGGTGTGTTGTGTTAGCTGTATTGATCTCCAAGAAAAGCTTTGGAAGGTGGCAGAATTAGACTCAAGGTCCAGTACATCTCAGTGACATGAGCTTACCTTGTCAGTGACCCATCATTTGCGGAACTACGTTCAACCTCCCAGAATTCGTGGGAAGCCAGCAAAATGTAATTTTTTTGATTTCCTTAGAACAAGGCAGGTGAGCAAGCCCCATAGAAGCTCTGGAAGATTGCAGGAGCCGTTTAGATGCTGAACCTGGATGAAGGGGGGAAATTGCAGAAGGCGCAAGAGGGCGGCAAGGTTGTTCCTTACCAAATCGCGGTGGTGCAGCTCCAACCGGCCCAGTGGGCCACTGCTGCTGAGACCCCACAGGTGAGTGTGTGTGTGTGGCGTCTGCACACTCGCTCACCTGCCTCAGCTCAGACGCTAGCCAATGAACCCAGATGCACTTCCAGAAAAAAATGTGGGCCACCATGTTTGCATGAGTCCGCATGGGGAAAAAATTAAAAACCACTGGAAAATACTGCATTCGAATCAGGCTCTGGGCAGAAGCGGGTCTGCCAGGTGTCGGGTGTGAGGACGGAAGCAGCCCCACGCTCTCCAGGCCGACCTGGGAAGCTCGGGTTGAAAGGCTGCAGAACGGCGTGGCCTTGAGCACGTCCCTGAGCCGGGGCTCAGGATCTGTGAACCCGGGGACCTCAGACTTCAGAGGGTGGAGCGGCCCGCCCAGCAGGGACGCCTCCGCGCAGCCCCGCGCGTCCGCTGAGCTCCGCGCAATTGCAGGCCAGACTTCTGCCCGCCCCGTATTCACGTATTCACGTATTCACGGGGCAAAGACTTGCTAGGGGCCTAAGGAAACGCTAAGGAAGGTGACATCTCGTGCTCAGGGGCGTCCACGTGGCCTGGCATGAGCTGAAGGGACTCCTCCGGGAGACACCGGAGAGGGAGCTGTGGTAGGGAGTGAATGAGACTTTAGAGGTGACAGTGGCCAGAAAGGCTGGCTTTTCCCTTCTGACCTCTCTACTTATCCACTGGCTGTTCCCACGAGAGGGACTGGAAGGAAACTGAGGCATGAGTGGGACAAGGGACATGCTAAGATCATGCAGCGGGTGGCACCGGGGACAGAGCAATGTTGATGATTCACAGCTGCTGCCCGTCACCAACAACACGGGATGCCAGGTGCTCTGCTGGCGTTCTCTTATGTGAGTCCCTTGTCAACCACGGGATGGGTTTCATTTTTGTGACCGTTGTATAAATGAGTTGATGGAATCTGCAGTAGGTTACGGAATGAGGGAGGATCATGCTTGGAACCTAGGAGCCAAACCCACGTCCTCTGCCACCAGGCACCCTGCCCGTCCTGGCAGTAACCAGGCCGGGCCTCTCCACTCCACACCCCACCGCCCGGAAGGCCGCTGCCCCAGGTCAGGTCTTTATTTCCCCGTCCCCTTTGACACAGATGCCGTTTCCATTTTTCCCTTGGTAACAAGGTCCCCCAATTTCCAGTTCTGAGGATTGGGCTCCGCTCTGCTCTCAGGGGCTGGTGGCAGCAGCGATCAGAGACCCTGAGCTCAGGAGAAGCCCGAGACAGCGGGAGGCTGTGATGACGGATGCGGAGCCGGCTCCGTCTACCACTTTGCAAACAGAAAGCTGCTTTTAATTATGTCAGTTAACTCAGCACGGGGAGGGGCCGGGCGTCAGACGATCGGAGCCTCGGAGCAGCAAGCTGAGCATCAATGTCGTGGGCGCCCTTAATTCCATTTGTCACCTACTTGGTAGCCATCACCCGTGATGAAGCCCGAGCAGCTGACATCACGCATTTAGGCAAAATCGCCAGGTTTCCGAGTTTTGATTTTTAAACATATTGATGTTGACAGGGAACGCAGGAGCCCTCTCTGGATTAGAGTCTGTTTCCATCAGCTTTTTTGCTGCTGTGACCCAAAGACCAGACAAGAACAGTTTTAGAGGAGGAAAAGGTTATTTGGGGCTCACAGCTTCAGAGGTCTCAGTCCACAGATGGCCGACTCCTTTGCTCTGGGCCCAAGGTGAGGCAGAACATCATGGCGGAGGGGGTGGAGGAGGAAGGCAGCGCAGGATGTGACAGTCAGGAAGCAGGGAGAGGTCTCCATTCACCAAGGACAAAACCCAACCCCAAAGGCAAACCCCAGGTGACCCCCTCCTCCAGCCACACCCCACCCAGTTAATCCATTCAAGTGGATTAGGTTATGTTAGACTCTCAGACCCAGTCATGTTCCCTCTGAACACTCCTCCACTGTCACACATGAGCTCTGGGGGGACACCTCACATCTACACCATAACAGAACTTGAACCTGTTGACTGAGAAGAGAGAATTCATTTCTCCTGGACGCCTGTTATTGGGGATTATTGCACAAAAGCACTGTGCTGTAGTGTCTTGGAGGTAACATTTCATTAACCCAAAGCTGGATAAAAAGGAGCATGGGGTGGGGGGCGCTAGTGCAGTGCCTGGCAGAGACCTCGAGCTCAAAATCAGACCTGATCAGTGACACTGTTGAGCAATAAGGAGACCTTCACAATCAACCTTCATGTTAGAGCTACATCCCAGACTTAACAGAGTTCTTGGCATATATTAGGTGCTTAGTAAATACCTGTGGACCGACTGAATGAAACCAAGCAACCGGGTGTGATTATTGCCATGTAGTGTTATGGTCTGGATGTGAGGTGTCCCACAAAAGCTCATGTGTGAGACAGTGCAAGTTTTTAGAGAAATGATCAGGTCATGAGAGATCTTGACTATTGTTGGATTGATGCACTGATGTGGTTTGACTGGGTGGAAACTGTTGGCAGGCAGGGAGTGGCTGAGGAGGCAGGCTGCTAGAGGCCACTGGAGGGGGAAACTGAGGTCCAGACTGGACCTTATCCAGGACAAAAAATCCAGACAGGGACAAACTGGGCCAAGGACCAGAGCTGATGGCTGGCTCCATCTCTCACATGTCTCACAATCTCGTCCACTCCTGGCTGGCTCCACTCCTGGCTGCTGTTTCCTCACCTGTGAGGAACTCATAGTAGTGACTTCCAGAAAGTTTGGTGAGGATTAAATGATCAGGCGTAGGACTTCCTGGGAGAATAAGATCATTGCCGCTCGTCCCTGCGGGATGCGGTCTTTCCATGTGTGCATCTTTGCACCCCTAAAGCCAAAGCAACAAACTGCCCCTGATTTCTCAGATGCATCTTCTGCCTGGTGGTCATTGAGCCCATGCGGTGCTTATGATCTGAGGCCTTTATGATTTGCCTCTTATCTATGCCATTCTTCAGAAGGATGATTTTCACTTTCATTAGCTGATAAGCCAGGTCTCCATCCTCTTCAGGAGAAAGAGTCTAGGCTCAGAATCTGGAGACCTGTGCTCTGCGACTTTGCTGTGCATACCTTTGCAGGTATGAGAGCACCGTGGATCAGGAAGCTAATTTACTTACCTGTTCCACAATGTTGTAATTGGGTTCTTACAAGGTAAGATAAAATAAGGTCAAGGAGAAGATCACATCCAGTGGTAGAAAAGACAGAGGTAAGAGCCTCTTTCATAGACAAAGTGGAAACTGCTAGAAACAGCAGAGTTGGGTTCTGAGCCTCCTGGTAGCTGATGCAAAAAGAGAACCGACATCTCGCATGATCCACTGTGTCTATAAGACACATGCATAGTTGCGCAGGGTGAGCACTGAGACCTGAGTGGGCCAAGAGCGTCCCTTGAAGAGAAGAAGGTGAACGGTGATTTCCAAACAACCTTCTCACTCGAAGTGCCTAGTAAATATTGTTGAAAGACTCCAGACTTTCACAGAGGCGGCTTTTCCAGAGCATAGACAAACCCCTCAGGACTTAAAAAATATAATAGGAGTGGAAAGAAATGGACTAGCGTATCCTGGAGATGTATTTTAAAAATACACACTATTAAAATATTAAAGGAGTCTTGCGGGGACACACCATCTGTGGCCTCCTGGTTCAGACCCTGAGTGTGAATCCCAGGTGTTAACCGCACACGCTCCCCCTGGAGCCAGCCGAGGAAGAGGCGCTTGTCAGAGTAGGGCCCCCAGATGCATGCAGAGGGGACGCAGGCTCGGGAGGACGTGCCCTCCCTCTGCCTGAGGACGCGCTGCCCCGGTGCATCCCCGTGGACTCTCTGAAGGCCTCCGGTGGCTCATCAGATGTGCGTCTGACCTGGGAGCTGGGGTTCAGTGGCGGGAAGGTCACAGATGGCACCCAGCACCGTGGCCCAAGGACCGCAGAAACCCCAAGCTGTCTCCGTTCCTCCTCCTCTTCTCTTCCTAAAGCTACCCTGGGGACCCAGGCCTGCTGCCTGGCCTTGTGTGGAGCGCTGGAGGAGAGCTCTCTCCACTCCCTGCAGTGGATGAATATCGGGGTCCTCAAATTTCAGCTCTTAGCCTGTACTCAGTAAATACTTAAGTGAATGAGTGAATAAACGAACTTGAGAAATGGTCGCCTGCTTTTGAATGAGCTACTTGTACTTTTAAAAAGAATAGTTTTCATCTTAAAAAAATTATTGTATACACACAGCAGAAATTTAAACAGGACGAAGTATATTTGATGAAAATTAAGTATTAAGCCCATCCTTAATCCCATCCCCAATTCTCCATAGCAGTAACCATTGTGTGTGTGTGTGTGTGTGTGTGGTGGTGTGTGTGTGTTTAGCCTTCCAGAGGTACTCCAAACACCTGCTTCTCTCTGTTTTGAACCTTATATGTGTACTCTAAGCACAATTTGGCACTTTTTTTTTTTTTTTTTTTTTTTTTTTGCGGTGCTGGGGATCGAACCCAGGGCCTCATGCTTGTAAGGTAAGCACTTTACCGACTGAGCTATCTCCCCAGCCCAATTTGGCACTTTTATTTTTCTTTTTTCCACTGAAAAAAATACCATGAGCTTGACTTCTTACCAGAGCATACTGAGCTGGAGTTCTCCAAATACTCCAGTGTGTCCCACTGGGTGGATGAGCTGGTTTTTAAAGCCAATCCCCACTTACTGGACACTTAGGTTATTTCTAGTCTGAGCTATGAACAATGAACATCTTCACTGTACACAGATAGAAGCACATTTGTAGGAAACATCTCAAAACACCTGGATTAAATAAGACATACTTTATTTCCTTGCTTTGATGGATATTACCAAATAGTTCTTCAAAATTGTATAGGGCTGGGGGTACAGCTCAGTGAGTGGCAGAACACTTGCCTAGCACGCACAAGGCCCAGGGTTCCATCCCCAGCATAACACACACACACACACACACACACACAATTGCATTCCTTCCAACAGTATGTAAAAATGTCTGTTTCCCCCCACCCGGGCCAGACCACCCAATTAGCAGCATTTTCAATCTCTGTCGTCCTGCCTCCCTAGTGATTTGATAGTTATTCATCTTTCCTTCATATAAATTCTTCTGAAAAGAAGAAACTCTCTAAGCTTTATTAGTGAAACTAAACTCTCTTCCTTAAGTGACAGGTTGGGAATGAAGTGGGTTCTAATTCTGCCCTGCCTGCTGCTGATGCTTTCCCCGTCCTTGGCTGCCCCTCTGGATGGGGGCTGAGTGCGTCCTGCTCTGAGTGGGGACCCGGTGCTATCTGCAGCTCGTGACTCTGAGGAAAGAAGGGCCACACCTTGGAGCACCCGTTCTCTTGAATGCTGGCTCATGTAGGTGTGAGCCGCGTCTCACCTGCTCCTGTCTCCTGGTGAGCCGCTTCAGGAACACGGGACGCGCATCCTGGTGAGGACAGACTGAAGGCACCTGGGGGGAGATGTGACCGGCATCGGGTGGGTTTCCGGGACCACATTGTGGGTAGGACTCCCTTGGTAGAGGAGACCTGGAGAAGGTCGCCTGGCCCGTGTCTCTGATTCTCAAGTTAGGGATCCCAGTCCCACCCAATCCACAGAATTTCGACCAATTCAACAAAAATGCAACCCGATTCAATAGAATTGCGTGAAGCCCGAGTACTTGGTGTTAGGTTCTGTGGTACGTCCTGGGAGTACTGTGCTAAGGCAAAACAGACACGTGTGACCTAGAGGGTCCTTAACCTGGGGTCCAATCATCCTTTATTTGGATTCAAGGGGATCCACTAACTCCCTGAGATTCCATATGCAACCACGCACGTCCGCACACTTGTCTGTGAGACTGTGTACTCTTGGGCAGGGGAGGCCCATAGACTTTGTCCTATTGCCAAAGATCATACATGTACACACACAGACACACACAGACACACACACATACACACAGAGCTGCTGGATGCAGGAGTACTGCCTCATCTTCCTCCACCTCCAGGACTCCAGGAGCCACGTCCGGGGCCTTTACCAGCTCAGCACGCACAACACTCCTGCTCTTGTGCAGCCTCGCTGCCTGCGGCTTCCACACGCCTCCACACCTGCAGCTGGGGCTCTGGACCAGACCCTTCTGTCCTCAGGGAGAGCGGGTGACTTTCCCTTTGTTAGGCCAACTGACTGGTACTCAAGCCAGAGGCACAGGAATTAAATGTCCTGGGCCCCGATGCTCACGGACCCACCAGCCTCGTTCACGCGCTCACCACGAGCCCCTTGGACCCGCAGAGGCAACGGCCCTCACGCACATCCCCTCACACACCATGCAGGCAACACGCTCCGGGGGCCTACAGAGACCAGTGGCCCACGCGTGCCTAGGAAGGGAGTGCAGATCTAAAGGAGAACTAGCTGCCGAGGTGAACAGCTACAGAACGTTGTCTTCCTGTCCTGAGAAAACAATGCAGAAAACGCTCTGTGCGACCTGCTGGAAGGTTCCCAGCAGGGCCAGCTGCCTGTTCTGGGAGGAATGGGGACGCTTCTGCCTCTCAGAGGATGACCCGAGTTTTCCAGGTATAAGAGGATAAGCATTTAAGTAGATGGAACAGCATGTGTAAAAACTTTGGAGCGTGGTGACATTGATTGTATCGGCTTCTTCTCCCCCAGTTACCACTTGACTGGGTTTGACCTGGGAATGCAGCTGCTTCTGGGAGAAGTGCTCAGCTATGACCTTATAGGACAGTCCAGGGCTCCCAGGGGCACCTGGCTACAGAGGCGGGGCACCGAAAGCCAGGCTGTTGCTCCCCAGCATTGGGCTGAGTGCCTCTGGGTGCTGCTTTTACATGGTGAACTTACCTTCAGAAGCACATTCGGGCCCTTTGGTGGCGACAAGGCCTGCCTTCGAGTGACTGATTTACTGTTCATGAAATAATCTCCTTCCAGCTTTAGGTTCGTTTATGGGCCCTTGTAATGACGGATGCCTGCATTTCAGCCTGCTCCGCAGTCCAGCTCCTCCTCCCCGCTGCTGCACAGGGCCTGCTAAAGGATGGCTGGTGAAGAGAAATCAGATCTAGAACAAAGGAAGAAATGCTGGTGGCCAGCAGGTGGGAATGGACGCTCTTGGCACACCCAGCCTCATTCTCAAACCTGGGGCCCTCTGAACACCTTGCCTGCAGACACTCTGAGTGACTCAGAGCAGGGACATGTGCACCTGGAGAGACCGTGTGACGTGCTGATTCAGGTGGTGGGCTCTCTGGTTACAGAGAACAGATTTCAAATCTTGGCTCCACCAAGAAGCTGTAGGTACCAATTAGGACACGGTGCAAGTGACGAGAAACCCAACTGAGCTGACTCAGGGCAGGGAGGAGGAAGGCCACCCTCGGCTCTGGGATGCACTGCGCCCCAGGATTTCCAAGGACTTACCCTACCCTTTGGGTGTCCCCATTTTCCCAACCGTCCCCTCAGGTAACCCTTCCTTATCTTTTCATATCACAGTCTGGTGGTCACTTCCCCATAAGTTAACGTGAGGGACGCTGGGTGCATCAGGCACTGGGAATGCCCCGGCTAACACCTCCGCCTCCCGCCTAAGTCTCTCTCCAGGAAATGCCTCCAGCTCCAAAGTACTGACCCTCCCAGAGTCAATCTGCCAGCCCGGGGTCACCCCCACGCTGTGATTGTCCTGCTCGGCTGGAACCCTGGGGCCAGCCCAGCTGCAGAGCTGTTGTGTGGCTAACTGCCCAAGTGCATCACAGTCCAGCTTGTGTCCTGTGACCGGTCCCACCTCCTTCACACCCAGCAGGTGTTGACCCCAAGCACATCCAACTCCTCCCTCTTCCCTGGAGAAGCTGCTTCCTTGGCCTCCCATGAGCCTCCATCAGGTGCCCGGGACCTGGAGCCTCAGGCCTAACTTCACATTGCTGAAGGCAGGCACTCACCATCCCCGTGGAGAAGCCCAAGTTAGGGCAGACCTGGCTTGTCCTGCGCCCGCTCAGCGACGCCTAGCACTGAGATGTCCCCCCGGCTGCTCCACCATCCAGCGCTGGCTTCACCCCGGCCCATCACAGGTGGCCCTGGCAGTTCCAGACATCATGGACAGAGGAACGATTCCTGGAAGAACATGAATTCCTCTTTCAGGAAGGCAGACAATCTTCCCAGAACCCCTCAGTAAGTCCTCACTGGCCAGAGCTGGGTCACACGCCCACTCCCAGACCCACCATTGGCGGGGAGAGTCAGCCCACCGGGGACGCGTCCCGCCTCAGGAGGAACTTGACCACAGGGGGCCAGGAATGCCTGAGTCACACTAGGATTCTGCTGGCACAGAAGGGGGTGGGGCGGGTCCCAGGCTCAGCACCAGCATCTTCCTCCCGGTCCCTCGCTGGCCAGAAAGAGCATCTGTCTCAAGGAGCAGAAAGAAATCTGCCGCCTCCTCGCTCGGAGGCAGCTCAGTGCCTCAGGGATGGCCCTCTTGATGCCAGCACCCTTCTGGGGACCGGAAGACCCCACAGTGAACAAAACCCAGCCCTGCCCGTGGACACACCCACTCTGGAAGGAGCGATGGAGACAGGTGGATGAGCTGGGCAAGTGGCCTTGGTGGCCATCAGTCCCGCAAGCAGAGATAAGACAGGAAAAGGGATGGGGGCGGGGCCTCTTTAGGACACAGGTCAGAGGAGGCCTTTCTGCTGAGTCGCATTTGCACCGAAACCGGAGGAGCCACGGGCCCTGTCCTCCATCATCCCCGGACAGCAGGTGCCCAAACCCAGAGTTGATGACCTTGTCCAGGAAGGACAGGTGGGTGTGCGGAGCCCTGAGGAAGGAGGAAGGCTGAGATCACCAAGCCCTAGGAAACACAATGTGGCCGCCACGTGACTTTATTTTCATTGTATTTTTAACCAATGCATACAGACCTCGAAAATCGTACAGAATAACAGGAAACCATGTGCCGTTCAGAGACACGTCCACGTGGTGCAATGTCTAGGTCAGGTTAAGCCTACCTCTCCCCCGAGTCACCTAGCATGTCTTCATGGCGAAAATGTCCGACATCCCCTCTTCTAGCTTTGAGATGGGGAGTGACTGTTATCCTCAGTCGCCCTACTATGCCATCGCACACCCCAGCTTGACCACCCTAACAGCAAATTAGCACCCGTCCATCAGCCTCTCCCCCATCCCAGGAAACGCCATCCCACCCTGAGCTAGGAGACCGGCTCCTTCACATTCCACACAGGAGCGAGACCATGGGGACCTGTCTTTCTGCGTCTGCCTTATTTCACTTACCATAACGATCTCCAGCTTTAAATCGTCAACAATTCAGGTCAAATGAAATGTAATAATGTATTTTAGGAAATTCAGTTGTTTTAGCCAGCTTTTTGGCTGCTGTGACTGAAAGATCTGACCAGCACAATTGTAGAGGAGGGAAAGGTTTATCTGAGGGCTCACGGTTTCAGAGGTCTTAGTCCATAGAAGGCGGCTCCATTCCTTGGGGCTCGAGGTGAGGCAGAACATCATGGTGGAAGAGCATGGCAGAGGGAAGCAGCTCATATCACCAGGAAGCAGAAGGAGAGAGAGAGATTCCACTATCCAGATACAAAACATATACCCCAAAGCCAAGCCCCAATTCCCACCTCCCCCAGCCACACCCCACCACTTCAGTTAATCCCGTCAGGGATTAATTCACTGATTAGGTTAAGACTCTCAAATTCAATCACTTCTCCTCTGAACCTTCTTACATTGCCTCACACGTGAGCTTTTGGGGGACACCTCATCTCCAAACCATAACACCAATATATCCAAAATATCTTTATTTTAATAGTAATGCTATCAGGAAGTATTAGAGAACTAGTTGGCATTATTGTCCACACTATCTTCAAACACCGGGAATGTGGGAATGCTCACCTCAGGCGTGTTTCGCACACAGAGCATCTGCATTCCAACCAGCTGTCCGTGAAGTGCTCCAAAGCCACACGTGGACAGGGCAGCCTGAGATTAGGCTGGACCTTGCTGTCGGGTTGTCCTTCTTTGGGTTTCATTCCTAGGGAGGTGGCGGCCACTGGGGAGTGCTGAGCGGGAGCCAGGCTCCAACCCAATTGTTTTAAGGGGGCTGCTGTGACTTTGGGGTGACTTGCTACTTAGGAGTCAGGGAAGTCTGCAGACAAGCACCACCATCCTGCATTTTCAGCCTAGGATCTTGTCCTCCGGTAGAATCGGCTGCTAAGGTCCCGAGAAGACCCTCCCCAAGCTACCAATGGGTGACCTTCCACAAAGCTCTGTTAAGTACCTGGTGCCCTGGGCCCAGCCAAGCCCGGACAAGAGTCAGGAGCGCCCACCTGAACAGAGCCACGTCCGCATGCTGACACATCTCGTTCCATCCTGTGCCCACAGAAGGGACATGTTGACCTTCTTTATATCATAAATAAGTCATGAGTCATCTTCATCAAAAATTCATGACACCTAGACTTTAACCAACCCGCAATGTTCACGCCATCCGCTGAATGTTCACGCCTTCCGCTGGAGGTGGGCCCACCTGCCTGTGCCCAGGGTGGGTGGCTTGCTTGTTCCTATCAATGCCGGTGATTGTAAGGTGAACTGTGGGTAAAACAAACGGGGACAGGGATCCAGCCTTGGTCGGCCATCCTCAGATCTGTTCCTTCAGAGTAGCCCCTGTGGAACCTCTGATTGTCATTGTCCCACGTTTCCAAACTTCAGACGCTCTCAGGCCTTCCTGGCAACACTCAGACAGCTTTACTGCGGCCTAATTCACATACCATACAATGGCCTCAAGTGATCGCTAGCCAGTGATTCCAAGTAGATTTACAAAATTGTGTGATTTGAGTTCTCAAATTCTAGAACTCTTTCATGGCCCTGGTAAGGACCCTCGTGGCCAGTTCAGACCCCGCCTCCTCCTGCACCCCAGGCAGTCCCCCTCGCACGCGCTCAGCTTGCCTTCTGGGCCTTTCATCTGGAAGGACTCGGGGACGTGGGGCGTGTTGCCCCTGACTCCTCACCCCGCAGAACCTCTTCCCCTCTCGGTGTTGGTCGGCCTTCATTAGCAGTTCTTAGTCCCTTTACATCGTCTCCCATCTCAATTTTGGTCACATCCAAATGCCACTTAAGTTTTTCTTCACTTGCTACTATCCTCAAAATCATTCACTTTTTAAAAAACTGCATTAAAAGAAAACTCACAGTCAGTACCACCAAGGGGGGATCTGCACTTGTTAGGACTAGGCCAGGGAACAGGAAAACAAATATAAACAAAGAAAACGAGGAGACTGCCTTTACTCAGGGTGCTCTTTGTCCGTGGGAGCAAGCCGCTCCTCATCATCTGATACAGTGTCCTCTTTAGATCTCCATGTGTAAGCACCAGAGAAGTCTGGAAGTACTGATGGCCTGGTCACCATTGAAGTGTAACGTTATCTGCCGTCACGTAAATAGTGCTGTGTGATCCGCTACAATCAAATGGCAAGCATCAAAACAACAGCAACAAATGCCGCTGTGCGGTCTATCTCAATAAAACAAGAGAAAGAAAAAGTTGTTAATTAGTTCAGTTTGTCAGTCGTTTGGGAGAGTCGAAGCCCGAGTCTTGCTTTCAACGTGTTAAAAGGAGAGATTCTCTGTATTAAGAGGTGTTAAAGATCCATTAACACCAAACTGAGCGTGTCTGCCGGAGGTGTTCCAAAGGATGGACAGCCGGGTGAAGAGAAGGACTTTCTCAGGCAGTGACTCTCATTTTATGCTCACTGTGTACTGCTTACAGTGAGTTTATATGACATCAGAGGAATACCTGCCACACACTCTTGGGAAATGTCAATCTCCCTCGGACAGGTATTCTCTTTAGGTACTTAAATGGGTGGTGCTGGGATTAGAGCAGTATTTAAAGAATAGTCATCCTATGCAGAAAACGCTGAGTTGATACACAGTCAAGTAACAGAAAAGTCTCCCACACCTGCCTCTGGACCCCGGAACTCTGGAGAAAGTGGAATTCAACTACCCCCAGGATGTTGAGGCTAGCTGCTTGGTTTACAGAGAGAGTGGTGCAACGGACCACCTCTTTTACATTTTCTCTTGCTTTGAAGTCTACGTACATTCACTCCAGTAGCTCCTCTATTAAAGTCTTCCCATGGACCCCCAGAACACTCACATTCAAGGTGCAATTCCACGCAGCTCGGCATGTGATGTTTCCTGCAGGCGCCTCGGTATCCACCCCACTGAGGCTAGCTCATCTCTCCCTACGTTGTGCTCCCTACGTTGTCCTTGGAGACTTCCCCAGGCCTGGCTGGGTGCATCCACAGCTGCATGCATAACTGTCTCCAAGCCCTCTCTCTACCCTGCTGTGGGGGTTCAGATGTGTGGTGTCCCCAAAGGCTCATGTGTGTGACAATGCAGAACTATTGAGAGGTGAAACAATTAGGTTGTGAGTGTTGTAATCAGTCAGTGGATTAATCCACCAATCCAGATTAACTGGGTGGTAGCCGCGGGCAGGTAGGGTATGGCTAGAAGGAGGCCATGATGTTGGGGTTTGCATTTTGTCCCTGGTGAGTGGAGCGCTCTCTGCTTCCTGGTTGCCATGTCCTGAGCTGCTTTCCTCCACCATGCCCTTCCGCCATGATGTTCTGCCTGACCTTGGGGTTAGAGCTATGGAGTTGACTGTTTAGGGACTGAGACCTCTGAAACCGTGAGCCAAAATAAACTGTCCCTCCTCTATGTTGTTCTTTTCCAGTCCTTGGCTATAGTGATAAAAAAAAAAAAAAAAAATCTGATTAAAACTGATGCCATACCATGAACATCCCATGTCCAACAAAACCTGAGGACAGGACCCTGTCTTCCATTTGTGTATCTCCAGGGCCTCTCCAAGATCTCCATTTACATTTGTTTCCTGAGCAACCTTGAGAGAAACCAACTGAATGCCAACTGCTTCAAGTCCAGAGGCAACGGGAAACGCCACTGCCTTCGCACACTTAGATCACATGCTTGGATTTTAGTGGTGGTCCTTGATTTCCTCTCAACTTCCTTTTGAAACTTCCTCCCAACCTTGAAAAGAGCCCAGCAAGGTGATCTCACAAGCCGGCTGGCAGTTTACACACCTAAATTCAGTAGCTCAGACAAAGTCCTCTGTCACCTCCTATTTCTCTAATTCATGGTTATCTATAGCAGAAATAGCAAGTGGCTCTTCCTAGGCTTTGTTCTTTGAAGCAGAGGCATTCTTCAGGAAGTTCGAAGTGGTTCTCAAGAAAAAAGACCAGGCTGCTCGATGCTGGGGAGGAGAGTCCACCTGGCAGGGGAGACGAAGCATTGTCCTGGGGCCCAAGGCCGACCCACGGGCCGTCCCCTGAGTTCCGTCCCCTCCAGCCTGCTCAGGGACACCCCTCCTTCCATTACCCCACTGTCTTTTCTTGCATTGTAAAACTGTCCCTCTGCTGGCGTCACGTAGTGTGTGTCCTGCTGCATCCAAACACAAACGTGCTGTACGGTCTCCCATCCTCAGGGAAGTCCCTCCTGGTCTGTGTTAGTCAGTTTTTCATCACTGTGGCCAAAATACCTGACACAAACCACTTAGAGGAGAAAAGAGGCATTTGAGCAGACAGTGTCAGAGGATTCAGTCCATGACTGGCCAGCTCCGCGGCTTTGGGCAGCAGGTGAGGCAGAACATCAGGGTGGGTGGGTGTGGCCCAGGAAAGCGGCTGAACTCACGGCAGCTAGGAAGCAGAGAGACCCAGGGGCACCTCTTCCCCGTATTCTATTCAAATCACTAGTCCCCCAGCTGGATTAACCACTGACAAACACAGAGTCCTCATGAGTCTACCGCTACCTAAGAGCCCCACCTCTGGACCCTGCTGCCCCGGGAGCATGCTTTCCAACGTGAGTCCTGGGGGTCATCCCACATCCAACCACAGCATGCTGTATTCAGCTATTTATTACTTTTTTATTTTTTTTTTATTTGCTCTAATTAGTCGTGCATGATAGGAGAATGCATTCACACATTTTGGTAGATCATACATAAATGGAGTGTCATCTCTCATTTTTCTGACTGTACACATTGCAGGATCACATGGGTCATGCAGTCACACATGCACATGAGGTAATCATGTCTGTTTCACTCTACTGTCCTTCCTACCCCCATTCCCTTCCCCTCCCTTCACTCCCCTCTACCTGGTATACAGTACCTCTATTCTTCCCTATCCACCCCTTACTATGAATTAGCTTCCGCATATCAGAGAAAACATTCGACCTTTGCTCTTTTGGGGTTGGCTTCTCTCACTTAGGATGATAGTCTCCCACTCCATCCATTTACCTGCAAATGCCAGAATTTCATTCTTCTTTAAAACTGAGTAATATTCCATCATACACACACACACACACACACACACACACACACACACACACACACACACCAGCTATTTATTATTCCATTTTTTGTTCTCCTTCATCAAAAACACATAAAAATAACTGCCTCCATGACGTACTCTTCTCATTCTCTCTTGCTTTCTTCCTCACCACTCCAGAAAGGTTCTTCCGTCAAGGTCATCAGTGATATCCAAGTGTTAAAATGGATGGTGGCAACTTCCAGGGTCCTTTCCACATCCTCGGAGCGATTCCTCTTGCTTCTCTAATAAGTCTCTTTAACTTCACAAATACCACACTGAACTCTTGACTGGATTCTGCTCAAAACCTTCCCTGACCCAAGTCTTGCCATCTTAGTAAAGAGCACCTTCTAGTTGCTCAGACAAATGACGCTGGGCGTGTTCTTGATCCGTCCCTTTCTCTCACAATTTTGTGAGAACCCTCCACATATTCTGCACATTGCCCTCAACCCCATACCACATCCATCCAGATCTCCCATTCCATCCAAAGCTCCACCCCCATCCCCAGAATCCCTGCAATGGCTTCCTAACTGGGCTCCTGGGTCCTGCCCCTCTCCCTCCAGAGTCTATGCTCCACAAGAAACTCAGGTCCTCTAAAATGCAAGTCCCATCAGGCACAGCTCTTCTCAAAACACTCCCGTAACTCCCCATCTGCCTCTGCACACATGATCCAAAGTCTTCAGTGCAGCTTCACGGTGCCATTTGACCCAGCCCCTCTTTACTCTCAGACATTACTTCTACCCCTGAGCAAAGACATCCCTGCTCAGGGCCAATGCACTGGACTGTCCCCTCTGTGTGGACTACTGTCCCTCCAGGGAAATGCATGACTCACTGCTCCCTGGCTCTCTCCGGGTCTCCACCCAAATCCATCCTTGTAAGAGGGGCCCTCTACACCACCACAAATCAGACAGAGCCCGGCCCCTGCGTCCCAAGCCTACTCGAGTTCTTATCGTGCCTCTTACTCCCCGACATGTCACTTAAGTGATGCATTTATCTCCATGCTCGTATTCACGTGTGTTCACCCTGTGGAACGCCAGTTTCGGGAGCAGGAATCCATGCCTGCTTCACCCCCCGCTGCCTCCCCAGGGCCCAACACAGCCAGTCGACACTCATGAGTATTTTCAAATAAGTAAATGACAGTCAGATATGATTCGAATTCCACTTCTACCGCGTACAGCTGTGTGACCTTGCTCAAGTGCGTCTTCCTTCCTGAGCCTGTTTCACTATGCTTGTGGCCGTATTCACTCTAAAGGAATGCTGTGAAGTTCCTTGATGGCATCCGTAACCTGGGCCAAAGAAGCGCTCAGAAAACATACAGATCACAATATCGCTTCGTCACCCATCATTCAGAAGGGTTCCAGCTTGGGCTGGGTGCTGGGTTCCGTGACTCTGCTGTTGTGGACGTTTCTCGTGATCAGATCTGCTGGTTCGTCTACTTAATGGATAGAAGACACAGTTCCAGGACATCTGGTGCCCGTCACTGAGCTTGCTCGAAGTCTGGCATTTTTAACGGTGGCCACCCCGAGGGCACCCTTCACTCTGGTGGGGACGGCCTGGATCTCACCGGCAGCACAGCCAGCAACTCTTCCCTCCCCACAGGAGCAAAGCAGGCCAGATCCCGGCCACCACGCGCACCCAGCCAAGCTCTGGTGGCCACGGCCACATCACCACCCAGCGTCTGGAACAGGGTTAGCCATGAGTGACGGAGGGACCAGGAATGCCTTCCGGGAAAGGAGGTTGGCGTTTCTGGGGCAGGGCGTTGAGGCCCTGCAAGGACAGCAGCAGGGACAGCTTAGTCTCCCCATGGGCCTCAGCTGCCAACAGCCACTCTAGGAACCACCGGGGTGGCCAAGATGAGAAGCAGGGCTTCCGGGCAGGGGACGAGGGCTGGACCGGGAGCCATGCACTCTGGCAGTGAGTCCTGAGCCAGCCTCGGGGTGTGCGTGACACAGCCACTTACCTGGACATCGGGTGTCTTGGGCTCAACTTCACCACTTGGTGGCTGAACCAGTTCCTAAACCCTGGGCTGCCATCTCCCATCTACATAGCAAGACGTGCCTTCGCAGGGCCGCTGGGCAGATCAACAAAGCAGGTCACCCGCGTGAGAGAGTGCAGGCGCTAGCATGTGGTAGGGAGAGTGGAGTCTCTCTCTTCCTAAATGTCCATCCCCTTACCTATAAAACAGGGGTCACGCCACACCTGCTGTCGTTGAAGTGTCTGTGAAGAGGCAGAAGAGGCCTCCCTGAAGAGGACGCAAGGTGGTAATGTCGTCACCCTCCCGTTGTCTGGAACGTTCTGGCTCAGAACAGAGCTCCGTGCACACATCCAGCATGATGTGTGTTACTGTCTGCGGTAGGTGCTCGTGTCTGCCACTGGCCAGCAAGACCATGAGCCCGTGGTGGGGAGGCACTTGGTCTGCGTTTGCTATCAGAATCAACCCAGCACTTGGCGCTCAAAAACAGCTGGGAAAGAAGGGTTCAGCACCTCGAAGGTTTCTTTTTCATACTCCTTGAAATGTTCATTCCATGGGGAGACACCCAACTCCTTGTCCTTCGGGAGTCTCCAGACAGGTGTTTAAGCCAGGTTTTTCACTGCTGTGACTGAAAGGATCTGACCAGCACAACCGTAGAGGAAGAAAGGTTTATTTGAGGGCTCACGGTTTCAGAGGTCTTAGTCCGTAGAAGGTGGTTCCATTCCTCAGGGCTTGAGGGGAGGCTGAACCTCATGGTGGAAGAGCATGGCAGAGGGAAACAGCTCACATCACCAGGAAACAAGAGAGAGACTCCACTCTCCAGATGCAAATACATACCCAAAGCCACACTCCAATCCCCTCCTCCTCCAGCCACACCCACCACATCGGTTACCACTCAGTCAATCCCTATGAGGGGGTTAACTCTCTGATGGGGTTAAGACTCTCACAACCCACTCATTTCTCCTCTGAACCCTCCTGCATTGCCTCACAAGGAAGCTTTTAGGGGACACCTCACCTTCAAACTATAATACTAAGGAAAGAGGCGCACTAATCCGCTGAGTGTCTGCAGCTTGTGTCTACCTTTCCTCTAATGACAGCCCCAGACATCTCTTTGGGTAATTCCTCCTCCACTCCAGGTCCATGTCATTTGGATGGGGCTTACCCAAGATCTAATTAGCATATCTTTTCTTCTGACCACAGCGGTTGGGCTAGAGGTGATCACATGACCCATATCAGACCAATGGGACACAGTCTTGAGATCTTTGCTTCCTCTGTTGAGCCAGTGAAGCTCTATCAACTACAAGCAGAGACAAGAAAGGGGAAGAAAGAGTCTGGGTAACTCTTGATGATAACGTCTCCATCTCTGGATCCAGCCATATCTGAAGTCCCCAGACTGCTCAGTTTCAGAAGTCAATGAATCAAGTTCTCTTTCTTTTCTTAAACTGCCTCAGTAAGATTTCTGTCACTTGCAACTGAGAAAGCTGACTAGCTTCCAGCTAAGATATGATGCAAAGTCCACCGTCGGCATCATGAACCCAGTAACGCAGGAGTGAGTGACCTCATCCAGAGCATGGGCGGAGGCCGCCATCACCCTTGAGAGAGAAAGCAAATTTCAGCCAGGCCACCTCACCCAACCTCCGTTGCTGCAACCTGGTCTCCCTTCACTTCAGGATTTAAATGTTCCTGTTCCTCACCTGACATGCACATGGTATTGGAGAGGGAAAGAATGGAAAGGGGAAGAAATAACAACCTGCAGAGGAGCAGTACAAGACTGTGTGTGCAGGGACTACACGAATGATGCACAAACTGTGTGCAACTCCCTCGTGACCTTCCACGCCCCTGGGATGAGCCCTGAGGGGGAAATCCTGGGGGGACCTTTCAATCAACAAGTATTTACTTAATAAGCTCTGACTCTGCCTCTCTGCAAGGTGTTCCACCTGTGAGACTTGGTCTCTGCCTTCTAGGAGCTGGCACGTGAGCGGGGGAAGGGAGGAACCCACAAGACAATTAGTGCGTGATGGAAGACAAGATGCAATGAAGTGCTCAGTCCTGGGCTGGGGGCTGGAAGCATGGGAAGAGGTTACAAGGAAGCTGAGTTCAGCTCCATCAAAGGCAGAACTGTCCGGTGAGTGGACCTGTCAGTCAGGGGGATACGGGGTGGCTTTCGTCTCATCGGAGCATGATACAGATTTGAAATAATAAGAACGATGATAGTAATTGTGTTCTTCCTGGCCCTGTCTGCTAGCCGTGTGACTTTGGGCAAGTGCCTTTGCTTCTTCATCGGTGGAAGGGGCCTAGGTGGCACCCGTTTGCAGCATCATGGGGGTTAGGGATCCTGCAAGTGGAGAGGTGGACACATCGGGGAAGCACAACTACCAGCAGGTAGGGCTCAGCTGGAGCTGTGCTCAGCCTCAGCTCTGCCACTTCTAAGCAGCATGGTCTTAGGTGAGTCATCGAACTTCTGTGAACATCAAAAAATAATATTAACTATTTTTGTCATGGTTGATAGGCTGCCACCAGTCAAATTAAGATGTTAAGAAGGTTCTCTGCACAGCATCTAGTACAGTTTATTTTAAAATAGATATGTGTACCTACAAACATCTTCAAGTCTTCAGTCTTCTGGAAGCTTCCCCAGCAGCATGTAAGTGGCACCAATGCTCTCTGATGAGTGAGCAAGGAATCCAATCAAAAAGCACACTATCACCATTACCCACCGTACATGTATGATTACACGAATGGTGTGAATCTACATCGTGCATGACCATAGAAATGAAAAGTTTACCCATTTGTGTACGATAAATCAAAATGCAGCCTGTAAAAATTAAAAACAAAAATTTTTAAAGCACACGATCCATTGCACCCCAGAGTCCTCTCTCCCAAGCTCCTACAATGAATGCCCAAGCAGATGTTCTCTGATGTTTTAAAATAAAACTTAGCTTTTATCTCAGAGAAGTAGTGCACACTAATTAAAGAGAGATTTAAGATACATACAAAGATGTGGATTTAGATCCCTCATGAATCCTCCATCCTCCCAGGGGTAAAGACCACTTCCCAGATTTTCGTAGACAAACATGCTACAGAAATCTTTGTGAATTCAGCAGCCTCCAAGGAGTGGCCTCAAAATATGCCCCAACAGAGCGTGGGTTAGAGCTCAGGACTCAGACCAGAGACCTTGGGTTACTGTTCCAAAAGCAGGTGGGAAACACCAAGAGATGCTGGCCCTTGTCCAGTGGAGTAACTATAATGAAAGTAAGACTGACAGCGTCAGGTGCTGTCAAGGATGCAGAGGAACCGGAACTCTTACAGTAACTGTGGGACTTTGACCTGGCGCACCATTTGGGAAAACTGGCAGAATCTGTTAATGTTAAACATGTGCCCATGACCGAGGGACCCCTCTCCTAAGTACGTGGTTGTTAGAGACTAATTGCATCTGTCCTCCCAAGTTCATAGGCTGAAGTCCTAACTTCCCGTTCCTGGGGATGTGATTGTGTTTGGAAGTAGGATTTTTATAGAGGTAATTAAGTCTAAGTGAGGTCATTGGAGTGGGCCTTAATCTAACTGGTGTCCAGATAAGAAAAGGAGATTAGGACACAGACACACACAGAGAAAACCACAAGAAGACACTAGAGGAAGATGGTCACCTACAAGCCAAGGAGAAAATCCTACAAGAAGCCATGTCTGCCAACACCTTGATCGTGGGACCTCAAACCTCAGAACTGGGAGAAGATTAACTTCTGCTGTTTATAACACCCAGTCTCTAATGCTCAGTTATAGCAGCCCTGCAAACTCATACAATGGCCAAGGAGAAGAGGTGCCCACATTCACTGACACGGGGCCAAGCACACACCTGTCATCCCAGCAACTGAGGAGGCTGAAGCAGGAGGATCCAAGTTCGAGGCCAGCCTGGGCAACTTAGGGAGGCCCTGTCTCAAAATTTTTTTAAAAAGATTACTTTTGTGATATGTTTTCACAGTGCAATTCCATGTAACAAAGAAAAAGACAAACTACTGATACATGGAACAAACGTGGATGAAGCTCAACGGCATTATCACAAGAAAGAAGCCAGGCGCAGAAGAGGCCATCTTATTGTGCTCCATCTAGAGGAAGTTTAGGCAAAGCTGATCCACGTGCTTGAAGTCAGAATGGAGGCTGCATCCAGGAAGACATGCAGAGGAGCCTGCTGGGAATCAGAAATGCATTCTTTCTTTCTTTTTTTTTCAATCTGACTTCTGGAGCCACATTGTAGATACACGTAAAAATTAAGCTGTCATGACTATAGTGTATTTGGGATGATGAAAAGTTTGGGGAAAGTAGTGGTTTCGGTCACACGATTTTGTGATTATAAAGGACATTCATGAATCTCACACCTAAAATGACTAGAGAGGAAATTTTTTGATTCTATATGATTATTGATAACACAATAAAAATTTTCCACAGAAAAGTAATCAAGCTGTATCCTTCAGAGACATGCCCTTGAGTGTATGTTATGCGTCTATATATAAATAGAAATTTTAAAAAGTCAGGGGCGTATCGCCATGCCTACATGACGTAGCTGTGAGGTACGCGTTTCTGCTTTCCTGCTTTTCCTTTGGGAAGCCACGTCCTTGGGGTGACAGCGTGGCTTTGAACACAGACGGGAGGTGTGGCTGACTTCCTTCTGCAGCCCCTGCTCCTGGGAGCCTTTATCTCTTCTCTCCTTTTTTAAAAGTTATTATCATTATTTAAGTTCAGCCAATCGTCTTCCCGGATGATCCAGATGACGGTGGGAAGGCCTCGTGGGAACGTACGTATCCTTGAGCGCAAGGAGAGCTCGAAGGTGTGATGAAGGACCTCCTTTCCTAACGCACACCCTCCCCCAGCTCACTCTTGGTTGGTTGGCTGGAGATGTTTATTAACAGGGCATAATTAACGTGGCAGGTGCCTTTGTTCCATGCAAATAATAACAGCGGAGAAAGCAGACTTATAATTAGTTGGGCTTTTTTGGAGCTCGGTGGTGCTGCTGCTGATATTCAGCGAAGAACGTGACACCCGGTTGTCTCTGCGTGTGGGGGTGATTCACATTCAGCTGGTGGAGATGCAGGCTTTTTGGGGATGTGCGCAGTGGACCTGATTTTTTTTTAATTGGGGGGAAAATTAACTCCTTAGCAACACATGAGTGAGTGCCTGAGCCACCCTATGTGTCCTCCCCGCAGAGATGGTCCCAAGACCACTTGCCTTGTCTTCCACCTGTTCTCACTTGGATTAAGTCGTCTTTTACATTCTTTTCTAAGTATTTTCACTATAACAACCTGCTTCTGCCTCAAAAAAAGTACGGAAGAGAACCACAAGGCCCAGATCTCTCACTCGAGCTCAAGAGAACGGGGCAGACAGCAAGGGGAAGAGAAGCACTTCTCAGCCCTGCCACGGAACCTGGGGCTCCCAGCCCAGGTGCGCTCCAAGTGGAAGGGGCCTGGGGACTGCTGGCTGTGTTCGTCAGTCTTCCGTAACTGTAACAAACACCTGGGACAATTGACTTATAAAGAGAAAAGGTTTATTTTGGCTCACAGCTTTGGGGGTTTCAGTCTACGATAGAGCAGCCCCCTGGTGGCTTGTGCACCTGTGGTGGGGCAGCACCGTGTGGCAGGAGAGCGTGGGGAGCCAAGCCGTCCCCTACAGCTGGGACACAGAAAGGCCAAGGAGGGAAAGAGGAGGGCTTGGTGTCCACCCTCCCCTTCCAGGACACATCCCCACTGCCCCAAAGCCCCAGGCCCACCTCTTAAAGTTTCCACCACCCGCCAAGGGGGCCAAACTGGGGGCCAAGCCATCAGCACTTGGGCCTTGGGGACCCTCCAGACGCAGAAGAAACCACCAGTCCTCCTGCCTGTGACCTTGCGCCCGGCTCTTGGCCCAGTCTCCAGCTTCACTGCCCAGAGCTACGCTTCCACCCCGAGAGGCGCTCGGCGGGGTCACAGAGAAGGGCCCACTTCTCTCAGGGAGCAGGACGTCTGGAGAAGCGCAGCTGCCAGGGCTCCTTCTGTGGCTTGGCCATCCAAGCCGGCATCTCCACGAGCCCCTGGTCCCCCCACAATGGCCATCACGCATTCCTGAGTGACTCCCCTGATGTCAGGGGTCCCGAGAGGGGGACTTCCGTGCGGCGGCATGATCAGGCCATTTGACTGGTCTCTGCCCAGGTCTCCCCATGTGGGAGAATGTCAGAGGGGCCTCCTGGACTCGCATGACCCGGAAGTCTCGGGCTGAGCCCAGGCCGGACATCGGGTGGCAGAACGTGGACGTCTTCAGCTGGCAGGGGACCCACCACGGGCAGCCGGTTATCTGCTCCAGACGCCACGACAGAGCGGCTGGGCCTGGGCGGCTCAAACATCGACCCTTGCGTTCCAGCGGTTCTGGAGGCTGAAGTCCAAGATCAAGGCGCGGCGGCCTCGGGTCCTGGCGGGGCCGCCTCCTCTCTCACGGACGTCCACAGTGGCGGGGCGTCCTCATGCAGACCGGGCCCTGCTTTCTCTTCCTTCTCTTCCGTCATGTCCTATCGTCACCCCGACCACCTCACCGTACCCGAATCAACCCCCAAAGCCTGCTCTCCACGCAGATGCTGCAGAGCGGGGGACGGGTGGGACGCAGGAGCGGTCAGTCCATAACAGGCAGCAACACACCCTCTCTGAGCCTCAGCCACCTGCAAAACCAGCAGAAGGACTGTTCCTTAGCGTCCCGGAGGGGCTCGCTGTCACACCAGGTACGTGACCCACGTTCAGACAGCCGGTACCGTTTACCGATGCCACCACAATGGTCTTCTGGAGACCTGTCTTCTGTGCATCCTCCTCACTCTGCCCTCTCTCAATGCCTCCTCCACAAACCCCATCCTCCCCGCCAGCCTCCGAACTCCACACTGGCACATCCAGAGAGACCGAGGGTCGAAGAGAATGGAAAAGAAAGTCCTAAAGAAGAGAATGAGGTGCAACCAACAGGGAGAACCAACTTGTTCCCAGCACCAGGTGAACGGGGGTGACCTGGAGAACCAGATCCACGTCCCCCCACTCGCGCTGCGTCCAAGCGCAGGAGGAAGCAGTGCCACAGGGACTGTGGGGGCCCTGCCTGTGCCCGCGGCCACCCTCTGCTCCCCAGGTTGCCCTCGCCAGAAGGCACGGCCCGCAGACAGGCCTCAGGCGGGAGAAGTGGGGTCGGGCTGGACGGGATGAGAAGCATTTCAGGAAACCACCAGGTGACCCCGCATTGTTAGGGCCCCTGGCCCCGGGAAGCCTCCTGGAGGAAGGATGGGAAGAAGCCGGCCTGGACTCGGGGAGGCCCCTTAGGACATCCCCTCAGGGAGACGGTGACGGCGCCTCCGCTGACCCCTGGCTTACTGGGAAGTCCTGTCCCTCCTCGTTCCTGGCCCATAGAGAGGAGGCAGCAGGCATCGCCTCGGCTGGGAACAAGCCAGCAGCCGTCTGTCTGTACAGACACCAGCCCAGGACGAGCAGAGGACAGCACAGGTCAGAAGCAGGCAGTCTGCAGGGACTCTGAGCCCCGGCCGGAGCTCGGCATGTGAGAGGACAGGGCTGTGATTTTCCATAGCCCAGAGCCGACGTGGAGCGCTGGGCAAAGCCAGGAGCAGGCGTCGGCAGACACGAGCAGAACTTGGGAGAAGAGGAGGCAGCGGGCAGGACTGCAGGGCAGCTCTGAGCCCAGGGCCCCTGGGTCCTCCAGCTTCTCCGCAGCGCTGGAGAGAAGCCACCCTCTCCTCACTGCGCAGGTGGGTAAACCAAGCACAGGAAGCCTGAGAGCCTTCACCAAGCAGGAGAGGGACCGTGACAAGGGCGTCCTTGAATCAATCACGTGCCTCTTGTCTCAGCCACAGAGCTAGCTGAACGCTCTCCAGCACTGCGCGACTGGCCCAAGGGAAGGTCCTGAGCCCATGACCAAAGTTCAGGCCTGCAGGACTCCAGGGAGGATCAGAAGCAACCCTGAGTTCACACCCATCGCGTGCGAGTCCCCAAGCAAGCCGCCCGAGTCACCTCCTGGTGACTCAGGCGCTAATGGAGGCACTGACACCACGGCTCCAATTTAACAAGAGAAGAAACGGTTCAGGGAGGTCAAGCCACTTGCCCAGGGCAGCACAGCCACTAAGTGTGAATGTGGGTTAGCGCCATTTACTCTGCCCAGGAGGAGACGGGGCACAGTGCAGAAGTGACAAGACAGAGGACATCAAGTTGTAATGACGCTGAAGAGGGACCTAGTAATTAAGGACTGTATCATTCTCTTGATCTCTCTCTCCACATCCAATGTACCAAAAAAAAAAAAAAAAAAAAAAAAGTAACTTCTCTTCCAAAGTATACAAAGTCCCTCTGCTTCCATTCCTACCCACTCCTGCAAACAGACAGCCCTCAGAACAGGGCGGTTAGGTGGGATTCCCTGCTGGGCACCTGTGAACTCCTGTAATCCCAGGGGCTCAGGAGGCTGAGGCAGGAGGATTGTGAGCTCAAAGCCAGCCTCAGCAAATTAGCAAGGCCCTAATCAACTCACTGAGACCCTGTCTCTAAATAAAATATTTAAAAGGGTTGGGGATGTGGCTCAGAGGTTAATTGCCCCTGGATTCAATCCCCTGGTACCAAATAAATAAATAAGTAAATAAGATGTGATCAGTTTATAGCACTCATTTGTTCAAAACCCCGCTCCCTCAGGGGCAATCCAAAATCCCTCACGATGGCCAACAGCATGCGTGTCCTGACCACCAACGCTTGCTTCTCTCCCAGCTCAGGGCCCCTCTTCACTCTCTGAACCCCAAGCATGCCTCTGCCTCAGGGCCTCTGCACATGCCCTTCTCTAGAATAATTTTTCCCCAGATACTTACAGGCTTCACCTTCTCAAAACTTTTAGGCTTCTATTCAACTGTCATATCAGAAATTCTTTGCCCACCACCCTATGCAAACCCTCCATGTCCCTCCCCATCTTCCTGCTCTTGTACTTTTCCCCCTAAACCCTGATATGGTGCACACTTCCCTCTCTCTCTTCATCCCCTGCCTTCGTACACTGCAGAGTCCACTCACGAGGGAATGAGGGAGGAGGCTGGCTTTGGTTCGCTGCTCTCTCTCCCACATCTAGGACGATGCCTGGCACAGGGGAGGTGTCAACAAGCATTGGTCACGTGAACACACAAATACATCACCTCTCGGGTAGGATGAACCCCAGGATGAGGGACTGGCCTCCAGGTGACTTGGGCAGAGCTTCGCATGCTGGGCGAGGAGGCCTCCCACCACTCAAGGCCCCTGTTTCAAGAGGAAGGGAAGGAAAGTGTATGTAGAGTGCACGTACCACGGGACACACTTGGATCCAGCTCCTGCTCTACCGCTCACTAGCCAGGTGACCCAGGAAGGTCACCTGCCAGCTCTAGGCCCGCTCCCCACATGCTCCACGCACACAGAGGACCCACCACCCATGTCCCCAGGATGAGCCACAGGACACTTTCCCAGCAGCCACGGCCCATTGTGCCTGGGGTGAGATGAAATCTTAGAGTACTTTTGATTTGCATTTCTCTAATTGCTAGAGATGTTGAACATTTTTTCATATATTTGTTGATTGATTGGATATCTTCTTCTGGGAAGTATCTAGTCAGTTCCTTAGCCCATTTATTGATTGGGTTATTTGTGACACAGCCACATCAATGTTGACAGCAGCTCAACTCACAATAGCTAAACTATGGAACCAACCTAGATGCCCTTTAACAGACGAATGGATAAAGAAACTGTGGTATATATACACAATGGAATATTACTTGGCCTTAAAGAAGAATGAAGTCATGGCATTTGCTGGTAAATGGATGGAGCTGGAGAATATCATGCTAAGCTAAATAAGCCAATCTCAAAAAACCAAAGGCTGAATGCTAATTCACAATAAAGAGTGGGGTGGGTTAGGGAAGAGTAGAGGTACTTTGGATTAGGCAGAGGGGAGTGGAAGAGAGGGGTGTGGAGATAGGAAAGATAATAGAATGAACCAGATGTTATGACCCTGTGTGCATATATGACGACATGATCTGTGTTATTGTACATCCTTCATAACCAGAAGAATGAGAAGTTACACTCCATTTATGTATGTTGTACCAGAATGCACTCTACTGTCAGGTATAACTAATGAGAAGAGTTTTTTTTTTTTTTTTTTTTTTTTTTAAGACAAAAAGATGAGGAAAAAAGTTAAAAAAAAAAAAAAGTATTCAAGCTGGGCGCACATCTGGTGTACATCTGTAATCCCAGTGGCTCAGGAGGCTGAGGCAGGAGGATCACAAGTTCCAAGCCAGCCTCAGCAATTTAGCGAGGCCCTGAGCAATTTAATGAGACCCTGTCTCTAAATAAAAAATAAAAAGGGCTGGGATGTGGCTCAGTGGTTGAGTGTCCCTGGGTTCAACCCCAGGTACCAAAAACAAAAAACAAGAGTATTCTACCTCCCTAGTGTGGAAGCAAGTGGCAGAAGAGAGGTCCTAGGGACTCCGCGTCGCTCCCGACCAGCCGACTGGAAGCTTGCGCAGCGTCAGGAGGAGGGCAGGCAGCTTCCGCGTGCTTCCTTTATTAACTGGTGTCTGTTAGGCAGGCGCTGGAGTAAGGCCTGCGCATGATCAGAGAGAAGCCTGCCTTCACGGAGCCCGCAGCCTCGGCGGGGGAGGCTGCATCATCAGGGAGCCCTCGAGGAAGCCGTCCCAGGAGCCCGGTGCCGAGTGGACCAGGACCCCAGAACCTAAACCAGGATCAGGACTCATGAATGAAGAATGAGTCTCTTACGTTGTAAAGGGCTATAAACACATAGAAGAGCACGCAATGGAGATCTGAGGTGTCCCCTAATGCCTAAAATATTTACTTTCATCTTTTGCAGGTTTGTTCACCCTTGTCAGGGGGAGAAGGAACCAGGGAGAGGGAATACAGGCAGGATGAAGAGTTAAGCTGAAGGAGCAAGGCATGGGAACAGTTCATGTGGTCCAGGAAGAGGGTCAGCAAGTGCAAAGGCCCTGTGGCATGGAGGCCAGCCTGCCGCAGCCTCCTGGTGGAGGGAGCTGGTGCGAGGTGCAGGATGCACAAGAAGCCAGGGCTAGAGTGCAGTTTGGGACAGTGAGCTCTGCACTCTGAAAATGTCTGTCTGTCCAAACAGATCAAAGGGGAGAGAGAGAGAGAGAACGAGAGAGAGACGCTGATTTACTTTGAATCTTGAAATAATTATGGATTCACAGGAAGTCACACAATAGCGTGTGCAGTTCGACCAGCTCCTCCCCCAAGGACCCCCATGGTGGGACCTTACGACTTACCAGGAAATCGACCTTGGCACAGCTGGTAGGATGCACAGGGCCACACGACTGGTGTTTGTCCACGTTGGTCATTGCTCTGGCTGCTCCCTGGGGAATGGACGGGAGGCAGGTCAGTCTGAACTGTGCGTGGAGGGTCCAGCAGGCTGCGGCCATTGTCCACGCAAGGAGAAAAGTAAATAGGAGGAATGTGGATGGAGCTGAGCTTTCCCCATGGTTGTTGATGCCTAACCTTCCTGCGAGCATCAGCAGCTTCCTTACCTGCAAAACGGGGTGGTGCTAATGACAGCTCTGTAGGTCCCCGGCCGGGGACATTCCACGAGGACATAAAAGCACCCCGAGAAAGGCCCATCCCACCTTTCACTACTGCTTCTGCCCCACTGAGGGATGGGGCTTCCTGTGCTCAGTGTCCAGAGAACAGGAGAGAATGTGATCTCGCGCCCCTGCCAAGCTGCCCGGGACACCCCAGCAGATGGACAGAACCACAGCTCAAATGCTGATCCCTGTTCTCACGTCCCCTGACCGTCGCGAAGGTTAGAGGTGGAGCCTAGAGAATCTCAGCCTTCACATTCCCAGATAACTACGATAAGAAGTAAGGTTAGGAGTCCCCCCCAAAGGCACAGGGAGCACTCCGATAAGAGCTCATTTAACGCTGGCAGGTTTAGAATGTAACCAAACATCCTTGGGGTAAGTTAGGACATGGATGGAAGGAATAAGAACCCAAATCCTGGCTGTGTGGTCTTGGGAAGGTTTCTCAACCTCTCTGAACCTCAGTTGTATCACTGTTAATATGGGGATAAGAGTACTTAAGCTCGTACCGTTGTCGTATAGCTTAAATGAAGAATGCGTGTGAAATACACACACCAGCGACCGATATCTTGTACACGGTGTGTTGTGTTAGCTGTATTGATCTCCAAGAAAAGCTCTGGAAGGTGGCAGAATTAGACTCAAGGTCCAGTACATCTCAGTGACATGAGCTTACCTTGTCAGTGACCCATCATTTGCGGAACTACGTTCAACCTCCCAGAATTCGTGGGAAGCCAGCAAAATGTAATTCTTTTTTGATTTCCTTAGAACAAGGCAGGTGAGCAAGCCCCATAGAAGCTCTGGAAGATTGCAGGAGCCGTTTAGATGCTGAACCTGGATGAAGGGGGGAAATTGCAGAAGGCGCAAGGGGGCGGCAAGGTTGTTCCTTACCAAATCGCGGTGGTGCAGCTCCAACCGGCCCAGTGGGCCACTGCTGCTGAGACCCCACAGGTGAGTGTGTGTGTGTGGCGTCTGCACACTCGCTCACCTGCCTCAGCTCAGACGCTAGCCAATGAACCCAGATGCACTTCCAGAAAAAAATGTGGGCCACCATGTTTGCATGAGTCCGCGTGGGGAAAAAATTAAAAACCACTGGAAAATACTGCATTCGAATCAGGCTCTGGGCAGAAGCGGGTCTGCCAGGTGTCGGGTGTGAGGACGGAAGCAGCCCCACGCTCTCCAGGCCGACCTGGGAAGCTCGGGTTGAAAGGCTGCAGAACGGCGTGGCCTTGAGCACGTCCCTGAGCCGGGGCTCAGGATCTGTGAACCCGGGGACCTCAGACTTCAGAGGGTGGAGCGGCCCGCCCAGCAGGGACGCCTCCGCGCAGCCCCGCGCGTCCGCTGAGCTCCGCGCAATTGCAGGCCAGACTTCTGCCCGCCCCGTATTCACGTATTCACGTATTCACGTATTCACGGGGCAAAGACTTGCTAGGGGCCTAAGGAAACGCTAAGGAAGGTGACATCTCGTGCTCAGGGGCGTCCACGTGGCCTGGCATGAGCTGAAGGGACTCCTCCGGGAGACACCGGAGAGGGAGCTGTGGTAGGGAGTGAATGAGACTTTAGAGGTGACAGTGGCCAGAAAGGCTGGCTTTTCCCTTCTGACCTCTCTACTTATCCACTGGCTGTTCCCACGAGAGGGACTGGAAGGAAACTGAGGCATGAGTGGGACAAGGGACATGCTAAGATCATGCAGCGGGTGGCACCGGGGACAGAGCAATGTTGATGATTCACAGCTGCTGCCCGTCACCAACAACACGGGATGCCAGGTGCTCTGCTGGCGTTCTCTTATGTGAGTCCCTTGTCAACCACGAGATGGGTTTCATTTTTGTGACCGTTGTATAAATGAGTTGACGGAATCTCCAGTAGGTTACGGAATGAGGGAGGATCATGCTTAGAACCTAGGAGCCAAACCCACGTCCTCTGCCGCCAGGCACCCTGCCCGTCCTGGCAGTAACCAGGCCGGGCCTCTCCACTCCACACCCCACCGCCCGGGAAGGCCGCTGCCCCAGGTCAGGTCTTTATTTCCCCGTCCCCTTTGACACAGATGCTGTTTCCATTTTTCCCTTGGTAACAAGGTCCCCCAATTTCCAGTTCTGAGGATTGGGCTCCGCTCTGCTCTCAGGGGCTGGTGGCAGCAGCGATCAGAGACCCTGAGCTCAGGAGAAGCCCGAGACAGCGGGAGGCTGTGATGACGGATGCGGAGCCGGCTCCGTCTACCACTTTGCAAACAGAAAGCTGCTTTTAATTATGTCAGTTAACTCAGCACGGGGAGGGGCCGGGCGTCAGACGATCGGAGCCTCGGAGCAGCAAGCTGAGCATCAATGTCGTGGGCGCCCTTAATTCCATTTGTCACCTACTTGGTAGCCGTCAACCCGTGATGAAGCCCGAGCAGCTGACATCACGCATTTAGGCAAAATCGCCAGGTTTCCGAGTTTTGATTTTTAAACATATTGATGTTGACAGGGAACGCAGGAGCCCTCTCTGGATTAGAGTCTGTTTCCATCAGCTTTTTTGCTGCTGTGACCCAAAGACCAGACAAGAACAGTTTTAGAGGAGGAAAAGGTTATTTGGGGCTCACAGCTTCAGAGGTCTCAGTCCACAGATGGCCGACTCCTTTGCTCTGGGCCCAAGGTGAGGCAGAACATCACGGCGGAGGGGGTGGAGGAGGAAGGCAGCGCAGGATGTGACAGTCAGGAAGCAGGGAGAGGTCTCCATTCACCAAGGACAAAACCCAACCCCAAAGGCAAACCCCAGGTGACCCCCCTCCTCCAGCCACACCCCACCCAGTTAATCCATTCAAGTGGATTAGGTTATGTTAGACTCTCAGACCCAGTCATGTTCCCTCTGAACACTCCTCCACTGTCACACATGAGCTCTGGGGGGACACCTCACATCTACACCATAACAGAACTTGAACCTGTTGACTGAGAAGAGAGAATTCATTTCTCCTGGACGCCTGTTATTGGGGATTATTGCACAAAAGCACTGTGCTGTAGTGTCTTGGAGGTAACATTTCATTAACCCAAAGCTGGATAAAAAGGAGCATGGGGTGGGGGGCGCTAGTGCAGTGCCTGGCAGAGACCTCGAGCTCAAAATCAGACCTGATCAGTGACACTGTTGAGCAATAAGGAGACCTTCACAATCAACCTTCATGTTAGAGCTACATCCCAGACTTAACAGAGTTCTTGGCATATATTAGGTGCTTAGTAAATACCTGTGGACCGACTGAATGAAACCAAGCAACCGGGTGTGATTATTGCCATGTAGTGTTATGGTCTGGATGTGAGGTGTCCCACAAAAGCTCATGTGTGAGACAGTGCAAGTTTTTAGAGAAATGATCAGGTCATGAGAGATCTTGACTATTGTTGGATTGATGCACTGATGTGGTTTGACTGGGTGGAAACTGTTGGCAGGCAGGGAGTGGCTGAGGAGGCAGGCTGCTAGAGGCCACTGGAGGCCGCTGGAGGCCACTGGAGACGTGCCTTTGGGGTTTATATTTCATCCCCAGGGAGCAGAGCTCTCTCCGCTTCCTGGTCCATGTCCTCAACTGCTTCTCTCTGCCACATCGCTCCACCTGATGTCCTGCCTTGCCTCAGGCCCAGAGCCGTGGACTTGGCTTGACCATGGACTGAACCTCTGAAACTCTGAGCCAAAATAAACTTTTCATCCTGCAAGTTGTTCTTGTCAGTTATTTTGCGCACAGCAATTTAAAAATAGTTAGAATACGTAGCAAGTGTCCATCCCTCTTTCTGGCTACCCGGCACCTAAAGCACCTTCCTTCACGGGGAGCAGAAGACCGAGACTTAAGGCCCCTTCCCAGGCCTCCTCTGCAGTCGGACGGCCAGCTCAGAGCGGATCGGGGTTAGGAGGTCCCAACCTGGACCCCTGGGAAATCGGTTCTGAAAATGGAGAAGACGTGAGGTGGCAGCTTCTTCCCACATCCCTGGGCAGGAAGGGCTGACAACCACGTGCCAGGTGATGCTCCAGAGCCACCCCCCGCCCAGGGTGGCTTTGGAGAAGACGGCCACCAGCTCTACAGGGAGGTGAGGGAACCCTTGGTACTGCAGTGCCCTGGCCCTGTGGTGGTGGCACCCAGGTTTAGCTTCCCAAGTCCCCACCATGTATCCTGTCACCTACAGGTGGAAGATCTGGTGCTGAGTCACTTTTCCAGGGTCACAGCTACTAAGTGGCAAAGCCCGTGTTGAAGCCCAGGTCTGGCGATTCTAAAGCCCATGTCCGTCAGATGCACTGGGCTTCTAAAAAGAAACAGAAGAGGCGGGTGCTGATTGAACCCCATGACTGCAGAGGATGCCGGGCAATTTGTCTCCCTGATTGGTGCACGTGCCTGCCACGTGGCGATACGGACAGGTGGATGCTTGTGGGCGGGCCCTCCCTGCAGGTGCTCTGTACAGAAGCCAGCCCGGCCATCTGAACCTCACTGTTCTGGTTAAAAAGAGAAATCCATTTGTCCAGCATTAATCAAAAGAGTCCCTCAAACTCCGGCAGAATAGACTCAATTTTTAATTGGGTTCAAGTCAGATAATTACTCAGCTGCCCATAAAATTCATTTTAACTTATTAAATGGAGCTTCCAAAATAGCATCGCTATGGAGTAGAGCCAATTGCACGGGTGATTTATCTGAAGAGGAAAGTGCTTTTGTCTGAGACCTTTCTTGCCTGTTGGCTGGAAGACGTGGACAGGTGACTCAACCTCTCTGAGCAACTATTTATGTAGTTGCTTGCTCCTTGCTTGCTATTTATATCTGCTTCATGGCGATGCTGAGGGCATACGGAGATATTTATAGAAACTCCTTACCACAAGGTCTGGCACAGAGAAGGTGCTGGGTACCTGGTCTGAGGAGGGCTCCCTTCGGCTAGATCAGTGGTTGAATCACTGAGCGAAATGGCATGGCACAGTCTCGACATAGAGTCCCACTTTTTTTCCGATGAGGGTCGCCCCAATTTCCACACCCCACCAGCAATTTTTAGAAGAACCTATTTTTTTCTTTCCCAGAGTATTTTTATTTTTATGATTTTTAATTTGTTCTGATTAGTTGTGCATGACAGGAGAAAGCATTTATACATTTTGATGGAGGCTACACAAATGGAGTGTGAGCTCTCGTTTTTCTGATGGTACCTGTTGCAGGATCACATGGCTCATACGGTCATATGTGCACATGAGGAAATAGTGTCCACGTCACTCCACTATTGTTTTATAGGTTCTAACCAGATTCTTGCCGATCAGCAAAGGATGCTGGGCAATGGCACGTCAAGAGTCAGAAATGTAGCTGGTGTCGCAAATGAACTTGAGTGACTTCTAACTGACCTGGGATTCCCTACGGGCCACCTTCAGCCCAAAGGCCAAGCCCAGGTGGCTGTCAGAACTCTGCCTTCCGGAAGGACAAACACTGCTTGTTTTCATGGCCACATGTCACAGAAGCAGGAAATGGAAGGTAGAAAGAACTGATGTCACAGAAGGAGGAAAGCAGAATTGTGCTCGGGAGAGGCTGGGAAGGGAAGCGGGTGGACTTAGGAAGAGGGTGGACAGGGGGTATCAAATGCAATCAGTGTCCCTCACACAGTGGGACAACTACAGATGATGACAATTTCTTACGTCTTAGATAAAGAGCAAGAGGAGTGAAGTTCGCAGCTTCCCAACAAAGAAATAGTAAATGTTCCAGGAGGTGGACGTGCTACGGGCCTTGACTTGAGCATTATACATATACGTGCATTGCTGTACGGCACTGTGTCCCGTAAATATGTACGATTGTTACGTGTTGGTTAGAAATTTTATTTTTTTAATTTAAGACTCTGCCTCCAAGGGTGAGCTCAGGGAGTGTTCGTGGCTGGCGTGGTGGTCCGGAGAGTGGCCAGGGATGGGCAGGCTGACCCCGCAAGCCCTGGTGTGGGAATGGCGAGGCCGATGCACAGAGGGAAGGCAGGAGCCAAGAGCCCCGGGGCAGGCACGCAGCAGGCGCCCCTCGCCCCGGCTTGACGTCTCAGAGCGCTGAGCTCCAGAGGAGCAGGAGAAATGGAGACCCCAGCACGGCGGGAGCCCTGTGGCCCCTCTTTCCCTTCTAGAACAGCAGCGGGGACCACGCATCTGTCCGCACTGAACACTGGAAACACAAAATGGTCACAACAGGATGCTTGGGCCACTTGTCGACTCAGGAGGCTCCTCTTGCTTAATCTCACCATCTTGGATCCCTCGCCGAAGGGCTTTCAGAGCCCTGGGAGCCACACGGACCCCCATTCCAGTCCCAGACGCATCTGCCTCTCTGAGCGTCCTGGCTGCTCTGACTCACAATCCCCCACCAGCCCGTGCTGCTGGCTCGCCCTGCATGACCGTGGACATCTGAGTCAGTGACCTTTGCATCAGGGTCCTCTGACGCTGTCCAGGAACTGGCCTCTTCTCTGTCCTCTGCCAACTCCACCGATCGGGAGGCAATGATGCTCAGCACCAGGCTCTCAACTCCTCGGCACAGCAAGCACCGTGCCCCGGCTCCATGGCAACAGGGAGACTGGTGAGGGTCCTGCCTGGTGTCCTGGAGAAGGTGCTGGTCACCCCTACTCTGAAGACCTCAGTGGCGCACACCTGCTTGCACCTGATCCAAGCCAATAAAGATGCACGATGTACCGAGGCCACCTGTTCATCCCACGGAGAGCAAGCGCATCTCACCTAATGTAATTTGTTTGGCAGCCTCGCTGCGGGGGATGCCAAGACTCCCCGAACATTAAGTGTATTAATGTCCCCTCTTGGAGGAAATGTTCTCTTTTAACCAATGTTAAATTCTTCAGTGGCAAGCTCTGGCCAGGAAATCTGTCCCCACAGTGGGGGAAAGAATCCAAGTATTCAGCTGAGCAGCACCTCATGAATAATTTTAATTTCTTCTAAAAATGAAAAACAAAAGAATTTGGTCACTGTCATTGCTGGGCGACTGCACACCAAGGTCCATTGAACCAATTGTTCTGCCCCGGCAGGGGACCCCGTCCCACCCAGGAAGGATGGTACTGAATGATTTATGGCTGCTCGCCACATACGCTAATGCTCGGCTTCAGAAATAAAGCCGAGGAGGAGAGACCGGGAAAGAAATATGATTGCAAACTTCTAATTAATGTATGTTTTATTTATGCATATGGAGCCTAAAATATTAATGGAGGCGAGTGAATGCATAATTGATATCCCCATAGAAAATGTGCATGGTGGTGCTTGTACAGGAAGCTCCAAATGTCCCCTGTCAAAGATGCGGGAAGGATCTTGGGGGTCCTGCAACTTGGGGGCGCTGAGCGCTGCTGGGAGTCTTGAAGTCCCTGTGTATGCTGGCCACTGGTTTCAGGGGGTGCTGAGTGTACCTTTTCACCTTTTCTTTGGGGGCGAAACGGAGCCAAGAGGGACCGTGCGTTAATGGAGTGTACCGAAAACATGGCGCCACTTCCCCATGACGTTTCCTTTAACCTTCAAGACAGCCTCAGTCCCATCGCTAATCCTATTTTATGCATGAAGCACCAAGATGCAGAAAGGTAGAGGGATGGGCCCAAGGCCACGCAAGGATCAGTGGGAAAGGCCGAGTTAAAACCTGCTCTTCACGTCCCACTGCCATGGTTCCCGTGGGAATTTCAGCAAATGCCGATGATGGCGCATGTTGAGAGTGGGTGGGTGCGAATCCCACCATCGTTCAGGCCAGGGGGTTGCCGACAGCCACTTGTCACTCTGGCTCAGGGGCTTCATCTGTAAAATTGGGGTGCTGGTGGTCGGCTTGGTAGGAGACTGAGAGAAGAGCACACGTAAAATGCGATCGCTCGTCACCTAAGCCGCCCGTGACGAGCTGTCGGTATCACTGTTTTCGTGACCGCGTTCACAAGGCACTGAATCAGACATTGGACCATCAGCAGGGGACCAGGCACACTCGTGGATTATTACCTGACAGGTTAGTGGTCTTTGTACATTTACCTAAACTTACAGGAAGACAGGGACAGAGAGAAATTCTCCCTGGGGACAGTCCGGATGCTTCACAGAGATGCTGATTCCTGACCCTGAGTTTGGAAAGGTTGCTGCGGGAGAAAGCAGAACGACAGGCCAGGTGGGGTTAGCGACTGTGCCAGAGCCCGAGGGGGCGCCCAGGGGAGGCGGGGTGTCGGTGTGGCTGGAGCAGAGAGCACCGTGGGCAGGGGGCTGAGGGGCGGGAAGGACGGAGGAGGCCCCGGAAGCCTCTGGAGCAGACACAGGTCACTGCCCTCCAGAAACCCACTTTGCAACCTCCAGATGACCAGCATCGCCGTCCCCCCTGGTTACAGGGGCCCTGAGGGTACCTCTTGGCCTTTGCCTATTTCATGAGAACGCTCAGTCCCGGAGCTAGGAAGGGGACCTCCTCCTCTTTCAAATAAAACCACCACGGCTCTTCTCTCCACCTGTCCTCCCTGGTCCAGGCCCGACATCTCACGCTCAGGACTCCTAAGTGACGCCTGCTCTCACGGCTCCCTGTCCCCTCTCCACCACAGCACGAGGTGCTGTGATTCACACTGATTCTTACCGTCCCATTGAACTCGCCAAAAACCCCTCAAGGATGTCCCTTGTCTCCACCATAGAGACCAAATTCCCACTGCGGCCTCGAGGACTCTGCCTCCACGGCCAGCCTCAGGCCAGACACCGGCCCCTCTCCAGCCACTCCCACCTGCTCTCACTTCCTCCGTCGGGAATGTTCCCCTGCACCAGAGTCACGGCCGTCCCCCTGCTGCCCCCTGCCCCTGTCCACCCCAAGGCATGGGGTTTGACCAGCCATCAAAGGCCGGACACTGGACCTGACGTACATCCAGGAGGCAGGCACAGCTTGGCACTGCGGGAGTGTGGACGGGGCGTTCCCACGGCCTCCCTCTCCCGTCTGCCTTCAGTGAGACACGCTGCCTCTCACTCCCCAGATACCACCATGAGTGCTTCACACACAGAAAGAAAACCAAGACTCCCTGCCCGTGAACTTGCCATCTGGCAGGCAGATTCCAGGTGGACCGTGGCTTGGTGAGTTGGTAAATGCTTAGCAAGAAGAGGCCTCGCGGGATGAAGGGGATGAGGCACCAGATGTGGTTGGAAGTTAGACTTTCACACTAGCAGACAGGGCGCCAGGGCAAGGTTTTAGGCAAAGGCCAGACACTGAAAGAGATGGGACTTGCCTGGTCTCCGGCGGTTCTACGGAGGGCAGACCACGCCGGGAAGGCACAGGAAGGAAGCAGGGAGGCCTCTGGGGGGTTTGGAGGCGCACGGGCAGGTGAGGGGCAAGGTGCAGAGGAACTCGGTGGGAGCCGAGGAACTGGCGGGAGCTGGTGTGTCTTGGAAGGTGGATTCAGCAGCCCGCAGGATGCAGGTGTGAAAGAAAGCGGGACATCAGGGGCGGGTCTGGGAGGCCCTGGCAGAGCAGGCATGGGGGTCTCGCCGGGGGCTCCGGGGCTCATGTGGGGCTTGTATTTGAGGTGCCGTCAGACTCCCAGGGAGGTGTCAGGTAGGAGGGCCGATCCACCAGGCAGGAAAAGGCATGTTCTTCGGTTCTTTGCCTTTTTGCCTTTTTTCCCCCTTACTTGCAATTTGTTCTCTTCTTATAAATACTCAGGAATAAAAAGGGAGCAAATTAAAAATGTACCAGCAGAGATTCATTTAGATCCTGCCCTCTATTCTGGATATGCTTTTGGTAAAGAGTATTAAATCATGTCATATAACTTCCTGAAAAATGTATCTGTGGGAAGGAGCTGCTGCCAACGACCACGGGAGAAAATGTCAGGAACAGCTCAGAAAGGAGGCCGAGGAGGGAGGACAGGGGAGGGTGGGGGGAGGGTGGGAAGAAGACAGGGAGGGAGGGGAATGAAGGGGGGAAATCACCCCTGTCCACAGCCAGTCACCGTCCTTCCCCCTCCACCCACCTGTTCTCATCAAATTCCCAGGTCAGGGGTGGGGCCACCTCCACAACAGCACCCCAGGAAGACCCCCTCACACCCCCAACACTGCCCCTCCATCTGGAAGCCATGCTCCCGAGAGGAGCTGAGTGGAGGTCCCCCTCTCCCTGTAAGGGACTGCCATCAATGTCGTGGCCACAGCAGGATACTGGACAGTGGCCATCCTGTGCTGTCATTTGCCTTCACAGAGCAGACAGGGCCCTGATGTGTCATGGCTCTGGGCTAAGAGCGCAGTGAAACTCAGGCTTCGGAGGCGCACAGGCCTGGACTCCACTCGGCTGCTTCCTCGGGCTGCTCCCTCCTTTCCCGGCTGGCCTCTGCTCTTCTGTCGGCTCCAGTCTCCAGCCAGGAGTCCTTCTCTCTCAGAGGTCTGGACTGGCACCGGCCTGGGAGCCAGATGGAGGAGAGTGTCAGCTCAGATGTGTGGCCTCAGGAAAACCCCCTCTGGACCCCATGCCGCCATGTTGGAGGAAAGCGGAATTGTACCGGAGCAGTGCCTATTTCCTGGGCTGGACGTTAGGCTGAGTGAGGTGGTATCTGGGCGGCGTGTGGTCCAGGGCACGGTGATCAGTGAGTTCAATCATCAATGCATGTCCATTTAGGGTACATCTTCCCAGACAGTTTTTCTCTTCAGTTATACAAACACATAGGTCCTGTGTGTCTTTCCTCCTTTTTTTATATAAAACTATTACATATTTATAATACTAACATACACATATGTGTATATATATATATGCAATTATATACATGTCTGTATTTCATACAGAATTTGTTATTTTTCAAATTATCCTTCTTTCCTCAAAAATCTTATGCTTCTGAAATAACCCAAATGTCCTTTGACAGGACATATTAATAGAAATATATTAATAGATACAGGATATATTAATAGGAATATTAATGTATCATAACAATAGGATACTCTATAGTGACAAAAATGAATATAATTTCATGCAACATTTATGAATTTCAGAAAATAATTATACTCCAGTGAGAGAGAACAAGTAGCTGGGCTATCCATGCTGTATTATACCATTTAAAAAATAAAGTTCAAAAGCAAGTACATCAAGTCATGTATTGGTTAACGATAACACACCTAAGCAATAAAACTTCTTCTTGACAGGAACATAACAATAACGCTCGGAAGTTTGTGATAACAGTCACCCGTTTTGGTAAATTAGGGAGATGGAATAGGTAAACCATGAACATTGGTAGGTGTTTTATTATACTTTATAATTCACATACGAGTTGTATATATTATTTTGTATGTATCCAACAAGATTTTTCAAAAGTCAAACATTATGAACTTCCTCAAAATATATTTATCCTGCTTCTACTTCACCCAAGCAGGTCTTCCACACATCTCCTGGTGCATAAAAATCTTTTCCATAAGGTGAATCCCCCATGATGATTCTGGATGTTTAGTGTGTCCCCAGTTGTTACCATTACAAACCCTATGCTTATTGGTGTCTTCGTACACACTTTCTCATGCACGTGTGGGTTTCTATGTGATTTTATCACATGTTCAGAATTGCATAACCACCGCAGGCAAAACTCAGTTCAGTTTCGTCACCACAGGGGTCCCTGGTTCTGTCCCTTCCTAGTCACCCACCACATCCCTGACCCCAGGCAATGCCCAGTCTGTTCTCCATCTCTGTAATTATTTTACCAAGAACATCACATAGATGGAGCCACGCAGTATGAAACATTTCCAGATGAGCCTTCTCACTTAACATGATCTTGTTGAGGTCCCTTCAATTTGTTACTCTCAGTGAACAACACTCTCTGGTGTGGACGTTCAAGAGTTTGTTCAGCCATTCACTCATGAACAAATAAGTGGGTTGTTTCCAGTTGGAGCTATTATAAAGGAAGCTTCCAGGGGCATTCTCATGCAGATTTTATGTACACTTCAGCTTTCATCTCTCTGAAATGATTGCCCACCTGGTAAGCGTGTGCTTAGTTTATAAGAAACCGTCGAACTGTCGAGTGGCAGTGGGTACCATTTCACATTCCCACCAGCAGGGCCTGAGGGGTACTTCCTCTGCCTCTTCGCCAGCACTGGGTACTACTGCCATTTTTTATTTTAGCCCTTGTCGTAGGTGTGTAGCAAGATCTCATTATGATTTTCATTTGCATTTCCCTCCTGGCTAGGGGTGGTTAGGATTTTTTCACATTTTATTTGCCATCTGTACATTCTCTTCAGTGGAGAGTCTCTTTGTGTCTTTTGCCTATTTTCTAATTGGACTGTTGGTATTTTTACTGCTGGGCGTTGAGAGTTCATAATGAAAGTTTCTTTTTCCATATTCATTTTGGAATACCAGATGTGCTAGGTAAAAATTTCGATCAGATGGATGTTGCCTACGGAAAAGAGCGCAGACCATCCTGAGTCTCATTTGCAGAATTATCATGCTTCTCTGTGATATGTCTTCCAACCGCAGAACGCCTTTGTACCCTAATTTAAACCAACAGTCCATTGCGTATGCCTTTAAAAATATCTGCTTGAGAAAAATAAATTAATCTGCAGCGGCTTCTCTAGCAGGCAGCAGAGCACTGCCGAGTGACCCCTACCTGGAAACCAGGCAGCAAGTACTCCCTCTGATCACTCTCTGGACATCTCCCTTCTATAAAAACAAAGTATGCATTATTGTTGCATAGTGCCAAGGATTGAAATTTGTCATAGACAAAAATGTAGCTCTCGAGTCAGACAGCTGGGGACCATACTCCAGTCCTCCCACTACTAAGTGGGCACTCCTGGCCTGATGTGGATGCAGGTTGTACACTGCACACAGATGCCCAGATGAAAGGTCAGTTGGGGCTGAAATCCAATTGCCTTATAGTTGTCGAGCAGTGAGAGCCAACCTCTCACTGCTTCCAGAAGATGGGTTCCTTCCGGAAGAAGGGGTGCTCCTTCCTTGCATAAAGATGCCAACCACTTGCCAAGCTGTGCACTGGTTGATCTGTGTCTGCCCAAAAGGGTGTGTTGTTCTGGCTCAGAAGGAGGCACCTTTCCTGGCGTGTGCATTTGCTGTTATCAGCTTGCCGACACTGTCACTCAAGCTCGCTGGGCCTTGACTGTCTTATCTTTGAGATGGGAATAACAACAGCACCCATCTCAAAGAATCACTGCAAGAAAGTGGACCGATTTCTGTTAAAAGTTAGGCACAGCATCTGGCATGGGATAGATGCTCAGTAGATATTGTCATTTTCGGTATCATTACTCTCGTTAATAATGTGGAGGGACTCACCCATGCGAACCAGTTTGCAAACCAGCAATCAGAAAATGACAACTTGGTGCCCAGGATTGGGCAATTTAGCCCCTTATTAAACTGCAGTGCTTCTGATTTACAGTCGCCCACCGCTTCCAGGCACAGATCGCTCCCTGATCTCCAGGCTGGGGTGATGGACGGCTCTGGAGAATCTGGTGGAGGGTCCTTCCTCCTGGAGACCCACTAGCCTGGTTCGAACATTCCAGGTTGGATATCCAGCCCCAGGTTCCTTCCTCCTCACCTGATGAGCTTCTTCAAATTGTTGTGGACTTTTTTCCCTATTTCTTGCAAGATATAGGGGTTTTTCATTTCTTTCTTTGAGAAAACCCCATCTGCTCTCTGTCAATATTTTCTCTTCCAGAATAATAGTCTCAGTATCCTGAAAGAATTTCAGAGGCTGCTTCATCCATTGGTTTCTCAACTCCAGAGGGCAAAAGCATCACCAGGAGATACATTAACACTGCAGATTCACAGTCCCCACCTCTGGGGTCCTAACTCCTGTGTCTGGAGGGGCCCAGGCATTTGTCTTTCTAAGCAGTACAGGACAGTCAGGCTTTTCCAGTGTTTGGTGGTCAAGCCCCCGAGGGCTCTGAGGACTGTGACTGGCCCCAGGCCATACAGCAGAGCCAGGCAGAGCTGAGACAGAACAGAGACTTGCTCTGGGGGCAGTCCTCAGCAAGATTCTGCTCCCCTAGGGCAATCTCCCCCACATGTCCTTAGGGCCCCTGTTGGATGCTCTCACCCCCAACCAACAAGAAAACATGACTTCGCTGGAGTCAATAGAGAATGCTCACCAATTTCTACCTAAGGATTAGCAGCAAAACTCCCCAAAGGGAAAGATGCTGGGGCTGATTTGGGGCACAGCAAAGAGAGTGTGGCAGAAAGGAGACTCTGCACTTTTTGAGCAACACTAGGAGGAGAAAGGGGTCTGGGAGGCAGGATGAGATGGAAGCGATGATGTGGGGCTGTTCCAGGGGACAACCCATTAGTTCATCCATGACTTCCTGCACTATCCTACGCATGAACCACTAACTGAAGAAGGACGGGGTAGCGGTTACCATGCTCAGATCATTAGAACAGACCTGTCAGGAGTGAAAAGATAAAAATAAAAAGGGGGATGCAATCAGCTTTTGTGCAAGACTGCAAAACTTTTTCTAAAGATAGAAAAAAAAACTTTCATTTTGCACAAGACACATGCGGATTATATACAGGTACAGAAATGCACTGTGCAGACAGAATCTAACACATGTAGGTCTGCATATTACATGTGCACACATTCACAGCAGACAGGCACACGTGTACCTCTGCAGTAGCAGGTATACACAAGCATGCGCACACAAAATGATCATAGACATAGCACCTACACGCGACATAGCCATAGTGTTTTCCTGCTCTGGCGTGTGCCAATTTGGACTATCTTAGATAATGCTGATGGGTTTCAAAGCTGCTTATTCCAGAAATATTTTTCATGTTTTAAAACATGCCCTAGGGCACGGGATGGTCACTTCTGTCACTGGACTGTGAATTCCTGAGGTCGGGAAACAGTGCCGTCTTCGCCTTGTCAGCCCCAGGCAGGGCTCAGCACAGGGACTGGAATAGAATAAACATTCAGCAAAGTTTTGTAAAACTTGACTGAATGCAGGCCCACACGCCAGAGCCCGAGCTAAAACCGTCCTCCCACGGATACAGATGTGAGTTCTTTCAAAAGACGTTCCATGGCATCAGCGGAAATCACGCCTGACCGTGGGCGTGGACTCCGAGGCAGAGTCGGATTGCCTTGCCGGCACTGCTATTTGAGAAACAGCGAGGATGCGCCAGGGTTCCAAAATCAGTGGCTGCAGAGGGGGAAATCCAGGACAGCCACTGGGCCTGCCCCCTGCACAGGGGTCCACCCTGCCCAAGGGCTCAGACCAACCTGCGTCTCCAGCACATGTGGATCCCTCCCGGCAAGCTTTCCCACACACCCTCACTCATCCAAAGCCAGTTCTGTCGGGTCTGCACACGGAGAAAGGAGCTTCGGTCCCCGCAATGCTTCGTGGGGCTGCTGTAACAAATTACCACTAAGTGAGTGACTTCAGACGGCATAAGTTGGTTCACACACTGTTCTGGAAGCTCAGAGTCCAAAGCCGGGGCGTCAGCAGGGCCAGCTTCCGCCAGGGCCTCTCAGATGTACCGTTCTTTGCCTGTTCCAGCTCTGGTCACCGTCAGTGTCCCCTCCCATCTCTTCCTCTGTGGTCACAGTCTCCTCTCCTGTCTGTCAAGATTCCCTGGGCCTCACTCTTGTTAGGACATCTGCTGTTGAATTCAGGGACTACCTGGGTGAGCCAGGATAAACTCCCATCTCAAGACCCTTAATTCAGTTACATCTGCAAAGACGTTTTTCCCTAAATAAGGTCATGTTCACAGGTTCCAGGTTCTGGGGATTAGGACACGGCCATACAGAGGGTGGAGACGGCTGAGGGGGGCAGGCAGGGCACCATTCACCCCTGGACAGTTCCTGTGGTCACTAAGCTGGTAATTTAACAAAAAACTTCCTCAATTCCAAACTTTCAGACAGGGATTTTTCTGAAATGACAGGAAAGCCAAGACCACTTTTAAGGAAATGCAGATTCAGTGTTTTCCTGCTCTGGCGTGTGCCAATTTGGACTATCTTAGATAATGCTGATGGGTTTCAAAGCTGCTTATTCCAGAAATATTTTTCATATTAAAGGAGCCTATACTCTCACATCCCGTGCAGTCCTGAACAGAAAGTACGCATGCATGATGTTCTTCTGCTGTCCAGAATGGTCCACCAGGAGGACAGGGTGAGCGTCTCGCCCCCATCCGCGGAGAGCAGATTCTCTTTGGACACAGCCTGGCAAACCTGGATCTGAGCACAGCTCGGTCTGTTGCTCGTTTCAGTACAGGTGCCGCCTCTGCTGTGGTCCTGCCTCTGGTGAACACTTCTGAACCCAAATGTCGGCAAGGACTCACCTCAGTGAGTGCAGGAAGAGTAACACTGGTCGTTCCACCATGAGGGAATGACTGAGTGAATCGAGGTCTTCAAAGAACCGGTCCCAGAGAAGGTGGAGAGAGCAGTTCCTGGAATCCGGGGAAGAGCTGTTGCAATTACAGTGAGCTCCTAAGTCTTCCCAGAGGAAGTGACTGACTATTCATGAGAGTGGCCGGAGGGGACTCCAGCCCCAAGCAGGCCACATCTTGGAGACTCTAAGGAGAATCAATAGACTGGTTGACGTCACCTTAAAAGGACTGCAGAGTCACCTGGGAAGTATAAAGAGAGAGAGAGAAAGAGGAAGGAAGGAGGGAGGGGATCCCCCAGACTAACATCCTGGAGACTCCCTCCCAGTTGATGTAGGGTGACGCCTGGAGGCTCTGTTTCAACAGTCTCCCTTCTCAGCTGCTTTGACCCAGCATAGTCAAGCACCACCACCTCGAGGAACCTGCCTTAATGAACAAGTAAAAATGATCAGTCCTAAGCATTGTCTTTCTGTCCATTAAATTCCTTAAGGGCAGAAGTCAGGTCCTGATCAGAGCTCACTCTTCACTAATGAGCACGGTGACTCTCGTGTAACAGGAGACGATAAGAAATGTTGAAAATAGAGGCACGAGGAACACTGCTTGGGTGACTGAGCCACCTCCCCAGCCTGCTCTAAAGAGAGGCAGAAGCATCTGGACACAGTCACTAAGGAGGAAGAATCCAGAGTTGAGCAGCTGTGGCCTCAGCCCCACTCCCGTATTTACTCCATGACCTTGGACAGGCTACTTTATCTCTCTGAGCTTCAGTTTCCTCATCTGTTACATGGGAGTGGCACGTATCTCTTACAGTTATTGGGAGAAATCCAGGGGCACAACCCAGTGCCTGGCACCTGTGGGGAGCCATCCTTATCTAGCAGAATCAGGTGAGGTCCAGCCTTGGGTCACAGAGGCCTGGCTTCTCGGAACTGGCAGACACGGAGGTCAGTCCCGGATTGCCAGGGGCATGTGGCACTGTGAGAGTGGTTCCTGCCTGGTGATAGGATAGTGTCCCTGAGTGTCCTCTAACTCCACCCCATCACAGGAGAAGCCCCTCCCATTCCGGGCCCCCTACCTGTGTGACTATAATGAAGGAGAGTGGGCTACTCCATCTTGTTAGAGGTCACATCTGGTATGGCCCGACCCGTCACGCCCCCTCTCATTTAAAAAGAGTATTGGCTCTTGTGTGTTTATTGATTAGCTAAGTTTATGGGTAATTGATTGATTTATAGCCAACACGCAGGACGTGGCTGAGAAACCCCCACAGGCACTGACTAAGCACTTGAGAAACGTAAGATGTTGTCATTAAAATTATTGCTCATTTCAGTAAATGAACATTCACTCTCATTATTACTCTCGTTGTCCTTGTGGTTAAGCAAGATAAAAATTTCTTGGCCTTGCACAGCAAGGCCCTCTCCAGGGATTTGGAACACCGTGTCCCTCGGCTGTGACCTTTTAGAAATATGGAAAGGCTAACAGGTCCCCACATTAGTGTGCCCCCCTTTTACCTCAAAACTGTGAGTAATACTAATCATTTGGCTCAGAAGGCCAGTCTCTATCTTTCCAAGACCCCACAGAGGGAGTGCTTTTTCCATTAGGTGTAGCCAAAGGCACACTCCTGGTGTGTGGTTCTCCAGGATAGGGGATGTCAGCCTGGAGGACAGACCCAGCTACCACCTGCTCCTGTAAGTAAAATTTTATTGGGGCACGGCCGGGCCCGTTTGCGTGTTCTCTGTGGCTGCTTTTCTCCTACTCTGGCAGTGTTAAGTAGCTGCACTAGAGACCTTGGGCCCACTAACGTTCGCCCTCTGGCCCTTTACAGAAAAATTTTCCAAACTCCTTTTCTAATGCAAAGTTTGTGCTTCTTCTTTTCTCTACCTCTCAATGTCCAGCACAGTGCCAGTACCCAGCAGATAAGTCATGATTGTCTGATATGATAGCAATAGCCTTATAGGTCATTTATTGAGCACTAATTGTTTGCCAAGAGCTCTGCAAAACACTCTATGCTTATGATCGTATTGACTCTTCCCGGTGTCCCGTGGTGGAGACGGAGTCTCAGGATCATTAAACAACTAGTCCAAGGTCACAGGCTAGTGAAGGGTGGAGACGGCCCTCAGATCTAGGCTTGGCAGACTTCAAAGACAATCCTCCCAACCTCCAGGCTGCTCTGTCTCCCCATTGTCCTTGACTTTGATCCGAGGCTGTCTTTAAGATACAGGACAATGAGCTGTGTCCCTTTCTGGCACTGCCCTCAGCAGGTGGGGTCCGTGACAGTATTTTGGGGGTTTTTCCCCCCCTTTTCTTCCCCGGGCAGATTCTATCACACCTCGCTGGAGAGAAGAACCTCTTGGCAAATTGAAAATGATGACTCTAAATCACAGAAACAGAGGGTTTTCACAGCTACCAAATAAACAGAAGATGTTGTAAGTCTGCTGCCGGGTGCAGCCTGTGGGCTCGCCGCGATCCGTCAGGCCTTGCAGCCACTCTCTCCCTCTGCCCACGCCAAGGCCTGTCCAGGCAGAGCACTGCGCTTCCCGCCTCCACCTCCTTCTGGTCTCAAGATCGGTATCTTGCCTTATCTTCTGCATTAGAAAAATCCCTCCTGACCATCCTAAGGCTCTCCTAACTCAACTTGGCTTTTAGCAGGGGATGGGTGTGTCCCTGTGCCCATCACCCAGGCTTCCTGCCCCAGTGTTCAAGGTGATTGCCCACAGATCACCTGGCTGCATCCTAAGGGGAGGAAAGCTGGGTGGGCATTCGCCACACCAGCCGCCTCAACAGCTTGATTCAAGGGTCTCATCAAAAGATGGCGAACACGTTCAGATCAAGTTAATTTCAACACCAGTGGAAAGCCCATGGTGTTCTTTTCTCAAAAAAAAAGTCCAAGAAAATCAGCCTGGGGTTTAACTTGAACTTCTGCACCAGTGAGCACATTCTAAGAGGGTGCCGACCATGTGCCCCAACAGTGTGATTTCACACAATGACACATTTTATACACACCTGTCCTAAGTGCTATGCACACAACTCTAACAGAAACCTTATGTAGCAAGTACTATTTTCATAGACGAGAAAAAAATGGGATACAGAGAGTGTATCAGGTGTCTGTTCCTGGTAACAAATATCCCCAAACCACAATGGTTTCAAATACATGAAACGTTTTCCTGTTCCCATCCCAGCTGCCACACCCCTGGCAACCACCATTCTTCTCTCTAAGGCTACAAAGTTCCAGTTAGGAGCAACACATTTCAGAGACCTATCACCCAGCATGGTGACTAGAGTTAATAATAATGTATTGCATATTTTAAAATTGCTTTACAAAGTAGATTTTAAAAGTTTTCACCCTAAAAATTAAGTACAAGAGGGGGTGGATATGTTAATTAGCTTGATTTAACCAGTCCACAATATACACATACATCAACACATTTCCTTGTACCCCATAAATATACACAATTATTTTTTGTCAAAAATACATGTTTTTGATCAAGAATTTATTTAGCTCATGATTCTGTGAATCAGTTGCAGGTTTCCTGATCCGGGCCAGCTCAGCTGATCTTGGAAGTGGGGACTGACTCACTTTTAAGGGCTTCCTCTCTCCACGGCATTACATCATCGCACACCTGCGCTGGCTGAATCAACCTGCCTGCAGGAGCACTAGCCAGGGACCACTTTCAGAATATGTGTTCAGGAAGTGAGAGAGGACTCATGTGGGTTTGTCAAACTGGCTGAAGTCCACCCTAGTCACTTCTCCCAACAATTGGCCTCTAGTTTTATTCCCATACAGGAAATCAATTTCTGCCTATCAGAGTAGTAGGTGTTGTGGGATTCAAACGAAATGAAAAAGATCATTTTCTCAGCTCTCAGAATGCTTACCAAAGTACAGTTATGAAACAGGAGAGAGCAACACAAAAGGAAGCAGGTGATATGTAGAAAGACAGAGGGAATTATGGGCAACTGGAAGACAAGTGTGAACTGGAGTTACTGAAGAAAGATTTTCTCCAAAGTGATGGATTGGAGGAAGAGTTAAGCCTAGATTGGCTTAAAGAAGTAAAGGAATAACCTTCTGAGACTATACCTTCCCTAGAAAAATGTGAGCACAGGAGACACAGTAGCTACTACTCTTTATATGTAACAGCCACCAATACAAGAAAACTCAATCTAAAACTGTAGGTGTCCAAATTGAAGATAAGAATACAAAATCCAAGATGGCGGTGCACAAGGGAATCAGGCATAAACTGAAATCAGGTCCTCAGATGCCATTGTTGCATCCTGCTCCTTTTCTCTTTGCTTTATTGGTTCTCAGAAGAAAAACTTCTGTTTTTCTTGCTCTAGAGGGTGGGAGACAGCTGCCTATCAGTTCAAGAGCAAGTTCATCACGAAGTGCTGATTGAGTCCAGGGTCTACCTGTAGTGCAGTGAACTTCCTCCAGGGGTTGGGATCATGAAGAAAGCAGAGCTGCCAGGGAAACCAGTTGGTGGTGTTGCAGGCAGCCCTCAGAAAACCAGGAATGGTTTCTGGGATGGGCATACACCAAAAGAGATTTCCACTAAGTGTGCGCGTTGGAAGAAGAAATGGTGTTGAGCCCAACTGAGTCTGGAACTTTTGAGCATAGTGGGTGGGGAGATAACAGGGTGCTGTGGATGGAGGCAGTCAGTGCTGGACAGGGTTCATTATTCTAAGACCCATAAAATAGTCATGCATCTTGAAAGCATTATCACAGATAGGTTTGTCATTAGGGAAAAAACACAATTGAAAACCATGCATTTTTATTACAAAAGTAACAAACTCATTGGCAAATACAAAACATACTATTATTTCCCCCCATTTTATACACACGCATCTACACAAACTCTGGCATCTGGTCTTGCTTGAGGGTCACTTCCAGAACCAGGTAAAATATCCACCCGTGGAAATCCCCTATTAAATTCTGGATCATATTATATAAAGTGTATTATGTCTTATTTGTATTCATTTGACATTATGGTGATTTGGACTTTGGTCTAAAAAACATGCGGGGTTCCATAGCTTATGAGTATTTCCCCATGTCATTTGTGTTTTCCAAAATGGCACCATTTGATCTTAAGACTGCTCTGGAACGTGCACACCATTCCCCTATAGTCAGACAGCAGATGACCTCGACTGTTCGCTACTATAAATGACCTTGTGATGGATATTCTTCCTTCTGAAACTTCACAGCCACCTGGGGTCATTTTCTCAGCGGTGGAATCACAGAGTGACAAGGCATGAACATTCTTAGATGTCCTAACACACAATGCAAGGTGTCCACCTAGAAAAGAAGTATCAGTGCACACAATCGCTAGCCTCCCAAGAGGATGCTCACTTCATCTCAACCTCGCCTCCTGAGTATGGATGGAAGGGAAGGCATGACTGGACAGGTCCTTGGAGAACTCATCACTCTGGTCACAGGCTCCAACGGACTGACCACGCCCACTTTCTCACCTTGAAAACCTCCTTACAGAACCCTTGTAATCAAAGTCCACGGATGAGACCTTCTCTACCTGGACTAGCTTTGCAGGGGTTGATTGCCCACCACTGCCTTTTCTTTTGCACGTTTCTGACCAGGGCGTCTTTTCCAGACACCTGTCCTTAGCAATGAGCTGCTCAGCTAAGTCCTTCTCCGGCCCAGACACATGAGCTCCTTTTTGGCTGCCTGTCTCTTTCCTGACCTACTCTGCCTTGATTTCACAGACAGCAGCCTACTTCCTAATACCCAGGCTGGTTTGGGGAGAAGGTATGAGTTCCTCTTGTTTTCGTCCCTACAGCCCTGCCTAGATGACGTTCTCACTGACCCTCATGGGAGCCGTGCAAAGTTGACACAGAGAGAAAAATGAAGCACACCAGGGTTGTGTGGCTATCTCAGTAGTTCAGGGCCCAGGGGCAGGCAAGCCAGACCTCACACTGACACTCTTCTTCCACATCGTCTCCCAAGCAGGAGACATGGGGTCCAGAGCCTTCGATTTAAAAGCTAACAAAATCAGCAGGTTGTATAGCATTGGGGACCCGAGAGAGGGATGCAATTACAAGAAAGGAGGAGTAATCAAATGAAAGTCTTGCACAGGAAGAGCCACCACTAGGAGACTACTACCTATTTTTGTAAAAAAATATGTTTTAAATGGAAAATTAAATAAAAATACAGAGGTAAGGAGAAAATAATGAGTGCTGAGTGTCTTCAAACTCCTGGATCCACTTGTCCCTGTGGTCAACAACTTTACCTCTGTCATTCCCAGTCACATAAGCCAAGACAGCCCCAGCTGGCTCTTCCCATGTTAGTCAGAGTGGAGTCTCTGTCACTTGCCACAGAGGACATTTGCTCAGTGGTTGAGTTGTGCGTCACCGAGGTCCAGTCCCACACACGAAAATGCATGAGGAAGGAAAGATGGCGGAGCCTGGGCTTGGACAGTGCTGCCTTAGCTTCCAAGTCCTTGTGGTCAGCTCCCCCGCCCTCCTGGCACGTCCGGTTGAGGCCTCTCATGTTACTAATAAGAACTTTCTCAGCTCCTCCAGTTTGCTGGGCTCACCAAGTATCAAAGTCTCCACGCCAGAGTTTTGGTGCTTGGAAGCTCTACAAATTTGCTCCCGCGGGTAAGGGAGCAAGGGCTGGGACTTTCATCAATAGTGCATGAACCTCAAGAGCCGGCGGGAATCAATAATGTATTTCCACACTCAGCTTTTATTTTTATCCTCCAAACAACAACACCAAAACATTCACGCCAGACTGCAATCGCAAACGTCAATCCAAAGAAAATCCATCTCTTTCTTGCTCTTTAATGAAAGGCATAATGAATGTGTTTACCATATGGAGATGAGAAAGAACCAATTAGAAAAACTCAGAAAAATATCACATTTTGCAGGGGTAGGGTTTTCTTTCTTACCTTTTTTTATTTTCTTTCTTTTTTTATTTTTTATTTTGTTTTATTTTTGTTCTTTTTTTTGAAGAAGTCAACTGCAGTGTCTAAGATATCTGTGGACCGGTGTGTCTGGTTTACAAAAAAGGAGAAGAATGATCAGAATTCAGAACATGAGATCTGGGTTTGTGCTGTGAGAAATTCCTCTGTTGATCCACGAATTCCAGTAGATGCCTCCAAACAGAGCACATAGTAGGTCTGCAGTGCTGCAGTGAATGAGTTTGGCAAGTGGTGAGATGGTAGCCCCTCTCGTTGCCAGACAATTCCATCAGGCTGCCAGTTTGAGAACCACTGGCCTTGGTTATGTCTCCAGGCTAGCTACTTTAAAAAATACCATTTGGTTCCAAATAGTCTTTTCAAAAACTGATAATGATTTTAGCACTGACATTCATACTGTCCTTTCAAAATCTTTTTTTCTCTCAATGGCCTTAGGGATGTTCCTCAACTTCTAGAAAATGTATTTCAAATGAACAATGATAAAAAATATAAAACATATGAACTCATCTCTGCATTTCATTTCTTCATGAAACTACTGGCTCATCGTTTTCACGTCAAACACCTGGTATGCCGTGGGCACACTGGGCAGAGCATTGGCCAAGACCTGGTCCATGAACTCAAGCAGACCACAGTCCACCTGGGTGGCACCCAGAGGATTAAACTGGAAACACGGTGATGGATCAGAATACAGTGTGATGCGTGCCATGGAAATAATAGGAGCCAGTGTCAGCAGGGAGCTGCCGGAGGACACTGGCAGCCAGAGAGGGAGAAGGCGCAAGCCCAGCCACTTAAGAAACCAGGGGACTGAGGGGTGGGGTAGGGTGGAAGTGGGAAGAAGGGTGAAGATGGAGCCAGCCGGTGAGGCTGGGGAAGCAGATCTGTGGTCCTCGACCCGGCTGCACACTGGTCTCTTCTGAGGGGCATTAAGAAGGCACAGAGGCGCAACGGAATCCAAATCTAGTGGTGACGGAACCCAGAAATTGGCGATCATTAGACCCAAGAAAGCATTAAACATTCAGGATGATTCAGACGCTTCTCCAGGAACACTAGGCCCTTTCCTCCCTTTTCAACAGAAAGGTAGCTAGAAGGTGTCGGAAGGATAGGGGTTCAGGGCGGAGCTTTGGTGAGACAGCATTGGATTCAAGTCCCGGCAGACCCCTTATTCGTATGTGCGAGCCTCAGTTTCCTCATCTATAATGTTTAGTTATAGTGAGAACTGCTTATTACACAGAACAGTTGTAAAATATTTATGGAGGATGTACTAGGTGCCAGCCTCCCTGATGAGATCTGGGAATAAAAATGAACAAAAGTAACACAATGTTTACTCTTATCCAATTTACCCTCTAAACACCAGTTGGAATGCCACACGTTATTGTAACCATGCAAGCAATTATTTTAAAAATTACCTAACCACACAGAAGCTAATTCACAGTGAGGACTGGGGGACAGGAAAAATAAAGTTACTTTATATTAGGTAAAGGGGAGTGAAGGGAGGGAGGGGGTTTGGGGGAAGGAATGATAGCGGAGTGAAACAGACATTATTACCTCATGTACGTACATGCATGACTGCATGACCCATGTGATCCTGCAATATGTATAATCAGAAAAATGAGATTACACTCCATTTATGTATGATCCATCAAAATGCATAAATGCATTCTACTGTCCTGTACAACTAATTAGAATAAAATAAAATAATTAGAAATTATCTAATCACAATTCCGTCATTGTGAAGTGATACGTCTTTTCAGGAGTGCCAGCAGAAACGAAGAAAAACGTCTAGTAAAAGAGCTTGACTAAGACGCACAGCCTGGAATTTGAAGGAATTGAAGCTAATTTGCTGAAAATGCAGAGCAAGGTAAATTAGACCCTCTAGGGAGAAAGGGGAGGCCAAGCGGACGGACGGGAGGGGGCAAACCCTGAAAGGTAGGCCAGCCATGCGCTAGGTGACCCAGCAGGTTCTGGAGCCTGGGAGGCGCTAAACAACCTGCCACCATCACCATCGGCATCAGCTGTGTGCTCTGAATTTAAACCAGAGAGAGGTGGCAAACAGAAATGGGAACCGACACTCACTGAACCAGAGAACGTCTAATTGTTACATATTTTTAAATATTGATGATGTTGAAGGTAAAAATGTCCCCTCACGCAGCTTAAGACTAGTACGTGGTGCTTAATGAAGGTCTCCAAGGAAGAAACCCTGGCTTTCATTCAAGTCCAGGACAAATAGCTCATTAATGAGTGGCCTGTTCACTGTCAAGGCACTGTCCTCACTGAATGCTGAGACAGACGTTTTGGAGACCAAGGAACCCTGTGTGTCTCCCGCCAGCCCGCAGCCTGGGGGACTGTCAGCTGCTCTTGCACATTGAGGATTGTTCCCAGCGACATTAAAATGTGCTTGAGATGGGACTACCTGCCCCACCGCCCCCTCCCCATCTCCAGGAATGGCTTGAGTGACGTGATGCAATCATGTCCTTCAGGAATTTCCTTGGAGTTCCCTTTGGGGACTCGAGATTAAGCAGTGAACTCTAGGCAGCTATTATGGTCGTATATTCCAGCAGCCGATAATATGCATTTGATCAATTATTTTAATTTCAGTCGTAGAAGAAGCTGCATGCATCAGCTCTTGTACTTCCTGCCGACAGATTTCCCTTATTCTTTTGTTTTCTTGGTCTCTGAGGCCTGAGTGTTACTTTGCTCAAAAAAAGATAATGCACCACACTGCGCCTGGCTCCGTGAGCTCTCCTCCCACCTTAGCATGCTCGCCAGGAGGCCCTGCAGCGTGTAATTAAAAACCTGGGTCAGCATCAAGCAGAACTGGACTCTAATCAAGCTCCATAATTTACCCAGCTGTTGCACCTTGGACATGACACATGACTTTTTTACTTCTTGATTTCTTCAGCTGGAAAACAGCCCACGCTGTGGGGTGGTTCTTAATATCAGTGGTAACCCACTCAAATCTCCTAGCTTAAACCTGGCTAGTGGCAGATACTCAGTTGATGGAAGTTATCATTCTCCGGGTGAGCATGTGAGAATTATTCTCCGTCTTTTTTCTTTGTCCTGGGTGTTTGCCTTCTTTCTCCCAGCAAATGCAGGAAAGTTTACTTGGTTTGCAGTAACAGTACTTTGACCATGGATATGCTATTAGCTCAAACTCATTAGGACTCTCTTTATTGCTGGTCAAAAATATCATCATGAATTGGTGAAAGAAAAGATGCACAAAATGCAGGCATCACTAGCTGCAGGCATGGCTGGATCCAGATGCCCAAGCGATGATTCTACTTCCTGCCGTCTCTCCTCTCCACTCTGCTCTGTTTGGACTTCCTTTTCAGGCAGCTCTCTCCCTGTCCTGACGGAAACGGCCTTCAGCAGTTCTGAGCTAATGTAGCACTAGTTCAGATGAAAAGAGATTAATGATTTTCCCAGGAGTTCCAGAAAAAAAATCCTAGACCTATGTCTCAGATGAACTTTGAGCCCTTAACCTGTCTCTGTGGCTGGGACTGGAATGTTCTGCTGAGTCAGCAGCTCACATCTGGAGTAACTGATAGGTAGTCCCCAGAGGCAACATGGGAAACTCACACCTAAAGAGGGATCCTGGAAATGCAGGCAAAACCAAGAAGGCATGTCCGCTAACCAAAGGTACTTGCACTTTTCTCCTTAATATCAACCCCTCCCCATAAACCACCTGCTGACAGAGGGGCTCCCGTGGATCAGTAGCTCAGCCAATCCCTACTTCCTGGCCTCCCAGCTCCCAGCCAGCCTCCCCTCTTCTCGGAGGACACGGGAGGACACAGGTCTCCAACCCTGTAGCATCTGCATTATCCCAACCTGCACAGCAAGAACGTGCCAGGCAGGGGAGGAGATTGTGGCTGATCATTTGGCTTCCAATCGCCCACCATCAAAACATGTTAGAGCACCCAGCAGCTCAGCTACTTGTCACTAGAAACTTAACTTACAAGAGATCAACGCTTCTTCCTCCCCCGATTTCTAGCCTCCCTCAGACAAAGACGTTTTCCTTCCTTTGACTTTACAGTGACTTCAATAAGCAACAACGGCAGCAATACAGTTTCCACTGACTCCTGGGCCTGAATGCCAGGTGCACACGGACAGGGACACGCTTGTCCATGCCAGGCATGGCTGAGCAGTCAGCCACTCCTGCCTGGCAAACCTGGGACTGCTCTGGATTCTTCTCAACACGGCCCGTTACAGGCTTAATTCATAGGAGAGGAGCTCATTGCCCTCTTGAGTAATATCTGTGTTCCAGTCTGAGTCTAACAAGATGAAATGCTCACACCTCCTCCCTTAGTGTCCCCAGTTTACAGGTGAGGAGTGAGGCTCAGAAAGGTATAGCCTCACTACTGCCAGTTACTAAAGTAGCTGCCACAATCCAGGTTGTACTCACCTCCCCCCTCTCCCCTCCCCTACCTCCCCTCCTCCTCTCCCTCCCCCTCCCCCTTCCTTTCCCTCACCCCCTCCTCCTCTATTTATATTTAAAACAGCAAGCCCTCCATAACTCCCTGCTCCCCTAGCAGCCTGGGGCAGATCAAAGCTCAGAGCTTCAGGGCAGCGGCAGCGCCAAGGAATGGCTGATGATTGCTTCCTGCTCCCAAAGGCTGCAGGTAAGTCACCACTGGGCACTGAACAGCCAGGCCACAGAAAAGCCTGGAAGCCCCAAGGAGCTGCTCCTGGGTCCTGTTTTACCTTTGGTGCCAGAGTGGGCACCAGCCCTGTGCTCCTCAGTGGGAAGGGTAAAGACGTCATTTTGACCCCATGAAACTGCAGTGACTCCCAGCTCCACTCTCCCAGGCAGAGCGGGCAACAGCGGCATGTCAGAGCAGATGACACTCGCAGACCTCACCTGCCAGCACTGGACGGAGCAGAGGGCAGGGAGCAGCTGGAGGCAGGATCCTGAGGCCAGCGGAGATTTGAGAGGGAGTTGAACTTTCACAGCAGGGGCTCAGGGAAGGAGGTGAGAATCCTATTCTCAGTGCCAGCAGAGTAAAATAAAATAACAACCTAATTCTCTACACCCTCAACTGCGGACGGACCTGGCTCTGGATTAGTTCTTCCTCCCCTTCCCCCTTTCTTACAAAGTATGGGAAGCTGTGCAGCTGCAGAGGTAAGGGGAAGAGCTTCCGGGCTAAATCCAATGCCGGTGATCTGCCTCCTGACAACCTGGACAGCCCCTCTCTGTGCCTCACCTGCCCCAAGAACACAATGGGGTCATGGCTGTCCATTCTCCCTTGCAATTTCTCAATCTGGACACCATTGACGCTGGTGCTGGGGAATCCTTTGTGGGGCAGGGGCATCCCTGGTACCCACCTGCTAGGTGCCTATAGCACCCACCCAGCCCAGCCCACTAATCACGACTTTGTCAAATTTCCTGGGGGCAGAGTCACCCCTAGTGGAGAATCACTGCCTAAGAGGATTCCTATAAAGACTAACCAGGTTAGTATTACCTGGTTAAGGTAAATAATTTAGAAGAGTGTCAGTCCACATGGAGGTTTGCTGAATGTTAGTTATTGCCATGCCTTTGCCATGCTGGTCCTGCTGCCTGGGGCACCACCCTCTCTGACTCCATGCCCACGCCCACGTTAATGACAGACATTGTTAATCAACTGCAGCTCTGATCCTGATGCCCCTGGATGTGATCTCTGAATCCTTCTCAGCATAGTAGCCATCTTTCAAGAGCCGGGTGTTCTCTGGGCATTTCTTCAAGACCCATGATCTGTGCCTGGCGTGCAGAAGCAGCTCTGGGCTATTTTCTCCTTCTGACCTTCAGGAAACCCTGTGAAGTCTCTACGCCCCTTGGCAGGTAAGGAAACTGACATTAAGAAAAGTCAAATACTTTGGCTAAAATGTAAATGCTCTGGGGTCATTAAATGATCCCCAAACTAGAGTCTGACTTCAAAGTTCATATTCTTAAGCATGGCTAGGTCATGAATGCATGATTCCACAGTGGGAGGGGGGATGCTGGTAAACTACTTCTCCAAGAAAAATTATAAGCTCTGACCTGGAGCGTTTGCCCATTCCCATGGTGTAAATGTGGGACCATTTCTCACCATGGCTGGTGGCAAACTCCCAATGGCTTCATGGCTGACACAAACTTCCTGACAACACCAGTTGGTTCTTGTGACAGTTACAGATAGGTGCCAGCACATCACTCAGTGGCAACTTCTGGTCCAATTTAGAAGACAGAGCTTCCACCAATGAGTAAATCGCATGAGATATGGAGGTGTTAAAAAAGCAGAACTAGCCATGACGGAAACTGTGTCTTCCCCTCCCGGAGGTCTGATATCCACACACAAATCGGCATTCATGTTTGACATCCACAGTTCTGATTATATAACCTAACCCAGAAAACTCTAGATGCAATCTCCAGAAAATTAGTTCCGGCTGACCTTAGCTTGACAGCCTCACTAACTGCCCGCAGATTCTTTTGTGGGGGGTGGGGGGATGAAGGGGGAAATATCCTGTTTCCTTAGGCTGATGGTTTCTGGCAAATAACTCAGGAATAAATGTTAGCAGCAAGATGGTATGTGTCTGGGCAGTGCAGGGTTTGCAGATGATTCCCCCTCCAGAGTTGCACTGCAAGATGTGCGTCAATTAGCCACGTAGCTGCAGGCCAGCGAGGGCGGCATGGGGATCCATTTACTGGGCTGGGTGAGATGCAGCCCTTATGTAATTAGCATGGCAGTACCACGCTTAGTTAACTTAACGAGCATTAACCGGGTGCTTGCTCTGCTCCTGAGTGAGCAGAGGCCTCCCTCCTCTCTTTTCTGCATCCCTGTTCCCCACCCAGAAGCAAAGATGGATGACTCCACCCTGTCCCTGGCAAGCAGCTTCCTTCTGCCCTGGTGCACCCCAAAGCTCCGCCAGGCACTCAAGTGAGCGGGCACGTCTGCTTCGCCATCCCTCAGTGCAGGGCGGAAACATGAGCAGCGTTCTTTGCCTTTCTCTTCCAGGTTCCATTCTGGAGATGAGGGGGCTTCCATGAGGACATGAGGAACACTTGCAGAAAACATGGAGCGCAATCCCAGAACAGAGGCATTTCCTGGGAGGTCGGTAGATGTGTTTAGCCTTGTACAGTGACCACAAATCTCCCAAGAGATACTCTTCACTTAAAAAAAAAAAAAAAAAAGTCGCCAACACTGGCCTCCTGGAAGTCTAGCACTGAATGTAGAAGGTACATAATTCTTTTTTCCAATAGGTTCTGCTGCTAGGTCTTCATTGAAGAGGTCAAGGAGTTTCTGGGACATGGTTGATGGATAAATCAGAGAGAAGCTGCCAGAAAGAGGTGGAAGAATTTGGAATTTAGAGTCAGACAGAAAAGTCTGGGTTCAAAGTCTACTGCTACCATGTGCTGAGTGTCCTTGAAAAGTTATTTAACTCTGTGCCTCGGTTTCCCCATCTGTAAGGTAGAGCCGGTAATCTTGACCTCACAGGGCTCCTGTAGTTGGACCGGAAGAGTGGGGCTTCCTGGCTTGAGATGCTTGATAAACATTTTCCACCAGGGATTAGAAATTCCTCTAATTTACTAATTAGGGAGTAGGATCTTTTAAGTCTGCATTTAGACTTTCATCCCCCCATCACAATGGTCTAGGATGTTGCTAATAATTTTCATAATTCCTAATAAGGAATTAGTTTGCTTCCTGGTCTTAAAAAAAAAATGTTTTTAGCCAGGTGTGGTGGTGCACACCTGTAATCCCAGCAGCTCAGAAGGCTGAGGCAGGAGGATTGCAAGTTCGAAAACAGCCTCAGCAATTTAGTGAGGCCCTAAGCAACTTAGCGAGGCTCTGCCTCAAAATAAAAAGGGCTGGGGATGTGGCTCAGTGGTTAAGCGTCCCTGGGTTCAGTCCCTAGTACTAAAAAAAATTTTTTATTATGATCTTCTAATGCCAGACCCTCCCCATGACCCCAGAAGGATGGAAAGCAGCAGGAAAAGTGTAGCTCGCCTGGAGGACATGAAGACATGATGGCTAGGACGACCTCACCCTGTCCCCCTGCTGGGCAGGGAGCAGCTTCCAAATCCATGGAAGCTTGACTCAAAGCATCCCCTAAGGACACCAGGTCTCTCTCTCGGTGAGGCCGTTAAGTTCCCCAGGGTGCTGAACCACCTTTGTCCTGGACTGTCTCAGTTTCTCAGACTCTGGGAGGACACTTCAGTGAGAGGACCGGTGCTGACATCAAAGTTGGGGGACTGGCAGACACCCCCCCCCCCAGACAAGCTACTATACTCCTTTCTTATTCTCATCCTTCTGGCTTCTAATCCTTTCATTAATAAGTCTCTCCTACAGAACTTGGTCAGGAGCTACTCCATTGCTCTTCAGGCCAGAGCAGAGAACGGGGTGCCTGTGTCCCAGGCACAACATGGCCGAGGTCAGAAACCTCTGTAGGCTTGTGAGTAGCCTGGGGGAAAATGATGTTTGTGGGAAAATATCAGAGCTGTGTATCCAGAGAGGGGAGAGCAGAAGCCCTGGTGGACGCCATCACCAGGACTGGCCCTCAATGACATCTCCTTTGCCCTCTCTCTTAGCGTTCTCCAGAGAAGCAGAACCAACAGGATAGAGAGAGATATAAAGGCATATTTTTGTGGGAATTGTCTCACACAATTATGGAAGCCAAGAAGCCCCAGGGTCTTCCATCCGCAAGCTGGAGACCCAGGAAAGTCAATGGTGTAATTGAGTCCAAGTCCAAAGTCCTGAGTGAGCCCAGGGGGACGCTGACCTAAGTGCTAGAGTTTGAAGGTCTAAGAACCAGGATCTCTGCTGTCCAAGGGCAGGAGAAGATGGATGTCCAAGCTCCAGAAGAGAGAGTGTTTGCCTCCCTTCCACCTTTCTGTTCCATCCATTTCCTCGATGGATTGGGTGATACCCATCCATGTTGGTGAGGTTGGGTCTTCACCCTCTGTTCACTAATTCAAATGCTAGTCTCTTCCAGAAACACCCTTGTAGACACATGCAGAAATAGCATTTTACTCTGGGCATTTTACTCTGGGCATCCCTTAGCTGAGCTGGTTGACACATAAAATTAACTGTCACATCCCTCTGCCCTGACCCTCTGGAAATCACATACCAGAGAAATAAAAACATGGAGAAAGAGCTTATTTTAAATATCTAGCAGATCATTATGTAAAAGATGTAAAAGCAGGTGATGTCCTGATCAGTACCATTTAAAGAGTGGGAATATGAATACTGAGTGGAATTTTCATGAGAGGAAGATGTCACTTGACATTGGAAGAATATGACAAAGTGACCCAAGAGAATTAGGGTTTATGCATCAATTAATTCATTTAAAAATTCACTGGGCACCAATTATGGATCAGGTATAGTTCTAGATGCTGGGGACATGCCACTGAGCCCAAATGGGCACATTTCCAATGGTACCTCCCCTTCCCTCCCTTCCTTCCTTCCTTCATCAAGAGTTCAAGTATTTAGTGTTGTCAAGAGCTGTGCAGGTGCTTAGGCTCCAGAAAATAGTAATCCAATAGATGGATGCAGGCACAGCAGCGTGGAAAATAGCAAACGAATGTGGAGTACTTTCAGTGGAATAGACATCAGGAATTCACTCAGTCCTCATTTTTGTTTGTAGAATTAGTTATTTTTCCTTCCAGGTGAGAAAGCTGAGATTCAGGCTAAGAAACTTGGAAGATTATAAAGCAAGAGAGAGGTAGAGTGAGACAACAAATCCACCAAGTCTGATTCAAAGTTTATGTTCTTAGGCAGTCAATGCACGCATAGTCTATAATAGGGTGAGCTGGTAAAACACCTCTCCAAGAAAAACATAAAATAAAACCCTAATTTGAAACTCCTGCCAATTATCTTGGTGTAAATACTCCTGTGGCCAATTTAAGTTACCAATGGTGTAACAAGTGATTCCAAAAAATTCCTGAAATTTTACTAATTAGTCCGAGTGAACAGGGGGGAGGTAGAATCCAGCATGTGGCTGAGGTTAGATAGGAAATGAAGTGAAGAAGTTTCTGGAAGAGAAGCCCCTAATCCAGCTTTAGATATTTAGTTGCAGAACTCAAGATGAATGAAATATAAGCTCCCTCCACATAGGTCATTTTTAAAATTTTATTTGTAGTACTGTTGTTCAACATTTCCTTGGATTCTTTGAGATGTCCCCATATCCTTCCAACCAATTTTTTCTTGCTCAATTTGACTCAAATTGAGTTTTGTTATTGAAATTAAATATGAACAAATGTAGAGGGACCTCTCCACTGATATCTTTTGTTACTGGAATCAGGAAAGTGATCTTCAGTGGAGCAGTAGCAGTGTGCTGGTGTCAATTAAATACAGTTTCAGTGAATAGACACATTCTTCTGATAATTCAGGGACCTGTACTCCCAAAACAATGGAAGTCATCACTCTACCGGGGAAAAACCTAGCAGCAAGATCCCTGGGTGGACTTAAACATGATTACACACCATTAACTACTTGGCAGAGAGACTGAGAGAGCATTTGGACCACAAATAACATAAACTAAGGTTGGAAAAGATGGTGTCGATCAAAAACATATCAGTGATGAAGATGAATTACACTGAAATTATCACAGAGCTCCTTAGTAAGTAAAAGTCAATTTTTAAGAAAAAAATCCGATAAGCTACATTTTAGAAATTCAGCTAGAGCATAAAATAATAACTGTGATGTTCCTGAGGTCTACCTTTACTTGGCAGGTCAGTGGATATGGACTTAAGTCTCAGCTTTTTTCTAGCTCTGTGACCTTGAGCAAATTCCTGTGCATCTTGAAGCTAGCTTCAGGCTGCATTTGTATATTGTGAGATAAATAATTCAAGATGCCCCTGAGAAGGAAAAGGAGAACATGTGGATCCTTTGGTGTCAGGCTGGCCCATAATTAATATTCAAGAGCTGCTGTCAACAGTGATGATGATGATGACGATGATGATTCCAACTCAAGTTCCCCTCAAGCAGAAAACCCTTCCTGCCCACTCTATCACTGACCCATTTCCAAACCTTCAGGGATGGTCCTGATGTAGTCCTCATCCACACAGCTCATCACCTGTTTGCTCAGCATCAAGGCCTGTGTTTCAAGCAACCTCTGATTTTTTTCACATAATGGTTGACAGCATGAGATTTGATATCAAACTGCATGTCAAAGTGATTTGGTCATTTTCTCAAGATATTACAGCTAATAAGTGACTAAGTTCAAGTTTAAAACCAAATCCAAACTCTTCACTTGTACTTCACCTGTCCTCCCTAGTAGGTCTCATCTGTGGATGAAGCTTAGTGCTGTGCTCTTGGAACCTACTCGTTATTTTCATTAACCAACGTTCTTGTTGGGTTTCCAAATGCCCTATTAATCTATAATGGGGTCTATCAATTGATTCTGGCTCAAATCAATGTCAAGCACATGTAGAGAATGGATCCACTCCCTCTTTGACTCCCAGCATTGCAGCTACAGGGTAGTAGAATTAAAATGGAAAGTATCTGGCAATGCCTCATCAATAGCACTTGGTGTCAAGAACGATGGTGGACAAGGTTCATGATGGACTCAGCATGGTTTGATTGTACCTGGTGAGGAATTACAAGGCTACTGGTGTTCGTGTCCCAACTAATTTAGTTTAATTTTCTTCTAAAACTGTGGACATTTTTTATTAGAGCTTTGTAGTTGGGTTCATTCCAACAAAATCATACATGGAATTCAATTTCAGTTCATGTTGTCCCTTCTGCCCTCCTACCTTCCTTCCCCTCCACCATTCTCTTTCTCTACTCTGCTAGACTTCCTCTCCCTCATCTATTTATTTATTTTGGATTGGTTCTTTTTACTTATACAGAAAGGTGAAATTGCCTGTGGTATATCTAGGCACATCACATGGTTTCTTTAACAGTTCATTCTGCTCATCCCTCCACTCTGCTTCTCAATCTCCTTCATTTTTATTTTTTAAATTTTTTATGGTTCTAATTAGTTATACATGACAGTAGAATGAATTTATACATTTTGATAAATCATACATAAATGGAGTATAATTTCTCATTTTTCTGATTGTACATGTTGTAGGGTCACATCGGTCATGCAGTCACACATGTACACAAGGTAATTATGTCTGTTTCACTCTACTATCCTTTCTACCCCATACCCCTCCCTGTCCCTTCACTCCCCTTTACCTAATCTAGAGTAACTATTCTTCCCTAGTGGTCCGCCTTTTATTGTGAATTAGCATCTGCATATCAGAGAAAATATTTGGCCTTTGCTTTTTCGGATTTGGTTTATTTCACTTAGCACGTTATTCTCCAACTCCATTCATTTACCAGCAAATGCCAGAATTTCATTCTTCTTTAAATCTGAGTAATATTCCATTGTGTATATATACCACATTTTCTTTATCCATTCATCTGTTGAAGGGCATCTATGTTGGTTCCATAGTTTAACTATTGTGACTTGAGCTGCTATAAACATTGATGTGGCTGTGTCACTGTAGTATGCTGATTTTAAGTCCTTTGGGTATAGGCCAAGGAGTGGGATAGCTGGGTCAAATGGTGGTTCCATTCCAAGTTTTCTGAGGAATCTCCATACAGCTTTCCATAATGCACTACTGATCTTCCCTATGATACCCTAACCTTCCCTTCTCCTTTATTTTACTCTAGCTTCCACATATGAGAGAAAACATTCAAACATTGAGTTTCTGTGTCTGACTTATATACTCAGCATGATGTCCTCCATTTCCATCCATTCACCAGCAAATGCCCTAATTTCATTCTTCTTCCTGTCTGGGTAGATCTCTATAGTATCTATATACCACAACTTATTAATCCATTCATCTGTTCGTGGTCACCTGGGTTGATTTCATAATTTGGTTATTGTGAATTGTGCTGCTATGAATACTGAGGTGGCTATTTTGCTGTAATATGCCGATTTTAGTTCTTTGGGGAAACTACCAAGGAGTGGGATAGCTGGGTCATCTGGTGGTCCCATCCTGAGTTTTCTGAGGACTCGCCCTATTGCTTTCCAGAGTGGTTGCACGAGTCTGCAGTCCCACCAGCAACGCACAAGTGCACCTTTCCCCCGTGACCTCACCAGCATTTTTTATTGTAAAACCAGATATCTGACCAGTTCACCTGATGGATGCCCATGCTGTCCCCGTCCAGAGCCGCCTTACCATCAGTGTCATGGAGACCCCTTGAACACACGGCTCCTGCCGCTGCTCCGTGAGCCTCCCCTCACCAAGAGCCGCCCCGATCGTTCAGGTCCCAGTGGGTCCAGGAACGGGCTCTCGACGCAGGCTCGAGGGTTCTGGCCCCAGGGCTACGCTCCGGAAGCCATGTGAACTTGGAGTATTTGTGGGCTCTCCCATGCCCAGTTCCTGCGTCTACCTAACAGGTGTGGTGCCCAGGCACCCAGGCTGCTAAAGGAGTAAACAGGAGTCACCTCTGAAACAGGCAAGAGATTGGTTCCCGGCGCCCGCGCTCCCCTGGGCTCTCTAGTTACCAGCCACCAGGAGGCCAAGCAAAATGTGCAGCCCCGCTGGCCTCTGGGGAAAGGAGGCAGAGGACCTCACCCTTCCACTCCTCATCCCTCCTCCCCCACCCCACCTCCCAGGAGGATGTCCTGCTGTCCCCCTGCACTGGGAGAACACAGGCCCCAGTCAGTGCCGGACACAGAGACCTGCACCTCCCAAGGCCGCTGTGTCCCGCTGGGGTCAGTTAGCCCGTTTCAGCATTTCTACATCCTGACGGGTCATGCCAGCCTGGTTTGGAACATGGCCAGTGCCTGACCACCTGATGACCACGCCACCAGCGCTCTGGGTTTCCCAGGTAGTTCAGTCTTCCGGGGAAGAGCATCCACAAGAGACCCCCTCCTTCAATCTCTCCTGCCCCTCTCCCCCTCTCTCCCTCTCCCTCCCCCTTTCTCCCTCCCCCCCCTCTCCCTTTCTTTCCCTCCCTCTCCCTCTCTCCATCCCCCTCTCTCTCCCTCCCCCCCACCTCTTCTTCTGAGGGTCAATCATCTCAGTCTCTTTCTACACATTTCCTTCAGTCTCTGTGTTTTTCCCAGACTCTGCTGTGTGTCATCCCATCTCTTCCTGTGTCCCTGTCCCTCTCTCAACCTCCCATTTCTACTTCTTGTGCCCTCTCTATCTCTTAACCATATCCATTCAACGTGCGCCCTCTGGATCCACCTCTCTGAATTGACCGACTCCCACTTAAAGAACTGTGGACGTGGGCCTTGATCTCATCTAAGCTCGGTTTTGCACTTAAAAAGCCGGGGAAACGCTAACATGTATTCACAGAGTCACGATGAAGAATACATAAGACGAGGCAGCTGGGACACCGAGCATAATGGCCAGCTCCGAGCGTGCACTTGACCAACAGGGACTGTCACTGTTGCTCCACCTCCTTTGATCCCACATCTGCTTATTCCAGGTGCCCCTTCTTCCCTTCTTTTTCTCCATGGCTGTATGTCTCTCTGTCTTCCTCTCCTCCTCCCGCCCCCCCCATCCTCTCTCTCTCTGGACAAAGGCACACTGTAGCTCCTTTCCCCAATTTGCTCATCCACATTGAGCTTTTGATGGGGTACAGACGCCAGGCCACCCATGAAAATCAATTAATTATAATGCAACCCCCGTGGTGCAGAGACAGCAGAGCCCCTGCCAGGTTGCTCAGGAGATGGCCCAGGGGTTCCGTGACGACAGGGCTGGCACCGGCGCTGTCTCCTGTGCCATGGTAACCTCCTGCTGTGCGTCACCAGGAGATTGCTTGCTGGGTGAGCCGGGAGATTAACGGCAGAGCCTGCGGAGCGCGAGCCCCGCGGAGGGAGCATAGCTCAATGCAGTTCATCTGAACGCCCGTTCTTAACTCAAAACACAAATTTAGTTGCCACTAGAAGTCTATAAAGAATTAATTAGGGAACTTCACAAACAGTCAAAACTCATAAATTTGTCACTGTAGAGAAGAATCATTTCCCTTGTCAGATGTGAAGCATGGTTGTCAGAGATGGAAACAAAGGAAAACACTAGAAGCAGCAGCCTGCTGTCTCATTTCCTTTCCCCGGTTTGAAGAAAGAAGGCAGTCTGAGACGGGGAGGATTCAGAACCCACAATGCTCCCGGACCCCGCACTCCATGAGCAGGAGGGCGGCCATGTCTGATGTGTTCACCACCAGAGCCCAGTCCACAGCGTGGTGCCTGGTGCAGAACAGGAGCTAAAAATATTTCCTAAGTTGACAAAGATTACAAAGGAGGCAGTTGGCAGGGAGGAGACTAATGGCCCACATCTCCGGCAATGGATCTGGTTTCTCTCTGCTGCTTTTCTCTACTTCCTGTAAGACAGGAAGTGACATGGCGGCACCATCTGAGCCTCCACCCAGCCGTGACTCCAGCAGCCCCAGTAATAACTCCAACCATGGCCTCAGAACACCAACGGGCTCAGCTCAGTCCTAACCTGTATTAGCTCCTGTTTATTAAGTGTATCTGTATCATACAGTGTTTAGGAGAGATAATTGAGACATTCATTTGAAGATAGATCTTAGCTATGGTTTTGTTACAAACAGAAGTGAAAGGGGCTGTCTTCATTTGCTATAACAAAATACCACAGACTGGGTGGTTTAATCAGCAGAAATTTGTTTTCACACAGTTATGGAGGCTGGAAGTCCAAGACCAAGATGTTGGTGGGACAGGGTTCATTCTGAGGCCACTTGCAGATGGCTGCCTTCTCAAGTGGTCCTCACGTGGTACCTCCTCGGTACACATGTGCTCCTGGGGTCTGTATGTCCAGACTGCTTCTTTTCGAAGGATGTCCATCAGATTGGATCAAGGCCACTCTATGGTCCTAATTTTAACTAAGTAACCTGTTTAAAGCTTCTGTATCCAAATATGATCACATTCTAATTTACAGGAGGGTAGGAATCAACCTATGGATATTGGACAGACCCAGTACAACTCGTAACAGGCCCTTCATATTCACTCTTGTTTAATTACACTTCCCAATAATTTGAAAGAAAGCAAAAAATTATCTTCCCACTGGTCCTGAGCTGAGATTACTCTTATAAATCATTTGACCTAAAAAATATTTTCCCAAAGGATCTGTTAGCAAGCAAAGAGCCAGAGCTGAAGGCCAGAATGTACTCTCAGACCCTGGAAAGTGCATGACAGAGCCTCCACCCAGCCTCTTGCCCTCTCTGCTCCTCTTTAGGAGGGATGTGTGGACCACCTGGTCCACAGAAGCCCATCCACTGTAACACTAGCTGCACAGAAAGGACCTGCAGAGTCTCGTGTGCAAAATATAAGTTAGTGAACAAAAGGAGCCTGCTCCTGTCTTGGAGAGCTGGTGTCTGGACTCCTGGTGGTGGTACCTGTGGCTGAAAAAGACACTGAAACCATGTGACCAGAAACAACAAAAAAGCCAGGTAATGAAGGTGTGCAAACTCATGACGGGCTTTATCAGGGCAACTCCTCCCTCTTGCCTGGCACCCAAGAGGTGGGCGCTGGCGGGACAGGAGGAAGACAATCCCGCCCACGACTTACAGAAAGGAAACTAAATGCACGGGGTGGAGGACCACTCCAAAAACTCCCCCGGACCCCACAAGCAGAGGACTTTGGAGACCACCGGTCTACAAGCAAACCCCGCTTCTGTTTAAAAGGTGATCCGAAGGGTGGCCTTCCAGAACGCATCCTTCTGGGGCCAACGTTTTCTCTGTGAGGGGGAAGCTGTTGGCACTGCCAATCAAGTGCGACCTCGGCCTCCTGGTTCTGTCCTACCAGACGTGCCCCCTCTAAGAGCAGAAAGGGAATCTCACCCTGCGACCAAGAACATTTTACACCAGTTGAACACAACGATAAAGACAGGACCTGAGAGCAAGTGAAGCGACAGCAGGGACCTTGGACACGGCGTGAACCGGAGGGTCTCACTCCTGTGGGGCTCATGATGGCTCCCCAGACCTTGCTCATTAGCATCCACCCAGAGCCCTGGTCTTGGGTGATCTGTGTGGTGTTAGGCTGAGTGTTTTGGGGTACCCTCGGGGCCTGCATTTCTGCCCGTCTGTTTTTCTCCTAACGTCCACTGTACTTCTGGCTTCAGATACTGACTTCCAACTCCTGGGGCCAACTGTGGTCCTGGAGATTCGATGGGATTGGGGTGCCTGCGTGGAACTCACTCCAGACCATCTCGTTGCCACACCCTTGGTAGGGATTTCTTCCGTCCCTTCGCCAGTACCCAGAATGGTGGAGTCTCCACTTTCTCCATATAAATTTGTACCAAAGCCACCCGCCTCCTGTACATCTGCCTCTTATCAAACTAAAAAATATCACCTGCAAATAAAGGCCACTGCTGGTGGTGCTGGCGGGGTGGTGACCAGCTCCACAGCCCTCACGCCTCCCTAAGCTTCTCCATCCCCATCTCCAGCACTCTCCATGCTGGGGCTGGCTGACCCTTTCCTGTGGGGCCAGGTTCAGAGCACCTCTGCCTCCACACTCCAGATGCCAGCACCGTCCTTCCTCCAGACAATTAAAAAGGTCCCCAAGTATTGCCACATGTCCCCTGAGGGGTAGGGGCAAAATCTCCCCTGTCTGAGAATCCCTCAAACACCTGGTGTTACATGAGGACTTGGACCAGATTCTGAAGTCCCTGGATGCACTACAGTTCTACAATATCAGAAAATGATGTTTAAGACAGTGGTGTGGACGGGGTGGGAACAAGGCAGGAAGGGGAGCTTGGAATCAGGGCCCCATGGACAGGGGACCCTCATGACGCCATCTGAGCTCATTTCCCCTCCTGCCCTGCCTCCCACATCCAACCCTGCAGGAGTTGAGGCACGGAGGAGAGGAGACCGTCAGCTCAGGAGTCTGAGATCCACGGCCGAGATTCCAGCGTGCGACCAGCGCACTGCGGCCGGGTCTCCCTTTCTCTTGAAGGCCTGGGTGCATCTCTCGGGCTGCGCACCCCTCCCTGGCGCTGCGCTCCCACGCCCCTGAGGACCGGGAGCTGTGCCTCCCTCTGCTCCCTTCCAGTGAGATGCAGCAGCCCCCTCGCTGCGGGCCTGGGGGACCTCAGATGTGCAGGCTGGGGGCAGCCAGAGCAGCACCCCCGGGACCCCCCACCAGCCGACGTCGCATGCCGAGATAAGAGGCGCAGAGACCCACCAGCAGCTTCCTGCAGTGACGCGCAGCCACAGAGCCAAGCTGCTATAACTGCTCCCCACGATTCCTTCCATCATTAATGACTCTCACCAGACCCTGGGGACGGGGGCTCTTTGAGGACAGTCCCCAGCCCTGAAACCGACACAGCCAAGATGATCAGACCTCAGCTTCAGGCCCCATTCCACCCACCTCCCTGCGGGTTTGCCCCGGGATTCCCTGACCTTCCCTGACCTTCCCGTTAGAAGCTCTTCCACTTAGCTGGGCCGCATTTCTGTCTCACGGCCCTGCCCACCACGCCTCCTGTGTCCCATGCTGGAAGCGATCGATGGATTCGAAGAAGCTTCCTGTGCTGCTGGTAGTCTTTCTCCTCCCTCGGCTATGTTTAACCCTGTGGGCACTGGGCTGGTGTGAATCGACTTGTGGCTTTCGTTCCCGTGCGGATGAGACACTGTCCTCACTGAGACTCACGGTGGAGGGCTTGCTGGGGCTGTTCCACCGCCTCTCTCCTCCCGTGGACAGGGACGCCTGTTCTGCTTGGGAAAAGAGGGAGCCTCTCTCAAACCCAGAGGCAGCGCACTTCTCTGGAAGGATGGCAGGCAAATGAGGGAGCCCCCGCTGGCCGCCCCGCCCTTGGGTTCTCCATCCAAGTCACCCCAGCTGCACGGCTGCTGGGAGCCAGGCTTCATGCTGGCAAGAGGACAGGACCATGGGAAGGTCACAGTCCCTGCCCTCCAGGCGGGAGTGAGTCTGATGTGGGAGCAAGCTGGCGATTGTCATCTTAGGGTGGGACATGGTGGCAAGAACAAGAGCGGGGACACAGCCACTGTGGGTCTGGGGTCGCTTAGGTTGTGTCAATACTGTGCCGACAAGGAGCCAAGTCCAGGCTCTGGAGCCAAGAGGCCCCAGCGCCAACACTGACTCGGGCACTCACTGTGACATACACTTGGAGAAGTCACTGCCTCTGTAGCCTCCAGAGGGGGCGCTTGGGACCAGTCGGGTCCCCTCTCTCAGCCTCAATCTCCTCACCTGTAGAATGGGAGCAATAATTGTGCCTGCCTTCAGAGCTGTGTTGGAGATCAAATGTATCACACGATGCGCCACAGAGGCCGTGCTCTCCATGACCCCACAGGGCAGGCTTATTACCATCCCCACTTTAAAGAGGAGGAAACTAAAGATCTTACACCCAGCATGTGGCAGCCCTGAGATCTGAACCCGGGTCTGCCGCAGACACAGCCACGCTGTGGACTGGAGCTGCGTGGGAAGGAGATAAAGCATTCTGAGGTCAGTGAGGACAGGACCTTTGGAGGCACATCTTGGACCTTTGGAGGCACATCTTGAGCCTCTGCCCTGGGTGCTAGAGTGTGAAGACAAGAAGAGTCCCAGGTGCCACAGGAGGAGACCAGAAGGACCGTCCACCTCCACCCTGATTCTCCCTCTCCGCACCTCCACGGAGCTGTAGCACCCCGCCTCTGACTGAGCTTCCCACTCCAACGTCTGACCCACACACGTCTCGATGCCGCCACAGCCAGTCCTGGACACAGATGTCCAGGCCGTGCTTCCCGTCCTGCCCTTTCTCCAGCGCCCTCCACCCTGGGACGTGGCACCACCATCTCTTAGCCACTCGGCCCAAACCCTGAGGAACCTGCTGAACGCTCCTGTGCCCCGGGAAGGCACCTCGGTTCCTCTGGTTCTCGTAAGCCCACCTGACCCTTCCACCTGGCCACTCACACCTCTCCCTCTCCTCACCCACCATGGTGAGCCAAACCACCCTCCTGTCTAGACCCGGCAGCTGCTGGTACTTCCTGGAAAGCTTTCCTGCTTCCTCGACAGATTATTACTGATGCAACATCAGAGAAAACTTCTGAGAACAAAGCAGATCTGCTCCCCAACCAGAAGGCTCCTAATGGCCCCTATGTATTTATAACAAAATCTTAATTCCTCCCCTTCTAAAACCCCTGCTCGTGCCTCAGCCACACCGCCTTCCTGCTCCATCAGGTCTTGGAACTTACTGCTCCCTTAGCCTCAAAGTTGATGTTGAGGGGTCTGTTTCCTCCTTGTGTCACTGGATCTCTGGTCAAAGCTCAACCTTGACCCCCCAGTCAACCTCTGTCCCATCTATTTCTATACTTGCACAGCATTAACCACCCAATCGTTTCCTGGTTTTGTTCAGTAAGTGGCATGAAAAGTGAGACCTTGTCCATTTGGGTTATTGACCTTCAGGATCTTGAACACAATCAGGTACATAATAGGGCCTGGCACATAATGGCTGCTCAATAAACATGTGCACCATTCAAACACAAAGGAATTGCTTTCTTTCTCTCCCCGTCTTGACTTCCTGTCTCTCATTTCCCATCTCTTAAATCCACTGCTTGCAGAATAAGGACATAGGAGAGAATGTCCCAAGCGCAGTCATTCGTGACCAGTGGATAAAACCCAAGAACTCTTAAAGTGTAATGAAGAATTCTAAATTCCAAACTGTACCCTGAGAAAGGTGCATCTGCAGTGTTTACCAGCCTCAGGAAAGTGGCTCCTCATCTCCATGAATATCAATGAGGAGGGGTCGCTCGACAACCACCTTCCAAGGAGACCTGGCGCGTCCGTGGTCACCGCAGGCTCTCCCAGCTCAGTCTCTGATGCGCACCCCTAAATTCACTTCGTTAGTTTTAATTATCCCTGCCACGAGCAGGCAAAGGCTTTAAAGCTATTTCAGAAACGGAATCAGTGAACGTGGAGGCTGGGTAACTTCCTCCAGGGTGCTGGGCTGCACTGGCCCGGCGCCAGACAGGGAAGCACATGGCTCATCCTTGGCTGGATGGGTCTCCTTTGTCTGGATTCATGATTAGCAAATCTGCCTCCCCTGACCCAGCCCTGGCTGAACCCTTCCCACCTCCCGCCATGTGATTCTGCGTCTGGTCATGGGTCTCTCTATACCTGCGCCTAACACCTGCGCGTCCCGCACTAGCGCAGCAGCCATGGGAAATCTCCATGGAGCCCTCTCCCTCCATCTCTCCCTCCATCTCGCTCGCTCTCTCTCTCCCTCTTCTCCCTCTTCTCTCTATCCCTCCCTCTTCCTCTCTCCCTCTCCCTCTCTCTCTTTCCCTCTCCCTCTCTCTCTCCCTCCCTCTCTCCCTCCCTCCCTCTCTCCCTCTTCTTTCTTCCATCTCTCCTTCCCTCTCCCTCTCTCTTTCTTTCTCTCTCCCTCTTTCTCCTTCCCTCTCCCTCTCCCTCCCTCTCTCCCTCTCCCTCTCCCTCCCTCTCTCCCTCTCCCTCTCCCTCTCCCTCTCTCACAAGCCAACCCCCTTTACCTTCCCTGGGCTCCAGGCTTCCGCTCTGCCCCCCACCTGCTCTCCATTCAGCAGGGAACCTACTGCTTATAAAGATGTCACAGGGCACGCCTCCACGTGGACTGAGTCCCTACCAGTCCTACAGGACCCTGACTGGCCCCACCCAGCACCTGGTCACTCACCCTGCCTCCTGGAGCCTCGGGAACCCACCCACCCGTCCCCCTCCTCGGCACCTTGTGTTTTCCCTTACATCCACGGGGACGTGCTGCAGCAAGTGTCCATGGCTTTGCTCCTTCATGTCCCTGAGTCACAGCTTGGCCAAGTGCCACCTCCTCTGCAAAGCCCCGGCCACCCTCAGTCACCTCACCCCATCGTCTTTATCCAACGCCCTGGTCTTTCTTCCAGGCCCAGCACGATCAGCTCCCAGCTTCATAGACTAAACATCCCCACCACCTCCCGCCCCTGCGCCCAAGGGTGCGTCCGGGAAGCCAGGTCTCATTGTCCCTGGACAGGAAGAAGCCATTCCGAGAACCTCCCACTGACCGGAGAGAGTAAGAGGGGCGGGCCGGGGAGAGCTGTGAGCACGGGCCCAGAGAGAAGCCCCTCATGAGGAAGACACACCAGTAAGCAACACAGGAATCAGCCCCTCCGCCACGTAAGTCACATGCATTGTGTCCCCTCTGGAAAGTCATTTCAGATCCGAGTCCCTGTTTCTTCTAAGTAGGGAGGAAAGCCACACGCAGAAGGACGAGGTGGCTCTCCAGGCTCATGCCGCGGGACGCGCCTCTTCAGCCACTTTTATCAGGCACAGCGTGACCTTCCCGGTCCCACTGACTTCACGCCTTCCTGGAAGAAAAGGAAGAGGGACACCAAGAGGGAAGTAAAAGCGTGTGTCCACTCGCTTCACCCATGACGAACTGCCGTGTGCCCCTGCCCTGGGGACTCTGCCTGCGTCCCCCGACGGTCCACTCCGGGGAAGGACGCACGTAACTCGAAGGGGCCGCCACACTCCTAAGATCGCAGTGACCAAGCCGCTCCCTCTCTTGGTCTTCTTGGCACTGGATGCAAAGAAGTCCGAGAACTTCCAGAAGCTACCGTGCACCATTTGAGTGGGAAGCTTCAGATTTTATGGAACCAAAAAACAAAGTCTTGCAAGGACGTGGTAAGCAACCCCCGCCAGGGCACTCGGACAGGACCCACGTCACACATGCTCATAAAGCACTGGGTGCTGAGACCCACGATGCCAACAGCCGGCTGGCCCGGGCATCTGGCCAGACGGCCATCTTGCCAGAGCTCGACGGGCGGGGGGCACGGGCGCCCTGAGAGTCCAATTCCGCCTGCAGCTCCCCCACCAGGGGTGTGTGTGCCCACTCCCCGGGCAGCCCCGCTAAGGTTCTCCTCCCCTGGCCGGGACATCCTGGCTCGGTTGTGGTGAGGATCCAGGGAAGAGGGAGGTGAGGAGCCTCGTCCAGCAGCCTCTGGTCCGTCGCAGGCACTGGGTTCACGGTGAGCACCGCAAGCAGGTACGGAAGGAAAGAGGACGGAGGGACGGGCAGGAGGAGGAAGGAAAGAGGAAGCACGGGAGGGTGCGATAAAGACACGTGTCCATTTTGGCTAAGACCTCTGCAGTGGAAGAATTTGACCAAAAACAGAATTTTTTTTTCAGAAAATCAATAAGCAGAAATAAAATGCACTCCTGCGGGAAATCTCAGAATTCGGCCACCCTTCCTATTCAAGAAAGGTCCCAACATCCCCATCCAGCATCCCAAAGCCAACGCCCTTCACTCCTGCTTCCCGTCCGAGCTGGCACGACAGCTGTACGACTAGGTACCACCCACGGATTCGGAATCGCGCTGCAGCTCGGTACGGGCATCAACCTTCACAAGGTCCAACTCCTTTCAACAGAGATCCCCGTTCAGAGAATATCATAAGGAAGTGCTCCAGGGCACAGGGTTTGTGCATAATATAGAACATGGAGAAGAGGAAACGCCCAGCCATTCAGGACCAGGGCCCTGGTTTACCAGACCAGGACACGTTAGCACTGAGGACCCTTAGCCTGTCATTAGAATTATGCTTATGACATTCTTTTTTTGAATTTTTAATTTGTTCTAATTAGTTTACAAAACAATAGAATGCATTCATACGTTTTGATAGAGCATAAATAAATGGGGTATGAATCCTCATTTTTCTGATTATACATATTGCAGGATCACATGGGTCATGCAGTCATACATGTACATGAGGTAACCGTGTCTGTTTCACTCTGCTATCCTTCCTTCACCCACGCCCCTTCCCCTCCCTTCACTCCCCTCTACCTAATATAAAGTGACTCTACTCTTCCCTACCACCCCTCCACCCCTTATTATGAATTAGCATCTGCGTATCAGAGAAAACATTCGGCCTTTGTTTTTTGGGGTGTTTGTCTTAGCATGATACTCTCCAACTCCATCCACTTACCAGCAAATGCCAGAATTTCATTCTTCTTTAAAGCTGAGTAATATTCCATCATATACATATGTGTGTGTGTATCATTTTCTTTATCTATTCACCAGCATGACCAATGTACAACATGTACAATCAGAAAAATGAGAAATTACACTCCATTTATGTATGATTTATCAAAATGCACAAGTGCATTCTACTGTCATGTACAACTTAATTAGAACAAATAAAAATTTTAAAATAATATTTTTTTAAAAAAAGAAGCAAAGGGGAATAGTTGGGGACTGTGGCAAGTTCCTGCCCCATCAGTTGGGAGTGGCTGGGTCAGTACCAGGTAGGTGCTACCACGTGGGAACAGAAGCCCAGTTTTTGCCGGACTTCTGTTTTTCTATCCAGAAATTCATATTTTATGCAGAGACCTCACACGTTTGAGTACTAGCCAACGTCAAAGTGCCATTTCTGGAAACAGGAGTGTGGTGAAACTATGAGAAATCAGCCCTATTTGTTTGATGGCTACGAGGACATGGTACTTTTCTCCATTTTTTAAGTAAGAACAAAGAAAGACAAAATTGCAACCCCCGCTAAAACATCGCCGTGCCTGGTGTTCACCACACCATCCCTCCAGGATTCTTTGACCTGTGTTAGGCCAGCTCCCCCTGCACCCCAGGCCTGGTGCCAGCTGCAAGGGAGACACAGAGACTGTTTCTTATGGCAAGACGGCTATGACCTTCTTCAGGGGTGAACATAACTCCACCCTTCCAAATTTAAGAGGTCACAAGACGAGAGTAGCCTTGCACAATCACCAAACAGAAGATGGGGCAGACCTAGGGTGCGAGAGGCTGGGCCATGTTCCTCTTTCCCCGGGAGGGCAGACTCCCCTGCGTCTCCCCCACCCTCAGCCACACAAGCCAGCCTGGCTGTGGGGTTTCAATGACACATCAGATTAATTTGCTTGACAAACAAGAGGCATGAGACACACGTCATGGAGAGGTGGTCTTGCTGCTCTTTTTACAAAATCACCTCCTGGGATGATGCCGGCTGAGCTGGTGGGAGTGGCTGATCAGGGGCCACCATGAGAACAAGCCACCCTTCTGATGAAGAGTTCGGCCAGACCGCGAGAGTGTCTGCAGGGCTGGAAATGATCCGAGTCTACAAGCAGAACCCAGGACACCACGATTTGTTTGTAGGGCTGCATCCTTGCGAGTGTTGTCATGTGGCGACCAAAAGAAAATAAGACCTGAAAGATCCCATAACTCAGAATTGGCTGGTGAGATCCAGGCGTCCTGGGTTGGAGCACATTCTCCCCACCACTGACCCATCCCTGGGCTCCTGCAGGCCACACGCATTGGCTGAGGTTCCTGTTAATCACCATAGTTGGTCACCAGCAATAACCGTGAGCCTTGCAAAGCCACTCTGTGCCTGACCATTGGTCTTCAATTCCATTTAACATTTGCAAGTCTTGGAATCTATAAATGACTCCAGCACGCCAAAGATTGGAGTGTTCAAAGAGCCGAAAAAATAGATGGTGTGTCTGGATTCAGAGGGAGTCAGCCATGCTGAAGGTCAGGGTAAGTAGAAGTCAGAAAGGAAGGGAAGGGTCACCCAGGTCAGGCAGCTCCCCAGAGCCTCCAGGGCAGTTTCCAAACGTACCGGGTTAGTTACTCACACACACACTCGCACACGCACACTCACACACACTTTCATCACACCGTGGGGTGCTTGGCCCTTATTGCAATATGACATTTTAACTTCTAGTGTCATTGTGGTTCAACACTTGCTACCTTGCTACACCATCATCTCCTCAGGGACAGGGACCATATCTGCCTCTCGTCACTGCATGCTCTGCATCCAGCAAAAACACAGGACCTGGTAGATCCTGTTCAGGGAGGATGTAAAGGGAGGAGGAGAGAGAAAGAAAGCACCCAGCTTATTCCATACTTCGCGAAATGGTAGGTATTAAATTATTTTAATGTTCTTTAGTAAATTCCCTTTGAATTGCGTTTTTCTGTCACTTGCAGGAATTAGGCTCCCTTATCACAAAACTTTAAGAGGATTTCTTTAATATGAGTTATATTAACCTGGGTATAACCCGGCCACAACTTTTCTTACACCACGATGGCACTGAAAATAACTCAGAGACTAGAATTCATAAATGAATTCAGCAAAGTAGCAGGATATAAAATCAATACCCATAAATCAAATGTGTTCCTTTACATTAGTAATGAATCCATGGAAAGAGAAATAAAGAACTGCCCCACTCACCATAGCTTCAAAAAAAAAAAAAATACTTGGGACTCAATCTAATAAGAGAGGTGAAAGACCTCTAAAATGAGAACTACAGAACACTGAAGAAAGAAATTGAAGCAGACCTTAGAAGATGGAAAGATCTTCCATGCTCTTGGATAGGCAGAACTAATATTGTCAAAATGACCATACTGCCAAAAGTGTTATACAGATTTAGTGCAATTCATATTAAAATCCCAATGAAATTCTTCATAGAAATAGAAAAAGCAATCATGAAACTCATTTGGAAAAATAAAAGACCCAGAATAGCCAAAGCAATCCTGAGCAAGAAGAATGAAGCAGGAGGCATCACAATACCAGACCTCAAACTACACTACAGAGCTATAGTAATAAAAACAGCATGGTATTGGCACCAAACCAGACATGCAGACCAATGGTACAGGATAGAAGACACAGAGACAAACCCAGAAAGATACAGTTATCTCATACTAGACAAAGGTGTCAAAAACATTCACTGGAGAAAAGATAGCCTATTCAACAAATGGTGCTGGGAAAATGGAAAGCTACATGTAACAAAATGAAATTAAACCTTTATCTCTTACCCTGCACAAAAATCAAACTGGATCAAAGACTTGGGCACTAGAACAAAGACCCTGTGCCTACTAGAAGAAAAAAATAGGCCCAACTCTTCACCATGTTGGCCTAGGATCTGACTTCCTTAACAAGACCTCTCAAGCACAAAAAAGTTAAATCGAGAATCAATAAATGAGATGGATTCAAACTAAAGAATTCTTCTCAACAAAAGAGACAATCAATAATGTGAAGACAGAACCTGCAGATTGGGAGAAAATCTTTACCACATGCACCTCAGATAAAGCATTAATTTCTAGGATACATAAAGAACACAAAAAACTTACACCAAAACCACAAATAACCCAATCAATTAATGAGCTAAGGAACTGAAGAGATACTTCACAGAAGATCAATTGATCAATAAGTATATGAATAAACATCGACATCTCTAGCAATTAGAGAAATCAAATCAAAACTACTTTAAGATTTCACTTCACACCAGAATGGCAATTATCAAGAATACAAGTAACAATAAATGTTGGTAAGGATGTGGGGAAAAGGTGCACTCATACATTGCTGGTAGGACTGCAAATGATGCGACCATTATGGAAAGCAATGGAGATTCCTCAGAAAACTTGGAGGGGAACCATTTGACCCAGCTCTCCCACTCCTCAGTTTATACCCAAAGGACTTAAAATCAACATACTACAATGTCACAGCCACATCAATGTTTATAGCAACTCAACTCACCATAGCTAAAATATGGAACCAACCTAGGTGCCCTTCAACAGATGAATGGATTTTAAAAATGTGGTATGTTTATATATACTCAGCTTTAAAGAAGAATGAAATTATGGCATTTGCTGGTAAGTGGATGGAGCTGGAGAATATCATGCTAAGTGAAATAAGCCAAACCCAAAGAACAAAAGGCCAGATGTTTTCTCTGATATATGGAAGCTAATTCACAATAAGGTGGGGGGACAGGGAAGAATAGAATTACTTTAGATTAGGCAGCGGGGAGTGCAGGGAGGGGAAGGGGCACAGGGGTAGGAAGGATAGGAGAGTGAAACAGACATAATCACCTCATGTGCATGTATGACTGCATGACCAACGTGATCCTGCAATATGTATAATTAGAAAAATGAGAAATGACACTCCATTTATGTATGATCTATCAAAACGTATAAATGCATTCTACTGTCATGTACAACTCATTAGAACAAATAAGAAATTAATAAGAGAAATCCGTGACTGTTTCAAGAAGAGCACAGGAAGGTCTCTGAAGCACCCAGGTGAGAGCAAGTGTTTGTGGAATGTTTTTTTAAACTACACTTTTTCAGGTGTAATTTTCTTACACTAAGATGCACACACTTTAGCATCTAGTGTGATAACTTGGATGAACATATACACTTCCAAGGGCAAATAAACAAATTAAAAACAAGAGGTCTGATTCTCCCTGGTGGAAATCAGGGAAAGACGCTGCCTCCTCTTCCCTTTCTTAGCCCATTTACTCTAGAAACTCGTACAGCCTTGCCTTGCATCTGTAGGGGATTCATTCCAGGGCCAACCTCAAATAAAAAGACCTCAGATGCTCAAGGCCCGGCTACAAAATGGCGCCGTACCTGCGCGGGACCCACACACATCCTCCACAGGCTTCCGTAAACCGCTTGTAAGACCCAATACAATGTAAGCATCTGTCACGGTGTGTCGTGTAGGGATAATGACAAGAAAAACGTCTGTATATGTTCAATACAGATGCCATTCTTTTCAAATATTTTCAACCCATGGCTGATTAAATTCCAGGATGTGGTAGGATTTGGAGGACTGATGACAATTGTAAGTTCTTTCTCTCTCCTTAAAATGTATGCAAATCTTTGTAAAAGCCAATTAAGCCTCTTGCCAGTGTCAGGACCCAGGACTGACACTTAACTCCAAGTTGCAAAACGGCCTCCTGTCACAGAGATGTGAGAAGTTTATTTTTCCTTTGGATAAAGCCAATTAGCAAACACAGATGGCCACCCCAATTACCAAGCAAATCCTGGTAGAACTGGGGTGGGGATGGAGGTTGCCGTGAGTCCTCTTACGTGGGGTCTACTAGCTGCTCATCTTGAGAACGTGTATGCAGGGGGTTGTGCCTGCTGGGCTATGTAGAAGGGTGAGGTTTCTTTCTGTCCGTGCAGCCCCCCAGCAGTTTGCCTTGATGTGGGTCACACTGGCTCAATGCTTATTCAGTAATGAAGAGGCTCTCTTGCTCTTGCCTACCTTCCTTCCTCTCCCACCTCTCTGAGCTGGCACTGGATTTTGCTTTTAAATTCTATTTCCCTGCAGAAATAGAAAGTTGCCATGTGCCCCCTGGAACTGAATCCCCAATTCTCCATCCCAAGCAACCACGGGTATGATTTCTATTACAGACGAGTTGTACCTGTTCTAGAACTTATAAACGGGCTCACGCAGAATTTACTCGTCAGCGTAACGTTTCTTTCACTGGGATATTTTTGAGATCCACCATGGTTGTGTGTGGCTGGGGATATTCAGTGAACAGCAGAACACTGTTCCAGAATTGTTTCCCATTCACCCAGCCATGGACGCCTGGGTGATTTCCAGTTGGACTATTATAAATAAAGGGTTTACCTACATTCATGTGAAAATCTGTGGACTTGCCTTTTCATTTCTCCCTAGATAAATAACTGAACATGGAACTGCTGAGCCGTATAAGAGCGTTTGTTTAGATTTTTAACCAACACACTCTTTTCTAAATGGTTGTGCCATTCCATACTCCTACGGGGAGCCCCCTTGTTCCACACCCTCACCAACACTTGGTATGGTGAGTCTTTTTAATTTGAGACATCCTAAAAAGTCTGCATCTCGCAGATCTGATTTTCAATATCTAACAGTAATGATGCTGGGAATCTGGTCACGTCAGGGACAGTCTGTAGAAATGTGGGGCAGGTCATATTGGGATCTATCTGCAGGGGATATAAAGTGCCCCCTGGAGACAACTCGTCCTGGTGGAGGAGAGCTCCCAACAGTAGTGGTCTAGGGTTGGAGGGAAAGAAAGAGTCTCTGCATTTGAATCTCCTTCCTTCCCAGCAGTGTGGATGGGTCTTGAAATCCTAGTGGGAAGGGGCACAATCAAAGCGTAAGCAAGACATTTGGGGGGTTTGTTAGCCTCTGTAACAACAGTGGATGGAGTACCTCCTGCATCCCAGCCACGGTTAAAAGGACTTCCCTTGAACTAACTCATCTAAGTCAAGCAACAACCTAGTGACAAAAGTTCTGTTACTGTCCCAACTTTACAGATGAGCCTAACCATGGTGGTAAGAAAATAAATAGTCTGCCAGGGTCAACCAACCCAACTGGAAGTAATGGAGTCCAAAGGCTTTCCGCCATGCTTCCGTGCTCCCATTCAGACTACCAAGCAACCTCAGATTTGGGGTTTCCTTGAACCACCCAGGAAAGCCAGTGAAGGGCAGGTGAGGAAGGAGGCTGAGGCTCAGAGGGAAAGCTGTCGGCCTGGGCTGCTCCACCTGGAGCGGAGACGCTCCGAGCTTGGAGCCTGGGTCGTCGGGTCCCTGACCCCTCTGCCAGGTGAAGGAGCGCAGCTCTGGGGGGACGTGGGCATCTCAGGGCTCCCTTTTCCTTTGGGCGCCTGGCATGGATGGCTTCCACCAAAGACACGGCTGGCAGGGAGAGAAGAGGACGGGAGAGGGTGGAGCAGGGAGGGAGTCCACCTGGCGACTGGGAAATCCTCGTGCTGGAGCTGAGACCTAGCTCACCCCCTGCTGGACTGGCCTGTGGGGAACAATGCCACCATTTTACTTCACAGGCTGCTTTAGAGAGCAGACAACTTGGCCTTGGCTGTTCTGGCCTCTCCGCAGCAGGCGTTCCTCCCAGGGGTGTCTGTGATTTGCTAAATGATGGACGTGATCCTGCAGAGGAGGCCACACCACGCGGCTCCAGGTTGGCGACACCCCTCCTCAGGCAGTCTGAGCTCGGGCCTCGCTGACAGGGCTACAGTGGGGGTTGAGCTGATCTTAAAATGACTCCAAAAAGAAGAACCGCCTGATAAGTGAGCAAGGCTCAAGTAGAACAATGGAACGGACACTTGCCCTCAGATTCAGGGGCAATTCTACCATTTACCAGCTGTGAGGCTTTAGGCAGCTATCACTTTCCCACACCTTTACAGTCTGTCACCTATAAAATGGAAATAATAGGGTCCCTGGTCACATGGCCTCTGTCAAATCATCTACTCTAATGCGGGGGGAAGATCTTTGAAATCATTGAACACATGAGGAAGACCTGAAGGGTAAGCCAATAAGCCACACAAAAATCACATAGGATATACCAGGCAGGGGAGGAAGGGCAGCAAGTTCAAAGGCCCTGGGGCACAAAAGGGTTTGTGCAGGCAGGAACAGAGACCACAGAGAGAAGGAAGAGAAAATTAGCCTCAGGCAAGGTCAGATCAGGCAGGACTTTCAGGACAAGGTAAGGAATTTGGAGCTTGTTCCAGGGGTGTGAAGTTGGTAGAGGACTTTGAAGAGAGAAGTGACATAATTTGCCATGAGGGAACTGGTCCACAATGCTGGTGAGGGAACTCGCACCTCGGCTGGAGGGTAAATGCACAGAACTCGGAGGTGGGAGGTGATGTTCTTGCTCTTGTGTCCCTCTGGCCTTGTCCTGAGTGCCAGTCATTGTGAAAGGGCCCCTTCCAGCGGCCAGAGGAAAGTTGCATCCAGGTACTGTGCCCAACCCCCCAGGCCGGGGACAGCTGACTCAAGGGCCAGGATCTGATCTAGCTAAGCTTGTTAAAGCTCCCCGCTTTGCCCATACGGTCATGAGGTTAGTGAAGGAAGCATCCCGACCTGGCCTCAGAGTGTAACCCGCTCCTGGGGCTGAACCCGGATCCTGCCTTGCAGAAGGTGCTGATGCCTCCCACCCTGTGCTCACTGGGCTGCTTTTACCTGTTTCTTATTCAAGTCCTGCAGGAAGCTACTGATGAGGGCAGGGACCGGAAGCGATCTACCCCTGCCTGAGTCAGATGCTCCAGGGCCAGCACTGGAAGTACCCTCAGCTTGATAGTACCAGCCCCAAGCTACTGTTTGTTGAGCACTTACTGAGCTCTTTGGCACAGCCTGAGCCAAAGACATTGCCTCTTTCACGTCCTCAATCGCACTTCTAGGTAGGCATTTTTCTGTTTTATAGAAACTCAGAGAGGCTAAGTAAGTTGCCCGAGGTCACACAGCTACTCAGGAGAAGAACCAGGGTTCCAAGCTGGTCTTTTATACACCACATCTCAAGCTCTACTGCTTCTGCATCCTTTCTCCTCCTCCCTTCTACAGCTGAGGACAATGAAGACAGGAATGCAGACACAATCGTTCTATTCTAGATGGCTCCGTGTATTAATATTATTATTATTATTATTATTATTATTGTCACAGAAGTTTGTGAGCTCCTCAGGGGGCGGGAGAAGTTGACCTTGAAGCTTCCTTCAGTTTTAAGTTCAAAGATTCTGTTTCTGTGATAGTTTATGAAAAGCCCTACAAAGCAAGTTATTTAAATTAAACTGAAAATGGAACCAAACCAGCACATATTTCTTCACCTCTTTATGCTCCAGAATTCAGGATTCAGAAAAGTGTACATATTCTTACTCCTGAGTCCACTTCTGGCTCAGACGGAGTAGTAAGAATCAGATTCACCTGATTTACCCCTGAAGTAAATATCAAAACCCAACCAGATACGAGAAGCAATGGTTTCGAAGACAGAGGGCAGCAGCTGATCAAGGGTGGCTCCTGTGGGAAGGAAACCAGGCCAACCCCAGAGTCCCTCAGCCTGGGCAGAGCTCCCGGGAAGCCACTGAAGAGCGGGGAGCCAGGAAGAGCCTCAGGACTCTGGGAACTGAGGACATGCAGGGAACCCCGGGGCCAGGGTTCCACAGAGCACGGCTCTGCACCCCTCAGGCGTCCGGCGCGACTAGCTGTGCCTGGAGGAACAGCCAAGAAAGGCTCAGCGGGAGAGAGCCAGGAGCTCACCTGCTGCCACCAGTCGGAGAACAGCTCAGGAGCCACAGGCACTGGGTGCAGTTCTTCAGAAGGCTCTGGCTCCCATATTGGTCAAGTCATGAGTCCTGGGACCGCAAGGGACAAAGACAAGGACCTAGACAAAACAGCGTCACAAGCATGTCCCCTTCTTGCCATGTAGATTTCTTTAATAAACCAGGAAGAAATTGGAGAGGATTGTAACAGCACTGACTGTAAAAAATCTTAGTGAACAGTTTCCTTTTTGGCTTGATCTAGAACGAAGGTGGTTTTTCGAGAAGCAATTACACAACTTTAGAAGGTGGATCATAAACCCATCATTAAGTTATATCTGGAACAACTTCTACAGGGTTTATAAAGATCTGTGTCTACACAGCAAGATCGATGTCTATACAGCCAAGTGATAAGCTCCAGGTAGTTTCCCTAAAGTACAGGGTGTTTATTTCCCCTCGTGCACCTGCCAAAGATGAAGGCCTTCCAGTGTTCTGAACACACAGCCCTCCAAACGGAATACAAGATCAGAAATATTTATTAATCACTACCGAAACCACATTCCTAATTGATTTAGCAAGTCGCTATCCAGCACCAAAGCATTGTCTATATGCTGGAGGAATGAGAAGAAAAAAAAAGGAAACAGATGTGTTTTACTCTCCAAACTAATGAGGCAGACTCACCCAAATAATAACACATCTTGGGAGAATCCAAAGACGTAGCGTCTCCGTCGGGGACTCCTTCCCCAGAATCCATCAACTCACAGGCACACTTGTCCAAACCCGCCGCACACGGCAGGCGCCACCCACTGACGGTAACTCCCCGTCAGTGGGTCCCAGAACAGGTTAAGGAGAAACCATTCGCACGCAGCCGTCAGATGGCCTCCTGTTGGATTTATCCAGCCCACGCTCAACCCTTTCGACAGTTCCCATCCAAAGCCTGGTTGACTCCATGCCACTTAATCTTCAAGAGACAGAGCAGCAGCCTCCCTATTTGTTCTTGGTGACAGTTGCCCCCGCGTGTAGAGCGGTTCCCTGTCATCTCCTACCACGTCACCGTCATCATCCCCCGTGGATGCCATTTCCTGGCCACACAGACCAGACTCAGTACCAAAGCTGAGTGCTGACCACCAAGAACTTCCCATCCTTATTTCCAAGTTCTTAGGACTTTCTGAATGGGTGGTATTTTATCTACGCTTTACAGATTTAAAAAAAAAAAAAACTGATTTATGGAGACTAAGTAACTTGTTTAAGTTTTAAAAAAAAATCAGCATTCAAACCCACAGGCTGTAACATCAGAGAAAAACTCTTGTTTTATGATGCAATGATTTGTGTGTGTGTGTGTTCAGGCCAGATTTCCCAAACTCCATGAATATAGACTCTGGCAGAGGAGTTACTTATTTTCTATTATTGTGGCTTGATCAGTACAACATTTTACTCTTTGGGATTTGTACCATAAGCCTGGAAGTTATTTGAAAAGATTGAAAAAGCCTTTTGTTCCAATTCAAAAACGTTCAGCCAGTATTAAATATATTACTGCAGCTTTGGGCGGATGGCCTGTTTTCCTCCCGTGATACATTTTGCGTCGTGATGGTTTCCTAACTAACGGCTTCCCGGTGAGCTTTCCCAGTTGGGCGTCTTCTGTGCTGGGCAAATGTCAGTAAAACAAAGCCGCCCCTCCAGTCCTGCCTTTCACGGTCGTCGCTGCCTGTCATAAATAGGGCAGGAGGTCCGGCCGGGGACTCTGGGGTAGGTGTGAACTGCTCTTAGCCAGTGGCTCAGGCTCAGGCCTGGAGTGAGTCATCTCTGCACCATGAGGACTGCTGGAGGATTCATCTTCCTAACGGAGGCAGGAAGCCAATGGCTCGTGTCCACTGAGTAACTCAATATGAAATGCAGTGGGCTGGGCATGGCGGTCAGATCTGGTCTGATGGGCTCACGCATGAACAGGATGCACCCCCGAAACTCAGCTACTGATTGGCTCCTATGACGTGCAAGCTCCCTGAGGCTGGGGAGCTGGTCATTCAATCCTGGTCCCCACTCCTCCATGCCTGGAACACGGTGGCTGCTCCATGCTTAGTTTTCAACATTGAATCATACAAGTTTTAAAATTCAACAATGTGTTGACCCAGCTATCCCACTCCTCGGCCTATACCCAAAGGACTTAAAATCAGCACACTTACAGAGATACAGCCACATCAATGTTCATAGCTGCTCAATTCACAATAGCCAGATTGTGGAACCAACCTAGATGTCCTTCAATTGATGAATGGATAAAGAAACTGTGGTATATATATATACAATGGAATATTACTCAGCTATAAAGAATAATAAAATTATGGCATTTGCAGGCAAATGGATGAAATTGGTGAATATCATGTTAAGTGAGATAAGCCAATCTCAAAAATCCAAAAGAGGAATGATCTCACTGATAAGCGGATGATGACACTTAATGGGGGGTGGGAGGGGGACAAGAATGGAGGAAGTGGGACTGTATAGAGGGAAAAGAGAGGTGGGAGGGGAGGGGGGGAAGGAAAAAAATAATGGAATGAATCAAACATCATTACTCTATGTAAATATATGAATATGCAAATGGTATGCTGTTACTGCATGTACAAACTGAAACAACATGTATCCCATTTGTTTACAATAAAAATAAATTTTAAAAAAATTCAACAATGTGGAAATCATTTTACCGGGAAAACCCCTATGCACCCCCCAAGATTCTACCATTAAAATACTTTTGGATTTCTTCTATCACTTATCTGTCCATCTACTAATCCATCTTATTTTCTGATGCATTTCAAAGTAATTGCAAACATTCATACAGCTCCCCTCAAGGATTTCAGCAAGCTTATCATTAACTTCAGTTCAAATATTGATAGGATTTTCTTTTTTCTTTTGATGAGGATTCACACACAGCATAATGTACAAATCTTCAGAGTACATTCCTGGGTGTCACGTATGGAACTGTGACCCTCCCAAAGTTCGTATGTTGAAATCTTCACTCCCATCATGTCGGAGTGTGGCTGTGTCAGAGCTGCAGGCTCCAAGGAGGTCATTAAGGTTAAAGGAGTTCATGAGAGTGGCCCCATCCCAATGTGACAGAGATGTGTCCTTAAGAGAAGAGAGGACATGGGACAAGAGAGCTGTCTGCAAGCTAAGGAGAGGGCCTGGGGCAGATCCTTCCCTGGCAGCCCTCAGAAGGAACCCATCCTGAACACACCCTGGCCACCGACCTCCAGCCTCCACAATTGGAAAGAAAGAATTTCCGTTGTTTAAGCTGCTCAGTCTGCGGTACTCTGCTAAGGCAGTCCTAGCCAACTAAGACCCTGGGTTTAGACAAATGCAGTCATCTGAGTCACCCAAACGCCACTGAGGTACAAAACACTATTGTCCCGCATGATGTTCCCACTTGACCCTTCCTAGTCAATCCCTAACCAGACCCCACTCTGAATTTTTATATTCTAGGTTCATCCATCCTTGAGCTTCATAAAAGTTAAATTATACACTGTATACTCTTATATTGATACACGTATCCTTTTCACAAAGCATGCTTTTGAAATTCATCCATGTTTTTCCATGTGTAAGTAGTTTTTTTCTGTTTTCCTTTTTACTGTTAAGTAATATTCTACTGTAAAGATATACAACAGTTGTAAGCTAAACACTAGTCATAAATGATAAGAAATTTATTAACACTTTATAGACACTGAGGCTTTTTCTAGTTTTTGAACAGCATGGATAAAACTGCTGTGAATAGCCAGGCTCAAATCCCAGCAGCTCAGGAGGCTGAGGCAGGAGGATCGTGAGTTCAAAGCCAGCCTCAGTGATTTATCAAGGCTGTAAGAAACTTAGAAAGACCCTGTCTCTAAATAAAGTATGAAAAAGGGCTGGGGATGTGGCTCAGTGGTTAAGCACCCTTGGGTTCAATCCTGGGTAACCCCCAAAAAAATCTGCTGTGACTATTTCTACTACTTCTAAACGAGTGTCTCTATACACGTTTTCTTACACATGTGGTTTTATTTCTCTTGGTTAAATGTCTAGGGATGAATGGGCTGGTCCTCCAACCCTCAAAGAAAAGATTCCAGAAACCCCTTGCCCCACACCCTTCCACCCTCCTGTCATTGGGATCCCTTCTCTTGTCAATCAAAGATAAAGAAAAGTCTCTTCCTGTTTTAACAAATGATTCCTATGAGATGAAAATAAAAGCCTCTCATTTGGTGATGGTTCCATTTTGCTCCAGCCACTGGTTAACTCTTGCCAAGCGAGCACCTCTGGATAACAGGTTGACATTTCTTAACACAGAGAGGCAACTGAACCATCTGACAACTCGCAGGACTCCTTCTGTGTACTCTTGCTAATTAAAGAAGCAATGGGGAGAGGGGCTCCCTCATTGCCAGGGGTGAACTTGGGAAGAGGGAGGCTGCTGCCCCCGCTCCTTGGTTCATGTAGGTGCCAGGTTCATCCCGAGTCCTTAACCTGTTTCCTGAAATCGTCCGACTCATACGGTGATGGATACTCCAATTCTCCGAGACTCACAGATTTCTCACTGGATAATTAGGAAATGGGATAGATGGATCTCTTCCAAATTGTACTCTTGGGTAGGCCAAATAGTTTAATTTAAATTGCTGAAGAATTTACATATGTGAAAGGAAGAAAGTTTGGAAAGCCAATAAAACTACATTTGAATAACAGTGATGGCTTTTTCCAGCTTGTGACCTCCAGCAGGTTTAACCTCCTAGAGTCTCAGTTGCCCCATATGCAAAATGTAAATAATGACACGAACTGGAAAGAGTTGCTATAAAGATTAGAGGATATATAGGTATCCTCTCTAATATGCACATATACATATATGCACCCAGCACAGCCCAGGACAGGTGTCACCGTCGTCATCATCCAGCAGTGAGCTTGTGACCTTTGACTCACAAGCAGGTTGAATGGTGACAGTCTGAAGACTCCCCTGGGACTTTTTTCCAGGAGCGCATCAAACCCTATGTTTAATGCAAGAAGGGTAAAGACGGGGATCTTTGAAGTCTCGGCGTAAGGCTGAGTCATTTATTCTTCCGTGTTCCCCAGGCCTGAGAAGCATGCATAGCAATTTAACACACATTTATACATTATTTATGTACAGGGAAGACGATGCGATTTTAACCTGTGGCACACGGAGACATAAATAAGCCTTGTTAAGTCAAATCTGCAAGGAAGGGGGCTCTTTACCTGATTTTGTTCCCTCTGGGCTCCAGAATTATGGCTGTAATAGTCAAGAGGGTTGACCTGGACCTGACATCAGGTTTAGCAATACCTATAAGAATGCTAACGCTCTGGGGGTTTTTGAAACCTAAGGAAAGATTTGGAGAGAATAATGGGCCTCTGTGCTAGCTCCCAAGGAAGCCTTGACTCGTGCCTTTTCTCTGCACCCCTAGTCACAGTGATGGGCCATGAGGTCTCCCTTCCTTCTGGCCCCACTGGTGAAGTTCAAGGGCATGGATTGGCTCTTGTGCAGGGGTGGAGGATCCAAAGAGGGAGATGGTCATAATACATGCAGGCACTGTTCTTTCTTCTCTGGCCATTCATGTGGGGTGTATTTTACCAAAGGTCAAAATCTCAGGTACCCACAGGGGCCAAGCAGGTGACAAGAATGAATGACAGCTCTGTTGCAGAAGGGCAACCTCAGCTCTGTGCCGGCTGGTTGTCTCCAGGTGGGAATGCGCAGTGTTTCAAATCGTTCTGTTTTTCAAGGTGAGTTGAAAGAAAAGATTTTTGTAAAATCTTTCATTTTTCAACTATTGACAAATAATTTGTATACCTTTATTTTATTTATTTATTTTTATGTGATGCTGAGGATCAAATCCAGTGCCTCGTGTGTGCTAGGCAATTGCTGTACCACTGAGCCACAACCCCAGCCTGACAAATAATTTTTTAAAGCACCGTTTATGTCAAACCTGTTTAGGGGTCAGATTCAGCCCTTAGGTGGCCAGGTCAGAGCCCAGCCACTAGATTCATTTGGAAATGGAACTAGGTCTCAGCTCTCCTCCTTATTATTTGGTGACCCTGGAGAAGGCTCAGTTCCTTTTCTGCCAAATGGAGATGGTGGCTACTTCATCGGTTGGTACTCAGATGAACTGCGATGACGTTGACAGAGCCTGGAGCATAATGGCCAGCACAGGGTCAGCGCTAGCTTAAGAAGTTATTGGGGCATCAAAATACGGGGACGGAACTCAAGAATATCAGACAAAGTCAAGCTCCCTGGAGCTTACACAATGATTAATTGTAGATCCTTCTGTTTATTTTCTCAGAAATTTTATCCACATGCGTCCAAGTTGGCAGATATTCTGAGCCAGCCTTGTCCCCAAAAGCTATCCGTGACAAATGATGTCCTGCCTCCTCAAATGCAGCCTAGGTCCATACCAATAAATGTGGCTTGTCTATGTCCTGCTATTTTGAGCCAAGAGGAAGAAGCGGATCAGGGCCGAGTCATTCTAAAGAGGTCCCTGAGAGTGCTGGATTCCCAGGGGACCTTCTCCATCTGCCTTATCATGGTACCCTTGTCACCAACCCCACCGACTCCTCTGGGAGGCAGAGGTGCTGAGGCAGGATGCAGAGGCCATTCCCCTGGGTGTGGGTCGAGCGACAGGAGGGAGCAGGAAAGGTGAGAAAGATCTCTGATTTCCTAACCTCAGCACTGCCGACCTTGGGCCAGACAACGCTGCTGTGGGGTCTGTCTTGTGCACTAAGAGATGTCCAGCGGTGTCCTTGACCCCCATCACCAGATGCAACAGCCTGTGGGCACTCACACACCAGTTGGGACAATTGAAATACCTCCAGGCATTAGCCAAGTTTCCCCAGAAAGCAAATCCTTCCCAGCGAGAACCACCACTCTAAATTCACACTGTCATTCCTGGGGAAATCATCAAACCTAAAAAATTCCCTGCAACCGAATGAGGTAACAGATGAGGTGGAGGACAACCATAAGAATTCTTCATGGAAAGAACGCTCTAGAGTGGGCCTGGGGTCAGAGGAGGAGGTTCACATCCTAGTTCACCCTCGGCTGTGTGATTTCGGGAAATGACTTCACCTTCCCGAGCCCCAAATGTTTCCTTGGGAAACATGAAAATCGTGACCCACTCCTTTGGGGATATTGTCTATATCCAATGTGATAATACCAGGAATCTCAGTAGCACTGTTTGCTAAATAAACAGAAATAACCATTATTTGACGGGGAAAATGAAATACACTTTTGTCTTGGAAAAGAAGTTCCTGGCTGGATTCTGGTCCATGTTTTATGTATTTGGGGGATTGAGACATGGCTCTACCAATGCAGCAAGGGGCCATTCACAGCCCTGCTGAGGAGCTGTCTCCCAGGGGAACATTTCCCCTGGGGCTCTCTCTCTTCCTTCAGCCTCATGCCTCTGGCCAACACATCTTATTTTGCATTAAAAAAACTAGACAAAATAATTGAGTTCTTCCATTTCCTTTGTTTTACATACTGGATCCAAAGCAAAAAGTCCCCAAAGTACCTGTCACGCCCCCTCTGCCCTTAAATCTGCTCCATTCATTTAGTAAATACTGTTGAGGACCTACTACGAGTCAGGCTTTTAAAAAGGTGCTACTGTATTCTCTTCATAAGCTCACCAACCAGCAGGGAAACAGGTAGGTAGATGATCAAAGTTCATTCATTTTCTGTTTCTCCTTTCTCATTTGGAAAAAAAAAAAGAAAAGAATGAGTAGAGTCAGTACACGATTACACTGAGGAAATCAAGATAAAGGGAATCAATGCAGGCAAAGTCAGGGGAAGTCAGAAGTATGATTAGTGTCCACCACACACACGCCTAACAGGCTGGAGGTAGCCTGCAAACTGAGCACTGAGCTTCCTAGTAGCCAACGCAAAAAGAAAAAGAAGCTCCGGGACAATGTGGTTGGGTCAGCGGAGGGGGAGAGGTGTGTAATCCTGCAGAGGTGTGGAGGTGACTTGCTCGAGATCACATCTGACGTGAATCCCGAAGATCTCATGGGAGTTAGGCACGGGGATGAGGCAGAGAAGGTTAATACAGGCAGACTTGACAAGCTCTAAGCCTGGCCACAGGCCGCCAGCTCCAAGCGTGAGAGAGCAGCTCAGGAAACCTCCACTCTTGTCGCTTCCTTTACTTGCTGGGACTGGGTTAATATAAAATCACAGGGGGAGTCTGGCCAGCAATCTGCTCTTGTGGCTCCCACAGCAAAAAGGTGAAATTTTAAAAGGTGAAATTCAGCAAGAACTGTATTGGTTGCAGGAGGAAAGCACATTCTGAAAGTCTTGCCTCTTCTTTCTGCTCCTGGCCCGGCAGTCGAGAGTACAAGAAAATCGATTCCAAGGTAAATGGCCTGCGAGTGGAGAAGCACTACAAGAGCAAGCCCCTGGCAGACCCTCCTCCGCCATCTCAGTGGCAGACCTTCGTGACTGAGGGACACAGCTGCCTGGGAGCCACATGACTTGCTTGCTACCCTGGAGTCCTCTGACCACACCCCCGAGTCCCCCGAACAAACGCCCAGTGCTGACCCTGCGGAAGAGACGCTCTTCTTACTTCCTATGCTTTATGCGTACTGCCCCAGCTAACCAGGCAACCTGCCAATCAACCCACAGCGTTGAAGGAGCAGCTCCCTGACCAGCCAATCAACCCACGGCGCTCCTTTATGCCAGGCACTGTGCTGCAGCCAGATCCTGGGGAGCCTCGGAAGATTTACATTGTGGGTCATGTTCCCCAGGAAATGGAGATCTGCATGCAAGACGTTCATTGGGGGTGTCTGTCACATGCAGGATGGGGAGGGTGGCAGAGCTGGCAGAGGGAGGGGTGAAGAACAGTGCCCTACAGCAGCTGGTCCCCAAAGGGGAGGAGGAGACTTTCAAAGAAGTCCCAGATTGAAGGGCAGCCCTGGGTTCCTTGAGTCCTTCCCCTGAGGAGGGGACACAACCTTGAACAGGGCAGCCCCTTCCTAGGGCCAGGCTGGGGGTGAGCTATCAGCAGTCGACATTCTTGGCGGCCCTGAGAACGGAAGCCGGGGGCCGGGCAGCACCCTGGCACCCGCCGCACCGTATGAAGGAGTTGAGATTTTATTCTCAGAATGAAGAGACGTTATTGAAGTGCTGCTCTAGGCAGGGCAATGGCGTGATCCAACACTGGTGGAGAAGAGCGCTCCAGCTGGGTGATTGAGTGGAGAGAGGAGAGAGTGGCGGCGGGGAGACCAATTAGGAGGCTACCGGAGACAGCTCAGCCAGGAGGAGGGCGACGCAGTGGGGACCGCAGGGCGGCGGCTTGAACCAGCAGGATGTGACAGATGACTGGCGGGGAGAACGGGGAGGACTCTGGCTTGGCTCCTGGGTGGATCAGGAGATCAGAAGGCTCCGAGTTCCATCTGGGCAGAGTGAGGCCAAGGTCTGTCCAAGAGGAGACGTCCGGGGTTTGAGTGGGGTGCTGGCGAGAACAATCCAGGCTGGAGGCAAGGAACCAAGTAAAGGGAAAAGTGAAACTCGCGGGGAACAGTTCCAGACAGCTGGAACCCAGGACTTTGCAAGGAAACAGCAGGCGAGGAGGGTAAATAAAGAGGTCCCTCGCCACCAGGCACAGCACTTCACAGTTTGCAAAGGTCTCTCATTCCATTATGAAAACGGTTCTCCGAGGAATGGAGGAAGGAAACGTACGTGGACTGACTGCCCCAATACATTCCGGGCATTGGACCTTTGGTTTTTGTGATGTCCTGTGTCATTCCCACCACGTGCTGAGATGTCAGCTGTGTCTCTGCTTCAGAATGAGGGACACTGACCTAGGGAAGGTAACGACTTCTCTGCGTCTGAACACAGAGCTCTTAAGCTAGGTCCCTGACTCCCAAATCTGTCTCTCCATGATTCCGTCTTTCCTGTGCCTAAATATTCTTAAGTAGAGATGGGGAAGCACAAGCTCACAGGCCTAAAGAGTGTAGTGGAACATTCTGGAGCTGTAGCGACCCCTCCTTAGCACAGCAGGACTTCAATGCTGTCCCATTCAGGCAGAGGCTGGTCTAGGGGAAAACATAATGTTACTTCCACGTGGACCTTAAATAACCCTGAATGTGAACGGTGGGTGGGTGTCCCTGGATTGGGGTGGAGATAAACACGTGAAGGAAATCGAGAAGCTGTGTCCAGAGAAGAAAGAGCAAAACCCAAAAGCGAAATTTAAATCACTTCTTGAATCTTAAATCTGAGACCATGAACTTGTGGGATGAACTTTTAATTGCATGAACATATGCAGAATTTCAAGATCTTCTCGTGTTAATGGAGTGAGTTTTTTTAAAAAATATATTTCTGAACAAGTTTGTGGCATATGGTTTGTAGACAGAAAGAGAAAGATCGGGCAGGGGACATGAAATCCATTAAGATAATAACATTCCTCAAGTCCCCGTGCTTGTTAGTCATGCATCCTTCCATGTGGTGCGTCCTTCCCGCCATGCGCGGCTCCCGGGCACCACTCAGAGCACTGAGGACCCACGGTGCACAAAAGCCCCGTCCCCAGAAGTCATCGCAGGGGAAGCACACAGGGCTCCTGGCGTCGTGCCATGCGCACGAGCAGGGGAAACGGAATTCGCGGAGGACTCGGGGACCCGAATTCCATCTCTCGTCCTGTTGCTGAGAGTTGCTCCTCTCTCGCAGGAAGACCACCTCACACTTCCGTCTCTCCTCCTCCTCATCCGGAAAGCAGGAGAAAGAAACTCCTCCCTCCTATTGCGCGGAGTTGTCCTCTACCCGTCTGCTTGAAAGACATGACGGCTGTTCTCCAGGGTGCAGATCAGGCGGGCCCTGGACCACAGCTGCCATGCTGCTGCGGCCTGCAGCTCCTGCTCCTGCCACTTCCGGCTCCTGAGACCATCCATCTCCCTGGGACCACTGGCGGCTCCTGCTCATGCTGTGGCCACTGCAGCCACAGTACTCCTCCTTCCTGCTTTTCCTTCTCTCTGAGACCACTTCCGGCTTTTGTGACCACTTCCAGCTCCCTGAGGCCATTTGTGGCTCCCTGAGGCCACTTCCGGCTCCTGTGATGCTGTGGCTATGACAGCCGCGTACCCCTCCTCCCCGCTTCTCCTTCCTCTCCTCTTCTCCTGCTCCATGACCACTCCCGCCACCGCTGCCTTGCTTCTCCTGCTGCAGCTCCTGCTGCCACACGACCATAGGGTCGCTGCTGTTCTTGGATTCCATGACACTGGCTTCTTGGCCTTGCTCTTTCTTCTCTGAACACACCTCTGGCTTTCCTTCACCACATTTGCCTTCACCCCAATCCAGGCACACTGGTCTCTTGGCTCTCTGCTCTTCCTCAGGTGATGTCAGGAACTGCCCTCAAAAGGGAGGAGAGGAGGGAACAGGAGTACTGGAGAATGTGCTCCATCAGCATATGTGGTGTACGAGTACAAATGTCGCATAACAAATTCCACCACTATGTATGATTCGCATGCACCAATTAAAATAAGAAAATGATAAAAGCTCCCTCCGGGGTTTTGTTGTTGTTGTTGTTCTCATTAGTTGTACGTGACAGTAGAATGCATTTATACATTTCAATAGATCATACATAGATGGAGTGTAATTTCTCATTTTTCTGATTGTGCATGTTATAGGATCACATGGGTCATGCAGTCACACATGCACACTCTACTATCATTCCTTCCCCCATATGCCTTCCCCCCCTTCACTCTCCTCTACCTAATATAAAGTAACTCTATTCTTCATTCTTCCTCTCCCTTATTGTGAATTAGCATCTGAATATCAGATGGTTTGTTCTTTAGGTTTGGCTTATTTCACTGTAATGGTTCATTTGAATTGTCGACTTGGTTGGATTAAGAGATGCCAATGATTAAGAGGCTTCGGGGGCAGGGGAGACTTCTGGGTCTGTCAATGAGGGCATGTCTAGGAGTGATTGGAATGTGGGATAGTGAACTGGAGTGGAGACCCTCCCTAAGCATGGGCAGCACCACCCAATAGGGTGGAATAAATGTTGGGAGAACAAGGGAGCAGATCCAGATGTAGCTCAGCTTTTCTTCAATAGGTTCTTGATTGCTGCTTCGATTGTCTGAGGATATCTGACTCTCACTTCTTCACTCATCCAAAGTGGACCCTGCTAGTGATTCTCCAGGTAGATTCCAGAAGCCTTGGTCTCAGAGGAGGGTAGCACTGTTGATCTTTCTTGTTCTAGGGCTTCTGCATCTTGGACTGCACAGTTGCTGGTTCTTCCGGTTCTCCAACTGCAGACAGCCATTGTGGACTCTCCAGCTTCTGGTCATGTGAGCCACTCTAATAAATTCCCTTTTTATAATCCTACTTCCTGATTCTGTTCCTCTAGAGAACCCTGTCTAATACATTCACTTAGCATGATATTCTCTTAACTCAAACCAATTACCAGAAAATGCCAGAATTAATTTCTTCTTTAAAACTGACTAATATGCCATCATATATATACGTATATATGTATGTATATATATATACATACATATATACGTATATATACATATATATATATCACATTTTCTTTATCCATTCATCTGTTGAAGGACAGGTAGGTTGGTTCTATAGTTTAGCTATTATGGAAGCATCACTGTCTTATGCTGATTTAAAGTCCTTTGGGTATAAACCAAGGAGCGAGATAACTGGGTCAAATGGTGGTTCCACGCCAAGTTTTCTGAGGAATCTCCATACTGCTTTCCATAATGGTTGCACCAATTTGCATTTCCACCAGCAATGTATGAGTGTACCTTTTCCCCCACATCCTCGCCAACATTTGTTCTTGGTTATTTTTTTGATAATTGCCATTCTGATTGGAGTGAGAGGAAATCTTAGAGTTGTTTTGATTTGCATTCCTCCGTGGTTTTTTAAAAAATTTTTATTTGTTCTAATTAGTTATTTATAACAGTAGAATACATTTGTGCATTTTGATAAATCATACAAAAATGGAGTATAAATTCTCATTTAAAGACTGTATTTTGATGAGCCCACATCGGTGGCATTTCCTGTTTGGGTAATTTTTTCCCTCTTTCTACCATTTTACTGGTACATTATAGCTGTACATAATCATGGGATGTGCTGTTACTTATCTGTACATGCATACAGTATAACGATATTATTTAGCCAATCACTCCCTAACATTTCCCTGTTTAGGTATTTGGACAAAACTCCTCTGTGTTTTAAACAAAACTGTTTTCCTATTATTTACATAGAGGCTTCTTTCAGATATCCAAACTCATTCTGACAAAAGCTGAACTTTTGTTCAGCTGCCAAATCCAAATCCCCTGCCAAATCCAACTCCCCCAAACCATGAATCTTCCATCTGCAGGAAGTGGTACCATGACTTCCGCTGTCATCTGTGTATAAACACCCCTTTCCCTCACTCCCTAACATCCACCTTTCTCTCCAGCTCCCATGGGTTTTCCTTTCTCAACGCGCCTTGAACATGCTCACTTCTTCCCCTAGCCCCTCCCCCCACCACAAGATCATTCCTCATCTCCTGGGACCACGGTTGTAGCTCCCAGCTTTTACTCTTGCCTCCTCCATTTAATTCACCATATTAAAACGATCTTTCATGCCTTTTCTTATTCTTAAAAGAAAGTCTAGAATCTACAGTATGGCCCACTGGGTCTTAAGCTTCTTGTTTCTTCTTCCTGGAACGCTCTTCCCATCTCCCCATCCACCTGGGTCTTATTCATCTTGCAAATTTCATCTTAAATGTCACTTCCTTAAACCTCTGGCCTAGACTCACTGCCCCTCTATGCCATCTCTGTGCACCCTGAACTTTTTCCTTGTAACTACATTTTTTAATGAAATCATTTGTTAAAAGACTGTCTCCCCTGCTCAACCTTGAAGGTCAGGATGTGCCTGTACTCACAGTGCCAAGAACAGGGCCTGGCACAAAGCAGGTATTCAGGGAATATGTGTTGAGTAAACGAACAAGTGAATCGTCACCATCATTGCTACAAAGTTATTTGCTCTCTGGACATTTCAGATCCCTGATATTAGCACCCTATTCTGTGGAATTTTTAAATTTATTAAAATCACTGTTCTACTTCTCTGGATCTAACTGTTTTGCATTTGACTTCTCTTTCATAGTCCCCGAACTCTCAAACAGACCTTACTGAACCAGACTCTTATAAACTCAGTTCCAAGGTATTTTAGTCAGTTTTTGCATCCCTGTGACCAAAAGACCTAACAAAAACAACTTAAAGGAGGAAAAGTTTATCTTGGTTCATGGTTTCAGAGGTTTCAGTCCATAGATGACTGACTCCATAGCTCTGGGCCCAAGGTGAGGCAGAACATCATGGCGGAGGGTGTGAGGAAGACAGCCTAGGACACAGCACCCAAGACACAGAGAGAGTTCTGCTCACCAAGGACAAAATGTAAGTCCCCAAAACACACCCCCGCTTCCACTGTTCATACCCAACCTGCCTACAGTTACCACCCATTAATCCGTTTAAGTGAATTAATCCACTGATTAGCTCATTCCCATAACCCAATCGTTTCACCGCTGAACATTCTTGCATTGTCTCACACAAGAGTTTTTGGGGGACAGACATCTCATATCTAAACCATAATATGAGGTAGTGTGTATACCCTGGATATATTGGGGTAGCTCTGTTATGAAAAAGTAAAAGCCACTGTCCTGTACCAATTATCGGGACCGTTACTACCGTTTGAAGCAGAGGCAACTTAAGCAGTTTCTGAACATGTGTCAGATGAACGAGCAACAGTGTATCTCAGTCTGTTTCTTGTTTTTAAACCTTTCTCTGGAGTTTCCTCGACCTGATTGCCCTGAGATGGTAGAAGGGCCCTTGTGGAACATTGTGGGCCCTGCGGGGCCTCCTGACTGACAGCTCTCTGCAGATAAGGACCAGCATCCATCTGCCAAGTGGCTCCTAAGGGCTTCTGCCAAGAAAAGAGAGGCTCGGGGGAGCAGGAAGTGAAAATAACTGAATTTACACAAAACAACACACATGTGCACACACAAGGCAGTCTTACCAATACCCCCAGAACAAGTCAGTTGTTGAGTTGTAAAGACCAAATCCTCAAGAGTATTTCAGAAATAATTGCATTAGAACAGGCCTGCTGAGTCTATGCCCCTTAAAGATGAAATCAACCTCACCCAATCACACCTTCATCCACAAACAGCTGTCAGCCAACTCGGTAGAAACAAGTCTGTATTTAGAAATAGATGCTTTGCTCTTCCCGACAGGACTCTCCATTCCCAGAGGGATTCTTCTTTCCCCAGGGAGTGGCCCTTGGGCTTGCAAAGTTTGGAAAACAGCAGGAAGACAGGCAGAGCACCTTCAAACCCACCCTCTCTCTATGCACGCAGACCCGGAGCCTCGCTCCCCATCCCCTTGGCCCCCACAGAGGGGCTACTGCACATGAGTCATGCTCTCTGTGTGACAGAGGTCATCTCTGTTGCTGCCACCAGAATGTCTCTTAGGTTCTTCTGATGATATGGACGACACAGTCCAGTCAACCTGCCTAGTTGCAGATTTACTGACCCCTCGGTTCGGTACCTTCTAAAACCACAGAGGCAGACAATGCCCCCTCTGCAGTAAGACAAAGAGAATAAGGAACACAGTGCCAATTATGTAAAAAGTGTTTACCAAAGTTCAATCAGTAGTCTAAGCACTTGACAAGCTTTGATTTCATTTAAATCTGTAAGAACCTTGCAAGTTATGCAGTTGATGTTGTTATCATCATACTAATAGGGAGACCGAGGTTCAGAGTGGTTAATTAACTTGCCTTTCCATTGCCAGGCAAATGACAAAGCTTATTTGGAACACGTGTGTGTGGATTTCAAAACATGAGACCTTAAAAGTATAAAAAATAATGATAACTGACATTTTATTTTCACTTTACCAATCACCTGGGCTAAGCTAGGTATTTCATGCTTCATCTCACTTTCTTTTAGGCAATTATTCAAGGAAATAGGCATTATTATACCCATTTTAGATATGAGGTTACTGAGGCCCAGAACAGCTAAGGATCTGGGCCAAGGATTCATGGTAGGAAAGTAGAGACACAGGAACTTCAACCCAGGTCTTTTGAGCCCAGAGTCTTAACTCTTAAGCTCAGCACACTGTGGAAACGTCTAAACGGTTTCATAGATGAACTCTGGACCAGATGTAATTATACTCTCCAAATACCTCCTCAAACAGCCCCATTTAAATTCTAGTAAATGGGGATGTTGAGTTTCGTTCTGCTTGTTGGACGGGAGTTTTGAGGCAGACAAATGGCGTTGAGTACCTTGGACAGCACCCAGCAGACCAAAGAGCCTCTGCAAAAGAGGGTTGGAAGAATGTTGAATAAAGGTAGTTTACGTGAACATATTTACTTCAATGCCAAAGAACTTTATTGATAGAAAGAAGTACTAGAACAACAGATAACACATGGAGGGAGGGAGGGAGGGAGGGAGGAAGGGAGGAAGGGAGGGAGGGAGGGAGGATGGAAGGAAGGGAGGGAGGGAGGGAGGGAGGGAGGAAGGGAGGGCGGGAGGGCAGAAGGAAGGAAGGAAGGATAGATGAAGAGAGCCCTCTCCTATGCATGTGATAGTTGAGGTTAACATGTCAGAATCTGGAACTCAGACCCTTGAACCCCTACTTAGTCATTTTCCAGCTATGTCCTTAGATACATTACAAGCCCCTTCCTGGGGCTTGGTTTCCCCAACTCTAAGCTGGGAAATTTGATTTCCCCTCTACGAGCCTCAGTTTCCTTTACTGAGAATTGGAAATGATATTAGCCATTTCAAAAGACTAAAAGAGCACAGAGGGCTTGATGCATGGGTTTAAAACAGAAGATCTGCACTGGGAGACCTAGCCGTGGTCTTAGGAGCAAATTTCCTTTTTGCTCTGACTTTTCTTTTTGATGCTTGTGAGTCCAAGTAAGGAATGAAAGAAGCCCTAAGACCTGTCTGCATATGAAGATGTGCCATCTGACGCCCTCGGCCTGCCTGCGGGAGCAATCCAAAGGCTTCAGATAATTGTCTCGATAGAACCAATTCAGAGAAAGTACATTACAGGAGGCAAGAAAATTGCCTAATCCTGGTGCTGCTGAGTTCCCAATTTGCAGAAGCTCAGAATCAAAATAATGAGAAAATAAGCACTGGGCCACTCCAGGGCTGGCTCCCCAGAGAAGGCCGGCTGGCATCCGCCCACCAGGAAGGTGCTGCCTAGCAGAGTGGAGAAGCCCGGGGACCTCCTGGGAGCAGCCCAAGGTCAGAGAAGGCTGACGCGGAGGGAGCGGAGCACCTGTGGGGCAGAGCAGAGACCCAGGGCTGCGGGGCTGAAAGTCACAGCTCGGCCTCCCACCAGCCATGTGACTCCACAAAGGTCCCCCGCCATTTGGGCATCCTCAGAAAAGGGCCACTGGGCTAGGGTTCCTGAGCCCCAGCACAGCAGGAGCCTGGGGCGGATGCTCAGAAATGATCACACAGCACAGTGATTAGAACAGGGACCCCAGGTGTCCATCCTGCTCCACCTGCTTATGAGTCATGTAAACTTCGGCAAGTCATTGAACTTGAACCCCTCAGTGCCCCAATTTCTTCCTCTGGAGGGAATGGTGTTATCTACCAAAGGACTGATGAGGGGATTCAAGAGAAATGCTGATATGTGACAGAGCAGAACGCCTGACCAGTGGAACATCATCAATTGTACCTATTATTATATATGCTGCTGTTGCCTTTGGAACCATTTAATCTGAATTTCAAGTACAGAGGGCTCCTCACGTAGGATGGTTCTGTTACAATATTTCAACCTTACGATGGTGTGAAATTGATACGCGTTCAGCAGGAACCACACTTTGAATTTTGAATTCGATCTTGCCCCAGGCTAGCCATGTGCAGGGTGATCCCCCCTCCTGGTGCTGGGCAACGGCCACAGCCACAGCGCCAAGTAAGGACAACCAACAGCTATTCCTCCGTGTGACGTGTAGCTCCACTATGACTCAGATAGGGTAGATGCGTTGCATGGATTTTCAACTGATGATATTTTCACATTGCAAAGGATTTACCGGGATGTGACTCCATCGCACATAAGCCAAGGACCACCTATACTTTAAATAAGTAGCTAAACACAGAGACCAGGTCTGCACAGGTTTGATCCTAAGCAATACCATTTCCCAGCTCAAAGGACACCCAGGGACCGTGCTTTCTCCATCTACAGAAGATGGGAACAATATTACACTGGGAAATTTGATTTCCCCTCTACGAGCCTCAGTTTCCTTTACTGAGAATTGGAAATGATATTAGCCATTTCAAAAGACTGAAAGAGCACACTGCTGCGTGACTCTCATGAGACAATCTGAAAGCCCAGTGCCTGAGCCACAGCAGCGCTGGCCAGAGCATGCTCCTGAAAGAGCAGCTGCCCTAGGCAATTCGGTCTTCCTAAGTGAAGTCCCATGACCAGAGGGACCATTCTGAGTGGCACTGGAGTGGGACTCGGGAAAGTCAATGACAGGGAGAGGGCCAGAGCCCCCGTGTTTCAGGAGGTACCTCGGTGGCTTGCTTTGTCTGCAGCTCAGTTCAGCAAACGTCAGTTGAGTGCAGATGGTGTGCTTCAACTGAGGTGCTGAGGGACACATAAGGAGCTGCCATGCTCTTCCCAGAGCTGCGGCAGCAAGAGAGCCCTCATGTACCGAATGTCTGTGAGGTACCTGGAACCGTGCTTGGCAATCGTATTTCCACCCACTAAATTCCTGAAACAACCATTTGCAAGGGGGATTCACTTTCTAGGGCCATCATGACAAGACATCACAGACTGGATGGCCTAACGCCTGCCCCTGATTTCTGTTCTGGAGGCTGCAAGTCTGAGATCAAGGAATCAGCAGGCTGGGTCTCACTGTGGAGCCTCTCCTTGGTTTGTTGATGGCCACCTTCTCATTGTGTCCTCACATGCTTTCCCCGAAAGAGCCTGAAACACTCCATTAGTGCACTTGCAGGGACTTCCAACATCACCGGACGGTATTCCAGAGGAGTTAGCAGAGGGCTGTCCTTGATTCCCTCTGCTGATGTGGAACTCACTTCCTCACAAAGCGTGAGACCTTATATTTTATCCCAGGGCTCACTGAGAAGTTGTAGCATTTAACTAGGAAACTCACCAACATACTAGTGTCTCATTGCTGGGGTCACCTTGCCATCTGTCAGGGAGGAGTGGCTCCCACAAGATGCTACACAACTGGCAATCCTGCCCTCTTCCTATGGAAAGAGCAAGTGCTGGGGATCAGAACCACACTGGTCTGAATTCTGGCTTGGACATCGTGTATGATGTTGGAAAAGCCCCCATGAATTCCCTAAGGCTCAGTTTTCTCATCTGGAAAATGGATCTGATGCCTCGTGGAATAGAAATGAGGACTACATGAACCACGGAGGTGAAAGAGCTGCCGGAGCAGAGGTTCTCGCCTCCCCACTACGCACATCGCCCTTTCTACCCTCTTCCTCTTCCCACCTGTGTTCTCCCCATCCGGGCTGCCTGTCCTGCCGCTTTTCTGTGCTCTCTGCTTATGCCGCACGCGCAGATTTCCCCAGTAATCTGATCACTTTTCCGCCCTTTATTTTCTGATAGTGTCTGAGTGCTCCCGTGCTCTGCTCAGAGGACCGTTTTAATCTCCCCATCGTAGGTGCCTGGACAGGATCTGCATTATGGAAAATGAGCACAAGAAGCAGGTGTCAGGGTCACCCGGGTCTGAGGGTTGTATTTTCTATCTTGTAACAAGGACAGACATCTTAAATAAAGCTAGGAAAATATTTTTCCAAAAAATTCCATCAACAGAGATATGAAAATTGATTTAGTGTCCAATTAAAACCCCATATGTTCACAGCCCTACCATTGATGGGGAAGTTTTACAGATGTGTATTTAATGCATAATTCATGGAAAAGCCATTTGATTTATTTATGTTGATCTGTGAGGATGGGCTGAACAGGAGCTACTTTAAATGAATAGTTTTATGACTCAGTTTGGACATTCATAATTAAAGGCCACTGGTGGCAGAAGAGGATGTGGACAGGATTCAGCCCATCCCCGCGGCTTGAGGGCAAGGAAGCTGTGGGGTTCCTGGGATTCTGAGAGTGGGTCCAGGGGCTCCCAGGCCCCCAAGTGACCACCCAGGACTGTGTGGAACCCTAGTAGAGCTTCTTTCTCGAGAAGTTGGGAGAGCATTTCAGAATCCCAGCAGGTCAGTGCAGGGCTGAGCAGCTGGCCCTGCTGAACAGGCGGCTCCACACCTGGGCCTCCTGGGGCGGGGCCGAGGGTTCCGGGGACCACAGGAGACTTGCTGCACTTACTCGAGAAGTGCTCGGGCATCCCCGGCAGTGCCAGGCCCACCCCAACCCACCACTGGGGCGTCACGGTCAACAGCACTGTCCCTGCATGTGAGCCAGGTCCGGACCCGAGCCAGGCACTGAGCTGTCTACTTGTCCAGCTGGTGCTCTATTGCAAGGATTAAAAGGGTAACAAGTGTCCTTTCGGGGTCCCCAAAGCACTGTTATCATCCCCACTTGGCAGCCGTCAGGAGACGCTGGCGCCCATTCTCGCCCACGATGGCTCGTGAACTCCCCAGTGCCTGCCCGGACCTCAAAACCTGTCATCCCCGAGCAGGCGGGATAAGGGAAGACGCTTGCCCCAAACACACAACGGGGCCTCTACTCACACCCAGCTCCTCCTCCCTCGTCCCCTTCACCACCACCTGTCTGCCTCCGATTCTGAAATCACCTCCGATTGTTCTTGGAAAAGAGGCTCTGCAGGGACCCAGAGGTGACAGTCGGTCCCCTGGGAGCCAGCCAGACCCAATCAGAACTCCTGGGTTCCACTCTTCACAAGCCACAAGATGGCCACGTCTTGTCTATGTTACGTTCACCATGGGTTGCCGCTGTGGTGTGGACGTGGCTTGAGACCCCCTGAGTTCAATATGTGGACATGTAACCGCCATGGTGAGGTGTGAGAAGAGTAGAAACTTAGTCCAGCTGTGATGCTTAGAGGGGATCGTTCAGAAGGATTAGGATTAGATAGGTTCCCAGGGGAAGAGACCAAAGACACACACACACACAGTCCCTGTCACTTGCCATGTGATGCCCTGTGCCACCTCAGGACAGCATCATCAGATGCAGCCCTCAGCCTTGTGCCTCCAGAACCTTCAGCTGAAATAAACCTTCTTTCTTTTTAACTCACCCAGTCTGTGGCATTGTGTTATTGGCAATAGGAAACAGACGAACGCAGGTTCTCCTCCATGTAGCTGCACCATCAGACAGCACCTGGGTGCAGGTCCTTTGTTCAGAGGGTGATCTCAGCACCAGGGAGGAAGTGAGACATGAGATCAGGAAAGAGGGAGACCAGCCCAGGGTGCATTAGTCCCTGGATGCCAGGAGCAGGGGAGGATCTGTCCCACAAGAACCATGTGAGAAGTTGTGGAATGCACCGTAGAACCGTCCCACCTGGGGCTAAGGAAGCTGCTTACCTGCCAGCTCCCACCCCTCGCCCTCGAGGATTGCTCCTGGGGCATGAACTCTCTGGCACATCCGCCTGCCCAAGACACAGGCCAAGCTTACCCAGGGACCAGAGAGCTCCCCAGAGTATCAGGAAAGTGTCACACAGGGACTGAGAAACCTCGCATGCTGCACTAGGTCAAGGCCAGCGTTTGTGGTACTAGCTGCTGACCAGGAAGAGTCACTAGACGGTGTAAAGACCCTGACACTGGAAAGAAGACTGCTCTGTCTCTCCGTCCCTGTAGAAGGTTGCCCGTGAGAGACCACCTAGTGCACACAGGTCCCAGAGATCGGAGGGAGTGAGGGGCCTTGAGATGACCATCAAAGTCACATCTCTGTGCATGGCAACACAATTGCTCCCTGGGACCCAAAGATCAGGAGGTGGAGTCTTGACTTCCAGTACCTTCTGGAGAAGAATTCATTCATTCACTCTTTACCCAGTAAGTAAGTATTCAGGGATCTTCTATCGTGTAGCAGGCCCCGTGACAAACTCTGGGATCCAATGACAAACTAAACCAGCTCATGCTGTTCACAGGGGGCCCCTGTGTTCCCCTCAATCGCAAGTGCATCCTCTAGGCTGTTTCTCTTGAACCCACCGTGGCTTTGGGAGCAAGCTCCCAGTGGATCTCATAGACGTCTTAGTGTGTCCAGCTGCACATTCTGCTGACCACTTGTTTTTTCCAGGGAGAGATCAATGGCCTCACCCAATGGGGCCAAGGGTGAGGACAAGGTGTGCCACAGTGGCCTCAAGGTGCCAGGTTTAAATTCAAAGTGCTCAGCACATGCCCTTGCTCCAGAGTTCACGCTGTAAACAATTAGCCAAGTCACAAGCGGCATCCAGGTTAGAGAGAATGCAGGCTGCAGATTCAATCTGCCACAAGGAAAACCAAAGAGCACATTCTGCTGTTTGCTGCTGCAGCTGAGGCTCTGGAGAACCATAAACCAGGCTGGGTACAATGTAGGACAGCTTTGTTGAAGCCTCCGCTTCCTCCGGCTTCCCCTTCAAAGACAGCACCGGCCCTTTGTTTACAGACTTGGCAGCTCCTCAGGACCTAAACCTACCATCAGCGCCTTTGAGATTAGAGGCTTTACCAAGGCCACTGAACCCTCTGAGGATTATTATATCCTCTGAATTTCCTGGATCTTAGGGTCGCTTGGAATTCACTTGCTATTCCATTTCTCTATTTGCTTCTTCAAAAAAAAAAAAAAATTGTCAATACCAGAATGACCACGATACTAACAATAGCACCCATTTGCAGAGAAGCTATGTGTGCATGCTCCCTGCCAATCACTGGATATGCTCCGTCCTAGCCTCCCAGTTACTCTAAAACTTAGTGTCAGGGTGGATGCCCGGGTGCTGGGGCCTCCTGGGTGATGAAGCGTCCGTTCCCCCAGTTGCTAGAAGTCTTACTGGCTGACAACCCAGTCATGCTCCTCCCCTAAAACTGCACCCACTGGCTGGAAAGTAGCTGTTTGCCCACCGTCACCCGGCCCTTCCCAGCAGCCTGCAGCCAATGACTGGCCCAGCCTTCCTGCCTCCCCGTGGGAGGATAACTGCTGGGATACTCCAGCTCCAGCCAGCCAACAACATGGATGATACTGGGGTCTCTGCTGCAATCGCTGATTAGATCAACTCCTCCTTCAGTTCAGTCTGCTTCCCTTACCCCCCAGCAAGTGTTCAGTTCCAGAACATTCCCTATAGACCTCCACCTCAGAGTCTGTCTCCTGAGGACCTTGACCTGCGGCAGCATTGTTGTATCTATTCTGCACAAAAGAAAACAGAAACCCAAAGAGTTGAGGTGACTTGACCAAAGCCACACAGCCAGGAAGAGGGCACAGGGCTTGGGGTGGCAGATGCCATCCTGGAAGTTCCCTCAGTGGAGTCCACCCTCTTGGTGGGAGCCTTCCATTCCACCTACATCCCAGAAAAAAACTAGTGGGAATGCCCATGGGTTCCTCCAATAAACTCAGCTCTCAATTCCCTCCTCCCTTCCAAGCCCTTCTGAGAAGAACTGAGGTGGCCAGTAGTGGCCTCTGCAACTCTCCTGGTGCCCTCTGACCATCAGGTGATTCGGAGGGTAGCTCAACTGAGAGAAAATAATGTTGAGACCTCAGATATGCAAAAGCTAGTCTAAAATAAGGAACAGAGCAAGAGAGAGAGAGAGAGAAGAAACAGCGTGGGGATTCCATCAAAATCAAAGAAAGATCAGGGGAGTGAAGGGGGGATTGATGGGGAGGGAGGAGGGACAGGATAAGGGAAAGGCAGTGGAATGAATCTGACCTGACTTACCGATGGATGTCTATGACTATCCCACAGTGAATCTCACCATCACGTGCAGCGACAAGATGCTAATCTTAAAAATGGACACGCCACTGCCTTTGTTGTCCTTTGTTACAGCAGCAAGAGGCAACCCAACACTAACTGAGCCTTTGAATAACAGAGGTGTTGTGGTGAGGATGTGGAATGTTCCCCACAGTGGAATGCATTATTAATTTTAATAAATAGCAGGAAGACAGATAAAGCAGAGGAAAGGGGACAGGGGAAGGAGGGGAGGGTAGAGGTAAGTACTGGGGACTGAATTGGAGCAAATCATATTCCATACATTTATAATTATATCAAAATAAATCCTAAGGTCATATATAAGTAATATGAACCAATAAAAATGGGGGGGAAAAAAAGAGGAAACTTAATTTTGGTCCATGGTTTTAGAGGTTTTGTTCTCTGGTCCATTGGCGCCTTGTTTGGAGCCTACAGTAGAACAAAGCTGCTTATCTCGTGGCAGCCAGGAAGCAGAAAGAGAGGAGAGGCAGGGATCCCAAAACCCCCTCTGAGGGCACACCCCAGTGACCTAACTTCCTCCCACTACGCTCCACCTCCTGAAGGGTCCAACAGCGCCACCAGCTGGGATCAGGCCTTCAATGCATTCCCCTTTGGGGAACATTTCCCATCCACACCACAACACCTCTGTTATTCAAAGGCTCAGTCAGCGCCAGGATGCCTCTTGCTGCTGTAACAACATTTGTCACAACTGGGTATGGGCTGAGAAATACAATGCCTTCTGTCTATTTTTAAAAATTATGCCAATTCCAAATCATTCAATCAGAGGCAGTTCTGCCACATTAGCACAGCCTCGTGAAATGGAAGTTGAAATTGCTTGTGCCCCAAAACCCTAGGTTAGGAGCCACCATGTGTCATTTCTTGGCTCAGTTCTGCCTCTAATCTTAATGCCAAGCCTGCATTCTCTACATTTCCAATTTTGCAAGGCCTGTGACTAACCTTGAGACTTCACTCACTAGACCCCCAGGTGCTGGGATCCTCTTGTGTGTCTCTCACAACTCCACAGTGGTATCAGCTTTCCGCCCCTAGATCTCAGCCCAGAGTTATCACAGCAGATGCTCAGGGGTGACATTGGGAACCATCCTGGCCCTCCGGCACTGTCCAGTATTGCAGCCACTGACCACACTTGGCCATGAAACCCTTGAAATGCACTTTTTCAAATTGAGATGGACGACAAGTATAAAATACACACCAAACGTCAAAAACTTAGTACAAAAAAAGAATGAGAGACCATGAAAAGACACCAAGGGAACTTAAATAACATTTTACTAAGGGAAAGAAGCCAATCTGAAAAGGCTACATCTTGTATGATTAAAACTACAGAACATTCTGGGAAAAGCAAGACTTAGTAAGTAAAAAACAGCAGTGGTTGATGGGGCTTGGGGGAGCAAGGAATGAATAAATAGCATGGGGGATTTTTAAGATGGTGATATGATTTTGTGTGAAACTGTAATAGTGGATACATGTCATTATATTTTTGTACCAAAATATAGGATGTAGTGCACTGAGTGAATCCTAATGCAAACTGTAAACTTTGGGTGATAATTTGGTGCCAATGTAGATTCATCAGTTGTAACAAGGTACCACTCTGGTGCAGGATGCTGATAACGGGAGAGGCTGTACATGTGTAGGGCAGGGGTAGATGGGAACTCTCTGTCCCTTCCACTCCATGTTGTTCTGAAGCTAAAACTGTTCTGAAAAATGAAGCCTATTTTTAAAACTATTTAAAAATAAAAGATACCTCATTGATAATATTTTATGTTAGTTACATACATAAGATTTTGGATCTATTAGGTTAAATAAAATATTAAATATTATCTAAGTTTATTCTGCCTGTTTCTTTTTTTATGTGACTAAGAAAATCATAAATTCTATAAAACTATATTCTTCTATACGTTCTATAGAATTACATGATTCTATAATTCTATAATTATATAAAATCACATTTGTGGCTCTTAGCTGTTACTCATGTCACATTTCATTCAGACAGCACTGGTCTGATCAATCAGTGTCTACAGTCAGCGTCTTTTTTCTCCCATAGGGCCTGCAGAATGTTGGCTGATTTTTCACCTGTAACCTGGTGCTAACCACAGTCCCTAGTACATAAAAGATGTCTTAGTCAATGTTTGAGAATGAATGAGAGGCATTTGGCAAGCATGCGATGGTTCTACAATAGCACTATTCTCTAACTCTTCTCTGTCTTCTGAACCCTTTATTCTGTCTATGAAGTCAGCATTCTGCATACAGTAGAGATGGAGGAATATTCTAAACTGTTTGACAGCCTCCATAAAGTCCGCCCTGGAAACAAGTCCCCTACTGTTCAGCCCAAGGAACTTCCTGTGGGTCACTACAGTCATTCCTCTACCCTACCTCCACCCTCAGCATAGTAGTTCCTGAAATTATTATTTCTTCACTTCATGCTCATCTGTGACCCTTCTCTCCCTCCTTATATTTTTGAATGTTACATGTGCAGAAATGCCAAAAAAAAAAAAAAAAATCAAGTTGTTTGCTAAAAGGTCACAGAAGATATTTGGTTTCCTAGATTCCATGCCCAAGCTAAAAGTATAAGCAATCAGATGTCTTCATTCAACCAGAAAGAGTATAGTTGGGCCAAGATTCATTTTATCATATTTTGTTTTATTTCATTTTCCTGATTATAAAAGTAATACATCATCATTATAGTAAATTTAAAAGACAAGCCAAAAATAAAAGGAAACAAGAAAAAATGTGCCCTACCATCACACCAGTTATAGTCAAATAATAACATATTTTCTTCCAGTCTTTGTGCCCAGGACTCTCCATAATTGACTAAGTATTTTCACAATTCTTCTGCCCTACTTTTCCATTCAACATTGCAGCATAAATATTTACAACATCACTTCAAACTCTTCTTGGGACAAGTTTAGTGCCACATGTGGATAAACAATAATTAATTTAATTTTGTCCAGAGTGTGGGTCCCTGAATGGTTTCCTGTTGACCATTTTGATAGAGCCTTGAGCACATATTCATGGGTAAATATGTGCTCCATTCTGTGCTATTTTCAAGACAGAAACCAAGAATTATAGTTACTGAGTCAAGCAGTAGAGAGATGTCTGGGCCCTTGATAGAACTAGCAGGCCTTATACAAAAAGAAATGTCCTACCAAAGTCCAACCAGTTGTTACATCTGTCCCTCAGTCTCCAACCCTGAGGGAGAGGAGCTGAACACCTAGAAATTGCATAAGAAGCCACTAATCCTGCCTTGTCCCAGGTCACAGATATGCCTTCCGAATCTATGGGCTAAGAACAGATTCCTCTTAGAGAGCAGGGTGGGAAGGAGTATTATCCCTCAAAATAGGCAGAGAAATTTATGTGAGCAATCAGACCATTTTGTTGCAGGAACCAGAACAAAGACTGAACTTAAACCATCCTGAGGTGAATGGAATTTATTGACTCATGTTGTTCAAAAAGAATAGTGAGGAAGTACATAGAATTGAAATGGGTGCAGGGATGATATCCCCAGGCAGTGAGACAGGGTCTTGACACCACCAACCACCCCCTACACACAATCCTTCTCTATTTCTTTCACTTTCTCAACCCTCTGTTCATCAATTTCTCACTTCTCTTTTCTCTCCTTGGCTTCATATCTTCGTATTTTCCATTACAGATATGAAAGTGCTATCTAGCACACAGTAGGCACTCAACTATGGCAGACATTCCCCTTTTAACCTCAGGAAAAAAGATAACAGCAAGCACCTCCAACTGTACATTCTCCTTTATTTTTACCACTAAATTGAGAGTAACTCTCCCACAGCATCAAGGAATCCCAGGGAAGAATGCTATTTGTCTCTGCTAAGATCACATGACCACCACAGAGCTAGTTACTGATGCCTGAGGAACAGAGTTCACTGAGTGCCAGGATCTGAGTCCTTTGATCACCTCACTGGCCAAACCTTTTATCAAAATAAGAAAGAAGCAAAAATTGATGGACAGTCTTTTAAAAATAACATGCTCATCTGTACCCACAAGCTCCAAGAACGTCAGGTTATAAAACAAGGGCATGGACATTTGATAAGAATTGTCAAAGGCAGAAAACATTCTTTATATTTTAATTCCACTTTTAAAAACAAGAAGATGATGGAAAAACACCTGATTAGCATCAGGCACCACCTTCTATTGATTCCAAACAGATACTGTATAATTATGCTCCTTACCTGGAGATCCCATATGCCAGACGACAAACGTTTCTCTGCAATTATCTGATTCTGTGTTGCATAATTTAGATGTTCAAGTTGTCAGGAAAGAGCTCTTATCCATAAATATAAAATTATGTATGTGTATCTTCCGGTTGTAAGACAATCAGTAAACAGGGTATTTAAGAAAAGTGTACAGTAATTACTAAGGCCTGCTGTTTGGGGCATATTACCTAACCAGGTAATGAAATAGCTGAGCATGGGCTTCTATTTAATTGTCATTCATCTGCAGATAGGAAGATATTCTGCAGCTTTTAATTAAGTCATAGAATAGCTCAGCTTTACTGTGCATTAGGTGGAAGGTGCTTTTATTTCTTTCTCTTTTTTTAGTGGGATGAACTGAGGCTTACTTCTCTGGCACAGAACCTAGAAATAAAGGTTATGAAATCTTCAATAGAATATTCCACATCCCTTTAACCTCTGCGGTACATATAAAAGAAAGTAATTCTTACAAGGTTTTACTTACAGTGAACCTCAGGATTGAGACAGAACATCAGAAAAACTAATATTTGTTGAGTGCCTACTATGTGCTAGATTTTGTACAAAGCATTTCCCCTGTTTTACCTCATTAAAACCACCTGCTTTTTCTACAGGATGAAACCAAGACTCAGAGTTGGTGGTGCATGTTCAAGGTCACATAGCTCATGAATGGCAGAAGTAGGATTTGAAATCAAGCCGATCAGACTCCAGGGTCCACGTGCTGGCCGCCGCAGCCTGGACTCTGAAGCTGGCAGCTGAAAGGAATCAATGTCCAAGTTTCCTTCTATCTGCCGGGTTCCATGATGCTGATTTTTGTAGCTCTACTCATAAAATGGCACAAAAATAGCATCTGGTGAATCAGGGCTCTAGGGAACCAAATTCTGCTGGAGAGTTCTGTCATCTGTTGTCTTTTGCAAAGCAAAACCTGTAGGAGCTCTCTAATTTGCTGCAAACTTCATGCCTGCCCTTGAGGATGGCAGACAATAGATTCGGCAAATGGACCACAGTCTACAGAGCACAGATTTTGAATTCGAACTGCCTACATTCAAATATAGATTCCACTATTTCTCAGCTGTGGATAGAGGCAAGTAACCAAGGACCCACCCCAATGGGCTGATAAAAGGTGTCAGATGCGGACAGGAATGTAAGAGTCACCACTGTGGGAGGGAGCCAGGGATGCGTGCCAAGAGATCACTTGGGATGCTAAGAAACAGGCTGGCCAGAGAGAAGAGGAGCCCAGACAGGTGCCTGGCAAAGGAGCTGAGGTTTCCAGACTAAAGCAAAGGAAAACCACAGGAAGTCTCAAATACAGATGGCCCCAGGGCCAGGTTGGTAATAAAAATTGTCAAAGCCAGCTCAAAGGTCAAGACAAATGGGAAGGAGGCATAAGGGGGCACGACTATTGTGTACCATCAAGGATTGCCAGTGGGAATTCTGGCCCAGGGCCGCTGAAGCTTCTGAATTTTCAAGAGAAGCTGTAAGTCCAGAGTCTACAGGATCTCCTATATTTAAGAGTTAGTTCTATTTTATTTGGATCTCGAGTGTCCCCAGTGGTCCATGTGGTACAGTCTTGGACCCCGGCTGGTTACACGGGGAGGCAGCAGAAGCTTTAGGAGCGGGAGGTCCTGGGTCGCTGGGTGGTGCCCTTGAAGGGGTGACGGGGGCCAGCCCCTTCCTCTCTCTCCTTTGCTTCCCAGCCAGGAGATGAGTGGTTCTGCTGCCATGTGCTCCACCAGGATGTTCTGCCACAGGCCCAAAGCAACGGGGCCAACATAGATAGAAGCTTCTAGAAATGTGACCCAAAATAAACCTTTTCTCCCTATTATCTTCTTCATCTTGATAATCTTTGGTATTTGTTAGAGTCACAGAAAGCTAACTAGCATGATTGGTAACAACATAAAAATAGCTAATAAAGTGGTGGCCCAAATAAAACATCTGCAGGCCAAATCCCAGCATGGCTCTCTGGGAGCAGTCTTGTCTGAGCCAGAGGCTCCGGTATAGCCACGCTCTGCTGGTTGGTTCCTGCCTCTTTGCATCTTAAATGCCCCAGACCGGTCCCGACTCCTCACTCCTAGCAAGGCTCCTGAAGGGATGTTTCTACTCTTTCTAGCACCTTCCAGCCCTGGGTCTACATCCTCCCTCCTGGAACATCCTCTTCCAACGTTCAGAAGGATCGAGGGGAAAGCCCCAGCGGCCAATCATGACAGGCGCTTGCACAACAGTGAAGTTTTTCTTTAACATATGTTCATCGTTTGTTTAACAAATATTCCTGTGGTGGTTGCTGTCTCAGAAACTAGAAATACGAAGAAACCAAGGCAGACAGCTGCTGCCCTGGGAGCTTCCCTCCTTCCCTGTGTCTCTGGAGGCCCCGTTATTTCCAGAGTGATATGGTGCCACCCCTGAACATCCAGGGTCTTTGTTCCAACCCTCTGCTTGCTGTCCCGGCATGCTTCCTTGATCTGGTTTTCTGGAGAATTCCTTACCTTCTGGTTCCCTTTTCCAAGTTCCTCTCCCTCACTTTGGAATGCATAAAGTGAAGGTTCCCACAGGAGAACAACCAAGCCTCACTCCTGGGTGATCCCAGGCCCCGCAGTCATTGTCCCAGCAGGGCTCTGGGAAGAGACACAGAGTTAAGTGCCCTCTGCACTGCACTGCTAACCGCTCAGGGAGAGGCATAAAACCTACCATCTGCTGGCAGTTTAGTGGAGTGCAGCTGACAGAATGTTGGCTTTCTGCTCGGGGCTTCTCAAAGCTAGAAAAGACTTAACCCAACAGACCTCGACGTCAAATGCACATTGCCGACCCTGGCCACTGCTCCCACCCATGCCATTCAAATCAGAACCCCTGGGCGTGGGGCCTGCGCATCAGTATTGGATAGAAACTCCCAGGTGGAAAACCAGGTTGCGAACCCAAGGGGCTGAGCCACGAAGGAGGCGGCAGCTCGTGCATAAAGAAAAGGCCCATGGACCACAGTTTCTCATCAAGAGGAGCCACAGGGTCTCAGCTCAGCCACAGACCAGAATAGACAACCAGCCTCTTTAGACTCAGTGTTCCCATCTGTAAAACAGGGATTGTCAGGAATGATAACTACCTGGACAGATTAAATGAGATAACGAGTGTAAATGCCTAGACTCCCGATGGTCGTCATTATTAACTCCTTGTTGATTATCTTGTCATTTGGTTCTCCCCATGGGGATCCTCTGCTGGGTAAGACCGGTCCCGACTCCCAAATGGTTTTGGTATAAGTTTCAAGTTCTGTGAGCGTGCGTGCTTTATTCTCGTCTGTCTCCCTAACACTCCTCAACCCAAAAGTCATCAAACCCTGTCACAGGGGAGGGCTCTGTATTTCAGAGCGTGCCTATGATTCCATGTGGCTGCGGGGATACGTGGCAGATCAGAAATGCCTCTTCCCCTCCGTTCACAACATTTTCTGGAACATGATTGTGTTGTCTTTAAAGTGCAAAGTGAAGTAAGTAGCAACTCGGCTATTTTCAGTCACAACCACTATCTAGAGAGACTCTGAATGGCTTTGTCACCTCCCAGCAGAACTGAGAGGAGCAGCTCTCTGTCACACAAAGACCTGCAGCAGCAAGAGCTGGTTTTGGTCACAGGGTTTCTGCAAGTGTGTACCGGGAGTGTGGCTGGGAGGCCATCACCAGAGGCCAGCTGAGAGGGCTTTCAAAAGAAATATCAGAAAATGAAAAGAGGAAAGGCAAAATTAATAAACTGGATTTCTGAACTTCCCACTGCCTCCAAATGTCATCTCCCCAAAGACTCAGTCATTCTGTGGCAAACAGCACTGAAGGAATCATCCTGTCAGTTAACCCCTGAAGGTTAGTGGCAGGAAGCTTCACCTCCTAGAGGCCACAGAACACAGTGACAGCATGAACATGGGGCTCAAGTCTCAGCTCTGCCATGGACTAGGCCAAACACCTAACCTCTCTAGACTCTAGTTTCCCCGTCTGTAAGAAGGCACAGTAATAAACCAAAGTAGGTACCTTGCTGGATGCCGACTTCAATATCTATCATTCCTTGGTTCCTCCACTCAACGAGTATCTTCAGGCTTACTGTACCACTCAGCATTCCTGAGGATACCGGGCCACATGGTCATGAGCAAAGCTCAGTTGAGGCAGCGGGTAAAGGCTGCGGTCATCTAGCCAGAGAAGGCTTCACTGAGGGGAGGGGGCTAGCTGTGCAGACTGTGGGGAGGAAATGGCTTTGAATTGGAGAAGGAGCTCCTGAGAAGGCAGTAGAGTGCCAACACTGCCAACCTCACACAGAGGATCCTTGGGTGAGTCAATCGACCCCCACCTCAGTCTCCTCATTGGTAAACAGGGACCAACGATGCAATTCTGCATTTTATTGAAAAGGTAGCTGTGTTCCAAGATGGCCCCAGTGATTCTCATCTCCTTCTTGAGTGGTTTCCTTCACACTGAATAGGTGAAACTATGTACCCATTAGGATATTGTAGAACTGATGCCCATGACATCTGATGTTAAGGCCTAAAAGACACTAAAGCTTCTCTCCTGCTCTCTCTTGGGTCACTCATTCTGGGGAAAATCTGACACCAAGTCATAAGGATACCCAAGCAGGCCTCTGGAAAGGTGCGTGTGTTGCAGAACCTCCAGCCACCCCCAGCACCAACTTGCCAGCCATGTGAGGGCACCATCTTGGAAGGGGCCCCTCCAGCCCCAGTCAAGCCTTCAGATGACACTCACTCCTGCCAACAACTTGATTGCAACCGCATGAGAGACCCTGAGCCAGAATCACCCACCTGAGTTGCTCCCAAATTCCTGACCCTCAGAAATTGAGAGATAATTGAAGTGTATGGATAATTTAATCAGCCAAGTTTGGGGGTAAAATTATCAGGCAGTAATAGAACTGATAGTTCTCCATCAATGAGGGATGAAGACATATGGCCCAGCCTGATACAGAAGCCTCACCTTCACGCACTGCTGCTGCCTTCTCTGGCCTCACCTCCCACTCCTCCTCCATATGCAACCCCCGGTCCTGACCCACCAGACCTCACCACTGTACCTTCTCCAGCTCTTTCTTCAAAACTCAAAGCAAATTTCCCCTCCACCATCCCTCCCCAGGAGAGATGCTCATCTCTGTTCCCAGGGTACCCTGTGAGCATCTCCACCAGTGCCCCAGCCACCACCTACATTTGCACATGAGAAGAACCATGTCATGTGCATCTTAGCATTTCTCCTCACGTCCAGCATCTAGAAGGCTCTCAAAATGGGTGAAGGCTGAAGATAGTCCATTACCCCTTGCTTGGTATGCCAGGTTACAATATGTCCTCCACACCAACCATTTACAGATAAGGAAACTAAGGTTTAAGAACTCAGAGCTGCCTAGTGACTCACCCAGGATTGAAGCCAAGGAAACAGAATGAATGCCCTCAAGGCACTCTCTGGGTTTTCTTCTAACTTATCTTCCACTACATCCATACAGGTAGCTGCCAATCAAATGAGAGAAATGCACGTAGAAAACATTTGCAATGATACATCCTGCCTGCAAATTCAAGGAGTGACCGTTGCCCTTAATGATCTAGCCTTTCCTCACAGACCCAGGGCTGGAATCCACATTCCACAGCCCCTGTGGTTTCGTTTCCAATGTCTTCAAGCCCCCACCAGGTTCTCTGCCCTGGGTTGGGAGTAACTCAGGTGGGTGATTCTGCTCGGGGTCTCTCATGCGGTTGCAATCAAGTTGTTGGCAGGAGTGAGTGTCATCTGAAGGCTTGACTGGGGCTGGAGGGGCCCCTTCCAAGATGGTGCCCTCACATGGCTGGCAAGTTGGTGCTGGGGGTGGCTGGAGGTTCTGCAACACACGCACCTTCCCAGAGGCCTGCTTGGGTGTCCCTATGGCAAGATGCCCTGCCATTTTAATGGTCACCCCACGGCTAGAACTCCCTGCTTCCATGCCACCTGCAGATGGCAAAGGGAGCCAGAGGGAGGCAGCCCACCAGGGTGAGTGCTATTTGTATAATGCTTTCGTTTATTGTCCTGCCACCACCGCTTCATTTGGTACTCTTGCAATTGCATCAGTCCTATGGAATTTATCTGGTAATAACGTGGATGTCACAGGTACTCTGCTGTGCATTGCAACAGCGTTTCTGCCAGCAGAGCTGTGACGTGTTCACCCAGGAACTTTGCCAGCTCTCAAAGGTCTTCCCCCCACCACTCCACCTTGCTCAGACCACTCAGGCATTTCTGCTGAGCAGCCACTTCTCTGGCCTCTCTAACCCACAACGACATTTTTGCCTTTGAACAAGGTCCCCATGGCCACCTGTTGGTCCACAAAGAAGGAAACTTTGATTCCTCCTTCTCAATCAATGGTATTCAAGAGAACTTCAGGCAGTGATGGAGAATTTGGGGCATTTCGTAGCTGAGCTGAGCCAGACGGCAGATACGGTAATGACACAGCCAATGCTGAAAGTGGGGCAAATGTGACGGAAAAACTCATTTTAAATTTTTATTTCATTTTCATTAATATTATCTTCAATAGACACATGAGGCTCGAAACTGCTACAGTGGACAGCCCCGCTATAGAAAAGGACGAGGTTCTCACATTGATGTAACCCACACAGGGATCTTGTTAAAATGCAAATTCCAATCCAGCAGTCTGGGGTGGAGCCTGAGGTTCTGCTTTCCTAAGCAGCCCCCAGGTGATATGTGTGCTACTGGTCCACGGACCACACTTTGAGTAGCAAATATCTGGGTAGTGATTACATGAGCATTTACATAAGTAAAAAATGTGTTAAGCTATACACACAAGTTTCAAGCACTTTCCTATTTGTAGGAGGTTGCAGAACAAACATCGCATAGGTTCAATAGAAAATTTTAATACTAATAGATTCCAATATTGCATGAGACATACTAAAAAATTATTCACTGCTTACCTGAAATTCAAATTTAATTCGTTGTTGTTGCTGCTGCTGCTGTTTTGCTAAAATGAGCAACCATATTGCACATTAAAATCATCTGGAGAAGTGCATTTCTTTTAATACCAATGCCCGGTCCCCACCCCCTCTCAGGGATCTTAATTGGTCTGGCTACAGTATGTTCTGAAGGTTCACCACGTGACTGTAAATAGAAGGCAGGGATGTGAAGCACCAGTCTGGACCTAAAGCAGTGGTTTTCAAATTTTGGCAGGTTTATTATTCCCTGGAGAGCTTGTTACAGGGCCCCTCCCCCAGGGTTTCTGGGTCAGGAAGTACTGTTTGGGGCTCAGGAATTTGCATTTCTAACAGAGTCCCAGGTTTTGACCCTGGGGGGGCTCAGGGACCACATATTGAAAACCTCGGGGTCACTCTGTGCTGGCCTAGTGACCACATTTACACGAAGGAGGAGCCGCCCACTCTCCAGCCCCTGCTTGGTCAGCAGGTGCAGGAGGAGCACAGATCAGGGGAATCTGAAGGGTCCTGAGTCCACATGGCGACAGGCGAGGAAAGCGGCAGAACCTTGGGGCCAGACGGACCAGGCCACACCACCACCAACGCTGGGACTTTGGGAAATGGACGCCTTCTCAGAGCCTTTCTGTGCATGAGCTCCTACTGCTCACAGCACAAGGGAAGAAGTGGACATGACGTGCCATGTGGCAGGTGGCATCCAGCCTGTGGCTGTCACCCAGAGGAAAACTCAGCTCCTGGACCACCACAGCCAAGAAGCCATGGCCCAGCATCACCCCTCATAAGCCCACGTCCGCAAGATGGCCAGCTCGGCTAGGCCTGAATCCCAGCCCAGCCTGGCTTGGGCAGTGCAGGCAGCCTCTGGAACCATCTGGGAGGCTTTTTAAAGTTCTGGTGCCAAACCCCACGCTCAGAGAGTCTGTATCTATTATTGTTCTGGGATACGACATGAGCTCTGGTGTTTCTGAAGCTTCCAGATGTTTCTCATGGACAAAACGACTGAAAACTGTTTGCGTAGGGCTGGCTGGAATCCACCTTCTGACTCACTGCATGACCTCTCCGTGTCTCTCTCCCCTGTCCCTCTATGGCACATCAAGGACGCTGCTCTCTCTCACTGGACAACAGGAGAGAAGAGCTGAGCTGAGAGGTCTGCCCATCCAGCCTCCGCATTCCACAGGTGAGGAAGCCGAGACGCTCAGAAGGAAGGAGCCCGCCGGTCCAAGGTCAGTGATCTGGGTGCTCAACTCTCTCTCCACGACGTGACCCAGCTGTGGCTCAAAATCCATTCACGTTCAGGCTTACGGTATACCTGCCGCTACTCTGACTGCCCCACGAGTATTAACCCGCTGAACGCTAACCACTGAGAAGTGGTGCCCGATGCTGACCCACCTCACAGATGGAGAAACTAAGGTCTGGAGAAGTCAAGTGACTTGCCGGGAGCCACACCGTGTCTGGGAAATGCTCTGGTGATACCTTCGCAGCACACTGAGCTAAGGGCTTATTTTATGACCCACACGCACTGAAGCACATACCTTAGTGCCCTTGTTGACAAAAGACAGAAATCCTACAAGGCCACAATATTTTACCGCTTTCACCGTCTTCATCTGTAAAACCAGCTATAAAGTGAGGGAGAAGGAGCCCTGTAATTTGTATAAGAAAGGAGAAGTCACATCCCCGTACAACAGCCTTCTCAACTGGGGCCTCTCAATGCCCTCCAAATAAAAGAGACCATAAATGCTCTTTCCTACCAAGGAGGTTCTGCCAGCTAAGGAAACGCGAATTCCTTATTCCTTATCAGCGGCTGCTCAGTCGGATGAAGCTCAGAACCTGTCGACTTCTGCTCAGAGACCCTTTCGAGCATCAGCCTGGGATTTGAGAAACCTGAAGGGTTCTTTGACAGGTCTCAGCCCCCCTGACTGTGGCTTGGAACTGAGAACCCTAATCCAAAGCGCCATTACCCCATGTGGATCTGTTCCGTGTAAAACTCAAGGCTGCTCTCAAAATTCTGCAGGGTCGCCCTACTTCTGCGTGGTCACTTCTGCATGGTCACTGCTCCTGGGCAGTCTCCTCCCATGCACAGCTTGCCCCAACCTCCCCTCAGCCTGGTCTCCCAGTCTCCTCTCATCTTCATCCTCCAGCAACGCCGATCCGCCTGTGGTCCCAAAACCACGCTTTGCTGTCCCACCTCCAGGCCTTTGCTTGGCTGTTCCCTCTGCCCAGCTGCTTTTCTCTCCAGGTCCCAAATTCCTCTTTTCTTGAGCTGCCCCTGACTATTCTGCTGCCCAGGGCGTTGATTCTCCACCCACCCACTTCCCGCTTCCTTTCTGGGAGTTGGTAGGACAGGCTGGCCCTCAAAGCCTGCTCGGCCCGGGCTCCCATATGGTCCCAGGCATGTTTCCTCAAACCTGCCAGCCCTCATTTTCTCCACCTTCAAATGGAAATAATGATGGTCCCTGCTCCTATGGTGATGTGAGCTTTGGATGAGAAAATGTACGAGAACCTAACAGCGCCGCACCCAACACGTAGCGCAGACTCAGGAAAAGGAAGTTGCTGCTACTGTTTTGAAAACAAGGAGGAGGAGGAGGAAGGGGATGACCACCCTCAAAGGTAGCCTCTGACACCCATGCGCTCCAGTCTGAGCCAACCGCACATTCATGGGCTGGGCATCACGTCCCTAAATCGAACACCTCTGCCAAACACTCACTGCCACACCTATTCAACTAGCTCCCATTCTAGGGTGGGCCTGCCTGCCAAGTGGCGGCTCCGACCCATCACCATCTTTGTTGGTATGATTTATTCAGCTATTTCATTACATTTCATTCTTATTGTTTTATAAAGGGTGATTAAAAACAGCAAAGTGCACTGCACTAAATCTCAAACCTCCGTCAATATTGAAATGAGCCAGCAGACCGCAAATGGCACATGTTTGACGTCATCAGCTTTAATGTCACCTTGCTTTCAATGGTGACAGAAAAGAGACAAGCTGGACATGGCGGTGTGACCCTGTAGTCCTAGCTGCTCGGGAGGCTGAGGCGGGAGGATTGCAAGTTCAAGGCCAGCATCAGCAACTTAGTGAGACCCTAAGCAACTTAGTGAGACCCTGTCTCAAAATAAAAAGTATTGTAAAAACAGGCTGGGGATGTGGCTCAGGGGCTAAGCACCCCTGGGTTAAATTTCTTGTACCAAAAAAGAAAAGAAAAAAGACAAAATTAAAGGTAAATATTGGTGCTGCAAGTATTGCTTTCCCCATGCATCCAATGAAGGAAGCACAGGAGCAGGAAGCTGAGTGAAGGGAACTAGACACCACAGACCAGGGTGGTATGACCTCATGATATAAAGTGTCCCCGAACAGAAAATCTAAGAGAGAAAGATCAGTGGCTGCTTCAGCCTGGAGGTAGGAACAGGACACCAATGGGCACAGACTCTCTTTCTGGATGGGAGAGATTAGGGACAATAAAACTGTGGCCATGCTGGCGCCACCCTGTAAATGAATGAATAGTCACAGAATTACAGTCATCCTTCAGGATTGCTGAGGATAGGCTCCGGGACCTCCCACCGATCCTGAAGCCCACAGCTGCCCAAGAACCTTCATGGAATGGCGTGGTGTTTGCATATGACCTGCGCACATTCCTCTGTACCGCTGAAATCTTCTCTAAGCTCCTTATAATTGCTAATAAATGTAAATGCTACGTAAATATTTGTTATGCTGAATTGTTTAGAGAACATCGACAAGAAAGACGTTTGCACTGCTTCAGGACAGTAGCAACGTGTTTTTGAAAATGTTCCATCAGTGGTTGGTCGCATCCATGGATGCTGGGGGCCAGCTGCCTACTCTTCAAGTGGTTACGTTCTATGGTATGTTCGTGACCTCAATAAAGTTTAAGAAAAATTACTAGTGCCAGGAATAATTAAACGTCTTTTTATATGTGTAATTTGTGGGGGGCAGGCACTGGGGATTGAACTCAGGGGCACTCTACCACTGAACTGCATCCCCAGCCCTTTTAATATTTCATTTTGACACAGGGTCTCCCTAAATTGCTCAGACTGGCCTCTAACTTGCAATCTTCCTGCCTCAGCCTCCTGAGTCCTGGGATCGTGGCTGCGCATGCCTGCATCCAGCAGGTTGTATGTGCAGAGGCTACACACTCACGTACACACACATCATCTAATGACAGGAAAGTCCACCATTTGCCCACATGTGGTTGGTTTTTGCAAGCTTGCACGGCAAAGTGTTTACTTGGGCTCTGAACCTCTGGAAGGTGAACCTCAGGCTTCCTCAGCTCTGAAGCCCTAGCCCATTGCTGGTACTCAGGTAGTGTTAAACCAAAGATAAATGAGCTCACCTCCTCGGAAGAGCTGCTGATGGAGAGAGAGACCCTGGCCTCTGCAGCACAGTAGGTCCAAAGCGTACATGGTATGCCCAAATGTGGCTCTCTGATCTCATTTCAAATGTTGGCTCTCTTCTAAAAAGCCAGCCCCTAGCAAGCAAATGCATTTTCAATGACTTGGTTTGCTCTGGCCTTTGCAAAATAGCTCACAGAGCTATTTTATGCCCTGCCAAATGCAATTGCCTAATGTAGGAACACTCTTTCCTTCAGGTCTTTCCACAAATGGTGGGTTTGCAAACACAGACTCCTGTGGCCACCATCTGATGTCCCTATACTTATTCTTCATGACTCCTGTAACTGCAATGAGATTTGCAAGCCTTTGAAGTGCAGGTTTGTCTTTTGGGAGCGCACAAGCTTCTCACCACACCAGACATCCCAGACATTCTTAATGACCCTAACAAGACCATCCACAGCCATGCAGTTTCCACTAAATGGTGACTGATGAAGGGACCCGGCTTAATTTTCTACACTGTGCACCATGAATTGCAATCAGACCATGCTACAAAGTGGCACATTTGCATGCTGATGGGAATTTCTGAGTCTAAATCTGCAGGAATCATTCTGAGGGTGTCAGAGAATTGCCTTTAAAAGGTTGGCACAGAGGAGAACAGATTGGTACTGAGGAGCACGTAGGATTTACACAAAGGCAATACAAACTCAAGTTCAGTGTAAGGGAAACACCTTTAAACAAACAGATCTCTCCAGAATTCAGGGATGCAACGCAAGAATCAGGTCCCCAAGATGTGTGTTCCAGGGAGGGAAATTTCACCCTGTGCCTGGCTTCACCTGAGTCCCAGTCTCCTGGATGTCTCCCAGGGATGGATCCCAGGCTATTTCTTTATTCCTTTGTTCAAAGTTGGGCAATGTGTTTAGTAACAAACTGATATTCCTCTGGAAGGCTCAGCAGGGGAATAAGAGCCCAGAGGTTTATAAATGTCACGGCTGGCTATGCCTGCAGGAAGGAACCTGGGCCTGAAGCTTTGAGTCCACAGACACCGCAGGAGTCCAGCAAGGACTCCCAGGGGGAAAACATTTGTCTCCAACTCAGAGCCACTTCAGACAGAAAATCTGGTAATTAAGTAGCTTATTTGAAATAAATAATGACAATAAAACTAGCATTGATTATGCTCTTCCTACATGCGAGACTCTGAGCGTTTGCTAAGCATTCCACTCTCTGCATCAGTCTTCCAGCAAATATTTCTCGAGGGCTTGCAGGGTGCTGGACACTGTCTGCAGATACGGCCACAAACCAACAGATGAATACCCTTGCCTGTGAGAGGGTGACAGTCTTTGGATGCATTTCAGGGAGGAGGAGCAGGAGGGGAGGGAGCAGATAATCAATACAATGTGTAGCCCAAACACAAATCACCCCAGATGGGTAAAAATACAAGAAGAAAATACCCAGGGAGAGGGATGGACAGTGAGGACCGAGTGGGGTCAAATGTTGGTGGGAAGAAGTTTCCAGGGAGGGATTAAGTATTCACAGTTGCACAACCATCATCCCAGCAATTTTAGAACATTTTCATTGCCCCCAAAAGAAACCTCATACCTACCAGCCATCACTCCTCATCCCCGCACCCCGCTTCCCTATGCTCTCCACTATCCTTCTTGCCTGAAAGGCTGTGGAAGATTGGGTTCCTATTCCCAGTGCCCCCTGCTCCCTGATTGTGCTGTAATCCCTGGGGTGCTGCCTGATGTTTTCCCGCCTATTAAAGTTGGATTTGGCCCCGCAACTGGCTCTGGCTGACACGAGGCTGGAAAAGCTCATCTGTGGTTGGTTTCCCTTCTTCCACTTTTGCCAGCACTGATCTTAAAATACTCCAAGTAGCCAACGGCCCCTGGAGAATAAGGAGACAGAAAGCAGGGATCTCGAGTCTCGCCTGGAAGCCCACCCAGCGGAACCAGCCTAGATCAGCCAAACTGCCACCAACCCGCAGCTCCGGAGTGAGACAGTCACGTCCGAGGGAGCAAGACGCCAGGACGGGGCTAACTGCACGGGGACGCTGACCAAGAATAAGCCCCAAATCTTCACGGCCTCTTTTGAATCAGCATCAACAACCAGGTTGTCGGGGAAGTTTTGGGAACTTTCCAAAGCTTGTTGGATCCATGCTGTCACTCAACCCCCTCCGCTGACTATGCGGCCAAAGCTCCATCCGCACAGAGATGAGGACACAGACTTCCAGAACAGAGGCTGCCTCCGCTGGTGCGGGTGAACAGACATCCAGGCACCCACCGCAGCCTCCCAACCTGGGTCCAGTCCCCTTCTGCCCTCAATCCCCGCCCTCCCCAGAGTGTCCCTTACATGGTTTTATAACCGGTTAACAATTGCACCCAAAGGAATCAAGCAGAGACATCTGACGGCGCGGGATCCAAACGGTCCTCACTCGACCCCACCGCTCAGCTCGGCTCCAGCTGGGGCCACTGTGCTGAGAGGACTCCTCAGCACAGCCCAGCTCAGGTGCACTTTAACTGCTTAGCCTACACATCCACCTCCCCACCAGCCCGGAAGCCTCCCCACAGAAGGCTGAGCCCTCTTCCTCTCCGTTCCCTGTGCCGTTCACAGGATCTGACCCAGACAGAGGTCCAGGCACGATTTTTGACCAAATTCACTCAAAGGTAGCAACTGGCTTTCAATATCCAGTGCAACTCGATATGCATTTAATCAAGCCCCAGTTCTTAAGATGGAGACACCAATGGCCCCAAAGAGGAATGTGCTAATCATGACACTGCAGGTTATATTCCATTGGCCTACCCTGCACTCAAGGGTTTAGTCATCAGTAAGCAGTGAACTATGTGTGTGAGTGTGTATGTGCATTCGTATGAGTGACCGTGCTTATTTGTGTGTGTACATGTGTGTATGTATGTGCATAAGTGTGTGTGGATCTATCTGAGCATGTGTGTGTGTTTATGGCCATGTGTCTATGTGCATCTGTCTCCATATGTGCATGCATACATATGGGGTACTTGTATGTGTGTGCTCATGTACAAAGACATATGTGTCTCTGTATTGCATACCTGTGTTGGCATGTGTGTATATGTGTGACTGTGTGTCCATATACACAACTCTGTGTGCATGTGATTGTCTCTATGTGCATACATGTGTTTGTGTGTACGTTGTGCGACTATGCATGTGTTCACGCATACGCATTTTGCATTTACATGTGTATGCCTGTGTTTGCATACATTTGTGTACTTGTATGCATGTTTATGTGCATAGCTGTGCATGTATGTGGCCCAAAGCAAGTGTGTCCATGTGCATGTCTATTTGTGCATGCTTGTGCTTGCACCTACATGTATATGTGTGGCTGAGTTTTTGCATATGCATATATGTTCTTCTGGGTGTGTGAATATGTATGTGCAAATGTGTTTGAGTGTGCATGGCTGTGTGCATGTGTGTGCGGAAATACGTGTGTGCATATGTGCGTGCACTCTGTCTCTCCTCCACTTTCCCCCATCTCACCTATCTCTCTCTCTTAAAGTTGCTCAGTCTTCTTATCAGACAAACACAAATAAACCCACAGTCACTGATTCAATCATGGGTGGTGTTTTAGTCAGTTTTCCCACCACACTAACTAAGAGATCTGACCTGAACAACTGTAGAGGAGGAAAAGTTTATTTGGGGGCTCATGGCTTCAGAGGGCTCAGTCCAAATTAGCTGGCTCCATTCCTCAGGGCTGAACATCATGGTGGAAGAGTGTGGCAGAGGGAAGCAGCTCACATGGTGATCAAGAAGCAGCGAGAGAGGTCTCCACTTGCCAGATACAAATATATACCCTAAAGTCACGCCCCAAAGCCCACCTCCTCCAGCCACACCCCACCTGCCTCCATCTACCACGCAGTTAATCCCATCAGGTGATTAGCCCACTGATTAGGTTATGGCTCTCATAACCCAATCATTTCTCCTCTGAACCTTCTTGTATTGTCTCATGCATAAGACTTTGGGGGACGCTTCACATCCAAACCATAACAGGTGGATATTGTCCTTTCAGCCTACAAACATATACAGGGAGCCTTCTAAATGCCAGGCACCGTTCTAGGTCCCCAGGATAAGATAACAAAAAATAAACAAATCAAGATGGAAATCCTGCTCTCAGAGCTCACATCATACATTACTGGGAAAAAATAATCAGCAACATCTCAAACTAACAGACAAAATGGCTAGAATTTGTAAGGGACTGAAAATTAACAGGGAAAAAAGCAAGTATTGCTGATAATATTTGGATTTGCAAAAATCTGACCCCTGAGATTTGAACTTGATAGAAAGAACAGCCACAAAAGAAACAAGCAAGAAAAGAAAACACTCGAAACAGCAGAAGTCACCATCAGCAAATGTTAGTATAAGGAAAGAGACTGATGAGTCAAATGTTTATTGCAAAATTTAAACAGAAAATAATTGATCTCACGAAAACAATTTTGTTACAAATGAACATTTTAATGGAAAAAGATGGAAATGGTTTAGATGAGCTGTATAGAAAATTAAACCCTGGATTAAAATGGCCTAATGGAATTTTCTCCACAAAATACTTGGTTGCAGAAAATTAATGTCGCAAGAATTCTCACATCGATGTTTGCATTAAAAATGTACATGAGGTGAGAGAAGGGTAACGGTGGAGGTGGGGCCACCCCATTCTTCATCTGCATTGCACGGCTCATTGACAGACACAGCCCTAGGCTAGTCCCCAGGGTCGGAGGACTCAGGGGAGTCACCGCACCATCAGCTTGGAGTGGAGTCAGAGTGCTTCTCAATCATCATTGTGCATTGGAGCCACCCAGGGACCTTGCTAAATGCAGATTCTGGTGCAGCAGGTCTGGGGCCCTCTGGAGATCCCGCATTCCTTCCAAGCTCCTGTATGCGGATGCTGCTAGTTGCAGAGAACCCTTTGAATAGCGAGGTCCCTGCTGATGCTCTGGGCTGAGACAGCAGTTTCAGGGGACCCAGCACATTCCCCCCCAACTCTCCTGCGCTCATCAACTGTCTGCCGGGCATGGTCCCTCCCTGGAAAGGGGCCTGGCATAGTCTTACACATTCATAAATCTCTGTAATATAACTCAGTCACCTGTTCTGGGCCCTGACAAGGCCAGACTGAGCCTTGGATGTCAATCCAGTCATCTACTTTTTAGGGAACCCCAACCAGAGAACTTTCAGGAATTCATTAGTCAAGTCCTCTTCTCGATTCCCCAGGGAGACAGCAAGGATTAACCCAAGGAAGGAGTCATGAGCAGAAGCAGTCGGTGACGTGGAACAAGTCTAGACTCTGAGAGCTTTGGTGTTCTCAATTCAAATGCCAACTCCACTCTCTGGTCTCGGGCAAGGCAAGCGTCCCTTGGAGTCTCAGTGTTCTTGTCTTTACAGTGGAATTACAAGATGGAATGAGACATTTCATCTAAAACCCTCGGTGCCTAGCACGTGTGATGCGCAGGACATCTGGTTTCTATCTGCAGCGATGACAGATTTCAGTCCCTGCAGCACACCGTGCTGATTTATTTGGGAGTCGGGAGGTTTTCTGGCACCTTTCAACTGCGTGCATAATCTGATGCCAGCGGCTGAATCACAGGTCTAGTTGGGATGAGGTTAGAGACCAAAGGTTGACACTGCAGAAAAAGGAGGCCCAGAAAAGCTTTTAAAATGGGCCTCACCTGCTCTTTGCAAGGACAAAATGATAGCAGGCATCAGCAGCCAGCGCCTGTCTCCAGACGGGCACTAACTGGTCCGGGGGCCTTGGGCTTGCTACCAAAATGACCTTTCAGTCTCTTTAAGAAAAGAAAAAGAAAAGAGCAAGTCAAGCACATTTTTTTTTTTTTCCTTTCTCAGCTGCCAAGGAATCTCAAATGAGTTTCAAAGTATTTAGAATTCAGAAGGGTGGGAGCGTCTGAGCCCCTGGCCATGGTCCTGAATTTGCAATTTCAGAACATCGGTTCCCAAGGGGCAGATGCAGGCCAGAGATGTAGAACAAAGACAGGGCTCACTCATGGTGGAGGGATCCTCCATTGTCCCCAGAAGGACACCCATGGCACCAATGAATCCTACTGCAGTTTGAAGGGGACTGTGATTCTGGTCGTGAGAGCTAACTCTGATCTGTGCCTTGGAAGTTAACAGACCCAGGTTCAAACCCAACCCCACCATTTCCTGGCCCTGAGATCCTGACGAAGTCATTTTACTTCTCTGACCTTTACTTCCACACCTATAAAATGGGTATAACAGCACCATGTAGGATGTAATTAGGATTTAATGAGTTATTATAAATCAAATCTTTAGTCCGGACAAAGGAATTGCCATAGCCACGGTTCCTACTCCATTCCAGAAACCCAGCCTTGAGACTAAAGCTTTGGGGCATGTGGCTTGCCTGAAGCAGAGATCTCAGGGAACAAGAATGGTGGACAAGGACTAGTGAAACAGGGACAGACAGAAATCCATAGAAGTCTTGTCCTTAGCTCAGCCACAGACAGAGTTCCACAACGCCAGGAGTTTTAGGGTTGCTGTGTATCATGCTCAGCAGAAGGTCTGCCTGCCCCACAGACAGAGGAGGGGATCGCTGATTTACTTCCATGGCGGGTGGGGCCCTCCTGCACACTCAGACTCCCCAGACCTCGTGTGGGAAGGATTCTTATAGGAACACTACAAGGTCGCATCAGAGGGGCCCTGGGGCCGAAAGAAGGAAAAGGGCTGAAGGTCTCGCACAAACAAAGCGGTTGCTACAGTGATTGCTGTGATGGGCCCAGAAGATGAGACAGCACAATAAGTAGTCAACATGGAGTCAGAAATGTTAGCCGCTCAAGAGGGAGATGACGGTGGCAATGATGGTGGGGATGATGTCACAAGGAGAGCCCTTACCTCCTTAAATCCCCTGTTGTTCAACTGACCACCCAGTGAGGTCAGACTGCCCTGGGTTTCCGAGGCCCACGACACACGCTTTCCTCCTTCTACAGGACTAGCTGCTCTCTCGCCCTGTGCCTCCCTAGCACAGAGCCGAGCGCTGAAGCTGCTATCAGGTCTCTGGCCTCCTTACTTCTCCACACTCCTGAGTCCTCCCTCCCTTGGCATCTGCAGGCCAGGCCAACCCACTGTGCAGGCAGCAGACAATTCAACTCCTCTCCATGGGTGCATCAACTCCTCTCCATGGGTGCAATTTCCAGGGACTAGACTAGACCCCGTACTTTCACTCAAACCCTTGACCCTGGAATCTGCTCACCTCAGAACCTGTCCTGCTTCCAACAAAGATGGTAAAGAGGAAAAAGAATTCATTGGTGCTGAGCACATGACCGGGCGCAAAGTTATCTTATGTGTTCAGCAAAATAATATTGGCATAAAATAGCAGATGCTTTTATCCCCCTTCCCGAATTCCTGCTGGTCCTCCTGCCAACCTGGAATGCTCTGGGGAAAGGATATTACAGCAGAAACCCCGGAAGAGGGGAGAAATTTTTTCTCTGCTTTTGAGTTTCAAGACGAGCTTCTGAAACTCATGGCAGAAACAAGGGTTTGCAAGAACGGTCTTCTGAGTTTCAAAATCCTAGATTTGGAGCATCAGAAGTCAAGTCCTTAAAAGACTCTAGGTATAGAAAGGGTTCCATTAATAATAGATTTGGGAGAATTCATAATCAATCAGAGTGAGTTTTTGCTGTTAAGGAGTCAAAGATTGCAAGGATTGAGTTGAGCTCCAGAGAAGAACAGGAATATCACCTGGTGCCACATCCCTGGGAGGGGGTCTAGACCCTGTGCCATGGCTGGCTCAGGTCAAGTCCCAGGGGAATGTAAGCAGAGGAGAGAGGAGTGGTTTGGGAAATTGACAGCAGAGACCTGCGTCCAGTTCTCCAGGTGAAGGCTGGGGAACATAACCCCAGTCACTCTTCCCCCCTCAAGTGGTGCCTTAAATAAACGCTTCTTTGAACACGGGATGGAGTACTGCCTTGTTCCTAATGAAGGAATGGGGTTTTGTGTCCAAGACCCACTGATGACAAGGCCATTGCTTCTGTCTGGAATCCTCCTCTCTCTCCTGGCCTCCCCTTCCCTCTCCCTCTCCCTCCCTTCCCTCCCCTCCCTCCCTTCCTCTCTCCAGCTGTGCTTTATGGAAGCTGCTGCCATGTTGGGAACTGCCCTGTGGAGAGGTCACTGTGGCAAGGAGCTGGGGCCACAGACCTCACCTGAGTGGCCACGTGAACGAAGTTGGAAGCAGAGGTTTGGGCAGCCCCGCTGATACCTTCATTGCGGTTCTCGGGAGGTCTGAGCAGGAGGCGCCCAGCAGAGCGGCAAGCGGATCTCTGCCCACAGAAACCATGAGATAATAAATGATTGCTTTTCTCCAGCTGATATGTGTAGGGCACTGGTTCACCCAGCAGTAGGTAAATGAAACAGAGTAGAAGGAGCCCAGCAGCCGCCCAGCCCCCACGCACCCAAGCCTAGCTCTGGACGTGTCCAGATCCACTCTTTTTGGATGCAATCTGCATCAACATGTCAGCCAGAACCAGAAAAGATGCCATCAATGCAAGATGTGCACCATGGAGATAAAGTGGAAGTAGAGAGGGAAGGAGGGCTTCCGTCTCGTGTACAGTCAGCCTGTGGCCTTAGATGTCTTTCTGCCTCAGATGCATCTCCTTTAACACCCCCAGCAGGCCAGTGAGGTCCATTTTGTGACCATAATTCTACAACTCTACTCAGAGAGGTAAAGCAACTTCCCTGAGATTGCACAGCTAGAAAGAGAGAGAACTATGATTTGAGCTGAGATCACTTGAGTCTGAACTTGAGCTTGGAACCACGAGAGACTGCTCTGCTTTTCTTCCTCCGTCTTAGAAGCGAGGCTCCAATCTGGCTTCCTTGGTCCCGACCCTCAGGTTGTGGGTGGATCATTGGGCTCACACTTTATGGTACCAGGTTAGCCTTAGCCCTGACACTCCAACCCATATTGGTCTGCTGATTTTTTCATGTTAGCCAAATGATCTTTCTTGCTCAGGAAGGATAAACAACAGACTCTGCAGGCCCCTAGGGATAAAGAAGCTGCCTGATCAGAATGGCAAAGTCTACAAACTTATTAACAGAAAACAGGCCAAAGTTATCATCTTGAATGGCATTTTCCCCCAGAGAACTCCCTTGGTCCCTTGCCCCCACCATTCCTTTCTTGCCCCTTTATGGGAAGCCCCCCTTTCCAATCTCAGTAGCATGCTAATGGAAAGGGTGCTAGGTTACCAAGGCTTCTTAGAGCTGCCCCAGTTTCAGCATGGAAACTCAAGCTCATTACACAGGAGCCAATGAACAGCCCCATGCCCTGACAGTTAGGATAGGCTAGGTCTTGCCCCAGTAACAAACAGCCCTGCATCTTAGTGGTTCCGTGCAACAACATTCAACTTCTCATCCTACATGTCCCACCGGACTGACTGGGTACTCTCTCCCCATAGTCACTCGGCACCCAGGAAGCCCCCAGCTTGAAGCTGTGCCCCCTCCTCACTTGCTATAGCTGAAAAAGTAAGAGAAGCATGCTCCCCCTCTAAAATACCTCAGCCCAGAAGTTACATACATAATCTCCAGGCTGAAGGAGTAGCAGGGTTCCACCAAACTCCTAGGGATCTGGGAAACATGGCTTTCCATGTGCACAGGAAGGAGAAGAGAGCCTGGTATTGGTGAGAACCAGCCATGTCTACCAGTGTCACCAGCATCTCCAGCAAAGACTGGAGAGACTTCTCTCTCGAGGGGACAATGGCCACACTCAAGGAAGCATTAAGATCGGAAGTTGCTCCCGAGGATCTGTCTTTTTTTCTTTTCTCCATCACAGAATGAAATGTCCCCTGTGCTCCTAGACCCTGGGAACATCTGCTTCACTGCCTCTATCAGGGGCAATGCTTAGTCATAAAGTCAAAGAACTCTGACCTTAGAGGTGCCCTGGGGTCGTCAAAGTGGGTCTTATGGGGTGGGGTGGGGGGGCAGTCTGGGATATGAAAATCCAAAGAGAGAAGGGCTGGCTACACCCATTACTATACCTTTACTCCGTTCTTAAAAAATAAATAAATAAATAACACTTTTGAGCACCTTCTATGTTCCAGGAACTAAGTTGAAAACAAGAAAAATATATAGGATACTAGCTTTGGACTTGAAAGGTTCACAGAAGTCCAGTGGAGGATGCGGACAGGTAAGAACTAAATGCATGGCTGTGTGAGAGAGAGAGAGACAAAGTGAGAGAGGAAGAGAGGGGTTGCTTCAAGGTTCCATGAAGGAATAGAGAAAAAGAAGAAGAAAAGTCTAACATTGTCATAAAGGGTGGATTTCAGGAAGGAGTGGGGACAAGTGCCCCAGGCCTGGAGAGAGCATGGATAAAAGCAAGATTCAGACTCAGAGAAAGAGAGAGAAAGATTCCCGTCAGTCAGTGCACCCAGGCCTCTGACATCAGACCTGAAGCTCCCTCCCCAGCGGCCGGGGCCCAGGCACAGGGCTTACACGTACCAGTCAGTGTATGTTGAACTGGGCCCGGCACGCCAGTGTCTCCTGGCTATCCAGGAGCTGAGAGTGAACTTCGAGAAGTCACCCATAGGACGCTGAAACCTCACATCCCCGGGCTTCCCTGTGAGGCGAGAGGCTACCTCAGGGGTTCTGGGCAGCGGGGACAGGGTGCCCCTAGTGGTGGTGTGGGCACAGCCCACTCAGGACCTCACCTCTGGTGAAGTCCCGTTCCCAGGGGCCCCTTGGCAGAAACAGCGCAGGGCATAAACCACTCCCCTCCGGCAAGAGAGGCGATGAATTCTCTCACCTCCGCCAGCAGGCTGAGCCTCCTGGACCTGGGCTCACCATGACTGAACACACAGCATGTGGATCAAACAGCACCGTGACGAGGACACAGACAGGGACAAGTGTCCAGATTCAGGCACATTCAGTCAGGAGGCCAGGAGGGACCCAAGGGCTGCTGAAGGTGGGGAAGAGGAGCCGTTCTGATCTGATCTTTTAAATTTCTTAAAATGATCCTCGTCAGAGGAAAACCTGGTCACGTGCTCCATGCCAGGAGTGGACTGGAAAGCCTGCCTCGAGCTCCTCTTGGGTGACCAGGAGAAGGCGGGCACATCACCTAGTTAGTTAAGGGAAAGCAGTTCTCCCAGAACCAAAGGGTTCAGGGAGCATGCAGGCACCCACGTGTCCCGGAGAGACGGATCTCCTAGCAATTTCCCATCCCAGACGCTATGGCAGGGAGGGGTCCCGCTCATGCAGAAAGAAAAGGAAAGCCCTCCTCCACCCTAGGAGTCAGGAAGTGTCTTAGGAATTGAGCCTCGCCTTGCCCCTCACTGCGAGACCCCTGCAGTGCTCCGCACGCCTGTTTCCAGACCCCTTGATAAGCTCCCCTACTCCCTTTTAAAAGGTAAGTAAATGAAATTGAAAGCAAATAAATTAGGAAGTGTCCCTCACTCCCATCCCTCCATCTGTCCTCATCCCTGCACCTCTACCTTTGGAGATGCTAGATCAGGCTCCTTACTCAGAATGCCCAGTACAGGTGAAAAGCTGCCCCTGCTTTAAAAGACAGAGGTGGAGAGGGAGAAGGCAGGGAGGGAGGGAGAGAGGAGGGGGCAGAGGGAGGGAGGGAGGGAGGCAGGGAGGGAGGAGGGGATGGAACCATTCTTTAGGATTTATTGGGACTCAACTGTCTTAGCCTACGTTCTGCTGCTACAACAGAAAAACCTAAGGGTGTGTCACTGATAAAGGACAGATTTACTTGCCTCTCAGGCTCTGGAGGGGACTCTGGAGCATGGTGGCCAGCCATGAGGCTCCTTCATAGCAGAAGGCAGGGGAGGCGCCAGGAAGGCAGGAGCTCGCAAGCGGTGCCCAGCTCCCCTCCTCTTCTTATGAAGCCCTGGTCCCATCAGGGGGCCACATGCTCTTGATCTCGTCCCACCCCATCCACTTCCACAGTCCTCACTGCAGACACCACCAACATGTGACCCTGGGGACCAGGTGTCACCACATGAACTCCAGGGGACACACTCCAGCCACGGTGCTCCAAGCGGAAGGCAGACTCTCCACCCTCCTCTGAATGGCTGTCAATTCCAGTGGCTGTCAACGAGTGGACAGGAGCCAGGCCGAGGCCCCGTCGTGGGGACGCGCGCACGCACCCCACACGCGCCCGCTGCCGCGACGACGCCGATACATTCGACACAGCGCGAGGCTGACGCCCGGTTCCGCCGCCTCCACCTTCCCCAAGCTCTGGGCAGGAGCCGAGGGTCTTCCCCTCCGCACTGGCGGCTGAGCACTTCCCCCAGTGCCCCCTCCAACCAGCCCCTCCCTGCAGGGGTCTCCCGCTCCTTCCTTTGCTGCGGAGCTACAATTCCAGCTTGGGCCTGGCCGCCGCCTTCGGGAAAACCATCCTGCACGGCGCTTTGGTCGCCGCTCCACCCCGCACAGCTCAGCAGCTGGCTGGCCTCCCGCCCGTCCCTGTCTGGAGGATGCCCGCTCCCTGAGAGCAGGGGCCACATCGGACCTACCCAGCCCGACGAGCAGGCAAGTGAACAGAAGGCGCTCCCTCCGCGTCCCTCCTCCTCCATTTCTTCATTTACGTCCTCCTTTCTTCCTCCTCCTGTCATTGCAATCAGCCTGAACTTACTTCACTGCGCAACTGCAACGTGGATGCCTTCCTATCTTGGTCTCCGAGTCATCTGGGACGCCCGAGCCCTGGCCTTTCCACCGGCTTCGTTCATTCTGGGAACCACTCTCCGTTCAGGCTGGTTTTAGCAACGTCCTTATTGATGCCCGGCTTCGTGCGCTCCGGACGCTCCGCAAGCTCCATGATGACTTTACGACATTCTTCCAATCAGGCCCGGGCCTCGAGGGCTCCTAAAGGCCACTTGTCTTTGTGTTACTACTTTTCCTGAGTTTTCAAGATTCAGCCCCTGCTGGAGCTCCAGGCCCTGGGGAGGGAGAGATTACCTTCCACCCAGTGGCTGGATAAAGGCTAATCAGAAAATGGGTCTTGGGAACTGAGATACTCACAGTGAGGAAGAAAGCAGAATCCACCGTACACAGAGCCACTTCCCCTGCATGTGTGAACCTCGGAGAAAAACAGTGACCCTGGAAGTCCCTTCTGATTGGGTCTCAGATTTAAAAGCAGAGACTGTGGCTGAAGTTAAGAGGTGAAGGAGGAAAAGGAAGCTCTGCCCTGTGCCCAGTGCCTCGGGAGTCAGTTATGCTAACCACCCTTCAAGATGGCGCCCAGCAACTCCTTCTTCCTGCTGTCTATGTTATTTTGCAGCTCACCACCATATTGAGTAGGCCGACTTGGGTGACCAACAGGATATTTCAGAAATTATGCTGTGTGGTTGCTGAGACTGGGTCATAAAACCTCTGGCCTTGCTTTGTCTGGAGTCATTCGCTCTGAGGGAATTCAGCTGCCATGTTGTAAAGACACTCCGGAAGCCCTATGGCCAGGAGAACAGGGCAAGGAAGCAGTCCCTGACTACCCAGAACTAGCCAGAAGATGGGGGGATGGCTGTCTTTGGGGTGTCGGCGAATTTCATACTGCTTTCCTCAGAGGACTGCCTTCCTGCCTCTAAGGTGGCCACTGACTGTCCTGTTCATTGCACATGGCCCTGACCCCCATCTATGACTGACTCCACCACTCCCTGGGGAGAAGGAAGAGGAGTCCTCACTACCTGAGTCCTGCTCCAGACCCCTGAGAGGCCCCGCTGTGCATGGGCACCAAGAGATTTCCTGGGATCTTTAAGGATTCAATGGCATTCTCCAGGTGGAACGCACTGGAACTCAAACCAACTTGAGCAAAAATCAGTAGTCATCCGGGTGCATGCCGATAGGTAGAGAAGAGGGTACAGCCTGGCCCAGAGAGGAACCGAGGTCAGCTTTCCCATCCTCCTGTCTGGGTGCGGTACCACTCTCTCTTCCTAGGGAAGGCTTCTCCCTCATGGTAAAAAGACACATGGGCTGCAAGAGCTTCTAAGAGCCAAAATACAGAAGCAATCTCATGTCCACTGATGGATGGATGGATAAAGGAAATATGGTATATATGTATATAGAGCTAGATACATATAAACAGAATGGAATATTATTCAGCCTTTAAAAAGAAAGATACTCTGCCATTTGTCACAACATGGATGGACCTGAATGACTTTAAGTCAAGTGAAATAAACCTGGCATAAAAAGAAAAAATATTACATGATCTCACTTATATGTGGAGTGTGTGTGTGTGTGTGTGTGTGTTAGTGCTAGGGATTGAACCCAGGGCACTTCACCACTGAGCTCTATCCCTAGCCCTTTTTATTTTTTATTTTGAGACAGGGTCTCACTAATTTGCTGAGGGCCATGTTAAGTTGCTGAGGCTGGCCTCCAACTTGCAGTCCTCCTGCCTCAGTCTCCTGAGTTCGCTGGGATTACAGGCGTGTACCAACATGCTTGGCAGGATAGTTTTTAAAGATTTAAAATATACAGAGATAGTAAATAAAACATGTCCGTCATGGGCTTGTGGGAGGAGAAGGAGAGATGTAGGAGAAATATAAAACTGTAGACATGCAGGATGAACAAGTATAGAGACGAATGGACAACTTCATGTCCACTGCAATTGGCTGGGCTGGGGTCACCTGACCAGTCTCCATGGCAATGGGACAAGGCCTGTGACTGACATCCTCACCAGAGTCACCTGACTGGATGAGAAAAGAGAAATGAGAGATGGCCGACAGACAAGAGGTATTAACTGTATCTTCTGATAAATTCCTTTTTTCTTCTTGCTTAAGCTCTCTGTAGGTTGACCTTTTTCCTAAAAATAAAAATACTTTCACTGGGGACAGTTCCAGAAGGAAAAGAGGAGTCCTTTGGCTTCCGACTCTTTGCCTCATCAGTGTTAATATCCTAATTGTGATGCTGTCCTCACCTTTGCCAGGATTGCCCTAAAGGACATTGGGTAAAGGACACCTGTGTCTGTCTGTGTTTGTCTGTATTTGTGCTTAACACCGAATATGAATCAAAAATGATCTCCAGAAAAAGTTAATTTTAAAAAACCCAGGAAACAAAATAAAAGTCTTAACTCACCAAATTTAACGTGGGCAGAGGCTGGCCTCTCAGTAAGCCACAGAGCACGGCCAATTAGTCCTGCAGCCTACGTCTTCAGAGAGACAAGGTACGTTTTTGCTTAAGTCTTTTTTTTTTTTTTCTTTAATGACAAACAAGAAAGTCTAGACTGGCTCCTTGAATAACAGTAACATTCACATCTGTGCAGTGATAATTAGAAGGAAAAGTTCAGATATGTCCCGAAGTCCACAGTTCATGCACCATAAGACATGCTAGAATGTGCTAAGCAGCCTGGAATGAGCGCTGACTCTCCATCCATTGCTAAGCACATCAAATATTAAAAAACAATTAGGCACTGTGAAAGCACCTAAAAATGTGGAATTAACTTTTCTTCTAACTGGGTCAAGGAATCGACTAATAGAGAAAAGCTAAATACTGGTCAGGAAGGATTGATTTATCCTTCGTAAAATAGGGTCAGGGACAAGTGATAACCTATCAGCATAGATCTTGAAACCAGAGACCCATCTTCCCTGGGAAAGTGACTACTGTGAATCCCATCTGCAAACCAGACCCAGGATCACGACCTCCCGCTTGGGGCTGTTGTGGCCACAGGAAGCGGCTAACACAGAGAGAGCATCTGCCCTATGATGGGTCACCGATGAAGACCCTTCTCTTCCCACCGTGGAACGGCACCAAAAGGCTTTGGGCGTGATGAATGTGTTTTACGAGAACATCAGAAGCAGGATTGCACTCCCATTTAATTAGGAAGAAAGCAAAACGTTTCTGTGGCAGATATTCAAGTCCCTGACGTGAAATAGTATGATGACTCTCTGGTCCTCTCCTCTGGAAAAGGAATGAAGGAGAATGTGCCAGGCAGGAAAATTAAAACGCTCTAAATCCTTCCAGACCTTCACAGAGCTGTGGCATTGGCCAGTGGGAATGTGCTTCAATTACTGTCCTCTTAGGAAATGAAAGAGTCGATCGATGATGCAGATAACCTGGTGAGTGACTGATGACGGGAGGTGGGGGTCACCAGAAGGACTTCTGCCTTCTGTGTCCCAAAAGTTTTTTTTTTTTTTTTTTTTTTTTTTTTTTTTTTTTTTTTGGTACTGGGGATTGAATCCAGGGACACTTAATCACTGAGCCAATATTTTATATTTTTATAAAATAAAAATATATTTTATTTAGAGACAGGGTCTCACTGAGTTGCTTAGGGCCTCTCTAAGTTGCTGAGGCTAGCCTCAAGCTTGCAATCCTCCTGCCTCAGCCTCCTAACCACTGGGATTTGGGATGGGCACCACCATGCCCAACCCAAAACTTTATTTGAAACACAGCAACAGAGCAATACTATTCCCATTCCACGGTAGCTTCCTCACTACGTGGGTAGTAAAGGAGAAGGAAGGTGACATCCACAAACTGTCTTCTACATCTATATCTCTGTACTGCAACAGATAGATCAAGGCAGAGAGAGAGAGAGAGACGTTGCTTCACGTGGCATCCATTCTTCATCCACACTAGGACAGCCTGGCTTTGTTCAGGTTGGACATCCACCTTGCTTAAAACTGCATTTCCCAGTAGCCTTTGAGAAGGGCCTAGGAGGGGACGCAGTCTAACCAACAGGAAGTGAGCTGAAGCTAGTGAGTGGGTATGTCGGTTATCCACAGCTTCGCCACAAGTTACTCTCAAAACTTAGCAGCTGGAAGCAACAGACATTTTTGTCTAGCAGTTTCTGCAGGTCAGGGACCCGGGAGAAGCTTACCTGGGGGTTTCTGACTCGGCCTCTGGAGGTTGGGTCAAGCTGCTGTTTGTGGCTGTGGTCATCTGACTCCCCAGGGGAGACTCTACTTCCAAAGCCAATCAAGGGCTATCAGCAGGACGCAGGGCCTCACAGGTTGCAGACCAGAGACTCGGTTCTCGCTTAGGTGGTGGGTCTCTGCGTGAGATGCCTGAGAATCCCACCATGCGGCAGCTGATTTTCTTCAGAGCGAGTGATGAGGAGGAGGGAGGCAGGGGAGGAGAGGAAGAGGCGGCAGAGGGGAGGCAACACAGGGCTTCCTGTCTAGCCAGCAGCCGACAGCAACCCTAGGACCATATGTCCAACAGCAGGGGCACAGGAGGCCCAAGAGAGACAGGCATGTAGGGCCTGGGTCGAAACTGGCATGTGTCACTTCTCCCACATTCCATCGGCCACCACAAGTCACGTGGCCAAACCTGCAGCCGAGGAATGGCAGGTGGACCCCACCCATGAGGTCTGAATGAGGAATGGACAGACAGTCGTCAAACATCAACAACCACAGACTCGATCGGCCTGGCGCCCTAAGACCAGGGATGTGGAGATAAGCAAGGCCCACGTTTCCAAAAGCTTGCCTTCCTGTCTGTAAACCGCTGCTCTCTCTCCTTCCTCTGCTGCCCTCACGTCTGAGCCGTGATCATCTCGACAGGACCTTCCCTAAGGTACGGTCTTGTCTCACCTACACCTATTCGCCACCCAGCAGCCAGACAGATGTTAAAATGGAAATGAAATCATGGTCCGGTCACGCCTTTGCCTGAAACAAGGAAGACTCTTTAATGGTGCTTAGGAAACAGACTCAATTCCCCTTTGAGGTCCCGCCTGGTCTGACCCTGGGCCTCCCCTCCATCAGGTGCCTCCTGCCTCCACCTCCGGGTCCCCCTCACATGCCAAGGCCCAAGCCCTCCCTGTCCCCTTCACTCAGGTGCTGCTGAGGCCAGCGGACCCTTTCCTCCCTTCACCTAGCCATGTCCGCCCCTCCCATTTCCATTGAGATCCACCCCCGGCCCACCTCCGCCCACGGTCAGACATCACCTTCAAGAAAGACGCCGGATGCCTGGACTGAGCGCCGCTCTCCATGTTTTAGTCCCTCCGTCAGAGTAGCCATTGGCTCTTGTCCCCGCCACCCTCCTCATCTCGGCTGGCTTGAGATTCGTGTGGTCCTCACGGAGCACAAGACACCCGTCTCTTCTGCAAATGGTAGACGCCTTTCGGTGCTAAGACCAGATGGCGGGTGTGGCTCGGCGCAGGAGAAGCGTGGTTCTGACGTGGAAAGAGAGAATCGCAACGTCCTTCACGGCGAGATTGAGGTGCCCCAACGCCCTCGCCCGGGAGTGTCGGCACATCTAGGATAAAATCTACTGAACTGGCTTTGTCTACGTCTCTTACATAGCTTCTCAACAACCTGCAACTCTCAGGAAGCCAGTCCCTGGTGCAAAGAGTCTCTCTCTCATCTCAAATTTGGTTGTTATAAACCATGAAAAGAGCAGAAGAATCGCTGGGGATTCTGGGAGCCCAAACCAACAGGAGACCGAGCCAGCCTAGGAGATGGGGAGGCTTCCAGGAACCGGTGATGCTTCCCAGGATCAGAAGAAGCAGGCGGGGAAGTGAGGGGGCTGTTCCAGGGGAGCAGCGGGAGGTCGAGAGGCCAGCAGAGGATGCGGGGCCTCTATTCCTATGCCCAGCACTTCAGGGCTCTCTGCCTCTGCACCAACCGACCCTCCGAGGTCAACGGGGTGCCCCACAATCCAACACTGCCCAGAGTCAGAGTAGCCCCTCAGGTTAAGGTCTCTGTCCGAGGCTGCCTGGCCACACCCGCCAGTCACCAGCCCCGCCCACCCGGGAACCCACTGGCTGTGAACTGGGGGTTCTTGTGGCCCCTTCTCAGCTCCGCAGATTTGCGAGAGTGGCTCACGAAACTTGAGAAAACTCTTGACGTACTGTGACCTGCTTACTGTCAATGATACAAATGGAGAGCCAGATGTCAGGGACAGAGGTGCGGACTAGAAGGCCCCGCTCAGGAGCTTCTGCCCCCACGGAGTAGGGGTGTCACCCTCCCGGCACATGACCGTGTTTGACAGCCAGAAGCCCTGCTTCGGGTTTTTATGGAGGTTCCATTACATAGACATGACTGAGTCGATCATTGGCTCAGTCTCCAACCCCCCAGGGCTGGGGCTGAAAGGTCCTGGACCTTGTGACTGGCTCCTCCACATCCGGCTCCGCTCTGAAGCTTCCTGGAGGCCCAGCCCCAAGATTCAGCTCATTAAATACAAAAAGGCACTTCTCAGGACCCAAACGATCCTGCAATATGTACAATCAGAAAAGTCAGAGATGACACTCCACCTGCGTATGACCTCTCAGAATGTGTGAATGCATCCTCCTGTCCTGCACAACTAAGGAGAACCAATAACATTTTAAAAATTAAAAGAAAAAGGTGCTCCGAGACTCTGGTGTCAGGAACAGAGAGCAAACGCTGTGGTCAAGCGCACTCCTGGCTCCCCGTCACTCTGAGGCCTAAAGGGCTGTAGAAGCTCGGGGTCTGGCACTGGGACAGACACTGAATGTCTCTCTCTCTCACGTGTCACACGTGACGGCTGGATTTCTCCCGAATGGCTTGCAGGGGCTGGTGCCCGGGCAGCAGGGAGAGTGGCAGGGAGGGCATCTGGAAGGGCTCCAAGGTGACGTCGGGAGGGGGCGCGGTCCCGGGCTGCAGCTCAGAGAGCTCGCTGCGGCCGCCACTCGCTGAAGGTTGAGAGCGGGGCCAGACGGAGGCCCCTCAGTGACCCAGCGGGATGTGGTGCCTCTCAGGACACGGAAACCCCAGAGGGAGCCTGGAGGTTGCAGCCCCTACATGTGGGCGTCCAAGATGGTGTGCCCCCCAGCGGGCGACGGTCACAGCAGGCTCTGCCTTTGCCAGGACAGCCCGGGCCGGAGCAGAGCAGCCCCTCCCCGGAGAAGCTGGAGCCGCTGCTGTTAATTGCTCCTTGCTGAGACCCCTCCTTAGGAGCCGTCAGCATCTCCCCTCCGCGGTCCTGGTACCCCAGGGACACGGGAAGAAGCCCGCCCATCCCCACGTTGGCGGCCTGCTGGATTTGGTCACCCCCTCCAGTCCTCTGAGCCCACCAGCACCCCAGAATGAGGGTCCCCCTTCTGGCCAGGGGTGCCGGCCTCCATGGCTTCTTTTCACTTCAACTGCTATTTGATGTGAAAAGAGTGGAAGGAAACTGGGGTGGGGACACAAGTAAGAGGTATCGAGGGCACGAGGCAGACAGTGTCCAGGTCCCCTCACAGCCTGCCACTTAACTGCCAAGTGACCCTGGGCAAGTCATCCTCTGTCTTCTCACTTCTAAACTGGCAATAATAACAGTATTGTGGTCAGACTAAGTTCATATACGTAAAGCACTTGGGACAGGCCCAGGACTAAGTAGATGCTCAATAAAGGTTAGTTGGTAGTAAGATTATAAGAGAAGGAGGCTCAGGAGGAAAAAGAGAGGGGAGGAGGAAGAGGAAGATGGGGATGTGGAGAAGCAGGAGGAAGAGGAGCAGGAGGAGGAGGAAGAGGGGGAAGCCGTGGAAGGGAGAGGAAACATCTACCCTGGAATAATGCTACTTCTGAAATTGCTTCTTCCAAAACAGTGGATGATCACATTTTTATTTGATTCAATAAGTAATTTACTGAGTGTCTATTCAAGCTACATTCATTATTTAATGTATCCTTCTAAACAACACCATGGGGTAAGTTCTATCTGTCTCACCACGTGAGCAAAGTGGGACACAGAGAGGTAAGGTGCCGGGGTGGCGGCTCAGTAAGCAGAGGACGGAGGAGTCGATGCAGGTCTGTCTTGCAGACTCAGGCTGAGGCACTCCCGCCCAGCACCAGAGGCTCAGACAAGCGCGGACGCAGGGACGGTCACACCCTCGGCACAGGCGCGGGGATGCTTGCCCGCCCCCCCCATGCTGTCACTGTCCTGCCTGTGCCCCGCACTGCGCTGTCCTGGACAGCATGGGGTCTTTGCCCAGCCCCACCCCCAGACCAGGAGCCCCTGGAGGCGGCTTTTTCCATCTTGAACACCGGGGTCTGACACAAGGTGGCACTGAATCGACACTATAGACCCGAGTTGAAACCATTTCTTCGGACGAGGAGAGGCACCCACGACCCATCCATCCATCGACCCAAGACGAGTTCACCAAGGAGCAACTGCATGCCCAACTCCGAGCAGCCAGCGGCGCATGCAAAACAAAGCAGACTGTGCCCCATAAACGTGTCCAGTCAAAATAGCAATAACTGATGAAAGAGACGGGGTGGGGGGGACATGACGCCGCCCTCAAGGAGCAGTGTGGTGTGACGGGGCAGAGCCCCCTCCAGCCGTGGCCAGGCCACCCAGTGGGAGTGACCACTTCAAGTGGCTCCAACACTCCACTGACATTTTGGCGCATAAACAAGCAAAGAGGGGAGGAAATGGCTAATTAAATTAAATAACAGCTAAGGAAGAAAATAAACAGGATTCTATGATGGAGACAGAGCTCAGCACTGTCCGTAGGATGCTCCACTTTTCAGAGAGGATTTTTCAGTCCAAGTTAAGCCCTGGTATTTATCAAAGAGACTCAAGAGAGCTGACAAATCCCTCCTCCACCCCCTGCATGGGCGGTCCCCAGGGGCGGGGAGTGCCCGTCACCAAGGACCTGCTCGTAGCAGCTTGTTCTCTTGGAAGAGCCACGGTCCCTTCTCCACAGGACATGGCAGCCAAGGCAGGTTAAACGGGTCTGCCTTCCTGCTGCCCGATAACGTCTTCCTCCCGGGTGCTATGGAGGGGCCAGCCGTCAATCAAATCAACAGTGTCCCCTGCCAAGCGGGAGTCGGTCCCGAGGTTATGGTTTCTCTTCCTCTGCTTTTAGCAAGTATTTTGTGGCCACTGGGTCCCAGAGAAACTCCTTCTGTTACTCAATTTTAATATTTACTAGCATTGAAGAATGTCTCCCATTAGCCTGATTTTGTTCTGATTAATCCAAACTGAAGACGCAAAGAAATGGCGAAGATCTGGGATTCCTTTCATTCCGCCGTGAAGGTCCAAGTCACTGGTGTGGTCCTGGGCTCCCTTTTTGTGGGCTTCCATCCTGGCCCTGCACCTCGCTGCCCGTCTGCTCATCTATAAAATGGGAACAAGAAAATCCGCCGTGTGGGGTCATCGTGAAGAGTAAAGGGGCAATATCTGCACGGTCCTGTAAAGGATGCTGGCTACTGTTATTACTTTCCCACTCTTGGGTTTTCCTTGAACACCTACTACGTGGCAGGTGCCAAGCTGGACACTCCGCCTCTGTGATCCCACTTAAGTTAGGTGTGCTGCTCATTGTGGATTTTTTTCCTTTCATTTTGAATCATTCAAATGGCACATTGAAATATTATTCACCTTGACTGCTGAATTTGGGGATGTCCCCGTAACTATGGCACTGCCCTCACCCCAATCTTGGTACCTGTCAGTACACAATAAATGTGAGTCTATGCTTTGGTACCTGGCACCTTTGTGCCTGTCCCCTGTCTGCAGTCACCTGCCTCCAAAGTCCCTTCCCCAGTTTCTCAGAGTGCAGTGACCCCTGGGCCGAGTCCTCCTTCTGTGGGGCAGACCTGTCCTTCAGCACCGTGGCTGTGACTCCCAGGTCAAAGACTGTGTGACAGAAGAATTATTGGCTGATTCACAGGGAAAGAGGGGAAAGGCCACCACAGGCAGCCAGGCCAGGTGGCATGGCAGAGCACAGGAAGAAAGAACATGTCTGGAAGGACGTTGGAGGAGGGCGGGGCAGTGCCTGGCGACCCAGGTTTGGGTGATGAAGCAAGAGTGGAGGGTGACATCGAGGCTGGAGTCCTCGTCCGCGGGAGACGGAGGCCCACGGGTGAGCCGGGGCCTCTCTGCACAGCTAACTCTGCACAGGGGAAAGAGCGCAGGCTGGGGCGTCACCGTCACGCAGCCCCGGCGTGGGGTGTTGAGACGCAGTTTTAATAATCACACGGCGTTCTGGTTTGAAAATAGAATCAGCGGTGAAATTAGAGGGGGCAGACACGCTCGTCCTGGTTCCCTATTCCGTGCGTTGCTAGGAGCTTCCAGGAGCTTCCAGGAAGGAGCCTGCAGGAGCCTCTCTCCGCTCTGACCGACGCTAATGCAGGGGTCCAGGGCCCACCCACGCCTCCTTCCCCTCTCAGGAGGCTGCGGTCTGAGTGTGTCTCCCCAAAAGTCAGGCTTTGAAGCCAAGTCCCCAAAGGTGATGAGATTAGAAGGTGCAGCCTCTGGACGTAGTGGGCTCAGAAGCGCCGTCCCGGCATGCTGGCACTAGGCCTCACGAGAGGCCCCGGACAGCTCCCTAGCCCTTTCCTCCATGGGCAGATGCCCCGAGAAGGCACCACCTGTGAATCAGAAAAGGGACCTTCCCAACTCGGCATCTGCTGGCCCTTTGGTCTTGGACTGCTCAGCCTTGAGAACCGTGAGCAATCAACACACGTGGCACTTGAGGTGCCGGTTTAAGGCGTTCTTGTTACAGCAGCCGGAATGGACCAAGGCGCCAGCATGGCTTCCACGTGAGGCGCTCCCAGAAGCCTGTGTTAGACAACGCAGGCACGTTCAGGGTGAAATGACTGGGCTGCAAGGCTGTGACCACATCAGTGACCAGTCTGCTGCTATGGATGAACGGTGGTGACCGTCGCAGGTAGCCTGTGGCTGGACGCAGCAGGTCACTGGGGGTGTGCTTGGTGGATTATACTTTGTCCCTGGTGAGCAGAGCTCCCCCTCCGCTTCCTGGGTGCCGGGTCCCGAGCTGCTTCCCTCTACCACACCCTCCACCCCCATGTCCTGCCTCGTTCAGGCCCAGAGCTGTGGAGTCGGCCGACTGTGGACTGAACCTTTGAAACCAGGAGCCAAAATGAACTTTTCCTCCTCTAAGTGGTTCTCATCGGTCTTTTGGTCACAGCAACAAAAAAGATGATGAAAACAGACGAGATGTAAGTGCGAAGGCAGACGTCACGACCCACTAGAGATAGCAGCGGCCTCGGAGGACAGAGGGACGGCCCTGAGTCCTCCTTCACTCCTCCACAGCGTGCAGATCCCGTCGGAAAAGGCCTGGCCTGCCCTGCCTGCTGTGGCCCCCGCCTCCTGGGGCCATCTAGCATGTGGCACAGAGCAGCTCACCAATAAACAGAGAGTAACAGACTCATACCAGGGCTGGTCACACAGGACCACACCAGCAGAGGGTCTGGACCTTCCCTGGACATGCCCACCCCACACTTCTCCCCTCACCGGGTGGTAAGGGTGCCGTGTGGGGAAGGGCGTGGGCGGGGGGGCAGACGTGAGCAGATGGCAGTGGGAATTAGGGGCAGCCTCCCACCCTGGGGTTCAGCCTAGGACACTGATTTCCTGGGCAAGAGCATCATCTAGGATTCTACTAGCAAAATAGTGTGTCTTCATTTTTGAGACTCTCCAGCTTGGGACAAGAGGTACAATCCAGGTGGCATCCCGGGTGATGTTTCTTCCCATCCTTAAAGGGGCCGAGAAGCTGGGGACACGTGCTGTGTCTTAGTCACACCATGGCCCCACCATTGCCCGTGAGAGCCAGGAGGCAGGCCTGCCCACACTCCCCAGGTTCCCTAAGGGCCTTGCACGTAGTAGGCGCCCATAGTGGGATATTTGTGGAATGCATGTGCAATGGTTGACTTGTGCCTCCCAAAAGAGACGTGCAGGAGCCCCAACCCCAGGACCCGGGCGTGTGGCCCTACTTGGCAACAGGGTCTTTGCAACGTGATCAGGTTACCATGGGGTCGTTGGGGTGAGCCCCAGCCAACACCACGGGGGTCTCTTTAAAAAGGGAGGATGTGGTCACAGACACAGACACACAATAAAGCCACAGAATGACAGAGGCAGAGATGGGGGCGATCATCCACAAGATGAGCGATGACAGGGACATGGGACAATGCGAGACACTCAGAGCCAGAGGTGGCCCTGTGCTCCCGAGAGCCTTCAGAGAGGTGGCGGCTGGCCCTGACTCCGGAATTCCAGTTCGGAGTGGCAGAAGAGCTTTCTTGGGCTTCTTCGGTGGCCCAGGCACGAATGTAGTCCGCTGGTGTTCGCTGAGGTGACGTGATACCCCGTCCTCTCTGATGACCGGCACTGACACCAGGACCCAGATATTCAGTCCCCAAGCCCTGCCCCAGGCGCCCCCAAACCTTGAAACTTAAATCCCCAACCCCGAAGCTAACCTTACCTTTTCCCCTGCACAAAGCAGCTTCGTTCCAAACTCCAAGCCCGGTTTTGTCACGCTCCAGTCACTGGGGTGGCTGGGCTCCTCTCAAAGGTCTCCGCGAGAGTCTCCCGGGCCCCTGGGAGCCAGCCTTCAACAGAGGGAGGACTCCAGCCACGACGCCATTGCAGCTCCCTTGGGGCCCTGCTTCCGTGGACGGCAGCTGGGGAGCCCCTGTGCAGACCCCTGAAGGGGGCCGAGGGGAGAGCACACCTAACGCAGGCCGACAGACTTCCCGGGAGACGCTGCTGCCTGACAGAGCACCACCTTGTGACCCTTTATGCACAGAACTTCTCAGGCCTGGGGCTGCGCTCCATCCCAGCTAATGCCCCTGTAGAAAAGAGACGTCCATTCCTGAAAGGGTTTTTCTTCCTCCTTGGGGTCCTGGAGGGGACAGTGGGCTGGGCTGGTTCCGAGGTGTGTCAGGGTTTGATCAGCCCAGTTTCCACTGGGACTCTGGGGAGGATGAGACAGGTAGGGCTGCTTCCCAGCCTCCCTTGGGGACAGAGGCCTCTGACCCCCAAAGACCACCTTCTCCTGGTCCTCACAACCATCCAACAAGACCGCTTTCCAGACCTGGCTAACTGCTGGATCAGCTTTCGCAGCATCTGGTTTTGTCTTGGCTCTCAAGTCAATATAGCCAGTGTCTATCTGGGGCTGGAGAACCCACTCCATAAATCCACTCAGCAAACATCAGGTGGAAACGTGCCAAGGGTGCACTGGATGCTATAGAGAGGAGTGCATGGGACTGGCCGAGCCCTGGATCAATGTGCCTTTGCAAAAGGTACAAAAGGAAATGAACAAGTCAAAGGTGTGAAATGACAGGGTGCACTAGTCAGATTTTCATCACTATAACGAGATACCCGACACCACCCACTTATAAAGAAAAGAGGTTTACTGAGCTCACAGTTTGTGAAATTAAGCTCATGGCGCCTGCATCTGCTGAGCGGTGAGGGCCCCAGGGTGGATGACTGATGAGGGATAGCAGCGATGGAGATGAGTGGTCACGAGAACTCAAGGAACCACACAAGAACCACATTCTGAGAGCACACCCCAGTGGCCTTAGGAACTTCCATGAGGTCCCTCTTAAACATCCCACCTACCCCAACAGCAGCAGCCTGGGGACCAAGACCCCCACCACAGTGGATCCCTGGGGGACACCCAGCCATATCCACACCTCAGCACACGGCTTGATCTCAGGGAGGAATAAGGGCTGAAGGTCAGGGATGGAGAGTCACGGAAGGGATGGGTCAGGTGAGCTGGCCAGGAGGGCCTCCCTGAGAAGGTGACAGACACCAGAGACCTGAGTGACGGAGGGACAGGACCACGTGACCATCTGATGGAAGGGAATCTGGCACTGGAGAACAGCCAGCGGGAGGGCCCAGAGGAGAGGGTACCCTGTTTGGGGACCTGTGAGGAGTGGGTGTGGCGGGTGTGGAGTGAGCCGGGGGCAGTGCTGTGGGGGGTGGGCCCACCGGTGGCCAGGTGGACACCAGGCCCTGACGCAGCCGTCCAGGCAGAGGTTGCCCTGGACGAGGCTGGGGCGGCTGGCATCAGGCTGGGCCCTGGGTGGACAGGTCTCCGATGGAGTGGATGTGCAGGGACGGGGAGGGACAGAGAGGGCCATCCTAGCTCCTAGGCCTGGCGGGCTCTTGGGTGATGCCTGAGAATCATCCGTTCCCGCGCGCCATGGTGGCATTGCCCTGAGGCATTTCCCAAGGGCCCTCAGCCTTCAGAGGTCGGCCTGAGACCTTCGCGATTCCAAACCGTGTCATTCTGTGATTGACTTGAAGACGGCGCGGAGGAGGCCACCGGGCGCGGTGGAAACGAAGAGGAACAGGGCACCCTGAGGAGGAGGCCAGGCCTCGAGTTCGGGGTTCACTGTGCTCCTCACTCTGCTGTGGTGTGAGCCCGAAATTCCCCATTAAAATCCTCACCAGGAGGACGGGGACGGGCGGGTCCAGGGTGGCTGGGAAGGGCCTTCCCATGGTGTTAGAGCAGCCTCTGATCCCAGGCCTGCGCCTCCCGGCCCGGCCCTTCCCGGGGCTTTGGGGACACCCCGGACCTGCAAAAGCGAGTGCCGACCAAGACAGGCAGGCTGCGGGCTTCCTCGGGCACTTCTGGGCACTTGGTGTCCCCTGGTGCGTCCCCTCTTTGAAAACCCGCGCACAGAGGGATGGGGAGGCGGCTGGGCTTGCGGCCCCCTGCAGACAGGCCCCACCGCGGGTCACGCCGCCAGCAAGGGACAGCAAGGGACGCCATGGCCCTCAGTACACTCCTGCATTTAAAGGTCAGGAGGAGAGGCACCGCGAGGCATCGGCGAGGGTTAAAAGGAAACGTCCCCCGAGGAGACTCCCCTCCACGGTCCCCGCGGCGCGGCGTGATTAACGTTGCTTCTTATAACCCGGCCACCCAGTGGCCACTCGCCTGCCGCCCACCCTCTGCACGGGAACCAGGAAGACAGAATCAGAGGACGCATGGGGAACTCCAGGCCAAGCAGGACGCGGCCGTCACCCTCCCAGGGGCTCTGGGCTCGCGCGGCTCCGCACTGAACCTCCATCGGCTCTGGCGCATCACCCGGCAGTGCGGCAGCCTCTGGCATTTGGCACCGCCTGGACACACTCCGAGTTGTGCCAGGGAGGGTTGCTGCTGGCTTCTAGTGGGTGGGTGCCAACGTCCCACGATGCCCGGGACCCAGCCGAAATGTCCAGGGCGCTCAGATCGAGAAGCCCTCGTCTAGTGCGGAAAACGGTTCTGCAGTCAGTTGGGCACACCATGTTGAAACTCCAGGGATGTGACCATGGTGCAGCAGCAACTGTCTTGGCTCCATGAGGCAGAAGCCAAGAAAAGCTGAGAGAAGCGGACAGAGACCAGGCACTGTTGAGCCCACCCCAGATCCAGCTCCTCCTGAATTCCTGTTGTGTGAGAAATACTTTGCTATTAGTTAAGCCAGTTTTACCCACATCCTAAGCCTCTCTCACTTACACCTTCACTCATCCTGTTACCCTAAAAACTCACCAAACATTTGTGAATCAATGAATGGCGATTTCTGTCTGGCACATAGTAGGTGCTTTATCCAGTGGTCGAGCTATCCTGGCCAGGCAAGGAAGAACTTTCTGCGGCACACCTACAGTCACACAGGAAGTCGGGGAAATCCCGACATCCATCTGACCTGATGGAGGGTGAGGAGATGAGGGAGGGAAGGAACAGAGGGGGGGCTGGGTCTCCTTCCCACGCCTAAGGAGCCCGTGCCTTCTGTGCCTCACAAGCAGCACTTTGGAGGAGGGTCTGTACTTGGGGATGGCACCTGTCACCGAGGCCACAGGCCGCGAGGAGCCACCATGAAGAGCCTGCCCACACTGAGACCTTGAGGAGAGTCGCCGCTGGAGTGCAGGCAGCCGCGAGGCGCTGTCTCCCCAGCTGCGGGCGGCCAGGGGCTCTGCTCCTCTCTGCCTGAGGCCCCCCACGGTCAGATTTGCTCCCAGAGCCCTGAGTGCATGGAGCCGCCCACCTGGGGAGGCTGGCAGGGGCAGGAAGGGGCCCCCGGATCCATGGACGTTCCCTTTACAACCAAGGAAGGCAGGCCTCCGTGGACCCAGGGTGGCCTCTGCCCCATCGCAGCTCCACCTGGCCAAGCGTTCTGTGGACGTCCACCTGGATTCCGCGGCTTCTGCGCAGCGCTGCGGGCAGGCGGGTCCAGGTGTGGCCGGGCTGCTTCCCTCGGAGGCCGCGGGGGCTGCCCTCGGCTGGACGTCCTCCCTCCTGGAGCCCTCGGCCACCTCCCCTGCGCCCTCTCTGCCTCCGGACTCCCCGTGAAAGGAGGCTCTGGCCTGGCATCAGCGCGCACCGCACCACCTCCTCCAAGCCCGTTGCCTCGTGAAGGCCGGGCTCCCTCCAGGGCCCCACAGGCAGGGGCTCAGGTCCAGCCCCAGATCGGGAGGACTCGATTTGACCGGCAGCGCCCCCGAATTCAGCCCTCACGCCAGAGCAAGAGGGCCGCTGGAGGGTCCCTAGGGAGTGAGGCCCGGAGCCAGTGACGCTCCCGCCTGACCTCCCCTTGTTTTGTGTGCCATACATACTCACACACACACTCATACACACACACACTCACACACACTCACACACACATACACACATACACTCACACACTCACTCTCACACACACTGACACACACTCATACACATACAATACACACTCACACTCACATTCACACACACGTGCACTCACAGTCTCTCACACACTCACACACTCACACACATACACACACATACACACACACTTACATTCACACACACACATACATACTCACATGCACTCACACAGTCTCACACACACTCTCACATTCACGCTCACACAGATACACTCATGCACACACACATACACACATTCACACACTCACACTCACACACATACACACACATACACACGCACACTCACATACACTCACACACTCACATGCACACACATACATGCACTCAGTCTCACACACATGCACACTCACACATCACACACTCTCTCACACACACACTCATACACACACTCACATATACACACACGCATACACACACTCATACACACACTCTCACACACATTCACACATACACACTCACACATGCACTCATAGTCTCACACACATACATACACTCACACACACTCTCACACTCACACTCACACACACATACACATACTCTCACACACATACACCCCCTCACACACCCTCACACACACTCACACATACACACACTCATACACACACTCACACATACACAATCTCCCACACACACTCACACATACACACACTATCTCACACACTCTCACACACGCATACACACTCATACACACACTCACACACATACACTCTGTCACACACACACATACACACATACACAATCACACACACTCTCATACACACACTCACACTCACCCACACATACACATTCTCACACACATACACACACTCACACACACACATACACACACACACAGTCTCACACACAGTCTCACACACATGCACACTCACACACTCACACACACACATACACACACTCATACACTCACACATACACACACTCACACACTCACATACACATACACTCACACACACTCACACATGCACTCAGTCTCACACATACACACTCACACACACACTCACACACACACTCACACATACACACACATACACAGTCTCACACGTGCACACTCACACACACACACAGTCTCACACACACACACTCACACACACACATACACACAATCTCACACACACATACACACACTCATACACTCACACATACACACATGCACTCACACACTCGCACACACTCACACACTCACACTCACACACTCACATTCACACACTCACACATGCACTCAGTCTCACACACACACACATATACACACACTCATACACACAGTGACACACACAGGATGGAGTGCCCTGCCCATCCTGTGCACTGAGGCTTCCCCGACACCCACACAGGACCGGCTGCCGGCTTGTGGGTCCTGAACAGACGCAGGCCGCATAGGGCAGTGGGGAGGGGCAGCCGGCCTGGCTGTGATGAGCGCTCACCAGCCTGCCTCCCTCCCCAACCCTCACTTCACCCACCCAGAAACCCCCAAGGCTCAGGGTCTCTCGCCCAGACCGACCGTGCATCCTCACCCGCCTTTCCACACGTGTCCACGGTATTTTACACACAGCAGACGAAGCGTTAAATCAGGTCACTCTGCTGCTCAAACCCAAGGGCTTCCCATCACAAAGCCCAGGCTGCTCACCAGGCCCCATCAGATACACGTGTCCTGTCCCCGGCCTCACATGCCACACTGCCCTGGGGCTCCCCAGACTCCACAGTCACTGGCCCTCACTGCTCCTCAAACACACAAGAGCACCTGACCTCAGGACCTTTGCACTTCTGCCTACACACTGTTTTCTCCATACCCTTGTGGCCTACCCATGCTCTGCCGTCACCTCCCCTAACTTTGTCCCTGAACAGTGGCCCCCACCTTCCTTCCCCTTCCTTGACTGATGGTCCATCCCAGCCCTTGCCTCTCCTAGCTCAGTAACCTATATTTAATGTCTGTTTATCACAATACTCCTTCCATTCTCTGCCAGAATGTGGTTAAGTCTACAAAGTGACAAGCTTGGGACATCCCCCATCTAAAATGCAAGAGGCCGAGACTCCAGAACTCCCCCCGCTGAGCCTTTCCCGGTTATAAGTCACATCCACCAGGCCCAGAACCGGGGGCCAAGCCTCGCTACACCAACCTCCCCAATTGCCCATATTAGGCCGGCGCTGTCCCACGGGAGGAGCCCAGCGTCCACTTGGCTGCCTCAGCACCAGGGACCCGGCAGCCACTCTGCCCTGGCCAGGCAGCAGCGTGAACGCAAGCTTCCAGACCTCTGGCTGACTGTTGAAGATGTGGCTCTGGGTCTCCACGTGGAGACCTCTATCATTAACGCTGAGCCTACACCCTGCGAGGCAGCAGCCCGCTGGAGCTGAGGGCTGCTGCCCAGCACGAAAAGGGGTGGACCCTTCACGTGACCACAAGCCTCACCCAGCACACTTCACTCGGTTGCCTCTCCTGTCTGTCTGGCCTCTGACAGTGTCTCACTTTTCAGCCCCCGATTCATCCGTTTTAGTCAACTCTAGGCTAAAGTTGGGCTAGTGGTATAAAGTGGTCACCACCAAAAACTGAAAAATCGAAACTGTTAAAGGACTGTGTGGTCTCGGGTTGCATCAACAAAGGTACATTATTCAAAAGAAAGGAGGTGGTATTCCAAGTCTGGTCCCCACCTGTGGGATCACCCACTTCACTCAGTCAAGACAACAAGGCTGAAGGGGATAAAGACCACTGGAATAGGGAGTAGACAGAAATATTAAGGGAAGATCTTTTTCTTGAAGAGAGAGAGAGACACTGTTAGGAATCTGAGCATTCTTCAGATGACTGGGGGGCTCCTGTGTGGAAGAGAGGCTTTGGGGGGCACTGGGGAGCCCGATCAGACCAGGGAGGTGAGGCTCATCTCAGCCTCTAAAACGTGAATCACAGTCCACTTAGGCATGATGTGCCCGAGTGCGTCTACTGTGGCGCGTAACTAGTGTGGCGTAACTCGTTAGATTAAATCTCTCTTTTTAACAGTCACCTTCCTGCTCGCCAGAAGGACCACAGCGGGTAAGGATGAGGGCCCTGTCCTGGCCTCACCCCGACAGGCTGGATGCCGCGGTGGGCACAGAGGGGATTCAGACCTCAGAACTGAGGTTCCGGGGGACAGAAAGGGAGCCCGGGGAGAGGAAGACGCTGCTGGCCCGTGGCATCTGTCTGCAGCGAGGTGGCCGCTGACTGCCCTCCACACACCGGGACCAGACCAGACCCTCTCCCGTTCCACCGCAGCTGACCCGGCCTCCTCGCGCCCCGCGGGCTCGCCAACTACAGGGCCTCCCGGCACTGCGCCCGAGGGCCTCCTGAAGGCGGCGGGTCCAGAGGCCGGTCCAGAGGGCGGCCTGCGCCTCCCACCCTGGACTTCGCGCTCACGTGGGGACTGAGGCCCCGCCAGCTGCATTACTGTGGCTCCCGCTCCCTGCGCCCCACACCTGAGTCCTGTGAACGGCCCTGTTAACGGGGACTGTCCTGCGTTGTGAGACCAGCTGGACAGCTGCTTGTGGCCGGCAGCGGGGGTCACTCCGCAATCGAGTGTCAACCAAGGGCCGCGTGGCACCGCAAGAGGCCGGGAGTTGCCCGGGAGAAACCCGCGCCTGCGCGCCCCTGGCGCTGTCCTCGGGAGCCCTGCCTGGCCCTGATCTCCAGAAAGGGCCACCGCCCATGTTTGGGACCAACCGTGGGCGGCCCTACCAGCCACACTCCAAGGAGCTGCCCAGGGCATCCCTGGAAGGCGGATGTGGCCATCAGCCCTGCTCAGATCCCTCTGCTTCCCAGGAGGCTGCCCGTTGCTCTCAAACCCCTTCCCTGCCCAACAGGCCGGGCCGCGTGGCTACTGCCACCAGCGACCGCGTCCCCAGCCACCTGGCCACCGCTGGCTGACAGGGCATCTGTCTAGGTCTGGATCCCCCAAAGCAGATCCTGAACAAAGATGGGGACACAGGTGCTTCTAAGGTGACTCTGGGTCACAGGAAGGGGAGAGTGGGGCACCCCAGGGATAAGCAGGCCATCCCCGGGCCTACAGAGACCCTCCCAGTGACCACCAGAACAGGCCTCAGTGGCCGTCCCGGACACTGACCCCTCCACGCTCATTTCCTCAGGCTGCTGCGGCAAAGTACCACCAACGGGGGCTTAAAATCACCGCCATTCACTCTGACTCTGGAAGCCAGGTCCAAAATCAAGGTGCTGCCAGAAGGTCCTTCCCTGACGCCCACGGCAGCCCAGCATGGTATCCTCAGAATCCAGGTCCCTCCCCTCCTGGCACCGTGATGATTATCTGTGTATTTTTCTACTTCTTCAGCACCTGTCTTCCCTGCCAGATGACCAGCTCCATGGGCAGACGGCACCTGGCTTGTCCACATCTGGACATCTACCCAGGTACCAGGGCTCTGGATGCAGGTGCTTCCTCAGAACCTCCATGCTCATCAGATCCAGTGAGTCACGGGGCTGGGCAGCAGTCAAATGCCCTGAATCCAGCCAGTGCAGGGACCCCCAGCTGCTGGAGAGACACAGGACACAGGCGGGCGCACATAGCCCCCCAGGGCTTGGCCCTCCAGCATCTGCCTGTCCCGCCTCCTGGCTCAGCCTGAGCCAGTCCAGCCAAGTGCAAAGGTCAGAACTCTGAGCTGCCAGAAGACCCGGGTTCAGTCACCACCTCGGCTCCTCGCTCCTCCACGGCTGCAGCCCAGTCCGTCCTCCCTCCGAGACTCCTTCCGCGCTGCTTTTTGAAGAACGCTTCCTCTGCCTTTACCTTTGGCTCCCACTCTGCATTTTATGAATCCTTACAAAGCCTTTTCCAAACTGCCCTGGAACATGGAGGGTATAAATAAAACCTATCTGCAAAATAGAGATAATATTGACCACGCGGGACGGCCGGGGGATTAGAGATAATGTAGGCAAAGCACCTGGCGGTGAGCAGCTGCTATTATCATCATTATTATTATTTTTGGTGAAGCGGAATCTCGGCAAATACCTCCTCAGACATCAAGCAGGAAACCAATTTCCTTGAAAATAAATGTCACAGATCTGAAAGGCTTAGACCGAAAATAAATAAATAATTTCTAATCAGGACACAATCCGGGGGTACCGTCAGGCCACAGGAGGGGCCTCGTGTGACCCAGTTTGACCCACTGGGATGGTCAGAAAGGTAGCGCTGAAAGGTAACCTTTCAGTGATGCACCACTCTGTCCCTTGACCTGGCCAGAGAAGGGAAAATGGTGGACAGGGGGAGCTGGACACTGCCAGGTGACCACACAAAGAGGCTGGGAACCAAACGTCTCTGCTGCAAGTTACTGTGAGCCCAAAACATGTTGGGAGTGGGGAGGTGCACCTACAAGGCACAGAAATAATCAGAACAAAAGAAAACAGAACAGATTTTTGCCCGAAAGCATTTGAAACAAGAAAACAAAGCAAGCTAAAGATTGATTTGGCTCTTCAGTAAGTCACAAATTATAACTAAAGAGTAAATAAGGAACGTGAGCTGGGTGCAGTGGTGCAGGCCTGTAACACCAGCAGCTCAGGAGGCTGAGGCAGGAGGATCAAGAGTTCAAAACCAGTCTCAGCAAAAGTGAGGTTGCTAAGCAACTCAGTGAGACCCTGTCTCTAAATGACAAAATAGGACTGGGGATGTGGCTCAGTGGCCAAGGACCCCTGAGTTCAATCTCTGGTACCAAAAAACAATTTTAAAAAGAATAAACAAGGAACATGAGATCTATCCTCTGAAAAAGTAGGGGTTGAAGGAACAGGACATGATGAAAAGGTACAACTTTTAAAATGTCAACTGCAAGAAGAATCAAGGACCAGCAGGTAAGTTCTCCATCACTGCCAAGAAATGCAGGTATAAGTGGCATCTTAAAATCAAAAGCAAAAGGACTAAAGAGAATAGAAAAGTTTACGCAGCGGGGAAGAAAAAGGGGCAGGGGGCAGAAATGGAATCAGGAGGAAATGGGACAAAAATACCCCAGTCATAAAAGCCACTTTAGAAGAGAAAATAATGACAACAATAAAACCAAAACAATGTGCCTGAAAGTGAAGCCCAGCATGGAGAAGAGACCTTGGGAGGAGACAAAATGGAAAAGCTGTCACGCTCTGAGAGCTACACACAGGCAGGCATGGGCGCTGGAGTCCAGTGGAGCCAAAAGCCAGAGCGGGTTCTCTCCCACTCCAGTTGTCCTGCCCCAGGACCCTCTGCAAGGAAGAGATGCCCTGGGGAGCCGAGGGCCTGGCTGGAAGCAGAAGCGGACCTGGCAGTCTTGAGTCCTCAGAGGACAGGTAGAGGGAGGTGCCCAGCCCCACCTGCTAACTGAGAGAGTGAAGAGCCCCCAGCTGCTGGACTTCGGATCACACCGCAGAGACCAGTCCCAACCGCGTCTGCCTGAAAGAAAACGGTGAGCCGTTTGTAGGTCAAATATTATCAACTCCAACCTCTGGTTCTTACCTCCAAATTCTGGTGTAGATTAAAAAACAGGAGGATTTGTTCAAAAGAAAAAAGTGAAAGAAAATCCGGGGGTGGGGGGAACAGTGGCCAGCTACAGACCACAAGATGACACAGACGATGAGAGGTCAAGGACTTTGAAGTAACCATACTGAACCCTGTGAGTGAATTCAGAGGACAATACTAACAATCTGGGTGAAAATATGTAGAAACTTCAGCAGAGTAATGCAAACTCTAAAATAAGAATCAAATGGAAATTCTAGACCTGAAAAACACAGGATCTGAAAATGGAAAATCAATCGAGTGGTTTCAACACTAGATTAGACCTACTGAAGGAAAAGATCTGTGAACTTGAAGGCAGGTCAGTAGAAATTATCCAAATTAGAGCAAAGAGAGAGAAGGCATTTTTTAAAAAAAAAAAGATTAAAGAACACTGTGGGTGAATATCAAATGATCTAGGATATTTTGAGAGTCTCAGAAGAGAAGGAGTATGTGTCAGTCAGTTTTCTACCACTGTGACAAAATATCTAAGAAAGTCAACTTATAAGAAGGAAAGGTTCACTTGGGTTCATGATTTCAGTATTTTCAGTCCGTGGTCACTTGGTCCTGTTGCCTTTGGGCCTGTGGTGAGGAGCGTGTGATTGAAGAAAGTGGTTACCTCATGGTGGCCAGAAAGCAGACAGAAAGGAAAGGTCTGGGATCCAAATATCCCCTTCAAGGGCACACCCAGTGGCTGAACTTCTTTCCACTGGGCTCCACCTCCTGAAAGTTCAACCACCTCCCAACAGCACCACGGGTTTGCAACCAGGCCATTAATGCATGGAGACAGTTAAGATCCAAACCATAATACAGAGAGAAAGGGAATTAGAAAAAGTATATAGTGGAAGGAGTAATGCCTAAAAATTTTCAAATTAGTAGGAAGCATACACTTACAGATCCAAGAAGGTCAACAAACCCAAAAGTAAGGAAAGCCACGAAAATCACACTGAGGTGCTTTACAATTATCCTGCAGAAAACCAAAGATGAAGAGAAAAAAATTTTAAAGCAGGGACCAAGAAGATATCACACATCAGGAAAAGAACAGGGAAAGAACCATCTAAAAATATTAGAGGTGACCATAGCTGAAGATCACACAGGATCAAGAATATGTTGCACCCAACAAGGTTAAATACACAATGTCTGCCATACAAACTGTATGCTATATGAGGAAAAAAAATCAATAGAAAGTTTAAAAAATCAGACATACCATGCTAACATTTGTCAAAAAATAGCTAGAGTGACTATTCTAATATGGATAGCAGAGCAAAGCACATTATCAGCAGTAGAGAAGTTCATCTCATATAAAAGAGGTAAATTCATCAAGAGGACATACCACTCAAGTTTCAGCATCTAAAACGCAGCTTTATTTTGTTTCAAAATATCTGAACAAAAACTCATAGAACTGGAAGGAGAAAGACAAATCAGCAGTTAGAGTTACATTATCTCAATAATTGATATGACAAGTAGACAGGAAATAAGCATATAGAAGACTTGAACAATGCCATCAGCTAACTCGACTCAATTGACCTTTATAGAGCAAAATGGGTATTCACATGCAAAATTTGAGCTTTGATCCCTACCTCGCACCACACATAAAAACAAATCTAAAATGGATCACAGACTTCAAAGTAAAATCATATACTACAAATTTCTTGAAGAAAACAGAACAAAATCTGTGCAACTTTTGGTTGGGCAATGATCTCTTCCATATGACACCAAAAGCAATTTCCCCAGGCGGAGGAATGGTAAATTGTACTTCTACAAATTCTACAATGTTGCCCCTCCAAAGATGCTAATAAGGAAATGTAAACAAAGGTTGCAGACTGGGAGAAGATATTTTCAAGACAGATATCTGATAGAGGACTTATGTCCAGATTACATAAAGAACTCAAATTCAAAACTAAGAAAACAATATATTTTTTAAATGAGCAAAACAATTCAAAATGCAGTCTGCAAAAAATAAATAATTTTTAAAAATATATACCACAGATGTACATAAGCACATGAAAAGATGCTTAATATCACTGGTCACTAGGGAAATGCAAATTAAAACTATTAGATGATTTCCTAGGTGATTGAACAACCAAATCATGAAGAGTTTATCACCCTAGAATTTTGTCAAGAAAGTTATACCAAAATAAATAGAAATCTGTTGCTTATTCTAAGAGTTTAGTCCATAGTTGTTGTGATAATTCTTGTTTTTGTCAAATAAAAGTGATTTATTAAAAAAAACTATTAGATATGACTACTCTTCTATAAGAATAGCTAAAGTTAAAAGGCCTGAGCACTCCAAGTGTTGACAAGAATGTAGAGGAGCAGGAACTCTCATACACTACTGGTAAGAGCTGACATTGCTACAACTTTGAAGAAATTGTCAGTTCTTTAAAACTCAGACATGCACCTATAACCCAGTCCTTCCCCTCCTGGGTGTTAATCCAAGAAAAATGAGAGCCTATGTCCATGCAAAGATTTGTACATAAATGTTGATTACAGTTCTATTTTCATTTCATTTTTACTAGTGCATTATAGTTACACATAATGTTGGGGTTCATTCTGACATAATCACATGCATGGAATATAATTTGCTCCACTTCAGATTCCACTACTTCCCATTCCCTTTCCTCCTCCCTCCTCCACCCCCTGTTCCTTGTCTTCTATTCTACTGGTCTCCTATTTACCATTTTAATTAGTGCTTTATAACTGGAGGTACAGGTGAAATTCACTGTAGTGCATTCATATATGTACATAGCATAATTTTGTTGATTGTTCAAGTCTTCTCCTATTTTTTCTCTTTTCCCATCCCTCCTCCTTCCCCATCAATCCCCTTCTTCTGCTCCACTGATCTCCTTTCTCTTTTCATGAGATTTCTACCCCACCAGTTCCCCCTTTAAATAAGGTCTAGCTTCCATGTAGGACAGAAAACATTTGACCCTTGACTGAGTCTGGCTTATTTTACCTAGCATGATGTTCTCCAGTCCCATCCATTTATCAGAAAAGGCCACAATTTTATTCTTTTTGCCTGAGTAAAACTTTATTGTGTATATATACCACATTTTCTTTTTCCATTCACCTGTTTATGGGCACCTGCAGTTATTGTGAATGGGATAATTTTCCTGATTTCATTCTCAGCACATTTATTATTAGAGTATAGGACATCTATTGATTTGGGTATGTTCATCTTATATTCTGACATTTTGCTGAATTTGTTTATCAGCTCTGTAAGTCCATTGGTGGAGTCTTCTTTTTCGTGGGGAGAGGACCTTCTAAATATGAGATCATATCATCAGCAAACAGATCTTATCTTTTCCTATTTGTATCCCTTTAATTTCCCTTTCTTGCCTTATTACTCTGGCCAGAGTTTTAAGAACTATGTTGAATAGGAGGAGTGAGAGTGGGCATCCTAATCTTTTTTCCTGATTTTAGAGAAAATGCTTTCAGTTTTTCTGCAATCAATATGATGTTGGACTTGGGTTTGTCATATATAGCCTTTATAGTGTTGAGGCAAGTTCCTTCTATCCCTAGTTTCTACAATGTTTTTTAACATGGGTGCTGGATTTTGTCAAAATATTTTTACATATATATTGAGATGATCATGGAACTCTTGTCCTTAACTCAATTTATATAGTAAATTTCATTTATCAATTTGCAAATGTTGAACCAACCTTGCATCTCTGGGATGAAACACATTGATCATGGTATACTATCTTCTTAATGTGTTTTTGAATGTGGCTTGCCAATATTTTATTAAGGATTTTTGCATATATATTCATCAGGGATACTGATCCGAACTTTCCTTTCCTTGATGTATCTTTGTCTGATTTTGATGTCATGCTATTGGCTTCATAGAATGAATTTGGCAGCATTACTTCCCTTTTCATTTCATGAAATAATTTGAGAAGGATTGGTATTAGTTCTTCTTTAAACATCTTCTAGAACTCAGCTCAGAATATAACTAACTGGTCCTGGACATTTCTTTGTTGGAAGGCTTTTAATTGCTGCTTCAATCTCACTACTTGATATTGGTCTGTTTAAGTTTTCTACATCCTCAAGGTTCATTTTACATCAGTCATGTGTCTAGAAAAATTGTCAATGTCTTGAACATTTTCCAATTTATTGGCGTGAGTATAAATTTTCAACAACAGGGAGCTTTTAAGGAGGTGATTCAAGGGCTACATTCCATGTGTTCTTTATTGGAATTATAATTCACTTGTTAATTTGGGAGACAGTCATTTCTGAGATCTTCTGGTACCATTCCCAAAGTCCATATTACTTTGTTCTGATGGTGAGTATGTACTCAAGGACAGATAAATGTCTAAGATGAGGAAAAAAATAATCCTGTTTCCCCTGAGATTAGGGAGAGAGAGATTAGGGAGGAGCAGGGAGAGAGGAAGAGAAAGAAACATGTCCATTTTAAAAATAAAGTTGCAGTGGCAGATCAGCAAGGGCTATATTCAGAGCATAAAGTGGACCCCTGTTCCATTTCCCCACTATCAACTTCTACATTCCATTTCTATTGGAAAATGGATGACAAATCTCCAAGTTGCTTCCTGCTGAAAGAGGACAAAATTTGTAGAAGTAACCCAAAGTCCTGTTATCTTTAGGTGGGGCATGAACAGTTAAGAGTATTCAACAACAGAGCAGTCCAGAGGTCCACAGTGGCAGATGGAAGGTGACTGTACAAGGCATACGCAGGGCAGGGATCATGCTAAGATAATAATAAATAAGACAGCAAAGCATTCTTTGTCTCTTCTTATTAATTTTGTCTTGAAGTCTGTCTAAGAGTAGCTACCACTGCTTGCTTTCAGTCTTCCTTTCTACATATATCTTTTTCCATCCTTTCACTTTCAGCCTTTCATCTTGCCTACAAGGTGAGTCTCTTGTATATTGTAAACAATATATGGTCAGGTATTGTTTTTTAATCCATTCCACCAATCTATGTCTTTTGACTGGAGAGTTAAGACCATGTACATCCAGGGTTATTACAGATTTTTTTTATTTCCTGCCATTTTGATATATATTTTATGCTTAATTAAAACTTAATTCTCCTTTAATTTACTATTATTCTAATGAAATTCATTCCTGTACTGGCTCTGATTTTTATTCTTCATTTCTTCTGCATTAAGTATTTCATTGAGTATACTTCATAGTGCAGGCTTAAGAGTCATGAATTTTTTGGTTTCTGTTCATCACAAAAGATTTTGTTTTGTTTTTGTTTTTCATCTTCAGTTCTGAAGAATTATTTTTCTGGGTAAATATTTGTTGGCACCCATTTGCTTCTAGGGTTTGGTACATATTATTCCAAGCTCTTCTGGCTTCTAGTCTCTGAACTGAAAAATCAGTTGAAATTCTAATTGATTTAACTCTAAATGTAACCTGCCATTTTTCTCTAGCAGCATTTAAAATTCTATCCCTATTCTTTATATTAGGCATTTTAATTATAATCTGTCTTGGAGAAGAATTTGTTTTATCTTACCTATTTGGGATTCTAAATTCTAAATCATTTTATTTGGATTTCCATGTTCTTCCTAAGATTTAGAAATTTTTCCAATATTATTTTATTATAAAGTTTGTGCATTCCTTCAGTTCAAATTTTAGTACCTTAATCTACACCAATTTTTTTAAATTTGTTTTCTTAGTGTTATACCAGATTTCTTAAATATTCTGGTCATGGTCTCTTTACATTTTTTATTTAGTGTCAAAATTATCAAGATTACATATTTTATCTTCAAGGCTTAAGAATCTATCTTGAAAGTGGTCTAATCTATTGGTGATACTTTTCAACTGAATTTTTAATTTGATTTACTGAATTGTTCTTTTATAGGATTTGTTTGGTTCTTTTTCTCTCTTTATTGAAATTATCTTTCATTTTCTGTATTTTCTAAGTTCATTCCTTACATCTTATTCTAGTGCATTTAACATTTTGGCTATGAACTTTCTAAATTCTTTCTCTGACATTTCCTCCACTGTGGTGTCAATGGGATTAGTTGTTGAAATATTGTGGGTTGTTTGGGAGAGTTTGTTGCCTTGATTTTTCATATTGTTTGTATGTCAACCCATCTGTTGAGATGACTATTGCTTCTACTTTTATACAAATAGCTATTTAGACTGTTTCTTTCTCTTAAGAGCCCCAGGCGGGGTGAATATCCAAGTATTAACACTTCTTACACTCAAAGTGTATTCTCTGCTTTTCCCAGTATCAGCAACATTTTGAGAGAAGATACTAAATCCTATTAACTACTATAACTTCAGAGGAGAGCCACAAACTAATAAACGTTGGGGGGAAGATCTTGTTGAAAATATTCTCCATCATTCTTCTAATCTGGATATAAAATTATAGTAATATTCTGGAAACAAACTGAGAAATCAGTTATTAAAGATATTAAATTTACTATTTCATTATACCGGGGCTGAAACTGGGAGGAAATAAAAATTGGGCAAAGGAAAAAAGAAAGAGAAAAGACATAAAAGAGCAACACAAATCAAGGTAAAAAAGAAGAAAAAGATGGATGGAAGGGGAGATTTAAGGCAGGAGCAGGTAGTGAAGGTGGGAAAAGAGAGACTAAGGAGCAAGTATAAACCTGGGCTAGGAGAACAGTGATGGGATGATTGCAGTTAATGCTTTAAAATATTGGAAGAAATGGGACCAATGGGTTGGGGTGCCATATTGGATAAGAGTGGAATCTCTATCAATCCAAAATGAAAAGTAACATGCATAAGATCAGAAGTGATGTTCTAGCTACTTAAAATAATCGATGCCAAGATGGAGAAATTTCCATGCCAAGGTGGCACCATTTCATATTGAGTCTTCCTGGCTTGGATTTCTTCAGCATCAGGGACCTTTAGCAGGTCCACCACCCTTCAACTTCACCTTGATGTTTCCCTGAGTGTGGGGTTGTGATCACACTAGCTCCCCTCTAAGAGGCCTCCTCTGATCTTTGTTGTATTTAGATACCTACCAGCTTTCTTTGGGGTCAGGGGAGACAGTCCCTAGTTGTGGCTTATCAGCCTTTATCTTCCCTGATAAGGGAGTGGTCTCGTGCGCCCTGAAAATATTCTCCGTGTATCCAGTGCTGGGGACTTTGTCAGTTACCCTGTATTTCGGTGTGTGCAGAGTGTGGCAGTCTAAGGTCGAGGTATTGTAGTCTGTTTGATGTGACACTGGGTGGCCCATGCTGGGGGGGGGGGGGGGGTCGGGCTACTGCCCTCTCCAGAGTGCACAGTGCACTTTTATCTGTGCACACTGGGTGGTGGCTGGTGTCCCGTGAGCCACTTTGTGAGCTCTGTAAGCCCCTTTGTGAGCTGCAGGGTCATTGCGTGTGCATGAGGTTCTCCACAGCTGCTTGGAGTTCTCAGGAGCTGTGTCCTGTGGGTCCACGCACGTGAACGAGGACTGGGTTGACTGGCAACCCTGGGCGCACTGTGGATCCTCCTGGAGGTGCTGGGGCCCAGAAGTTACTTCCCTGCCTGCTCTGGATTTCTCGCCAGCCAGCTGGTGTTCATCAGCCCAGGGCCCAAGCCCACCTGCTGAGAGCGTGCCCGCTGTGTCTGTTGGATGCAGGTGCTTGGGCCTGGGCTCTGGACTGTCCCGCTGACTGCTGTGAGGCACTCTGTCTGCTCCCTCCACAGGGTGTTTCCTTAATGTGGCATAAGTGGCTCTGTGCCCTGTGAGTGGCGTGTGCCACAGACGCCTCCTCCCTGGCTGGTGCGGATCACCAGGGTGCTCTTTCTGGACTGGGCTACAGCATGAGTCGGCCAGCTAGTGTCTGAGCTCCTCCTTCCTGTGGTCATGGACCATAGTGCCCGCTCCCTTCCCCGGGGCTTCTCTGGAGCGGTGCCGTCTAAGCGCTTGGTGGCTGTGTGTGACCGAGGGGCCCGGGGTGCAGGCTCTCTGTGGGCCCTCTATGGCGCAGGGCCTCCTCTCTGGAGCTGCCTACCCATGAGACGGGGAGGGTGCTGGTTGGCCGGTCCTTGCCAGAGCCCCTGCAGAGGCTGTGTGGCTGTGGGCTGGGCCAGCGCTCCCTGCAGTGATTAGCTCCCGCGATGGCTCCACCCCGAGCCCCTTGTCCTCCCTGACGGGGGGGGGGGGGGACTCAGTGGGTTTCAGCTACCGGAAAGAATCCCTCACAAGTTCCTCCAGGTGGACTACTGGGACGCCCCACCTTGGAGCCACTCCCTCGGATTTCACCGGTGCCCCCTGAAGGTGGGGAGAAGCAGTGTGGACTGAATTTCTTCTTGGGAGGCTGGCCAGCAGTGGACTCTACAAAACGGCCGCCCTGCCTGGCCGGGCTTTCAGTCCACGGTCTGGGTTAGCCTGCTTGCTCTCTACCGTCCTTGTCCCATCCTGTTTTAACTTGGTCCACCTTTCTTCCCATTTGGTGTTGAGGAAGTGCTGAAGAGTTCTTCCTCCCCTATGGGGCCCACACTGGGCAGGCTTCAGGGTCAAGGAATTCTGTCCTTACTTTCTGCTCCAGTAACTCCAAGTCCCTCCAAGTCTCAAACTACCCAATATAGAGTTTCGGAGAGTTTGCTCTGCCACCCTCCTCTCTGGTTCACTGTTCTTTCTTTCACTGCTTCCTTTCTGGGCTGGGGAGGGGTCAGCTGCCCAGATCTGCTCCTCCCTCTTTAAGTCTGCAGCTGTTGTTTTAATCACCAAAAGATGTATCAGCCTAGATGGCCATCAACAAGCAAACTGATCAACAGATCGTGGTACACCCATACAAGGGAATACTACTCAGCAATAAAAAATGAATGAACTATAGATATAACCACAGCATTTGTAGATCTCAACATAATTATGCTGAGCAAAGACCAGACAAAATAGAGGGCCTGGGCTGGGGATACAGCTCAGTGGGTAGGGTGCTTGCCTCGCATGCACAAGACCCTGAGTTTGATCCCCAGCACCGCCAAAAAAAAAGAATATTTAAAAAAAAAATAGAGGGCCTGCCTTCCTCCTAAGATTCTATTTATATAAAACTTTGAGAAAATTTAAATTAAGGTATAGTGACAGAGAACAGAGGAGTAGTTGCCAGGAGAGAAGAGGGAACAGAGAGAAGGGGCACCTAGGTGCAAGGAAGACTTTGAGGGTGATGGCTGTGCTCACTGTCTGGATGCAGCAGTGATTTCATGGCATCCGCATAGGTCAAAACATGGTACACTCTAAATATGCGGCGTTTACTGTATGTCAATCATACCTAAGAAAACAGTTAAAAAAAAAAAAAAAAAAAACAAGCTTAGCACTCGTGCATCCTACATGCCTAAAACTACATCTCAATAAGACGCTGTCTCCAAAAGTCATGGATAAAATCTCAATCAGGCAGGAACTCAGAAGACAGCACACCTGAAGGCTCACACCTGAATGTGTCTAGAAGCAAATGCCTGAGAACAAAATGCATTCAAAAAAGAGTGACGTAGGAGCTGGGGATATAGCTCAGTTGGTAGAGTGCTCACCTGGCAAGCACAAGGCCCTGGGTTCAATCCCCAGCACTGAAAAATAAAACAGAACAAAAGAGGGAAGAGTCTGGAGTGAGCTCCGAATCACTTAAACATAAAACCAAGACCAAACAACGGTGAGTATCCGGGTTGCAGAGCTTAGTTCCCACGCCCTAACCCTAACCTCGAAAAGTTTACACAGTTAAAACCTGGGCTGGGAGTGACAGAGAGATACGAACGTGCTACCGCCTCGCATTTAAAAGAACTCCCCGCAAAGGCTAAACTTGAAACGGGTTGCTAAAAAGCAAAGATCCCAACCTCAAAGTGACTCATCAACTTTTCCTTAACTTTAAAGGGTAAATTTGGACTGAGAATTATTTCTGGGAAAGAAGTTGTTATCGACACTTTAGTAATTTCCTCGCATTTCATTTCCATTTCACTTTCTCCGAATCATCTTAATTATTTTATTAGGAATAACTCGAAGAACATTTTGCATGGAGCAAAATCATGCCCACCCATCTGGGTTCTGACCTCCCCGTTCTTTGGTCTGTCTGTGCACCCAGAGACCTCTCCAGTGATATTCACTAAATATTAATCATGTTTTCCTGTAGAATGTGAAGTGAGGTGAATTATTTTCCATCCTTCTACATCCCCTTCCAGTGGCTTGAATTTTTTATAGCATGTATGCATCCCTTTTGCAAAAAGAAGAGTTATTAGTCTTGTTGAAAACACATGCACACACATAGTGGATGCTCTGAAGTCAAACTGAAAGGATCGTCCACCACAGCTTCACTGTCTGCTCTGGCTGCGCACAGGGGAGCTTAAAGTGCAGGTAACACAGGGCCCGACTCCTGTGGGTTTAGGCCGATTTAAACAAGATCACGTGTGTGCTGCAGCAGCAGGTCACATTTGACGCTCCTGCGAGGGGGACAGAGGGGCAATCTAGAGAAAGAACAAGCACCTCAGACGGAGGTGCTTGCAGCCATGCTACCTGCATCCCTTCCACTTGGGGGCGCTAGAGATGAAGGTGTCCGTTTCCTATTTTGGACCATTAACAGAATTTCAGGAGTTGTCACTGTCTCTTCAAGCTGGGACAAGTCTGACAGGTCCCCGACGTGGGCGACTGGCCCCAGCATATGGAGGTGTTTTCAGCAGCCGACCTCCAACCAGAGCCAGATGTTTCCTCCATGTTCGCCACGGGCTGTCTCCTTGCAGTCTGCCCTGGTACCTGCACTCGGTCTCCAGAACAGCCTGGGAAGAAATGACACTCCAAAGACACCGTCGCAGACAATTTCAATCATTCTGACTTTGGAGTAGGTGGTGTTTGTTCGTCTCCAAGGAGGCAGGCACCTCGCTGCCTTAGCAAGCAGGTATCGTCCAGAAAAGTGATCTGAAGAGTAAACCCAACTTTGTTATTGATTTTATTATCAAGTGGCAGATAGGTTTATCCTGAAGAAACAAAGAAAAAAATCAATTCACCAACCGGGGAGGAGCAGGGATGCTGTGGATGGCAAGTCTGAGACTACTGGTTGATGTTCATAAAATAGGTAATTTTTTAAAGAGTTTTCAGAGCTTTGCAGCATTTTGTGTGAGTTCTAGGATCCCTTTTATCTCTTGCCAAGCAAGAATTATCTTCTTAAAGCCACAGAATTATCCCTCGGACTACATTATGTCCCAGCACTCCCTTCTCTTTAAAAAAAAAAAAAAAAAAAAAAAAAAAAAAAAAAAAAAAAAACTTAATAGTTCATAATTTTGGAGGTCTTGTTTTTTAGTTTTTAGTTTTTCTTCCCACATATTTATTTATTGGTGCGTGGTAGCTGTACCTAGTGATGGGATTCATTGTCACGTTGTGATACGTGCACACAATACAGAGCATAGCAAGACGATCGGCCACCGTCCCCCTCCTCCGTTCCCTGGTCCCTGTCCTACACTGTGCTCCCTTTGACTTTCATGAGGTCCCCCTGCCACCTGTCTTTTCCTTTTTCCTCTCCAGCTTCCACATATGAGAGACCCCTGGACTGATTCCGCTCAACATAATGGTCTCTAGTACCATCTGTCTTCCTGCACGTGACATGGTCTCGTCTTCCTAAGGGCCGAATGAAACCCACTGTGGCACTCCCTTTTCAAATGGTGAGGCTGAGCTCCGTGCTTTCATTATGTGAAAGGGGGCCCAGCGCCACCCTTTGTCAGTGGACAGTCCAGGTCCAAAAGTCCTTCCACTTTCTAAAACGATTTCCAGGGCCCACTATCAATTCCTCCAACTCGGACCTTCACAAACCCCATTAAAAATCAGGACTGTATGTGCCAGAAAATGTCAGTAAGAAATCAACAGAAATTAAGTCACAGACGGTGCACGCAAGGCCCCACCCAGCCAGGGCGGAGCACGCTGGGGAAGCCATCCCAGAGGCCCCCAGGCAGGGACAGCACCTCGCTGCTTCTCAGATCTCTTTTATTCTGCAGGCGAACCAGCAGCTGCCCTCCGGCCCCTCTGTGTGGGTGGGACCGTGAACAGGAAGGAGGAGATGAACTCGCGTCCAAGGGAAGCTATGTGGTGTGATATCAAGGAAGACTTTGTGGTCCCAACTGGATCCCCCACCTGGGGCCAGAACATTTATGATCCTGTCACTGAAGAGCTTCCAACAGCAGGAACCATCCCCAGAGCAAGGGAAGCAGCAGAGGGCGATCGGCGTCCATCAAACACTGCCACGCACCGAGACTCGGCCCTCCAGCTGTGAGGGTCTCTGTGGAAACACGGTCCCTCCTGAATGCCAGCCCAGCGCCACACTGGGGCCCGTGTGACCCCGGCTCGCTCCTCTGCCCCCATCCAACTTCTTCCTATCCCTTGAACACAGTGTGTCATTGGCACTGGCCGTTCTCTCTGCCTGGAATGTTCCAGCCGCAGGTCCTAGCTCAGCATGACTTCCCACACTCACCTTCTGGACTGCACTTCCCACCTCCCTGGGGCTAAGCTCCTCCCTTCCAGCTGCCCAGCTCCCAGGCTGCATGGTAATGTCCTCCAGGCCCCGGGCTCCAGCTCCAGGGCTCTTATTCACTCTTCTGTTCCCCCCAGCCTGGCCTGTTGAGAGCCCTGACTCACTGCTTGTCAATCAAGAACACACTGGAAGCAGATTTCCCCAGGGTTGCTAAAGGGATTTCCCTCTGCTGGGCCCCACCCCACCCAGGTCTACACGACCCCCTTCTGACCTTCCATTACTCACATCTGGGTCCAATTCTGTGACTGCTTCTTTTTTTTTTTTTTTTTTTTATTGTAAACAAATGGGATACATGTTGTTTCTCTGTTTGTACATGGCGTAAAGGCATACCATTTGTGTAATCATAAATTTACATAGAGTAATGTTGTTTGATTCATTCTGTTCTGTGACTGCTTCTAAATGGAGTTGTCCCAGCCTGGGAGACTCTAGACCAAGGACATTGTCTTAGTCTGTTTTTCTGATGTTATAACAGAACATTATCACAGACTAGGAAATTTGTGAAGAGAAGTTAATTTAGCTCATAATTCTGGACCTGAGAAGTCCAAGGACACGGAGCTGGCCTCCAGCGAGGGCCACCCTGCCACATCAAACATGGTGGGAAAGCGGGAGGACGAGAGATGACGGGATTACTTCTCTGCACCTCTGCAGCACCGGGACAGACTCACCACAGCACCCGCTCTCCCCACAAGGACCCACCCTCCCAAGCACAGCGCCCATCTGTGCACAGAGCCCTCGCGCCGGTCCTCTCTTGCGGGGCCTCGTCTCCCTAGGTTGCTGCATCCGGGTCAGGATTCCAGCACCCGACTCTAGGTGACACTGGAGCTCAGCATGTGCATCAGGAGAGCTGATGTTAACATGCAGGTGACGCTTCCTGATGAAATGCAAGAGGACACAGAGCAGAGCCTCGGACATCTCCAGAGTCTCCAAAGAGTCCACAAGGAAAGACTAAAACCAGGGACAAACAAGACCCCGTGGCCCAGCGGGGCACCCCTCCAGGTTCAGACGTGGCAGGACAGCAGAAGCCGTGTGTCCGTGGAGGAGCGGGGCTGGGCTGCCCGACAGACCCGGGACAGGCACAGGACAGGAGGGAGAATGGGCACAGGGAAGAGGCGGGATTCGAACACAAAGGGGAGTAAAGAAAACAAAAAGAATCAGGGACAGATGGACCTGTTGTGTGTCTCTGCTTTTAAAATCTCCATGCTTACTACAGAAAAATCCAACCAGGAAAAACTGAGGTGCACTCGGAATCCTTCCCTATTTCTCTCCAGTCCTCCCGCCTTTCTACTCACATGAAAGCACTTTATGTGGGTTTGTGTTTTGCAATTATGTGGCTTTTTAACCCACCTGTGATTCGCTCTGCTGCAGAGGAGTGCAGCTCAAGATTATTTTCCTACCAAATAGTGGACCATCCAGCACCATGTGAACCGAGCGCCCTTCCCGTTATTCTCCTCGCTCCGCCATGTTAACCAGCTGTGATCTGACACTTCTGCACTGGGCTTCTGGCCTTTCCGTTCTGCACTATAGCGTGGCAGTACAGGGCGCAGTTCTGGAACCGTAGAATCCCAGGTTGGAAACGCACCCCATTCTCAAGCTCCATGGCCTGGGGACATCCCGGGAAGTCCCTGGTCCCCATCAGCATCTGTGAAACTCCACAAAGCTGCTGGCAATGAGGCATGTTTCCTAATTCCTAGGACTTGTTAAGAACTCAGTTGCTACTGGTTCACTCACATTAGCATCATCCCTTTGCCATGTTCTAGTCATTCCTCCGAGAAACGTCTTCTGTGACTCCAGTCATGGACTAGAAACCGTGCCGGGCGCGCCTGTGACAGGGGACAGCAGGGAAGAGCTTCCTGCCACAGCCTGGCATCTCTTACCCTTGCTGTTTTAGAATGGCCACCGTCCCAACACACAGACGCCCGGTGATCTATGTTTACCACTGGAACTAAGCCGAGGGGCTTGCTAGGGTGTCCCGGTTCTTTCAAAAGTAGTAAGGGTTTCATGGCCAATTTGTAGGGACAAGAAGGTGAGGAGAATCAATGGAAGGAGACATGGGCACACTGTAGTTCCAGAATCCTGCTGCCCCAGTGGAGAGTTTCAAGTGCCCTGGGCTCAGTGTGCCAGAGGAAAGAACACAGCCTCCTGCCTTCCGCAGCTCCTCCCTCCCACAAAGAACATCGTTCCCCACACAGAGTCCACTTCCCACACTTAAGCTGAAAAAAATGGCACAACACAAATTCTTTATACCCCCAACCCTCAGGTCGCTCTGTCCTAGATAAATCCCTTCTGCCTACAACTGTGTAGATCGGGAGCTTCTTTCTGGATACCAGGAAAGGTGGTTTGATGGCATTTTGCCCCAGTAGATGCCCCGGGTTCACTGAACATGAAACTTTTCTCTCTTTGGGAGAAAAGACACACACTCTCTTCTTTCTTTCTTGTTGCTGCTTTCCTGGGAAATGGAGCTGTAGCCTCACATGTGCCATAACCTGGTGCTTAAAAGCAATGCAGATGTGGCCTCCCTCCTGAGCAGCCTCCTCAGGCTCCTAGGAAGTCCCTTATCTCCCTGGGAAGTTCTCATTTATAAATCAGAATGAACGGGAAGCCAGCGTACATCCCCAAACGTTCTGATTTGCATTCACCAAATAGCCAACTGGAATAAGGTCCAAACCTAATGTCAGGCAGAGCCAGCCTGGGCCAACTAGCCTGGCTGGATAGCCCAGGGCACCCCAGTCTCAGGGGACGTGGGATGACACGCAGGTCCATCCACGTTTGTGGGCCCCTGAAATGAACAGAGGCCTCAAGAATTTGGTTCTGGGGTCAATTCTACCCCAGCTTGCACATCCAAGAGAGATCAACAATGAAAACCGATGGCTGCTTCCTCTTTCCTACGATGTCTTCCATCGTCAGATGCCTGGCAGCCCTGAGGGCTGAGCTGAGCGACTCCAGGTTGAGGCAGAAGATGCTCTGAATGCAGCAAACGGAAGAGAGAGAGGGAACGTCCTGTGCAGCCCCCACCTCGGCCCTCGGGGAAGCCTCCCCACATCTGTCTCTCCACTCCTCCTCTTAAGAACCTTATGCCCTGGGAGGAAATGAAGCTGAGAAGTTACGCGCGTGTCCTTTCTGTCTCCCCTTTGGGTGTCCGGGAACTTCTTGCCATCTTTGAAGACGCAGTTCAGATCCTCTTTCCTGGCTGACAGGTGCCTCTGAGCTCTGCAGACCTTATCAGGCCACAGTAATGGGTATACGGTGGGTTGGTGGGCTCGGTCTGAATCCCAGACTCACAGCTTCCAAGATTTGGCGCTGAGTGAGTTGCTTAAACTCTGTGTGCTTTGCCGTCCCGCACGCTGCAATGGGGGTGGGGTTGGTGATTCTTACCTCGCCGAGCACCTTGGTGGAGTTCTTACGTGGAAAGCACTTCAGACAAGACCTGACCAATGAGAAACCTTAAATAAACATGGAAGATGCTGACAGTGATCATGAGGGTCATTCTTGGGTACTCGCTAGGCTGAGTCCCCCAGGACAGGGACAGTGTCTTATTCATGAAAATAAGACCTCTTCAGCATTGCTACGCACACCCCAGTGACTCAAACAGAACCCGTCAAGAGAAGACGCTAAGTCACCATGTGCTGAATTTTTGGAAAAATTAGTTAATACAGTTGTCTCTTCCTTCCCAGGGTCCAGGTGTCCAATTGGTGTCTATTGACACAAATTAAAAAATGTATGAATGAACAACCTCTTGAGCGTTCCAAGCCCAGGGATGCTCTGTCTTCCACGCTCATCCTGATAACTTCCTGTCAAGAAGGGTGTGGACTCTTGTCCCTGACAATGTGTGAGAAAGAAAGTCCTGACTTAGGAAGATTTCCAAAGATCCTGGCGGCGAGGGCACCGCCGACTTTAATAAGCACCCTTGAGTCTAACTGGAGTCCCCTGGGAGGAGCCAGTGCTAATTTGGCACTCTTTTGCCTTCTGATACACTTTCAATAGGAATAAAAGCAACTTTGATTCCCCCTCGGACCTATAAATAATTCAGTCCCATTTGTGTGTCACTGAATCTCTTTTAGCAGGAACCATACAAAGGTCAGGGCCAAGTAAATGTCTCTTCGATGTTTGTGCATAATGTCAAAGTGTATTTTTAGGGCAAATGGTGTTCAGAGAGGAGCGGGAGGGAAATGGTGAGGTAATTGTACTCAGATGCACACATTCCCTAACGGATTAGGGTGGGTTTTTCCCGGAGAGCTCTGGCCTGCACTGATGTCCTGGGGTGAGAACCTCATTGTCCCCTACCCCAGGATACACCTTAAAGCTCTTCCAGACCCAGAAGTGGAGCCAGGATGGATTTCGTGTTTGTTCCGTAAGCTTGCAGATTCTAGTGGGACAAAAGAACGAAAGAAACCCAGCTTTTGCCTGCATGTGAATTAAATTCAGCAATTAGTGACTGTGCAGCAGACACAAGACCACAGGCTGAGGCCAGGCACATGGACATCTCAACTGTCCCTGATCATGTCATCTTGGGCAGGTTCCTCCACTCACTGGGCCTCAATAACCCGACCCATGAAATAGAGATAACAGCAAAACCCACATCATAGGGTTATTGTGATAAAGCAAAGACAACTCTGAACAAATGTAAGGGCTCTCTAAAGTTTCATATGCTTTTAAATCGGTTCATGGAGCCGGGAGTGGTGGTGCATGCCTATCATCCCAGCAGCTCAGGAAGCTAAGGCAGGAGGATCGCAGGTTCAAAGCCAGCCTCAGCAACTTAGCAAGGCCCTAAGCAACTCAGTGAGACCCTGTCTCCAAATATAACATTAGAAAGGGCTGGGGACGTGGCCCAGTGGTTTAGCATCCTGGGTTCAATCCCTGGTACCCCCCCCCACCAAAATTATTTTGTTTCATGGTTTCCCACAGCTCTTTCTTCAAATTCATGATGTGGTTTCAACCTGGTAGTAAAGAATGGGGCCAGGACATGAGCTCAGCCTGTTCAACTCTGGACCCACACTCTGTGTTGCCCCAAGGTCCCTCATAACCTACAGCCATCCCCTCTCCGCCAGCCCACGTACCCTCTTCCTACGATGCCTACGTTGAGTCACTTTCCCGCTGTCCAGGATATTTTATACTGTGTCAATCTCATTATTTCAGGCAAGCAGAAGTTCTATGGAGAAGGTTTCATGATAAGAGGATGGTATCCGGGGATGCGACCTTTGCTGTCCAGGGAGTGTATCAGTTAGGAGAGGCCAGGTGATGCTGCAGTAACAAAGGGCCCTCCATAGCTCAGTGACTTAAAAATAACGAATCACTGTTTCCTGCTCCTATGGCAAATCCATCCAGGTCAGTTGATTGTGCTCCACCTCTCCTCCCTGGGACCTGGGCGCAGCTGAGATCTGGGACATCACTTTGGCAAAGGAAAAAGAGAACATGGCTCGTAAATCTTCTCCTTGGAAGTGACTCATGTCACTTCTGCTCACATTTTACTAGCCACAGCAAGTCAAAAGCATGACATCATTGGTGATATTCTCCTGCAGGGAGAGGGGAGTATATATTCCAGTGAATAATTCAACAGGCGTGGTGCAGGGGCATAAGAAGATGCTACCTTTGTCTGTGGTCTTGAAACGTCTCCAGCTTCGACCTCTGACATGTCAATCACATATTTACAAGACTGACCCTGGCTTCCTCTCATTGGTATTCATCCTTGTCTTAACAATAAATTGCCTTTTTAAATTATTGAAAAGGTGCCACTTTTAGAAGTTGTGTTTGGAGAAGCTGTTCTCCCCGGTCCCTTCTCCCTGCGGACCTGGCAGTCCCTCCAGGGTAGAAACTCCTTGTTCATATCCTCCACCGTCCCAAACACAGACAAGGGCACCGGGTGGGCACTGAGCACTGACCGCCCCTCGCTTGTCAGGGCTGCTACAAGTGATGGTTGCTGCGTGCTGTGCCCAGCCAGAGCAGGGGACAGCACTGCAGCCTGCAACACGCTCCGCAACCCCGGCTCCCTAATGAGGGGACTGCTCCGGGCGAATCTTCATCTCCCCTGAATTTAAATGCAGCGTGGGAAGAGTGTCAACGCAGGAAGATGGATTAGCAGAAGGGGCTAAAGAGCCGTGTCACCAAAATGGTTTTCTTCTCTCCCCTTGATTAATGAGAAAGAGGCCAGGCTGGGCTCCTATCTCAGACAAATCACGCTGGAGAAATGTTAATGATGTCATCAGGTGATGGATTTTTCTCATACCTTCGCTCACTGAACCATGCCAGGTCCATCAAGCCCGTGCGCGGCGGCTGAAGAACAAAGAGCTTGGAGGTGCGGGAGCCGTGCCGTATGATCCGTGGGCTCGGCTCACAGCGTGTGACAGGGCGGCACCGAGCAAAAGTCAAAGCGATTGAGTTGGTGCTCCCGAGCCAGACCTAGCCCACAGATGTGCGTGTGCACACGCTCACACGCAGGTGTGCTTTCTTTGCTCTGTTTTTCTAATTTTTCCCGGCACATTGCTATGAACATTTTTAAACACGCAGCAACTTCGATTTATTATCATTTTACTAAACTTGATGTATGACAAATCTATCCATCTTTTCCTCCCTCTACCCATCCATCAGTTCATCTTCTCGGTTCATTTCAAAGTAAATCGCAGGTGCGGGTATACTTCCTCCTAAACACATCAGCGTGAGTTTCGCAGCTGGACTTCAATGGTTGTTCACAGACCTTTCGTATTCGATATACACAGACTGAAGCACACGCATTTGAAGTCTACGTGGATGGAGTTTTGAAAAATGCAGGTATCAGTAGAATCCAAGGCCCTGTCGAGCTGCAGAATATGACTGTCACCTTGTTCCCTGCACGGGTACTGGCTGCCCTCATCACAGGTTAATTTTGTTTGTTCTAGAATTTCAGAGAAAGGAGTGTATGCCATGTGTCCTTCTTTGCACCCAGCATCCCCTGCCAGCCCCTGCTTCAGAGATTGAGTTGTGCAGTGTGCGTGTCAGGAATCCATTCCTTCCCAGCGCTGAGTCATGCCCAGTGGGTGAGATTTGTGTTTGTAATGCACCATCTACAAGGAGACTATAGAATTAAGTAGAAGTTTTAAAGAGCATACCTAACACAATTTGTTGACATAGACCACTGGAAGGTTTCACATTAAAATCTAGAAGTTGGGCTCCCCTTATGAGTCTTCGGGTGGGCAATTCTGAGCTGATCCTGTTCCGCAGTGGGCTGGACAGGGGATGGACAGGGCCATCTTTAGACATCAAAGGCACACTCCTGTTTGCCACTTCCTGTGAAATCCATCTGGGCAACTTCATTCATCCACGTTTCCTGCCTGTGTCTAAAGATTCATGATTTTCTGACTCCTGTTAATAATGACCAAGGTCTCCAAAGTGAAGGCGGAATGAATTAATGAAGAAGAGAATGAAGGAAGTGTGATTTCATTGGCTCTCTTGTCCCAAAGACCCTGCAGGGCAGAGTGGATGAGAGTCCAGATTGGAAGTCAGTTACATCCGAGGCCAAACCCCTCTCTGCCTCATAGCCTCTCCCCTGCCCTCTAATGTAATATGAGAATGAAAACACTAATTTATCAGGTGCTGTAAGATCAGTGACACAGCCGTTTAAATGCCCAGCACCACCGGGCTGGTAGTGTATAAGCGTCGATATTGTCTTTATGATCATCATCTGCCTCTGCGAGACAGGAGGTCAACTCATTTTCCACTCTGACTCTCCCATGTGGCAATTTGAAGCCCCTGAATCCTGAGGGAGAAGATAATTGTGCCTAACGGGAGGGAGGCACGTTCTAACCCCGTGCCCTTCTTTCCGATTAGTCCCCATCCCGAGCACGAGTGTACTCCCAGATAGAAGCCAGCGGCACAGTCGAGATCTGCCAGCTGAGCAGAATCTGCCTTTCCGGTGCGTCAGAGGACTTGGGATAAAAGCACTGGAGATCTCCAAAGACCGAACAAGGTGCCTCCGAGGGTGGAGGGTCACAGAATAGAGAACCCGGTACCAGGGCACAATGCCCCGTGTGCCTGTCAGGAGAGGCACAGAGTCAAGTCCTTATCTCACACCTTACCGTCAGGCAAACCCCAGATGGACAGAAGAGCTAAACTTAAAATAATAGAACCATTGAAACGCTAAAAGAAAGCGTAGAATTTTTTTATAAAATCTTGAAGAAAAGAAAACATTAAGACCTACTTAAAATTCCCAATCCATATATGAGAGGCATATTTGAACAAATAAAACAAGCAATTTCTGCCTTAAAGAATAATATTATGAAAAGATACAAAAAACAGGGGAGAACATTTGTGTGAACCAAAAGAAATGGTCATTTCCTAAAAATAAAGAAAACTTAGAAACCAGTAAGGAAAAGACCAACAACTCAATAAAATAATGGACACATTTCCTTCAGATAAGAAGAAAATATAGGGGCTGGGGGTGTAGCTCAGGGGCAGAGCGCTTGCCGAGTGTGCACACGGCTCCAGCACAGCAAAGAAAGAAGAAAATATAAGTGACTCTAAACATAAGAAAATATGCTCACCCACACTAATTACGAGATAAATGCAAATGAAAACTATAGCAACACATTTTTAACTTCTAATTGGCAAAAATCAACATGTTTGATAACAAATTGTGGTGTTGAGATTGTGGGGAAACAGTCACTTTCCTAATTGCTTGTGAGACGATAAATGCATAAACATTTCTGAAGAGCAGTTTGGCACCATCGTTTAACGTTAAAAAATGCAGATGGCGTGACCCAGAAACTCTACTGGAAACAGCGACCCTCCAGTCCCACTTGAACTTGGGTGGGACATGGTACACGCCAAGGTTATTCACAGCATCGCGAATAATGTGAATCGGTGGAGATGACGCAGAAACTGTACGTGTTTGGTTGATGAGACAGAGGAGGGTTTATCCATGCAATGAAATATTCCTCTTGGTAGCAATAGAGAACAGTCTCAAACGTGTTAAAATTAGGAGGAGGGAGAGGAAAGGGCAGGGCAGATGCAGAACATGAGCAAGGTGAGCTTCCGGCACAGAGGATGGGTGCAGAGGAATTGCAGAGGTTAAGTGGCTAGAATGGACATGCATGGGGCCATCTAGAAGGACACAGAAGGAACCGGGCCAGCTGTCAGCTCTGGAGAGTGAACCCGCATGGCTGAGACCGTGCACCCTACCAAATTTTGTACTGCACGCATGCATTGCTTATTCAAAAATGTTTTCATTTAAAAATATAGTGGAACTGCTATCTCTAGGTCATTGAAACTGGGATGAATATTTTAGCAGACACAGAGAGGACACAAGGGTCATTAGAATGGTTCGAATAGATCCCCTTGTAACCCAGGAATTCTGGGAATTTCCTGAAATACGTCAGCACTAGCTAATTTCACCGCAGTCAAGATAACAAAGTGTTTCTATTAGGCTCACGTCTAAGCACACAGCAGAGGAGAGGCCTGTGGGTCACTTCTGAAGAGGCAGGACCTCCTTCCACACAGAGCTCGATGACCACCTGACTCTGAGGGACCCTCACACACACAGGGGTGAGGAACAGAAAGTTTCTCGACACAAATGGAATTTGGAGCTATTTCAAACTTAGAACGCATTCACGCGGTAATGTGAAGGCATTTTTAGCTTCCAAATGGTAACTGACATTTGAGGTTTACTATCTGCCAAGACTCCACACGCATCATCTTCTCTAATCCTCGCCACGCCTCTGTGAGGGGGCATCCCGAACCGTCTCCACTTATGGGTGAGGAGACTGAGGCTGAGATGTTTGGTCAAAGTCACAATGCAAGACCCAAAGCCGGGAAGTCTGGTTCCAGAAAGCCCCTCCTCCCACCCTCCCCTCCTTCCACTGGTTCTCAAACCATGAAGCTGGGCCTCTCACCCGCTGGGCCTCCTCCATCCTCACAGATGTATCTCCCCAAAGATGGCCTCCCAAAGACGTCTGTCTCTTAGTTCCCAAAGCCTGCGATACGTTATGTCAGGAGGCAAAGAGAATTATGGATGGAATTCAGGTTGCAAAGCAGCCAACCTTGAGAAATAAAAACAGATTATCCTGGAATCGCAAGGTGGCCCAATGGCATCAGCAGGGTCCTTAAGTATGGAAGAGGGACAAAGGAGGGAAGGTCAAGCTGTAAGAGGTGAGGAAGACCTGGATGCTCATCACTGACTTTGAAGATGCAGGAAGAGCCAGGAGCCAAGGAATGCGGAGGCCTCTGGAAGGTGGGAAAGGCAGAAAGGAGAGCGGCATTGACTACCCCTTGGCGGTAGTCCTGAGAGTCCCTTCCAGGGTTGCGACCCCCAGAACTCTAAGTAGTGAGTTTGTGTTTTATGCCACTACATGTTAGCGTGTCACTCCAGCAATGGGAACACTGACACGTGAGTGCCATAGAGAAAAACAAGGAGGCTAGGCCTGGTGGCACCCACCTGAAATGCCAGAGACTCCGGAGACTGAGGCAGGAGGATTGCAGGGTGGAGGCCAGCCTCAGCAACTTAGTGAGAGCCTGTCACAAAATAAAAGAATAAAAAGGACTGGAAATGCTGCTCAGTGTTAAAGCACCCCCTGGGTTCAGTTCAATCCTCAGTTTCAAAGAGAGAGAGAGAGAGAGAGAGGACGGGAAGCTATGGAAAGACATGGTAACAATGGACTCTGTAAATAAGAAACACAACCATATGACAGTCACCATCTCCATAAAGAATGGACAGAAAGTTGAGCTCAGACCCACAGGGAACTTGAGGTTGGGCCGAAGGTCTAGATTTGTGCTGTCCAGCAGGACTTCCTAGAGTGGTGGGAACATTCTGAACTGTCCCCGTGGCTGCTGGGCACTTGAAACGTTCTTGATCTTAATTAATTTGAAGTCAGGGAGTCGCGTGGCCCTGGCGGCCACATCCACGGGACAGCCCTCTCTAGGACTGCACACCAGCAAGGCAAGGTTTTCTCATGTAAAATGAGTCCCCCTCACACCTGCTCAGGTCCCCTCTGAAATGAGGAGGTCGAGGGCTGAGGCCCTGGCGCAACCTCTTCTCCATCGTGTGACCCAGAGCAGGCGACCCCGCCTGCCGTGAAATAAGAATAGAGTGACTCCCATCTCAGAGGCGGGGGGCCTGGAGCGCAGTGGCTTGTCCATCCCGGAGGCCGAAGGTCAGGGGCTCCATTGCTTCTTCCACAGCACTGACTTCCACTGCTCGGCGCTGAGCTCCTGGGCTGGTTCCGACCCCCCGCCTCCCTCCTCTTTGAGATCATCCAGCCAAACAGCTGGCCTACTGCGGAGCCTGGGCAGAAGCATGTGAATTGAATGGACTCCGTTTCAGTCCGAATGCCTTTTCGTGCTTCAAGCTGCACACGTGATGTCAAACATTAACCATGCTGGGACGAAGCGGCATCTCCCCGAGCGTTTTCCTGCAGCTGGAAGGGCCCGGCTGGCCTGGGGCTGGGGGCCTGACCGGCCAGGAACCTGGAAACACCTTTCCGTTCTACTCATTCTACAAAGTTACCTGGCCCTCCTGCCCTGGCCGCCCACGAAAAATACAAGGCTTCTCCTCAATGATCGGCAGAGGTTTAAAAGGCTATGGGAAACGATGACTGGACCCAAACACTGAACCCCTGAACCCCAGCACTGGGCTGGGGGAGCTGAGAGGCCGGGGAAGCGTCCTCACCACACAGCAGGCTAGAGTCTGCCGAGGGGCTCTTAGAAGTGACCGAGGAATCGGGCTCCATCTCCCCGTGATCCCAGTGTGCAGGCAGGATCCGAGGACCACTGGATTGTGCCATGACACCCTGGTCTTTTGTTTTGGCTTTTGGACGATGTGCCTGACACAAAATTAACCACCCGCCATTTTAAGGCAAACAATTGAGTGGCATTTCATATTTCACTTTTCAGTTCTCGGATGTTTTCCTCACTCCAGAAGGAAAGAGCTCCGTGGCAGTTGAGTAGACTCTGCCCTTCCCTCTTCTGCAGGATGGAAGTTCCAACTTTATCCCCAGGAGAAAACCCATCAGCGTCATGGCAGGGACACCCCCGTCTCCCACCGTGGATTCCGAGCCCAAGGACCATCCGGGCCCCGCCTCCTTCTCTGTCTCCTCTCAGGGCTGGCCACAAAGAGGAGTGGACCCTTCCCAGTCCCAGATCTTCCTCCCAGACCCACAAGTCATACCAGTCTCAGCCAAGTGGCCCAACATGCCCGGGTCCCTCGCTCCCCCCATAAAACCTCCGAAAGTTAATTCAGGGCAGATGGGCACTGGTAAGATTTCAGCCATTTTCAATCTTGAAAACCTCTAAAAATAGCTGAACTCTAATGCATATTTCAGGTTAGTCTTGTTTATTTTCCCTCTGTCCATGCCAGCAAGCTAATTTCCCCAGAGGGGTCTGGAAAGCAAAGACTGCCGCCAGAAAACAGAAAAATCATCGCTGGCCTCTCCCTTGAGTGCCCATGGGGGAGGCCTCCGGGGCTCATATCCCTGCTCAGAGAGGCCTGGAGGACGGGCCTTCCTCCTGCACAGGCAGAACGTTCAGACGCACCCACTGCCGAGGCTCCTGGATGCTGACTCCAGACCCGGGCTTCCAGGTCTCCTTGGTTGGCAAGGGGACAGCAGCAGGCAGCCACAGGGCCCAGGCTTGACCATCTCTTAATAGCCAGGCAGGGGAAATAAAGAAGAAATGACTGCAGTTTAAATTCCCACGTGAGGAAGGACAATGACCTGGCATCCTCACAGTTAGGCCAGGGATGGGGCAAGGGTGGGTGGATCGCGGAGGCAGTGATAGCAGAGAATTTTATTTAGATGTATTATCGTCACAGAAGCAAACCACACGCATCCAGAATGTGAAATGTGAAGACACAAGCAGGAGAATCTGGTTCTCCACCTCACTGCCAGCGATCGGCACACCAGGAAGGCAGACGGGCTGGAGACCCAGGCCTCTGCAGGGACGTTCCCGCTGTGACACGGCTCCCGGGTGAGGGCTGCCCGGCCGGGCCCAGCTCTCTATCCAGTGCCTTTGTGGCTCTGAAGGGAACCTCACACCGCTCAGTCTATACAGGGTGCATGACTTCGGAACTCCAAAAATGAGGTCCAGAACTTGGCTCCTGAAAGAACAAGCTAGCCGGAAGGCATCTAGCCGAGATTCTACCTTGGAGCTTCACAGAGACCTGGCCAGGGGATTTGGTCATCCAGGCAGCTGGGCTGAATCTTCTCTCCTTTGAGACGCACCTGAGCCACCAAGCTTTCTCCCACTTTTTATAGAGGTGCTAAAGGGACTGGAGCCACCAAAATCTACAGTTGTCTTTCTAGAGACATTCTGGAAGGCAAGACCTCTCAGAAGAAAGGTCCCAGGTGGGAGCAAAAGAAGAGGCAAATGGCAGGGCAGTCTGGCTAAATCAATCTTTCCTTTCTCTGTTCATATTAATGAAAACCTACTATGTGCCTAAGGTTGCTGGTCACATCCCTGTTGGTTTCATAAGGGGGCATTACTGTTCCACTCTGGCCAAGGTCTTCTGAGTTAAATGGGTTTTGTATTTTTTTTTAAGTCTTAAATGTATACAGGAAGCAAATAAAGCCCCGAGGGTTCAAATGTCCCGCCCAAGGTTATCAGCTCCATGGTGGAGTCAGCCTTTGAACCCGAATCCCAGGTGGAGGCGACTCCTCACTGCAATGCCAAGCAAGAAGCTGGAATTCCAGGGGAATCACGGCCCTGCTCTTGATGTGGCTCCACAGAGCAGTTTCCTTTCCAGTCCTGCTAGTCGTTGTCCAGAGAAAAAAGAAGACGTTTGCTCCCTCTACCATTGCTTCTCTCCTGACAACCTCATCTGCATGAGCCTTTGAACAAAGCTTTTAGCTCATCCTCTGAGGAACCAGTGGGGGAAGGAGAGAAGAGGTTTATCTGGAGTCTGCCCATGTCTAAATCAAAAGTTTCCCTCCTGCCATGGCCAGTCAGGATGGACTTTGTCCAGTTCTTTCTCACTTGAGGGACAGATGGGGTCTCTTCCACCTGCTTTGTTTTTTTCAAGAATACTTTCTCCTAGAGACAGGATGGTACCTGTGTGAGGACTTGTTCCTCCCCTCCTTTGCTCATAGCAGACATTGCTAATCGATCTTGGTCTTCTCTCCCACCTATCCATGCCCATGGCAGACATTGCTAATCGATCTTGGTCTTCTCTCCCACCTATCCATGCCCATGGCAGACATTGCTAATCGATCTTGGTCTTCTCTCCCACCTATCCATGCTCAGCCTCAATCATCTCTACTTCCAGAGAGCCAGTATCAACCCCAAGAAACCTTCCTTCCACCCATTTTCTAAAGCAGTACTGCATCTGACTGAGCTTTCAGACTGTCCTTTCACACTGAGAGAATGACACCCACCCCATTGAACCACCAAAAACATGGCTCCTCTTAGAAAAATCTTTTCTTACTGTAGAACCTCAGTGTGGATTATACCATTAACCATTTCACCTGGCAATAATCAAATATGCATAAACAGAAGGCATCCCAACATAACTTCATGGCAAGTCCATTCCATGTGACGTCACCCAGATGTTCTGGGCATGTCGTTAATTAAAGCAAATTGGAACGGTGTTTCCTTTGGAAATCTGAAGAGAACCTCACCAGGTCTCCTGAGATAAGGAGGGTTCTCAAGGACGTTTTGGAAGGAAGGGCACAGATTATGGGTTGAACTAAAAGCGTGCATCTGAATCCTCCCACCACCCAGGAAACTGCGTGATGCTGCAGATTCTTCCCGAGCTCCCAACGGCAGGCGGCAGGCGCTGCATTATTTATAGAGAGTCCAGCCTTCCTCACAGGTGGAGGCGCCCTTCACCAAGACCTGGGGCTCCCTGCCTCCCTCTCCATCTGCACAAAGTTAAGAAAACAAAACTTCCATGTCAGAAATTGTCACACTGCTGCTTTGATGAGACCAAGGAGCTAAAGCTCCCAGAGGTGGAACTCACAGACTCAGAAAGGGCTGCAGGAAGACTGTGGTTTCACGGCCCAGCCCAGCCCACGCAGAGGGCACAGGACCCAAAGGTCAATGCCACACAACCCCCTGCGCCTCTGAATTTCCCTCGTCCTTGCCCCCAGGAAGTGAGAGTGAAGCTGTAATTTTGCATTTTGCCTAGGTTGGCCACGTATGTTCAAATGAAAGATAAACACTCTTCTGGGGAGCGGGGGACTTCCTCAGAGGCTTCTTCTGACTCATATGGAATCTGGTCTGTTCCTCCAAGTGGCACGGGTACCGACCATCTAACTCCATGCCCCAGGCAGACATTACTAATCGAGTGTGAATCTCTTTGGCTCTGAGGTGGGAAGCAATCTCAGATTTGCCCCCTGCACAGGGCTCCAGAAATCACAACCAGTCAGTAAGAGAATCATGTGAGCAAAGCCTGCCTGCCACACTGCCATCTAGAATGGACTCACATGGATGCTGACATGGCCCCGTGGCTGCAGAGGTTGGCAGGTAGGGCCTCTTCCCCACCCCACATTTATCTGCCATGTCCTGTCCTGTGCCCCAGCACCCAAGCACCATGCACACCTGGGCTGTCTACAGAGGAACCCAGATCGCCCTGCCTTCCCCCAGCCTGGCCCTGCATATGTCCAGCCTCCCTGGACCTGGTGTGCCTGTCCCTGGGCCTGGCGCTTCCCCACCTCCTCTGTTCCCTTTGAGTCCTCACAGGAGGAAGGTCCAACGATCCCAGCAGAGCCCTGGAAGCCCGAGTCCTGGCTGACTTGTCCCAACCCCCTTGGAAAAAAAGCTCTGGACAACACTGGATTATTCCAGAAATGCAGTACTGACCCTAACTAACTAACCCTACTGTTTTCAAAAAATCTTCTCAAGCATGACCTGAGGTTATCTTCCAAATAATCTTAAGGGGCAAGTGTTGAATAACCGTGAGACGTGAGATCAAGCAGAAGCAGGCCTGAGCCTCGCTCTACCTGACCGATCGGGGGAGCCTGAGCACCTCCCTTCACCTCTTCCCCTCCCTTGCACATGGAGTCGGCACTGCCTCCCAGGGACATGGTAAAGAGCAGAGAAAAGCCGGAGATGCTCATCACAGTGCGAGTCCTCGGAACATGCTCCTGCAGCTGTTGCTATTTAGCGCTCTGTCTTCCATTTGGTCTCCTAGAAGGAGACCTGGAGAGAAGGATTTAAATTCAGACAACATATTTCTGGGGAGATCTCAGAAAGCAGCAGAAGGGGAGCCAGGAAGTGGAGCAGGGCAGGGAGGAAACCAACACTGTGTGAACTGCAGGAGATCACCTCTGTGAAGCCCTGGGCTGCCTCTCAGGGACTCTGGCAGTTGGCCAGAGCATGCCACCCATGACTCCACCAAGGGGCATTTGCTCACCAGCTCAGGCTCACTGTTGGCTGAGGGCTACTCCTGGGCATGGCCACTCCCCTGCTTCCCAGCGGGCCTTGCAGGTGCAACATGACTAGGGACCCCTCAAGGAGCATCATAGGCTCCTTGCAGATAGGACAAGGGAGGGGCAGCACCCACAGATTCAGAGAGCAGGTGAGTGGGGTGTATGGGCAAGCCCAAGCCCGTGCCGGTTCCAAGTGGCAATAGGGCAGAAGAGAGAGAGAGAGCTGTGTGCAGTTCGAATCACATGCTCACATGTCTGCAAAATGGTAGTGTCAACATTTACCCAGTGGAGCTGGTGGCAGCAAATGGCATAATGGAAGTCAACTGCCTCCCACGAGTTAGACACTCAAGAGGTACTGGGTGCCACAAAACTGCTCAGTGGCCTTTCTCTTTCCTTCTGACCCAAAGTTCTCCCACTAGGACTGTAACCTCTCTGACAAGCACATCAACTTGTTTTCTCCACCCATCCATCCATCCACCTATTCACCCATCCATCCACCCACCCATCCGTCCATCCATCCATCCACCCCCATCCACCCAATCCATCTACCCATCCACCCATTCATCCACCCACTCATCCACCCATTCATCCATCCATCATCCACCAACCCATCTGCCCATCTACCCATCCATCCACCTATCCATCCATCCATCCACCCATCCACCCCTCCATACATCCATCATCCACCCACCCATTCACCCATCCACCCATCCATCATCCACCCACCCATCCACCCATCCATCATCCACCCACCCATCCGCCCATCTACCCATCCATCCACCTATCCATCCATCCATCCATCCATCCATCCATCCCTCCACCCCTCCATTCATCCATCCATCCAATGGCTATTGGACATCCCCACACACAGGTTCTTCATAGGAGACAAAGAACATGAGCAGACATGATCTTGGCCTTCCTCCCAGACACAGGTAGCTATCCAGTGAGTGCAGCACAGGGCTGCAGGGAGCCAGAACCTGTTTCTCCAGCACTGCTTCTCAACCTTTGGTGGGCATGTGAATGACCCAGAGACTCATTATTGAACTACAAACTTCAGTGTGGGATCTGCGATGGGGCCGAGTCCACGCTTCCAGCAAGCTCCCAGTGGACGCCTCTGCCGCACAGTTTGAGCAGAAGAGCTCTCAGAATCCCTGGGGAAACTAAAGAGGAACTGATTCCTTCTTGGGGTAAGACTCCTGCTCACTCATTATTTTAGTCAACTTTTTCGCTGCTGGGACTAAAAGGATCTGACCAGCACAATTGTAGAGGAGAAAAGGTTTATTTGAGGGCTCACGGTTTCAGAGGTCCTAGTCCATAGAAGGCAGCTCCATTCCTCAGGGCTTGAGGGGAGGCAGAACCTCTTGGTGGGAGAGCATGGCAGAGGGAAGCATTTTGCATCATGAGGAAGCAGAGAGAGAGTCCACTCTCCAGATACAAAACATATATCCCAAGGTCACGCCTCAGTTCCCACCACCTCCAGTCACACCCCACTACTTCAATTAATCTCATCACGGATGAATTCACTGATGAGGTTAAGACTCTCACAACCCAGTCACTTCTCCTCTGAACCCTGCTGCATTGCCTCACATGTGAGCTTTTGGGGGACACCTCACCTCCAAACCATAACACTCATCAAGCCACCCGTATGTCGGTCTCCTTCCTTCTAGAAAGAGGAGGAACGTAGGAAGACCATGACCTGGAAGGGACCGTTCAAGATGATCTGATGGGGATGATGAGAAGGGCACTCTCTTGCCATCCCCCAGAGGACACGCGGGCCTTTGTGAAGAACGTGAAGGAGACATGGCCCTGTCTTCTCTCAACAGCACCTGAACACGCGAGTGCCCAAGGAGCTTTTCCGTGGTCCCTGCTCTTCCGTGGAGCTGGGGAAAGGAGGATTTATAAAACCAGCGTGCCTCCTCCCAGCCTGCAGCGGGCTTGGCTGGCACCTGTGGGATTGGGATCGAGCTGCAAGCTCAGGACAACTTGGGCTCGCTCTCGAGATTACAGCCACTGCATGTCTCAGCCCCATAATGAGCAGAGTTTGCCCTCCAGCTTTCCAATTCATCCTGGGTCTTTTTTTTTTTTTTTTTTTTTTTTTTTTTTTTCCTGAGAATTTTTTCAGCCCCTTCACTGTTCCTGAATACATCCATCTAATTAAGCCTAAATGAGCTAGCTGGAAGCGCATGCAAATGGGGTTAGATTTTATTTGAAGTTCCCTAAACCCAAATATAATGACAGTATGAAAGCATTCACCCAGGAAGACAAGCACCAGCTACCAAAGAGGCTGTGGGACCTCAGGTGTCAATCAATGTGTTCAAATAAGCAAGGTGTGCGTCGTTATTAAACACGCTGTCATAGAAGACGATGCTATAATTTGTAGGGGAATCGGGAACAGGAAAGAGAATCCTGTATCCTTAGGATAAATCCCCCTCCCTCTTTTGCCTAAGCGAGCTTGAGAAAAATCTCTATGACACGCAACTAAAAGACTCTTGATTAACGGACAGGTTTCCAGATGGGCCGAGCCAGCCCATGTTCCCAGCTCACTGAACATGTGTTTTTGAATGAATGAGCAATGCTGTAACCCAGAAGAAAATCACTAGGCAGAAGCGTTGGTATCAGCAAGACGAGAAGAGGACCTTCTCTCACGCCTAATATCTAACTCTGCTGATAGCAGCCCAGCCTCTGACGAAAAGAAGATCACAAACAGCATTAGCAACAATGGAGCAAGGAGAACTGGATGTTTGGAAAAAGCCCTGAATACAAAGCTGTCTGGGTCTAGTGTCCGCTCATTACCAAACGACACAAAGCCCTCTAATAAATTGCTCAGACCTCGGCGTTTCCTACCCTAAAGTGAATCTGTACCAAATCTGAGCTGGCTGCCTGCCCAGTGTCCACTCCTTCTCCCTTCTCCCTAATAGCACATTCTGCTTCAGGGAAAATCGCCTCCAAGGCCAGCACAGGACATCTTTGAGTCCTCCACCACAGTCACCACGTGAGGCGAGTAGGTACAAGCAAGGCCGGTCTCCCAATGCAGGCCAGAATCCTGGAAAGAAGAGTGCTCTCTCCACCCCTGGGCATGAGCGAGGGCGTGACTTTTGCTGCAACCGCAGCGTAATCCAGAAAGAAGCCAGCTTGAGAATGAATCTTGCAAAATAAAGAGTAACGAAAAAATACTCCGGAGAAATGAAGTCTGAGGGGCGACCCCCTGCTCCTGAAGCGGGTGCTCCCTCTGAACTTTGCAGTTATGTAAGTCAGACAGCTCCCTTTATTTTTAGGCCTTTCCAGTTGAGTTTTCTGTTACATGAAAATGAACAGCTCTGTGGCGGCTGGGTTTAGAAGGGCCCTCAGTGCCACACAGCATGGATTGTAATGTCTGGACTGAATCGTGCGATTTGTATAAAAAGCACTTTGTAAATTCTAAACTGGTTTAGGAAGGCTAAGAAGCACGGGTTGCCTCCAAAACATCTGGAAGTCAAAGAGTTAAACTTTCTCCCAATCCCCCAAAGACATTTTAGTTAAATGTAATGAAAGAAGTCGAGTGAAGGGTTCTTTCTGATAACAATTGGCTTTGAGGAGCAAAAGCCAATTATCCAAAGCTTCCTGCCCATTTATTTAGTCCCTGGTTAAGAGGACCCATCAGGCTGAGCCAGACTGGCCTTAACTGGATTGGCTTAGAGAGCTGGGAAGAGAGATGCAGGTTGGGGAAATTCCATCTGGGCACTCAGAGGAGAAGCGGGTGGATGAAGCGACATTGTCCTCAGCCTCCCCCCGGGCAGGGCCCATTGTCTGTGCCACTCAGGGCTCAGGGAAGCTCTGGTCTGAGGGTGGTACAGAAAAGCCAGGGAGAGATGAGGCTTGTGGATACCTGTTGGTGGTGTATGGCCCACATCCACTCACTGTCACCAAAGCTGCGCGACCTTGAACCTCTGTGAGCCTCGGTTTCTTCACCTGCAGAACGGGATGTCGGCCCATGCTCTACCCGGGATGCCCTGGTGGAGATGGGAGGTCCACTCTTCTTGCCTTTTATAGGGCAGGGCAAGCTCTGAATGAGCCAGCCAGGGCCCGAAAGCACGCAGGCACGGACAGTGTGGATTCCAGAGCCGCCGAAGGCGGAGACTTTGCCAGGGCCTCTCACCTTGCCCACCAACACACCTCGGTCATGCAGTGGAAGTCCCACTGAGCACCTGCAGCATGCCAGGCTCTGGTGGAGAGAGACCAGGACAGGTCCCTGCCCTCCTAGGTTCTAGCGGGGAGGTGGGGACAAGTGACCAATATGAACACAAATAAAAAAGTTCTTTCAGAGACTGAAAGCGTCCGATCTCACCTCCCAAGGAGGCCTGCGGGCAGGGCTGGTCCACACACAGCCTGCTGCCTGGGGCACGCACCAGACCCTCACCTGGCCTACTTCTCCATAACTCGACTCCTTCCAACCTACCCAATAATGTATCCAGGTGTGTGTTGTGCATTTTCCATTTTTCCTGTGAGAATATAAGCTTCACAAAGGCAAGAAGCATTGTCTAGTTCACCGGTGGAGCCCGAGTGGCCAGAACAACAGCTGGTGCTTCGTAGATGCTCAGTAAATATCTGTTGAGTTGTCGATTTAATTGAAAATTTAAACAGTGGCAAATGCAGAAAAATAAAGCAGGGAGTGTGCCACGGTTTGAATGTGTCACCAACCACTAGATTCATATGTCAGAAACCCGATTTCTAATGCATCCACCTGAGGGAGATGGGGGCCGCTGGGGACATCAGGTCATGAAGTCCCAGCCCTCATAAAGGGGATCAGTGTCTTCTGAAGCTCGGGGGGCGGGGCGCCAGCCCACCTTCCCCCTGGGAGATCCAGAGCCATCCAGACCCCAGAAAGCAGGCCCTCCCCAGAACGGAACCTGCCGGTGCTTTGGCCTTGGACTTGGACTTCCCGGCTTCCAGAACCGTGCGCGCTGATCTGGTTGCTTCTGGACTACCCAGGCTAGGGGGTCCTGCCACAGCGTCCTGAGGGACCCACACCAAGAGCAACGGGTAGGAGTCCTAGGGAGAAGCGTTAGGAGGCCCCGCGGGGTAGGTGGCCTGTGAGCTGAGAAGTGGCCTCACCTCTCGGGAGAGATGACGGAGACTCTCCTGAGCGAGGCTCCTGGGCACGGAGGTGGTGTGAGCAAGGCCTTCAGGCAGGAAGGCCCAGGTGAGTCAGAGGACAGAAAATCCAAGATGAAGACAGAGGAGAGAGGAGGGTGGCGGGAGCCGGGCTGGAGACGGGCAGGGTGCCAGGGAATCCAGCGCCTGCTGGCTGAATGCAAGCACAGGGTCACACGTCACAGACACGCCTGCCACAGTGCCTGGCACAGGGGAGTAGGGTCTTGGGTAAACGCTCGTTAGGTCTGATCGACTCTGCTTTTCTGCCACGGGCAGTGTTGACCACTCAGGAGACGCGCCACCCTTAAAGAAACGCCCAGGTGGGTTTTGACAACGACCATCTCCACAGCCAAAGGACCATCACGGAGAAGAGGGAAGAGTTACCCCATGGGGGAACGGAGTCCGGTGGGTCGAGGCCACGGCGGAGAGCTTCTGGCCTGACGTGAGACGAGCCTTCACACGCTGCGACTCCAGCGGTGGACAGAGGGAGGCTCCGCCAGGCTGAAGGTGCTGGCGTTGGGAACAGGCAGAAGCAGCTCAAGCTGGGTAGACCAGTCGACCTCCCGGCCCGCAAGTTGGTGATTTTATGACAATCTCTTCATCCCGCCAACTAAACACATGAGAGTTTGATCTCCACCTTTGTTTCCAAGTCCCATCAGTAAAACCCTCATGGAACGCAGCTTCTAATAAGGCAGCCGAGACTGGAATGCATAATAAGGGACGAACGTACCCATCCTTTGTTCAATAATACAATATTTTTCTTGAATAATGCATGAGCCGCTTTTCATTTCGGAAATGAGAGAGTCTATAATCCCACTGTGCGTCAAGCGAATATTTTTAAACATTTATAAGTGGAGCCAAAGACAGTGGTAAGAAGCTTAGTGACAACAGAAACATGCCTAGTTGGGACCAATCTGGGAAAAGGTGATTCCCTGAGGATCGCAGACCACCCTCAGCCTCCCGCGCCTACGGGGGCCCCAGTCATGAGGTTCCTGGTCAAGGCATCCGCGCCACAGGGCCTCCCCGAGGCAATCTGACAGTCTCCAAAGAAGACCGCAGGAAGGATGTGGGTGGCATGGTTGGATCTGGGAGGCCACCCAGAGGCTCACGTGGGGAAGCCTTGGCCCCTGGTGCAGCCTGCCCAGAGGTGGGTCCCTGGGGAAGTGATGGGGTCATGAGGGTTCTGATCCCAACGCCGATGGCTCAGAGTCCATCCACGGGTTCATGACTGAATGGACTCTTGGGAGTTGGTGGTAACTGTATGAAGTGGGGCCCAGAGGCCGGAAGCAGGCAGGAGGGGCGCACCCTGGAAAGGTGACCTTGTCCCAGGCCCCTGCCCGCCTCTCTGGCCACTGTGAGGTGAGCAGCCCTGCTCCACCAAACTCCCCTCCATGACGTTCTGCCTCACAGGCCCAGAAACAGGCCCAGCCACTCGTGGACTGAAGCTTCCAAAATCATGAGCCAGAATAAATCTCCCCTCCTTACGTAGATTTATCTCAGGTATTTTGTCACAGTCACAGCTCACTAACACTTGCCTATGGGCATTCAAGTTCAATGTTCTGCTCCCAAATTGCTCCCGGTTCTCTCCCAACCCTCACCACCAGCCTGGCTATGTGTGGTAGGCAAGCTCACAGGGAGGGTGGCAGAGACACCAGGACCTAATCAATGTCCCCATATTTGCTAGTATGGAAACCTACATTCAGCACTCAGCTAAAAGACTACATTGCCCAGACTCCCTTGGCCAGGTGAGGCCATGTGACCACATTCTGACCAATGAGATTTAAACAGATGTGGGCAGGAGAGTGGAGAAGAACTTCCGGGAAGGCCCACCTGAGAGCTGACTCTGCTGAGAAGTGGCCCCTCTTTTCTCTTTTCCTGCTGTCAGAGGAACAGAAGGACCTGACTGTGCCCACCCTAGTCAGGTAGAGATGGGGCAACCCAACTCCCATCGTGTGGGAGAAGAAAGGGATGAGAGTTTCTAAAAGGCAACGTAAGAGATGTGCTGTAAGTGTGGGGAGGCCAGGAAAGACGCAGAGAGGTAAGACTGGTCGGTTTGCACTTATAAATGCAGAAATGGGGAAAGACTTTCTGGGGGAGGCCAGAGTGGTCAAGGGCAAATAAATGCCATGGCAAAGTGTGAAGCCACCCTGCATGCCTACAGATGGGAGCAGAGGAAAAGGGGGCCAAAAGGCAGTTGAGGGACAGATCATGGAAGGTCTCAAATACCACGCCAAGGAGGCTGACATCTATTCATTGCTGGTTTTCACACTAATGACACCTGCTGTCCCATGCGAATCTCCCTGCTTGAACGAGGAAGATGTCAGGGGAGCTCCTGTTTGCCTGTTGTCCCCAAGGTCAATGGAGAGTGACATGCTTTACTTCAAATCCCTGTGAGTGAGCTCTTTGTTTCCATCTCTGAGAACTCTACCAGGGTAGGTGAAGTAACTCTTAGAAACAGGGTTTCTTCATTTAAAACAAAGACATCATCACAGCTGACGTGCTCGCCCAAGATGCGCGCTGGCTGACGTGCGTTTCCACCTTCCCCTTGCAGGGCTACACGGAGCCAGGGGTCTTCCACCACCGTTTAGCTCCGAGCTGCGGTGGAGCCTGAGAGAGGGACGCTCTCGCAGTTCTAAAGCCGGTTCTCGGAGCCCCGCGCAGAGGTCTGACTTGTGTGCGCGATCAGGCCGAGCAAATGGAGGCACGTGGGAACCACATGGGTGTCGCAGAGAGGACCTCTCGTCACCACCAGCCAGGAGCTAAAGGAGCCGACCCCTGGGGACCGCGAACGCAGGGTCCCGCGTCCAGCTGCCACGGGCGAGGCGTGAGCCCTGCACGGCCTCTGCTGCAGGCCCCTGGCATCGCTTTAGACTCGCCCACTGACAAAGTGACTCCTGTCCACGCACCAGGAGGCCTGGGATCCCGCCAGGCTGCTTGGGGGCCGGGAAGGGGAGGGACGTACACCATCCGGGAGGGGACAGGCAGAGAGGCCTGTCCCATAGCTACGGTGTTCCACGGTCAGCACGCTCCAGGTGATGGACTGACACCTGTGTCCACCCAAAATCTCACTTCGAAACCTGACCCCCAAGGTGGGGACTGGACAGTGGAGTCTGGGGTGCGATGAGGTCCTGAGGGTAGAGCCCCCGTGGTGGCATTAGTGCCTCATAAAAGACACCGGGGAAGACCCCTGCCTCCTCCCGTCATGTGGCGACACAGCACGAAGCGCCGACCACGAGCCAGGAGGCACCGCATCTGCCTCCATCGAGACTCCCCAGCCTCCGAGCGGAGTCAGGAGTTCTGTTGCTGATGAGCCGCACGGCGTTGTGTTACAGCATCCCCATGGGACCAAGGGCCTCCAGAACAACAACATTCCCAAAGTAAATCACCAACCGTTGAGTAACGCGCGTGCGCTGAGGGACCATAGGATCCTAAGTGAAGAAAGGAGGAGAAGGAGGCTGGGCGAGGCCCCGCTCCTCGCTCCTCGCAAGGTCACAGGTGAGCAGGCGATTCCAACCTGACAGGAAGCAGCAGCTTCCACTGAGCCCCCCACTGAGCGCACCCTCAGAGCCAGAGGAAGAGAGGATGTCACAAAGGGTCCGCGCCTGTTCCCAGCAGCAGCAGCCTCTTCCCCAGGTGGCTGGAGCCCCAGATCAGCCCCACACCATCTCCGGGCCCATTCGGTGCATCCCCCTCTTTCCGCAGAGAGGCCTCTTTTTTGATTTAAGCAGCATTTTATTAATTAACGTGATCTCTATTGTGGGAGACGCCTGCAGCCGGCAGAGTCCAGAGACCCCAGGCACAAAGAGGAGAAAGGAAGAAAGGATCAATAACGGGATTGATGTTCGTTTTTAAAAGCCAAATCTCAATCCTCCTTCCTTGTAAGGTTTTTTACTTAATTAACCCCAGCAGATGCTCGCGCGGCCATGAGGCCGCTCTCTCGTCCGGGGCCCTGAGGATTTGTTCCCCGTGACCGCGGTCCACACGTTGGAAAACAGGTTTGGGTGGAGGGTCAGTGATGCTCCTTCCAGCCCAGACCCCGAGGCACAGGCCATCCGGGACGGAAGGTGGCGCGCAGCCAGTCAGTGAGGTTCATGGGTCCAGGCAAGGAGCGGACTCCCGCTGGGTCCGCAGAACACACGTTCTAGAAGTTCTCTCTTGCACGGTGCTGCTGTTTCCCACGGACCTGGAGCGTACAGCCTCTCTAGTTCTGGGCTCCCTGGTTCTGAGAGGACATTTTCTGGCCTCCACTGTCCCTCTGAGCCCTGAGGTGCAGAAGAGACATGGACACTGGTTTCCCCAGAGGGTGGTGGGCCTGTGGGAAGACCTGTGGGATCTTCCTGATCTCTCTGCCTCCTCAGCTTTGGGACTTGGAAAAGCGGCTCAGCCTCTGCACAGCCAGGGTCCTCACCTATGCGATGCCCGGAATAATCTCACTCTCCAGGTGGCATGTTAGATGGGATGGTGGTTTCCGAACCCCCAGCGCTGCGCCTGGTGCGGAGTAGCTGCCCAGCTAACAGTCGGTCTGATGTCACCCACCCTCTCTACCAACTCCCTTTCCCTTTAGTCCTAAGCGGGCTCATCTTGGATTAGCCACCTACCAAAAGGGCTTGGCACGCTGCAGCACCTAACGTCTCGGGGTCACCCACGTGCCGGAGGAGAGCCGATTCCATCCGACCAACAGGGACGGAGCAAGCACGTCCCACGGCCGCCAAGTTTCGCTTCCTTTGTTGGAGTCACTTGGCTCAAGATCTCCTGGGTGCTGCTCTGTTGGAATTGGGAGGAGCGGCTGCGCGGAGTCAGACTGAGAGGAGCTGAGCTGGGAGGCCAGGTCATGGGCCCCGCCCAAGAGGCTGCCCGGCGAAGGAGGAGAGCGAGGACCTGGAGCAGCTGCCCGGTTCCTGCCCAGGCCACCTTTCCCCCCGCTGTGCACCCTGGGCAGGACACCTGACCTCCCTGTGCCTCGATCGCTCATCTACGGATGAGGCATGAGCAACGCACACCTTGAACACCAAGAGAAGGAACTAGAAAGTGCTCTGCCAGCTTCAGGTCATCGGCTGGTGGGAGGTGGTGGGGTCGTGGGGGGCTCGCCTCAGCGGCCACTGAGGCTGCCAAGAACACGGACGGGGGCTCCTCACGCACGAGCCCAGCTGACCCCCACCTCCTCCTGGAGTCTCCGTTCCACACTCACTTCCCACTCTTGCATCCCGACCCTTCCCAGAGCTGGAAGGAACACGTGAACAACTCCACCCCCGCCATGCAACAGCCCTGGCACCGTGCAGGCCTCATTTCACGTCGATCTGCATGGTAACTCTAGGAAAGCCAAGTACCATCATGATCCCCTTTCTTACAGGGAAGCAACCCAAGGTTCAGAGAGGTGGATTCACTTTCTCAGGAAAGCACAGCTTACGTGGCTGAGCCACAATCCAAATCCAGGCTTGCCAACTCCTGCGCTCAGACACACTGCCTCTGCCTCAAGGTAGATGGCCCCATTTTACAGGTGAGAAAGCTGAGGCCATACAGCTTTAAGTCACTCGGAGTCGGTCTCCGAGTCCAGCCTTCTCTTCCCTGCACCCCAGCTGCCCCACTGGCCTAATGCACCCCCACCCGCTCCCAGAGGCCTGGGTACTGAGTAAGCTGCCTGGGGGCCATCGGGGTGATTCCGAGGCCTGTGCCCTCAGTGGTCACCTGCAGCTGGTGAGACGTCTGGTCCATCACAGAGACCTGGCGCCCAGCCCAGTGCGCTCCAGGAAGCGCGGCCCCTTGGGAGGCGGCCACCACTGCCTCCCAGGCTGGCTGCAGAGCAAGCCCTCGTCTGCGACTGCCCAGGGCCCTGCCTGCCCTGTACGCGACCTTGAGGCTCAAGGCTCTCTCTCTGGCCTGCTAGAGAGATTGACAGGAGCCCAGGATCCGTTCCCCTGACAACACGGCATCGGTCGGCTGGAGACACCCTGGGCGGGGGCCTTGCTGCACAGGGGCATGACGTCTTCCACCATGGAGCCCCGACTGGGCCCCACTGTCTCAGGCCCAGGGAGGAGAAAGAAGTGCAGTTTGGCATGTTGGGGTCCCGGGGAGGGGAGCTGCGGGGAGCCCTGCCAGCCTCAGGCATTTTCCTCAGTGGTGGGTGACGGGGGGCAGGGCGGGGGGTGCCTGGACATGATGGGTCTGGGACAAGCGAGTTGGCCTATTTCTTACCATGCAAGCTTGATGTTTGATGACAAGGTGCCAGGACAGCACACCCAGAGGCCCCCGACAGGACGTTCTCAGAGGAGGCAACCCTGAAATTATTTGTTCCCTCCACAAGCAGTGGTTTGGGCCCCACCCAGCCCTCCTTCCCTGGATTCTGGGGAAACTAGATAACAGCCTAGTAGCTGGGTTTTAAACTCCCAGGAGTTAGGGTCCTGTGGTTCAGTTCCCTACCAGCTGGGAGCTCTCAGGCATGTTACTCAACCTCTCTGAGCCTCAGTCTCCTCACATGCAAATTGGCCGAGCAGGATTTGGTGCTTCCTGCAAACCTCTGAATGCAGGGCTGGCCCGTCCACATGGAGGGGGTTGCTCTGATTTTTATCACTATCCTCTCTGACCCCGCCCCCCACAATCCTGCAAGGAGGGAAAAGTAGCCACGTTTTATAGATAAGACTGAGGCTCCGTGGATGAGGCTGGGACCTGGGTCTGGCTGGCTCGGAACCTTAGAGGTCAGCGGAAGCATAGCGGGGCTGCCGGCAGGAGCGTGGGTGCAGCTGAAGAGCTTCTGTGTGGACTTGGCCTTTGACTCATCGCTGTCGTCTCTCCTGGCTTGGAAGGATGGCCCCCAAGGCCCCTGGAGAGATGAGGTGTCCACTCTGGGCCAGGACCACATAGGGTTGGGACTGTCGTGCAGGGGCACGCAGTGACCAGGGTTGAAAGAACATCATGTGCCAGGGCTCAGCCAGCCGCTTTCCATTCCCCACCTTGCCAGACCTCCTGGCCCACCCTGTGACACTAACCTACGTGATAGACGGGCAAACGGGGGCCAAGACCAGTGATTGCCCAGCCATGAGAGAGCAGAGCCCGGATTCCCACCCAGGCCTGCCCCGGGCGGGCCCTTGTCCTCTCCTTCCTTCCCTCCCCCAGAGGTGTCGGTGAGCTAGATTCAGGTCATCCAGCTGGAGCAGACCTCTGGGTACTTCCAGGGTCCTTGGTAAGCTGCACAGATCCTGAAATGCGCCTGTCTGTGTTTCCCTTACAAAAGGCCCTTCAACGGTGAAGCATCTCAGAGTCTCCAAACTGCTCTCCTGCTTATTAGAACCAAGCCACTCGAAACAGGGCCAGACCAGGACCCAGCAGCAGAGCACCCCCTAGGTATTTTTTGGATAAAGTGCAGAGTCTCGGGCCCCACTCCAAACCTCCTCCGTCAGAATCTGCCTCTCAACAAGACAGGCGCCCCCGATGATTTATGGTGCACGTTACAGTCCAGACACCTGACTTCAGATGCTTTGATGGAGTCAGCCAAGGACAGTCCTCATTGTAACCAGAGCAATTAAGTGGCTTAAAGACACAGAGAGAAAGAGTGAGCACAGCCCCAGGTTTGACGCTGAGCCCCTGGCTGCCTCCGGGGCCCATTTCATTGAGGAGCTGGCTCCTCAGCTCGGGCCCCAGCCCTTACTCACACCATCCGAGCAGAAAGAAGTTAAACTGTGGGGACAACTAGTCCCATGAGCCACAAAGGAGATTAAACAAAAGGTGGCCCTAAGCAGTTCACAGCGACCCAAACTCTCCCGCAAGGTAGGCAGGGGACCTGGTAATTAAAACCCCGCTCCCACATCTCGGTCTAACTGCATGTCAGGCGTTGGAGCTAGCAGGGCGCCATGGAGACGGCCACGTCAGCACTTCTCCAGAAACAAGCCCAGCGCGCTGCTCAGACACCACCCTGCGCTTCACCGGGGACCGTTCCGGGGCTGAGCCACTTAGGAACGGTTATCTGCAGAGTTTGGTTAGGCTGTCTTTTTCCTCATTTTCTCCTCTATTTGCAAAAGGCAAAGAAGTCAGGGAAAATGTCAAGTGGAGCGAGAAGTTATCGGGACTTTTGCGCTTTACTGCTGCATGGAAATCGGCCCCTGGATTTCAGGGTTTATGAGGCTGATGTGGCTGCGGGTCACGTGATCCATGCACGGCTTAAATCAAATAAAGGAAAGGAACCCACCTCTCAGGTCCCCTGCTTCATTTCCATGCATGTGCTAGTCAATCCTCTCAACCATGAGCCCTTTTCTCAGATGAGGAAACTGAGGGGATGAGCCATTTTTCCCAAGGTCATTGGCAGCCAGAGGGAGGCCCGCCCAGGTCAGCGCTCTCTAAAGCCCGAGCATACTGCACCACCTTGTGCTTTGTAGCTCTCACCAATTTGGGCACAATGAATTGTTGCATGTGTGCTCAGCTCAGGTCGGAGCAAAAGGAGGCAGCCTTAGCTCCTGGCCCAGCTATGATATGGACCCTGTTCGAGCATCTACTGGACACCAGACTGAAGGAAATCCAGGACAGCAAAGCCCTGCACAGCACCACCTCAGCTGTGCTGCAGGCTGTTTCTCCCTGTTCCCAGTATCGGCCTCAGAATCCTCGACACCACACCACAGGAGGCTCACAGAGCCGTGAGCAGGAGGGCTTTGGGAGATGTGCAGGACCAGCTCACGGCCACTCACGCGGGTGCACGTGTGTCTCGTCCCACGTCTGCATCCAGAGAGGTGATGTTGGTAGCTTGGCCCTGACCTTGGAGGGAGTGTTTACACCTTGGAAATGGGCAGGACCTCACATCGAAGCCTTTGCTGTGGAAAGCCGCTTAACTGGACACGCCGCCACCATGCCCCTTGGGAAACCTTCCGACAGCCCGAGGGATCCATGTGATTAACCAGGAAAATGAGGCTCAAAGAAGAGAAGGTCTGGCCAAGGTCAGGCGACCAGCCGGGCGGAGCTGGGATGTGAATCCCAGCAGGCCGCACGGTGGAGCCGGAGAGGTCAGAAGTGGGAGCACAGAGCCCTCTGAACATGTGAGGTCATTGCTCCTGACCCTCCTGCTGCCCAGGAGACAGAGTAACGTGCCTGCACTTCACACCCAGGGTGGCACTCCCAGGCCTGGCCCCCGACCCCCATGGTCAGCTGAGCCCCCTCCCAGCCTGAACGGCTAAGTCCTTCACACTATCTGGGTTCTCTGTCTGTGCAGGAAGGTGTCCCAGGACACGGGATGTGGCTCAATGGCCAAGTGACCCTGAGTTCAATCCCCAGTACCCCTTCCCCTCAAAAAAAGCCAGGTAGGTTTTGCTTTCTACTCCACAATTTATTTGCTCTGTAGCAATCTAAGTACGACACTTTTAATCTCATACCATCGAGCACAATTGGCAATGCAGGAAGACGTGTCTTCTTTCCCCTTGACCAGGGACTCGACCTCAGCATTCTGGACATTCAGAACCCGATCGTTCTCTGCTGCAGGGACGGCCCTGAGCATCGTGGGACATTTCTAGCAGTATCCCTGGTCAGTAGCAAATTCTTCCCCAGTCCAGTCGTGACCACCAAAACTGTCTCTGAACATCACCAAGTGTTCCCTAGAAGGACACCTTCCATCTGGTCTCAGTTCTGCTGTGCTCTGCTATAGGGACGCCAGTTTGAGAAGCCCCTGTGTCTCGCTGAAGGGCTCTCATCTGGGAGGTGTCAAGGCAGGAATTACAAACTACTTCTGGGGACCACATTCTTCCAACGAGTAAATAGAAGCTCAGAGAAATGAGCTGAGCCACCCCCAAGTTCCCTGGCGCATGGGTAGCCCCTGCCTGATCTAAGCCCGACTCCATCCACTCCTGCCCTCCCCTCCTCCCAGGCAGCCAGGGCCCTCGGCGCCTTGTTGAGGTCACCCTAAGGCCTGAGTGGGGTGCACATTCCAGCCCGTTTGGCAGGACCCCCACCTGAAGGCCTGGCTGAATCAGGACTGCAGACAGCCCCAGCCCCCTCCTGCCCACAGAGCCCCCACACAACCCAACAGGAAGCCCAGCAGTTGAGGTGGATGCGCTTTTCCTGTCAAGGACCAAGTGCAAACATTCGAGGGACTCCGGCCCAACTGCTGGACTCTGTGGTGGTAGCATAAAAGCAACCCTAGACAACAGGTAAAAGAATGAGTAGGGCCACGTTCCAATAAAACTTTATTTGCAAAAACGGCAAGCTAGCCCAGGGGCCGTGGTTTGCCAATCTCTGCCCAAAATCACAAGTGTAAATTGATGTGTCTTCACAGTGCTTACACGGTGCTGGGGACATGGTAGAACAGAACCTACTTCTGCCAGCTCCTGGTAGATGCAAGGCACATAGCTAGAAGAGAGCAACCAAGATTAAAGTCCCCAGACCTCAACTCCTCATCCACCACTGCAAAATCTCTGCACATGCTCCTGGTAGTCAGAGAGGCTGGGACAGATGGCTCAGAGGCACCACCTTCCAGCACCCAGAAGTTTGTTCTGTTTTCCTGTGTTTCTCAAGAGTTTCCCTGCAGGAGAACAGTGCAGCCCCAAGGAAATGAGCCAGCACAGACGCGGCCCAGTGCAGAGCACTCTCCAGCCAGCTGGACCACCAAGCTGTCCAAGGAGGCAGGCAGACGTGCAAGGGGTATTGACAAACCTGCACCTGCTTCTCCGAGATTCCCAGAGCCCATATTCTACACACTTAGAGGATTCAATCAGGAATCCCAAAGTGTATAAATCAGGGCATTCTTTTTGCTCCATAAAAGTAACAAAATATTAAATGCAGGCACGTTTCCTTAAATGTTGGTGGTCTGTTTCCATGACCACTGCTCCAATGATGGCTCTGAGGAGGACACTGTGGTCCTAGGTGGCCCCGCGAGAGGGCCTGGGAGCTGGCATAACGTGAGGATTTCTTCTGTGTCGTCCGTCCCCTGCTCAACCCGCTCTCCTCCTACTCTCCGGCCTACAGGGGACGATCCCAAAGGCCCGTCCTGCCAGGAGCCGACTCATGAGACAGACACTGCAGTGACCTTGGCGGAGTCCTGGGGCCAAGGTTTCCCCACCTCCGGGAGGTCGGCTGCAGCGGCAGCTTCTCAGGGCAAGATGAGATAGCTCCTGCGGCTGGGTCTGCCCGTGGCACGTGGCACCCGGCACCCAACCCACCTCTCAGCACAGCTCCCTCCCGGACTGAACCCCACCAGGGCGTGGGATCCCACTGGCCAAGAGGCTGGCCCGGCTGTAATCAGCCCCGCCCCGCAGGGCACCCCACCACACCATTCAAGCACGTCTAGCTCCGCCCAGGTGCCTGGCCGGGGAGGCCAGTGGGCACAGTGCGCCCCTGCTGTTAGGGGCAGGCACAGCACCACGTCGGACACGTGGCCGGGCCCCGCTGATCCCCCAGGCCTTTTAGGGCCACAAGGCAGAAAGTCGGCACCCGCAGCGGCTCCTGCGCTCCCCCAAAGCCTGTCTCTTCAACAGTCCCACCTGGGCTGGTCCAGGCTAAGCGGTGTCTCACCCGCTCACGCCCAACCCTACGCCTGGTGTGCTGCAGGGCCACAGGCAGGTCCCATGGCACCTCCGAGCCCTGGTCTGCGACATGGAGCTCAGAATAGTGCGAGCTGAAAGCTGGCTGAGGCCAAAGCCGCCAGCCAAGACTGGCCAGTAGGTGCTCATTCGGTAAAATTAAAGGAAATTTAAGTTCTGTCCCTAAGTCGCACCAGACACATTGCAAGGTCCCCGTGGCTATGTCCGGCCAGCATCCGCCACACTAGACGAGGCAGCTCCGGAGTCTCCTCGTCATGGCACGTTCTGGGCAGCCCTGGCCGAGGGCTCTGGCGAGACTAAGTGGACCGATATACGACTGAGTGTGCGTGTGCACATGTGTGTGCGTGCGGTGTGCATGTGTGTGTTCATGTGTGTATGCATGTGTGCGCACAGTGTGCATGTGTGTGCGTGTGTGCCCAATGTGTGCATGTGTGTGCGTGTGTGTGTGTGTGTGCTCAGCACCACACCGGGGGCAGGCGTGCTCCACGCCCTGTCACCTCGCGCTCTGCAAGGTGGGAGCCCAGCTCCCATCCAGCTGCTGAGGAGGCAGATTCAGAAAAGCCAAAAGAACTTGTTCCAACTCTCATCGCCTGAAACTGGTAGAACTGACCCCCGATCTGTATATCTCCAAAAATGGGTGCACTTCCCACAGGGCATCGTCCCCTGCGATGCCAGCAGAGGCTGGTGGTGGGGACAGAGTGGTGCCACGCACAGGGAAAGCCACGATTGTGTCCTCAGAACCAAGAGAGCACTCCACTCCGTCTCAGGGGCCAGGAGCTCGAAACCCTCCACTCCCCAGAGGAAGCCGCGCCACTCTTAGGACCCCGAAGAGGGCCCACCGCCTCTCCCAGCCGCGCTTCCTGTTTCAGGACACACCGAGGTAATTTTCAAGCAGAGCAGGTACTCAACCAATTCTGCTTTCAGTCTGAATAAAGACCAGCCTTTGGTCGGTCCAACCCACGGCATCCCGAATCCTCTGGACTCTGTAAGCAACAGCGAGCTGATGGGTTCACAGTCTTGCAGGAAGCAGCCAAGTTCACTGCCTCTTACCAAGGCCACGATAGCTGGAGCACAGCCCTTTAATTGGTTAAGCTTTGCAAATCAGGGTTCCAGAGCTTTGCCAAGATGCAGAACCGTCAGAGCTCCATAGAGAAATGATCAATTCCTTGATTAAAATCTGACAGCTTAATTAATTAGTACTTAATAGCGCAACCTTAATTATACTCTCCATCGTTATTTGATAATAATCACGGATTTCCAACGTGGCTGTACACACATGTCTTTTATCAACTGATTACAAATGCCCGAACTTGACCTCCACACTCAAGAAAAGGTCTCCAACGTCGGGAACGTGAAAGACTTCATTAACACTAAGGCTGACCTTACCAAGCCCACTCACAGGCAAGAGTTCTCTAATTTAAAAAAATAATAATAAAATAAATAATTCTCATTTTAAAGGTTCTTTGAGATCCACAGGAAAAGTGGTGATTCATGCTCTAAGTTTTTCATAGACTTTATTCCCTTCAAACCTCAGTATTTGGGGAAGTCTTATTAAGTAGTAAATAATATCATTGGGTTTACTTTGACTCAAAAAAGAGGTAGGATCTTTTTAATCCTGAGAGTGGACTGATTTCTAAAGTGGGGGAGAGTCACCCAAACTCCTGGGGTTCCCTGGGAGAGTTATGAGGGCCCCAGGGGAGCAGAGACAGTGCCAGCCTTGAAGACAGAAGCTGGGGGCTTGAATCTGCGCTGCTCAGCTCTGCAACCTGGAGTCTCTCTGCCTCTTTGATCCTCAGTTGCTGCACTGCGAGCAAATCATCCCCAGACCTCAGAATGCTGATGTGAAGCCCAAGAGGTAGGGACGGTGCCCGGCCCGTACTAGGTACTCGGCGTTACAGGTTGGACCACGAGCCATGGCAGAGCCCTGCTTTGCCTGGCAGACTGTGGAGACCACTGCACTGGAGGGGGTTATACCTCTTCCTTTGGAAGTTCTGCAAGTGAGCTGGCTGAGGCCTGACATGACATCCTGCCACAAACCAACTCCTTGTTGGACCTGTCTTTCAGACTTTGGAGGGAGAGGCACAAAACCTTCCTGAAGTTTCCAGAATTCCTTTACCAGCTGTGATCTGACCTAAGGGGAAGGCCCTACCCATTGGGTTGAGATTCCTGGCTCCTTGTCACGGCTCTGTGCTGGGTGGCATCAAGTGAGTTCCTTGCCTCTCTGGAACTCAGTCTTCTTACTTGTAAAGGACACTGGTCCTATTTCCCAGAGACCTGCTGCTGCTAGAGAACCACCTGTGGCATTTGCTAAAATTGAGATGCAACGTATAGTGTCACTCCACACAGACCCACTTCCCCCAGGTAATGACGATTTTTATATAGGGATTTTTTTCATATACTGATTTTTTTTCTGGACTTCAACTCCAAAGATACGGCACAGGTTCAGTGGGTCTGAAGGTATTTCTGAGGTTCTACGTTTTTAAATTCCCAAGGAATTCTGATGGACAGCCAGGCTGGGGAACAAACAAGGGTTGCCAGTTTCCAGTGGCCCTCTCCAACTGGAAAACTTGACTGTGCTTCTTGGCCACCTTGGCACACCAGCGACACCTGGTGGCTTGGAGGAGTAACTGTAACCATTCTCCATTGCTCAGCTCCCCCAGAGATCTATAGAACGCAGAGTATGGTCCTCTGCTCCACAGTCCAGCGTGGACACAGCACCTCAGTGCCCAGGGCCTTCTTCCAAACTGCCTGACAGGTGTTCTCCCTGGTCCACAAGACTTCACCATGGCTGGAGTCACACAGGCACAGGTGACCACTCAGACACCTGGACTGTGCTGGGGACAGGAGCCACGTGATTCTTCCTCCTTTCCTCACCTTACAAAAGCTGCCAACTGAGTGAAACAAGGAGACAAGAAGACTGAAGAAAGCATAAAACTAATTACCAACAACCTCCCGCTCCCTGGCCCTGTGACCAGGCAGCTCTGAATTGCTGTTGCCCATCCCTGGTACCATCAATATCAACCACGCTAATAATTGGGATTATTGAAAGTCTACCCAACTCAATGGTCATTTCCAGAAAGCAGATTGCTCCTTATCCAGGCAGGATTCTTCTTTTCTCCCTGATATTATTTCCCACTAATTTTGAAAAAACATTTTTACTGGACTTTTTCCATTATTTTCCCAGCATGGACCTAATAGCGACCAAGAAGTACTTTAAAAATCCCATTAACTTTATCTAATGGAAATTCTCACAATATTACAATTGCCAGAGGTCTTTTTTATTCTGGAGTTAACCTTGGGGAGCTTTTAGATGTTCTTTGGGGCATGTGCAGAAGGACCGAGGAAATCTTTCATTTCTACATCCTTGGAGAGCTCGGCACGCTTGGCTAAGTAGGGAGCTGCTCATTCGTGATGTGTTTCTCTGGGTGAATATTGATTTGACTCCTGTTGTATATCATAAACGCACACCAATCTCCAGCAATGTGGGCACAGAGGATTTTGTTTAATATTCAACTTTGAGCAACTTGAGTATTTGCACATTTTTTTTCCTGCACCTGTTGTTCTCCTGGGTGTCTGAGTTAAGAATGTCACATACATACAAGTAATTTCTGTGGCTGTTAAACAATTCAGGGCGCTTCCCTTGTGCTCTGCAGGGTGGTTTAAAAGCCCCACAGAGGCTGAGCTGGGAACTGCTGAGAAAGGAGGTTGCTCATTTGGAATCTGGAAATTCATTAATCACACTGGCCATGTAGCACGCCCGTCTAGGTCTGCTTCTGTCATATTTGTGCTTTTGTTTTTGCACTGGTCAAGCCCACACCCAGGGACACCTGGCATGGCCTTTTCTCTTTCTTAGCATTCCACGTATTTACCAGGCCAGCATCTATACCACACGTTGGGGTGGACATGTATTGTTCTGGACAGGATCTCTCGGGCCCGGACATCTGAAGTTCCTTGATCTGAAAGGGAGCTTTCAAATGATGATCATCTTTGTTTCAAGAATCCAGAAGCACATGAAAAGTAAGTAGTTCTTAAGGACAAGCACGTTTGATTTGGGAGTGGAAAATGTTTGGGTATATGCTTCTCCCCTTCTGCCCATCGTGAGGGCTGAGCTGTCGGGCGCTGGGAAAGATTTAGGAAAAGTGCCTCCATCGCCAGAAGGCATCATCTGTCCCCCTGGTGCTGCTGGGAGGTGGTTAAGAGGCCCTAAGATTTTGCAAGCCAGATGGGAGTCCTGTGGTGTTACATCACCCAGGGCCCCAAGGAGGCCTCGGCCACTGGGGTGGGACCCAGGACTCCCCATGCCAGCAGCAGCCCACAGTGCCATGTGCATTTCTAAAGTGGAACAGAGCAGATGCTGAAGGCACACAGGCTGCGCCGGCAGGAGGCAAGCAGCGAGCCAGGTGTGGGAGCGGAGAGGGAGCCGGAGCCACAGAGGCCGGGGCAGCTCCTGGTCTCTGATGCTGAGCCAGGGCTGTCCAGTGACACTCTCGCCCACACCCGGCACACGAGAAGGTTCGGGTCGGGTCGAGGGACCAACTGCCCACTCTGCCTGGGTAGAATGACATCTTAGAATGCAGGGCTTTCTGTTTTAAAACCAGGAAAGACCTAGAAAATCGGGACGAGATGCTCCCCCTAGCTGGGAAGTGGGTTTAAGGTTGTCTGTACAGCTTGCACTTCAAAGCCAGGCAGACCTGGGTTTGGATCCCCCTGAGCCAGTGAACTGGCCTTGAGCAGGCTCTGCTGCCTCCCTCATCTGTGACGTGGGAACCATCACAACCTCCCTCACCCGCACTTAATCACGAGCCAAGAGTGAGGCTCTGTGCCTGGCACGTGGGGACACTCGGTGGGCTCGGAGGCTCACCCCTCTCAAGAAATGTGTGACCAGCGTGCGTTCTGAATGTCTTCCGAGATGGGAAGGAGGAGCAAGCCTGGCTACCGTGTGCAGCGGGAAAATGAGAGACAGGGAAACCGACAGACCTGGCCCTGTGGCTGGGCGACTGGGGAGGCTCAGACTGGAAGATGGCAGGTTCAAGGCCATCCTGAGAAAGACCCTGTCTGGAAACAGAAAATAAAAAGGGTGGGGGATTTAGCTCAGAGGCAGAGTGCTTCTGAGTTCAGCAAATGAAGGAGAAAGGGAGGGAGGGAGGGCCCAAGGCCAGCCATCAAAGACAGGGGCCCACGAGGGAGGTCCAAGAGCAGCGCAGAGTGAGGCTTGGGGGGGACGGGCTGGGAAGGGCCGGGGAAAGGTTCTAGAGGAAACTGTCGTGCTCTGCGTCGGTCCTCAAAGTTGCAGAGGTTCAGCAGAGTGGGGCTCCCTCCTGGATGAAGAAGGAAGGGAGGCAGGCGCCCGGCAGGAGGAACTGACCCCTGAGGGCTCACGCCCTGGCGATGTCACCCAGCACCCCAGCCCTTCCCACCCCTTCTTCGACCTCTCTGGGGACAGTCCCTCAGGGCTGTTCGCGACTCCCAAGGAACCAACAGGGTCTTCTGTGATGAAGATAAAATCCAGCTGGAAAGAGGGAAGGAGCTGGAGAAAGAGCCGGGGGCCGGGGAGAGAAGGGATCCTTTGAGCTTCAAGGCCCTGGGGTGCCAGAAACGAACAATCCGAAGGTACACGCATGTGCCACCTCCTCCCTCCCTCCTCCTCAGTCCCGTCAGACCTTTAAAGAGAATGGATTCTTTCTTCCTGCACCAGTTCTTGGGTTCCCCATGGCATGTGGGCTAAGAAGGGGAAATACAGAGAAATCTGAAGAAGCCAGAAAAGCGAGGTTGATCTACATGACAAAGAAAGAAGGTAGAAACCATTATAAGTATAAGAAAATAATACACAATACAGATTTTAAACTGAAAAAAAAAGGAACAAAGAGAAAAGAAGCAGAATGGAAATAGGAGATTTGTTCGGGCTGCGTGCCAGGGTTTCAGAAAGTGAGAGAGGAAAGGAGAATGAGCTGCCCTTTTCCCAGAAACCAGCAGAGGTTCCGGGCAGGGCTGCCGGGTGGCAAGGGCGAGCTATAGGAATTTCTCAAGGTGACTGAGAGACGTGGCCAAGGTTCTCATTTTTTCAACTGAATTCCTTCCAGCCTGGAATTTCTCTCAATTCATGCAAATCAGTGCCGAGACAGGACCACATGGAGATCCTGGTTGATGCGGGTCACACTAAGCACCACGGATGAGCCTCCATTAACGGCCTCCTGGGTCCAGGCAGCTCCACACACATCGAAAGCCTACTGAGCAGCTCAGGTTCCTCGACTCCCCGACTCCTGGTCTTCCCGCTTCCACATCCTTTCCAGAAAGAATCTGCAGTTCCTCCAAGAGGAGGAGTCTGCGTCCCACCATGTGTTCCTGGGACGACCTTATCACCTGACTCAGGGCCTAGAATCCAGTGGAACCAAGGGTTCCAGTCCCAAGCTGAGTCTTCGGGGCCCTGCAGGCTTCCACTCATCTCTGGGGCCCTCTCGGCTCCACTCTGAAACACGCCTGGGCTGGCCTTCCGGGGCTGAGAGACCCTGGAGAAGAAAACCAAGGGACCTCAGAGAAGAACAGCAAGCCAACGCCCAGAAGCAAAGCCACCACCTGTACCTCCACTGACCTCAGCTGACCCCAGACATGCAGAAGCCCTCCCAGGAGCAGAACTCCAGGCCAGAGCGCACCTTACACGGCCAACGTGCAGAATTTTGAGCACAAATAAGTGCTTACAGTTTTTAAGCAGCTACATTTTGAGATGATTTTATTATACAGCAATATCTACCCGACACACTTGCTAGGTGATCGGTGTTCTCCGAGGATGATTTTCACTCTGTAACTGGGAATTTACAGTGACACAAAGGAAACCTAAGGACCTGCCCAAAGTCACTTGTCTGGTGAGTCCAGAGCCTGATTTGTAAATAGCTCCATTTAATCCAAAACCCATCTTTCCGTGTGCCACATGTCAGGCGGGATAAGAGGTGCCAAATTCACCAACATCCAAGGTCGTCCTATATTGCAGGAGGGCTAACAGGACAGATCCGGACACCATACTAAAGCCACGTGAGCAGGCTGGGCCAGAACATTAAGCCTCGTGAAAGACACTCCAGTGTGAGAACAACGAGAGACGTGGGAATCGGCAGGGCTGGAGTCACCAGAATGAGATTTATGGAAGATAAACAAAACCCATTTGATCAAATGGGAAATGAAATTGCAGAGCGGTTCCAGGAGAGGTAAATAGACGCTCTCCGAAACCTGTTCAGCATCTTGGCAGGAAGTCAGAGGTGCCTGCGTACACATTTCCTCACTGTTGCAAGTCATTCCACACACACACACCACAAATATGGACACACACAGGGTCCCTCCTACACACACTGCACACGCGTGCACATGCACCCATATGTACGCACACATATGCACGCACACACAGAGGCATAAAGGACTGCAAAATACACAGACACACACAGAAACACACAGAGACAAATCCATGCCGAGAGACAGCCACACCGTCTTCTGCAGAGCACGGGGGCTCGCTCACATACACGGGGAGACACATGGGCTTGGGGCACGCACACTGACCCTCGTCCACCCAGAGGCAGAGGCAGGAGGGAGGGCCTCCTCTTACTGGGGTGAGTCTCACCCTCCTGGATTTGTCCTCAGAGTTGGAGCTTGTCACCTACACCCTCTGCCAAGGCAGCTTCCGCTTGAACCTTCGAGCCCCAGCAGGAAAGCGCCAGCCCTCCCCAGGTCCCAGTGCCAGTCCCCAACCCCTGGGCCACCTGCTCATTGGTCCGCATTGGTGCTCCTTCTGAGAAACTGTACCTGCGCCCCCTCCTTGGACGGAAGTGGGAGCGAGAACGTCAGCCCAGACGTCGCCAAGACCAGGGTCCACATCCAGCCTCTGCTGCTTCCTGACGGGTGAACCTGGGCACGTGAATATGGTGAACGTCACCGTCCTCAGTTACAATCGGGAACAGTAGTCCCTACGAACAGGATTTTGGAAGGATCACGGTGGCCACGTGTGTGAGTGTGGGTCAGTTCCTGCGACTTAGTGAGCAGTGGCTGGGAGGAGAGACTGCCAAGGTCACACGCCTCTACTTCGTCTCATCTTGAGATGTCCTTTTTATTTTTTTCTTCCCCTTTTCTTGTTCTTCTTCCTTTTTCCCCCTACACATAATATAACCCAGGCTCTTTGCATGGACATCCATAACTTTGTACATCATGTCTTATCTGAAACGATCACTTTCCTGTTCAACCCCTCTATACAAATGCCTCTGGGTCGAACAAGGGCTGGTTTCTTCTGTCCTTGACGTCATCGTTTCTGGGACACCATATATCTGGTTATGAGCTTTAAAACCATTCAGCAAATCGATTTTAATAAACTCAAATTCTCTTTATTGCAACGTTTCAAGACTCCAAGCCTCCTGAGAAAGGCGGATAAAATCACTGCAAGCCCAGAGTCGGAACAAAACCTTACCCTGAAGAAGCCCATATTTCAAAGTTCACCTGGAAGCAGCAGTTTTGAATTTTCACTTTAATGCTCATTCATTCAACACCACAAACCCTCCTGATCACACTGAGTGCCCAACACAGGGCTGGCCACCAGGCCCAGAGACATAGAGTTCAGAGCAAAAGCAAATTACACAAAAAAAATCACAATTCAACATGGTCAGGGAAATGATATTTTTGTTATTTTTTTTTTTTTTTTTGTCTTTGACACATAATAATTGTTCGTGTCTGTGGAGCACAGGGTGATATTTCAATAGATGTATACAATGTGTAATGCTAGCGGATTAGGGTAACTGGCATATCCATCACTCTAGAGCATTATTTTTAATATTAATTTTTTGAAGGTACCAGTCTTTACCACACTGAGGAAGGATAACTGATTCTGCAGCAGAGAAGTCAAGGAAGGGTAGAAATGTGTTCTTTCTGCTTTCCCAGCATCCCTTCCTCTCTCCATTTTTAACAGAATTCTAATTTCCTGTGCAGAATTCTCCCTCCCCCGTCATATGCAATCTGTGGGGGCTGTCAATCAAGGGGCATTACCCAGGAGCAGGCCCATGACTGAGCTCTGGTCCATCAGCCTCTCGCACCTGGAAATATGAAGCAAAGAACTTCATCTATGATTGACACAGATCAATCCAGAGCTGGCAGCAGAGGCCCAACCTGGTGGCACACGATGATAATTCCAGGTACAGGAGAGGCTGAGACAGGAGGATAGTGAATTTGAGGTCAGCTTGAACAACTTAGGAAGACCCTATCTCAAAAATCCTCTGTGGTAATGTTGGCATCAGGAAGACACTCACTTTTAATTCCTTTACTTAGAGTCTATAGAATGTGCCTGGCTTCATCTTTCCATATTTCCTATCCCATACTCTTTCTTGTTTTTATCTATATTTTTTTTATTTTTACAGACTGCATTTTGATTCACTGTACACAACTGGGGTACATCTTTTCATTTCTCTGGTTGTACACAGTATAGATTCACACCATTCATGTGATCATACATGTACATAGGGGAATGTCTGTCTCAGTCCACTATCCTTCCTTCCCCCATCCCCTCCCACCCCATTTTCCTCCACACAATCCAAAGTTCCTCCATTCTTTTCTTTCCTCCCCTTCATCCCCCCCTTGTTATGTATCAGCATCCACTTATCAGAGAAAATATTTGGCCTTTGGTTTTTTGGGCTTGGTTTATTTCGCTTAGCATGATATTCTCCAACTACATCCATTTACCAGCAAATGCCAGAATTTTATTCTTTTTTATGGCTGAATAATATTCCATTGTGTATATATCCCACATTTTCTTTATCCATTCATCAATTGAAGGGCATCTCAGTTGGGTCTACAATCTAGCTATTGTGAATTGAGCAGCTATGAACATTGATGTGGCTGCATCACTGTAATATGCTGATTTTAAGTCCTTTGGGTATAAACCGAAGAGTGGGATAGCTGGGTCAAATGGTGGGTCCATTCCAAGTTTTCTGAGGAATCTCAATACTGCTTTCCAGAATGGCTGTACCAATTTGCAACTCCACCAGCCATGTATGAGTGTGCCTGTTTCCCCACATCCACGCCAACACTTATTATTGCTTGTGTTCTTGATAATAACCATTCTAATTGGAGTTAAATGAAATCTTAGGGTGGTTTTGATTTGCATTTCTCTAATTACTAGGGATGATGAGCACTTTTCCATATATCTGTGGATCACCTGTATATCTACTGTGTCTGCCCAGTTCCTTGGCACACTCACCGATTGCTCTCCCATACGCTTTCGATAAATCCTTTTCCCCCTCACGTTCTACAGACTTTAAGGATCATCATCAAAGATATTGACATCTCTGCAGAGGGAGAGCTTTGCTTGGGTTTGAAGGATAAAAAAGGAGCTCACCAAAAGGCTGAGGGGGAGGAAGGCAGAGACTGTGCCCAGCTGAAGGCACCTACCTGCCCACCAGGGAGCACCTGGATGATGAATCGGCTCAGCACAGCCAGAAATTACAGGACTCAGCCCTCAGTCCCTTGATGACAAGGACCGTCCTCCTCCCGTCCTCGGCGTCCGACACAGAGCTCGGCACACAGGTGCTCGAGAGATGCTTTTGGCAAGAGTGAGTAATGGGGTGACAGAAGCCCAGCCAGGTAGAGACCCTGGAGCCACACAGGGCCTCACCACTGAAGATTTATCCATCAGAGAGAGACATTATTCCAAAACGAATTTCCCGCTCTTAAATTCCAGTCTGGCTTCCAAATGACCAACAGACTGGACATGAGCTGGAAGCTGGGGTCTGGATCAGGAGACAGTCAGTATCCAGGAAAGGAGGGTCATGGTGACAGAAAGCAGCCCCTGGCAGTGGAGGTGGCCTGGCATGCCTCTGTGATGAACAAGATTTGGGTGGGGAAATGCAATGACCACCCAAAATTTCTCTCTTGGGTGGGTGACGGTGTCACTCGCTGCACATGACACGTGAGAGAAGAAATGGACAGTGCAGGAAGACAAAGACTGGAGTTTGGACCTGCTGCGTCTGAGGCCCCGAGAGGCGGAGTGGGGATGGACCTTGGGAGAGCAGGTGGGGCCAGTGGAGCTCAGGCACCACGGTCTCTGGACCAGGGATTCCTAGCCCGGGGCCTCCAGCTGCCCAGGTTCCCGGGTGAGACTCTGTGTGCACCTGCGTTTCCCTGGAGAGAAGGCTCGAGTCTCGTCTCATTCTCTTGAATGGCTCTGTGCCTCGCAAGGGCCATTATGAACAAATGGAGATGGAAACATGAACGTGGGTGTGAAGTAACTTGCCCAAGAGTCAGCGCATCGCTTAGAATTCTCCAAAGAAACAGGACCAATGAGAGATAATAGAAGGTCCCTAGGTAGGTGGGTGGGGAGGGAGGGAGAGAGATACAGAGATGTTAGGGAATTGGCTTATGAGATCAGAGGAACTGGCAAGTCCAAAATCTGTTGAGCAGACTGGCAGGTTGGAAACCCAGGTGGGATTTCTACGCCACCATCCTGAGGCAAAATTTCTTCTTGTGGGGGACTCATTTCCACTCTTCCCGCCTTCGATCCATTGCACGAAGCCAAGCACACGATGGAGGGTAATCTCTTCTACTTAGAGTCAACTGATTATCGATCGTAAGCATATCTATAAAATGCTGTCCAGTAACATCTGGATCACTGCTTTGTTATCTAACTGGGAATCGTGGCCTAAGCAGGTGGACACACAAAGTAACCACCAGGGTCAGTTCACAGAAATTCATCTCTCCATTAAGGAGACAGCTCCAGACTTGAGCCACCATGGCACAGAGCAAGAGAGAAGGACGTCCCATGTCACCCACACCATGTACCTACTGAAACCCGGAGGCTTAGGTAGACCTAGTGCGAACAACGGTCAGTGCTTTCCAAGCAGGGCCAGTGTCCAGAGACCAGAGCCATGGTTGGCAAATTCATGGGCCTCTTGCTCTTTGTTTTCAATATCTTTCCAATGGAGCTTGTTTTCTGATTGTGTTCTGATTCTTCTGATGTTGTTCTGATCCTGGGGGAGGCCATCAAAATTGACCAATTTAGGCCTTTTATGATTGGGTGACAGAGGCCTTTTTTTTCTTTTCTTTCACCAATGCTAGAATGTGGAAGTTGGTTTTCCCCCAAAAGAAGAAAAGTCATGAAGGGAGGTGGCTTGTCTGTGATTGGCAGGGGATACGTGACTGGGGATTTGAGCCTGGGACCTTTCCTCTCTACCTCCTGCTCTGACAGGCTCCTCCCACTTTCTAAAGGACAGCCGCTCTGACCGTAAGGATTCCACCTTCTTGGGAAGACCCAGCAATATCTTCCTGGGGCAACCTCGTGGCCAAAGCCAGAGGGGAGAGCATGCACCTGTGGCCTGGTGAGGAGAAAGTCCAACAGTGTAGGGTTCAGGAGACACCAAATGCAACCCTCCTCCCCTGCAGAGTCCAACCAGGAAATGGTGCCCTCAACGAGGGCAGTGGGCATTCAGAGGCAGTCAGTGCTGAGTTACCAGGTCCTGCATGTTCTTGGGGGAACACAGGGCTGGGCTCCAAAGCATAGCTACTTAGGTCCTTGCTGGGCCCTAAATCCTAGCAGCTTCCACCCCCCACACCAACCCAGGTTCCTTCTCCGACCAATTCCAACCAACTTCCACATCTAGCAGTTTTTCAAGCATCCTCTTTTCTTACACAATCACTGGTTCCAATTGCCAAAATCTTATTTTGATAGCAAGAGAGAGGGTAACATGTAGCCTCAAAGATTCAAAACTGGGCTGAATGACAGATTCAAGACCCCAAGGTTTTGTTGGAATTTTGGCCACGGGACTGGGCAGGAGGAGATCAATGGCTTCTTGGCTGTCCCCCTCCTGTCCCACAGAGGTGACTGATGAAAGAAGCCTGACAGTTCAGTTAGCTCTTTAATTACACAGAAAGAAGAGCCTCAGAAGCCGGTCAATCAGCTGGAGAAGAAAGACGCGAGACTGGCTTCTAATCAATGGCTGTTCCAGCCTCTTTGATCCAAGCCTTCATCTGTCATTTTCTATTGTCTGGGGTTAATGAGTCAGTTTGAATCAGCCCTTCCTGCCTCGGCCCCCCTGGATGAAGGCAGCCTGCCTCGCCCTGGGGGCTGCCCTCTCCTGGACGCTGCTGCTCCTTATTCCTCTGAGCGCTGACAGTGACAGTTTACTGGGGATCTACTATGTGCCAGCAGTGGATCAGCAGCTCCAGACGTCCCTGCTCTGTGATCTCCCCACACCTCTACAAGAGCGACTGCACCGGCTTCCTGCCCTTGTCACCTGCCAGTGAGAAGCCCGTCCCTGCCTCTGTCTTCCCGTCTGTACAGTGGAGACCGTCACAGTACTGGCCTCCTTGAATCCTGAAGACGTGAGTGGACACTCAGAGACTCATGCCTGACCCCGCTTCTACCAGCAAGGAGCTGAGGTCTGTGAGGGCTAGGAGCCCGGCCAAGGCCCGGAGGCTGCCAGCGACGAGCCGAGACTTCGCTCTGGTCTGTTAGACCCCACAGGCTGCCCTGAGCCTTCTGGGAGGGTCGGGCCCAGAGGAGGGAGCCACCGGCCAGGCTGAAGGTGCCCCAAAGGGCCGCTGGAGGAGCGTCCACCTTCCCTGAGTAAAAGCCAAATCCACCTGGGCATCAGGTTCTCCTGAACCCCCCACCTTTCCTGGCTTTACCACCAGGTGCTGCGCACCCTCCAGTACACAAATGCTCACACTCACACACACACACACACACACACACACACACACACACACACACACGACGTGCACTGGGACTCAGCCCAGGGTTTGAACACCATGTCTGTCCACGCAGACTCCTTACTCTATCAAGTGCTTCCCCTCCCCCACCCCTCCCCACCTGACACTCAACTCAGGAGCAACGCCCCTAGGAAGCCTCTGTGCCCACTCCCACCCCCTGCAGCGGCCTCTTCAGGGCTCCCATGGGGCTCCCCTTCTTATCTTTCCAGGTTTTAATTTTTCTATAATTACAATTATGGATTCTAAGTTTTTCTTTCTCTCATGAGCCCTGGAATTCCTCCAAAGTCCAGCCTAGAGCCTAGCACATAGTAGGTGTGCAGGAAATGCTTGGGAATAAGCAAACAATGAATGAATGAATGAATGAATGAGTTTTGAGGGATGAGTACCCACCTGGGTGCCCGTCCACGTGAACGAGTTCACTGACTGGGTGGCTCTCTGTGGGACATAGAGAGCACTAGGAGAGCGAACCTCCCAGGGACAAAGGCTGACACACAGTAGGTGTCAAGATCTAAAAAGGATAAAGAAACTATGGTATATATATATACACACACACACACACAATGGAATATTACTCAGCTATAAAGAATAATAAAATTATGGCATTTGCAGGCAAATGGATGAAACTGGAGAATATCATGCTAAGTGAGATAAGCCAATCTCAAAAATCCAAAAGACGAATGATCTCACTGATAAGCGGATGATGACACATAATGGGGGGTGGAAGGGAGGCAAGAATGGAGGAAGGAGGGACTGTACAGAGGGAAAAGAGGGGTGGGAAGGGGTGGGGGAAGGAAAAAATAACGGAATGAATCCAACCTCATTACCCTATGTAAATGTATGACTACACAAATGGTATGCTGTTACTCCATGTACAAACAGAGACAACATGTATCCCATTTGTTTACAATAAAAATAAAAAGAAAATATGCACAAGAAAAAAAAAAGATCTAAAAAGAAATGGGCTGCCCTGGGAGGCAATGAGCCCCCCAAGAAGGGATTATCCAAACAGACGCTGAGGGGACACTCCGGATGTCACGTCCCTTCTGGATTACTAAGGTGACAGCTGATATTCTGATGCCCACAGTCTGCACTGGAGGGACCTGAATCCTCTAAGGCAACTTCAAGAAGGACGCTGTGCCTCTACCTCCAGAGCAGGTGCCAGCCCTCCTTACACATCTACACACACCCGCAAGTGTGCCCGAAACCGGGATCATGGGCCCTGTGTCGGGGGAGGAAGGTCGTGTTGGTACGCAGTCTTCAGTGAGACCTCGATTTCTGGTGCATTCTTTGACTGTGTTTCCGTTTCCCTGTGTGGACTTTAATTTTGATTCTTTTCTTTCACAACTGATTGACAGGCAGGAAGCTAAGCCCAAAGACTTTCTTCTGGCTGTGGTTACAGGCCTGCTGTGCTGGGTGGCTTTTATCTTTTCATCTTCTTTCTTTCTTTGGCTCAGTTGTGTCTAGTTTATGAGGGCTCGGGAGTCTTTACCAGTAGGATCAGCACTTCTTCTTTCTGCTTGGTTTTACGCAGTAATCACAAAAACACAATAAAATATTAAAGTCCTTGGCACAAACACTGCTGCACAGGCAAAGGTAGGGGCCCTCCCTGAGAGGAGCTGTGTGCCAGGGCATCGTCACCCAAGGATTAACTTTGACTTCACGTCAGCTGATGCCCGAAAACCCAAGCTCACAAATCAGCAGCAAAGTATGGGCGTCGGTGTAAAAAGCCCCGGAAGTGGTTAGTCCCGAAGATGGCTATGTGGGAAACAGATCCTGCAGGCACAGACATGCTACCCATTTGTCCAGTGGGATATTGTGGCTCAGAGAAGTCAAGTAACTCACCGAAAGACACATGGAAAGCAGAGCTGAGCAGGAATGAAGGTGGAACTCAGCGCCCACTATTGTTCAATAACCATACTTGATATTTACTTAACACCTATTATGTGCCAAACACCCTTCTAAGTGCTGTGTGATGTTGGCTCAGTCCCCGCAGGGCCCTGTGTTTCCATTGTACAGATGAGGAAACTGAGATGCAGAGAGACTGAACGACTTGCCCATAGTCGTTAGCTAGACGTAGCACAGCCAGGCTTGGGACCTGGAGAACTGGCTCCCCAGCCTTTCTCCTAAGTGCCTGCCTCTCTATGTGCACCGGCCAGGCACAACCTGAGAACAGACCATGGGCAGAAAGGGCACCCCTCTCAGAGCCAGCAGCGAGGATGGGCAGGGAGGCGGGGCAGGGCGCGCTGGCGGGAGAGCTGGTGTTTTCCTGCAGGGCAGCAGCTCGCCATCAAAGGCTTGCTTTAGAAGCCGACCTTGGAGCACAAGGACATCTCGGCAGGGCCGGAGCTGTTTCCTAAGCAGCGCTGCACCAAGAAACCCTTTCTGGAAATGCTTCTCATGCTGGCTGCGTTCTCAGGAGGGGCCGCCGGGCTCCAAGAGCTGAATCAGGAACTTGATTTAAGGCTGAAGAAAGTGGTGCTCTGGGAGCCTCCCGGAGCTCCACTCAAACAGCATTGGCGCTTTGGTCACTAAAGCAGCAAATGCCAACTGCTTCCGTGCAGCAAAAATTATAAATAAATAAAGGCTTCGAGCTTGGGGTTTCTTAGGTCAAGTTGGGGCTTTGTTACTGTCTTACTATGTGGCCTGGGGCAAGTTACTTGACCCCTCTGGGTCTCAGGCTCCTTTGTGCATTGAGTGTGGATGAATCGGGGTTTCTCCAAGTTTTCTTCTTCCTCCAACATTCAGGGTCCCTGTGCCCACAAACTAAGGAGACACGCATCATGAACTGGTCTGCACTTCCCTCGGCACGCTGACCGGGACCAGAATGGGAGGAACCAAGAACAGGACTCTGCAGGAGAGTGTGGGAAATCCGGGACTCCAGCAGCAACTCAACTGGGCTTCACAGCCGTGATATCTGGTCAATGACATAGAAGGATCCACCCCAGCCGAATGGCTGTTACCACTGATAATGCCACTCACAGGATACCCCGCCATAGGCTGATCGTCTTCTTTGCCGTGACAACCGGCAACACGGGCATGAATTAGGTCCATCGGGAAGATGGGGAAGCTGATGCTCGCATGCCCAAGAGCACCTCAAGTTTGCAGGACCCAAGTCTGTGTTCTTTCCACAGCCTCTCCAATTCTCAAACGGCTTGGTTTGACAAACCAAAGCTCTGGAGCAGCTGTGTGTGTAGTAGTCATTCCACAGGTCGCTGAGCACCTATCTGGTGCCAAGGACCATAGAAGACTCTAGAGATTCGGCACTGATAGAGACTCAGTGGGAGACTCGGGTCATGGGACATCGATTCCTTGCTTCGTGGGGACAATGCAGTTCCCGTAAGATAATCATGGCTGGAACTTGAATGAGACATTGGCATGTGCCCTTCTATTCCCAAATAAAAGAACCCTTGATTGGTGGCAGTAATTTTATCATAGGGAGCAGCAGAAGAAAATCGTGTTCTAGCTACGTGGGTAGATTTACTGCAAAATAGAAACTGCTCCTGAATGTGAAAGTGCTGGAGATATGAAATTGAAATGGAATCATGAACACAAATCATTTCCAAGTTTCAGAAAAGTTTGTAGGTTTTCTGCATGAAATTTACCTGGAGGCTGTGGTAAGGTGGGGAACGAGCAGGGGTCCCTGTGGGTTCTTGGGTCCATCTGGCATATTGATCTCAGAAGAGCACCGATCCTCAGCAAGAAGGCTTGCCACGGTTATGATGTCGAATATTTCACTCCTTCGTTCAACAGCCCCAGTCACGGTACCAAAGAAGCTCAGAAACGAATGAGGGAGAGGCGGAGCACATGCACCGGAATCATAATGCTTACAAGAACATAAGGCAGCGCTGCGACAGATATGAATGAAGTCCCGTGGGCCACAGGAAGAAAAAGCAATTCTTTGCAACTGGAGGAGCCCCACAACTTTTCCTGCAAATGGAGGCCTACGAAATGGGTCCTGAAGGCGAATACAAGGGCGTCAGAGAAAGACAAAGGGAGGCAGAGACGAGGAGGGGTGTCCCCAAGGGAACTCGTGTCCCCAAAGGAACTCGAGAACTGGTCGCAGAGGTGCACGGGAGCGTCGGATGCAAGCGAGGAGGTCTGGGTCAGGGATGCGTGAGTCTCTGAAGGGCGCTGGACACCAGAGGGGTTTAGCAGCACCCCTGGCCTCTACCCACTAGAGGCCAACAGCCAGCCATGCTTGGTAAGGTCAGTGTGAAGACAGAGGAGAGACGGTGTGAGGGGCCGCGCAGCCGGGAAGGCAAGAAGCGTTAAACCGTGGACCTTCCAGCTAGGGAAGTTCAGCTGAAATGCGCACGCGTGCTGGAACCCGGTCCTCCCCGCGCCTGTGGGTGTGCAGCTGCGCCACAGTGAGCTTCCGATGGGTGCCTATTTGGGGTTTGCTCCTACTTCTTAAACCGCGGCTTCCGTTCTGCAGTGACCTGCCTCTTGGGCCAGCCTACCGGCTGCCTAGCGGGTCGGCCCTGCAAGCCACCCAGAGAAGAGCCGCGCTGCCCGTGAGCAGCCCTGAGCCCTGCGGCCTCAGAGCCCCCTAAGGTAGCAGACCTGGCTGCTGGTGCCAGGCTGGCCTCCAGGAGCCTTCAGTTTGTCGCGAGTCACCCTGCCCACCCCGCTGCCCCTTGACGGCCAACCCCACCCCTTCCTTCCAAGCCTTGCACTCCCGGGACCCACACATCTCCCTGCGCCCCCAGGCCTCTCTGCAGGGGGCACACTGTGCCTCCAGGCTCTGCCCAGGCCCGCCCTACCCCAGCCTCTTCGCCCCGCCCACCCCATCCCTTGTCGCCTGGTCCAGGCAGTCTCCCTCACTGCCCAAGCCTTGGTTGGGACTCACTCTGAGCTCCTACAAAACGCTAATTTGTAATTGTCTAGTTATTTCCCAACTAGACAAGGAATCAGAAAACTACAGCTGGGGCCCAGTCTGCTTTGGGAAACGCAGTCCTATTAGAGCAGACCACGCCCACTCCTTCCTGCATTGGCCAAGGCCACTTCTGCACAAGGACAGCGCTGAGCAGCGGCAGCGCAGACACTGGCCCGGAAAGCCTCAAACATTTACTATCCGGCCCAGTGCAGGAGAGTCTGCTGGCCCGAGCCTGGGCAGTGGGCTGGCTCAGGGCGAGGACCCTGCTTCCCTCCTCCCTGGGTGGAATCAGCACCTGGTGCCGGGCCTGGAAGACAGAGCAGCTTAGTGAATATTTGATGAATGGAATATTTGATGAATGTTGAGTGCATAGGTGTCAAGCTCTGTGACAATGTGGCAATGCAAGCACATAAAGACACCTTTGGCAAGATAATTCCAGATCATAAGAAACAGTCTGATTGCATAGAGCCACATCAGCTCAGAAGCCTACACACACACACACACACACCACACACCGGTCTCTCAGCAAAACCCGGAGCCATCGATGGCATGTTGGGGTCTCGCTTGCAAAGACTGCCACACAGAGAGATTTGATTAAGGCAACTTCCTGCTATGAGCTTCTTTGAATACTGTTTTTTTTTTTACTCCAATGTTTTAAACAAGAACAATCAGTTGTTGAATTAAACCTGAATTTCATCAGCTGAGAAATTTCAGATGAATAGTCTAGACTTTTTTTTGAAGCTTGAAAGGAGGAGGAAAGGGGAGTGAAGTTCATATCAGTCCTTTAAAGGATAAACATGACTTTAGCTCCTCAAACTGGAAGCACCCCAAGAAGACCCTCGCCCCACACGTCCAGCGGGCAAGCCTGGGCTCCTCTTTCAGAAACCAGCTCATCTGCCGCCCCCCAGAGGACTTCTCCCATCTTCTTCCCTCTTCCAAACTCTAGGAGCCCTTTTGCTCCTGGACATCAGGAGCACCAGGCACACCACTCACACTGCTGTGGGTGGCACTGGGATGTCCTGCAGGGTCGTTCTCTATCTAACTGCGTTGGTGCTCAGCAAATGACAATGGAGTGGTCAGAGGAATGGGTGGATAAAGAAGAGAGAGCTAGAGGAAGTGGTTGACCCAGATGAGGGAATGTGCAGATGGCAAGGGGAGTGGGCAGGTGACGGCCTGAGAGGGGTAAGGATGGAGGAGGAATGGGAGGACGGCAGGATGCGAGATGGATGGATGAGGGATGGAGCAAGAATGATCGATACATGAATGGAGTGGACAGATGAGTGAATGGATGGATGAGTGGGTGGGTGGATGGGTGGATGAGGGATGGGAGGATGCATGGATGGATGAGTGGGTAGGGGACAAGGACTGATGGACAGATACACGAATGAAGGAGTGGATGGATGGATGGATGGACGGATGGATGGATGGATGGATGGACGGATGGATGGATGAAGGGATGGGTAGATGATGGAAGGATAATGGATAGACCAAGGATGGATGTGTAGATAAATGAAGGGAAAGATAAATGGGAGGATGAGGGATGGAGTGAGGATGGATAAATGAATGCATTAGTGGGTGGATAGGTGAATGGATGGATGAATGGACGAGGGATGGAGTGAGGATAGATGCAAACATGGAGGATGGACTGGATTGGGTAGAAATGACCAGATTGAAGTTATGAAGGGAGCAAACAATAGCCTCAAACTGTCAACAGCTGGCGTCCGGCAGTGTACTATCCCACGTATCCACCCCACCCAGTCCTTAGGCTTCTCCCCCCAGTGTTGGTTCCCAGTTCCACAAGCCCCCTCTCAGCTTCCTCACTGCCCCCCATTTCCTCATCACCTTCTCCAGAGGTTTGCCCTTCTCTCCCAGACTCACCACATCAGTTTTGCCCGAGGATCCAAGAGGACAAAGGAAACTCTGTTCATGGGAAGCAAGCAGATGGCCAGCTTCCAGTCCCCAGGAGGAGGGGCGGGAGTCCGCCTTCTTGCTCATGATGGGTCTAATTAGAGCAGATGTTTTTCTCGGTGACTTACAGAGCTTGGTACCCTCCCCCAACAATATGGTGCAGAACAGCAGGGCTGGGGTGCAAAGCGAGCTCTCTCAGGGACAAGGTGGCAGGTGTCTGCCTCTGGAGCTACTTCCATGTCCTCTACCCCTCTCTCCACTCCAGACTCAACTAATCCAAGAAGCCAGCTTCTTGTCTTACTGGCAACCTCCAGAACCCCAGGACTCTGGGGAACACGAACAAATTGAAAACCTTTGCTCTGTCTAAAGAACACCACTTCACAGAGGAGGAGGTAGAGGACCAGAGAAAGGAAGTAACTTCCACAAGGTCACCCAGCAAACCAAGAGGGCACCAGGAGCTGGATCCCAGACCTTCCCCTTCGCAGCCCAGTCACCCTGGCACTACCCCACCTTAACACGTCACATTGGCATGATGCCAAGAGACCCCTGGATAAAACTCACATCATGTCCTCCAAGAGTGGCAACTCTTCCAAGCTCACTCGTCCTTCAGGACTGATCGGAGCTCTGATTATGACTCTGGAATCATTTTCATTTCCAGTCATTAGCGATTTAGTAGCAGAGCATTAGCCAACAGTCAGCAGGGGCTAACAAGCAATGGTAAGCACATCACTCCAGAAAGGAATGACGTACACACACACACACACACACACACACACACACACACACACAACCTTTCTTTTCTTAGCTTTAATTAGGTTGACCCAGATTGATATGAAAAAATTTCCAGACCCATAATTAATTTCTCTTTTATGATTGTAAAAAAAAAAAAAAATCATGTTTTTTTTTTTCCCAGAGTATGGAGCTTAGACATAAATTCAGTGAAGAGAGAGCTGGAAGATTCTACAGCAACACAAGTAGATAAAGACCTTGATTCCATCAGGGACAACAACCAAAGCCAGTGCATTTGGGTGAAACAGATATGCATTTTTAAATTCCGTCTCTGTCCCCCTCTGGCTCTGTCACCTCAGGTGGCTTACCTTTCCTAGCCTTCATTTCCAATCTCACACACATCCCAACTCACAGTTCATTCTTTGTGAAATAAACAGATTTTTCCCAAAACATAAAACAGTCCAGGAATCTGATACCTGTCTTCACCATCTTGCCATTTAACTTAGAATAAATTCTTTACTCCAGAATGTGCCCCACAAGAAACTCCATCATCTGCACTCTGCCTTATGTGGTTAGGTCTGTTGTATAAGCGTCTATTACATGGAACAGAAACCTAAGAATATTTGTGCACCCACATCTGTGTACCTTCTGGGGGTGTCAGGAAGGTTCCCCGGATGGTGCTTTGCTCTTCCCACCACCTCCTTCTCTTCCACACAATAAGTCATCTGGTCATCCAGAGCTTCAACGCCACCATTTCCCTCCCTGGCTCATTCCCCCTGATTTACAAGAGTAAATCGGTTTTGCTGTAAAAACAGTTCCATTCCTCATGACCAACTGCAATCAGAAAATATCAAATGGAAAATTCCAGGAATAAACAATTCATAAATTTTATATCGAGCATTATTCTAAGTCGTGTGATAAAATCTCACACCACCCTGCCAGGGGTGTGATTCATCCTTCGTCCAGTGTATCCACATCATATATGTTACCCTCCTGCTAGTCACTTAGTACCATCTCAGTTACCATCTTGGCTATTGTGATATTGCAGTGCTTGTGTTCAAATAACCTTTATTTTACTTAATAATGGCCCCAAATCACAAAAGCAATGACGCTGGCAATTTTATGAAAGTATATTGGTTTTGATTTTTTTATTCTATTACTAGTTATGATTGTTCACTTCTTATTGTGCTTGATTTTATGATTTAAAGTCTATCGTAGGTATTTATTCATGGGAAAAATTATAGTAGATATCAGGCTCAGTACTGTCTGTGATTCCAGGCTCCCATGGTGGGTTTTGGAACAGATAAAAGGCAGGACTGCAGTCAGCATTTAAGTGTGACTGCCTCACGAGAGCCAGCAGGGATTTTTTTGGCAAACGTCCAATGTAAATAGAAACTATTCTAGAAATATAAACAGGTTCACTCCCTGCATTTTATCTCCAAATTGCCTTCATATTTAAAACTGGGATAAGCTACCATAGAGAAAGGGATCTTAATGTATTTACCTGATCATCAAATAATAGAATCGAGGAATTGTACAGTACTATGAACTGACCAGGAGGGCGGAGGAGAGGACTGGGAGTTGAGATGGAGAGATGATGTCATACGCATTTATGAATCCGTCAACGTGAACCTCGCTAGAACTGCACCACACTGAACTCAGAAATAAATCTTTAAAATAGTTTAAATTATACCTCACCTTCTTATGAACCTCCAAATGTGCCTCAAAACAGAAATCTAAATATAATATCTGAATCAAAATATAATAAACTTTTTATTTTTAAATACATGACACTATAGTCTCAGACAGTCCAGAAGGATCACTAGAAGTCATCTAGTCCAGCCCTCCCAACCTCACAGGGCGTGTTGCCGAACCCTGCTCCCAAGGGGCCCTCTGTGCACTGAGGGCCATGGTCTGAGCGTGAGTTCTGCCCTCGCCTGAGGCACACGGTGGGAGTCGGCGAGGCAGACGGAGGTGAGGGCTGACCTCACGTCTTCTGTCTGTGTTCTGAGCCACCCAAGGGCCAGAGGAAGACTGAAATGCAGTTCAACTTTACCACCCTAAAGTGCAGAGTTCCTGGCACGTCTGGGAAGTCCTGTGGTCAACGGAGCCTTTGTGAGGCTTTAAGAGGATGTCCAGAATCCAGACACTGACTGCTGCCTCAGATACTCAGAGGACCTTTCCCATTCATGAGAACTAAATTCTAAAGGAAAGAACTGCATTTGTAGGATCACAAGAAGTAAGAGAAATATCCAAGAGGTCCGTAAAATGAGTTGAAGCTATGGCGGGGAGCAGAACACTTAGCAGGGACTACCAGAGTCACAATCAAGGACAACTTCCTGGACCAATAGCAAGGTGAGGGACTGTGCCTGACCCTGAGAAGGGACTAAAATAGTCCCAGGTTGACAGCGTCCATGGCCCCTAGAAGGAAAAACCACAAATTGTCTCTGGAAGAAAACATTCTTAACCGACATCCTCGCGATTCTCACAGATGAAAATTGGCCAAAGATGAGCTCACAAATAAGCAAACAACAAGACAAGACCAAAAATGGCCAGAGAGATTTGAACCCAGAGAAAATTCCATGAAATAAAACTGTGATTTTTGAAATTAAAACTCAGTGTGTATGTCAAAATAAAATGGCTAAAAAAGAGAACAGAACCAAGGATAGAAACCAGCAGATAGAAGGAAACACCAAGGCAAGAGGAAAATAAGAAGTGAAGAGAAATGAAGCACAGAGCAAGATAGTCTAACATACATTCTAATTTGATTCCCTGGTGGAAAATGTAGGAAGCAGCATAAAGATGAGGCTATATTTGAAGAGGCAAAGACAGAATTTTCCAGAACCGATAAAGATATGAATCCACAGATATGAGAAGCATAATTTACCCAGAACAGAATAAGCAATAAGAAGCCGGTTCCCACATCCACCGTGGTAAAACTACAGACATCAAAGACAAATACAGAGTCTCCAAAGCAGCCGCAGATGGAGCAGATCAAAACAGCCACCTGCATGGGTATGACAATCAGACCAGTCACAATTATACTTTCCACAGTAGCAGTGGAAAGCTCTTCATAGCAATGAGAAAAAATAACTGTCTAGCTGGAATGACAGATCTAAGAAAACAGAAGCTCCAAGAGGAAAAGCTATGGGTGTTTGCAGACTAACAAACACTAAAAGTCTTTGCCACCAACTCCCCAATAAAAGAACTTCCCAAGGGTGCAGCTGAGGCAGAATAAAGAGTCCTGGACAAGAACATTGAGATTCAAGATGAAATGACAGCACATGCCATAATTTCTTTCTTCTTTAAAGCTGAGTAATATTTCATTGTGTATATATACCACATTTTCTTTATCCATTCATCTGTTGAAGGGCATCTAGGCTGGTTCCATAGTTTAGCTATTGTGTTGAACTGCTATGAACATTGATGTGGCTATGTCATTGTAGTATGCTGATTTTAAGTCCTTTAGGTATACACTGAGAAGTGGTATAGCTGGGTCAAATGGTGGGTTCATTCCAAGCTTTCTGAGGAATCTCCACACTGCTTTCCATAATGGTTGCACCAATCTGCATTCCCACCAGCAATGTATGAGTGTGCCTTTTCCCCACTCCCTCGCCAACATTTATTGTTGTTTGTATTCTTGATAATTGCCATCCAGATCAACTCTACAATATGTACGATCAGAAAAGTGAGAAATTACACTCCATTTATATAAGATTTATCAAATGCATAAATGCATTCTACTGACATGTACTACTAATTAGAATAAAAACATTTTTAAAAATTAAAAAAATATATAAGAAGTGAAAAAAAAAAAAAAAAAAGAAAGAAGAAATGACAAAGAGGCGGAGGGGCGGGGAACCTGCCATTTCATTCAGAGGGTGTAAAGAGATGTCTAAGGAGTCAGCTGGTTAAAAAGACAGAAATAAAACCCCAGGCAACACAACCCTGTTGATTGGGAGAGAGATAATGAGGACTCAGTGTTCCAAGATCTTAAATCTTCTTAGATGCCCTCCCCAAGCAGGCAACAGTCGAGATGCCAACATTAAAAATGATGAAGTTTCATGTGCACGATAAAATTTAAATATCATCATTTTAAGAGTAAAGGCAAAAGCCATAACTTCCATCCCAAGAGAGAAAGCAATGTAATAAGAAATAAAGACCTTAATTTTTAGAGACCAGAAACAAGTCCAGATAAATCCATAATCACAATAAATGTACATGAAATAAACATCCTGGTTAAAAGGGATTATCAAGTTGGAGTTGCTGGGAGGGAAATCCAGCTGTACTTTTTTTTTTAAGTTAAAGTATAAAAACATAGAAAGATTAAAAACGAAAGAAAGGACAAAAATACATTAGGCAAACAGTAACAAAAGAAAAGTGACATGGTTCTATAGCGCCAGAGAAAACAGCCTTTAAACTTAAAAAAGTTACAGATAAAGCAAATCAACATAAGCCAGATACAGTGGTGCATACCTATTACCCCAGTGACTCAGGAGGCTGAGGCAAGAGGATCACAAGTTCAAGGCCAGCCTCGGGCAACATAGAGAGAGGCCCTAAGCAACTTAGAGAGATCCTGTCTCAAAATTAAAAATAAAGAGGGCTGGGGATGTGGTTCAGCGGTTAAGTACCCCTGGGTCCAATTCCCAATACAAAAAGAAGAGAGAGACAGAGAATCAAGACAAATGATAAAAAACATTTACTCCCCCAGGAAAATATAATTCTGAATATAAATGCGTCTAATCAAAGACCATATACATTGCAGATTCTTCCTCAGACTGCTGACGGAGCCTCCCACCTGGCCTCAAATCTTAACAAGAACAGCAAGAGGCCAGGTGAGCATCCTATTCAGCCTGTGGACACAGGATCCCCAGCCCGATGAGGACCATCCAAGGAGTGACAACTTTCCCCATCTCCCCAGTTACATGAGTCACTGTTACCCTAAGAGGAGGCAGGAGGGCAGGTCTGAAGCTGGTTCCCCAACTCCAGGAGAGATAGAAAAGGTCTTTACTGTGTGGCTGGGCAGGAACACAGAAAAAAAAAATAAAGGAACAACTTGTACTGAAAGTCAGGAGTCCTGTCTTGGTTGAAGCTAATATTTCTCACTTTTTTTTTTTTTTCCTTAACACCTGGTAAGAGCTGCAGAATTCTGACAAACAGAGACCTGATCCTGTCCTTCAAAGTTAACACATAGACGTGTTTCCCTGCAGCCACACAAATAATTTATTGGCATGTGTGTACAATCATTAATATTCATACCCAAGAGAGATTTGAAAAACAAATGAATTTAAATGTTAAAATGGCAAATTCTCCCTGAATAGAGAAAAAGGCCTCTATCAAACAGACTTGCTAAATTAAAATATGCCCACTGATAGGTCCGCTTTCCCTCTGCACTGGGCCAGCAAACAAGAACCCTGTCCACGCTCTGCCCAGCACTGAAATGTCAGAGGACTGCGGGCTGGTGACTCACCACTGAGCTGGACGCAGTACAGAAGAACAGAGCAAAAACCTAACCCCAGCTCATTTCAATAAGAACTGATCTAAGGGCTCATTACATAAAGTAATTTTTACTAACATGACTTTGACTGAGTTCCTCTCTCCCGTGGTAGCCCATGTTGATAAGAGGAAATTTGCATATAGATAAAGCCATGCTAAGCTGTTTTTCTTTCTTAATGTTTGCTGAACGTTGGAGAGGACGGTCAGGGAATACTGCGAGCTTTTGCTGGGAGTTGGCGTTATTTTTGAAAGGAATCAAGAATCTCAAGTCATTTGTTTCCATGACCTGTATGCTGTTCCACTTCTTCGTTTATCTGAACACCTATTTCATGTGATAATTTAATAAGGGATGTGGAACACTTAGCAGAGGCGAGAGTTCATGAGGAAAGGGGGCTTTTGGAAAGCTGTCTAACCCGCAGTTTACTGCGGTGTGATATTAAGGTAGTAATGTCTATCTGGCAGGAAGCCCAGAAGATTAAAAGAAGGAACAGAGAAACAGTGGTGCATGCCTGTAATTCCAACGATTCAGGAGGCCGAGGCAGGAAGATTGTAAATGAATGAATGGCAGGGTGTAAAGGTTACTGCTGGCTCCAGCCCGCACCCCTCGGAGAGGCTGGTCTGAAACCCCAGGACCTGGGTCCCCAGTCTCAGGTCTGACTGGCCCAGCAGTGGGTTCCAACAGGTGGGTCTTTCCTCAGGGACTGAACTTCTGCCAAGTGCTCAAGTAGAGGAAACCACTTCCTTTACCTCTTTTTAAATAGACTTTTCTGGACCTAAAGAGCAGATTTCTGGCTAAATTCAGAAATTCACAATGTTCACTGCAATCCTCGGGATGGGAGGGGCTCATGGAAAGCTCAGTGCCCAGACTGCACCCAGAGCCAGTCCACAGAGGCCTGGGACCCTGGGGTCAGGACTTGTCAGGGCCCCCGAGTACAGCGACACTAAGACCAGACAACTCTGCAACGCGGGCAAAGGACTGAAGAGAACTTTCTCCACTGGTGACCTGCCAGTGACCAAGTAAATGTCAAGAAGCTCAGCCAGTCCTTCGGGAGTCCCCATCAAAACCACACTGAGACCACCATTAGGAGAGCTAGCTCCAAAAATATATACACAACAGAAAATAACAAGTGTTGGCCAAGACGAGGAGGCACTGGGACTCTTGTTAGGAATACAGGGTGGTACGGACCCTGTGGTTCACAGATGGAGGCTCCTCAGAAAAAGGCAGAAACTAAGAACCAGATTACAACGCGCTCCAGCAAACCCGCATCTGAGACACACCCGAAGAGAACTGCAGTCGGGGACTCGATGAGATAGCTGTCCCCGTCACAGTGGAATTACTCACAATCGCCAAAGACCCGGGCAACCCAAGTCTCCACCAAGGGATGTACAGATAAACAAAAAGGAGATCCTGTTATGTCCCACGCACGGACGAACCGTGGGGACATCGAGCTACGTGAAGAGTCAGTCCCAGAAACACCGTGATTCCCCTCATCAGAGGTCCGGGGAGTCATCCAGATCATGGAGACAAAGAGTGACAGAGGTGGCCAGGGCCCAGGGCCCCCAGGGCAGGGACAGCTGTTCTTTTATTCATAGAAAGTTTCAGACGTTCAAGATGGAAAAGCTCAGAGATCTGTTTCACAACAACATGAATATATTTAACACTACTGGATTGTCCGCTTAGAAATGGTTAAGATAGCAAATGTTATGTGTTTTTTGTCACAATTTGAAAAAAAAATCGGCAGGGGGCAATTGATCTCAGGGGCACTGAACCACTGAGCCACATCCCCAGCCCTATTTTGTATTTTATTTAGAGACAGGGTCTCACTGAGTAGCTTAGCACCTCACTTTTGCTGAGGCTGGCTTTGAACTCACGATCCTCCTGCCTCAGCCTCCCCAGCCACTGAGGTTGCAGGCAGGTGCCATCGTGCCCTGCAAAAAAAATGTTTAAAGCTCCCAGCTAAGTAACTCCAAGGTCCAGGCAAGGCTGAGAAGCACAGCAGCTAAGAGGCTGTAGAGAAGCGGAAACTGGAGGATACAAAGCCACGCAGGCAGGTTTTCTCTAGACTTACAGCCCCAAAACGTCTGCCCCCAGCTTGAGCGGCAACATGAACGAGAGGAGGCAATGAAACCAGAGTGTTCAGTTTGGTTTTTCTTCCCTCGTGCCAGGCCCCCCACACAATCTCTCCACTAACAAGGAAATAGGAAGCTCTGGAGAACTGGCCTTCCAGAAGAGCATCTGGAGCTCAAGCACTTGAGCATCCCCCGGGAGCTAGGGTGGGACCAGGGCTGGGGCCCATGGACCAGCAGCATCAGCACGTCGGGCATCTGGCTCAAAGCGCAGAGCCCACCCCAGACCCGGAACGGCACCTGCAGCTCACACGCTTTCCCGTGATGCCCCTGCATGTGACTCTGGGGACGTTTGAAAAGCACAAGTAGAAATCGTTTCTGGGCTGCAATGAGATTCCAGAAGCAGCTGGAAGCACGGGAAGGTGGAATCCCGCACCTGGGGTGACCTCCCAGCAGCGGACCCTGGGAGGACACAGATCCGTGCCTTTATGCCAGGGGGCCAGGTCTGTGGCCCTGCACTGCCCGCAGGCACCGTGCCACGTGCTACAGCTATGCGGGGCCACACCAGTCCTCACGGCCCCTCAGACACCGCGGTGATGAACCCAGAGGCCGGGCGCTCTGGCCCCAGGCTCTGGGGTGCTGCTCAGCAGCAGCTGGGTCAGCAACTCCGGCACACTCTCCCCGGGGGCAAGGCCATCTCCCCGGCACAGGACATGCCGGATGACAGGCCGCGCACCTGCCACTCTCCATCCTTGTCTGCTGAAGGAACCTCCCCGTGGTTCCTCCCCGTGGGACACACGCTGGACCTCCCCGTGGGACACACGCGAGCGAGGGATCGCAAATGAAAGGACCCAGCATGTGTCTGCAGCCCCCACGGGCCCAGCGCCATTTAGACGGAGCTGGGACACCTGAGGGCACACGTGTCCTGTTGAGAGCCAGAGAGAGAGTACGTCGAGCTCCACGGGCTTGCCTGGAGTTCTCTGGTGTGACAGCCCAACTGCCTCGCAGCCCGAGAGCCGATGCAGGCCATGGGTGACAAAAGGGCTCCCAACCAACCTTCTCCACAAAAGGGGCCACGCGCCAGGTTTGGCCCTGAAGCCCCGTCTAGAAGGGGGCAGGAGGTAGCTGGAGCCGGAGCTGCAAAGGTGTCCAGGAGGCCGGGGGAGGGCAGAGGAGGCCGGGGTGACCGTGCAGAGACCTTCCGCCAACAGTGCCGAGCTGGGTTCTGAGGGGTCAGAGGGAGACAGCTCTGAAGCAGCAGCGTGCGAGATCAGGACAGGGGCTGGGGAGAGGGGCCTGGGGAGGGTCCAGCTAGGCCTTACGGTGACACTTCCTGAAGAGCTGACCACGGAGAGGCTGGTAATGGTGAGGAATCCGGGAGAAGGCCGGGCTGCTAGAGGTGCCGAGGTGGCCGAGGGTGGAGCGGGTGAGGGAGCAGCCAGGGGAGGTCTCTCTCTGATCGTGGGGGTGAGGGAAGAGGCAGCTGCCAGGTCGGGGGAGTTGGCGGGATCTGCAGGGTGGCCACCCAGCGGATGGCACTGCAGAACGTCAGCCCTGACCACAGAGCCAGCCACAGGAGGAGATGCTTGAGAAGAGCGTTGAACAGGTTCAAATGCAGGGCTGTCCTGAAGGTGCTGTCCCAGAAGCGTGAATCTGAGCCCCCAGGGCCAGAAGGCACCTCAGCACGGGGCTTCTCAAATTGGATGTCCACAAACCCCCAGAGATGATGTCCCGGAAGCATCCGCCTCCTCGGGCTAGGAGAGCTCGGGGCCTGTGCATCTAAGGAGCCCCGGGGGTGCCACACTGCTTCCCTCAAGGCCATGAGCTCAGCCCCTGGGGGATTCCCCAGACCAGGACAGTGAGGCCCATTAAGGTTTACAGTTGAGCATCCCTAGTCCCAAACTCCCCAATCCAACCCGCAACCTGAAATTGAGGCGCCAACATGATACCACAAGCAGGAAATTCCACCCCTGACTTCATCCCACGGGTCACAGTTGAAACACTAAAAATACTGTATAAAATGACCTTTAGGCCACATGTGTCATGTATACACAAAACGTAAGTGAATTTTGTGTTTGGATTGGGTCCCATGCCCCAAGGTATCCCAACATGTTCATGCAAATATACCAAAAGTCAAACATAATCCCAAATCCAAAGCACTTCTAAGCCCAAGCATTACAGATAAGGGATATTCAACATGTATGTGTTGAGTGTCTAACAGACAAGACCCCGGAGATACTGAGAAACAGTAACTTACAGCTGAGGCCTCTTTATGTGCCAACACAGTTCTAAGAAAGCCCGTGGTTCTATGGCCCAGGAGGGGGTTCCCCTAGAACATGCTTCAGTGATCTGAGCACAAGACAGCCACAGCCCAGAGCCAGAATGCCAGTCCTGCAGCCAGGGAGGGAAGCAACCAGCCTCCCCAGCAAGACCACAAATCCACGATGGGTAGCTTTCCCCCAACACAGGCCACCTCTCGTGGAAATATCAACACAAAGGCAAGTTCTTCAACCACGACTTCGGACCCGGCATGATGAGCCTCCTAAGTTAGGTGGGCTGGAGGATCAGGGCCTGTCTGCAGCAGGGACACTCTGCAGCCCTGCGACCAGATTTCACCCTCTCTTTTTCAGCTTTGCTCCTGAGGCACCACGACAGCCCTTAGCTACTATAATGCAAATAAATGCCCCCAAATAAAAGAGAAGCAATTTAGTGGAGGATGTCGTAGCCGGTGCGTATTTTACCCGCAGGCTTTCCAAAAGTGACCCCCGACCCCATCACCGCGCCTCTGTCGGGGTCCTAGGGCACGTTCCCCACCGCGCGTTGCGATGCTGCCACCTAGTGGTGATGGAGAAAACTGCTGCGGAAGCCCAGGCGTCTAAACCCCAAAACCGCAGGGGAGGCGCATCCTGTTCACACCAGTCGGGGCGGTGGCTGTTTTTAGCTGGGTCTCCTTCTGTGCCACTTTCATCATGGAAACTGGCTCTCTAGACCCAAAAAAAGCTGCAACGTGCTCTGCAAAAGCTGTTTGAGGGCCAATTTTAGCTGCATTTCTTGGAATTTGGGCTCCCGGGAGGAAGGAGGGATGTGCCGTTCCCAGGAAGTTGGGCATCTTCCTGCAGGCTGTTCTGGCCAGGAAGCGGGTGGAATCATCTATCCCTTGGGTTTCAGCTTCTACACAGCACCCTACAAAGGAATGCGAACTTTGGGATTTTAGAGGCAGCAACTGCTGTGGCCTGGGAGCCTTCTTTACCTGGGTCATCATATTGATGCTTCTAAACAATGACAAGAAAGCTTTGAACTACGTCTGTTTTGTAGATGAGGAAATCAAGACTTGGAAGTTTGTTTCTTTTTTTGGTACCAGGGATTGAACCCAGGGTACCACTGAACACATCCCCAACATTTTTTATTTTTCATTTTGAGACAGTGTCTTGCTAAGTTGCATGGGGCCTCACAAATTACTGAGGCTGGCCTAGAATGTGTGATCCTCCTGCCTCAGCCTCCCAAGTTCCTGGGATTACAGGCATGCCCCACTGCACCCAACAAAACTTGGAAAAAGTTAATCTTACTTGGCCAGCATCATAGAGCTGGTAACTAACAGAGTCATGACTTCAACTCTAGATTCTGTGCTCTGGGCCAGAATCCAAAGCCAGCAACGAATCAAGAGCTTAAAGTCTCTGGTTCATGCGTGCTCTGTTGCCAACTGTCTGTGACCTTGAGCACATCCCTCAGCCTCTCTGGATCTCAGTTTCCTCTAGGACAAAATAGGCATGCAAATCATAGACTCTGCTTCCCAGGGTTGCATAAGGATCTCCATAGACTCAGTGGTTACTTTCCTGGGTCTGGAGGACACCTAGACCCCTGGATCCTTCTATAGATTCCAGAAAATGGGCAATATAGACTCCAGGACCACACACACACACACACAGACACACGAGAAAGAGCCTGATGGGCCATTGTCCCCTGCACCATGAGTTCGGGTCATATTTGATCACCAGGAATGAACTCCTAACAGGCAATCAGCAAACTGCACTGAATGAAGAAATAACCCCATGTCACGGGCCAGGCTTTGGTTGGGAGTATAAAATGAACAAGACGCAGAGCTCATGGCTGCGTGACAGAGACTGACCAGTGACCACTCAGAGCCCAGTGCCGCTGTGATGGGGTGGAGGGGCGGGAAGGAGGACTCTGGGATCACGAAGGACCCCCACCTGGCTTGAGGGCGGTGCATCAAGGAGGCCTTCCTGGAAGACAGGTCCCCAAAGTGGAGCTGACTGGGCAGGAGTGCAGAGAGAGGAAGGCCCCTGTGGTCTGAGAGTGCTAGAGACCCCACGAGCAGGTGGCCTGGGCGTCCACCCAAGGCCACAGACACAGCCTCTACAGTTGCACGGTCTCCAGACCCCCAGGAACGACTCAGTCACTGCTCACGGGTAGAGGGACATGAGCCTTTGTCCTTGTCCTCCAAGCTCCAGTCTCACGCTGTAAGATTTCACGGGCGGGGTCCCTGCTGTCCCCGTGCCAAGATGCCGAACGACTCAGCGAACACGTAGGAAAGGGGACAGGCGCTCCCTCCCTGTTCACCTTGCTGCCCTGGATGTCACCTGCTGGGCTCTGCGGGTACAGCGGTCCAGTGAGGTCTTTGTAACCCGGTGGCTCTGGCCGGGGCAGTGCTGTCCTCCAGGGGATAGCTGGCAGTGTCTGAGGCACTTGGGTGCCACAACTGGAGGGCAGGGGTTGCTTCTGGCACCTCGTGGGTGGGGTCCTGGGGTGCTGCTGAGCATCCAGTGGAGACTCACCTGGCCCAGAGCTACAGGACTGCCAAGGCCGGAAAACCCTGCTGTCACCTGGTCAGCTGACCGTGAGGTAGGCACGGAGGCCACTGGCAGGGTTGAGCTAGCCGGAGACCTTCAGGCAGAGGCTGGAGGAGACGGGGAGGGGGTGAAGTTTTCTGACTTTATTTCTATTTGCAGGGGGGCGGGGAAGTACCAGGGATTAAACCCGGGGTCACTATAGCACTGAGCTCTGTCCCCAATCTTTTTTTTTTTTTTCGATTTTGAGATAGGGGCTTACTAAAGTTGGTCTCAAACTTGGCCTCCTCCTGCCTCAGCCTCCTGAGTGGCCTGATTATAGGACTTTATTTCTACTCTGCTGCATTTGTCTTTCATGGGGTCTTTCAATACTTACCCCATCACTGACCTCCGACCCCTGAGACAGGAAGATCAGTGGCCTCTCAGCCCTTCCCTCTTCTCCATTCCACCCCACACTGATTGAGCACCTAGTGTGCACCAGATGCTCTTCAGGGCATTGGACACACAGTAGGGAGTACATCTTGGCCTCTGCCCTGAGGACTATTTAGTCTCCTGGGGAAGGCAGGCGTTGTGGTTTAAATATGAGGTGTCCCCCAAAAGCTCCTGTGTAAATTCAGGAGGCAAAATGGTTAGATTATGAGAACCTTTAATTAATCCTAATTAATCCATCAAGTGGATTAATCCACTGATTATGTCGTCCACCTGATGGGTTAATAACGTGAAAGGACTACTGTAGTGCGGGGTGACAGTAGGTAGGTGGGGCTTGGCTGGAGAAGGCAGGTTACTGCCCTGCTTTCGGGATTCCATATCTCGTCCCTGAATCCTCTGACTCCTCCGACTCCTCCTCCTTCGTCTCTGCCTCCAGGCTGCCGCGGGCTGAGCGGCTTTCCTCTGTCACGACCTTCCACCACGATGTTCTGCAGTCACCCTGGGCCCAGAACAATGAAGTCAGCCCACCATGGCCTAAACCTCTGAACCTGTGAGCCAAAATGGACGTTCTTCCTCTAAGTTGTTCCTCTTGGGTATTTTGGTCACAGCGACAAAAAAAAAAAAACAGACTAGCTCAGCGAGGTCTGGCCCCCTTGTGTGACAGGAAACAGGACTCAGGTGGCAGAACCCCGTCACCTTGCGGGCTAAGCGAATGGCGCCCCTTGGAGGACAGCTCCAGAGAAGCAGGCGGGTGTGGCTGCGAGGCGCCAGCCAATGTGGCAGCCAGGGACACTAGAACTGGGAAAGAGAAGGTCAGCGGGGAGGCGCATGGAGACTTAGCTGTGCCAAAAAGGGAATGGGAGAGGGCCAGGTGCAGATGGCACATGATATGGACACAAAATGGAATCAATGGACAGATGCCCAAGAGAGAAACAGCAGCAAGAGTGTCAGGTGCCAAGCCGCCGTGCCAGAAGTCACAGTAGCTCCCCAGCATGTGGGACTCACTCAGGGCTCACCGTGTGCTGGGGCCCATCCTGCTGCCCATGTCAACCCTGCAAAATGCTTATGATTATGCTTAGCGTCTGCAAATGCAGATGAGGAGGGTGAGCCTCTGCTGTCAAGTGATTTACCCCAAGTTACCCTACTAGAGGTTGCAAAGCAGGAACTGAACCCATGGAATCTCCTTCCAGAAACTGGATGCTTAGAAACTCCCCTATGGGCCTGAGAAGATATTTGTTCAAAAACGCAAGGGAGAATGACCACTTCAGGGAGGCAGCAGAGGCCGAAAGTTTCTTGGAAAAAACATCAAATGCCGGGCTAAGCAGCTTGACCCTTGCCACCTTAGGACTGGGGAGGCACGTTGGTTTTCTCTTGTGGTCGGCCCCAGTTAATAGTTAGCAGCAGGGAGAAGCGCTGCAGAGGAGGAGTTGGAGGCTTGCTGAAATTGACTAGTGATGTCTGCCTTGAGTGTGGAAGGGGAGAATAGGCGCACACTTAGCCTAGATTTGCATCCCTGCATTAAGCATTGGGGAGCCGCCATGAGTTTCTGAGCGAGTTGTTTTTTGCTGCTATAACAGAATACTACAAAAAGGGTCATTTATAAACAACAGAGGTTTATTTGGTTCAAGAGCATAGCACTGGCATCTGGCAGAGCCTTTGTGCTGCATCATCCCATGGTGGAAGACAGAAGTGAGTGTGGCAGAAACAAAAATCGGGCTGAGTTCATCTTTTTGTCAGGATCTCCTTCCCACGGGACGGTCCCGTGATAACAGCCTTAACCTATGAGAGGTCCTAATCTCCTCTCAGAGGTCCCACCTCTTACTACTATTGAAAAAAAAAAAAATGTTTAGCATGAGTTTGGGGGAGACACCAAACCATAACGGAGCACCCCAGCGGGGCGGCACAGGCCACGGTGTACAGGGTGGAGACCAGAGGAGGGAGCCTGGGTCCTGCAGGAGGCTGTGCTTTCTTCAAAACACAGACCCTGCAAGAGGCAAGCAGCCCAGCCAGACTGGATAAAATATTTTTACAGTTATCTCCATCCCTGGATGGCGGTTTCAACTCTAATAACCTCGTTCAAGGGTTCTGAGGAGCTCAGTCAATGATTTTTCTCCCCAAATATTCCTCATTATGACTTTCTTCTCACATAACCTGGATTCAATAGAACACTTGGGGGAGGCGGGGATGGGAGACGAGGCTCAGGAATAACTAGAATAAGCAAGAATGATTTAGTAACCACCTATGTGAGTCTAAATCACTACCCACGGTTTTGCAGCGTGGAAACGTCTCCTCTGAGGACAGCTTTCCTGGAGAGGTGGAGAGCAGCCAGACGCCACCATCTAGAGTCACCAGCCTGGTGCACCAACCCAAGGACTCCTCTGCTGGTCAGAGGAAAATCCTGGGCAGCCCAGTGAGTGGACTGTGAGGGGCGAGCACGGCACGGGGGTGAGCAGCACAGGCCTGAGCACAGAGTGAGCCTCACATGGGGCCTCAGCACGTGTTTCCAATGTCCCTACTGTGTGCCCCACACCCACGAGTGAGAAGAAGCTCTGCCCACTGAGCACTGGACCCTTCCCACACCACCCGCTGTGGATCACGGGGACGAATGTTTTCAGGAGCCCCACACTCTTTCCCCCATTCCGCTCCTTCTGGTAACTTCTAGAAATTTCTGCTCCCAATCATGGAAGGGGGCACAGGCCCCCAGGGAGACCTGGCCAATCACACTGAGTGCTTGCAACAGGGGTGGACGTACAGCCCAGGCAGAGCCACTCAGTCCTCCTCTGGCTTCCTCTCTTCAGTTGGGGCTGTCAGACGGGGGCTTGTGTAGTCAGGAGTGATGACAGCCTTCTTCCCACCATGAGGACAAGGTAGAAAATGAATCCAGGCAGGGCGAGCAGACGGCCCAGCGGTAATCCCCAGAGCAGTGACCCTTAACTCACGAGCCCTCCAGGAGCTCCTCCAGGTGGGCTGTTCGAGTCCAACCTTGACGACGTCAGTGGAGCTCAGTGATGGTGGACCCCTCCCCACCGTCCTGACATGGTCCTTCTGCTTGGAGAGGCTTTGTCAGAAATATCTCTCTAAAAAGGAGTCAGAATGTGCCTACGGGCCTTGCACATGTGAATCCCAGACACACCTCTCTCTTTCTTTCTCTGGACAAGCACCTGAGTTCATTCTGCAGTTCCACACTGTGTAGGATTCAGGCAAGGCTGGATCTAGGGGACACGTGAGAGCGAGAGGAATCACCAGGACACAGCCCTCCTGGTCTTGTTCTTTCTGGGATCTGGCTGTGTCACAGGCTCTTCCCACGTAGAAAAGGTGGCCTGACAGCCCAAGGCTCACCTATCACCCTCACAGCTGATGACGCCAGGTCCCAGTAAGTGGCTCTTCCCAGCTGTCCAGGTGGGTAACAGACACTCTCTGAACCCATCACTGTGGCCGAAGGAATTGGGAGCCTGGAGCCAGTGGTGGGCGGTGTGCCCACCTCTTCATGGAAGGGGAGAGTTCCCACATGCTGACCTCACCAGAGGCTGGGAGGAGGGACAGAGAGGCCGAGGGGGAGCCGCGGCAGAAGAGGGAGCTGCCTGCCCGTCTGCAGCCCCGTCACCTCCAGGTCTCCCCTCGACGCGGCTCCAGCCCCCTGGGCAGCGCCTGGGCCTGAAGCCAGGCCGGGAGACGGTGTCCAGCGCCACCCACCCCTCAGCTCGCAGACCCAGCCCAGACTCTCTCCCCCTTCAGAAGACCCATCTCGCTCCTGCTCTTGCCGGAGTCATGACTGACACACGTGTTCACAGAGCACACAGGCACACAGACACGCAGGCACACAGACACACAGACACACAGACACCAGACATGCAGACATGCAGGCACACAGACACGCAGACACACAGACATGCAGGCACGCAGACACGCAGACACACAGACATGCAGGCACGCAGACATGCAGGGACACAGACACACAGACACATAGACACGCAGGGACACAGACACACAGACACGCAGACACAGACACACAGACACACAGACACACACACAGACACACAGACACACAGACATGCAGACACATAGGCACACAAACACGCAGGCATGCAGACACAGACACACAGACATGCAGACACGCAGGCACACAGACACAGACACGCAGCACACAGACACACACACAGATACACAGACACGCAGGCACACAGACACACAGACACACAGACACGCAGGCACACAGACACGCAGACACGCAGGCACACAGACACATAGACACGCAGACACGCAGGCACACAGACACGCAGCACACAGACACGCAGCACACAGACACACAGATACACAGACACGCAGGCAGACACACAGACACACAGACACGCAGGCACACAGACACTCAGACACGCAGACACGCAGGCACACAGACACGCAGCACACAGACACACAGGCACGCAGACATGCAGGGACACAGACACGCAGACACATGGGCACGCAGCGCACACACACAGACACCCACACACACAGACATGCAGCACTCACACACAGACATGCACACACAGACACGCAGCGCACACACACAGACACACAGACACACTCAAACATGCAGGCACACAGGCACGCAGACATGCAGACACACAGACACGCAGCACACACAGACATGCAGACATGCAGGGACACAGACACGCAGACACACAGGCACACAAACATGTAGACACACAGACACACAGGCACACAAACACGCAGACACACAGGCACACAGACACGCAGACACACAGGCACACAAACACGCAGACACGCAGACACACAGGCACACAGACACGCAGACACACAGGCACACAAACACGCAGGCACACAAACACGCAGACACACAGACACACAGGCACACAAACACGCAGGCACGCAGACACACAGGCACACAAACACGCAGACACACAGACACACAGGCACACAAACACGCAGGCACGCAGGGACATGTGCCTACACATACACACAAACGCTCGCACGGACATACAGCAGCCTGGACACACTCAGGCATATGCACCCAGCCACAGGTCACACGTACACATGTGTGCAAATCAGGCACACACAGAGATACAGACACACCAACACACATACACAGACCTGTGCATGTGACAGACATGCATGCGCATGCAGACACACGTGCACAAAGAAACCCACATGCATGTCTACACAGGCACATGTACACACCAAAGCACACACGTGTGCACACACGGAGGCACGTGCACAGAGACACACCCATATATAAACGCACACCCACACGGACACTCCACACCTGTGCGGACGTGCGCTCCTGTACATACACCCAGAAAGCCACGGGACGCAAGGACACACACACAGACACACGTGCTCATCACACAAGCTGAGGACAAAAGGGCCCCCAGCCCATCGTCCCCCGGAACGTGGACCTCGCCACCCCCGTGCCTGTGGGTCCGTTCTCGCTGCAAATCAGAGCCCCAAGTTAGAACAGCCGACACTGCTGCCCACCGCCTCGTGCCGGCGGTGCTACCACTGGCTTCTCCGTCACCATGGAGATGGTGCCACCCGAGTACTTGCCATTCAAAAATTTGTGCGGCGTTCAAGAATGTCAAGTGACGATGATATTTTCCAGGAAGGTGACCCTAATTCTGAACGCAGCCGGGAGGACTTCCTGAGCAGAGTGCACAGCGACTTTGCTGGCCCTACAAGTCACCGGGGAAGGGCACCGCTGCCAGCCGCTGAGTCCTCAGATCCCTGCTTTTAATTGCCTCAGCCAGCCTGTCTGTGCAAGAGAAAAGGATCCCCAAGGGCGGCGATCACCTTGCAGGCTTTATAAGTAAGCGCCCCACCTCGCGTTCCTGCCTGTAAAACATAAAGCTCCTCTTTCTCTCACGTTCCTGACCAGTCCTGGCAATTAATGATGGGTTTTTGGAAGCATGAGAGCTCTGCGGTTCAGAGAAGTTAAGTACCCATCCAAAAGTCACACAGCAGAGGTAGGATTTGACCAAGCCTGGCCCCCCGGCCCTGGACTTCCTACTGCAGATGCCTCCACTCCGTAACTCTCCCTTCCTGTGAGTGAGTAGTTGATATTTCAAATCTTAGGCCCTTAACTCTCCATGTCCTTGAGAGGCCCCACCCCGAACTCTACCCTCTACTCTTCCAAACTGCTGACATTCCATTCTGCCCTCCTTTCTCAGGGTTTTCACGACAAATCGCCACACACTGCACTTCAAGGACAGAAATGTACTCAAGATCCAGACGTGGGCAGGGCTGCAGGGAGGGGTCTGCTCCCACCTCTCTCCTGGCTCCTGGTGGGTTTCTGGCCATCTTTGGTCTCCCTTGACCCGACCTTGGCCTTCACATGATGCCCTCCCATGTGCAAACTCCCCCTCTATGAGGACACCCGTCACAGGGGATGACACCCCCGCTACCTCCATTTGACCTCCTCTTAGCTCAGCTGCATCTGCCATGACCCTACCTCAAGTCAGTCACGATCTGAGGGACTGGGGTTAGGATCTCACCTGTGAATTGGGGGCCAGTTCAGCCACAACCCCCTGCACACCATGAGCCCCCCCAGCTCTACATGGGGCACACACACACCCTCCTCCCTCCCCTCCAGCCTCCCAGCCGGCTGAGCGGATTCCCCCCCTCCTCTGCAGCAGAGCATCCTGGGAAGCAGAGACTCTGGTCACATGCCCTGCACACACCCAGCCTGACTTAACCTCTCTGTGCCTTGGTTTCCCCGTCTAAAAACCATCAGTGACAAGAGTGTCTACGCCAGAGGCCATTTCAAGGTTTCAATGCGTTCGTTACACAATTCGGAAATCAGATCAGTGCTTAAAGTATAGCGAGCGCTAAGTGTTTGATCATCGGATTTAATAAAACGGTTTTTGTCCTGCTCCCCCAGTCCCTTGCTGGGGGTTCTGAGTCCCCTTCTTTCTGGCTCCTAAAAGCCCCGTCCAAGGTCACACACATGGCGAGCCCTCCGTGCAGGGGGCTGAGGGAACAGTTTTGCATGGTCCCTGTCACCATCTGCCTGGCCAGATACACCCCCTTTCCACTCCCCAGGCTGCACGGAGCCCCCCACGGAGGCACTAGGGACTCCTCCGCCTGGGGTCAAGCACAGATTCGATCAATCTCCACTTACTCCCTGATTGAATCAATCAAGGGCCTCAGAACCTGGTATTAACAGGCGAGATCTGCACCTGTCTGCCCACGCGCTGCCCACCCTCGTGGAAGGACAACTGGGTTAGCAAGGCACTCGCAGATGGGCCTGCAAAGCCGAGAAGCTACGGGGCCCCAACACTCCCGCAAGCTTCCTGCTAAGCTGCCAACTCCAGAGGTACACGTGTGATCTCCAACACGGATCATGGGAAGAGGGCGGACTCTGAGGTCAGGAGACCTGGGTGGAATCTCCAGGCTGCGCTCAAAGTCCTGTGACCTTGGGCGATGAGTGTATTTCCATAAGGAAGCACCACAAAATGGGTGGCTGAAAACAAATTTTTCCAAGGGCCCAAGTCTGAAATCAAGATGGTGTCTGCAGAGTGGGTTACCTCGGGAGGCTTGGGGGAGAAGCTGCTCCAACCCCCTCTCTTAGCTCCTCCTGACCAAGAACCCTGGCCATCCCTGCCTGGTGGCCCGTGCCTCCAGTCTCTCTGCACACCGCCTTCTTCTCTGTGTAAATGTGTCTCTGTTTCCCATCCCTCTCCTCTCTTAGAATCAGGACCACCCTCACCTATGTGACTCCATCTTAACGGATCACACTGCCAAGACCTTATTTCCAAATTCATATTCACAGGTAGCGGGGCTGGGAGTTGAACATAGTTGTTTGGAGGGTACCCTCTGTGTGTCACCCTGGCTATGTCCCTACATTCTTCTTGTGCAGCGACACCACCTTGCTACAGAGTTTAACAGGAGGGTCCCTTCGAAGTGCTCAGACCAGCAGAGTCCGAAGGAGCCAAGTTGCTCTCTGTCACTGTCTCCGGCTATGACCTGGGTCCTGATGTTCCTGGCAGCTGGCAAAGGCCTCCTTGGGGCCAGAGTTCAAGAACACTTTCTGGAGAGAACTTCTGGGAAGGAGACCCAACTGGCAGCCAAGAGAAAGTCATGTGAGCCCCTAGGTTAGGGCCCTCTGGTTTTGGCTTTTTGCTGTAGTAGCGCTAGATGCAGGCTGATGGGGCAGGAGGGACTAGCTGGTCCCCAAGAAGCCACTGCTGCTGTGAGGGAGTAGAGCCATGAAATTCTGCTCTGGGCTGCCTCTGGCTCTCTCCAACACACACCCTCTCCACAGCCCACGTTCTGCCAGCAATTCTCAGCCAAGGTACTGTGCTGCGAGCAATTGTGAGGTGTATAACCAAGTAATCTGCTGCTAATAATAAAGTGCCAAACGTTGCAAATATATGTACAAGTAGACTCAAGGTTATTCCCATGAAATATCGCTTTCGCTCCCTGCATCCTGATGAGGCTTCGCCAGCAGGAGAGAAAAGCAGGGAAGAAGGCTAAGGCCAGGCTGAAGCGCGTCTGCAGGTGATGAGGGGTATACCATGCCCTCTGGGTCACCCACGGTCGCCCACCTGGCTCTCCGGTGTGGGAGGGACACAGATGCACCAGACTGTGCTAGGGGTGGGGCTGGGCGAGGGGAGGGAGAATGGAGGGCCAATGAGGACCAGGGGAGGTTGGGAATGCAAATTAGAAGGCGGAGACACCTTATCGAGCCGTCCAATCAGCCACGCTGTTGAGTGGGCACCTAGCAGGTACCAGCCAGATGCAAAGGCAGGAGGGAGAGCGTGCCTTGAGGGAGAGCAACGGATTTCTTTCTGGAAACCGTGGTCTTTCTGACCTCAATTCCTGCTACGCTCCCGCACTCGCCAATGGCACGTGTTTTTCCTCATGTCATTAAGAGCCCTAGACCCGCAGAAAGGATGCTTGAGTGAGAAATCTCGGCTTCCTATCTTCCTAGCTGTGCAAATTTGGCAATTTCGAGAACCTTCCTGCACGTGTTTCCTCGTGGTAAAATGGAGATGGTACTATTAATACTAACCCTTAAGGATCACATGGGGATTGGTTAGGGTAAGGCACACACAGGGCTGAGCACCACGTGGGAACAACATGGGTACCAACGAGGCAGCCGTCAACACCGCTGTTTTATTGGCATGACTGTTAGTTCAGATGTGGTGACAGGGTCCCTCTTATTCTACGGGACATAAGCCAGTGTGCCAGGATGCAGTGTTTCTGTACATAACACTTCACTCAGCTACAGATAGAGATGTGGGACACTTTCCCTCTGTTATTTATATGCGGTGGCAAGTGTCAGTATTGGTTACATAGACAGCAATCGGGCTCTTACTCTGTTATTTTTAAGCAAGAGCTCCCAGATGTTATGTGTGTGGTTAGAAGATGTGTGTATTTATTCACAATCCCTGCTGATCCGGCGTGTTTGGGGACACTTGGCTAGTGTCCCCAGCATTGCAGGCAGTAATGCAGACTCCAAAGGTATTGGAAAAGCCGTAAGACATAACCAGAGTCCCCACCGTCCCAGTCTGCCTGGGTCTGGGGCTGTCCGTCATGCAGGACTTTCCACCAAGAACATCTCAGACCAAACAAGATGGATGAGTTCCCTGCATACAACCCACACAGGCAGCCCAATACCACAAGCATAAGAACTTAGCAACACACTCTGGCATCAGGGGTTTGGATTCAAATCACAACTCTTCCACTTACTGGTCCTACAGCCTGGGCAGTGATATAATGGGGCTCATAACAAAAGCCACCTCACTGAGCTAATGAATAGCGAGTGCTTAGAATCCCACCTGGGCCGCAGGAAGCACTCCGTAAACCTTCGCTGTTGTTGCTGGATATCTGCCACCACCGCTAGTGTGTGTTTAAATCTCTTTCTAGATCTACACTCTTATGGATTCCAGTGTATTTATTATAAAATTAAATCCGGGCTGGGGATAGAGTGCAATTCATAGAGCACTTGCCTGTCAAGCACAAAGCCCTGGGTTCAATCTCCAGCACCGCAAAAAAAAATTAAATTAAAATAAACAAAATGAATAAATAAAACACTCTCCTGGTTAGAAAGCCAGTCCCACTAGTCATAACCAGGTGACCACACATAAGCACGTACCTATCTGCCACCCAGGAACAGCTCATGTCCCCTGACGGCTGTCCCCCTTTGGAGACACTGACTTCTACCCGGTTGCGCCATACACACAGGTTCAGAAGTGGAGAGGGACCTCAGGAGATGGAGTCAGGGCTCAGAACCCTGGATCCTGGGCTCTGATCCAGGCCCAAACACCTTGCCGGGTGCATCTGGGCTGTGAGGGCCAAGGGAGGTGCTGATTTGGCCCTTCCCAAAGCAGGCGGCTCCCCTGCCTGTCCTCCCACCTGCCCCAGGGTCAGGGTCAGGGTCAGGGTCGGGTGGGGGCTGGGCAGGGTTAGGCAACTCCCTGCACAGGCTCTGCCTGCAGGGAAGTCACCTCACTGGGCCACAGTGACTGCCATCCACAAAGCGGGCCCAGTAAAGCCTGCCTGGCAGGGCTGCCACGGCTCCAAGGGCACCGGGCAGATGCACCTCCCAGCCTCCGCGGTGGTCAGGTGAGACTCCCGCTGGCCGTCCAGCCTTCCCTAGACCCAGAACTGCTCTGTGGGAGCGTCTCATTGCTGGCGTAGAAAATCGCCTCATTCCTGGGACCACAGGCCGTAATCAGAAAGCCCCGAGGGCCAGGGCTGAGGGGATGTTAATTTTAGGTAATTGTTCTTTTCTTTCTTCCCCTTCTACTTGAAAACCTAGGCTCCCACTTAAAAATGCTTCAAGCATTGAGCTTGAATCCCAGTATGAACTTCAAGTGACAGCTCATAATGCAATTAAAGCAGCTGCTATTATCTCCCATTATTGAATAATAATGTTCATTAATAGCTCTTCTCTTCCTTTGCCATAATATTCCCCTGCTAAAAGTAAACATAAACACCCTGACCCAGGATGAGGAGGAGTTGAACTTGACCACAGAGTGGACAGCAGCAGGAGCAGGTGGAACCTGAAGGCCACCATGCAGTGGGCATGACCAAACCTGCTGATCCAGGATCCCTCACCCACCAGGACACACGGAGACAGCAAGAAAAAAGGCCTGCACGTGTTCTACCTGATGTCACCCTCACCGCATCCCTGCAAAGCAGGTGTCACTACCATGGCTAGCCTTTCCCAGACAAAGATACCAAAGGTCAGAGAGTTTCTCTGACATGCTCAAGTCACACAGCAAGAAAATGTCAGAACCAAGATGCAAATCCTACTTGTCTGATCCCATTACAAGAAGCCAGAACTTTCAAAGGAAGATTTTCTTTACCTCCCTTTGATATGTAGCCCTGATGGTCCAAAAATACCCTTTCCTCCATTTTGCAAATGTGTGTTTCTGTGTACATTTCTTTGTCACAAAACAGGTAATCGTGCATCCCGCCCTCCTCCTCCTCTTCTCCATACCAGCAACCAAGGCAAGGAAGGGGCACCTCTGCCGGATTGCAAAGGACCCTAATCTGTGTCCTGTCCATGGCTGGAGGCCCCTCCGGAGACAGCGAGTTCTCCTGGGGCCCTCTTGGGAGAAGCGCCCAGGGTCCCACAGGCAGCCTTGCTGGGCGGTGTTCTCCCCACCATGCCTCTGGAGCTCGGGCAGCAACTGGCCTCAACTCTGAGGCTGTCTGTCCACATTGGCTCGCTGTCTGCAAATCATCCTTCTGCTGCCCCAGGGCTCTTCCCCTCTGCTTCAGCTCTCTCCTGCTCTCCCACTTTAGAGAGGAGACGCAGAAGGTCAAGGTGAGTACCATCCCGAACCGAGTCCTCAGAGGCCGCCTGGGAGAGTGGCGGCGATTCCAAGCATCAGCTGGCCAGGCCACAGGTGGTTGTTGGGTGGACCCGAGTCTCGATGTCGCCGGGGGGTATTGTGTGGCTGTATCAAGACATTACCATCAGCTGACTGAGCCAAGGAGGCTGCCCTGCGCCAGAGGGGGGACTCACCAACCCAGGAGCAAGAAGCAAGGCTTCCCGGGGAGGAGAAACCCGCCTGCCCTTCTGGCCCTGGCTGTAAGACCGAGGCCTCGGCTCCTCCCTGCGTGTCCAGCGCCAGCCTGCCCGGCAGAGTCCACTCGCAGTGGCCATGGGCACGCACCAGTTCCTCTGCTCCTCTGCAGAGTCCCCGTGGGTGCAGGAAGTACAGGCAGACAGAACCCGAGGGGTGGGGAGGACCAGGGCACTCGGGAGCGGAGCAGAGGACGTGCGGGCGCCCTGCGCGGTCCCCCTGCTAATCCAGGACTCGCAGCACTTGGGCAACCGGCCGCTGCGCTCCGCCCCGCCCTCACCGAGCGATCCCTGCGCCTCCCGCACACCGCTCACGCTGCTGCCCACCAAGGACAGGGCCACCATGGGGGACAGCCAAGGAGCGTCCTTCCCCAAGTCTCTAGACGAAAGTCACCAAAGCCAGAAACCAGGATGCACTTCTTTCAGTGGCAGAGGATAGAAAACCCAACGCGACCTCCCTTCGGTGACAGAGGGCATTTCTTGGTCCACTCGTTCAGGAAGCCCCGGGGAGGCTGGGCTGAGATCAGAGGCACCCACCCACAGAATGGTCCCCACCGCTCCTGGGCGGCAGCCTCCTCAGGCTCCACATGGCAACCCCAGAAGCTTCCAGAACTGCTAGCGGTTCCTTCAGAAAGAGAAATTCTCCTCCAGAGTTCAAAGGCTGGGGACTGAGGTGCAGGTCTGGCTTAGTGTCTTCTCTCTTGCCTGAACTAATTAGGCTGCGACCCGTCTTAGCCCATATTCTGTTGCTAAGCCTGAATACCAAAGACTGGATTACTTATTAAAAATAAAAATGTAGGGCTGGCTGTAGCTCAGTGGTAGAGTTCTTGCCTAGCATGCATAAGGCCCTGGGTTTGTGCTTCAGCACTGCCAAATAAATAGAAATAAAAATATTTATTCAGCTTGTGATTGTGGAGACCGGGAAGTCCAAGGTCAAGGGGCCACATCTGCAGAGGGTCTTCTTGCTGGTGGGGACTCTGCAGAGTTCAGAGGCAGTACAGGGCATCGAGGGCAAAAAGGGCCCACAGGAGTGACCGAGCCCACGGAGGGGAGATCAGCAGAGCAGAGGAAGGGGATTCAGAGAGGGGGTGGGACAGGGAAAGAGGGACTGTGGGCCGGAACTGACACAGTATGCTGAGCACACATACGATCACACCTTCAGGTCTGTCTATAAAGTGCCAATTAGAAAACAATAAACAACCAGAAGGGTAGAGGACAGGGAACAGAGGAGGGAGGAGGGGAGGCAGAGAGGAAGCACTGGGGAAGGAAGTGGAGCAAATTAGATTCCGTCCATGTGTGGTTGTGTCAAACTAAAACCCAGCATTAGGCATGACTATGATGCACTAAAAGAATTTTTTCAAGACAGCCAAATTTTATAACAGGCCTACTCTCAAGTCAACCTGCTAACCCACTAATCTGTCATCCATGGCTAGGCTGGCTGGGCTAACCCATTCACCAGGGCAGATCCCCCACGGCTCAGTCCCCTCCGAGGCCACACCGCCAAACATTAACAACATATAGATTCGGGGATTTGGGGGAACATCCGAGCCAGGCCACCCAGCCTGGGGGAGCCGTGCCATGCTGAATCCCTGCTCCCCCCTGGTTGCTGGTGACTCTGGACAATGTCCTTGACCTCTCTGGACTTCTAGTTTCCCATCTCTGAAAGAAAGGTCATGATTAGTCTCCCCTTAGAGGAGTGAAGGAGGGACCGGCCTTTATCAAATGCCTACCACGGTGACCGTCTCACAGGGACGCCACAGTGACGGCCGGTCAGGCCTGCGTGTGTGACCCACCTGACACCAGACTCCACCCCGCCCAAGTCAGATCAAAGAAGCAGAGGGCACCTGTCTGCCAGGAACGGGCACGCTGTCAGCAGAGAGCAGCGAGCCAGCGTGTCTGCCAGCATGGCCCCGTGACGTGCATGACACAGACTATTTCCTTTCCCATTAAGTGCAAACCCAAGCTTGAAACCACCTTAAATTGGGAAAATAAAATAAACGCCCTAATTACGTGCAAGAATACCGTGAAACAGATCATCCTGTCCAGGGCTGCTGCTCTCATCGTGTGTCCGCCCAGGAAAAATGAAGCCAGTGAGACAGACGGTTAAAATCCACTTCTGACTCCCTCGTTCATTCAGCAGACGGGTAATGAGCCCGGGAGGCGGATCTTCCCTGGCGCTAACGAGCCTCAGGCCTCAGGGTCCCTTTGCAGATGGGCCCCTCCAAGGCCTCTGCCTGATGGGGTATTCGTAATTCTGTCTCGGTGTGTGTAGAGGAAGCCCCGGATGGCACGATCCCCAGGCTCCAGAAAGCCTGGGCTGGCCTCCCCGCTCCGTGGACAGCAGGAAGAGGAGGTGCTGCAGGCGAGGGGTTGAGAAAGGCGGTCCCGTGGTTCGGTCCTGCAAGACGAGTGAGCCCGAGTCCAGCCGGGATGACCAGACCCGGGCGTGTATCAGCCTTTGCCGAGAGGGTGGATCTCAGGTCGTGTTCTTATCACAAAACAATGAACCCATCGGCGGCAGGAAAGCGGGAGTGTGCAAGGCACGGGCTGCGGTCAGGGTCTCCCGGATCCCACTCTCCACGCTCATGGAGCTGGACACGTTAGGTAGGGTTTCTCTGCACATCGGGGGAAACACGACGGCAGCAATGGAGTCTTCAAGGAGCTGCCCTCCTGCTGGGCTTGGATCTGAACTACCCCACAGGCCCCTGGTAGAGGCTTGGTCGTCAGCCTCGAGGGCGACTGGAAGCTGGGGGAGTTAGGTCCCTGGGGAGCCGCACCAGCCCCTCCCAGAGGCTCTGCCACCCCAGGACCCCCCTCTGCCACACCACAATGAGCTGCCTCACCACAGGCCCAAAGCAACAGGACCAGACAACCACGGACTGAAACCTCCCAAATAAACCTTTGCTCCTTATATGTTCGTTGTCCCTGGTATTCGGTCACAGTAACAGAACGCTGACCAAGACAGAGGCAGAGAATGACTGAGCACACAGATCACTTTGTAGGCAAAATACGTGCTTTCTATCCATTTTCCTTCAGTGAACATTCTGCATGGAACACCTCTTAGGTACCAGGCACTGCAAATTCTGGAACGAAAGGGCGAGAAATGACTTTGCTTTCATGGAGCTTACAATCGAAAAAATAAACCCCCCAAATTAGTTTAAGAAGGAGACGGGGTAGGGAAGGACTTTAGAAGGCTGGCTGGAAAAGGCTTCTCTGAAGAGAGGAGCCAGCGTGAACACGGAGACACTGCCGCTGCGTGGAGGTGGAGATGGAGAAACGGGTCTGAGCACAGGGGGCAGCTAATGGTGAGGCCCCAGAAGGAGCGACTTCAGCAACTGGAGGATCAAGAGGACGAAGCCAGATGAGTGACAGGAGCAAGGGGGGACAGGAGCAAGATGAGGTCAGAGACGTGGGAAGGGTCGCAGTTGTGCGGGCTCCGAAGGCCAGGGTAAGGGACCTGGAGCTTGATGTGGGAGCCTGCGGGGCAAGGGAGGGACGTGATGGTCCCGATACTGTCCCTGGATGCCCTGGACAGAGCTGAGCGTTGGGCGGGGACAAAGGCTCCTGAGAGGCCACTGCTCCTACCCTCTGGGTGGACGCTCCAAGGTGGACAGCCTGTCGTGGGGAGAGGCCCTCTGGGTGACCCGCAAGCTCACTCACGGACACCACCTGGCACCACACTCCCCAGGGGCAGCTGGCAACACTGGGCCAGGTGACAGATGCCCCTCGCCACGTGTTCACTCCGGTCCTGAAACACCTACTGCACAACAAGGCCCCGAGGAAACGCTCCAGGGGAGACGAGGTTCTGCAGTGCAGGCTGTACCACCGTGAGTTCGGGAACTCCTGTTTATCGTGGAAGGTTTTTATTTCATCTTCAAACCGGAAGCTTAATTTCGCCGGCTAGAAAGTTCTTGGTTGGCATCCATTTTCTTTCAGAGCTTGAACTATGTTGTTCCAGGACCTCCCAGCGGTGAGGGTCGGGGCTGAGAAATCCGCTGGGATCCAAACTGGTTTTCCCCTATATGCAATTTGTCTTTTTTCTCTCTCCGCTTTTAAGATTTTATCCGTATTCTGTACTTTTAGTCATTCTCCTTATAATGTGCCTGGGTGTGTCTGCTGTAGTTTCGTACACTGGGGGTCCTGTAAGCCTCCTGTACTTGAATTTCCATTTCATTCTTTAGGTTTGGAAGTTTTCTGAAATTATGGCATTGAACAGATTGTGCCTTCCTTTGATCTGTATCTCTGCTCCTTCTATCTAGTGGATGACATCCTTTCATGCTATCCCATAATTCTTGGAAGTTCTGTTCATGGATTCTTACCATCTTCTCTGTGTGGGCAACTTTATTTTCAATATTAAATATTTTTGTCTTCATTGTTTAAGGAAAGCGGTATGGAGATTCCTCAGAAAACTTGGAACGGAACCACCATGTGACCCAGATATCCCACTCCTCAGTTTATACCCAAAGGACTTAAAGTCAGCATAGGACAGTGACCCAGCCACATCAACGTTCATAGCTGCTCAGTTCACAATAGCTAAACTATGGAACCAACCTAGATGCCCTTCAATTGATGAATGGATAAAGAAACTGATATTATATATACATACAATGGAATATTACTCAGCTTTAAAGAAGAATGAAATTATGGTATTTGCTGGTAAATGGATGGAGTTAGAGAATATCATACTAAGTGAGATGAGCCAAACCCACAAAACCAAAGGCTGACTGTTTTCTCTGATATGCAGAAGCTAATTTGCAATAAGGGACAGAGGGGCTGGGGAAGGACAGGGTTACTCTAGGGGGAGAGGGGAGTAAAGGGAGGGGAAGGAGTATGGGGTAGGAAGGACAGTAGAGTGAAGCAGACATTATCACCTCATGTGCATGTACGACTGCATGACCCATGTGATCCTGCAACATGTACAATCAGAAAAATGAGATTACACTCCATTTATGTATGATCTATCAAAATGCATAGATGCATTCTACTGTCATGTACAACTAATTAGAACACATAAAATTTTAAAAATTTTTTAAGAGGACAGAGAAACTGCATTTCACTAGACACTTTGTATCTATGACTTTAAAATAATATATCATACATTAGATTTTTTTCACAAAACTTTAAAGTTATTTTTAACTCCTAAAAACAATTAGTCAAGTGATTTCAAAATACAGTGTAAGATGTACACTAACCCGGTAAGTCCCAAGTTTTCAATTCTGTGAATATTTCAATGAAATTGCCACAGGTTTTTTCAAGTAGGATGGGAATCATAATCCAGAGCTCACATAGGCTGTTACAGTAATGTGTGGCACACAGTGTGGAATGTAGTTAAGGTTTTTGTAAGCGTCCCACATCTGGGACAGTGGGACAAAATGGGTTAAAGGACAAAGCAGAAGGCAGAAAAAGGCTGACACTAATTCCATCAACCAGGTATTGGCGATAGTGTCACTTCTGGTGAGTATTATGGGATAAAGCAAATGAGTAACTGAGTTGGTGTTTGGGGGAAATCAGAAATTTTGTTATCTTTTATTCTTTATTTCTGATTAGCGTGTATCAAATATCTATACAGTTTAGTGTGATATTTTCACACAGCATGCACTGATGAAATCCAACCTCCTGACATACACATATGCCCTTGTGAATCTCTAGTTATCATTACTCCACTTTCAGGTCAACTTGGCTTAGTTTCCACACAAGAGAACACATGGTATTTGTCTCTCAGTGCCTGACTCATTTCACTTAACATAATGTCCTCTGATTCCATTCATTTTGCTTCGGGTAACAGGATTTCATTCTTCTTCAGGGCTGAATAATATTCCATTGTGCATAGGTGACACAGTCTCTTTAGGCTAGCACCTAGATGGAGTCCATATCTCAGCTATTGTGAACAGTGCTGTAATAAATGTGACCATGCAGGCCCCTCTTTGGTATGTCAATTTCATTTCCTTTGGATACATGCCCAGAGTGAAACAGCTGGACCATATCAGAGGTCTATTTTTAGCTTTCAAGAACCTTCTGTACTGTTCTCCACAGTGCCTGCACTAATTTCCATTCCCTCCAAGAGTGTAGGAGGATTCCTTCTCCTCCACACCCTTGCCAGCACTGAAATGAGAAATTTGGGAACAAAACAAAGAAGGAACTAATATAAGACGGAAAACCTGCTGGCCCTGAATCTGAATCAGAAGGCTCAGTGCAAACTCAGCATGTATCTCAGCATGAAAGACGTCACTGGTTTAGACGATAAGAGGACTAGACACGAGGTCCCCCGGGGTCCATTAGCACCTCGACCCCCAGACTGTGGGCTCTACCTGCATCTGCACCTGGAGACACGGGGGGCCTCTGGAGACACGGCTGGTTCCAGGACTGGAGAGAGGGCTGAGGGAAGCAGAGAGGAGGGAAAGGAAGTTCCGAGTAGAGCGCAGGAGGAAAGCCAAGAGCGCCAGGTGTCCCCAGGGGAGGCGTGGCAGCTGTGTTGATGCCACCAGGGTGAGCAGTAAAACCACGGAGCGCTGACCACGGGGCTCGGCCACTGGGATCCCAGAGGAGCGCGGGAGGCTCCCAGAGCGGTGGCAAGAGGGCTCCAGCAGAACCAAAAAGACGGCTCTGGGGACTTCTTCAGTGAAGTAAAAACCTAACACGGCCAAGGAAAGAGACGCGAATCCCTCCATCTGCACGGCCACCGCCGAGAGGAACCTGGCATTGAGAGGAGTAAGCGGGAAAGACACGCGCTCTTCCGCCCGCAGGTGCCGCTTCTGCACCTGGTGACAGTCAAGCAGGAGAGTCGTCCCGGCTCCCCTGACCCAGGAGAGGCACCAGGTGAGGGAAGGCGGATCCTCCCTCAGAGGCACTAGGGGTGGTCCAGCCTCGGACACTGAGACGGGACGCTGCAGGAAAGCCAAGTGGCCCTCAACCAGGGCTTTCCAACCGTCCGGGGACCCCCGTGGGGCTTCCCGCGGGCCTCGCGCCCCCACCAGCTCCAGGACCTGGCGAGTCCGTGACGCTCGCTCTGGACGAGGGGCCCCGGGTCCCCTCGCTGCGGTGCTTCCCGGGTCTCGCTCTCCTCTGGCGTCTCCTCTATTCTGTCTGCCACCATGTCCCCCCCTTTTTTTGCTGCCAGGAGTAGCCACAGAAAAACGAGCACGGAGGACCCTTTGTGGACACCGCCAGCTGCACAGGCCAGCCCGGCCCTTCTGCAGACGTCAGCCCCCGAACACTGCGACACGAGCCCGGAACACAGCTGTGCTTCTTCCTATCGGCTCACGGAAATGGGGAGGGAAGGCCACCAGTTCCCCACCATGACCTCGAGGAACAGCCACCACGTGCAGCTGGAGAAACACTGGCTAGACACAAAAGGAACTTACCGGTTACAGCATCTAAGAGCTAAATCTCCCGCAGATGCTGTTTGAAGGACAGATACCTGAATGATGCCTTCTGTGTGCCCAGCACCACTCTGAGCACCAGACAAGGACACCGTCGTCTCAAGAACCCTGTGAAGAACACGCCGTTGGTACCGGCAGAGGTGGGAGCGCAGACAGGGAAGCGACGGGCTCAAGGTCAAACGGCGGGCACACGCGGGAGATGCGGTGCGCTGTGAAAGCCCTTGATGTGGACTGCATGCTGGTGAGCCCCAGAAATCCAGAGGCCGAGACCTCCGTCCCCAGCGTGGGGCGATATCTGGAGGTAATTAGGTCGTGAGGGTGGAGCCGCCACCTGGCATCAGTGCCCTTGTAAGAGACACCGAGGGTCTTCCCTTCCTCCCTCTCTCCCCCTCAGGGGTGAGCAGTCATCCCTTGGTGCCAAGGGAACTGGTTCCGGGGCCCCCGGGAGAGGATGCTCGAGTCCTCAGGGAAAACGGTGCCATCTGTGCACCACCCTGGGCCCCTGCTCCCGTGACTTTAAACCATCTCTGGACGTCGTCACACCTGATGGAACTTAATGCCACGTGCATGGAGATCATCCCAGGGAAAAGCCTGTGCGCGTTCAGTACAGGCGCCATTACTTTTCCAAATATTCTGCATCTGCCGTTGGCTGAACCCACTCACGTGGAACCTCTGCACAGGGAAGGAGGGGCCATCCACAAGCAGGAAGCGCCCTCACCAAGAGCCCAGCCATGCTGGCCCCTGGGTCTCACCAGGCAGGTTCCGGACCCCGAGGAGTCGGGGTTTGTCGACACCCTCGCGGGGCTTCACCCCATGGTGCTCATGTCCCCGGGAGTGCCCCACCCATGGGGGCTCACGGGAGCAGCGGCCGCCCCCACGTGGGGTGCCGGCTTCTTATGAGCACAAGGGAGCACCTGTGGGGTCCTGCCCAGTGCTTCCAAGGGGTTAGGGTGGTATTAGTCAGCTCTTCATCGCTGTGACCAAAACACCTGACAAGAGCCACTTAGAGGAGGAGAAGTTTATTTGGGGCTCATGGTTTCAGAAGTCTCAGTTCAGAGCTGGCAATTCCACTGCCCTACAGCCCAAGGTGAGGCAGGACAGCACGGGGGAGGGCCCAGCGGCTCAGCTCACGAGGGGTCCGGAAGGACAGTAGGGTGGTGAGAGGCCACCTTCCAGGGCATGTCCCCAGCGACCCACCTCCTCCGGCCATGCCCCACCTGCCTGCAGTCACCTCTCAGTCATTCAGAGGAGGATGGACTGATTAGGTCGCAGCTCTCGCAGTCCAATCATTTCACCTCTGGAACATTCCTGCATTAACACAGGAGCTTTGGGGGACACCTGATGAAGCTAGAATTGGGGACAGGTGGTTAGTGTAGAAATAGGGGATTGGTCAGATTGAGGAAATGGAGGCCATAAAGCCATCTGCCTCTGGAAGTTGGAGACTGCCCCTGGAAGAATGAAATGTCACCAAATTTACCTGCCTTTATCAAGGACTGCAAACAAGGGGCTGCTAATTAATGCCCCCTGGGCCCTTATCTGCCTGAATCACCTTGGCCCTCCTCCTGCCCATGGTTTCTCACTTAATGCAAAACCAGGCCTAGTCACCTAGGCAGGAAGGAGAGATAAGGGGGAGAGAGAACTGGAGAACAAAATAGAATTTAACCTATAAAAGATGTAGGGTGCGCTCACTTCTGGGGACTTTAGAACATCAGCCACGGCCCCCTTCTTCCTGCCGGGAGAAGTCTGTATTATTACCTTTAAATAAAACCTGCTTAATCTCCTTGCCTTGGCTGCTTCTCTACTGTTCAGTCTTCAACATTAGAAGGAGCAGAACCCGTCACCGGTAAACGGCGGTATCACTGATACCCAAGCCACAGCAAGGATTTCGGGCAAGATGAAATCCCGTTCCAGAGAGTTGGTAGAAGCAGGCACTGGGAAGGGATGAGTTACCATGAGGATCAGGACACCTTTTATACCAGGTTTATAGCTATTCAGATTAACCCTTGCTTTGCTGGAAAACTGAAGGGTAAAAATAAAACAAAAAAAAAAAAAAAAGAAAAAACATTGTCCAGGATGTCACTGACTTTTCTGCAATTGATTAGTGATGACTGTACAGAGCATTGTGTAAAAATCGACTAGTGATGCCTTCCATGGGTAGAGGCCTAGAGACCTCAGCATGGTGCTACTTATTTGCCAATTCTCTTTAGACTCGGAATCATTGCTTGGGTACCAGAGGGAGGTAGCACGGACCTGGGACACCTGGGGGCAGGGGAGAGCGGGGAAAGCAGGGTCAAGTTGGCTAGAACCCAGCAGAGAGGAAAACCATGGTAAGAGCTTCTATGGTCCCTTAGTGCCTCTGGCTGAAAGTCAGAGAAGATCTATTTCCCTAAGAGCCTTGTTCACATCCATGATGTGCTAAAAAGAAATCATTCATTAAAACCAGGGCCTCTGAGGAGCTTGACTGAGACCCTTACCCTGCCAATTCCAGGTCCTGTCGGAGGGAGGAAAACTCCCAGAACCCACCAGGCTCCCTCCCTACGGCGGCCCGTTGGAGCAGCTGGGAAATTTTCCCAAGCTCTTTATTTTAAAAATTTTCATCCTCTGGAAAAGTCAAAATAATACAATAAAATATCCAGATTTCCCCATTGTTAGCGCTTGGCCATATTTGCTCCTCTCCATTTTCTCTTCACCAAATTGTTTAAAAGTAACTTAAAGCATCATGATATTTCATCTCTGAATTCTTCAGCGTATACTTCCTAAGAACAAATCCATTCCCCGACAGGATCTGCTGTGCACGAGCAATGATCCACCCGGGAAGTCCGACATGACCGCACTGTCCTTGTGCAGTCTGTCACATCGTCCTGCCTGTCCCTGCATGACCTCCAGGCCACCTGCCTCTTCCAGGATCCAGGGTCGCCTGTCTCCCTCAGCCGTCCACCTCCAGGCTTCCTTTCATCCAGAGCAGCCCGCTGCCTTCTGTTAACCTCCACCTTAGTGATATTTTGGGGGGGCCCGGCTGGTGGGCACACAGAGGAAGTCCCGGGTCGCAGAAGCACCCCATCTTTCTGAAAGAAGTTCGCCTCCTCCAAAAGGCTCGACCCTCCAGCTTCCTCTGTAACAGAACCGGCTCCCCCGTCTGCCGAGATGGCCAGGGCTCAGCAGCTCCCTCCACGTGGCAGCTGGATCCCCACTCAGAGCAGGCCTCCCGGGCACCCGCTCTCCTCCTGGGTTCCCTCACTAAGCGCGGGCGCCAAGGGCAAGGGAAGTCCCGGGAGCTCCGTTCAAAGTCAGGTCAAGGTCATCTGGCTGCCTGCTGCCCGCTGCCCGCCCAAAAAGGTGGGCCTCAGGTTGGGGCCGCGGATAACAGCCTGACACCTTTCCGAAGTGACCTTCTTGCCGCTTTGTTCATTCCAGGGACTCTTCTTCACAGGTGACAGCTTTGCCCTGTAATTGCTGAGGGGTTTGATTCTGCACGGCTGCTTGCTGTTCAGAATGATTTACCTTGGTTCATAAACACGCGCATCGCAGGGACTTCGGGTGGCGGAGGTAAGCTGCGACCCGCGCCACCCGGCCTCCACACAGACTCACGCTTTTAATTAGGTCGGGACCCCTGTGGGGCCGTTCAGATCACCTTCCTCGTTTTGGCCATAGCCGCACTTACTCAGTATTTTACTTTATATTAAATGTATTTTTTGACCTAAATAAATAGCTTTTCCCACAAAACCAGTTATCACCGTGAATGAAAAATTGGCATTGTTTTCCATAACCAGCTATAAAAATAAATACAATGGATGCACACCTGTAATCCCAGTGACTAGGGAGGCTGATCCCAAGTTCAAGGCCAGCCTCAGCTACTCAGCAAGACCCTAAATTGTCTCAAAATAAAAAATAAAAAAAGGCTGAGGATGTGGCTCAGTGGTTAAGTAACCGTGGGTTTAATCCCTAATATCAAATAATAATTCTTGCAATAAATAAATAGAATAAAAACCTAGATATGTGCAGAAGGTTCTGAGTCTGAGGCCTACTCATTCCCCACCACCCCCTTTATTTTTATTTTTTGCAGGGGGCGCAGTGATTGGGGATTTAACTCAGGGCTACTTTACCACTGAGCCACATCCCTAGCCCTTTTTATTTTTTATTTTTTTATTTCTTTAAGTTTGTTTTTTTTTTTTGGGGGGGGGGGAGCCTTGCTAAGTTGTTGAGGCCGGCCTTGAACTTGTGATCCTCCTACCTCAGCCTCCTGAGCTGCTGGGATTACAGGCATATGCCACCACACCCGGCTCACCCCTCTTCAAATAGGAAATCACCAAGAGCAAACCACAGACTCCAAATGAAGACTTGGAGAAATCGGAGGAAGAGGAGGAAATTGAGAGGGACTGATTTCCCACCACGGCATTCCTCGTTATTTCAGCCGGCTTCCATGACCACCGAGAATGAATGGTCTCAGGTGCCCACAAGCGGGCATGCGCTCTGCACCTTGGGATTCTCTGGATTCTCTCCATGTCTCGATTCCCCCAGCTTTTCAGTATTCTGCTCAGAGGTCAATCGCTACCTTAGGTGGCGCGTCACTGTTGGTCATTGTGCCGTGCCAACCGACAGCAAGAGCTTGGTGTGGGCCATGGCTGTCCCCCACCCACAGTTCCAGTGTCAGTCTCCGCAGTCTCAGTGACCTGCCATCAATCGCAGTTCGAAATGTTCTTTAATGGAAAATCCCAGAAATGATTCATAAGTTTTAAATGACTTTCATCACCATGCATTGTTGTGATTGTTCTCTTTATTGGTAGTTATCGTTGTTAGCCTCTTCCTGTGCCTAACTTGTCAATCCACCTTCACCACAGGTGTGTGCCTACAGGAAAAGTCACCCTGAACACAGGGTTTGGTAGGATGGGTAGTCTCAGGCTGCCCCCGGGGGACTTGGAACACATCCCCTGCAGCTGAAGAGGGACTGATGCATATGGAAATTGCCATTTTTGCTGGTGGAAAATGGCCGGATGTCAGCAGCTTCACATGATGTAGCCTAAGAGCAGGGAAGGAGGGACCGAGGAGGAGGGAGGAGGAGGGAGGGAGGAAGGGACCAAGGAGGAGAGAGGAGGAGGAGGGAGGGAGGAAGGGACCAAGAGGAGGGAGGGAGGAAGGGACCAAGGAGGAGGGAGGGAGGAAGGGACCAAGGAGGAGGGAGGGAGGAAGGGACCAAGAGGAGGGAGGGAGGAAGGGACCAAGGAGGAGGGAGGGAGGAAGGGACCAAGGAGGAGGGAGGGAGGAAGGGACCAAGAGGAGGGAGGGAGGAAGGGACCAAGGAGGAGGGAGGAGGAGGAGGGAGGGAGGAAGGGACCAAGGAGGAGGGAGGGAGGAAGGGACCAAGAGGAGGGAGGAAGGAAGGGACCAAGGAGGAGGGAGGAGGAAGGGACCAAGGAGGAGGGAGGAGGAGGAGGGAGGGAGGAAGGGACCAAGGAGGAGGGAGGAGGGGGAGGGGGAAGGGTGAGGAACCAGAGGCGTGACCCTGGACAGGCTGCCTCGCCTCTTGGCCACAACGTCCCCGTCTTTATCAAGGAGAAGGAGCAGCTGTCGAAGGGCTGCCGGGAGACCCGGAAAAGCAGGTGAATGCGCCATGGTCGCCATGATGGCTGCTGTCACCTGTGGGAGGATTCGCCTCCTCCTTTTTGGCTCTAGAAACTATCCCTGCGTCAGCCATTTCACCGTCTGGGCAAGCGACCCAAGAGGCGACTAGAGATTTGTCCACAGGGAGGAGGAAGATTCCAGGAGGCCCCGGAGATGACCGCCCTGGAGTCGCAAACTGCCGCAGGGGCCTGCACTCTGCCCTGGACGGTGCTTGCCCACAGCGGGGACGCTCCTTTGGTCTTGGGGAAGGACCTGGTCCCGTGGGCATTGGTAAATGTCGGCTCAGCCGAGCTACAGGCCGGAGCAGGGGCACATCACGAACCACCACCTCAGAGCCCCTGAAGGGCGGTCAGGGAGAAAGGGACACAGACCCATTCAGCCCAGAAGGATGGATGAGGACCGCAGGCCAGGCCTTCCAGGGAACCAACGTGGACTCTACAGAAAGAGCAAGGGGGTCAAAGCTCCCGTCGACTGACTTCTGTGATGCACTCTTCATGGACACGTGCAAGTGAAGACCCCTGGCCTCCCAGTGAGCGCGTGCCCGATGGAGAAGGGACGTGGGCACAGCCAACACATAGACCCACTCCATCCACCTCGGCAGCCCCGAGCCACGCGCGATTGCCAAGCGCCCGAGTGGCCAGTCTCCACTGCACCGAGCCACACGCATGAGAAATGCAGCAGAATGCAGAGAAAAGAGGGTCTGAGACTCTCGTTAGTGGTTTTGAGACATGCTGACATGACGATTTCTTGGATGAATTACCTTAAACGAAATATATCATAAAGGATGCTCTCACCTCAGCAAAGGTGAGACAGAAGATCCAGCTCAGGCTTTCCAACAAAACCAGTGGGTGCAGGATTACAGGCAGCATACAGAAGGTGCTAAGCTGTGTACAGAAGGTGCTAAAGACTGGGTGGACACGGTCCTCGACTTCTGTTTCTCTATTTCTTTTTCTATGTCAAAATCATCTCATGTAAATCTTGGGATGATCATTCAAGTAAGAACCGAAATCGAGTCCATAAGGGAAAATTAGCAAAATACGTCCCTATTTTTCATTTGGGGTTTAACTAAATAAATAAATAGTGATAACAGGAAAAATTTATTTCACCTATTTCTTTTTACCTTTTTAAAACATTCACTAGAAATTTTTTAAACTGCAGAAGCCCAGGCCCCTCGCTCTCTCTCCAAAATAGTGGCCCAAGTCCCCTGACCGAGTCCACAGAGATGGGAAAAGGAAAAGGAAGGGAAATGCCCTAGAAATCCACTTCCCAGCCCCACCCCCGCCCCCAGTCACTGCTGCGTCCCTATCGTCCCTGTCGACACAATCCCTTCAAGAAGAGCAAATTCAAGGGTCACCACGGCCAGGGCCGGTCCAGCCCTGCGGGTTTATTTGTGAGAGTGGGTTTTTTTTTCCCCTTTTGGATTGAGATTTCACAATTCACCAAATATGAATGTTTTCACCTTGAAGGAACCACTCGGTGGCTTCCAGGACACGCTGGGTGGTGCAGCCTGGCCTCTACCGAGCTCCACACACTTTCACCGCCCCCAAGAGAGACCCCGCCCGGCGTGTCCCCCAACCCACGACCCATGCACCTTGGGCCTGGCGCCGTCCGCGGTCATCGCCCTGGCGAGGTCTCCACGCTGCCCTCTGTCACAGAGGAGCAGCGGACCACTCAAAGGCGTGTCCCGTTTTATGTATCCGTGTGTCAATCCGACATCTGGGTCGATTCCTCTGCCACCAAGTGGCGTGTTCAGAACCCAGCGCCACTCTGTTCACCTGCCCCGCACGGCGTCTCAGGCAGAGCGAAGGAGTCGCTGCAGAGCACACGGCCCTGCACGGAAAACGCCTGGGGTGCCCGCCTGGCCTGCCCAACGCCTCCACTCTGCTTAGAGGGAGGAGCCGAGCCCAGAGCCACCTGCCTTCCCGCAGAGAAGCTGTGTCCCCTTGCTTCCTCCCGTTCCAAACAGCCACAGCTTCCAGGTACCCACGCAAGGACTCGACGCCCCACCCCACCTTCCACGCCCATCCAGCTGGCTCTCTCTGCCTCCTCCCTCCACCCCGGGGCCCCCAGACCTAGCTTCCCCTTCGTCTCCCTAGGGTCAGGCTCTCCTAAGTTCCCCTAGCTCCCGGGCCTAACCCACCCTCCCTATGCTGCAGCCAGAGGGTTTTCAAAAACGAAATGTAATATCACGATTTTTCCTAAAACCACCCGTGAGCCTTCCTTGTCCCTGAGATGATGTCACAACTGCCTAACGTGGCTTTAAGCCCCGAGTGAGGGGCTGGGCAGAGCCCGGTGCTCTGGCGTTGGCCGAGCATGCACGAGGCCCTGGGCTCCATTTCCAGGCTGGGTGGCGAGCCCCTGAAAGATGTGGTTACCATGGGGGGTGGGGAGGGCTCAGTCTCCTCCTTCCCAGGACAGGACACCCACCAAGAGAGGAAGGAGCTGGACAGAGGCCAAGGTGCAGACGGAGCTGCCCGGATGGCAGCTTAGATGTGAAGCAGTCGCTTCTTCCCACTTTCTTCTGTGAGACAGACCTCTGGGGCGGGAAGAAGGGGTCAGAGATGGGGTGGAGACAACTTCCCACCCCAGTAGAGGGCTGGGATTGGGCAGGGTGAGGAGGAGAACCTGGATCCTCCATAGGAAAAACCTGAGCAAAGAGCACTGTGAGAAGCTGGAGCCATTTTGCAAAACCTCCCACCACTGAGAGCCCCAGAGGGTGAGTAAGGTAGCATTTTTAAACCCATCTGGGCTCAAATCCTGGCTTTGCCACCTCGTAGCTGTGTGACCCCAGACACCTTACCCAACCTCTCTGTACTTCAAGTCCCCCATCTGCCAAGAGATGGTGACTGATGGACACGCCTCTCAGTTTCCTATACGGTTAAATACGCGCCTAACCCTGTGAAGGTCAGCAACACCGCAACCCCAGGTAGAGCTGGAATCAGGTTCATAGAAAAGGAATAAAACCCCCTCCAAATCCGATATGGTATTAATTTCCTGCAGCTGCTATAACAAATTGCCAGAAACTGGGTGGATCACAACACGAACTGATTGTCTCAGTTCTGAGACCTGAAGTCTTGGAGCAAAGGTGTCACCGCAGGGCTGGTTCCCCCTAGAGCTCGCAGGGAGACTGCCACAACCCCCGGCGTTCCCTGACTTACGGGTGCACCACTGCAGTCTCTGTGGCCATTGTTACACGTGTCTTCTCTTCTTTAAGGACGCCATCGTTGGATTTAGATGCCACCCCGGTGATCCAGGATGATCCCATCTCAAGATCCTTCATTTAGGGCCGGGGATGCAGATCAATGGCAGAGCACTTGCCTAGCACATGCCAAGCCCTGGGTTCGATCCCCAGCACCAGAAAACGCCATCCCTAATTTAATTACGTCTGCAAAGACCCTTTTTCCAAGTAAGGTCCCATTCGCTGGTCCTGGAGGGACATTTAGCACCCCACGGATGACCCACAGAATCACCACGGCAGGGGCGCGCACTGATGCAGGGTCTGGCAAGTCCAAACCTGCACAAGGCCTTTTCCACCCATTAGCTCATTTATCCCACTCCAGTTTGCTCCATCTCTGCGTGTGAGAGTGTGGCCATCATCCACCCAGCCCTAAGTGCCTGGAGAACAATGACGTGAATTAATAAATGGCCCCATCTGCAAGCAGGAGCCTGGAGCCCCCCACCGCCAGCCATTCTCCTTTGATGATTCATAATCTGATCACTTTAAAGGATGTAAGTATTAGCGCTGATTCAAAAGAGGCATCCCTTTCATCTCCAAGACTCTCCTTCTGCCGGGGAATGGTTTTCCGGAGGTGAGCTGCGGTTTGTTAATTAACGATGCGGGAGTGGAGTTTGCCACTGGGGTGGGGGTGGGGCGGGGGAAAACAAGTTTAAAAAGAACAGAAACGTTTCCAGGTCTGAGGATTTTCAGTCATGCTCAGTACAAGTAGAAGCGAGAGTAATTAAATAATATCAGTGGCAAAAATAATGGCCATGGTTTTGATTTTGCCTTTAACTGACACATGGTGTGTGCGGGTCCCAGAACAGGACACGGTGCTTCAAGACCACTCCTATGAGGCCACTGGGTCAGTGGAGTCCACGGCTGAGGATGAGCCCACAGCGCTGGCCTCTCTGCACCTGGCCGACTTCCTCAACCTACTGTCAAGGGTCACCCACGTCACTGCAGAGGACAGAGTCCATCCTTTTGATGGCACTTATCTATTGAGCACTTGGGAAGCGCCAGGAAGTCTGAGCACTGTGCAGCCTTTGCATCTCAATCCACGACAAACCCAGTGATGAGCACTACAGTGACTCTCCCCTCTACAGATGCAGAAGCCGAGACTCAGGGGATACGTGATTCACTTAGTTAGAGAATTAGCGAGGGCAGGACTGGAATCTGAATCCAGGGAGTCTGGCTGCAGGAATATTTTCCTAACCGCCCTGCCGTTCTGCAGCAGAATGCCAGGCAAGTTCTAAACCCTCATGCGAGGAAGAAACAGCTGAGGATCAAAACGACTCTAGAAGGCCGCGCGTAGCTGGAAAGCAGCGGTTTTGTAAGTACGCCTGCAGAGTCACTTCTGAGGTCTGAGCGAACTAGGGGTCCTGATCCGGGAATGATTTTCAGCCCCCCACCGGGGGCACCTGGCAATGCCTGCAGAACGTTTTTGTTTGTTCCAATTGGGAGAGGCGGGGAATTGACTGGCATCTAGTGGAAGAGCACAGAGACGCTGCTAAAAATCCTACAGTGCACAGGACAGTTCCCAAGCCAGAGAACAAACGGCCAAGGTGTGGGAAGTGCCAAGACTGAAAACCCTAGAGAGACTGAAACCTTGGAAGAAGAAAAGCAGAGTCTGTGTGCCGTGTGGGGAGGAGGTGGCCATCAGACCACCAAGGCCGGGGGAGGTGGCGGGGAGGGCGCCAGAGGACACCCGCTTGCCTACACAACTGGCTCCTTCCCGGGACAGGACGGCAGGTGGCCCCAGCACCCCTCCTGCCCTCGTCCACAATGAAGAGCCTCGGTCTCTAACTAGGCCCACGGCCGCCAGCATCGAAGACCACATTCCCGCCTCCTGGGACCCCACGTGGCCATGCGAGTCCATTCCGGCCAATGGAATGAATGGGCATGTGTCACAGCTGCCAGGACGGTGACAGCTGCTGCCAGGGAAGCAGGGCAGGCAGAGATGTGCATCCCTGCTCCTGCCACGGAGCCCACGGAAAACCCCAACACAGCGCAGAGGGAGCCCCAGCAGTCTCCGGAAGGTGGAGAGGAGGTGGGCCGGCGGGGATTCTTGGGACCCAGCGAGGAGCACAGGACTGGTTTTCTGTTCCTCCCAGATTTGGAGCTCAAGAAACACCAGTGGGCACTGCCCAGAACCAAAGGAGAGCCCAGCACACGCCTGGTCTCTGCAGCCACAGGACCAGGAGAGGGGCGGCCTAGCAAGACAAAGTTCTGGACATCGCTACTCGACTGGACATGCTGGACAGCTCCCGAGACCACACGGAGCGGAGGACGCAGGGGTGCAGCGAGGCTCCGAGCTGTGACCGACGTGCACCGGGGCCTTGGTGGACCGAGCGGGTCCTCCCACACCTGTCCCGACGAGCCCTGTCACCTTGAACAAATCTCCCGCGGCCTCTGCACCTCGGCTCCGTCGTCGGCGAGACCGGGCTGCACACCTTGGGCACCAGCCTCGCGGGCGGTGCCTGTGAAGGAACTGACCCGGCGCTGCCAACACAGGGACCAGGCGAGTCCCACACGTGAATTTACGTCTGTCCCGTGGCCACATGTTCAAAACTGAAAACCTGTGAAATTCATCTTAATAAAATATTCCGCAGGGCTGGGGCTGGGGCTCAGTGGTGGGGCACTTGCCTAGCCTGCACGAGGCACTGGGTTCGAGTTTCAGCACCGCAGATAAGTAAATAAATAAAATAAAATAAAGGTCTGCCCAGTCCGGGAGAGGGAGGTCTCTGCCAACAAGGTTCCCCAAAGGTATAAAATAATATTCCGCAGAGCCCAGCGTGCACCAAAGTGTCCCATTTCGACCTGCAATCGATGCTTTAGATTCTTACTGGGCTAGTGCACATTCTGGCTTTTCTACGACGTCTTCGAAAGCAGCCTGGCGTTGGAGCCCCCAGCCCGCCTCACCTGGACTCACCTGTTTAAGGCTGGGGCCGTGTGCAGCAGGTGGACGCCACACTGGATGGCGCCTCCACAGTGGTGCTGGGCACACACGGCTTCCTCCACCCCAGGTGCTGGTGTCCCCAGAGCGGAAGGATCACAGGCAACGCCAGCAAGAGCTCACAGCCTGGGAGACGGCAAAGGCCAGGGAGCCTCTGGGGCCACCGCGGAGGGACGTTCTGCACACAGCAAGCTGGTCCCCTGGAGTAGGGGAGAGGCCAGAGAGCTCCTGGAGAGGGTGACACCAAGTTTGAGTGTCACCTGGTGTTAGGAGCTGGACTGTGTCCTCTCTAAATTCACTTTAAAGCTCTAACTCCCCACAGGGGTTAGACGAGGCCACGGAGCCGGGGTCCTGATCACACAGGTCTAGAGGCCCCAAGGAGGATCGCGGGCGGCGGGCACGCACATGCGCAGAGCGAAGACGCGGCAAGAAGGTGGCCGTCCACGAGGCGGGAGAGAAGCCTCACCAGACACTAGCCCAACGGCACTCTGACCTTGGACTTCCAGCCTCTAGCACTGTGGGACAGTGACCCTCTGTGGTTTAGGGCGCCTGTCCGTGGGATTTTATTACAGCGCCCTGTGCTGCCCACGGGGGTGTCAAGGAATTCTAGGCAGACCCAGGAGCACGTGCAAAGGCCCGGAGTTGAGAGAGAGCCTGGTGCATTCTGGGATTCACTGAACTCGAGAGCTCATCTGCTGGAGGCGGAGGGGCGGCGAGAGCTCCAGCCTGTTTCCACCGCCCGCATGAAAAGTTTTGTTTTTTCTTAAGTAGGCCCCCTCTCAAAGTCCACGTGTATGTGCAACACCTTAAAGCCAGCTGACCCCGGAACCTGTCCTTCCCAAGGCTGACGGACAACACTGTGACATCCGCTGGCGTGTAAGCGCTGAGGAGTGACTTTTTTTTTTTTTTTTTTTTTTTTCCTTTCATGAGAAGGGAGCCAATAGGCACAGTGCCCTGGTAGTGCCAGAGAGGCAGTGTGCGTATTCGACTTGAGGAGCTTTGGGCCAGACCGCCGAGGTCTGGCCTCTGTCACTCTCCAGCTGTGCAACCCTGGGCAAGTCACTCGACCTCTCTGTGCCTCAGGTTTCCCACGTATAAAAAGGGGATGCTGGTAGCACCTGACCCGCAGAGTTGCGACAAAGGCGGGTCAGTGCATCTCAGGGACTCGGGGAGAAGCGAGCTCGGAGCAGCACTCAGGAGGTGAAGCTGGAGCCACCGCTGGGCCCGCGTGTCCCCAGGGCTGCCTGCTTTCCGCTGCCCCATCACAGGATCCACGAACTGAGCGGCTTCGAGCCACACAAGCCCGTCTGGGCCGTCCCTGCGGCTCAGCGGCCCAGAGGGACACGGCCGACTTCGCTGCGGGTCTCACCAGGCGCACGTCTAGGCACCGGCAGAGCCGCGTTCGCCTGGGAGGCGGAGGAAGTCCCCCTCCGAGCTCACTGGGTTGCAGCACTGGCTGCGGTGGGCGGGGCGGCTTCGGCCTGGGATCCCGGGATAGCTCTGCGTCCCGGTGACCACCGCGCGACGAGACCGGGGGAGGTCGCTGGGCTGTCCCGCCGCTGGGCACTGAGCATCTGTCGCCTCTGAGGACACCGTCCCCGTCCCTCTCACCGTCTCCGCGGCCAGAGCTCCCGTTACGTGCTCAGCCAAGAAAACCACCGAAGGCTCGGGTCCCAGGGACTTTTTCCCTCCTAAAACATTTCTGGTGCCACAGAAAATATGTGGACATCGCTCACACTTCAGCTCTGCAAGCGCCTTGTTCACTGCATCTGCCACAGAGGACGTGGGAATTAGGTATAAGGAGCGGATCTGGAAGGCAGGGCTGGAGGACCGTGGGGCAGGGTGGTTAGAGCATGACCAGAGTGCAGATCCCAGCCGTGCTGTCTGACCTCAGGAAAGCCACTTGGCCTCTCTGTGCCTCAGTGCCTCATCAGGTTTAAAAGGGACGATAATCCGGTCATTGTGAGAACTAAATGACTCAATGCAATAAAGCAAATTTCAACAAAGCAGGGCTCAGCAAACTTCTGTAAAGGACAAGATGGAAAATATTTTCAACTTTGTGGGCCATACAGTCTATTACCACTAATCAACTCTCTAGGGCAAAAGCAGCCACAGATAATATGTAAATGATTGGGTAGATCTGTGTTCCAGTAAAACTTTATTTCCCAAATCAGTCCATAAGCCACGGTCTGTAGGACTTGACTTTGCTGACAACAGGTCTGTGTTATGACAATCGTAACTGTGTCCCTTCCTAGCTGTGTGACTTAGGGGATATTACTTAAGCTCTCTGAGCCTTGGCTTTCTCCTCTACAAAGTGTAATGAATGGTAGTGCCAACCTCCCAGCACTACAGGGAACACAGGCTGCTCGTAAATCCCTTGGTCCAGAGTCTGGCACGCAGTGAAGACTGTCAACACCGGCCCCTGTCAGGACTTACAGAGCCACAGCCTCCTTTTAAAGTCTTTGGGTAGCACCAGGCCTGAGATCCGCCTCCCCCTGCACCATGAACCGGAACTGCAAGCCTCCACTCACCTGCCTCCAACCAGGAGCTCCCTGAACCCAGGGCACCGGCCTCATACACACTAGATGCTCAATAAACTCTGCTAGAATGATTAAGAACCCAGACCTCTTTCCTGAGTCTGGAATATGTCCGACATCAAACTCAAGTATGAATTTTCTCTCCCAAGTAAACTCAAGGGAGAAACCCAGTTTGGTTAAAGTGGATGGACACCCGCTGGTGGGTCACTTTAGAATCATGGAAAACTTTTAAGTGTGGAAAGAGAAAACAGAGAGGTGCAGATAAAGGCTCAAGGTCACACAGCAGCTCTGAGGCCAAGAAAGGAGCAAAATTCAGCGTGTAGGACGGGACTCACTGTTCATCACCATATTCCTCTTCCCTCCGGTGTCCCCCTCTCCCACCCTACGAACAGATGTCCCTCCTGGTGGAGTTTCACCTCAGCCCCCCTGAGGTCCCGACAGGTGAGCCTGGATCCCGTGAGGCCTTTGGGGTGGAAGTACCTGATGGCGGGGGAGGGGTGAGCAGGGCACCCACACCCTCTGCCACCCCAGGGACAGGAAGGCACGTCCACCCCTCCAGGGCGCAGGAGAGAGGGAGGTCAAGGCGAGGCTGGCTGCAGCCAGAGCCCACAGGACGTGCTGTGCAGACACTGCGCCCGAAGGTCCCACCTTCTCCTAGCAGCACCTTCTCCAGGCTTTTAAAAAGAGCAACCGTTAGTGCCTCCAGGGTTCCCACGTTAAGTCTAAAGGAAAGCGTCCCCAGCTCCAGGTGACACGGCTGTCCTGCTGTCCCCATGAGAACACTCGTACCTTTCTGACCTTCTGCCCCATGGGCGCTTAGAAAATAGTCATTCTGAAAAGCCGAGCCCTGGAGTTGGGTGGCTTTGTTTCCCTGCCCTCTTTGTCACTGCAACACAACGCACATTTGCGTTTCCAAAAGACGACCCCTGCCTACTCCAGGCCTTGAACAAAAATCAGATCCGCCGGTCCGAAAAGCAGGGAACCTATCAAGTGCCTGCCTCCAAGCCACCAAGAGAGCCAGGTTCTTTGTTCCTCGTCAGGATCGTTAAAATGCACATTTATTAATCAGACGCGTCAGGAGGCCGATTTTGTCAGAGGGAGGAAGGAGGAGAACTCAGGTTTAGGGGGGACTTGGCTCCCAGCGCCACGCGAAGGCTGTGGGGTTTCATGGCTCCATCTGAGGTCATGTTGGTGAACTGCCGGCCACCACACCCAGTAGCGGCCAGTGCTTAATAAGCCCAAAGAACAGAGACCGACAGAGAAGGGAGGAGGGGAGAAAAGGCAGACACAGATCCCCTGACGTGGGCCACCTGAGGTTGCTAGGAAACCAGGTCCTTTCCAGTTCCTAAAGTTTCTTAGGTCCTCTGTGGTGTTCTCCAGCCGACGCCAATCTGCCCAATCGCTTGGTTGCAAAGTGCTTTTTAAATCCGTTCTCTGGTCCATTTAATTGAGCATGTTGTTTTTTTATTTCTATTCTTCTTTCTTCTTCGCTCTAGAAAAGTTTTAGGGAATAGTAAATCTGGACTCTTCATGCTCCTACATGAATCTCTCAGACCCTGTTTTCCTGCTTTGGAATAAGGTCAGTAGCTACACACTCAGCTGCATGAACAAAGCTGTCACAGTCCGAGCAGGGCCAACTGAGGAGACTCCAGGCTGCTGCCCACCCTTGGAACAATTCCACCCTTAGAGATTCATTGCTTTGGCTACTCACACCATCTGTAAAATTAGATGATCCTGGAACAAGAGATTCTTAACCTCCTTATGGCTTGAGAAGACAGGTGGGGGTCATCTTCCTTCCTGGAAAAACCCTAAATTCTACACACCCAGGGACCCCAGGAGGAAAACTGGTTTGGATGTGTTATCCACAGATGCCTCAGGAACAGAGGGAAAAAGACTATCTCCCAGTTGATTCAAAACGGGCTGATGTTCGATGCTCACCACACCCCAAAATGCCTTGGCCGAGGTCCATATTTGATGGAGTTGCTGGGTTCTACAGCCTCGCCAAGACGACACCTTAAATCAAGTGTTGTCTGAGTTTTGTTCACATTTTTTAAAAAGGTATGGGGGAGTTTTTATGGGTTGACTCTCTGGAGTAAATTGACAACCGACAGATTCACAGAAGAGGCATGCGAATTCATGGTTTATTTTTGCAGTGCTGGGGATGGAACCCAAGGCCTCAGCGTGCGAGGCTAGCGCTCTTCCGCTGAGCTGCACCCCAGCCCCAGGCTCCCAAATCTACGGCATGCAGATTCAAGGGCGTCTCACAAAATACGGCCACAGGAAGGGAGGCCAGACGGTGGAGGCTTCCGAGACAAGGAAATAATAGGAATTGCTATTGTGTGTTATGCAGTAATAATAAGCTGTATTTGGTATTTGCCTGAACTTGTAAAACTAAAATAAAGGCACCTGGTGACAAACTTGCTGTGTGGCAGGATGACACTCTGAACAATGCCGATATGAACCTTTATCTATGATTTGAGTGGTGGCTCCTGGTCTAGTCGTGTTCTGGTCTTTATCAATGAGGACCAGAGCAGGGCTGGACTTTTGGAGCAAACTGTCAGCACCACCATGAGCAGAGGACTCCACGTCGCTCTATCTCTTGACTGCCCCTGCTACTGTCCACACTATCGCTGATTGCTGATCGCCCGTTGTCACCGAGGCCAGACGACTAACCACCCCTCCCGCGGCAATGACTACCACCCAACCTCTGGCTCATCGGACACCCGAAGACATCCGAGGAGCTGAGAGAGGCTACGGCTGAGAAGAATCCCCTCGCTCTCGCTGCCTGACTTCCTGGCTAAGAGACGTTGCATTGAGTACGTCCGTGGGATTGGACTCTAGGTGACTCTTCGATGTACCTGTGACTTGCTGTCATTAGGAATGTTAGGTTGAGTGTGCAACTGCATGAATAAAACCCACTTGTCGGAACCAAACTTGATTCCCCTCTTACTGCTCGCGACACCGAGGCCACGGAAAACAACAGGCAGGGTGGGGGCGCGGGCCTCAGTGGTGAAGGGCTGGCCTGGTGAGCATGAGGCCCTGGGTCCCACCCCAGCACTGGGGACAGGTGGATGACAGGGGCTTGGGGCTCCAGGGCAAGGCCGACAGGTTATGGGAAGGGAGGGGAGGCTGTGTGTGGGAGCGAAGGCTGGCTCGTCACCTGGACACCATCCGCCCCCAGGGGAGCAGGTGACCAGCTGGGCCGAAGTGCTACTGGGCCGGGGCCTTGATCAGGAGTCACCTGTCCCGTGACGCAAGTTCATCCCCTCTGGTGGAGGGGACCCCTCCCCTGTGGGAACTGCTTTTTGTGGGACAAGAGGAAACTCAGAAAAAATCCCAGAGAAAGAAGAAGGGGAGCAGGGGCAGGGGCAGGGGGCGGGAAGGGCAGAGACCCGGTTCTCCCGCAGCCCAAAGCCGCTGCGTGCCGCGCACCCTGCTTTCAGGTGTTGTTTTCTGAGCCCCGAGAGAGAGCGGCGGGTGGTCAGGCAGAGGCCCCAGATCACACAGGAAGTAGACTTCAGAGTCGTCTGAGGGGCACTGATGGAAGGGACGCTGCTGCTCCTCATTAATGGGAGGGTGGTGGCAGGAGCCCGAGTCTGTCCACCCTTGCCCTCCCAGGCCCGCGGGCAGCTCCGCGCAGCCCGGACTCCAGCCACCAGCTCAGACTGCCCCGGGCCTCAGAAGACCCCAGCTCCGGGGAGGTCTCCACGGGAGAGCTAACGGCCAGGACCCTCGTCAGAGCCTTGCCGGAACTGCCCCACCGGTCAGCCCCTTGGTCCAGCTGGCCAGGACACCAGTGGACACAAGGTGGGAAGAGCCACCGCCAACTTCAGGACTCACTGGACTGTCCGCCGCGGGAGGACCGGGGTGCCAGGATGCTGTGCAGAGGAGCGGCAGGAGCATGGCAAGCTGGTGGACGCTGCTCAGCAGGATCCAGTCGTGTCAGAACCACACCCGCCAGACACACCCCACCTTCCCTGTCGCTGGCTCTTTGTGGTTCCAAAATCCGTGGATATTTGTCACCGCCTGCAGCAACAACTTGCACGGGTCTTATGGGTGGTGGAGTGGAAACTGAGGCACTTCTATCTTTCTCTTTGGTGCACTGCTTTCTTGCTTGCTTGTTTATTTATAGAGGATAGAGGAAATGAGGTTTACTTGCTTTGAGGGGAGAGAGAGAGAGACCCCGCTTATCAGAGAGAAAGAGACTTTGCTTAAGAGAGAAACTTTGAAAGAAAGACAGGCTTTGCTTAGAGCTTAGAAGGAGAGAGGCCTGCCACGCCTTAAAGTCCTGCATAAGGTGCCCTAGTGATGCGTCTCAATTCCCTACTAGCTACTGCCGCGTGTTCTTTCCTCTGGCTGCTTCTAATGGCTGCTATCTCTCTGTCTCGCTCCGCCTAAGCTTATATCACCTCCAGGACGCAGAGAGCAGGGCCACGCCTCTTACGCAAAGATTAGGCAAAACGCTCGAGCAGGCAATTAGTGCTCGAGAACACATGCGCATACATTGTGTGTGTGGACGAGAAAATCACCCGAGTGTGCTTATGTCAATTAACCTCCTCGCTGCCGATGTGATCAGGCGCCATCCTGGCGCCGCCAACATGGCACAGCCCCCAACACTTCCCAGGTGGGTGCAGGAGGCCGGGGGTCGCCGGAAGCTGGAGGAAGCAAGGAAAACGCCTCCCAGAGACTTTGGAACCCATCTCCCCACTGCCTTCAATCTAGGCGGGTCCTGTAAGCCTGACCAACAGCAGGCAGCACAAGCGACCCCAGCCAGCCATGGGCAGGGCCTTCGACAGCCTGGCACCAGGGCAGCTGCTGCGGCGGAGGAAACCCAACTCTCCCGAGACCTCCTGTGATGTCCAGGCCCTGTCCCCTGGAACCTGTGAATGTCTCCTTATGTGGAGGGAGGGATTCACAGGTGTGACCAGGTCACGATTCGCCAGTTATCCTGGACCACTGGGTGAGCCCAGGGAGCTCTGGAGAGCACCTCCCCTTTCTGGGAATAGTGAGATGAGACAAGCAGACATTCAAAGCACCAGAGGGACTCTGCCCCTTGTTGCTGGGGGGGCAGAAGACTGTGGACAGCCCCTAGGAAAAGAGACCAGCCCCCGCAGGGCACCGAGCTCAGCCGGCAGCTTGAATGTGCTTGGAAGTGGACTCGGCCTCAGTGTCACAGAGAGGAACACAGCCCTGCTGAGCAGAATGGAGCCTGATGTAGGCCTTGCAAGACCCGAAGCAAGGGAAACGGAGAACCACCTGTACCTGGACTTTTGGCCTCCAAATCTGTGACGCAATAAATAGGCCTTTGGGTAAAGTTGCTAAAGATGTGGCAATTTGTTACAGCAGCAACAAAAAGCAAATACACACTCTGAGCTCGAGAAGCCCAGGCCTCATGGACAGACCTGGAGGCTGAGACCCCTGTAGAGAGAAGAGGCCACCATGCACCAGCTGAGCCCCCAGGTGGCTCCAGTCCCACAACTGAGCTCTGAGCCCCAGGCCTGCAGGATGCTCCCTCCTGCTCTTCCCGCACCACTGAACCAGCTTCTAACCAGGAGTCTGCTAGAAATGGGGAGAGTTGCCTCCTTACCCACACCTGGCACCCCGAGACTCGTGCGTCACCCAGATCTCATCTCCTCCCCAGGAGGCCCACGGGGAAGGGTCGGCCAGGCGTGGACAGGGGCACTAATCAGATGATGCCCCCTGCTCGGCCCTGCCTGCCACCATCCTAGGTCTGCAACCCGAGAACCACGCACGGAGGCTGCTACTGTCCCCAGCCAGCACCAGGGCCAGGGCCGCAGGTGCCTGGCGGTGGCTTTGAGCCCTGCCTGCAGGCAATTTGTCAAATCTGAAGGGTTTCTTTCCACCGGAGGCTGCAGCATCTGGTCTCCTGAGCAGAACAGCGATGACCAGGTGCCTCGCGAGCACCGGCAGTCAGAAGACCAGGTGTGCAGCTGACAGGTGGGCTGGAGTCTGCCGGCCCCCAGCTGTGGACTGCGGGACAGTCCTGCCCTGTGGAAACAGCGGGAGGGGTGCCCTCTCCGCTTCTCCCCGCGCCCGTCCTCTCTCCCTGTTCTGTGTGCGCTCTCCCTCCATCTCTGCTTCACGCGCACGCCCCAATCTTCACAGCCAGGACGGGCCACCTGGTCCAGCCAGCACAGCAGAAGTCACCTGAGGCGTGGGCAGACTGTCCCTTGGAGCTGGAGCCGGGAACGTCTACCAGGGAGCTCCAGGGGCACCTCCCTCCCTGAGGTCACTGTTTCGGTCGGCTTTTCCCCACCAGCGCGATCATAGAGGAGGAAAGGTGTGAGGCTCACGGTTTCGGAGGTCGCGCGGTCCGCAGACGGCAGGCGCCATTCCCCAGGGGCTGCAGGTGAGGCCGGCGGGAGAGGGCAGCGGAGGGAAGCGCGCAGGACCACCAGGAAGCAGAGACTCCGCCCTCCCGGTGCGAAATATATACCATGGCCACGCCCCCAAGGAGCCGCCTCCAGCCACACCCCACCTGCCTCCAGCTTCCACTCAGTGAATCCCGTGGGGTTAGTTCAGGTGAAGGCTGTGACCCACTCATTGCTCCTCAAACCCTCCCGCCTTGTCCCACACGTGAGCTTCTGGGGGACACCGCACCTCCGAGCCGTAACAGTCACCCAAGGAGAGGCTGGGGGACTAGGTGCCCCCTGCCACAGCCCACTGCCTGTTCCTGCCCACCTCTGTCCTCCAGCTATGCCTGCAGGCCTGGCTGGGGAGGAGGGCTTGCAGGCCACGGTCAGAAAGCCGTGGCTGGATAACTAAAAAGAAGCAAAGAGGGAGGAAGGGAGGGATAGAAGGAAGGAAGAAGGAAAGAAGGAAGGAAGGAAGGGAGGGAGGGAGGGAGGAAGGAAGGAAGAAAGGAAGAAAGGAAGGAAGGAAGGAAGGAAGGAAGGAAGGAAGGAAGGAAGGAAGGGAGGGAGGGAGGGAGGGAAAGAAGGGAGGGAGGGAGGGAAGGAGGCAAAGGGGAAGGAAGCCAGCCAGCCACCATTGGGACCTGGGATGGTAAACGCTTCTGCTGCAGATGCCGCGTTGAAGAGGCAGGGCTGCAAACCAATCTGTGGAAATTCCCCAGGCTCCATGGTGCCTCCTGAGATCTCCCTCCTTCCCCTGCCTCAGTTTCTAGATCCAGAGAACGGGGACAGGTCTGGGTTCTCGGCAGGACTGCGGACAAAGCTGCATGTGTGGAGGACGTCAGTGCCAGGGCAGTGTGGCCCTTAACAGGGTGGGTGGGGAGGGGCCCGCTCCCGTCGGCAGCACCCTCGCCGACCTCCACGCGATGCCACAGCAGGAGTCTCCACAGAGCCTGCCTTCAAGTTCTGGCTTCTCTCCTGGGATGACCGCCATGGTGCAAATAAAGATGCACGTGGAGGGACCCCACGGCCCAGGGAGAGTGACCGAGGACGTCCACAGATGAGAGTCCAGTCCAGAAATCACCGCCCACGTGGATCCATGCAAACCCCTGGTGGAGGAGGTGGAGGAAATCATGACGCAGACGCTTGGTCGCCTCCTGGCAGTCCTATAGCCGACTCCACAGACACACCTAAATGGCAGGAGGGAGTGGGCCCCCTTCTCCCCAAGGGCCCCCTTCTTCCCGAGGGCGTCACAGGACTGCAGCCCGTGACAACAGGCAGAGAAGAGAAGCAGCCATCTTATCAGGAGAACCCAAGTGCTGAAATCTAAGAGCAACGGGAAACCTCACACTATGCCGTTGGTGAGGGTCCTGGGCCCATTTTGCAGATGAGGAAACTGACACCCAGAAGGTGGGGGTCTGCCCCAGGTCACACTGATAACCAGATCCAAGCTCAAGCCCACCCAGCTCCAGATGCATGCCCACCTCCACCCAGCCAAGGGACACACACCAGCTTCCTGGCCAAGCTTGCCTTCACCGGTGCTGCTGGGGCCGGGAGATTCACGCAGCTCATTTCCATTAGGACTAATGGAAGAAGGAGGAAGCTATTCTTCTTATAATTAGAAGAGAATTCAGCCTTCACAGCCAACGAGTCTAATATCTCAGCTTATGTAACAAAAGAAAGAGAAAGCAAATGGATATAATTAGGGAAGAGAAGAAACAGTTTGAATTACTGGCCACAGAATCATTGAGGCAGAGGCATGATACAATTCCAGACGGAAATAGTTCCCTGCAGCCCATCAGGGCGGATTTCAAATCCCCACCACCGTCAAGGCCACTGCTGGTGGAAATGCCAGGTCTGCACATCCCTAGCAGCACCTCCTGAAAGGAGACTCGGGGGCAGGCACCATGGCTACGCCCCTTCAGGACGCGCACAACGGAGATTCAGAGAGGTGACATGCCTGGCCAATCATCAAAATGTACTTCCATTCCCAACACCTCTGCAGCTGGCACCTGTGCATGCCAGACACGCACGCAGTAGCTACTCAGCAGGGCAGGGACGGTCCAGGATCCAAACCCCTGCCTGTTCACACCAGTCCACTCCCCTTCAGAGGAGGAACCTGATCAATATCTGCTGGATGATGAATTCCTTCCAAGTTTTTATTCTGCAGCTGTTTTTTGTTGCCAGCAAGAGATCCCTTGGAGGAGCCCTGGGACCATGCAGCCCTGGCCGCCCCGGGCTCGCCAGGTCACTCAGCATCCTGGGCCTCAGAGATGGGCTGCTTCTGGACCCAGCTTCACTCTGTCCCTGCAGCCCCGCAAGCCCCCGCCAGCGGCCTGGGTTAGGCAGCTCTGAAGGGTGTTAGCTAATGGAGTATCGATTCTTTTTTAAGAAGCAAAAATTGCAGGTGTTGCTGCAATCGATGGTCGAGAAGGATGGGGAGAGAGCCAGGAGAGAGCCAGGCGAAACCCAGCCCCCCACCACCCGAGACCACGAAGCACAGCCGCCGACCCCCAGGCTTCGCCTTTCCTCCTGGGAAAAAGAAGAGGGAGCAGGAGGCTGAAGAGAAGGGACACAGTAAGGACAGAAGACGGGCCATGTGCTCTGCCAGTGCCACCTCCTGGGGTCTTTGTGATGGTCCTGGGACAGAGGTCCTGCCGTTGTCTTACAATGAAGGAAACCAGTGTCCAGAAGAGGTCCCTTGCCCGGGATCCTGTAGCCCCTGAGTGACAGACTGGGATGCAGGTTTGTGTAACTGTGTGACCTGGGCTGTTTGTGTTGCACTAAAAGCAAATCCTGGAACACAGACTCTTAGGAGAGCTTTAGTAGCATCCGAGTGAAGTGAGCAGGGTGTCCCCAGCAGCGGTCACTGGCTTGCCCACACACAAGCTCGTCCACTCGCGAGCTCCCTGGGCCGTTCCTCCATTCACTCCCTCACTCAGTCTTCCCTCCTCCATCCTGCAGTGACAAGAGGAGGGCTAAAAGATGCTCTCCTGACTTGTTTTCTACTCCTACGAGACTGGGCTGTCCCAGGCTGTCCTCTTGGGTATAGGGCATGAGCTAGCCCTAGCACCTCCAAGTTTGTGCAGAAAGAATTCCTTTCCGTGTCCAAGACTGTGGAAGCCCATTAAGGAGTGTTTGATAGCGTGACCTCGACACACGGATTTCCCCAGGGGTCAGTGCCCTGGGGATCCCCATGGCCTGGGGGATATCTTGGCCCATGTGACTTGACTAGCCTCTGTTGAACAACCCAGCACAGCACTCCTCGCTGAGCCTCCTCAGAGGGGGCCTCTCTCACAAACGTGATATCAGGTCTCCTACCTGAAGGGCTATATCCTTCAGCACCCCCACTCCAAATGGAGGGGTCAGAAATGAAGTGCACTGTGGTCTATTTGATTCCTGGAATTGAAGAGGATTTGTTTGATGTACAGGGATGCACTGTTGTTTGGGCATAGATATTTACTATCATTATGTCTTCCTGATTTATGTTTCCCTTAAGCAGTTTGAAATGTTCTTCTTTATCCCTTCTGACTAACTTTGGCTTGAAGCCCACTTTATCTGAATAAGGATGGAAACCTCCACTTTCTTACTGAGTCCATGTGCCTGGTAGGTTTTCCCCATCCTTTCACCCTTAGTCTGTGGATGTCTTTTTCTATGAGATGAATCTCTTGAAGGCAGCATATTGTTGGGAAACAATTAGAGAACGCTCTCTAATCCATTCTGCCAGTCTATGTCTTTTGATTGATGAATTTAGGTCATTAACATCCAGGGTTATTATTGAGACATGATTTGTATTCCCAGTCATTTGGGCTTATTTTTGGTTTTTTATTTGACTTGGTTTCTCCTTTGATTAGTTTTTCCTTTAAGGTAGTTCCTCCCTTTGCTGACCTACATTGTTGTTTTTAATTTCCTCCTCATGGAATATTTTACTGAGAATATTCTGTAGCGCAGGCTTTCTATTCTTTTAACTTTTGTTTATCATGGAAGGATTTTATTTCATCTTCAAATCTGAAGGTTAGTTTTGCTGGGTATAGAATTCTTGGGTGGCAACCATGTTCTTTCAGAGCTTGAAATATGTTGTTCCAGGCCCTTCTAGCTTTTAGGGTCTAGGCTGAGAAATCTGCTGATATCCGTATTGGTTTCCCCTATATGTAATCTGATGCTTTTCTCTTGCAGCCTTCAAAATCCTATCTTTATTTTGTATATTAGGAATTTTCATTATAATGTGCTTGGTGTGAATCTGTTGTGATTTTGTGCATTTGGTGTTCTGTAAACCACTTGTATTTGATTTTCCATTTCATTCTTCAGGCTTGGGAAATTTTCTGATATTATTTCATTGAATAGGTTGTTTATTCCTTTGGTTTGTATCTCTGTGCCTTCCCCAATCCCGATAATTCTTAAATTTGGTCTTTTCATGATGTCCCATAGTTCTTGGAGTTTCTGTTCATGATTTCTTACCATCTTCTCTGGGCCACTTTATTTCCAGGATTAAATATTTTGTCTGAGTCTTCCAAGTGATCTAGTCTGTTGGTGATGCTTTCCATTGTGTTTCTTATTTGGTTTATTGTTTCTTTCATTTCAAGAATTTCTGTTTGGTTTTGTGTGTGAGAATCTCTCTCTCTTTACTGAAATAATCTTTTGCATCCTGCAGTTGCTCTTTCAACTGCTTATTGGAGTGATCATTCATTGCCTACATTTGCTCTCTTATCTCATCCTTTGCTTCACAAATCATTTTAATCATGTATATTCTCATTCCACAGGGTTCTCCATGAACCTAAGCCCATGGGTCCATGTCCACCCTACCTGCCTGCTCCCAGCCCCCACTGCCTAATGTCATAATAGCTACATGTACTGAGCTTCTGCTGTGTGTTAAACGTTTCATGTTGTTTCTTGGAAGTTGCAAAACAACCCCATGAGGTGTGTGCCAGTATCATCACCCCAACTCTTGAAATGAGGAAGCTGAGACCTGGAGAAGCCAAATGACCTCTGGTCCACATAGGACGAAGCTAGCCTTCGAACCCAGAGCTCCTGAAACAGACGCCTTTTGCAGTGAGGTGCACCTTCTGGGAACTTGTTCTTCTGCATCTCCAATCTCCTCATACTAGGAGTCAGTGTCCAGGCCTGGCCCCTGGCCTGGCAGGTGCTGACGGTCCCAAGGCTGGCATCTCTGGTTACCACAGCCTGGCCAAATCTACACCTGCCTATTTCATGCCTTTCATCCCACAGAACCTTCTCTCTCTTACAAGAGCTTTCCATGCCCCTGAGACAGATTTGAGACAGAAAGGTCTCTGACTTCCTCAGGGCTGACTTGGAATGAACCTATTTATTTGTCAACCTGCCTCTGGAATTTCTGTGGAAGGACAACTAGCAAAGCCATTCCCTCCGATAACATTACTTCCCTCACTCAAAACCTTCAGGGACTTAGAGGAAGCTGCCATCAAAAATAGTTCACGCTGTTCAAATCCCCAGCACTGAAAAAAAAAAAAAAAAAAAAAAAAAAATAGTTCATGCTGGAACTGAAAATAGTGCATAGGCTTCTGTGCCATGGTCAGGGAGACCAGAACTAGGAACCAGTCACACTAGAGTCTACTATGTGTATGGGGACCAGCCACAGGCCCCTCTGATGTGGGCGTCCCCCTGGGGTTCTCCAGGACATGGCCGATGACCTGTCCATCCTTATCTCCTGCTTCTCTAGGCCTTCCTCTTACTCTTCACAAACACCCAACTTCCTCAAGGCTTTGTGGCCACCAAGATTCGCATGCTGCCTTCCTCTGCTTGTTAGCAGAAACAGATGGGGCAGGACACAAACCTCACGAGTCATCTCAGCTGTTTATTCAGGAGGGGATGCAGGGATGGAAATGGCGCCCATGGACCCACTTTCCTGGTAGAAAATGAGCCCCTGAACAAAGAAAGGGACAGGTTTATATGGGTTATTTTGAGGGGTGGTCTAGTGAGCCTATCATTTTGGGCACTCAGGAAACAGGTTTGTGAGAATTTAAAAATCTGGTTTTATTGGGCAGTATTTTTACTTGGAGAAGAATGGAGGGTCTGGTGACAGCGTTCAGTGTTGCTCTCCTTCCCTGCAGGGTCCCCTTGTGCCGTCACTGGGAAGGAGGTGTTTGGGGAAGGATCAGTGCTTCAGCTCCTTCCCAGGGGCTGCTCTGCCCTGGGAAGGAAGCCCTGGGAAGGCTGGCAGCGTGCGGCTTTCTCTCTCACTCCCTTTCCTCAGGCCTTGCTGTTTGGGGTTTTTTTCATTTTCCACATCTAAAACTGCTCCCTTCTCATCTGAACTCATTCTTCAAGTCTGTTTAGATGACACTGTTGAGAACTGTTCAGAATCATAAGGTCCGATTTTAAAACACAATTGCAGTGCATGCAGAGGGGTAGAAAATCGGTGAACATTCTCCCTCCACAGCAGAATGCTCTCACTGGGGCAGGACTTCATTTTGTTTCTCTTTTACCAAGTCATGCACCTTCCCAGTCTCAATGGCTCAAAGCAATGATTTTTTTTACTCACAGCTATGTATCTCGGGCAGGGCTCAGAGGAAGCACCTTGCTCCATCCCGTGCAGCACTCACTGGGGCAGTTAGACCAAGGACTGGGCCATGACCACAAGGCGGACTGGGCCATGACCACAAGGCTCACAGGTCCATCCTGTCCACTGGGACCTTAGCCAGGGCTCGGAGCTGCAGCCCCCAGTCCCTCTTCACATGGGCCTCCCAGAACATGCTTGGGCTTCCTCACAGCATGGCGGCTGGTTTCCAAGACCCAGTACAAGGCAGATATATGTGGCACTTTTATGACCTAGCCCTGAAAGTCACATACCAACACTTGGTCAAGACCGTCACCAGGGCCCACCCGGGATCCCAGGGAGAGCAGAGACAACACCTACCGAGAGAAGCTCTGGCACAGCAACTGGGACAGGAGGTATTGCCAAAGCTGCCTTTGGAGCATATCCTCTGCCCCTATGGGTCTAATGGCCCCTGGTGATCTTCAGCTAATTACTTTAGAATTGCTATTTTTTTCTCACCCCCAAGATAGGCACCCAAGTCACACAGCAGGAGAATCCAGGTAATGTGAGATATTCAACACACAACGGTGGACTTCCTGATGATGCTGGGGTCTCAGGGAATATCAAAGGATACAGCAAAGCCCCAGGCAAATGAGATCGAAAACCTTCCCTCCTGCCCTTTCTGTCTTATGGGTTACCATGGTGATGGGCAGGGTAGGACTGAGAGGCACCTGCAGACATTCTCACAATATCAGAGCTTATAAGATCTGTGTCGAAAGTTCACCCCCCCAACACACACACCTGCCCAGGTGGAAATGGTTAAGTACCTGTACTCAAGATGGGTGATCAAAAAAAAAAAAAAAAAAATTAAGTTTCCCAAGATTCTTTTTGCCAGATTCCTCTGGTTTCTTTTAGGTGACCTTGAACCTAAGGAGAAGGTCGCTGGATGGTAACCTCCCCGCGAATGTCTTGGTGAGCCTCCAGGTGAGGAGGGGTTTGCCTCCCCTGGGATGGAGACAAGGACCTGAGAACAGGAACTGGGATGTTGGTCCCCCCGACCAGCCCAAGGCCCAAAGTCTGGCCACACAGTAGGTCCTCAGTCTGTGCTGCAAAACCAAGCTGACCGGGCCCCCTCTTTCCTCTGCAATGCATCTGTCATTTCAACAGAGTCTCCTCTAGCGTTGGAGCCGGCAGGAACCTTGGCTCAGCCTGGGCGGAGGCAGCGGCGGGGCGCACATACTAGTTCAGCACTGCCCCGTGGGGCACACCCCTTTCCTTCTCCCGCGTGGTAAAACAAGGTCATCATGAGATGTGGGTGAATGAGACCTTATCGACATTTCCCATTATTCCCTAAGGCTCGGTTCCAAGTTTGGAAATCCCTAGATGAAAGAAAATGAACGTACTAAAGGTCCTTGATTCAAAACAGAAGATCATTTTCCAAAAAGGAGGCCATTTTCATTCTGTAGCTGCATTTTAACGTGGCAATGATATTAATAGTAATAATAATGGTAATATAAAGTAGTGCTCCCCCGGGCCCCTGTATCCCTCCAAGCTCTTGATTTATCTCATTTAATCCTCTTAACAACCTTATAAATAAAGCACGAATACTATCTCCATTTACAGATGGGGAAACAGAGGGACAGACATTGTCCTTGCCCAAGGACACCTAGCCAGAAGATTGCCAACCAGGATTCAGGCCCAGACAGTTCTGAGATATGGCCTGAGAGCCTTATCTTCTTCCTTCTCCATGACGCCTGCAGAGAACGCAGGTCTCTCTTACCTTCGGAAACTCACACGTGGCCGGGAAGTCCTCTTCGTTTTCTGAAAGCCAACTCCAGTGAGCACCAGCCCTGGGCCTGCTGTTAGGCTCCCCAGAAGCAGAGGCAGAGGGACTGCTGTAGACTCAGCAGTGTCGAGGGAGGGCCCTGAGGACAAGGGGGCTCAGGGCGCAGTGGCAGGAGCCGAGCAGGGTCTGGTCCTCTGGTCTGCCTGACTTTGGCCTGATCATGGAATCATGGATTCCCCGCTTTGACTCAAGGATCCCAACTTGGTACCCAGGGTGTCAACCACTGACTGTGCTATCCCACAGATGAGCCCCTGGGAGAGGTGGCTCCTGGCAGCCCAGGACAATTCCCTGGAGACGAACTGTTAGCAGCCAACAGGCACCCCTGATCCAGGGCTGGCCCGCACCTGCAAAATGTGTGGCACGTACCGTGCTCCCCACGTCCTGGGGGTGAGCCTCATGGGGCCCTGCAGACGCTCTCCCCTACCCAGGTAGTGCTGTAGACTTGATGCTGCGTGAGACCCCCTGCCAGCGTCCCCCTGCTGGCTCAGAGCAGACTCTGGTGGCACAGGAGTGGGGCTGTGAGGGAGACAGGCAGAGCGTGTGAAGCCTGCTCTGGGGCTAGCCTCGCCCTGGCAGGACAGGTGGGAGTCTCACGGAGGGTGTTGGGAGGAGGCCACCGAGGAGCAGAAGCTGGGAGAAGACAAGGTCTCACCTCCCCAGGGCCCTGTCCAGCTCATGCACACCTCCTGCTAAGCTTGCTGGACTCCAAGGAAACAAATGTGGATCAGAGACGGGTCCTGCCCTGGTACAGCTCAAGGCATAGTGAGGAACAGAGAGCAAGAAGCACCCTTGGGGGGCTGGGGAGATAACTCAGCTGGTAGCGTGCTTGCCTTGCAAGCACAAGGCCCTGAGTTCAATCCCCAGTACCGCAAAAAAAAAAAAAAAAAAGAAGCACTCTTGGGGCAGCACAAGGTTCTACGAGCACAGGAGAGGGGCCACCACTGCAGGGGAAAGGGGAGATCAAGAGGCTACAGAAGGCCTTCATGGGCCCGAGTCAGCACGCGGGGCTAGCAAGGAGCAGGATGGACATTCCAGGCAGAGGGAGCCACGTGGGCCTGACCCAGCACAGTGACTTGGAGCCATAAGACATCTTCACCCATTCTACAGGTGAGAAAACTGAGGCTCAGAGAGGGAAAGCAGCTCTCCCCAAAGGCACAGGAGTGTCAGAAATCCCACCCTGTCTCTCTCCTGCCCTCACTCATGTTGCTGAATTAACCCTTGCATGCCCGCGAGGGCACCCCTAGCAAACAGCACCCTCTCGGTCATCTGGGGGGACCCAGACGAGACACTTGGGAAGACTCCAGGCTGTGAAACTCTCACACCCTTGAGAGAGATCTCGTGGCGATGAAGGTAAAAGGATGTGAATCCCAGCCAGGGCACAGAACCCAAGACTCGGGGGAGATGCCTGTGTTCATCAGCTTGCCTTATTTATTTCACAAAGTATCCCTGCATCAAAATATACCCAACGACTGTGTTAGTCATACTTTAAAATTTCCGATAAAAAGAAAAAGTCTCCGCGTCCCTAGGAGGAGCTTACTAAATGCAGATGGTCCCAACACGCTGTGGTCAACTTAAGGTTTCTCCAGTTTACAGTGATGCCAAAAGATCGGTCCATAGAAACCGTCCTTGGAATACTGAACGTGGATCTTCTCCCATGGTGGTGATTGGCAGCCTGCTACTCACTTAGGACACTGGACGGTGGCAACCTGGCCATCGGGAGGGGACAATGCTGAGCCACCGTGGTGCCCTTCAACTGGACGGCATTTCCAGTTTACAATGGGTTCCTCGGGCCATCGTTCCATCTTGAGCCTCTGTAGGTCACTTAGACAAATGGAAGGAAGAGGGCTGTCTACGGGCAGGGTCCAATTGTTCAGACCAATCGGGTTTTAAGATCGTTGCCAAATCCCTGGAGGAAAACGGGAGAAAAGGAGAGAATTCTAAAAACATTGTCTTCCTAGATCACACGGGTGTTTTCCAAAGCGTACGGGTGGTACACGAAATTATCGAGATGCCAACAGTATCACCAAACACCCAATCACGGGGCGAAATCATCCCCCAGAGTCAACCCTTCCCATGAATGCCAGGGAAAGGTCTCCCCGGGCTGAGGGTGTCTCTAAGCCCTCCCGGCCCTTCCTGAGCTCCTCGAACCTCGAAAGCCCTAGCCTGGCCCACAGCCGCCAGGCAAATATATCCACCGAGAATCTAATTCCATTGCTAATACCATGTATTTATTTTATTCTTGTTATAGTTACATGTAAGCTTCTATTTTTCAATTAACAATTTGCTTCTCCACTTTTTAATATTTATATAAGGGTCGAAGACTTGCAAATCTGTATTTAATTGCATTTTAATCGCTTACCCATTTTTATGCACGTTTCGCCACACAGTAATACAAAAATAAGAAAACGTACAGAGAACAAATCCAAGGAGTGAAAAGTAACCTCTCCAAGGTTTTCTAAAACATTGTATTTATTTTTGCACTTGGTATTTGTTTCGTCTTTGTGATATTGCTCTCTATTTATAGGAGTGATATAATGCTTCCTGTATAAAATTTATTAATTTAATTTTTAAAATGAGTTGGTTTTATATTAAAAGTAGAATGTAGATATAGATAGATAGGGCAAAAAATAAAATCACGTGGTTTGGGTATGCTTGATTCTTTTGCTAATACTTGGCTTCCTGAGCTTCAACTCTTGGAAATGGGCTTTTTCACTTTAATTGTTAGGGGCTCACAGGCGGCTGAGCCGGTGGGGGAAGAGGTGCCGGGGATCAGGGCTGCTGTTGGGTCTCCGAGGGGTTTCCAGCACCTTGAGCCAGCAGCCAGCCTGTGGGGGTCCCCACTCGGGAAGCGCTGTTGAATAGATCAAGATGGGGGGGGTTTGAAAGGAGGAGCATTCGTGTGAATGGAGACCAATTTTAAAGTCTGCTTTGTTTTCCACAAACGATGTCTTCATCTGCTCCCTAGCCGGTCTCGCATACGGCAAAGGATGGACTGGCCATCGTTTGAGGAGCGTCAGCAACTTCAGTCACTGCCAATAGCCTCTTGGTGTCCACAGGAAGCAGAACTGGAATAGGCCAGGGTGTTCCAGCAGACTGGGGCTGGGTGGCCGGGGGAGGCTGCGTGGCCTCCCTGCTAGAGGCACCTCCCCGAGCTTAGATGGCCTGAAGGTGACAGGGTGTGCTCTCCTGAGCAGCCCTGGAGTCTCAGGCTGAGACCGACACTCCTTGGTGACACTCAAGTGGGCCTGGCACTCCTGCCCAAAGACCAAATCCGCTCCTCCCGGTGCTGGCCCTACCTTCCCGAATGCATCCCCCAGGAGCGCCTGATGGGAATGCTCCAATCTCATCGGCAGGGGCAGCCTGGCCTTTGGGTTCCTAAGACAGCGACACTCCCCTGCTTGAAGCTCTGCGGAGCTTCTCCTCGCCCTTGGACTGAGATCTGAACACCAGCCTTGCCCACGGGCCCTGACCACTGGCTTCCAGGCTGCCTTCCTTCTCCTGGAACTATCCACCTTGTCCTTGCCACAAAGATTTTTTTTTTCACCGTGAAATGCCGCCCTCAGGGTTCCTCCCCCTGCAGGCTCAGTCTGAAAGCCACCACCCCAGAGAGCCCCACGGGCCACTTCCCAGTTGTGTCTCCTTCCCAGGGACGACTCCTCATTTCTGTTGGTTTGCAAGATGGTTCCGTTGCTGTTTCCCTCCGTGCCAACCTCCTGCCGCACGATGCGCTCCACCAGTCTTACTTTTTTATATTACGAAGTGAATTCCAACCTGCTACTGAAAGAAAGTCGCACACGGCGCGTCGGGTCCCAGGACCCTGCGTCTCGGCTGTACCCTGCGTCTGGAGTGTGAACCTTGCCATCTACATCCACCACCTCCAACTCGGCCCTGGCCACCTTCTCCCCGCCTGGACTGGAGGACCTGCTCCCCACTGGCGCCTGCCCCCTCCCACCCAGCAGCCAGCGTGCCCTTTAAAATCATCATCCAAACAAGACACTCCACCTGCTTAGAACCCTCCAGTGGTGCCCCTCCCACTGAGGATAAAATCTAAAATCCTTACCGTGAGGGACAAGGCACAGTGTGACTCTTCCCTGCTTCCTTCTTCTGCCTCATCTTGTGCCCTGTGTCCCTCCCCCATTGCTTTTCATCCATCCCTAAACCAAGCTCATCTCTTCTCAGCCCCAGGACCTCAGTACATGCTGCCCTCCTTCCATGATTTTCTATGACTACTTCTCACCCTTCAGGGTCACCTTGAAGCTTCTTCATGAGAGGAACCTCCCTGACCACCCTTTCCAAAGCAGCTTCCGTCCCCGTCCACCCTAACGCAGTGCACGCTATGTCCCTGAAAGCGCTCATTACTTCTCTGTGTTCGTTCCTGGCCTTTGTCTGTCCCCCTCACTAGACCGCAAGCTACTCCGTGCAGGACACTGTCACTCCACTGTACTCAGCAGCACTTGCCCCACACACAGGATGAGCCGCCCCTCCTACGATACGAGACCAAGGCCCAGAGAGGCTGAGGAGACGCTCGGCATCATGGCAGAGCCAGGTTCAAATGCAGGTCTTCCTGGTCCCAAAGGCCAACCTTTTCCTAAGGGTCCTCTGAGAAAGGACCAGACCCTCTACGTGAGATCAGACCCAGCGCATCTTCAGCCCACAGAGTCCATGGTCTCTCTTGTGTCATTTGCAAAGTCAAAAGTGATTCGGTGCCAGCCCTCGAGGTGGCTTCTGGGTGTGTAGCACTGTCCTCTGTGGAGAGCCTGGAGCAGCCACGGAAATGCCATCGGTTCTCTCCTTTCCCAGGAAGAGCGGCCCCTGCAAAGCCTGGTGTTCTCTGACGCCAGCTGGTGACAGCTCTGATCCATGGCAGCTTCCAGCTCTCGCGCAAGGAAAGGAGCATGAATGCATCCTGAGCCCTGCCTGAGAAGACCCTGCTGCCTGGACAGCCATCCATCACAGGAGAGCTGAGCTGAGCATGGCCTGGGTCCCTGCCAGGCAGTGGGGGGACTTCTACAGGGACTAACTGTGGAGTGGTCAGTTCCCAGGCCCTCGCCCAGGACCTCCTCCTCGCTAGGTTGCTTATTTATTTGCTGTGCTGGCGTCGCCTCCAGAAAGCGAATGCGCAGGGCAGGGATTTTGGTCTCGCTTGCACGCGGACGTGTCCACACGCGATGCGTCTGTGATGCGTAGTCCTGAGGCTCTGCAGATACTCTCTAAACAAGTTGCAATTCCTCCAGTACATCCAAGTCGAACGGTACCCGCTCAGGAGCACCTCGTTCCCACCCACCGGCAGGTTCCACGGGGAGAGGGTCTCTCCTGCAAGCCCAGCTATCCTGGGAAGCGTGGCGAGAGGCCAGGAAGGTGGCACAGTCCCTGAGCAGGAGTCTGCCTGGGCTCAAATAGTAGCCCCACCCCCTGCAAGCTGTGCACCTCTGAGCGACTCTCTTGCATTCTCTGGACCTGGATTTCCTTGCCTGCAAAAGGGACGTGATAGACAAAATCATGCCCCCACCAACATGTCCAGGTCCTCATCCCCGGAACCTGTGACCATGTCAACTTATGCAGCAATTAGAGGTTTGCAGATGGGATCCTTTGAGGATCTATGATAGGGGCATTATCCTGGGTTACCCAGGTGACCCAGTCAAGCCATGGGTCCTCAGAGGGGAAGGGGAGGCAGGAGAGTCAGAGATGGAGGTGTGAGAGGGAAGCAGGAGGTCAGAGCTGGAGAGATTTGGAAACGCTATGCGGATGGCTTTGGAGATGGAGGTGGGGGCCACCAGCCAAGGGTTGCCGGTGGCCTCTATGCGGTAGAAAAGAAGCCAACGGATTCTCCCCTGTCCCTGAGCCTTCAGAAGGATCCAGACTGCCCACGCCTTGATATTAGCCCCCTAGGAGCATTTCAGACCTCCGACCTTCAGAACTACAAGGTAAGAAATTTGCAGGCACTGCCTTTGTGGTAACTGGGAAACTAAGACAATGACGTCAATAATCATACCTGCCTCGGGGACACTGGGGACATTAAATGAAATATTACCACGCGGTGCCCAGCACAGAGGTGGTGCTGATCCATAGTCATCTCCCGCCAGGGCTTGGCCTTGGCCCCTCACTGCCTCCCACGGGGAGGGCGTTCCCCACGATGCTTGCACCGACCTCACCCCGCCTGTCAGCCACCCGGGCGTCTGTGCCCTGCGGTTGTGTCCTTGGACACGCCAGGGCCTCCAGAGGGCCCCGCTCCACCTTTCCTCCAGTGCAATGAGCAACTCCTTCACTGTCTCGGCCTCATCTTCGTGGTCAGTAAAATGGGGCTCCCCACACCTCCCTCGAAGCATCCCGGAACAACAGGAGGTGCTGGCTCACAGCGAGGGCTCAGCACCCACGAAGGCACTGCTGCTGTTGCTGTCGCCAGTGACAAAGCTCACAGCCAGCAATGTGGCCGTCCCAGGAGGGAGTGAGCCCCCGTCACTAGAAGAGACCAAGCTGCATTCTGACAAGCACTCATCGTCAGGGACCGTGCGCGGGATGGTGGGGTTCAGGCTGAGGGAGGTGCCAGAGCAGAACAGGCAGGGAGGGAGCACCTCCCGAATCCCTGGCTCAGCCCTCGTTGCGGGGAGGGGCTGCGTCTGCCTGAGGAGGTGCAGTCGCCCCGGCCCCGCCCCCCACAACCCGCTGAACTCCCAGGAGCCTTTGTTCCTGTGCGCCGCCCCCGCCTCTGCACCCGCTGTCTCCTATTAATATTAATGCAGTGGAAGATCAAACCCGGCTCACAAGCCCGCTTCCCGGCCCACAACCTCTGGGCTGTGCAAAGGGCTCCCTTCCCACAGGTGCCACCGGCTTAGGACTTACTACAGAGTCCCAAGACGGGGAAGGTGACGTCTGACTGGTCTGAGGATGGGCAAGGGAGACCACAGGACAAAAGGGGAAGCTCCCCTCCAGGAAAGCTCATGAGCCAGAGCACAGAGGGCTACACTTCCTCCTCACCTCCTTCTCATGCCAGGATCCCCTCCCTAATGTCCAAGTAGAATCATCAAATCATTGCCACCGTTACAGCATGTCATCAGCATCAGCATCACCACCACCACCAAATCACCACCACCACCAAATCACCATCACCACCATCACCATCATCGCCACCACCACCAAATCACCACCATCACCATCATCACCATCACCATCACCATCACCACCATCACCAACACCATCCCCACAATCACCACCACCATCACCATCACCACCACCACCATCACCACCACCATCACCATCACCATCACCACCATCACCATCACCACCATCACCATCACCATCACCATCACCACCATCATCATCACCATCCCCACCATCACAATATCACCAGCATCACCATGCTGACCTCTCCCTGTGGGGGCTCACTGTCTGATGCAGGATACACTATGAGAAACAGAGGACAGACGCAGCAGGTCAAGAGCACTGTGACTACCCGGAAGGAGCTAACACGGGGACAGAGCAGAAGTCTCCCTGAGAGAGGCTCAGGAAACATCCTTGGGTGGAGAGCCAATGGCCTGCACTGGCACAAACCTAGGGTATAAAGGACCACCTCATTTGTGAACCATGAGCACGTGCTGGGAGTCTGGAGCGCGGTGTGCAGGCCCGGTAGGCTCTGAGCGCACCTTGAGGCAGGCTCTCTCCCCGGGGCACTACTGACACTCCAGGGTGGGTCACTTTGCATGGAACTGTCCCACACACCGCAGGAGGCTCAGCAGCGTCCCCGGCCTCTCTGTACTCCTCGCCAGTCACACTCCCTCCCTCTCGTGACAACCAAAGCGTCCTTGCACAGCATCCTCACCCTTGGTGAGAACCACAGCCTTAAGAAAACAAATTGCTCGAACTCTTAGTCCTGGTTTTCTGTCTGAGAATCCAGACCCTACTGTTGGCTGCCCAAGTTGGAGTCAAGACCCCATCGATGGCCACTTGTGAGCCTCCGTCTCTGTGCGCCTTGGTTTCCTCCCCTGAACAGGGGCGCCATAATTACCCACCACAAAGAACCACCTGAGAATTAAATGAATGGTGCATGGGAAGTACTTAGCCCAGAGCCTGACACTCATGTGGAGTCCACTGTGCAAACTGCCCGCATGGTCACACGCGGCTCACAGTCCAGGGTGAGGACCCAGGCTCACGCCAGGGCCCGGCAGCCTCCCATTCCACACCGCCCCTCAGCCCTTTCTCTGCTGCTCCACCGATCCTGCTGGAACGCAAAGGTTCCTGGGGAGTCACAGCAGGACAGAGTCTCTGGGGCTCACTCCTGTGCATTTGCTAATAAAAGCCCCGGTTTTGATTTCCAGAATCCTGCTGCCTGACAGAGTTAACACTGCAACACTTCCAGTCTCAGCTCTCACCCAGAGGGGGGATAAAATGCAACAAAAAATTCCAGCGTTTTAATATTCTCTGTCCATTCATTACTACTGCTATGGTGCATTTGGCTAGCATAGGAAGCTTTTTAATAAGGAATCTGCAGTTGCTCAGGCTGAGTCCAGCAAAAAGAGTTGTCGCATTGAATATCACATAGGGAGTCATTGCAAGATGAGAAGGAAGTGTTTCATGGGTGTTTGAGTGTGTCCACTCCCATCAAATTATATAATTAAATATGTGCAATTTCCGTATATCGATTAACCCTCATTAAAGCTTTTTTTTAGAGACAGAAAGAATGCCCACACTCTGGAAAGAGGAAATAATTATTCATAGATCCGAAAGTGGTGCTTCTTGATTCTAGGTCTCGGGGGACTATCTCAGTCTCTGACTAGACAGGATGGGTATAGAAAAAAGAAAGGGACTCTGTACTAGTTAAATGACTGTGGACCAGTACCTTCTACCCAAGCCTCTGTCTCCTTGCTTGCAAAGTAGAAGTAACATCCCCCTCCTCTGTGAAATGGATACAAAGTGCTTTGTGCCAAGTCTGGGCTTGGAGTGGGTCAGCCCCAGCCCCAGCTAAGGATGGGTGGGTGGAAGGGAAATTAATCAAGGAGGACAGGCTGGCTGCCTGCTGGGACCAGCCTTCCAGAGGCCAAGCCACCACTGGAGATATCCTCCCTGTTCTCCAGCCCACCTGCTGGACCCAGACCACCTCCCGGGCTGGGAGAAGGAGCCCAGCCACAGAAGCAGGAAACCTGGGTTTGATTCTTGGCTCAGATACAATTGCCTCCCTCGCTTGTCTCTTCTCATAAAACAGAAGTCCTCCTGCTCTGCATCACCTCTCTGGGCCTGGGTTTTCTCACCCCTGAGTAGAATGCAAAATGCGTAACTGCTTATATCACAGACGTGTTTCCGGGCTCAGGGGTTTACTTGCAAAATCAATGTTTTTGCCAACCGCAAAGTGCTGTACAAATGAAGGGCCATGGCAATGCCTGTCACAGGTCACTCTGTTCTCCCCGATGAGCCTCAGCTTTTAGCACTTCCGGAAGCTTCTGTCAACACCCCACATTTCAGCTGTCTTTCATGTGCATTGTCTCAGGCCCGCAAATGCTCCAGAGTCATCTGCCCACACTAGCACCCTCTTACTTTCAGGCTGCCTCCTGAGCCTGTTCCTATGACTCCAGGCCTTGCAGCATGTGCAATAGTCTGGGCCACCTCCAAGTGCCACAAAGGAATCAGCCACAGCTCAACCGGGTGGCATCCGGGAGGTACCTGGAAACAGCAGAATAACTGGACTGACTCCCCAAGAATCCAATCGATTCCTCGGCTTGGCTTGGCCTGGCGAGATCTGCAGAAGGAATTTCACTTTTTAAAAAAATCATTTCAAAACCAAAACAAGAATCTGTGCTCTTGAGACTTGTGGGGTAGACTCCACAGCACTCTGTCCTGGCTACTCTGAAGGCAGAGGCGGGGAGACACTCGAGCCCAGGAGTTCAAGAGCAGCCTGGGCAACATCACAAGATCACATCTCAAAAAATAAAATAAAATAAAAAACTTCAGAACAACAATTTAATGGAGAAATGCAGAATAGAGCAAAACCAAAATATAAAATACACATTTATGTACGTACATGCTTGCAAAAGTACGTACATGCCAAACACATAGAGAGGGACATCCCAGGAACAAGTCCTTGGCTCCTCGAGGCCCTGTTTCAGCTGATTCCAAACCCAGATCCACCACAGAGCAGAAGAGGTGTGGGCTTTCTCCCTTTCTTTTCTTTTACTGGATGGAACCCAGAGATGCTTTACACTGAGCCACATCCCCAGTCTTTATTATTTTTTATTTTGAGACAGGGTCTCCCTAAAGTTGCTCTGTACCTCACCAAATTGCTGAGGCTGGCCTCAAACTTAAGATCCTCCTGCCTCAGCCTCCCGAGTCCCTGGGATTACAGGCACGCACCACCGTGCCCAAAGCTGTGTGACTTTTAATGAAAAACTGACCCTTCTGACTGCCCATTCAGCAGTGTGAAAATGACAACACCACACCTTTCCACAGAAACTCTCAACAGTGTGACAGAACCATCCAAAGGGTGACAAGCCAGCTGCATGCATTATGAAACAAGTTACATTTGTATTTGTTGTGAAAAATTTTAAAAGACACATTTTCCTTCAATAAGACAGGCAAGAAAAAAATTTGAGGGGACTCAGTAAACACTGTGATCCCATCAGCCGAGGAGACTCTGCGGCGTGACTGGCTCCTAGGCTGACGTACTCAGGCCAAGCCTGGGTGCCACACTCATTAGTCGAGATGTGTCTTTTTCACTCTGTCAGTTTAATAGTTTGGCTGTGATGGATGCCTTTTTTTTTCTTGAAAGTGTGATCATTTAAAAACTGACGTCAATGCCTCTCCTCTGATTTCCGTTTATCCATTTTTCCCTCTTACTGGATTGCTTTGTCACCAGTAGTTCCTCCAAGAATAACCTCCTCCCTCACCTGGATCTGAGTTTCTGGGCACAGTTGGGTGGGAGTGACCAGGAGTCAGAAGTCAAGAGAACTGGCTATACCTCCAGGTTCCAGGCTCCAGAAACAGTTTCAGCACCAAGGCCAGAGCCCGAGGCCCCACCGCCCTCTTCAAAACCTGCAGCCTCAACCCTCTGGGCTCCTGTCAGAAAGTCAGCCTTCCAAGGTGACCCCAACATCCCTTCATTTTCTGGCTTTGTGCCCAAAGAATGTCCTTCACAGGGAGAGGACCAGTCTGTCCCTCCCCCCCTGATGTGGCTAATGGCGTTCTGTGACATCCTCTTCCTCTGATGTGTCTGTCACAGCCACCATGGCTGCCCACCTCTTGTCTGATTATAGGATAAACCCAAAGTCAGGGGTCCTGGGAAAGGTTATTAGAAACTCCCTGTGCCTTCCTCAAAACTGCTCCAAAGTCCAGCTCCTTTCCAGAGCTTGCTAACCAAGAAAGGAAATCTAAAATGAAAATTGCAACTCTTCAGTGTGACCGGTGGGGCAGGCAAGTTCTCTGAGGGAATGCAGAATATCTGTTCACGGGTTGAATTGTGTGGCCCCCCACGTGATACGTTGAAGTCATACATTTGCAGTACCTCAGAACGTGCTGGTAATGGTTAATTTGAATTGTCAACTTGATTGGATTAGGAGATGCCAATGATTAAGAGGCCTCTGGGTTTGTCAATGAGGGCGTGTCTAGGAATGACTGGCATGTGGGAGAGCCAACTCAAGTGGAGCCCCTCCCTAAGCGTGGGCAGCATCCCCCAATAGGCTGGTGGCTTGGATGGAATAAAAACTGGAAGAACAAGGAAGCAGATGCAGATGTAGCTCAGCTCTTCTTGAACAAGTTCTTGATTGCTGCTTCGATTGTCTGAGGATATCTGACTCTCGCTTCTTCACTCTTCCAAAGTGGACTCTGCCAGTGATTCTCCAGGGAGTTTCCAGAAGCCTTGGTCTCGGACTAGGGTAGCACTGTTGATCCTTCTTGTTCTGGGGCTTCCCCGTATTGGACTGCGCAGCTGCTGGTTCTTCCAGCTCTCCAGCTGCAGACGGCCATGGTGGACTCTCCAGGTTCTGGTCGTGTGAGCCAATCTAATAAATTCCCTTTTATAACCATACTTCCTGTTGGTTCTGTTCCTCTAGAGACCCTGACTAGTACAGTGCCCTTGTTTGGAATTAGGGCATTTGCAGATTTAATTAGTTAAATCAGGATGAGTTCATGCTAGAAGAGGGTGGGCCCTTCCTCTAATATGACTACTGTCCTTTTAAGAGGAGGAGAGATGCAGAGACACGTGGGGAAGAAGTCATGTGATGATGAAGGCAGGGGCCGAGTGACACATCTGCAAGCCAAGCAGCCCCAAGGCCACCAGAAGCCAGGATGAGGCTGAGAAGGATGCTCCCTGTGTCTTCAGAGGGCGGGTGGCCCTGTGACATCTTGTTTCAGACTCCCAGAACTGTGAAATGATGACAGTTGTTCTAAGTCACTGGGTTGGCGGCGCCTGCATGGCAGCCACAGGAACGATAGAATTCCCCCAGCTCGGTCAGCGGGCAGAAGTCAGGTCACGCCGCAGGTCGCTTTCCTGGGTCACGCGCTCTCTCCTGGCTTCCTGCCTTCCACCTGGAAAGCCCATTTCTCCCTTGCTCTGCCCAGGGAAACCTGACTTAGTTCTTCAAGATAAACTCAGATGTCGCTTCCCCTGGGAAGCCCTCTCTGTCTCTCCTCCCCATCATGCTCCATTGTTCCTGTGTATTTCGCAACTGTGGCACTTTTTCCAATGCAGGATAATTGTGGTTGTTGTTGTTGTTGTTTTGGTGTTTTAATTTGGGGGGGGGGGGGTGGTCCTGGGGATTGAACTCAGGGGCACCGGACCAGTGAGCCACATCCCCAGTCCTATTTTGTATTTTATTTAGAGACAGGGTCTCACTGAGTTGCTTAGTGCCTCACTGTTGCTGAGACTGGCTTTGAACTCACGATACTCCTGCCTCAGCCTCCTGAGCTGCTGGGATGATAGGCATACGCCACCATGCAATTGTCTGTTGTTGCGTCTGCCTCTTCCCTTGGACTATGCGCCCACAAAAGCCAGAAATTCACTCATCTCAGTGTCCCCAGCATCGCAAATCCCCTGGTCCTGGGCTCTTCACCAGAACCAGCATTCAGCTACATTCATAATAACGGAAGCTTCAACATGGGGCCTCTGTAACATGCCCCCCTCCTGTAAGGAGGGATCCGAAGCAAATATGACAAAATGTTAACATCTGCTAACTCCACAGGGTGGATACATGGGTGTCATGATTTCCCGTACTTTTCTAAAGGTTTGAAAGATTTCATGATGAAAATGTTCTCAACCTGAACAACAGAATGTAAGGGGCAATCTTGGGACACCACCAGCACTCTGGAGCACAGATTCTACTGGAAAGGCACTTCTAGTCCAAACACGTGCTTTGCACACATTTCTGGAACTCAGTCCCTCCGTGTGTTTGGTGATATTTCTTAAGGACCCTCAAGGCATTTGCGGTGACGTGTTTCTCACTTGCATTGTGACTACAGTCTTAGCACACCACACAATCGTTTTCAGAAGAGGAAGCTGAGGCTCAAGGACTTGGCCAGGGTTACCCATCTAATAAATGTTGACCTGCAGGTGAAAGTGAGTCTCCTCTGACAAAGTTCAATAGCAGAAGGAGATGCTCATGTGGAGCTGGCAACGTGCTGGTGGCAGGCCAGCTCATTCCTGCTTTACACCAACGCTGTGAGATAGATCTTATCATCTTCGCATTTTACAGCCAGAGAATGTAAGGTTGAACAGCTCCAAAGACTCGGCTAGTCCATAGGATGATGGGATTTGAACTCCTACCGTCTGCTTCCAGAATCCGTACTCCTGGTCACACGGCCACACTCCTCCCTGGGGTCTCTCCCACCATAGAGAACAGGAAGGACCTCCAACACCAGAGATGACATTGTTCAGCCCCTGAGGGTCTCTAGAGGTCACCATGCCGGTGGCTCCGCCTCCAAACCCTCTGTCTTGAGGACTGTGGTGGCAGTGACCATATGCAGGTACTCTGATGTGAGAGTCTGTGTCGCTCCCAAACCCACATGTTCAAATCCCAGCCCCCGAGACGTTAGGATCAGGAGGTGATCGGGTCATGAGAGTGGAGAGTGGAGAGTGGGGTCTGTGCCCTTATAGAAGAGTCCCCAAGAGAACTCCTTGTTCTCTTCCACTAGGTGCAGACACTGCTAGCAGGCGCCATCTGCGCACCAGACAGCAGGGCCCCACCAAACACCCAATCTGCAGGCGCCTTGACCGCAGACTTTCCGGCCTCCAGACTGTGAGCCACTTTCCTTTCTTTCTAAGTCACCCAGCAGATGCCATTTTCCTACGGTGGCCCATTCGGCCAGCCACTGTAGAGGGAAACCAGCCAAGAACAGCAGCCAGTCCCACCCACCGCCTGTGCTCCCCACCTGAACACGCCTCCAGGGGCCAGGGGTGGAAACAAGGGTCTTCCCCACCCTCCTGCCCCCTCCCATCCTTTCTTCCTCTCATAAATCACGAGATGGGGACTGCACCCCTGTCGGTCCCCCCCATGTTTGAAGGCTGGAACCCGTATGGGAATCAGAGAGGCCTACTCTTCTCAAACTCTGAAATGATCCTACAACTCCAGGCCAGTATTCGACAATTCCGTTCCCTGCTGGGGCTTCAAGCAGATGGGTCTCAGTGCCCCGACCCTCAGCCTACACACTTTCTTTGGTTTCTTCACCAGCATGGAGAAGGGATTTCACGACACCCCTGTTGAGCCCGCTTCCCTTCTGGCATATGCCTTCAGTGGCCAAGATGAAGACTTAGAATCCCCGCTGGCATGTAAGACTAGACATCCCGGGATCTTCAAAGACACGGTTGACTTTTGAACATTTGAGAGAAAGAAATTATCAGGAGGAAGAGTGAGCCCGGGTCTCAGGCATGAGTCCCGCCTCTGAGCTTGAGAAAAAGCGTGTCACACGAAACACTTGGTCTCCGCCCCTCCTGTGCTTTTGGGCACACGCCTCTGGACAGAGGCCCCATCCTGTGGCATCTGTGGCTGACTCCAGGCGGTCAGTGCCGGCAGTGACTTCCACCGTAGGACTCCCTGTGTGCGTCTGCAGAGAACCAGCGCATCGGATGGGGGGTGGGAACCAGGCTTGGGTCACAGTGGAGTTCTGAGTGGAGGTAAGCACAGAGAAAAAGCTTGCTCTTCCAACCCAAGGGTGTCCTCTGGTGTATGCAGTTCACGTAACTTAAGGAGCTCTCTGGCTGATGCAGTTTCTCCTTCGATAAGCTGGAAGTTCATCTCGCTCTCACCCAGAACCCTGACTTGACATCATGAGAATAACGATATTTCCAAAATCACTTCCAACCACCTTCGTCTTCCCCAGGTTACTTCCAGATCCCACGGGAGGGTGTGACAGCTAGAGAGTGGGCCTCCAAAACGATGGAAACCAGTGTGCATGAGGAGAGCCCCACACCCCGACAGTGGCCTCTGACTGACCACAACAAAGCCCACAAAACCGTTGGAGGCCTCTGGAACCTGTGGACCAGCACCCTCAGTCCCTGCCAAATCCCGCCCCGTACACCACAGGCCGCTCGAAGACTCGGAGTTTATGGTCGAGTCCTTTGGTCTGTTGTAAAATGTCCCCTATGTTCCCCTTGCAAGCCGGCAGTAGCCCTGAGCATCAGCGGCTGCCAGCAATGACAACAGCCAGTGCCCGTCCAGGGTTCGATGCCAGGGCAGCAGACGATCACAGTGGTCCCACAAGAAGAGTCTGCACCGCAGAGCAGCACTGAGTGTGGGAGCAACGACAGGCAGATGTACTTTTGGTGGAAAACCTAAAAGGACTTGCTAAGAGACCATCTCCAGAGGGGCAAGAGGAAGCCCAAAGGTGATGTCCAGGGTCGGGACCCCCTGGCTTTCCACAGCAGCATCAGGAAAGCTCATGAGGCAACGGAGAAGGTCCAGATGAGGAATCTGAAACCGCTCCTGGGCCACGTTAAGTTTCTGACCTTCACAAAATGCACGTCCACCTCACGAAGGACAGTGGTGGACTCCTGGTCCTCGGCTCACCGGGACAGCAGCACCGGCGCCACTGAAGACGGGGAAGGAGCTGAGGAGGTGGAGGCTGTGAAGATCCGCACTTCTTCTGAGCAAGCTCCTTAGGGAAAAGAGCAGCGGAGAGGACATTTGCTGACGATGGACGTGAAATCAAGAGACGCCGACGTGGAGCTGGGCTCACTCCTGTTCTCTGAGATGCTGGCAAGGGCAATCTAGAGGGGAGGAGAGATGGGGGGTGCAGAAAGGACGGCTGTAGAAACAACGGCTATGGGATGGGAAGTTGGCAGGCGCTCCGGAGTCCATGAGTCCCTCAGCAGATGGGTGGACAAAGAAAATGTGGTACATGTGCTCAGGGGAGGACTTCTCAGCCCCAAAACAGGAAGTCCTGTCATAGCTGATAACACGGGTGGAACCGGAGGTCATCGAGGTAAATGAAATAATCCAGGCTTAGAAAGACACGTACCTCGCGGTCTCACTCATCATGGACGCCAAAGGAGTAGATCTTAAAGACGCTGAGAGTCCAATGGCGGCTACGAGACTGGGGAGAGGGACGGGCAGGTAGCGGAAAGCCTGATGAATGGGTATCGGCAAGGTTTGGATATGAAGTGTCCCCCAAAGACTCGAGTGCTGCAGGTTGGGTCCCCAGTGCACCAATGTCCACAGGTGGGGCTTAGAGGACATGGTGGGATTGTGAGGACTCTGGCCCCATCAGTAGATTAATAATGTTTTTATATATTTTTAAAATATTTTTCTAGTTGTCAATGGATTTTTTTTAAATTTTATTTTATTTTATTTAAATGTGGTGCTGAGTATCAAACCCAGGGCCTCACACCTGCCAGGCAATTGCTCTGCCACTGAGCCACAACCCCAGCCCCAAATGAATAATTTCATGGCATTATTGGGAAGTGACAGAAGCTAGAAGAAACAGGACCTAATTACAGTAGCAGGTCCTTGGTGTGTCCTTGGGGCCTGTGTCTTAGCCCTGGCCCCTTCTCCCCACCTCTCCTTCCTGGCTGCCGTGAGCTAACAGCTTTCCTCCTCCATGCCCTTCCGCCATGATGTTCTGCTGTCTTACCTCAGGCCCAGAGCAATGGAGCCAGCCAACCACAGACTGAAACCTCTGAAAAGGTAGGCCAAGATAAATCTCTCCTCCTTCTACGTCGCTTGTGTCAGGTATTTTGGTCACAGCAACGCAAAGTCAACTAACAGATACTAAATTATAGCTAAATGGGAAAAAGAAGTTCAGGTGTGTTATTGCACAGTAGGGTGACTCTAGGGTCATGTTTATATATTGTGTGGGGCTTTTTTTAATGTAGAAGAAAGGATTTTAAACGTTTCACCCTAAAGAAATGAACATTGCTGGAGGAGACGGACAGGTTTTCCCTCCCACGCGCATCGGAACACCCCGTGGCCTCCGCAGGGAGCGTGGAGGCGCCTCTGGTGCTGCAGAGGAGACAGCAGTGAGCGCGGTGCTGGGGCAGGCGCGGGTGGGGCCGGCGGGTGCAGGAGGGGCAGCTCTGTGTTTCCCTGGTCCAGCTTCCCCATGGAATCCGTGATGAGGGTCCCCGCAGGAGCGAGGAGGAAGCAGAGCAGAGTCCAGAGATGAGGAGAGAACAGGGCACCCGAAGCCATTGTCCCCAGGGAGTGATGCCCGGCACGGGTAGCGGGGTGAGCAGGCTGCAGGGCTCACTCTGAGCTCAGGGGTCCCTAGAGGAAGGTGAGGATGTGGAGGTGGTGACCGAAAGGCGGGGATGGACGGAGAGCTCAGCGAGGCTGCAGGCCAGTGTGATGGTGACCGCTGGGGCCCAGCCGTGGAAACGGGCTCCAGAGAACAGGGCAGCTCAGGAGACCAGAGCACCGAGGGGCCGCCCTGCTGAGCAGGTCCTGCCTCGGTTGCAGCACCGGCTGCACAGAAGGTCCTCCGGGGCGCTCTGTGTTGGCGCCCGAGCCGGTTCCACAGATTCCAACCTGACTGCCATCGGGTGGGGTCCCCGGTGACTCTCATGTGGAGTCCAGTGCACGTCCAGGTCACCAAGAATGGCCGCGAGGTCGGCCTGAGCCAGGTGGAGGGCCAGTAAAGGAGGAGCAGCCTGGAGGTCCGCAGATGACGCCGCAGAGGCCAGCGGGGGGGACTTGGCGACAAGAGGTGGTAGGGCCTGTGCCCACCAGGAAGGGGAGGGGAGCTGGCAGGTGTGCGAGGGCGGAAGACCTGTGTCCGCGTGCAAAGTGGAGCTGTGTCGCTGACGCCCAGCCTGGCTTCAGGGAGAGTGGGTGGCAGGGACAGTCGGGAGATGGGGGAAGAGGACGTGAGGAGTCGGGGGTAAAGAGACTGAGGTCTGAGGACAGAGAGGATGGGCCTGGGCAGGTCCTCAGAGCAGGGAGTCCAGGGGTGGAGGCTGTCCTGCGTTCCTCTCGCAGCTTCCTAGACAGCGGGGAGCCGTACATGGCGGAGGCTTGAAGTTTTGGGACAGATGAACGGGACCACCACCTCCATGGAGCCAGCGGACACTTCTATCGCCTCACAGAGCCCTGGTGTGTGTGGGTGTATGTGTCTGTGTGGCCCTTGGGATCCACCCTCCCGGCAAATTCCAAGCCTAGGACGCGGTCCCGTTCATGAGAACGCCAGGCTGTGCGTTGGACTTGGGAACCCAGCGGCCACTGGGGATGAGCAGGACAGGGCTGCCCCAGAACACGGTGTTTGGCAGAGACCCGAGGGCAGCCCCTCGCACCCGGCACTGAGCGCACGCAGCGACCACCCTGGGGGAGGACAGGCAAGCACTCCACACTGAGGACCAGGCTGCCCAAGCCCCTGCAGCCCTCAGAGACCATGGACAGCTGAAGGGACGGACCGGTCTGGGCCTGGCTCTGCATGGAGAAGAGGCGTAGCCCTGAGCACCAGGCACCGTGGCCACCTGGCTCCATGTCTACGAGGAGCCTCTGTGTGCAGGCAGGTGCCTTTCAGCACAATCAGCACTAGCGGGGAGACGCATAAGGTGGGTGTGGGGGACACCCGGGCTGGGAGGCCAGGGAAGGGAGGCTCCGGGAGGAATGTGTCTGTCTCCTCAGCGTCCCCTATGCGGAAACTCCCAAGGCTACTTGGAGCTGGGGACTTTGGGACTTTGGGTTTGGTGGGGGCTCCTGAGGAGATTTGTGTCCTCAGAAGAAGAGACACCAGAGCATGAAGCCAGAACTGGGGACAGGCAGTTAGTGTAGAAATAGGGGATCGGGTCAGACCGAGGAATTGGAGGCCATGAAGCATCTGCCTCTGGAAGTTGGAGACGGCCCCGGGGAGAATGGAATGTCGAGGCTCCCGAGCCCACTGGTTACCAGATTTCCCTGCCCTTGTCAGGGACTGCAGGCAGGGAGCTGCTAATGAATGCCCGACCCTTACCTGGCTGAATCACTTTGGCCCTCCCCTACCATCTGCTGCTCACCTTTTTGCATCTCACTGGAAACTCCTGGGCCTCGTCATGTAGGCAGGAAGGAGAGGTAAGTGGGGAGAGAACTGGAGACCAAAAGAGATCTTAACCTATAAAAAATGTAGGGCGTGCTCACTTCTTGGGACTCTAGAACATCAGCCATGGCCCCTTCTCCCTCCAGGGAGAAGTCTGTATTATAACCTTTAAATTTAAATAAAACCTGCTTAATCTGCTTGCCTTGGCGTGCTTCTCTAATGTTCAAACTTCAACATTTGAGGGAGCAGAACTCGTCACCAGTAAACCGCGGTATCAAGCATGCCACCTCCCCTCTCCCTCTCCTTCTCTCTGCCACGTGAGGACAGAGAAAAGGAGTCCACCTGTAAGCCAGTAGGAGACCCCGCCCCAGAACCCAGCCACCCTGCACCCTGATCTCAGCTTCCACCCTCGGAACTGTGAGAAAATGAACATCTGTAGTGAAGCCACCAAGTGCACGGGATTTTTAGTACGGCAGCCTAACAGACTAAGACAGAGAGTTTCTACAAGAGATAACATCTGAACCAGCGCCTGGAGACGCATAAGCAAGAGCAAGCCAAACGAGATGGGACCACTCTGGGCAACGCTCCCGCCAGAACAGCAGATCAAAAGACCAACAGCCAAGCGCTGCAAGAACCCGGCCACCTGGAGCGCTGCGGCTCAGCCCGCGGGGGCCACGCCGCTCCTTGGAAACCTGGCCCTAAATTTCACACCACTTTACAAAGACAAAGCACGGAACCACCACGTGACCCAGCTCCACCCTTCCTCAGTATTTATCCTGAAGAATTAAAGTCATCGTGCTACAGTGACACACGCACACCCACGTTTACAGCAGCACCATTCACAACAGCCTAACCAGGGAACCAGCCCCCATGTCCATCGGCAGATAAGTGGATAAAGGAAAGGTGGTGCGTATACCCAGTGGAGTTTTATTCAGCCATGAGGAAGAACGAAGTGACGTCATTTGCAGGAAAATGGACGGAACCATTGTGTTAAGTGAAATAAGCCAAACTCGGAAGGTCAAAGGTCGTTCGTGTTTTCTCATATGTGGAAGCTAGAGAGGAAAAAGGAAAAGACAGGTGGGGTGGGGGGATTTCATCTCGTGACAATCAAAGGGAGATCGGGAGAGAACAGGGACAAGGAGAGGGAGGAGGGAGGGAAAGAAAAAGTACTGGGGAGTGATACTGACCAGATTTCATTGTTACAGAGTGTGCATGTGCAAATATGTATCCATGAATTCCGGTATCATGCACAACTGTAATGCACCAACAGGAAATGAAAGATTTTAAACACACCCCCATCACGTGACAGCTGCCCGTCTCAGTTCACCCCAAAGAACCGATCCAGGCACTAGAGGCGCACACAGCGCCTCACCGCACCCACGTCATGCCTCGACTCTTCTAAGAGCTTCTGAGTGGCACACAGCTTCTCGGGAACCCGAGTTCGAGGATTCCTTGAGCTCACAAGTTGGAGACCAGCCTGGGCAGTGCAGAAAAGCTGCATCTCTCAAAGAGAAAAAAGAAGAAGGAAAAAAGAGAGCTTTTTTAAATTAAAGAAAAAGTCACACAAATTCTAGAAGATGAGAGAACAGAGCTTCCTAAGTCTGTGGCTCCTCTCCTCCGGTGCTGTGTCCTGTGCAGAGCTGAAGCTGGTGGTAAGGAGGTCCACCCCACGGCCTGTGGCACAGATCCAAACTCCGGACTTCTGGGTGGCCTTTTACTAAGAAATTCCAGCTTCTTGCCTGCTGGCCTCCAGGAAGAGTTCCCTGAGAGGGTCTCTGGGAGATTTCATCCATCCACTGGCACAAGTGGGCCAGTGGCTTGGAGAGAAAAAGGCTGGAGCCAGTGACAGTGAAGAGATGGGGAGGCGGAGGGGACCAAGTGTCCGACTTGTCCCATTTCTCCTACGCACACATGAAACCCCACCGGTGTCTCTTCAGCAGGAACCTTCTGCCTGGCTCATCTCATCTCTTCGTAACTGTGAAGTGGCAAAGCAGCATTTTAATTAACAAGCCACGACTCTATCCCCCTGTACACTCATGTAGCTGCTCCAAGCACCAGCCAGGCGCCTTCAGGGAGGGAGGAGAATTTTAAGAGAGCGGAAAGGGGGGCGAGGGGAGCTGCCGGAGGGTGCCCAACAGGCAGGCGCAGCGTGCCCGTCGCCGGGATGCGTAGATCCTGAAGTTAACTTCACTGACGGTTCATTTTTCATTCATGTGTCCCTGGTCATAAAAATGTAAGGCTCCATTACGCGGCACCCCAGGAGACTAAGACTCCAACCCTACACAAAGGTTCCTTCTCTTCTCAAGGATCATCCCGAGGAGGAGCAGGATCACCGGGAAGGGAGCTGGCTGAATCCAAGAAGCCTGGGACTAGGAGCTCCAGATGCAGATGCAAGTCCCCATCAGACCAAACCAGCTGCTAGCCGAGAGTCTGGTCCTTGGTCCTCCCTGTCCGTCAATCCGTCAATGGGGAAGAAATGATACATTGTAAAATTTTCTTTTTCTTTTCTTTTTTCTTTTTTTTTTTTTGGTCCTGGGGACTGAACTCAGGGATGCTCTACAACCGAGTCACGTCCCCAGCCCTTTTTGAATGTTTGCACTGCTGCATTTTAGTTATCCGTAATATTGGGGCTCATAACTTGCTCCGCTTCAGCCCCAGGGCTTCCTCTCTCCCTCCTCTCCACTGGCCTGCCTTCTTCCCCCACCTACTTACGGTTTCCTTCTATTTATTCATAGTTTTTTTAAACCGAAGCTTTATAGATATACATAAATGTGGAATTCACTGTGCTACGTAACATAAAGTGATCAATTACATTCTACCATCCTTTCCCTTTTCCCATCCCTCCCTCACCCTCAACCCCCTTCCTCTACTCCACCAATCTCCCTTCTATTTTCATACAACTCCCCCACCCTTATTTGAGTCTAGCTTCTGCATATGAGAAAACATTCGACCCTTGACTTTGAGTCTAGCTTATTTCACTTAACATGATGTTCTCCAGTTCCATCCATTTACCAGCAAATGCTGTGACCTCATTCCTTTTTGCTGAGTAAAACTCCATTATGTATATAGGCCACGGTTTCTTTATCCATTCATCTGTGGATGGGCACCCATCCAGGCCTTTTTATTTTTTATTTTGAGATGGAGTCTCACTTTAGTCGAGGCTGGCCTCCAACTTTCCATCCTCCTGTTTCAGCCTCCCTGATTGCTGGAATGACAGGTGTGCACCACCACACCTGACCACAACACTCTTGTCATTGTGAAATAAACCAACGGTAAATAGAAATGTTTAGTAAATCATTAACTGCTGAACTCATGCATATAAGTTAAGGTTTCTGTCTTTGTGTATTTGATCGGGGCAGATAATAAAATTGACTAAAATTAGAGAAAGTTTTCAAAAAGGAAAAAGAAAATGTCATTGACGGCTCCAAGGGCAACAGAGGAACTGGGACAATCTATGTTCATTTATTCATTCTTTCTTTTCTCCATTCGATAAGTACTTTATGAGCTCCTTCCTATCCAGCGTCAGACAGAATTTTGGGAGGAGTGAACCACACTGCGTGGCCCCACAGGATCATAATGGAGCGGAAGAACATCTACCTCCTCGCGACATCGTAGCCCCCACGACGTCATAGCACAAGGCACTGCTCACGTCTGTGGGGACAGTAAACAGACCTGCCGTGCTTATACAGAAACAGGATATATGAAACATACGGTTCATCACCCTTCATAAGGATGGTGATAATAAATAACCATGTTGCTGGTCCGTGATTTTCCATACTGTGCTTTTTAATCACTATTTTAGAGCGGTAAAACCACGTGCCGTGTTACGTAGCAGCCCCATTGTCTTAGGTTTACCAGGAGCACCGAGAGTCCACACCAAGTGGCTGGCCTGTGCCATCTAGGTTTGTGGACGTGCAGCCTGTGATGTTGCACAATGATTAAATCACTTACCAACATGCTTCTCAGAATGTGTCCCATGGTTAAGTGATGGAGGACTGTAACTTCTGCCCACTCTGAACTGTAGTCTAGAAAGATTTTACAGAGGTAAACAGGCCATTTAGGGTCTCTTAGTAAGTGTGATAGTGGGGCATGCACAGATGGGTAATGAGAGCCCAGACAGAAGTGCTGTATCAGTCAGCTATTGCTGCATAACAAACCATCCCCAACTTGGAGGCACAGAATACGTGGTCATTATCATACTCAGTGAGGCAGCTCTGCTTCGAGTTGCTGGGCTGAAGGTCTGCAGGGACTGAGTGACTCTGCTCCACTTGTCTTTCAGTCCTTGGGGACCAGCAGCTACCCAGCACCTGTTTTCACAGCCATGATAAAGCACAAGAGAGCACTCCCCTGAAGCTTCCACTCGGGTCATGCTACAAACATTGGTCCGAGCAAGTCCTGCAGCCAAGTCCAGCATGGATGGGGTGGAGAAGCATATTCTTCCCACAGCGGGAGGGGGCGGGGAACAGACCCTTGGGGAGGAGTCATTCAAACCAGCACAGGCAGGACGCGACCCGACCCGGGAGCTTCCCAGGGGCCTTGATAGTCAAAGCCTCTGCCTACTCTCTACCTCCACCCTCACCTGCTGGAGGGAATCTGCATGTTCAGAAAATTCCCCAGCTGGTTCACACACACTCCGGAATCTGAGAAACACCACCTGGAGGAGATCGTGCTGGATGGAGCGGGATCTTTAAGCCTGAGGAAGAGTTAGGCAGACGAGGGCATTCCAGCAGACAGAACAGCAGGTGAGGCGCGTTTGGGCCGCTGAGTGACCACGGGAGGGGCTGGAGAGGGTGGGGCAGATGCGGGCAGAGCCCTGGGACCCATCAGGACGGACATCGGTGCTTCACGTAATACCATACCCACCAGGCACCTCGACTGCACGTCTCTCTGTCCAACCTGACGCCCTCACCTCTGTAAAGCCACCTAGATGCGGGGTCTGCTTCCGCCTCGCTGGACACCTGGACTCTCCACCACCTGCATCAGAATTGACCTTCAGAATCCAAAGTCCCAGCCCTGATCAAGGAGACCTCGGTCGACAGCACCATTTCCCTCTAACCAGGAAAAATCCGGTGTTGAGGCAGTCAGAAGTGACTAAATAGGGACAGGGCATCAGGCAGCCGTGTGTGCCAAAGAGCAACAAATCAGACGCCAACAGATAAACCCTAAAGGCGTCTTGCACCACCCACCTGTCACTCATCAGGATCCCCAGCCAATCCCAGAAGGACATGGGTCCCAGCAGGGTCTCTGGCCAACCGCAGGAAGACACATCCACCACCACCACCAGCCTACACGCCCCCACCCCAGTGTACAAAATTGCCGCCATATTGGAGCCCAGCTCAACTTCCCAGGCCCTTTACCTTGGTGGACCGGTGAACCTCGTGCAGCTTCAGAGAGCTTGGCTGTGTTCCTCAGCCCCTGAGTGCCCGGGGCAGAAGAGCCCAAGGGGGACAGAGCTGCACAGAGTCAGAGCTGAACCAGAAAGAGGTGTTGCCCTACGTGAGCCAAAACCCACAGTCTGGAAAGAAACAAGGGCATCCTGTCCTGGAAAGGAGGGCCACACACCCCAACTCCCGCAAGGCTCGGGTGCCTGGAGCCCTCGCTGGAATTTAGACAGGATCCTGAGAGCAGCGAGTGGGGGCCCTGCAGATGGACGCTCTCTCCTGCAGCCACGAGCACAGCAGACGAGAGGCGACAGACTCCAACCCTCCCTTCCCGCAACCAGAGGGCGTGAGCGGAGGGCTGCCCAGTACACAGGGCAGGTGACCACTCCAGGGTGCTCAGCTGCACGCCAGCGGCCAGACTTGCCAGCCTCCGTCCCAGAGCCACACCTGGGGTGGAAATTCAAGTGCAAGCTGCTTAACTGGGTGACACTCCCAGGGAGTGCAGAGACAATGAGATGGAGAAGGGCGGCCAGGGCAGAACCTGCTGTCCACAGTCACCCTGGGAGGCCGCACCTGCAAGGCCAGGATTCTGGGGTCCACCCACTCACTGCCGCCAGTCACTGACAGGAGGATGCAGACAGAGGGTCCTGCGTTAACCCCGCTGTGCGTTTTCTCAACAAAGGACGACAAACTGGTTGGTTCAAATGGCAGAAACGGGTTGCGTCCCTGTTCTGGAGATGGAAGTCCAAGGTCAAGGCCGTGCCTCTCTTCCGTGCCTCTCTCCCACCTCACCCCCGTCTCCACCCTCATCTTCCCGTGGCGTCTGCCTGTGTCCAGATCCCCTCCCTTTAATGAGGATAGCAGTCGTCCTGAATTAGGACTGCCCCTACTGACCTCACCCTGATCGATCGTCTGCCAACATGCTACTTCCAAAAAAAGGCTGCACACACAGGTCCAGGGATGAGGACCTCAACATCTTTTGGGGGATAAAACCCTCCCTACAGCACCCCCTCCCCAGCACTTCCAGCCACACACAAGGAAAGCCCAGGGCAGAGCTGCGGGTGACCAAGGTCCTTGCAGGTGGAAGACCCTGGGACAGGGGCGTGGACACCGACATCCACCTGCTATGGCCTCTAAGCCCAGCTGGCATATCTGGCTATGCTTCCCGTGCAGAGCAAGCTGAGTTACAGCCCAGAAGGTCAGCAAGCCCTCAAGCATGACGAAAAGATTAAGAGTCATATCTTTAAAAAACCAAAAGCCAAGTGCGTGCTCAGGCCCGCAGCGGGGCCGGCTCGGCTGCCAAGCTGTTCTGGGTGCAGACGCGCCACCTAATACCGCGAAGTGCCTCCTAATGACCCTTCAAATCATCTCATTAAAAGTTGCAGCGATGTCTCCAGCTGGATCCCAGTCGTGCTGGGGAGGCCATTAGGTTAATCAAAATACAGGACAGCTCACCATCTACTCTTAATTAACAAATTAGGTCCCACGCCGACTCAGCAAAACAGGGACCCGCCAATGACCTGGGGGATGGCCGCTGGGCTCAGCCTTCCAGTTCCGCCCACCAATCAGAAGCTATGGAGGACCTCAGCCCCGGCAGGAGGGTGGGTCTCACCTTAGAAGAGCCGCAAGGTGGCTCCTTCACCCGCAAGCACCTGCCACGCGCTCCCGAGCCTCCATGTCTCCCCCGCTAACACGCAAGTGCCACGGGGGGGACACATCTCTCCTGCTTGCCCAGGGCTCAGGGCTCTCAGGGGTCTCAGGGAATGCTAGACCTGCAGGGCTGAAAACAGGAGGGACCCGTCAAGCAGGAAGCCAGTCCCACTAGCTCCACAAGGGCAGGGGCTTGGTCTGATTTATACCTGAGTATATCCCAGGACCCAAAGCGCACCCGGCACACAGTAGACCTTCAGAATGAAGCGGTGACACATGGCTGTTGTCCAGCCACCCAGGGAGGCTGGGGCAGGAGGACTGCTTGAACTCCAGAGTTTGAAGGCAGCCTGTGCAACATAACAAGACCCCATCTCTTATATATGAAATGGTTTTAATATTGAACGAAAATTGAATGAATGAATAAGTCTCTTCTCTGTCCAATCCCACAAATTAACCAATTTAAACAGACTGGAAAAATGTTTTCCAAGCCTTTTTTTTTTTTTTTTTTTTTGGCAATGCCGGGGAGAAAACCCAGGGCACCCTAGCTAACCTATTCTTTATGACCACAAAAACAACTGAGAATATACATAATAGGGACTAATTTTCCTCCTGGTGGGGCGGTGGGGGAAATAGAAAAAAGAATCATGGAGCCACAGGCATGACTCAGCAATTCACTTTCTCACTTAATATGTATGTAGCACATCTCTTTCCAGGTCGATACATATAGCTCTACCTAATTCTTTTTAATGGTCCATGATGTTTCATACTACTAAATGTGCTGTAATTTATTCTACTACTTGCCTAGCGATAAAGCTGTGTTTCCAATTTTTTTCAAGGGCAAACAGAAAAAAAAAATCTCTGCACATGCATTTTATGCTGGCAACTCTGTGTCAAGGTAGGTGCCTCAAGGTCAAGGGCCCGCAAGTATTTCTAATTCACACAGACTTCAAAGCTCACCTGAGTGAGGCAAGACAGAGAATGACCACCCCAGCCCCAACCCAGCAAGACTGTGAGAGTGGAAACCCAGCAGCTCACCCTGCCCAGTGCCATCCTGTGCCCTGGGGTACCTGCCCTGGAAAGCCCCCAGTCCAACAGAAGGGAACAGGGAAGACACTGTCATGGGCTACACCCCACTGGTGCCAGGAATTGTTCCAGGTGTTTGCACACACGAGATGCTTGCATATACCATTCATTCCACCTGTAGCCCATTCTGCACGCAAGGAAAGAGGATCTCGATATTATGGAGGAGAAACACTGGATCAGAGAAGTGACCTTCCCGACAAGGTCAATGAGTGATCGACAGAGCTGGGTTTTGCGCTTGGTCTGGCTGCACCAAAACCACTTCTCATGACGCCAGTGGGGCCTGACCTTGGCCATGTTTAAATCGTCGTGACCACCGGAACGTCAAAAAAACATACACACCCACCCCCAGGACATCCAATGTGATGGGGTTTTAGAAAGCCAGGGCTAACCGCTGACCCTCAACCCCACAGCATCAGGTTCCCGATGCCCAAGACTGTGCAGCCCAAAGCAGCTCCCAGGTGACTCTGATGATGCTGGTCTGCCGACCACACCTGGAAAACACTGCCCTGCACCCTGGACCTGTCTGTGCTCCTTGTTCCATACCCATTTGACAGATGGGGACACTAAGAATCGAGCAGAACACTTCACCACCAGCCCAGAAAGACAGGCAGTCACTGGGAAAGTCAGATGGCCTCACCTAATGGCTTTAGGGCCCTAAAGGCTAAAAGAGTATCGTTGTGGGTCCTAGAACCCAGGCCATGTCTTTAAGCCTGATATATCTCACGTGCTTAGTGGCTCTGCCTGTAGTTAAAGCAAGCCCTGACCTCCGGCGCCCTTTAATTCCCGTACAAACACACACATGTACCGCGCAAAAGGAGTGATACACAGAGCGTCTGAAACCCCAGCTCACAGCTACCTGCAGCAGAGTCTGTTTTCATTTTCTTCCATCTCCCAAGAAAGGGGACCACGCCTGCTGAAGGGCCAGCTGCTGCCAGCTAGCTCCGGGCAGCCCATCCCCATACCTTTATCTGAAAAGGAACTGGGATTGAAAGGGCAGAAAAGACACTCGGAGGTCATCTGGGCCATCTCCCAGCATCTCCTATCTCCTGGCAGGACGGCAGCTGACAAGGCTTCCCGGGAACCGGGACACCCAGCGGATCGCGGTCTCCGGGCGCCCCCTGCTGGGTGAGCGGGGAATGGCTGGGAAGCCGACACCGCAGACCCAAGGATTCCGGGCTCTCTCAGATCGCTCTTGCAGGGTGCAGATTCCCCCCCAGAACTAGTCAGCCTTTGCGAAATCACCTGGGGCTAGGGGTGCAGCTCAGGGGTAAAGCACTTGCCCAGCATGCTTGAGGCCCTGGGTTCCATCCCCAGCACCACAAAAAAAATTTTTTTTAATTCAAAAATAAAACCACTTTGAGTTTTTACAGAAATAGTCTCAGTTAATCACCACAATTATGTCTCTGATAGACAGACATTCAGTATCTCAGTCACTCACCAATGTTGACTGGGCACTACAAGGAGTCCCATAAGAAACACTAGGAATATAAAGGAAATAGTCTCTACAGGTGTTGGCAAATGACAACCCACCCAAAAATCCAGCCCACTGAGTGCTTGTACAGCTCTCAGTAAGACTAGATTTTTACACTTTTACATTATTTTAAGCTGGGTGCAGTGGTGTGTACCTGTAATCCCGGCAGTTTGGAAGGCTGAGGCAGGAAGATCACAAGTTCAAGGCCAGCCTAAGTGACTTTGTGAGACCCTGTCTCAAAATAAAAAATAAAAAGAGCCGATGATGTAGCTCAGTGGTACAGAGCCCTGGGCTCAATCCCAAGTACCCCCAAAAAATTGTTTTAAAATTATCAAAGGAAGAATAACATTTTGTAACTTGTGAAAATCATACAGAATTCAACTTTCAATGTCCACATCTAAAATTTTATGGGGACACAGCCATCTGCATCACTGGCGTTCATACAGGGCAGAGTTGAGACGTTTCAGCCGAGATGGTGCGATGCACAAAGGCTGAAAGAATTCTTTCCCTGCCCTTACAGAACGTGTGCCCATTCCGGTCCACCAGGGGAAAGGAGATTTAAGAGAGCTGGCCTAGCTGAGGACAACTGTATGCAGGTCTCTGGGAGAGATGCTGTCCAAGCACTGAGCCCAGGACAGACCTACACCTGCCCTTACTCCACCAGGCGCAGGTGGAGAGACTGAAGCTCAAGGCCACCCTCAAGAGGCAGCCCAGCCAGCTTCAAACTGGATCACTCCACCGCCCCAGGCCACCTCCTCTTCACCATCTTATCATCCATTCCCAGTTTAGATGGAAAAGCTTTGACTCAGAGAGGTTGGGTGACCTGCTAATAAAGGGGAAAGAGTGTCTTGAACTCCAGCATCTAAGGGCAAACTCAGTGTTCTAGCCCAGGCCGATCCTCCTACCCCTGACCGGAAATCAGTTCATCCAGCCGAGTCTCTCTGAAATAATAAACCCGAAATGAGCTCGGCGGAGCCACCTGCAGCCCCAGCACTCAGGGGCTGAGGCAGGAAGGTGGCTGGAGGTCAGCAGTTCAAGGCCAGCATAGGCAGCATAGGGAGACCCTGTCTCAAAACACAGCAAACCTGGAAGCATAATATTGATGCCCAGACGGTGTGCAATGAAGTGAGTGACAGGCTTCACCTTCTGCTCTAAGGATCACTTTTTTTTTTTTTTTTTTTTTTTGGTGGTGCGGGGGTACCGGGGACAGGGGATTGAACTCAGGTGCACTCGACCACTGAGCCACATCCCCAGCCCTATTTTGTACTTTATTTAGAGACAGGGTCTCACTGAGTTGCTTAGCGCCTCACATTTTAGTGAGGCTGGATTTGAACTCCCAATCCTCCTGCCTCAGCCTCCCAAACCGCTGGGATTACAGGTGTGCGACTACTTCTGCCAGCCCCAGACCAAAGGTTTTTCTGCAAGATGGGGCTAAAGCTCTGGTGCAGAGGATTTTAAACTGTCCTCCATGGGAAGCACCAGAGCTACAGAGTAAGGTGAGGAAAAGGTAGGCAGCCCTTCTACGTCTCCACTGACTGGAGAGACTTGCTCTTCTGTGTTGACGCTGAGCTATAGGTAAGGTCTGCTCAATCTTCAGTATGAACAGAAAAATAAATAAATAGAAAGAGAGAGAGAGAAATCCCCAGTGTGGCTGAGGAAATAACGTTTGTGAAGGGCCACTCAGATGGCGCTAGGTCACTCAGGGCTGGCTCCGGGAGTCCTGAAGCAGAGTGGGAGCAAGCGTTGGTTTGCTAGGGCTGCCAGAACAAAGCCCTAGAGACTGGGTGGCTTAGACAACAGGAATTTATTGTCTCGCAGTTCTGGAGGCTGGAAGCCCAAGACCAAGGTGCCAGCAGGACTGGTTCCTTCTGAGGCCACTCTCCTTGGCCTGTGGATGCTTTCTTCTCCCTGTGTCCTCACAGGGCCACCCTCTGCATGGGACGGTGTCCTCATTCTGTACAAAGACACCAGTCACATTGAAGCAGGGCTCACCGATGGCCTGTTCATTTGCCTCCCTAAAGACCCTGTCTTCAAATACAGTCTCACACTGAGGGTCAGAACATCATGTGTGAATTCTGTGGGATCAAAAGTCAGTCCCTGGTTGGGCGTGGTAGCACACACCTGTAATCCCAGTGGCTCAGGAGGCTGAGGCAAAAGGATCACAAGTTCAAAGCCAGTCACAGCAACTTAGGGAGGCCCTAAGCAACTTAGTGAGAACTTGTCTCTAAATAAATTATATATATGTGGGGCTGGGGACATGGCCCAGTGGTTAAGTGCCCCTGGGTTCAATCCCTGGTACCCACCCCCCCCAAAAGTCATCCCTAACACAACATGGGAGGGCAAGCAGGGTCACCTGCTCCTCTCTCCTATGAGGGCCATCTGAAGGAAGAGGAGGACATGCAGGCAGGAGAAGGCCCAGAGCCCACTCCAAGGAGGTGCCAGTAATGGCTGGAGCCAGGCAGGGCGGCTGCCAGGGATCCTCCCAGCTGGTCAGGTGTCCAGATTTCAGTTAGCTGGATTTATCGCCGCAGTTACCAGGAAATTGGCGAGAAGCAGGGCTTCTCCTGGGGGTTTGGGGGTCCCACCCAGCCTGCTACAGACTCAGGAGTCATCATCCCTCACCCCAAGCACAGCTGCTCCAGGCGAGCCATGTGTGTGAAGCGCTCGCGAGCTTGCTCTGCCCTGCTCATGGCCTTGGGCCTACCCCACGGACCTCCAGCTCAGCCTCGGCCTGAACCACAGAGGGCTTTCCATCCCCAATCCTGAAGGAGGGGGTCTGCCCGCTCCTGGAGCTGTCCCCCGTGGGGTCCTGCTGGTCTCCAAGAGCCCCCTGCCCTCCCCCACCCCCAGCTCCCTGCTGCCGCTGGCTTCCTGGTTCCTCCCTGGACCCCTTGCTCCCACCCCGAACCTTCCCTTCTCCTCTCTCTGCAGGGAGTGTCACTTCCCTGCTCCATGGCTCCTCCTGCCTCTGGCTCTGGGCATCTCGAGATCTGACCCTGCCATCCAAGCCATCCCAGGAGGAATCTCATAAGGGCCCCTTGCTGGCAGATGGTCCTAAGAAGTTTGGGGACGAGGGGGCTGGGGAGATAGCTCAGTCGGTAGAGTGCTTGCCTTGTAAGCACAAGGCCCTGGGTTTAATCCCCAGCACCCCCAAAAAAAAAAAAAAAAAGAAGTTTGGGGACAAGGGCCAGGATGCATGCGGGTGTATGGGTTAAATCGTGTTCCCCCGAACCTCACGTCCTCCTGGGACCCCGGCATGTGACGGCATTTGGAAATGGGCTCTTCACACGTGTCACTAGTTAGATTGAGACGAGGTCATAGAGGATCAGGCTGGGCCCTAAGCCCAGGGACTCACAGGCAAGGGAAATCTGAACACAGACACCAGGGAAGAAGCCACGTGACGATGGAGGCGCCCCGCCACCCACCGAGGACCCTTCCGGCCTTGTGGCAACCTCCAGAAGCTGCAGGAGAGGCCTGGGACAGATCTCCCTGGAGCCCCCAGGAGGATGGACACAGGAAAGCCAGCACTTACTGGTGGTGCTGCAGGGGTCCCCTGAAAGGCTCCTGTGTCAGAAGCCTGGTCCACGGTGTGACCACATGAATGCGGGACCCTTTAAGGTAGGGCCTTGTACCAGAAGGTCACGGAGGTCACTGCCCTTGGAAGGGATGAGTGCAGTTTCACGGGACCCCGGTTAGTTCCAAAGAAAGTGAGACTTTCACAAGAACAGCAAAACTGGTCCCTCCCCAGCCTCAGGCTTCCTGTCTCACCAGGCCACCTCTCCCTCTCAGACCAGCTCCCATTCTGCCATTTTGTGGCACATCTAAGGGGCCCTCACCAGAGGCCAAACAGATGAGGCCACCTTACCTGGGACTTCCAGCCTCCAAAACCAAGAGCTAAATAACCCTCTTTTCTTTATGCAGTACCCACACCCAGGTGTTTCATTATAGGAACAGAAATCAGACTGATACAGGTAGTGTCAGAAATAGCTCAGGGACTGGAGGGAAGAGGGAGGCAGGGACAGGCTGGGAGCTTCGGCATTTCATCGGTGTTGCTCGGGGCAGAGCTAAGTCTGAACTTCCTCTCCCACAGGGCTGCTACGACCCATCTGTAAATGCCTGGCCGTCCGGATACTGTCGGTAGATGCTGATACTTCATCAGTGGCATTTACTTTAAGGATTTTAATAAAAAGGGGATCTGACACGAGTTCCTACTGATATCCCCGAGCAGAAGGCTCACAACAACGCGTTCTTCGCCAGCAAACTCCACAGAAAGGAGCACCAAGTTCAGTTGCTGAAAATTCCAAGTCCCCTTCCTCTGGAGAGGGATCTTTCTAACCTGATAAATGATCGAGGCTTGAAGAAGCACCGCATCCGGGCTGAAGGGCATAAACCCCAAGCAGGCTGCGGAGACCGGGTCTGTGCGAATAGCCGCGGTGGCCCGTGCTGATCATACCACGGGCGTCGATTAGGTGTCAAGCGCCTGCTGGGCACCGGGAGCCGCGGGCGCTTAGAAGGCGTGATGCTCCTCCTGGGCAAACCAGAGGCCTCGCTCTCTGTAGAGCTGGCCTCCAGCTGGTCTGCCTTTCACTGTCTGCACCCGACAGGCCACGGTCCCCTGTCTCCACCCTCTCTGCTGCTCTGATAACTGACGGGCGGACCTCAGGACCTCAGATCGTGCGCAGCCCGCGCGGCCCTGGCCACGCGGTCCCTACCAGCCGGAGTGGCTGGGTGCCTGGGTTTGCACCTGCGCAATCAAGAAGCGCAGCGCCGGGCTTGCCCCCACTGCCTCGTTCCACCTACAAGGAGAACCTGGAGGCCCGCGCTGGGCTCAGGAGAGCATGCGCGAGGCCCTGGGTCAATCCCCAGCACTGCAGGAAAAAGTAGAAAAATCAACATTTAGAATTCTTACTTGTGTTTATAGTTTACAACAGCAAAATGGTGGAATGAGGGAAATGGGCTGTTTTTGTCTGATAAGCATAGATTTTAGTTCCCATATGAAATTTTCTATTGGTTTCAAATACGATCTTCAAAACTGAAATGTGGTTCTCACGCCTGTAAGACACGGGAGGCTGGGAGGATCACAAGATTGAGGCCAGCCTCAGTAATTTAGTGAAGCCCTGAGCAACTCATTGAGACCCTGTCCCCCCAAAAAATTAAAAATAAAACAGGCTCAGCATGTGACTCCGTGGTTAAGCACCCCTGGATTCAATCTCCAATTCAAAAAAAATTAATAAAAATAAAATGGAAAGGCGTTCTTCTCTTTGTTAATCATTCGTTTTAAGACTAAAGAACAAGAAAACGATTTCTACTAAAGATTTCCATGATGGGAGATAATTCTGTCATGAAGATGTTGATCAATGTCACCAATTCGTACACCAAAAATGATCGCAATGGTGAGTCTTATATGTATTTTGCCTCGAGTTCTAAAGTGAATAATGTAATGTGCTCAAGAAAATTGAACTGTATACTTAAGTGAGTGAATCGCATGGCATGCAAATTATAAATGTAAAAAGGAGCGTCCAGTGAGAATCCACCCTGGGGCTGGGAGTGGCTCACTGGCAGAGCACACGCTAAGCCTGGGTGAGGCCCTGGGGTCGATCCCAGCACAGGGGGGAAAAAAAAAAAACCACTCTGGGCATCACACAAGCTAGGGATGCCACTGGATAGTGGTGTTCCTGTCTCACAGAAGAGGAAACAGGCTCAGAGTGGGAAGTGGCTTGATCGAAGCCACACAGAGGTTGAGGGGAAGAATCTGGATTCAAAGACAGGGCTGTCCGTCCACACTAACATGAGACCCTCCTCTATCTTGCCACTTGGCCACCTTCCATACGGACGGTGACCCTCTCCCAAGTGAGGGACCTGATACCTGAGATCTTCACTGAGGGAAAGGCATCAGGGCCAAAGGTAGCAATTCAGGGGACCTCGCCGTAAACGTGTCCTTCTGTGTCATCGTGAGCACGTCCAGAACGTCGGTCCAGCCCACACTTGGGACACAGGAGGGAGGGTTCCTGGGGCACCATGTCTTGCCTGGAAGGACCACAGAACAGGCCACCCCAAAATACGCCGCCTCGGCCTAAGGAGAACTCTGTAGCCAGGGCAACCAAGAAGAAGCAGGGCGGGAAAAGCCCGCTGCCCTGAAGCAGGGCGTGAATTTATGAAGATGACCTCGCTTTAGCCACTAGCAAGGACAAAGTTCATCAAGGTGACGAGGCCAGACCCTAATCAGCAAGCCTTACATGGACACCACCATCCTGTAGATTCGCCCACCCACAATTGCCACTCCAGAAGCTCAAAGTCCCTCCTTGGGTCTCGCCACCTATCTGCAAACTTTCGCTAAGTGTTACTCAAGCCCAGGTCCCGCCAGACTTGAGCTTTCATGGCCAAGTGCGCCCCAGGCGAGCACATGGACATGGTAAGAAGTGCTCGGTCTTCCCTTGCTAGCCCTTTTCTTAACTTTTTTTTGTGTTTTTGGTTTTTTAGGGTATTTTGGGGGAAGGGGGGTAACTGGGTATTGAACTCAGGGTGCTCTGCCACTGAGCTATACCCCCAACCCTTTTATCTTTAGCCTCCCTAAGTTGCCAAGGTTGACCTCGACCATGATGCCTTGGCCTCCTGAGCTGAGCTGGCAGGCGTGCGCCGTGGCGCCCAAGCATGCTAACCTGTCTTTGGTGAGTCTGGTTTTAAGGGATCCAGCTCAGAACCCAAGACAGGTAAAAGAAAATTATTTTCTTTTCTTTCCACAGAGACCAACAGCTTTAAATTACAAAGTGACTGACGCCAGCTACGTCAGCCCCCTGGGTAGGGACCAGGTCAGGACCTCAGCCATAAAGAACTCAGAGGCCACCGGCGCTCATGGAATTAACGTTCACAGGTTGGGACAGGCCCGCGGTGTGCAGCCACCTGCCCACAGCCAAGGCGTCTTTTGGAATCCTGGACACCAGCCACGGGCCACTGTCTCTTGGATTATCTGAAACCCAAAGTGCTGGGCCCCCCAATGGACCACCAGAGGCTTGAGGAAACCCCCGCTTCTGTGAGCCCCAAAGACTCTCCAGGTGCCCCGCAGCCACGCCCGGAGAGCCGCCCAGCGCTCCGCTCGGGCCCTTTCTTCACGGCCTCTCGCCTGCTCACCACTCACGCTGCCTGGAAGCCTGGATGGACTGAGGCAGGAGCCGTGGCCGGAAAATATGCAGGGTGATCAGTGCAGCCTGGGGATCCCGGTCCTGGGCGCCGTCCAGCCGCGAATCACCGAGAGTCACAGAGTCCACGAGACACCGAAGGGAACAGGCCAGCGGTTCCAGAGAGTGAGTTTGCTCCACAGCGGACATTTGGTGCTGCTGGACCCGGTTTTTGTTTTTTGATTTTGGGGATGTTTTGGCTATCACAAGCTGCAGGGGACATGCTACTGGCCCCTAATACGCAGAGTCCCGTGACACTGCTAAACATCCTGCAATGTCCCAAACACCACCAGACCAGGGGTCCACCTGCTGAGGTTGAGGTGGAAATAGAGACAGAGCGGAAACAGCCCCTGACTGCCACACACACAGAGGAGCTGCGCGGTCCACGGCCAACCCAGACGGGCGGGAGGGAAAGAACAGCCCGCGGCCCGAGCCACTCAGCTCCCAACGTCAACAGACCGACGTCCTAAGGGTCTGAACACTCACAGAAGTGCCCGCACTTCAAGAATGTGTTATCCGAGCCATTCCCAAAGTGCCACAGGAGAAAGCAGATGCACCAGATGCAGCCGCCAACAGGGGCGTGGGAAAGAGGCCCAGGCGCGGCGGCCTCCATCACCCCTAGGAAAGCCTCCCAAGTCACTTTTAGTAAATGAGCCTCGGAATGTCCACAGGTGTTTGCTCTACTGCAGAGGCGTCCACAGCGCCCTTTCTCATCACAAATTCCAAGTCGCCCAACTGGGCCCCGAGGACTCCGGGAGACCCCAAGTCTCATGCAGCCCAGTGCCTGGCACCTTGGTGGTGCTCAACAAATATGTGTGCCATGTTTCCTGTGGCTACACTGACCTCCTCGCCTGGCCCATGTCCTCCCAGCAGCCTCTGCCCCTCTGTCCTCGACTCCTCCTCTCTCCCCTCCCTCATACCACTCCAGCTGTTCCATGCTGTCCCTCAAGCCACCTGGCACACTCCTGCCCCAGGGCCTTTGCATATCCTGTGCCCTCGTCTCCAAATCAAATGGCCCATTCCCTCACCCCCTCCAGTTCTTTTTCGTGTGTGTGGTGCTGGGGATTGAACCCAGGGCCTTCTGCATGGGAGGCAAGCACTCTACCAACTGAGCTATATCCCCAGTGCCCCCCCAGGTCTTTGTTCAAAGGTCCTTTTATAAAATCACCACTTTCTGTCTTTCCCATTCTGCTAACTATGAACTGAATTGTGTCCCACCCCAAAATTCACATTTTTAAGCCCCAGCCCCCAATGAGATGGCAGGCTCGTGGTTAGGTTTCCACGAGGGCATGAGGATGGGATTGTGGATGGTGGAGAGAAGCGGTCAAGAGCGCACCCTGCAACCCTGCCAAGACCGCAGCAGCCCTGGGCGCCAGCCAGGCGCCTGGTCCCTAAGGCAGCCCTGCAGTTCTGTCCTCAAGCACTGTCCACAGGGATGGAACCCAGGGCTGCCACATGCTAAGCCAGGGCTCTGCCCCTGAGCTGCATCCCCAGCCCTTTTTATTTCTTGTTTAGAGACAAGGTCTCTCTCAGCTGGCCTCAAACCTGCAATCCTTCTGTCTCGGCCTCCCAAGTAACTGGGATCACAGGTGTGGCCCCTGAAAGGCTTCTACCAAGTTTCTTGCCCTCTGTTCTCAGAGACCCTCTTGATCCACTGGCCCATTTTCTCCCATCTTACCCACTACTCTTCACGGAGTCCCATTGAGACACAGAACTGCCCACCTTTGCGGTGTCCTGGGGCCACCCTAACCGAGATCCCCAGATGGGCTCAGGCAGCCAAATTCTTCCCCCACGGTTCTGGAGGCTGGAAGTCCAAGCTGCGGGCAGTCGGTCCCTCTGAGTGGGGAGAGAGCTTCTTCCAGGCCTCTCTGGCCTTCCCTGGCTTGTACAGCCCTGGGTCTCAGTCCACTTGGTCTGTCCGAACAACAGAGGACACACCGGTGGCCTATCAACAATGGAAAGTCACTGCTCGCCGTGCGGAGGCTGGATGTCCACCCTCGGACCCAGGCATCTGGGGAGGGCTCACATCCCGGGTCAGATGGCACCTTCTCACTGTGTCCTCGTGGGGTGGCGGGGGTGCCCAGCTCCCCTGGGCCTCTTCAGAGGGCGCTAATCCACGGGCACTCCGCCCTCCAGAGCTAATCACCTCCCAGAATTCCCGCCCACCCATCCCCCACAGTGGGGACATGTTTAGCACAGGAAGGGACCTTGAGTTCAGCTGCTGGCCCTTCCAGGTGAGAGTCTGAAGACAAGCAAGCTACCTGAGGCCAGACCCAGCGGCCAAGCCGGGCTTTGGGAAAAGGCTTTGTGGGTTTGGAGGGAAGTCCTTGGGACCGCCTGCCTGAGCTGGGATCTGGCGTTAGAACGTCCTCCTCGCTGCTGGGTTACCTTGAGCACCTTGCAACTGCTCTGCGCCCCCTGCTCTGCGCCCCCTCGCTCTGCACTGTGCAGTGGTGCCGAGGGGCACCTCCCTGGAGGCACCTCCCTGGAGGCGACTGGAAAGGAAATGTGTTTCCCACGCTCGGTGCTGCGTTGGCCTCAAGAGCATTTACTGAGCCAGCTTGTTGTCACCCATTTATGGGACCTCGTTCCAAACTGCAGTCTGGTGATCCCTGTCCTGCAGTCCTGCCAAGTTCCCAGCACAGGAGCTGCAGCCGGCTCAGCAGCCGGGCCCACCCATCTCAGACTCCTTCACTTCTTGCCTGTGTGATCTTGGGTGACTGTCTTCAGGTCTCTGAGCCTCAGTTTCCCCATCTTTAGATAGGATGATACTATTAATCGTAGAGAGTAATTGTGAGGCTCAGAGATCATTCATTCATTCACGTAGCACATATTTATTTCTGTCCATCCTGAGCCAGGAATGTATCTAGGGATAAACCTCAAACAAATAAATGAAGGAATGATTTAGCATTTGAAGGACGCACGTGTTATAGGGGAAAGCAGAGAATGAGACAAGAGGCATCTCGTGGCCTACTTGGGCTGCGGATACAAAATGCCGCAGACTGCGGGACCCAAGGAACCCTCGTCATTTTCTCCCTGTTCTGGAGGACGCAAGTCCAAGATAAGGCTCAGGTTCTGGAGAGTTCTCTTCCTGGCTTGAAGAGAGCTGCCTTCTCCCTGTGTCTTCACACGGCTGGGAGAGGGCAAGCTCTCTGGTGTCTCTTTCTGAAAAGGGCACTAACCCCATCTTGGGACCCCACCCTCATGCCCTTACTGAGACCTAATGACCTCCCCGAGGAACAGGGACAAGGTGGCAGACATCAGTCAACACCTGTGCCTAGCAGGTTATAATGTACAGGTTTTGTCTTTGTTGCTGTTGTTTTTGTTTTGTATTTTGTGTTTCTTTGGTACCAGGGATTGAACCAAGGGGCACTTAACCACTGAGCCACATCCCCAGCCCTTTTTATTTATTACTCTGAAAGAGGGTCTTGTGAAGTTGCTTAGGGCCTCACTGAGTTGCTGAGGCTGACCTCCAGCTTGCAATCCTCCTGCCTCAGCCTCCTGGATTGCTGGGATTACAGGTGTGTGCTGCCACACCTAGCCTGATTTTTTTTTCACTCACTCCAATATTCAGCATGCTTAATACAAACCACAATATTTCACAAGTTGCATGGGGATGAATGGCTTATTAAGCTGATCGAAAGGAGTCAGTCCCTATCCTTGAGGAACTGCTAAAACCTAGATGTGGATTAGCCTGAATAAACATAATCAGATGTAAATCACGATAAAGAGGGAGGACCCAGGCACACGGGTGCACACCTGTGATCCCAGGCCGAGGCAGGGGGATCTCAAATTCAAGGATTGAGCTATGCTTCCTGCCTCCCAGTGGCAGAGAATGAGCCTAGCATAGCAGGTACAAAGCCCTGGGACTGATCCCCAACGCCATGAAAGTTAAATAATGGCCAGAGCAGTGGCGCACGCCTATATTCACAGCCACTCAGGAGGCTGAGGCAGGAGGATTACAAGTTCAAAGCCAGCCTGGGCAACTTAGAGAGACCCTGTCTCAAAATGAAATAAAAAGGACTGGGGATGTGGCTCAGAAGTAGAGGATTTGTCTAGCATGTGCGTGGACCTGGATTCAATCCAACACCCCCCAAAATAAACAAAATAAAATGCAACCTGTTTTTTAAATGGACCTACCTCTATAGCAGTTTCTCTATAATTGTACAGAAAATATTATTTTTATGTGCAATAGTTAATATATAAAATACTGCTTTATTTCATAACGAAAATATCAGTATGTACTTTTTTAAAAACTCTATCCATGTAAACTATTAACAGGAATTATTGTCTCCTCTGATGTTATATTTAATTTTGATAAATTTTTGTGGTTGCCTTTTAAATCTTAAAAAGTAATCATCTTGATTTTTATCTTCTCTCCTTTCATCCCTGATAATAAACTTTGTAACAACTTTCTTCGGTTTTGCTGTCCTTGTCCCTTTTCCCTGGGGATCCTTAATAATCTAGTTTTGTATTCTGAAGATGAACAGTATTTGCAGAATCTAGAACTTGAGAGCTCGATGGGGTCTTAGAAACCAGATGTGGTGGTGCCTGCCGGTGATCCCAGCAACTTGGGAGGCTAAGGCAGGAGGATCACAAGTTCAAGGTCAGCCTCAGCAACTTAGTGAAACTCTGTCTCAAATAAAAAAATAAAAGGGGCTGAGGGCTTAGCTCAGAGGTAAAGCACCCTGGGTTCAATCCCCAGCCCCAAGAAGAAGAAAGAAAAGAAACTATGGTGTCAGCGAACATTAATTGGACATAGTACAGATCATTGATTTGATAAATAGACCATCATAAGTTACAAAATACAAAGGTGAACTGGGGCTACTGGCCCCTCAAAAGTGTTCGGCCTAGAAAACTAGGAGAAGAATGTGACTGAATTATTTTGAAAGGCTGAGTTTCAAATGTGGAACAACTGAGCCACGTGTTTGTAAACAGTGCCATTTAAAAGACTGTACAGCTTTCCCTCCAATTAAAACACCATGCAAATTTGCAAGGCTGAGTTTTGTCAGCTAAAATTTGTAAACAGAAGAACTCAAATGATATCATTTCTAGTTGAATTAGCTCTTTATGATCAGACTGTTTCCTCTTTTATAATTGTTTGGAACAAAACAAAACAAAAAAACTTAACAACCTGATTTATTTATCTTCCCAGAAGAATTCATCTCTAGTGTTCTCACTGGGGACAGTCATAATTAGATGCTAGAGAAGCTAATAATAAAAGCCATTTATAAGGGCTCACAATGTGCTATTACTTTGAAAGGCAAGTTACATCCTCCCAAGAAATCTATGAGGTAGTACATTTATTAGGATCAAGCTCAGGTATGAGTAACAGAACACAAAATGGTAGTGGCCTAAATAAGGTACAAGTTGACTTTGCTGTGACATGAAAACCTGGTACTAGGTGATCTGGTGCTGGTGTGGTGGATCCAGGTATCAGGGAAAGGACATCCTTCCGTCTCCTTGATCCACTGTGGATACGTGCCATTCTTCATTCCTAAAGTGACATCATGCTCCAGATGGTGGCTGTCTCCAGCCATTATGCCTGCAACCCAAATGAGTAGAAGGAAGAAGTGGGGTGATAGGGCGACACCCCCAAGAAGTCTCCCACACCACTTTACCTAAGTCCTTGTCATCCCTTGAACACTGGCTTCTCCTAGCTGCAAGGGACGCTGGGAAATGTAGTCCTTATTCTGTGTATACGTTTCCATCTCCCTCCCAAAATCAGGGGAGAATGGATCTTGGGGGGAAATGAGCAGTCCTTGTTAATTCCTTTTTACAGGTGATATTTAGAGGGTAGCAACATGACTGAGGTCACAGAGTTACAAGTGATGAGCTAAGATTTGCAAAATATTTTGTGACGCTTCTTCTCATGTACCTTGCACTAATGACGTATGAGTTATAAACCTCTCTGCATTACTCAGCAGAGAGAAATTATACAAAAGCCATGTATTCAGAATTTTGCTCTTTTTTAAACAAATGCTGGCAAGAATGCAGAGTAAAAGAAACCCTTATACACTGTTGGCAGGAATATAAACTAGTACACCACTATGGAAAACAGTATGGAAGTTCCTCACAAAACTAAAAATAACAGTCACCTACAATGACGCATGCCTGTTATTCCAGCCCCTCTGCAAGCTGAAGCAGGTGAATTGCAAATTCAAAGCCAGCCAGGGCAACTTAGCAAGACCCTGTCTCAAAATTTAAATTTTTTAAAAGGGCTGGGGATGTAGCTCAGTGGTAGAGCACTCCTGGATTTAATACCCAAAATGACAAAAATTAAAAATAAAAATAAATAGAATGACCATCCTATTACCCAGCTGTAGCAGCCTGGGTATACACCTGAAGGAAATGAAGTCCACATACCAGAGCGATATCTGCACCACCCTCGGGGATTGCTTCACAAGAACCAAGATGCAGGATCAGCGAGGTGTCCGTCAGCTGACCAATGGATAAATGTACATTCTTATGGGATATATGTACACGGAGTACTGTTCAGCCAGAAAGAGGAATGAAGTCATGTCATCTGCAGGAAAATGGATGAAGTGGAGGACAGCCTAATAAGCTAGACACAGAAGGAAATGCATTGCATCATTTTTCTTATATGTGGAAAATTTTTTTTTTTAATTCAAGATCTTAAGCCAATTCCAAATAACCAAAGTCTGAATGCTTTTCTCTGATAAGCCGATGCTGATCCATAGTGGGGGAGTGGGTAGGGAAGGATGAAGGAACTTTGGATTGTGCAGAGGGGAGGGGATGGGAAGGACGGTAGATTGAGACAGACATTATTACCTATATACATGTATTAAAAGATTTTTAAATAAAAATTAAAAAAAAATTCAAGATCTGAAAGTGGAAGAGAGATGATTAGGAAGGGGAAGGGGCCTGGAAGAGGGGGAGAGAAGGGCGGGCAGGAGAGGGGAGGGCGGGAGTGACCAAAGCAGAGCCCCTGTGGTCAAATGCCACTCCGCCCATCAGTGATCATGCACTACTGATTACAACTGTCAAACAAAAAATAAAAATAATACAAAAGAAATAAAAGAATTTCACTCTTTTAGACAAGTTACTGCTTATTTTATCACAGAATTGTGTAAAGTGCAGCCGCGGGGAGGAGTGTGCAGACCGACCAAGAGATGGGGTCCCTCACCCAGAGTGGGGCCTGCTGTCCAGAACCTCTGCCTCCACGCAGGCTCACCCTGGCGGTAACCACAGCGTCACTGCCTCGGTGGCCCCCTGGAGCTCAGACGGGGTGCTCCAGGTCCCCCCACCCGCCATCTTGCTCTTCCCAAACAAGGGGAGCTCCAGTGGAAGGGCCAGCGGGACAAGGGAAGAAGCACGGAGGCTTCAGGGAGTCACAGGACGCAGGGGGTCTACCTCCCCCACAGGCCACTAGGCTTTGCCTCTCACAGTCCCCTGCCCGCCAGACCCCTGGGCCCGCTGGCTCACCAACACCAGGCAGCTGCTCTCAGGCAGCATGCCAGGGATGGAGTGGAGGAAAAGAGAGGTGCCCCCCGCCAAAGGAGGGAAGTAGGCAAGAAACAAATAATGGCGAGCTGGCCCAGGCGTGAGGAAGGCAAAGACGGGAAGAGGCAGAAGCTGAAGGGGCGTCTGGCCAGGGCCCGTGTCGACCAGGGGCTGAAGATGAGGACCCAGCACGGGCAGAGCAGGTGGCCTGGCCAGCGAGCCCCAGGCTGAGAGACCGGCAGGTATAAAGGCTCCCGGGTGAGGAAGGACTGGGCCTGCTCGCAGCACGGGGCAGCCAGGGTGGCTGGTGCAGAGTGGACAGGGCAGTCCTGGGCAGGGAGTGCCCAGCCGGCTACACTGGGAAGATTTAAATCCAGAAGCACATGGTTTCGGCGGGACTCAGACTGGGAGTGGGCAGGACAAGACTTGTGAGCAGGCAGGGGATTCTGCTTGACCTGACCGTGGCCATCTCCAGTCAGGACCTCCACGATTGCCCTGGCGTAACCCTGGTCAGTTTCCCTGACTCCTTTCCCAGCATAATATAAAGAGACAAAACCAGCCAGGCACAGTGTGCACCACCCCGCAACTCAGGAGACCGAGGCAGGGGGATCGCAAGTTCAAGGGCAGTCTGGGCAGCTTAGCCAGACCCTATAAAAAACAAAGAGGCCTGGGGGGTGTAGCTCACTAGTAGAGCATGCCTGGGTTCAATCTAGAAAAAAAATAGACAAAGCCATCAGGTGCTATGGGGCGCGTTACAGCTGGACCCCAGCACCAGCCACCCTGCTGACTCTTTGATACTAGCTTGAGACACGCCAGGGACATCATAGTCTGGGTTGAAGGCATTTTGTCCTGGCAACTGTATAAGCCCCTATCCTCTGACCCAACTGCAGGGATTCACTGGTCTTGCTACACCCAGGACCATGCTTCTGACAGTAAGTCCCCAACTCACTGCCCTCTGCAATCCTGGATATTCTGTCCTACAGCACTCGGGGCCACTTCTTACACGCAGAACGGGAGGTCATGGCAGACATCCAGGTAAGAGGGGACATTCTCTGGCTTAGGCCACTTATGGTGGGGTGAAGACAAGTGGGTGGACAGTAGTGCTATCAGGACTGTGGACAGCAGAGGATCAGGCAAGTGAGATGGGAGGACAGACAGTTCGGGGTCCTTGGAGAAATGGCCAGCCCAGGTCTGGAGCAGGAAATGCACAAAATGAGCCCACTGGGTCGTCTTGTTGCATAGCAGATGGAGAAGCTGCTGGGGCTACTGGGATCACGTCAGGAAAGACAGGGAATCTACTCATGGCAGTGCTGTTCACGATCACCGAGAGGTGGAAACGACCCCCCTGGTCTATCCACCAGGGATTAGAAAAGCAAGATGCAATCTATCTGTACTGTGGAGTGTTATCAGTGAGAAAAGCCAGGCACCAAGGACCACATGATGTATATACAGAACAGGCAAATCCTTAGTGATAGCAAGCAGATTAATGTCTGCGATTTGCTTTAAAACAGAATGGGGGGCTGGGGTTGTGGCTCAGTGGTAGAGCGCTTGCCTGCAGGTGTGAGGCCCCAGGTTCGATCCTCAGCACCACATATAAATAATATAAATAAGTAAATAAAAAGATCCATTGACAACTAAAAAATATTTCTTAAAAAAAAAATGTGGATGGGGAATCTTTTTTTTTTTCCCCCCTTTTTTCCTTTTTTTTTTGGTGCTGGGGATCGAACCCAGGGCCTTGTGCCCACAAGGCAAGCACTCTACCGACTGAGCTCTCTCCCCAGCCCCTCCCTTTTGTCTTTTTCCCTCCCTTTAACTGGAGATTGAACCCAAGGATACTCTACCACTTAGTTACATCCCCAGTCCTTCTTATTTATTTGGAGACAGGGTCTTGCTAAATTTCCCACGCTGGCCTCCAACTTACAATCCTCCTGCCCCCAGCCCATCCTCCCGGGTGGCTGGGATCACAGGTGTGCACCTTCGTGCCCAGTTTAGATAGGCCCCTACATGAGACAAGATTGGCCATGAGCTGACAATGTGGCACCTGGGTGATTGGTGTGCTGTGCCAGGGTTCACTGTGCCAATCTCTCTCTTATATAGGGTTAAAATATTCTGCAATGAGCCAGGCGAGGTGGCGCATGCAATCCCAGCAGCCCAGCAGGCTGAAGCAGGAGTATCGCAGGTTAAAAGCCAGCCTCAGCAACTCGGTGAGGCTATAAGGAACCTAGTGAAACCCTGTCTCAAAATAAAAAATAAAAAGGGCTGAGGATATGGCTGGTTAAGTGCCTGGTTAAGAGCCCTTGGGTTCAATCCCTGGAACCAGGGGGGAAAACAAAATCTGCAATGAGGCCAGGGGCAGTGGCACAAGTCTGTAATCCCAGTGGCTCAGGAGGCTGAGGCAGGAGGAACGCAAGCTTAAACCAGCCTCAGCAATTTAGCAAGGCCCTAAGCACTTAGCGAGATCCTGTCTCTAAATTAAAAACATGAAAAACAGGCTGGGGATGTGGCTCAGTGTTTACGGAACCCCGGTTCCATCTCCAGTACAAAAAAAAACAAAAAACAAAAAACAAAAAACTTCAATGAAGAGTTCAAAGACAAAGATGCAGCAGTCAGGCAGTCAGGAGTCAGACTGCCCAAGCTCCAGAGGCACAGCTGGAAACTCAGGAGCAAACAGCCAGTGCTCCCTTTATGGAGCCGCGGGCCAGTAGGGAGAACCAGGAGAAATACATAAGCAATGGCATTCCCAAAATAATGACCAGGAATGGTCAGGAAGCGCTACTGTCTTGTTTCAGACTCAAAACGCTGTCTCTTGTTGCCAGGTGTGGTGGTACACACCTGTAATCCCAGCGACTGGGGAGGCTGAGGCAGGAGGATGGCACGTTCCAGGCTGGCAGGGGAAACAAGCAAGACCCCACCTCGAAATAAAACATACAAAGGACTGAGAATGTAGTTTGGTGGTAGAGCACTCCTGGAGTCAATCCCCGATACCACAAAAAATAAATGAATCAACATCCTCCACGTGTGACCCATCACCCTGCCCTGGTCCTAGCTCACTGTGAACTTGCACAAATCATCTTGACTCCCATTTCCTCTGCCCTGGTCTGGGACCCCCAGTCTCCCCTGCTGGGGAACCACTGAGTCTTCTAACTAGTGACCTGCACCCTCTTGGTCCTTTCTGTCCTTCTCCCCAGCAGTCAGGGGAAACCTTCAGAACAAACATCAGATGCCCCTCAAAACTTCTTTTCCTTGAACCTTTGTATCATTATAAGTATGTAGATAATTGGCAACCTTCTTACTGAGGTCAAATTCACATCCGACTCCCCACTTTAAAGTGGACATTTGAGTGGTTTTTGTGCATGTCCTGAAGTCGTACGTCCCTCCCATCTGTCTAATTCCAGAGCATCTTCACCACCCCAGCAAGAAACCCCACAACCCAGCAGCACTCACGCAACATCCTGCCTTCCCCAGCCACGGCAAAATAACCAACTGTTCCCTCTACCGAATTGTGCATCATGAACATTTCAGAGAAACAGAATCATGTGTACAGGACCTTTCATGTCAGACTTCTGTAATTTGTGTGTGTGTGTTACTGATTGAAACCAGGGGTGCTTTGCCACTGAACTACATCCCTACCCTTTTTTATTTTTTATTGAGATGGGGTCTCATTAACTTACCCAGGCTGACCTTGAACTTGTGATCCTCCCATCTCGGCCTCCCGTTGCCGGGATTACAGGCATGTGCCATGGCACCTGGAGGGCATCATCTTTCCGAGTTTCTGTCGCGTTGCAGCAGGAATCAGCCCTTCATTCCTTCTCCCAGCTGAATAATACTCCATTGTGTGGATATCTGTATTTTGCTTATACATCCATTGACGGACACGTAGACTGTTCTCCTCTGGAGTTATCGTGAAGGATGCTGCTATGAACGCTGGCCTGGGAGCTTGGTGGTGAACCGTTTCAGTCCCCTTGAGTATGTATGTGCTGTCTACTGGCTTTCCTCAGTCTTGAGCTGAAGTCTGAGTCCTTTATCCTGACCCAGCTGGTCTGGCCTGGTCTGAGCTTGCCCACCCCTCCATTTCTCCAGTGGTCCCCCTCCTGCTTCTCCAAGGGCCCCAATATGCCTTCTGTTCTTGTCAACTACACTCCCGTGACCCAGGCCCTTTGCACGGTCTGGTCCCACTGCCTGGGATTGCCTGCCTGCCTGGTCTCCTAGTCCTATAAACTCCATGTGGGCAGTAACCAGGTCCTGTCCACAACTGTGTCCCCAGGCAGAGTGTCTGGCCCCAAGCAAGAGGCCAGCAAACACATACTACTCCTTGTCCTGAGTCCACAGTGCAACAGTGAGCCCCAAAGCATACGAATCCTAGAGGTATCGTGCGCCTTTCTCCAGGCCGAGAGTCTGTGGTTCCACCAGATTTTCACGGGTCTGCGCCGAGTCCACCACTGCCAAACCACAAAGTGTCCCTGGTCTGTGTTGGTGGTTCTCACCCTTCAGAATCACTTGGAGGACAGGCATAATTTAGATATTCAGCACCCCTTCCCTGCCAGCAAGGTCCGAGTCAGGGGCTTGGAGACAGGCCCTGGGATCTCCCACCAGCTGACCTTGGTGCAGGTCCAAGGACCACCGCTAAAGAAACCGTTCCAAAGGTGTCCTTGTCCTGCTACGGATCTTGACATAGGCATCTGGGAGGGTCTCTCTAATGCCGACTTCCAGGAAATGGGCAGCTGTCCGAGGGGTCAGTATACAGGGCTGCAAGGGTCGGATGCCCTGCAGTCCAGGAGCCTCTAGATGGCAGTGTCCAGCCAGAAACGGAGCCTGCTGGAGGCCAGGGAACACCTCTAAAGGGAGGGCTGCACTCTCCTGGGTGGGGGCTGCCTTCGGGAGGGTGAGACTTCCGGAACCAGGAGCCAACACCCCACAACCTTCCCGACTGGCCCACCTGCGATGCTGCCCTCAGCTGAGCGATGCCGGAGCTAAAGGAGGGACGAGGCCAGAGAAGGGGAGGGAGGAGGTCGCTGGAGGTTTCACGTCCATAATGACAGCAGCCAGGGTTTTTGGAAAACTCTGCCACTCTCCCAGGCAAAGCAGATGGCGCGGTTACGTGTTTCTCCTCCTTATGAGCACCCCCCAGCCTCCCGAGGAGCCCGCATTACACCCGGTGAAGCGGTAGCAAGGTGTGTTTGGCCCGTCCCCCCGCGGGAGGGCTCCAGGTGACCCGATGGTTCATACAGTGCGTAAGAATCCGCTTCCACAACTCTCATTGTGCCTTGGAAGCAGGTGTAGAAATAAGATCACAGGATGCAAAGCTAGGATCACTTTTAAAGATCTCAATAGATTCAGCCAACTTATTTCCGAAGATGTTTTAGCATGTCTCAGGAGCAGCGCGTGAGGGCACGTCACCTCTGATCCCCCAGCACTGAGTATTGGCCACCAAGCCTTAAAACCCATTCAAAGCGGTGTCTATTTTTAAAATCGGAACTACAAGCAAGGAAATGTTGAAACTTTTTTTTCAAGTATTGATTGGCCATTTGGATTTCTGCCTCTGAAAACTCACTCTTCATATTTTTTTTTAATTTTTCCTTTTTGATATATTACTTTTCTTTTTTATTTCCTTCCTTTTTTTTTTGGTACTGGAGATTGAACCAAGAGAGCTTAACCACTGAGCCACACCCTCAACCCTTTTGTTTTGCTTTGATGAAAAGCATGGGAGGAACTATATTCCCCGCTGCTTCAGCTATTTTAGAGACAGGTCTCACTGAGTTGCTTAGAGCCTTGCTAAATTGCTGAAGCTGGCGATCCTCCTGCCTCAGCCTCCGGAGACAGTGGGATTAGAGGCTGCACCACTACACCCAGCTGACATAGCACTTCTTATTCATATGTAAAAATGTCTGTGCCTGTATACTGGGAACTTCAATTTGTCATTCTTGTCATAGTTTCATCCTCCTTTTGATTTTTACTGCTGATAAAAATTTACATTTATGCTCATAATCAGTATTTTAGAAAAATATTGTTCATTGTCTTTATGCTTATAAAGTTGACGATATACATATATTTTTCTCCAGTTTTAAATGTTTATTTTCCATTGAGCCCTTTAATCTTTTTTAACATTCAGTACACAAGATGCTCTATCTTCATTTTTTCCCCCCAGATAATCTTTTCCCAACGCTATTAGTTGATAATGTACCCCTCCCTCTCATTTCGTTACTTCTTGACAGAAGACCAAATTCTCACATAAACCTGGGTGTTCTATCAAGAGGCTATCCTGCTTTCCCGTGCCCCCCCCCCCTTTTTTTTTTTTTTTTGGTGCTGGGAATTGAACCCAGGCCCTTGTGCATGCGAGGCAAGCCCTCTACCAATTGAGTGAGCTATGTCCCAAGCCCTTCACCTAACTTCCTAACTTTTAATTATTGCTATAATTAAGTCGTAATTTCTCTTATTTCAAAATTACCTTAACTAGTCTCAGCTCTCAATTCTTTTTATTTTTTATTTTTCAGTACTGGGGATTGAACCCAGGGATGCTTAACCACTGAGCTACGTTCCAAGTCCTTTTTATTTTAAGACAGGGTCTTGCTAAGTTGCCCACGCTGGGCTTGAACTTGGGATCCTCCTGCCTCGGCCTCCCAAGTTGCTGGGATCAGAAGTGTGCACCACTGCATCCAGCTCTCAACTGTCAATTCCTTCACAGTTCCTTGTTTTTTTTGTTTTTTGTTTTTTGTTTTTTTTTTGCAAAACATCAAAGAGCAAATACTTTTGTCTGGGTCACAACTACGCAGCACCAAGAAGGCAGCCACAGACCATAGACAAGCCAGTGTCTTGTAAATCTTGATTTACAAAGACAGTGAACTGGATTTGGCTCACAGTCAGTAGTTTGCTAACCCCCAGCCCAGAAAGGCAGATAGCAAACTGATGTCAAAAATTACCTCTGGGCATAGAAATGAAAAGTTGGACCCCATCTGTGTGCAATGAATCAAAATGTATTCTGTAAAATTTTCTTTTAAATTAAAAGACTTTAAATAAATGGTCTTTAAAAAAAAAGAAAAGAAATTGCCTCTGGGGCAAGAACAAGAATGGGAATTTGGGGGAGACAGGGATATTAGTTCCATCTGTGCTGAGGATCACTCTATTGTATCTATGTAGACTATTTAATAAATACTTGGGTAGTACTGACTGTATGGCAAGTACTAAAGACTTTATAAATAGTAAAGTCATTAAATTCATTTAGGCTTCCTAACAATTTGAAAAGAAACCATCATTATCCATGTTTTACAGATGAGGAAACTGAGGCCCAAAGAAGTTCATTGGATTTGCTTAAGATCGCATGATTGGCCAAGTGCTAGAGCCATGATTCGAATCAGGCAGCCTGGCTCCAGAAACTGAACTTCAGCATTACTTTTAATCCTGATGTGGTGCTGTTCTTCTTTAAAGCATTAATATTCTAAGCCAGTCATTTTAATAAAGAGCTCCATTTTTACCATAAAATGAAAGTATAATTCAATGGATAAAGGCAGAACTGAGAAACCTCTCTACACTTAGACCATAAAACACTACCATTTATTCAGAATACATAAAAATGTCATCGTTCCCCACTGGATCTGGCTCCACCCATACAGATCAAGAAATGTCACACAGGGGAAGAGATCAGACTTTAGAGATAAAAAGCCCAAGTTGGAGCTCCAGCTGGGCCTCCCCAGGCAAGACACTCGCCCTTTCTGATCATTAGCAACACAGGCATATCGTGCTTCTGGAGCCGGGGAAATCTATGAAATGGGATACGTACGCAAAGCACCCAGGAGACAGTGAGAGGTGGGCTGATTTTCAGTGACGGCTCTCACCACCCCTAACATCTCAGCATTACAAGAATTCCTGCAGGGTTGCCAGCTTCCTGTTTCAGCCCCACCCTCCCGCACAGAGGCTGGAGCCTGCTCTGCACACAGCCGTGGTTTGTCTTTTGCCCAAGGCCAGCAGAAGGATCATAGCCATAATTGGGACCTAGGAATTTTGTGGGCAAAGCCCTGAAGGGAGGCTCAAGGCGCCACAGGAGGCCCACCTGGAAGTCTGGAAATGAGAAACCCAGGGATGGGGCAGCAGGACCTAGACCCAACGAGGCACCAGCGAGTACAATCCCTGGCTCCCGAGCATCCCAACCCACAAGCCCAAATCCAGGGCAGGAAGGATGGGGAAGGAGAGGCCAGAAAGCTGACCCTGTTTCTGAAGGCATGGAACGTCACCCACCCATCTCCAGCATCCCGACCCAAGGGCGCCAGACAGCGCCCTCCGCCCGAGCTCGCCATGGTGATTGCAAACACCACCGGTTGTGTCAGAACAGATGTGAGCGCCGACTGCTGTCCTCTGGTGGCCACCAGCTCTGCTCACTACCTGCCCCTCACTGACAGGCAGGCTCTCTCGCATCCTCAGAAGCCCAGAGTACTGTTACCCAGCTTGAGAGGAAACAGCGGGGCCCAGAGCCGGCAGGTTAAAATGGTTGGCAGGCAGGGGCTGCATGCAGACCCTTCCCATGGAAGGGGCCCTGGGAGGGGTGGAGACGGCAGGGAGTTCCTTTAAGGAACCAAAAATCAAGTCTGAGCTGACGACTGTGGCAGCAGGACCCTTGCATTCAAGTCCCACCCCCATTCCTGGTCCCTGCATCTGCAATCCAGGACAAACCGGCCTGGGAGGACTGTCGCTTTAAGGCTCTGGTGGGCGGGCCCAGTTTCCATGGAGCTGGCTCAGCGTTGTTTCTGTCTCCACATTCCTTGGCCCAAACAGGAAGTGAGTCACTGCCGGAGAATGCAGGGTGCACGGATTTAGGGGGCTCTGGGCGACAACCTAGGATGCCCTGAGGGGGTCAAGCCTATGCGGGTGCGTGGCCAAGGGGGCGGGAAGGAGCTCACTGAACGTTGTGAGTGCTGCGAAGGTCTCAGCCGGGATCCAGGTTCATCTGAGTTGAAGGTCGCACCGGTTTCTTGATAGGCCAGGCCCCCAGGCCAGGCGAAAAGCCAGCAAAGTGCTTTATATACTGAGTTCCCCTTCCTATGACATAGCTTCCTATCATGCCCACTTTTCAGATGTGGAAACTGAGCCTCTGGCTGAGTGGTCTCCACTTAAGTTCCTATCCCTCCATGCTTCCAATTCCCCCTGAATTCGAACCCAAGCTTGAGCACAGGAAAGGCTCACAAGTACCTTCCAGAAAGCACAGAATCCGGACAAACCTCGGCTGGGATCCTGGCTTGGCCACTCCTCCTACCTGTAGAGTGGGAAGGCCCTCCTTCCCTCACTGGCTTACTGGGCATCTACCTGATGGCAGAACAGCGAACATGCAGGCCCTGCCCTTGGGGGAAAAGCAGACCCAAACCAAAAGTAAACCAGCAACTCAAATCATAAGTCCAGATGAGAAACAAGGGGCAGAACAGCATCCCAGGGGCAAAGAATTCCAGGTCACATCTGCAGCTAGGGCAAGGGAAGACCTCTGAAGGAGGTTCAGAAAGGCCAGCTCAGCACCCAGGAGCCTGGAAATGACCCACATCCACCCGCTCACGGGGCCTCCAGCGGAGCCCTTTCCCCAACAGCCTGTGCGAGGAAGTTAGCCCAGGCCCAGGGACCTGGCTGCGGGCTCACAGGCAGCTCTGCAAGAGCCCACCTGCTGGCGCTCCTGTTGCAGTTAATCACTGGGGGCAGGCAATCCCCACAGTAGGTGCGTGAGCATGGCAGACTTCCTGGGGACTTGTCTCAACAAGCTCTTCGCACCAACCCCAGCAACACCCGATTCCTCTCACCTAGGGACAGCCTCCACCTTCAACTGGCCAACTCACAACTGTAGAAACAGGGAGAATGCCATCCTGCAGCCAGGTTGCCAGGTGTGACAACTCCCACAGCACTTGACCCGTCAGTCCATCCTTGCAGGAGAGACCGAAGTAGAGGTGAGGGCCAAGCTCAGGATGTGCAGCGTGTGAGCACTTTCCACCCACTTTTCAGGAATGCGTGCATGAACTTTTTCTCAAATACCGCTGGAGGCCCATGTGGGGCCTGACACCTCCGTGCGAACAGTCCATGCAATGGCTGACGCGCTCCAGGGCCAAGGGTCTTTGTGTTCTGCTGGACCCGTCAGCTTGACCTGGCCCAACTCTCCTCCTGGTCCCAAGAGGCTGCAGTGGTGCCGGGCACCCCTGCACAATGTGACATACAGGAGCAGTGGACTGCTCAGAACACATCGCCTGCACCTTCCTGTATAACCCCCCAAAGGAAGCATTTTGTCCATGTTGTCTTAAAAAAAAAAAAAGAGGTTAATAATGGCTTGTAAAGATTCACTTATGACTCCAACTTACCTTTAAAATAAAGTGTGACCTGCTCCAGACCTTTGGACTCAGTGTTTGTGTGTAGGTGGGGCGTCCACGAATCTGTTTTAAACCAACCCAAGGTGACACAGGCCAGTCAGGCCGGGTCACTCCTGGTGAGCTATGACTCATCATGCTGGGGCCTTGTGGATGCCAACTTCCTCCAGCCAAGCCCAGGAAGACACCCTGCCCCAGAGGAATGCTGGTCATGCTCAGACTTCCTCAAAGCCTGGAGGCCTGGAGGCCCTTAGGCAGGCAGCTCAGAGCAGGGGTGAGCCCTCCAGCAGAACCAGCTGCCCTCAGCCTCAGGGCTGGCCCAAGGAGTCCAAGCTGATCTGGACAGGGGCCCAAGACAGTGATTCTCTACAGGTGGAGCAAGAAAAATCCTGGTACCTAGGCCCCACCCCCAAGAGTCCCACCAAGTTTTTCTGGGGTACATCCTGACCATGGCCGATTCCAACATGCAGACAGGTTGAAAACCACAAAACGAGGAGAGAAGGGTTAGAGCGAGATGGGGGCCGGAGACAAGCTGAGAACCCAGGAGAGCCCTTGCAGACCCTGAGAAGGGAATTTTATCCAAAGGATGACAATTAATGGTCCACATCTGGGTGCACACCAGGGCCAGGCATCATCACACCAGACACGTGGCAGGGCTGGGGAGGCAGGTCCTAGTGGGAAAGCTGGATTCTCACCTACACCCCACTGACCAGAGTCCTGCTCTTCACCACCACACCCTCTTGTTCTTGACTGGTGACTGTCCCAGGAGAATAGGGATTTTTACAAAACTCTCACACCACTCTTTTTCTATTCACTCATACCTACCCTGTGCCAGGTGTTGACAGCCGGGGTGCCTGCGTCTCCAAGCTGGTTGGAAACTAACATGGTCATATAAGCAGCTTACTAAGGACCTATGGAGTGCAGTGCACCATCCAGCCTCAACAGGGTGCAGCATGCACATGTGTGCGTGCGTGTGCACAGCAAGCCCTCGTGGAGAAGTACTTCTTACTGTAGGTCACGGTCCAGCATGGCCAGGAAACGGGGCCAGAGGTAAGCCTCCATACACAAAATGCAACTGTGCAGACACATGGGTCTACACAACACTTCTACTCACCTGAGAGGCCCCAACAGCAGATCAGAACGCCTGTTGACCGGGGATGTGGCTCGGAGGTAGGATGCTTGCCTATCTTGTGCATGGCCCTGGGTTGTATCCCCAGTAGTGCCCCCCCCCCCCGCCAAAAAAAAAAAAAAAAAACCCACACCCCTTTGAAGATAAACCCTGAAATGGACACAGCCACTGGGATTTTGAGATTTGCCATAGGGAGAAGAGTTCGGTGAAGTGTGAAATCAACCTCCTTCCACCACCCAAGGACAGAGTGACAGGAGATTCCTTCTTTCCTGGGATTTCAGCGCTGGCACCACCATCCTGAATCCCTGAAGAACAGTAAGCAACAATAACAGCATCTTCTCTTGAAACTCAGTAACAAGTCGGGTGTGGTGGTGCACACCTGTAATCCTAGCTAGTCAGGAGAATCACGAGTTCAAGGCCAACCTCAGCAACTTAGCCCCATCTCAAAATTAAAAAGTTACAAAGGGTTGGGGATGGCGCCCAGTGGCACAGCACCTCCGAGTTCACTCTCCACTACCAAAAAGGAGGCTGGGGGGTCAGTTGCAGTGGTGCATGCCTCTGTGGCTTTATGGAAGACATGGACTATGCCTCCACAAAGCAAATGCTGAGGCCACTGGGCCCCCGGGTGCTGAAAAGAGGCCGGAACCCTCAAGCTATTCTTCTTGAGTCAGGCTGCCACACTCCACCCTGAGCCTGCAGAGTCCCCTTTGCTGCTGAAGCCAGAGGAAGGAAGCCCCAGGACACTGAGGCTCCGAGCAGTTCCAGAAATGACTGCAGCCCTGAACACCTGCAGTGCCGACCTAAAGCACAGGAGTTCCACAGCCCTTACCAAGAACGGCAGTGCAAGCGCTCACCAGCGCTCAGCGCCCTGTGGACCTGCGTCAGAGGCGTGCTCCCCAACCAAGAACCAAGCACTACTTCGCACAGCCACCCACCTGCGGCGGCTCCTCAGTGGGCACATGACCTCGCTCATGTGGTTAAGCCCTTGGCTTGAAAACTCCCATTTCACAGCACACACCAGGCTTTACCAGGCCTGTGACCTCCACCTCCACTGCCCCAGGCCAGGATGGCTCAATTTTCAAAGCTAGCTTCCAAGTGCCAGCCTCCCAAATTCGCTTTTCAACACCAACTCACAGGTGATCACCCACTGACCAGCGCACTTCAATGGCTCCTCAAAAGACCTGTAAATATGCAAAAATAACTGTCTGGAAGGTTACCTTCCAAAATTATTTGGAGTCTTACCTTTGGTGAAGGGAGAGGATGAGTCAAAAAGGGCCTAATGTCTGACATTTTCATTATCTTCACAAGAATGCATGTGAATTTCTCAGTGGCACGCTGAAATGGATGGCATGTTGACGTAAACTATGTGACAGGCAGATGCTAATGTGCATGTAAATGTACTCAAGTTCCAAGGGACTCCAGCCACCAAGATTTACATCGTTCTCTTTCACCTTTTCATAGTTTTGGAAATGAGCCCACCAAAGGCAACTCACCTGGCCTCTGCTGCCTAGCCATGGTTCCAGCATTCGAAAGTCACCTGACAGCAAGCAAAAAAAAAAAAAGGGTTCCTTCACACAGGAGGGCAAAAAGTCAATTAAAGTCACAAGATCGTGCTGCCTGCAAGAATCACAGCTGCCCAACACAGGCTAAGATGCAAGGCTCCTGGCACAAATGGCCATGCCGATCCAAGTACTCCCGGACACCGCAGAACCTACTGTGTATGAACATAAATTCCCTTAAGTCAGCTATTTTCATCTGCATAAATGTATCCTACGGAGACTTAAAGAAGCCATAATAGACACTGCTGCACTTCTTCTATTCGTTACAAAAAACTGGGATCTGAATAAATGCCTACCCACACGTAGGAATATCATTCCGTCATCAAATGTCACCATTTGAGAGATCTGCACACCGCATTATCTGTTGTGTGGCTGGATATTTGCAGTTTTAAATCTTAAAGCACTAAATCAATCCAAACAGGAGGGGTCATCACAAACTGGAATAGCAGCACTGAAACTTGCCAGTCTGTGAAGCCCTCAAAACCTGCCCGGGAACCAGAAGTCCACTTGTGTCACACACAGGCTGCCAGCCACTGAACTTCACAAGGAGTGCACAAGAAGTAGCACAGCAGGCAAGACTTCACATTCTCCTTGTGCAGTGTGCCAGTGCAACAGTATGACACACACCTCAGTGTCCAGGCCTGCTCCTCTCTCAAGTAACGTGCCCATGAAAAACTGTCAAACACTCCAGAGTGGAGTCTGACAGCTACCCTGAAGGGTGAGATTGTCTGAACCACTGAAGCCAGGTGGCTTTCAAAAAGGGGGGGAGCAGGAGCCATTAACACCTGATCAGAACCTCCTCTATCCACAGATGACCCTGTTTAACGTGAGTAAACAAGGGCTTCCTGTGGCAGACCTTTCAAGATGTTCATTCCAAACAAAATCTAGAAGATTCCCAACCTCAACAGATACCTCAGTGATGACCCATCTAAGGCATCAACTGCCAGATGACAACCTATATGAAATAAAATGCAACAGGATTCATCTGCTAAGTCACTACTGTATACCTCTCACAAAATGCAGGCAGCAGCATGCCAAAATCAATGATTCTGCTCATGATCATTTTTCTAAAATTAACGGTGCTGCACGTGTCTGCAACTAAAGGCCCCATTTCAAAATCATCTCCTGGTATCTTGCACCTTGGTTAGATGTTGGTCAGCCCCTCTTCCTATAAAGGGAGTCACCCCAGCTTTCACAGATGTAAACCTTCAGGCCCAAAGCTACAATAATTCAAGTTTAGTGAGTTCAACAGCCCTTGGGGAAGCGGGGGCAGAATCTAAAACGTTATTCTTCAAAACCCTAAACTTCCTTTAATTACATCAAAAAGTTATTCAGATGTGAAGTTCAAAACAAAACTGCAGACAAGCCCCATGGTTTTTTGGGTTTTTAAAATGATTTATTCACTTTAAGGTATGTATCTACTCCAGTTGGGTAAACCACATTGAAAAATCTGACTGCAGTTCTTCAAATTTAGCCAAATGTTTTCCATTAATTCTGTTCTATAAAATACTACACAATAGAATAAAGTTTTAATATTTCAGCCATGCTCAGAACGCTGCAGTGTAGGATGAAAACCCGCTCGTGCCAAGTTAGGGCAACAGGAGCAGAACTAATGAGCTGTGACATCTAAGGACTCAGACTCCAGCTGAAGATGAAGGTGGTTCTGCTGGCCCAAACCAAACTTCTAAGTTCTAAATTTCAGTCTGTGTTATTCTCAAGAGACTTGAAAAAGTCAACATTATTTTTCTATACCACACAAGGATGCAATCTTCCATGATTTGTTTTGCATCTAAACTGTCACAAAGAAAAGTTTCCAAAGAGTTTGAACTAAACTGTCAAAATTAAAATTCTCCTAAGATTAGCAATCATTTCCCTTCCTACTAGGGGCTTCAGGGTCGTTCTGTGCTCGGGACACATGAGGAGCGCAATGGGACACAGCAGTGGAGGGAATTACCACAGGTGACAAGGAGCACTTCAGATTCAATGCAATGGAAAAAAGTAACAGATGCTAAAGTTTTTAAAAAGTTTAATGGAGCCGATAAGGCATATAAATTGTGTTCTGGCAGACCTGCTTTCTCTTACCAAAGAAAATGGCACATGTTTTATCAAAATTTGACAATTGAGAGTAAAGGGTACTAAGATTAAGCTTCAGAGCACCAACTTAAAACAAAACAACCAAAAATATTGTTATTCAACTTAGAAATGAGGAACAAGAACCAAGGCATGAAGGGGAGATTAAATATGTGTTCCTCCATCGCAAAATCCTGTAGGAATAGGAGTTCTGGCCTCTTGTGAGCAATGCATCACACCACCAAACCCCAATTCTGGAACCTAAATTTACAATGACAGAAAAGCAAAGATAATTCCAAATGCATTTCTTGGTATATTCCAAAGGGAAGCTTTAAAGTATTCATAATACATAGGCATGTCCGTTTCAGGTAAAATGACAGATTGCTATAATTCTTCCTGCTATTATACTCTAACAAAAAATGATCCACTGTTGCAAAAATTTAGAAATCTTTCATTCCTACTTTTGAGTATGGATTTCACTGTTTTAAATAAGGGTTATATCTATAACGAATACAGAACTTCAATTCACACAACATTTCTAACATTCCATTCACATCCCACCCAGTCAATATGGTTAACTTAGCAAAGTTTCTTCACAGAAAGATATTATTAAATGGCTGAAGAAATTGCAAACTTTAACAAAGTGCTGTGAGTAATTACTGGAAAAACCCTTACACTGATTTGCAATGGTCATTTAAGGATAAAAATAGGAAGTAACTGATACTGGACTACAAGTTTGCAAGGAAACATTTTTCACTGTCCTACTTGATATATAATAATAGGATAGAATAAATTACAGTACCTGGCAGGCTGACATCAGTTCTTCATCTAAAAAAGACTATCATTTAGTTCAAGATATTAAAAATGAAGATGAAACATGCTCTAAAACGTTGTAGCTACAAGAGGTCTTATATTTACTCCAAGAGGACTCTATTGAGAACTTTTATTTAGGTCTACCTAACATCTAGAGAACCTCCATGCGATTCCACCTTTTCCAGAATGAGATTCCAAACTGCACTTCTGAGGAGGGGGAATGAAGGGACGGGGGAGTTGGGTTCTGCTACTTAGGTTGTGATCACATTATTAGTAGATAAAACAGCTTTGTCACCTTCCACCCACTACAATGGAAACTGCACAAAGTGGGGCATCCATGAAAAATGAAAAGCAGGAAATGAAAGGCTTGAATAAATACCTACCCCACCATCCATCTCCCCTCACTAATACTGAACCAAAAGGAAGCCCACTCTCAAAGTTCATGACCTCTCTATTTCAGGTCACCTTGAATGCAGTCTACAAGTTTACATTTACTGTAAGGAGTACCCCACATAGAAGTAGTACTTGTCTTAAAACTGAGTATTTGAAGCCTACAGGGTTAATCTGGGGCAGTTCAATAATATTGCTATTTTTAGAGCACTAACACACACAAAGTGAATCCAATAAAGTTCTGTGTATTGATTCAATATTAAGTATTAATTGCATGACCATCATAGCACCTCTTTACATCACACAATCACCAGAATTAGAAACTGTGTTGAAAACTAAAAACAGGGCAGTCCAATAATTAGAAGTTGCACACCGTTACTATATAGAAACCAGGTGCATGGTACAGTGCAGCTGTAAAAATGGAAGCCTGCAGATCTGACAAGGAAGTCAAATCCTGTTTTTAGATAATTTGGGAAACCTGGCAATACTGTTGAAGCAAAATACTCAACACAGCAGGAAATGGACTGGGGAGAAAAAAAAAAACATTCTATAACCAAATAAACATCTGATATTTCCTTTCCCTTTGAGAATAAATACAGTTAAGGTCACTTTTAGCCTTGGAACGGATATGTTTGCCTATGATGATCTTGCTAATGACTACACGATATCTGATGTCCTCTGCTAGGATTATAGTTTTTGAGAAAGCCATATTACAAGAGGCATCTACTGTAAATACCTAGAACTTCCTTTTATGGCAACCACTATCGAATTCACTTGTCTTAAACAGTGAACAAGGGAAGATGGCCTCATGTTGCCTTTGCAATAATAGTATATGTTGAGGATCGAGTGGCTTTCAAGCAGCATGGTGGGTGTGAGAATGTTTGCAGTTTAGATCATTCTGTTGCGTTTATGGGTTGGTGAGTCTGTAATGACATCGCCACACTGGGCTGAGGTACGCTTTCTAGTTCCACCATTGTCCAAGTGGAGTGCCATTTCTTCTGATATGAAAGTGTTCAAATCGACATCATGGAGTCCATTTCTCCTTCGACTAGCATTCGATCCACTGCTTACATGTGTAGGAGAGCCTGGGGTACTCGAGCGCACGCTTATACTAGCCATTGCACCACTAAGACCTAGGAAGAAGAAAAGAGGTTTTAGAGTTGCTCCATTATTTAGCCCTTTTGAAAGCAACCCACTTCACTTTCCACGTTGCCACAGTGTCAAAGGGTGTCTTGCCAATTTTCTCTGTAAGGGGTCACCAATGAGCAGTTAAGTTTTATTCTGGAAGGATGAATCATCTGGCTGTGACATGGGTCTTACTAGTAACACTACCAATATCTATGGTATTTACACAATATTGGTAGCTAGCAATTACAGAAGGCTTACCGTTTGTCAAGCACTGTTCTCGGTGTACACGTACACCATGAGATTCTCCCACCTACTCTATCAGGTGGGTACTGTGCGATTTGCAGAGAGGCACAGGAGGTGCTTGTTTATATAGCACATTTTGGTTTTCTAAAGTCACCATCCCATCAGATCCCTGTGATGCATGTCTGTGTGTGGTGCACATAGGGGAAGCAAGAAATAATTTCCAGGCCTGAGAGGGCTTGGTCCAACATCCCTCCAGAAAAGACGACTAATCATCCAAAATAAACACTGTCAAGTCTGAAAGAGGGTCATTGTAAAAAACTTATACTGGGGCATCACAAAGTGGGGGTACTCTGGACAAATGGGTCTATACAAATGGGTCATACTTGGTGGAATCCTCGGGAGAGCCCATGTCAATACTGTCTCTAGTCCTTCGGAGGGGAAGATGGTGGTAGGATAGTCCTGCTGCTTTGCTTTGCTTTTACATCATTAAATCAGAACATACCCAGCACTGGTTGCTGGACACTCATTCCTCAGAATTTTCAAGGAGCCAAACTTACATTCCACTCCTAAATGTTCAGGACAAACCTGTGAAAGGCACAAGTCGGGCCAGGACACTTCATAAACCATAGCACTGAACTCAAAAAAACCTAGCACCGACAGTGGATTTTCCACCTTACGAATGTCCCCTCTCACTATTCTAGCTTCACCTAGGGATTTTGTCGTTGCCTGAATTTATAACATCAAGTAGTATAACTGATGTTCCTGAAAAATAAGATTTCTCAGATTTTAAAATAAGCTTAGTGTTTTGATTTGGTAGGAGTCCATTTTAATTTTGAACTCTAAAAATGTGGCTTGAATTTGAAAGTTAGGTTGAAAGAAGAACCCTCTGTCTCCTACCACATCAAATGTACTTGAATTCCCTTTGATGGTGTTCACTCTTTATGAATCCTCTGAGGACAGTGCTCTCGACACAGGGCCTCAGCCACCTCCCATCTCTGCCACCGCTCAGTGGCCCACCCCTCCCTGCTAAGCAGCTTCCAACTTCCTGCTCCAGGGGCCTTCACTCTTCTTTCTCCACTACTCCAACAAGTCCCCTCAAGGTCTCCCCTAGAAGATGCACCTCCACATACACTGATGGTGGTCTGAGGAAATCTAAGTGTCCTCTTTACCTCTCAACCTTTTGGAGACCAGCGCCTGTTTTTTTAAAAAAAAAAAAAAAAAAAAAAAAAAAAAAAGGGAGGGGAGATGCGGGGAGCACTGATACCCAAGTACCTTCCTGGGTCAGGCACTCTATCAAGTACTTTTAAATTTAATCCTCAAGGTAACTCTACAACATCTACATCATCCAATTCTACACATAAAAACCAAGTTGAAATGCAAGGTGCAGTGACATACACCTGTAATCTCAGAGACTGGGGAGGCTGAGGCAGGAGGCAGTTGAAATACGAGATCAGCCTCAGCAACTTATCGAAACTCCATCTTGAAATAAGTAATAAAAAGGGTTGGAGATGTGACTCGGTGGTTAAGCATCCCTGGGTTCAATTTCTGATTTGGGGGGAAAAAAATGCATGAAAGGTTAATCTATATTAAGCAAGACAGATCCCTACTCAAGTGGAATCTATACTTCTATTGGCTTTCATACTGCCCCTTCTTAAAGCCTTACTTGTTAGCAAGGAAGAGGCTTTGAGTCAAGGGCCAGCCTGCCTAGGTAGGCTTCTCCCTCCCTGACCTCTTTACTCCATCCCAAGACTTCATTACACACTGCCAGTCTCCACGATCTGCTGTTCTTCCTCAAATCAGGCCTGCATTGCTTCATCAACATTTAGTCCTGCTGCCTGAGGCCCAGAAGCTCCCCCACCTTCCTGCAGGCTTGTTCCTGGTTCTCCTACCTCTCCCTTTTCAGTCTCTTGCTGGCTCCTCTTCCCTTCCTCCTGCTTCCAACTCTCTGCTCCTTCCTTAGCTGGCTCTGCTGGATTCTCTTCTGCCCAACAAGCAGGTATCACCTGGGTGAGCTCCTCCAACCTATGCCCATAGGCACCAACCAGTGTTTTCCCAAGCTGGACCGCAGTGGCAGACCCCTCTCCTGCCTCAGAAGCTCACCAAGTTTCCATCTATCTTCAGGACATTTCACACTACACATCTTTAAAGAGAAACTGAGCTATCTCTTCCCAACCCACAGGCTTACTTGAAAGACAAAGAAAAGGAACATCTAGGGCTATTCTTATTTAGTACAATCACCTCTGCCTATAGACAATCTTTTCATCTCCATCTAAAGGACCCAGCACAGAACACTCACTGATTCTGAAAAAGAATAATGCCCCAAAGTTCAACCCTGCATTTTGAAATCTACTGAAATCTGAGGCTCGGATGTTGATCTCAGGAAATAAATCCAGTCTGCAAGCTGTTTGCTTCATTTAAATCAATGCCATCACATTTTAAACTCAATTATCCAAGTTGTTGGCATTTTTGAAAAGTTATCATAGCCTGTGAGCTTCATGCAGGGAAGCTGTGCCTTCCTGTTTCCTAATCCCACTTACTAGAAGATGCCCAGTACTCCTATGATAACCTTTTCACACTAGTTCCATAATTTGAGAATTTAGTAAATCAGGCAACTTCCACAATTAAATCCAAGATCCCCTCTACCATTTGAAACTTACAGAAAGAAGAAAACAAACCCCAGCCCAAAACCCATTTGTTAAGGCATGGTCCTGTGGCAGTAATGACAAATAGCGAAGGCTTAGAAAACACTATCAGAAATAGGCCTGGCTAGACAATTTAAGCAAATTTATCTTAAATTTCCCCATGAAAAAGAGGATACATTAAACATCAGCTTGGCCAATTTGAAAATTCCCCAGTAATGTTTGGAAAATCATAATCATTATTATTGGATATATGACCTAGAGTTTAACAGCTCAAGTAAACTCACAATGTGCAACACTACCTATTAGCTACTCTCAGCAGTGAAATCTTTTAAGTTTCACTCACTAATCTTCCCCAAAAAGATTTAACACAAGTGTCAAAAAAAAAATTAAGATTAACAACCAAAAAATATATGCATTTTAAACAGCCCAAATTTTATTTTACAAACCAATGACAGCTACTATAAGATGCTTAGGAAACCTTAGCTAAGCCACATGAACAATTAGGCCTATACAAGTACAGAAAATCTAAACATGCTTCAAAACTAAACACCAAGTTGTATGTCCTGAGGGCATACAACTTAATTTCTACCGAAAACACACTTTTTCAAAAAAGCTATGGGAATATCAATTGACAAAAGCAGTAGAACAAGTAGCATGATTAGACAGAGAAGTCTCAATTGCTTAACACAGGATAAATAAACTCATCAGTTTTAAAGGTTCTGCAACCATTTAAAATATTTAGTGCAGGAACAGGGTAATAAATGATTAGGATGATTTAATCAGACTTTGAAAACTCTCATTGGAACTAAAACAAATTTACAGTCCAGGTTATAGGAATCCAAGTTACATGGCAAATTATTAAAAGCAGCACAGAGCTATTATTCTCATACCAAGTTCATGCTTTGGGTAATAAGAAAATGCTGTTTGCAAAATTGATTACATGTAATTCCAGTTTCCCAGCACATTTCACACACAGGCAGAGGAAGAGCAAATGCTGACCCAGTCAATCTCACTGCCTTGGTCCACCAGCCAGGGCTGAGGCTCAGTCTACATGCTCTATGGGGTTCCGAGTCTCAGGCCCCTGTGAAGAAGGCTAGCCCTGAGGCGAGAAGGCGCACTGCTGATCCCCAGGCACAGGTTCAGGGCCCTCTGCAGATATGCTCCACCAGTGACATCTCCTGGAGAGAGGAGGATCTGAAACCCCCCAAACTGGAACAAAATGGGTGACATCCTGCCTGGAAGCCCCAAGAAACTGGCATTCTTGCCTTGGAAAAGAACTGTACTAGGCAGATGTGCAGCATGCCCTGTGCACAAAGCTGTGTTCTGAAATGCCAGGCAAGCACTTGTAGTGTCAATGCAGTGTTTTAGATGTATCAGGGAGTTGAATCATTTAAAAAAGAACTCTACTAGGAAGATTCTGGTAATTTGAAGTAGATACCACTCCCCACCCCGATCTGTAAATTGTAATACTGAATTTTTATTGAAGTAAAGCACACTAAATCAAACCAATTACAAAGATACATGTGTCACACCAAGAAAACATTTTCAGTTATGCTGACAGCCCAAAAGCTTTCCATTTTTCAAAGACAGTTTTTAATGTCATGGGAAAAAATGCTCACGACGTTAAAATGAAAAAGCAAGATACAGTAGCATATATGCAGTATGATCTCAACTATGAAATAATTTTAATATTTATACATTGATAAAAGGACTGAAAGAAAATGCACCAAACATTTAACTGCATGTAGGACCACAAGATACGGAATTTTTTTTTTTTTACTTTTTGGAAATTTTCAAATATTCTAAGAAATTAATAAGTCAGAAAATTGCACTCAGATATTAAACTGCTTCATAACTACCAATAGATGATTATTAAATTAAGTACTAGCTACGTGAACTGGCTGAGGCATGGCCACATGGCCTTTTTCACTGCAATTATTTAAAAAAAAATAAAAAATAAAAAGTCCAACAAAATTTTACTGCAGGTTCAAGACAACTCTGCATTACTGATGTTGGAAGCTGTTAGGGCTTACCTCCAGAAACTTTATTGTTTAATATCTAATCCCTTTCGTAAGAAATTTTAATGCTATCTTAATTGACCTAATTGTTCTTGTTCTTAGAGGCTGGTGTGAGGAAAAGACAATTTAGAAATTTCAGCGTTCAGAGGAAATTAAACTGAAGATTCCTTGAGATTCAAAACCAATCTTAAGCAATTAAGAGATTGCTTTGGTGCATTAATCTCTTACATCTTAATTTCCAAATCAGTTTTTTAGACACATTTACTATTAAATAGCTGTCAACAGTTCTGTTATTTGAAGAAGATGCAGAGTGCAACATTCAACAAGCATTCAAAAAGAACCCGCTGTGCTCCACACACTGCTAGGGTGTGCACTTCCTCACAGAGCAGGACTAAAAGACAGATGGACATAAACCCTCACTGGCCGCTTCTAAGAGTCCTCCGCCACAGAACATTGCTGGAGTTTCTTCTACAATGGGATGTCAGTTTCAGAATCCTGAACCTAAACATCTGTGTTAGCTGTCAAGATAAATTTTTCAACATTTAGCTACATCAATGGAAGTGACAGGAACATTGAGAGGGGGACACACAAAACGATTAAATTTCTTAACATGTAATAAGTATAAATTGCCTAGGCAATTTTATCAGGAAAGACTTCCTCTCAAATCTGATAATTTCCCTTCAATATCGATCTGGCACACATGGGTCAAAATGTTTTAACAAAAACAAAAAGGTATTAAAAATCTGGCCTCAAAGGAGAAAAGTCAAGTGTTTCAGGCTGCCTAAACTCAGCTTTCCACAAACTCTAAGGTAAAGTAAGCAGCCTTTTATACTTTGAGTGTGACAAACTGGGAATTTGCCTCACTTTTCTGGGTAAAAATTCCTATCTGACCTTATACCCCTGAATCCAATTTCCAGTGATTATATTTCCTATAAGGCTCTATGCTCTACTTTTTCAGACCAAGAAACTATCAAGCAACTTATATGATTTAAGAGAATAAGAATTCTCATGAAGCCTTGACTTTGTTTGGAAGATACAAAACCACAACCTGGAAACAGCCTATGACTTCAAAAGGCAATGACACTGTGCCTCAACCTGACTCTGTGTATATAATTCAGACTGATACAATTCTATTAGGCCAGAAACGTCCTAAAATGAGTTTATCCCCTTCATCACCTACTCCTACCTCCAATAAACAAGAGTGCTTCACTGTGTTCAGCAAATGCTGGGACATACAGGAAGGGCTACAGGATGACAAATAACTCTTGTCTGCCAACAGCCACACTTTCTGCACAAGGATTCAACTGGAGAAATCAACTTATAAACCAAATTCACAAACAAAACAAAAGGGTTTTTAAGCTCTTTGTTAAATGCATGGGCCTTTGACTCTAAGGAGCCACTGTCTTAACTCACAAAGTACTTTCTCAAGACACCTTTCCTGGACTTGGTGTGACTCAATGGTAGAGCACATGCTTACTTGGCATATGCAAGGCCCGGGGGTCCAATCCCCAGAATAAAAAAACATGCCATGTCAGGAATCCTAGCACTGAGGGGCAGGAGGATCACTTGAGCCCAATATAGGCAACTTAGCAAAACTTAGTTTTAAAAAATATAAAGTTTGGGGGTGAGGGGAGAACCTTTGCTTTTGTTTGATTTTAAAAATTCTCCTGTGTCATATTATAGTCTAGACTACCTGAGTTTGCCAAGTCCCTCTAAGCACCATGCTAGCAAATGCAGTAGCCAACTACACTGTAACACTGTAAATTTGCTTTTACCATGAGGGGAATTTAAAATTGAGAAGATGGTATCTTAAAGCCAAGTGCTAATGACAGCAACAGCTCCCACCCGTATCTACGGTAACCTCAGACCCTGCATGTTAGAGGAAATTATGTGGAATTTTAAAGGGATAACCCAGGCTCAGCAGGGTTAATTCCAAGTACTGAAATCAAGAATGTCATCAAAATCACTTCTGGGACTGAAACCAAGTGTCTCAATTTCCATGTGGCAGTGTGAACCAGCATCAGACACCTATAAAGACCACCTATGAGATGATGACAAATGAGGGTGACTGAACAGTTACCGAGTAAGACGCAACTCAGCCTCTGGCTCAGAGTGCACACCTTCCTACTCTGGACCCTTTCACAGATCCCTACGATGACTAACGAACTCAGAAAATCAAGATTCAAACCTCATGTTTTCCACATAGCACTGCCTTGGGCAAGTTAACTCTGTCTCTCCAATCAGAAAGAGAATGTAACCGACTCACCAGCTTGTCAACATGGAACAAGCTCAAGATCCTAGCATGTTAACATTCAAGAAGTAACTAACAATAAAAAGCTTTAACTCTCTCTCTGGAGTGCTGACTACAATTAAAACAGGCCACAAGGATCTTATTCTCTCAAAGGCCACTAGGAAAAAAGATCGTGGCTCCAGGTCTACTTCTGAGGTTCACTATGCAGGGCAAAGTGGACACCCATGCCAGGACACAGCTAGAGCTAACCAGCAACCTCCTTTCCTCAAGGCAAACAGCACCATGACAGGTCAGGTGACTTGACTGGTTCCTCATACACCACCTTTAAGTTTATCACCATCACAAATCAGACTGGTTGTGAGACGTTAAGACCACAGTTATGCAGGGATGATGGCCTCTACACAGGCCTGTGTACTCTTCCAATCAAGGTGGTCACAAACCAACTTCAAGCCTACTTATCCAGATTCACTTATGGGGGAAAGCCCAAGACACACAATCCATGTGTTCCCCAAAGCAGAAGCCCTAAGACCCTTCCCACCCCACCCCCAAGTCCTACAAAGGAGGGGGTGGGAAGTAAGACAGGTTGAATCTACAAATAACAGAGGTACGGTAGTTAAGAGGATGTATTTTAGAGCCATTTGTTAACCTGCTCTATCTTAACCAAACTGCTCTCCATCAATACAGTGGTAATAATCCAGAGTAGGTGTGAGGATTGTGTGAGCATCTCCTTAGCTTGGTACAGATACAACAGACTCACAAAAAGAGCAGCTCTAATGCTGTTGTCCTCAGCCACAGAAAACTCCCGAGTTGCTCTAACGTGAGATTCCTTTCTAGCACCCCTAGATACATACATAGGATAGATTCTCTTCTGATTGTAGTCATCTGGGAACTGCAATCCTCGACTCTTTCCAAAGGTTCTCAGTCCCACCGTGCTGTATTCATTCATTTTTCAGACTTTGTGTTTTCCCTGCAGTAAACACAACTACAGAATACACTTACACAGGATTCTTTGCTAGGTTCTGTTAAAGCCAGAAGGAACAAGACAAGGCCCCTGTTTACTACTGCCCCCATCAGCAGGAAGGAACAGCCATGGAAACAAACTGAAGCCCTGTTCAGGGAAGGGTTTAGAGAATGGAGGAATTCGAGGAAAGCTGAGTCACAAATAAAATTTGATCAGTCCTACAGGATATTAAAAAAAACGTGGGTATTCAAGAGTTCACACAGTATGCTGGGATAGCTGACCCAAGGTCAAGATCAGACCACAAGGGCCTTGTAATGTGAAGTGTCCTTGCAAGCCGCAGTGAAAAGATCTCCCAGTGCTCTCATGAAAGATGGACTAGTGACTGAGTAAACTCAGACACAGGAGAGCAAGAACAAAGAACACCCCCCTACCACATCCAAGCTCAGCTCCTCCAGAGGGCCCTCCCTGAACCCACAGCAAAGTTGAGCAGAGAATATCTTTCTGCCCCCAGAATATCTTACACCATATTCATGACATTAAGTCATCCAACTACACGCTTGCCTCAACCAAAGAAACACTTTCACATACTCCTCAAGACTGCACAAGATCTGAACAGCTAATCCAGTCTAATTGTCATCTGAGAAAAACAACTACAGGATATGCTAAGAGATGTATTTCAGAGAACAATGAGACACACATTCAGTGGTCTAGAGAAGGTCTAAACAAAGGTATAGATCTGGAAGTTAAGAGTGAGGTGGCCCCTGCAGGGCCTGAAGATGGTGGCAAATAGCCATAGAATCCTAGGAAATTTAATTCAGGTCAATGAAAAATCCTAAGCAAGGCCAGGGAGGCCAGAGTAGCATTAAAGAATATAAAAGTAGTTCTAGAAGGTGACTAAAGAGCTTTCAGACAGGCAGAACACAAAATGGTCCAGGTGAGTTTTGGTCTACCTGAAATACTATATACACAAAAACAAGTTACTGATTTCATTCAGTAAATTTTCAATGTTATTTTAAGATAAAATTAACAAGGACAAATATCAATTCAGCATGCACCCATTTAATTTCTTGAGTCTAACATCCAATGACTAGGTCCCTTAGTACACAGAAGCCACAATCATGATGCAGACAGTATCAAAATAAAGCACTGAATTGTAGCCTAAACTGTGCTAACCATTAACTAAAGTAGCTTCACCTGGAATGGAACTGTTTGATAGCCATTAATTGGTCTTTTTTTTTTTTTTTTTTTTTTTTTTAACTTTTTTGGTACTGGGGATTAAACCCAGGGCAACTTAACCCACTGAGCCACATCCCCAGTCCTTTTTTTTTTTTTTTTAAATTTTGAAGACAGGGTCTCTCTTAAGTTGCTGAGGCTGGCCTGGAAGTTGTGATCCTCCAGCCTCAGCCTCAGCCTCCAAGTTGCTGAAATTATAGGCATGTGCCACCACACTAGAAAATTGATATACTTTTGATTACAACTGTTTACACAAGTCTCTCCTGTAAGGTGGGCCCAAGGCTGATGAAGGTATTCGTCTTCACATCCTGTCTACATGAAATGCTCTGCAAATATTTCAGGTCTCTGCCACTTTCCCTCAAACAAAGGAATTTTAGGTATTTATGGGTATGTGGTAGAGGTATTGGTAGGACAGGTGTCTAGGAGCTGATGAAAACAGCATGGAGGAAACTGTCTTCTGTGTAAAGAGAGCATGAGGAGAAATGGGATGTTTACTTGGATTATAAATTCAAGTCTGCCTCAACATACTTATACTTTTCTCAGATCTCCTTGCTCTATAAAAACTTCATGAATTTAGACTCTCCCCCCAATGAGGAATTTCAAAAGCTTCAATTGATTTTAGTTATATTTCAGATATGGCTAAGCAAATTATATGAAAAGCAGACTTCTAGCTTAGTATTTATCCACATTAAGATGTTTCCAAATACATTTTTAAAAATCACCTTGGGCCAGGTGTGGCAACACAAACTTGTAATCCCAGGAATTTGGGACGCTGAAGCAGGAGGATCACATGTTCAAGCCAGCCTCACCAAATTAGGGAGACCCTATCTCAAAAAAAAAAAAAAAAAAAAAAAAGAGGCTGGGGATGTAACTCAATGGTAGAGTGCTTGCCTAGAATGGGAACTGAGTTCAAGCCCCAATACCACAAAAAAAATAGCATCTTAACCTAGTTTTCACTTCAATTCATAAAGTATATAAATCAGATAATAAGGAAAGAGTAAAGTCAGTCACTAATCTACATTACTATTTAAAATTAACAAGGCCCTCTTATTACACAAATTACTTTCTTTGAATACTCAGGTAAGGCCAGCATTCTCCTGAATACACTGATATTCCTGCAAACCACTAGTAGAGCACAAAACTCAGTATAATTTGTTTCTGTAGCCTCTTTCAAGGGGGCCTATTACTTCACCACCACCAGTTAATATTTTAACTACATGAATTAGAGGTATGAATCTGAAGAATAAGAATACATTCTACCTTCAACATATTACTGCTACATTATAAATTTATTGTAGGGAAAAATTTCTTTTCTATATAAAGTTTTATGTTTCAGCTTTCTAAAACCCTAACTTCAATACGTCAAAAATTATAAACAGTCCCTTCAGCAACCTCATCACTAAAATTCCCAAAGTTCAAAAAGTAGTAAAACATATGATGTGAGGAAGTGTAAAGGAAGCAGAAGCAGAGAAGCTTTTCAGGAAGGCTAAGTTCATCCTTTTTGCCATGCACACTTCTGCATTAAGATTCTATAGCAACAGTGGCTTATTTTTCTTAAAACTGTCTTCTACAGAAGTATAATACAGAAAAGCATACTTTAAGTATGGAATGAGTCATAAATCTACTTGATGAAAATCAGAATGCCTAGGAGAGATAACTACATCACATATTATCATGCACTAAAATTAATCTGACAAACTATGTACACCTCACTGCTGTTTTCCAAACTGAAGGGGAAAGATATGAAACTAATTGAGTAGGAACAGATCAATCTCATTTTGCCTGAACTCCAATCATTCTGAACAGCCTAGCTATTCCAATACATAAGAAACAGTGTATAGTCTTAAGACTGCAGATAAAAACACTGGCTTTCCTGCAATAAGTGGTTTTGATTTTAACTTACCATAAACAAACTTGCAATCAGGAAGCTAAAAACAACACTTTTTCCAACTCTATGTTCCAAATAAGGGTATAAGAAAGAATCAAGGTTTGTCAAAGAGAAATCTGCAGGAATTACAGTTCCCATGCTATAGAAGTCCTTTATACATATCCAATTTTTTTATTAGCAAGTTAACTTTGTTCCAATAAACCTATTCTATGGCCCAGAAATGTTAACTTTCAACAGGACTCATGATCTAACTCACTAGTTAACACTAGCTGCTTAGTCATCTGTTTGTGATCCAGGTTTTCATCTTGATTTCAATCAAGTCTTATTACTTTGCTGCTGTTTTTTTTGCAGCAGTGTTTACATGCTATGGGTACAGATGGTTAAGTCTTCAGTTCTATATGGAAGTCTGCATTAATGAGCAGCAAGGAACAAACTTATCAATGACTGCATTCCCCAGGCTTCTCTAGTAACATAAGACCTTAACCAAGAATGCCTTTTGATGACAATCTGGCTAGGGAGGTTGTCAGGGACCTGTTCCCTAGCTGCACCTCTGGCAATCCTGACTATCAAAGCAAGGCAGACCTGAGGGACAACAGGCAGAAGGAAAATCGATGACTCTTCATCTCTCTGTCCCCTCTCACTTGAGTCATCAACTCTCATCCTCTACAGCACACTAGATAATGAAGGGTGGGTGTCAAAGGCAGTTCGCAGTTCCCAGTTCCCATGAGAACTAACCCAACAACTACCTGCTTTACTTGTTATGGACTAGGCTCTCAAACAACTATAAACATTAACAGAATTCTTAAGACATAAGAACTTCCCCTGACTCAAAAAGTAAAGAATATGTACAACATATAAGCATAAAGCAACAAATTCTAATCAATGTTGAAAAAAAGATTGTTATTGTAACACCAGTAAGCTCAAACTAACTTTCTAAAAACATTTTTAGGACAGACTAGCTGACAGTCAAAAATTGCCTGTTAAGTTCTTAGCTTACATTCTCTTTCGACATTTCTAGAGCAAGTGTTTACTATAATAGACAAACAGACGATGGATCTGGACCTAAACCTAAACGTGAAAATGGGTCCACAGGCACACTCTTAACCATTTTTCCAAAGAAATATGTTTAAACGGCTTTACCATGCAGAGCTATGGCTTCCCGGAAGGGTTGCAAATCAGTCTCTACAGATGAGCTAGTTTCCGTTGAAGTAGCTCGGTTAGGGGACACTACAGTCAGTCTTGGGGGAGCTCTAGAGTTTCGTGGTGGAGGAACCTTTCCACACAGGAAGCTGATCAAATCTTCTCTACGAATAGTTCTTCTGCGTTTTTTAACCCAAGCCAGCACATCCTTATTGCGTCGCTGATAGCCAATCTGAATTCCAATATCAAAACTTCGCTGATGGGTATCCACACTTTCTATAAGAAAAGAAAAAAGATACGTGATGATCTTTAGAGTCATACTACATTCCATCTAAAGAAAACCTTTTATAAGTTAACCAAAATGAATTATGAACTATGAGGCCTCTTAACCCACAAGTAATCTGATAATCAAATGTCCGTCAGTCACACTGGAATGTTATACATGTTTTTCTCCCTTGGTGGCAGTGGAGAATTACATTCTCACACATTCTAGTCAAGTGTTCCACACTGAGGTACATCCCAGCTCTAGATGTAAATCTGTGTTCTAAATTCAGAATTCACACATCACATAATCATAAAATTGTTCTTAAAAAAAGAAATATTTAGTCAAACTTCCTACAATAACTTACTGAGCCTAATTTAGTTTAAGAGTACCAACAATAGCTAAATTATCAAATGTTTATTAGTACTTTACTTAGCTTCACATGAGAAAGTAGTAAGTCTTATTTTGAGACAGGTGCTACTGTCCCTAATCCAAGAGGAAACTGAGGTATTCAGGGTAACTCCTTCAAGGTCACAGCACACCAGAGAGCTGGAATTTTGCTCCACAGTCTGTGAGCCCATTAAGTTAGATTGCTCTCTTTCAGAAGAGCAAATTCTCAGCCAGGAGTTGTGACACACAACCCAGCAACTTGGGAGGTTGAGGCAGGATGATCGCAAGTTTGAGCCAGTCTCAACAACCTAGAAGCCCCTATCTAAAAATAAAAAGGATGAGGGGTGTACCTCCCTGGTAAAGCACCTCTGGGATCAACCCTCAGAACAAAAAGAAGTTCAGTGGATTCTCACGAAGTCTTAGTGGCATCACGTCATTTAACAGATGCAGTATCACAGGTAACAGGTTTAGCACCAAGAATTAACACAAGGCTGCAGTACACGTTTCAGAAAGAATAAGGGAAAATTTAATTCTGACCGATGACTCTACACAAAAACCAAACAGGAGGTTGGGAACAAAAAGCTTCATTCATTGTTGTGGGTGTATTTTCATTCTTCTTCCAATTCCCAGCATCTTTTTGTAATTCATAATCATTCCCTTGCTTTAAAATTCCTATTCTTAACTCCTCATATATACTGAACCTGAATCTAACAAAAAAAAATCCCTGCCCTTTAGAGGTTTTATCTAGTTGACAAAAAAATGTTTGAAAATCCAAGTCATTGCAATTTACTTTTATTAGGCTGCTGGGCTAGACTGCACGTCTTTAAATAACACTAAGCAAGACAAGACGGCTCTTTTTTTTTTTTTTTTTTTTTGGGGGGGGGGGGTGCTGGGGATCGAACCCAGGGCCTTGTGCATGCCTGGCAAGCACTCTACCAACTGAGCTATATCCCCAGTCCAAGACAGCTACTTTATCCCTGATCCTTCTATAAAAGCAACAAGAGGGGGCTGGGGAGATAGCTCAGTCGGTAGAGTGCTTGCCTTGTAAGGCCCTGGGTTCGATCCCCAGCACCTCCCCCCCCCCCCCAAAAAAGGCAACAAGATATATTCTCTACTACCGATCCTGGTTTTATTTTAATTCCATGTCTGCTACATCTGGAGTAGAGTCTGAAAGGAAAAGCAACACACAATGAAGAGCCATGTCCTAGAAAAACAGACAATAATCCAGATATCACAGAGGACCCCAATCTCAATGAATATGACTAGAAATGTAGCTCAGTGGCACAGTGTGCGCTTAGCGCATAGAAAGCCCTGGGTTCCATCCTCAGTACCACTGACCTCACAAAAAAAGGAAGATGACAAGGGTGCAGTAAAACAGGCAGAACTCTGAACAAGGCCTAGCCCTTAGCGGAGGACCAGCCTTAAATGCTAAAGATCAACAAGAAAATAATCAGTCCATGGAGAATTTTTCTCTTAATATTTAAAAAAAATAAAAAGGACCAGGACTAGAATTCAACGTGGTATACAAGACTGTTTTCACATCTTCTCACTTAACAATTACATCTCTGAGAAAAGAGACCAGCCTAATTCTACAGATATAAAAGCAGCCCTACAGTGAAGGCCTTTCTAGTGTCTCTACTAGAATAATGGCTTAAAGCACAATGAAGGAACTGCTCATTTCACCACTAACAAAGCAGGCGTGAACTCCACTTCAAAGGAGGTGGAGTTCTATGAGGGTATCTAGGAGGATAAGACAGCACCTTCCCATCTCTTGGAGAAAGAACTTACAGGAAAGTTAACCTTAAGAGGATGATGAACCCAACATGACCTTGGAAAGCTGTATCTAGTCCTTAAAAAATCCCGAAAGAGCTGGAGTCATTTAAAGGAAATCAAATCACTGAGCAAGCTAAGCCTATCCCAGGAACGGAGAGAAAGAGGATAGAAAATATGGGCAAACCTAGAAGCAATTAGGTTTTTACAAACCTGTCTACCCAGAAGAATCATTTTCAATCATGTTTTCATTTCTGCTTCCCAACAGTGAGAAAATTCTCTCTCTCAAGAACCAAATGAAGGGGCTGGGAATATAGCTCAGTTGGTAGAGTGCTTGCCTGGCATGCTCAAGGCCCTGGGTTCAATCCCCACCACCCCCCCCCCCCCAAAAAAAAAAAAAAAAAAAAAAGAACCAAATGAAAGTTAAGCTTGGTAGCACACACCAGCAATCCCCAATACTCAGAAGGCTAAAGCAGGAGAATCCAAAGTTCAAGGCCAGCCTGGCAATTTAGAGAAACCATCTCAAAATTATTAGAAGTAGACAGGCACCACCATGGTGCCACACACCTATAATCCAGCAACTGAGGAGGCAGAGGCAGAAAGATCACCAAGTACCAATACAGCCTCAGCAACTTTGGCAAGGCTCTAAGCAACTGAGTGAGACTCTGTCTCAAAATAAAAAGGTTGGAGATGTAGCTCAGTGTTTAAGTGTCCCTGGGTTAAATCCCTACTACAAAAAATAAATAAAGCTGAAGACACATAGCTCAGGAGAAGTTCAAACACCAATACCATTAAAAAAAAAAAAAAAAAAAAAAAAAAGGGGAGGGCAGGGCATGGGGGGAAATGGGACCAGAATTAGAAACATGAAAGAAGAGTTGGAAACATGGAAGGGAATAGAGGGAACAAGCCCAAAGCAGCCACGCACAGTGAGTGCAAAGGAAGATGAAGCAGGTACAGAAACATACACCTGACAAGCTAGACAGCAAAAAGAGTCTATGCTTGATACAAAACTTGAGCTAAAGGGAGGGGGGTCACATAAGATGTTTTTAAAAACCAGTACTAGGAACATATGAGCTTGGTCAAGTTTTTGACTATTCTGATTAAGAACATAAGTCCCAACAGAGTTAGGGATGCAGCTCAGTGGTAGAACTTTTGCCCAATTCTTAAAAGGGCCTGGGTTCACACCTCAGCATCAACACATAGACCATAGACACCAAATTAAAAGTCTCAACTTGTCAGATCTGCAAAGCTGATAATTTCATCATAGATTTTGAACAACACTGGAAAACAGTATCATTAGTAGTCTGGTTTAGAAATCAACAAGTTTTGAACTTCTTTAAGAAATTATGCAGCTGACTGGGTGCAATAGAGCACACCTGTAAGCCCAGGATTGAAAGTTCAAAGCCAGCCTCAGCAACTTAGCAAAGCCCTGTCTCAAAATGAAAAAAGGACTCGGGATGTGGTTCAGCGCTTTTGTGCCTCCTGGGTTCACTCCCTGGTACCAAAAATTTTAAAAATAATAAAATAGGGGCTGGGGATATAGCTCAGTTGGTAGAGGGCTTGCCTAGCATGCACAAGGCCCTGGGTCCAATTCCTAGCACCACCAAAGAAAATAAATAAATAAAATATAGTAAACTGCAGCTGATCAATCACTGCACCTCAAAATTTCTGACCAAGTCTCAACATCAGAATCAACCAAGAATTTGATAAAAATCGGTCATTTTTTAAAACACCAACTCATGTTCTAGAAGGAAGAAAAAAATCAGACCTTAAATCATATTTAAGGTCTCAGGTATATGCTTTCACACTACTTGGTGCTTAACTTAGTTTGGGAGCATTAACAGCATATTCTGAAAGCCAAGCCCAATCATTTTACCACCCAAATTAATCAAGCCTGATATTTCCCCTAAATAGGATGTCTCCTGTTGGTGCTAGAATATTTTAAATAGTTGTGTTCAGGACTTCCCCACGCACATGCATACACACAGCCAGCCTCCTGAAGACTGAGCCTAAATTTGGGCACTGGACACCCAAATTCTAAGTGAAGGGCTTCAGGACACTGGCCCAAAAATGCAAAGCATAGAAACTATGGCTCAGTCTTGTATCCAACACTATTTTACCAAATTCAAAGCCATTGTGGAAAAAAGCCATAAACTTGAACAATAGGTGAATATCCAAGGGTATCGAAATGTCAATTGAACCTTTAACACCACACTGATCCTTACTTTAAAAAAAAAAACTGATTTAAACACTTCTTACAGGATATGTCCAATTTTTTTTTTCATGTTTCTTAAGAACCTGAATATGAACAAGAGATCTGAGAACTCTTCCCACCACTACACAGGAGGATGAAGTAGGGGCATAGTGCACACAGTCCCGTTATTCTCAGGTGAATACCAAATGAAGCACTTTCTTACATGATCCATAGACAAACTCAGTTGGAATTAGAGATCAGACCCAGGACCTTGAGCATGCTAGGCATGCATTTTACCAAGCTTTACACCCCCAGCCATTTATTTATTTATTTGTTTACGTGGTGCTGGGGATTGAACCCAGGGCCTTGTGATGTGAAGCAAGCACAGTGCTGGGGACTGAACCCAGGGCCTTGTGCATGTGAGGCAAGTTCCAACAACTGAGCTATATCCTTTCTGATACACAACTTTATGTGAGTCAGCTCACGTAGGTATCCCAATTTCATAAACAAGGAACAAGGCTCAAAGGGCCTTGTCCAAAGTTGGGCAAGTGGCAGAGTTCCTTCTACAACCTGTTTCCTCCCCAACAAAAGAAAAAGCTACCTCTCATTCTCCTTAGAGAATCTATGAATAACAGTATACTGCTAGGTACACTTCTAAGGAACACTGACTACAAAATATTTGCCTTTAATTAAACTTACACTAACCATCCAGTCCGACTGAGGAAGAAAAAAAGTAATGCTTCATTAGGAACCTGAAGATCTGAGTCAAAGTCAAAATAAAACTTTTTCCAATTGTATATAAAATCACGCACTACTTCTTCCTTCTTAATCTTCACCTAGCACAGAGAACAAAGGACAGGAACTGGGAGCAGCCATCATTTGTTGCCTGCAGCCTGGCTTCCAATCCCTTTTCTTCCCTGGATCCAGCCGGGATCACAGCCACGCATGCACCGCCCACCTGGCAGGGATTAGGGTTTCTGACCATAATCCACCCTAAGGTATTATGAACGGTCTCAAAGCTCAGTAATAATTTTTTGCCCCAACAAGAGTCACAAAACCAAGGTCATCTATCTCCCTAACCGTTTGTTTAGTCACCCACCAACTGGCCCACAAATTTTCATTAGGTTCTGTTCACCATTAACCTACACAGAAGTCCAAAATGGCCACATCTGATGTAGAACATCATATTAGAAGACTTGACATCACACCGTTTCTCACGTGCAAGTTCTATTACATGTGCCCCTCTTAGGAAAAGATGATGGTAAAAGAGGAACAAATATACCAAACCTTATTTCAACACAAGAAAAAAATCTAAAGACAAAAAATAAACTAGAATTACCTCCCTTTGTATAAATCACTACTCAAAGTGAGAAACCTCTGAGAAGTAGTTAAAACTTACCTACCTATGCAATCAACACTTGCGCACTCACCATATACCAAGTACAAAACTAAGAGCTATAATTTATGGATACTTAGTCCCACTTACATTAAGATCAATGGACCCAATGGTGAAATACCTGGCTCCAGTATCTGTCTCCAGCACTACACAGCTAAGCACAGGGCCAACACATGAACTCAGACAATCCGGCAGTAGACTCCAAGACTTTAACCATAACAAAGCTAAACCTCATTGCTAGAGCACAAGACACCTGAGGCAAATGACATTCAAGGAGAAACCCAGAAACCTTTTTTTTCCCCCTTCCCCAGAAACATCTTTTAATAAGTACAGGATCAAGAGAAAGCTCTCAGTGGATTTCACAGGGCTCTAGTCAACCAATGCTTCAAACACTTTCAAAATGTAAAGACCAAGAAAACAATAATCAAGGAAAAAACATTAAAAAGTTGAGAAAGAACAACCAGAGAAGTGACTCTATGGGGTGTGATCAAGCACTGGCTCCCAAAAGGCTGCTAAAGAGCTAGGGCCCAGGCTCCCAGGTCAGCCCTGGGAGGCTACCTAGCAAGGTCTTGCCCTGGAAGACAACCATCAGTCCAGACCTAGGAAACTAGCAGCCCCAAACAGAAGAATTCACAACTAGATAAAGAGAACACTTTCCTAACAAGGAGTCAGAGACAGCAACTGAAACCAGTCACCCAAGAAATAAGAGGTAGAGTTAAGCAGCAAACATGGGCTGGGGTGTAGATCAGGGCTAGAGCATTTGGCTATCAGGCACAAAGGCCCTGGGTTCCATCCTCAGCACAGGGGCAAAAGAAGAAAAAGCAAACAGGCTTGGCCAAGGTAAGCATCAACCCTGGCTGGATTAAAACCACCTCAGTAACTTCTCACTTCCCTCTTTAGTTGCAGATATTAAAAAACACACTAAGCCAGAGACCCAATGATACTGAAGAACCAACCATCCTCTGTATTTTTAAAGTTAAGAATAGGGATTTTCCTGCCCTTCTCCCAAAAAATGAAACCAAAGTTTGCCCCTACCATCTGGAGAAGGACAATGCACTCATTTTATTGAATTCTGTCCTCCATGAGGGGACACCACCAACTTTGTTTTCCAAATCCTTGCAGCCACATTCCAATCAAATCAAGCAACAAAAGTTTAACTTTTCAAAAGCCCATTTGCAACTAAGAGGCCCTCTCCTAGGTTTTTAACCTCAATTCTGAGGTTCCCCTGTGCTCATTTTAGGAGTTATCAAGAAACTGGAAGAAGCTGATCCAAGTGTCAAACTCCTCATGCTGCAAAAGCAGCCAGTTCTGATTTGCCAGGTAAGTACTTAATTATACAAAATATGGGAGTACTGCCTACTTAAGGATTTCCTAAAATCTTCCCCCCAGTATGCTAAGTATTTTACCTAAATTTACCACTATTTAATGCTGCACACACTTGTAACACTACCCTACTAATTTTATTGGTTCTATTTAAGGTACCTAATTATTCCCAAAGCTGTATGCCTGTTCTCTAAAGACCACACCCTGTAGAAGAGGAAAGGTGTAAGCATCTGCAGAGTCTCATCCACTCTTCTGGCAACAAATAGGAAAAAAGATGCTGCTACACTTCCAAATTCCACTAAACACAGTACATCTGTTCTATTAGGTAAAAAGGGACATTTTCATTTTACAGAACATGATACAAAATAAAACAGTTCCAATTGAACAATTCAGGAACCACATGGGATATTTAAAATAAAATTAATGTTCCTTAAGCTTTCTGAACAAAGATAACTAGTAAATTAAAATAAACCTTTCAAATGAAGTAATCAAATTGAGAATTTCAGAGTTCAACTTCTGAGACCATCTTCTTTTGCAGAGTTAGCACTAGCAGGGCACAGTGGCACATGCCTATAATTCCAGCATCTCCAGAATCTGAGGTAGGAGGACCCCAAATTCAAGATCAGTCTGGGCAATGTAGTGAAATCCTGTCTCAGAATAAACCAAAATAAATACCAACAAATGGAAAAAAAGTAAAACAAATAAGCTATAATGAAAACTGCTAGCTATAGTCCTAGAGATATACATTCTATCAGTGCACAACACCACCAAAACCAGAAAACATTCAAGAGCCTTGCCTTCCCTTTCAAGCAGAAAGTTAACAGAAACAAAAAGCTAGACCATGGAAGGTACCCCATACAACACTTCCAACAAGTTCCAAGTACTACTCAGTCATTAAAAAGCTTACTGAACTGCTAGTACTTGCAATGTGCAATTGATACAGCTCAAAAAGGTTATACCAAGTGGAAGAAGCCAGACACAAAATATTACAGAGGGTATGGTTAAAGGGTAACTACGTAACAGTACACAGCAATCACATCAGTGGGTGCCTGGGTCTGGAGCAGGGGAAACAGAAAACTCTATTTGTTAATAATACATTTCTGCCCAACTGAAAAAACATCTTAAACCAGTGATTTTACTTTATGTAAACTGTACTGCAAGAAATTTTTTAAAATTGAGTTTTAGTTTTTGTTTTTTTTTCCCAAAATTCCTTTTCCAAATGAAACCAAGGGCCATTCCAAAAAGAATGCCCAAGACCCTGGAGCACTGATGGATGTTAAAAAGCAAATTTATTCAGTAATCAAAACTGATGAAACTCAGCTACATATAACTAAAGTTGAGCACCAAAGCACCATTTAAACTGTTTCCTTTTTCTTTATAAGACTATACTATTAGTTCCTCATTCCCTAAAATTAACATTCTTATTCACCAGTTTCAGTTAACAGCTCTCAAAATTACTGTCCCCCAAAACTGCAAAGTCCACTGAAAAAAAATTTCACAATAAGGAATGTTCATCCTAAAAAATGTTGCCACTTGATCATTCTAAAGAAAAGAACCTGAGAATCAAGAGATAGTTCAGATTGTTTCAACCTATTATATATTTAAATGCACTAGATTCCATTACTGTTTGAAAGCATGTAATTTCATTGCATTTTCATTAAAGTGTCAAAGCTAAATCCTTTTTCCACAGAAAACTTGCCAAAGATGGAACTCCGATTTCAAAATCTTCCATATCTGTAAGGCACAACATCTAAAGCCATTGTTATCAAGAGAGTATAATGGGCAGGACGTTTACTTACATACCTTCATTTCATCAGAGGGAGAAAATGTACTTCAGAAAAGCACCAACATAAAACACAAAGCTATCAATTCAAAACTGATCACAGATTTCCTGCCAACAAGTCACAGACATAAGGTAGTTTCGAAGGAAAATGCCTGATAAATTGCTGGATAAGAGTAGCAGATACATAAGCACAGACGGATTCCAATTAACACGTTTTCAAAGCACTTAAAAGCCAATCTACCTTGCTCTAAATTGCTTGACTCAAGAATCCTCCCTGAGGTTGTCCCACTTGTTTACCATTAAAAAAATGAAAATAAAAAAATAAGAACTCTTTTCTTCCCCCGTTGCCTTTTCAATGAGAAGGGCGGTCTTACCTAGGCACTAGTGACTTTGGGGGCTGAAAAAGTCTTGGCTGCAAGGCGAGGGGCTGTCTTGGGCACTGCGGGGACACCCACAGTAGCACCTCCTCACAATCAAAAAACGTCCCCAGGTGTTGCCCTATGTCCCCGGGGGAGGGGGAAGGCGTCAGGGGGTGTCAAAACCGCCGCCCTCGCTCTAGGGCACCACCGAGACGCTCAAGTTGCAAGGTATTCGGGGCTGCGGGGAACACACTGGGAACGCAGGCCGGAACCCGACGCGGGCCGCCCTTCCCCTTAACCGGCAATGCAGCAAGGTTATCTTTACCTTTGTAGAGGTTGGTGACCGCGGTGGCTGCGTTTTGGAAGGGGACCCAGAGAGAAAGTCCTGGCTGCTGACACACTCGGTCTGAAAACGATAAACCAAAACAAAAAAACAAAACAAAAAAAAAGGACGAAAGAAAACGAAAAGAAACGCACGCACAAGGACACAGACAGAGACAGGGGAGAGAATGTTATTTGGGCGTCAATCACTCCGAACGGCCATATTAGGCTTCGCCATTTTGTCCGGGGTTTCGGGATCCCGGGCGGCGCGGGGGGCCCGGACCCGGGGTCGCGGCGGGCGGGGACGCGGTGCGGCCCCGGCGTCAGCGCAGGGAGGCGGCCCGCAGCCCGGGGCGCGGGCACAATGGCCCCGCCGCCGCCTTCGCCATCTTGCGGCGGGGGCTCCTCCCTGCCCGCCGGGCCGGGCCGGGCCGGGCCGGGCCAGGTCGGGTCGGGTCGGGTCCGGCCGAGCCGGGGCTCCGGGCCGCCGAGGGCCCAGGGCGGGTGGGCGGGGAGGCCCGGGCGTCGGCCGCACCCCGCGGCGCCGTCTCGGGGAGGGAGGGCCGCGGCGCGACCCCGGCCCGCGGCCGCCCCGCCCGGCCCCGCCGCCTCGCAGGGCGCGGGAGGTGCGGGCCGGGCGGGACCCGGCCGGGCGGCGGGCGGGCGGCGCCAAGATGGCGGCGCGGCCTCACCTTTGTAGAGCTGGGCCACGGCGGTGGCCGAGTTCTGGAAGAGGTGCCACAGCTTCTGCTGCTTGTGCTCGGGCTGCGCGGCGGCCGCCGCCTCCTCCTGCAGCTCAGGGGACAGCTGCTCGTCCTGCTCGGCCTCGGCCAGGCACTGCCGCTCCCACTTGGAGAACCAGTGCTCGGGCCCGTGCTCCTGGATCTCCGCCTCGCCCTCCTCCTTCCGCTCCTCCATCCTCCGCGGCCTCCCGCGGCCTCGTCGCCGCCGCCGCGTCCTCCTCAGGCGGGGCCCCCGCGGGAGCGTCGTCGTCGAGCGGCCCGGCGGCGGGGCCCGGCGGCCGGCGGCGGCTCCTCGCGGCGGCCCAGGCCTCCTGCACCCCGACGGCCGGCGACCCCGCCCCGCGGCCCCGCGCAGCCCGGACGACCCCCGCCCCGGGCCTCCCCGCCGCCGGGCCCGCTGACGGCCCTCGCCTCGCCCGCCGCGCCCGCCTACCGCCCCCCCATGGCGCCGCGGCCTCCCTAAGGCCGCCGCTGCTGCCCGCCGAGCCCTCCGCGTAACCCGGCCTGCGCCGCCGAGCCCACCCAGAAGACTGAGCAACGTCGCCGCCGCCGCCGCCGTCGACGCCTCTGCGGCTGCTGGTCCCCGCCCTCCCCCGCCCACATGCTGACTGGGAAGCACCGCCCCCTCGGCGCGGCTCCCCCGAGCGGTTGGGGCGCGCCCGCTGCGAGGGCCCCTATTGGTCCGAGCCGACCGGTTCCGCGTGCCGGCCCCTGAACACAGCGTCGGGATTGGCTCATCGGCCTGTCTGCCTGACGTCATCAATGGGCGGGGGAAAGGAGGAAATGTCAGGAAGGATGAAGACGGAAAGAGGGGGAGGAGTTGTCAGTGGTTGCGCCCGAGTCTGCCAAGTCGTGGGGGGGGGGAGACTAGTAGAAGCGCATGCGCAAGGCTTGATACCCCGGAGCCGTGGGGCGCCGGGCGAGAGCCACGTGACCCCGCCCAGCGACCGCACCCGGCGGGGGCTTTTCCGGCGCTGCCAGGCCGCTGGGGACGCGAAGTCCAGTGTGGCAGGGCACCGCTGGCACGGAGGGGCGTGGCGGGTGGCAGAGTGCCTAGTCCAGCCCTCGGGCTCCGGGGGGAGGAGGGAAATGGGGAAAGGAAATAAAACGCGCAATTCGTGTCCAAGTTTGCCAGGGACTTCCCGTCTTTATTACGGCGTCCCCCTTCTTCCTCGGGCAAACGGAGCGTCCAAAGAAAAACGGTCGAGGAGCGCAGTGCGCAGTCCCACGGCCCCGCGCTCTGCTGGAGCGCGTCGAGGGGCGCCCTCCGGCAGGGAGGACCCGGGCGGGAGCAGCGGGCCGCGCCTGCGCTCCTCGAGCCGGGCGCCCGCACCTGTCCGGGAAAGCACGCCCCCGGGCCACGTGCGGCCGCAGCCCCTGCGCGGTGCCAGCCCGGGACCGCAGACCCCCTGGGTCCGCGCTGACAGCTGGTGCGCATCCTGCGGGAGGGTGCCTGAATCTTGCCTCCGCGCAGCGGCCTCAAACGCCCTGGCCCGGCCCTGATTCCACAGCGTGCCATCCGCTTTGTGGCTGCACCGCGCACCCGCACCGGCCTGCCCAGCTCCTCCAGAACACCATGCTCTCTTCTGTCTCAGCCCAGCGTCTGGAAGCTCTTCTTCCAACCCCATCTCCAGGCTTGGCCCCAGTGCCAGGTGTGCGAGGAGTCCTAGAGAGACCAGCCTAGGCGGCCTTGCGCACTCCCCTAGCATCTCTTACTGTCCGAAATGACCCGCTATTGATTGATGTTGTGTGTCATCTCACCAAAAAATAGGTTCTAAAGGGGGCTGGGGCTCAGTGGTAGAGCGCTTGCCTGGCATGACTGAGGCCCTAGGTTCGATCCTCAGCACCACATGAAAATAAATAAAGCTATTGTGTTTGTCTACAACTAAAAAAAAAATTTTTTTAAATAGGTTCTAAGATGGCAGATGTCTTGTCAGTCTTGTTCCTAGTAGAATCCTAAAAGATAAGGTTTAGAAAGAAAGGGGAGGAGGATGGACCATGGTATGAAGGACACTCCAAGCAAAGGCTTCAGGAATGCAGCGACGAGGGAGCTCAGGTTCTTTAGGCGGACCAGAGTGGAAGAGAAGAGGCAGGCAGGTTGCTTCATTCAGTATTAGTCACCGGCGTATTTTGTATAGACCTTGCAAAAACACAGGTTGAGCTGTGTTTATAATATTTTTAAAGAATCTTTTCAATAACAATTACAAAAGAAAAAAATTTTTAATCTTTGGTTATTTTGACAGAAAATATTTAGCGCAGCTCAGTGGTGCAGGCCTGTGATTCCATCACCCAGGAAGATGAGGAAGGAGGACAGCAAGCTCCAGGTCACCCTGGGCAACTTAGCAAGAATTTGTATCAAAATTTATAAAAGATAAGCTAGGCACAGTGATGCCGCCTAGAATCGCAGCAGCTCAGGAGGCTGAGGCAGGAGGATCGGGAGTTCAAAGCCAGCCTCAGCAACAGTGAGGCACTAAGCAACTCAGTGAGACCCTATACAAAATAGGGCTGGGGGTGTGGCTCAGTGGTACAGCATTCCTGGGTTCAATCCCTGGTACCAACAACAAAAAAGGAACTAATCAACCCCAAGATTCTGCATAAAACAGTCACACACCGTTTCAATTTTGACAGCCCAGCTTAAGTTTGTAGTTTGGAAGGAAGGAAGGAAGGCTGCTGTTGTTCTTCTTCACCTAATTCAGACACACTGTGAGAAGCTTCTGACCTTGACCTTTCCTTATAAAGACAACTATTTTCAGCCATGGATCAATCCAAGAAGGAATGAAATTGAATTGCAGGAAATCCGGGTCTCTAATAAACATCGGGAAAAAAATCACCTGTCCACTTGATTGCCCCCAAGCTATAAGTTCTGTATTTTGTCCTCTCAGAACTTCTGAACTCTGGTTTGATGGTCTTAGAGTACTTAAGCTATTGCATAATAGCTTATTATCAATGGCACTTGGAATGGAGGAATGTTAAAATGACAATGCATGATGTGTACATGACCAGCAGTCAACAAATAGAAGGTAATTTTAATTTACAGGCTTCAATCAAGAGCTGCCTTCTCCTCAGTTTAAGGACCTAACCTCATGAGATTGTGAATCAGGTGATCGTTCCCGCCCCTGTTGATAGTCAGAATGATTTCAGGCTGGGTGTAAAGCTCAGTGGCAGAGCAGTTGTCTAGTCATCTCGAAGCATTGCGTTCCGTTCTCCAGTACCATAGACCCATACAAAAAGAAGATCCACATTTCAAACACCAGATTTTTATGTGATTACAAGAATAGCCATAAAAATCTTCCATCCCTTTTTATATATCTTCTTTTTTACAATTTTTTTCAATTATGAAAGTTGCATAGACTTATGTTTTTAAAAAGTTAAAAATCAAGTTTACAAACACACAGTTCCCATCAACTGCCTCCTTTCACAAGTGAGGAAACTGAGTCTTAACTAACTCATGTGAAGCCATACAGTTTGCAGGTGGTACAGCCAGGGTGGCAGGCCAGGCAGTGTATGGAAGCCAGGATGGAAGGCCAGAGGCAAAGAGCAGTAAGGGGCAGCTCAGCTGTGTACAGAACTCTGGGGGAGAGGTACAACCATGAACATTGTCACTGAGAAGTCTCATATTTCCCCGCAACTCTGATCTTTCAGTGAGCCAGGACAGTGAGGAAAATCAGACCTAGCCAGTCTGAAGCTGAGCACAGAGGATGTTTTCCTCTAGAAAACTCTGGCCAAGGATGTGGCTCTGTGGTAGAGTACTTGCCTAGCAAGCACACAGTTCTAGGTTCCAACACTTAAAAAGAGAGCAGAACCCAGCGCCTTGAGCATGCTATGCACACTCTCTACCAGTGAGCTACGCCCTCAACCCCTAACCAGAAAATCTTTGACCCCAAAGCATCAAAGAATCTCAGATCTGATGTGGGAAATAGATTTTCCCAACGATGCCTAAAAACTGAGAGTGTTATGGGACAATATACACGTAATGCAGTCTGCTAGCTCCCTTCTCAATTTCCATTCCACCGTTATTTTTTGCTAACAGCTTAAATTTTAAGTGGGCAATGGGCTCAGCCTAATGACTACATTTCCCAGCATCCCTTGGAGCTAAAGGAGGATGATGAAATAATAAGAGGAAGTCATTGGGTGGAGCTTCCAGGAAAGCTACTGAAAAGGAACTGACTTAGCTTGCCCTCTTGCTCTTGCTACTTCCTCCTTCCTGCTGCCTGGGTCACAAACAAGATATTCCAGGCTGCAGCAGCCATGTTCCAACATGAAGTGACCTTAAGGAAGGACACCTGTGCGAACAACAGTGGAGTGGAACGTAGGAAGTCCCTGGTGAAGGACTCTGTGGTCATCCCTGGGCTACCGACCTCTAGACTTTTTGTTTTGTTTTGTTTTTTTAATGTAGGCAAAAATAAACCTCTAGGTTACATAAGAAACTGTGGTCAGGTCTCTGTACCAACGAAACACAATTCATGGTTCTTTACAGTAGGTAAAGCTCGTGGTAATTTGCGGATTGCTAACCGAATGGGATGTTTCATAATTTGGAGGGATTTGAGGTTGTTTGGTTTTTGCCTTTGCTTTGCCCACTGTGCTTACTCAACTTTTATCCATGATAACAGCGTGTTCCTTCCCTGGCCTTCCCAGGCGTTGAACTGTATCTGCAAGTTGCTGCCAGTTCTGAGAGAGCAGGCTAGATAACAATGTGATCGCTCACTCCGAGCGCTCTCTGAGGCTGAATCACGGACAATTAGGTGCATTTTCTGAAAGAATATGTCTGTGGCCTTCCCGACGTGCAGCCTCTGAGGGCGGTTCCCTGGCGCTTGGGCTGGAGTATGCCTCCAATCCCTCCCAAGGGACTTTTTTTCTCTCCAGTGTCCCAACTCCTAACATCTGAATGAGTTCTTGATTTTCCAGAAAGCAATTTGTTCTAAAAGTGGCACGGTTCTGAAAACAAAAGACGAAGGTTCAAGTCCACTGGCCAGCTCGGACGTCTCAGGTGTATCAGCTTTGCAAGGACACCAGAATACCCACAGCAGCCACCCTGTCTGACCACGAGCTGCCTTCTAAAATAGCAGTAACTCGAGGCCTTGGGTTCAAGTGCAGGCTCCAGCTGGGTCTATAGGTCTGGGTGGGGCTGAGGGTCTGCATTTCGCACCAGCCCCAGGGAGCACGGACTGTCTCCAGCAGGACAGCCCTTCCCAGCCAAGCTTGCAACACGGGTTCAAGTCTCCAGGGGCTCATTCTTGGCTTTCGGGTCTCAGTTCGGATGTCTCTGGTCTGAAAACGTCTCCCCGCTCTTGTCACATGCTCTTCCTTCACCTCCATTCCTCTCTGCGGCACTTGCCCATCACGGGAGGGAGGAGACATCTTCGTCCTCTTGGGTCTGCAGGCCGTGTCCTCCGCAGCTGCGTGGCCTGTTCTCATGTCCCTCAACAGTGCCCTGCCCACAGCAGGAACTTGATAAGTGTCTTCCACTGCTCACTCAGCTGCAGAGTTCTTCCAGAGATGAGCTCGGCTCTGAAGGCCCTAGAAAAGGTGTCTACTTCTGATAAGGAAGGTACTTCTGGTCTACTGTGAAAAAATAATTTCAAATAATATGGGGAGCAGAACAGTTCCCTAGATTGGGTTCCCCTGAAGCAGGACCTGGGACAAGGATGGAAGGTGACACTGCAATGGGAAAGTCAGCAGGAAAGGAAAGGGCCCAACACAGGCTGTGTTGGTGACCAGGTTACAGCTGGGTACTGGGGAGGATGTGCCTCAGTGTCACCCCACACAAGTAGCCAGGGAGCTGGGGTCCTGTCCCTTATTGGTCCATTTTAGGGGTGGTGGTGACTTCCCAGCATTTTGGGCCACCTTATGAGTAGGTGGCAGTCCTCTTAAGACCAGAGCCAGGCTGCAGCTGGTCAATCACCGGAATCCTGAGGAGTTAGGGGTCGGCCACAGGAAGGGTCCATCCAGTGTGGAATCTGGCAGGTCTTGAATGTGTCCCTCAGGGTCGTAATCCCCAAATTCATGTTAATGTCATTTGAAAGTGATGGTTCAGGGAGGTAGTTGAACCGTGAGGCTTCTACCCTCCCAAATAGATTGATCCATCCATGGATTAATGATTCATGGGTCATCGAAGGAGTAGCTTTTTATAAAGTCGAGCTTGCCCTGTCTCACCATGTGATGCCCTCCACCATGCCCAGACCCCGCTGGAGGTCCTCTCCAGGAGCAGAGCACACTCTAGGGTCATGCTCCTAGACTCCCCAGCCTCTGGAATCTTAAGCCACGTAAACCTTTATTTTATTTTATTTTTTGGTGCCGGGATGGAATCCAGAGCTTTTACAAATAAGCTACATCCCCAGTCCTTTTTATTTATTTTGAAATGAGGTCTTACTAAGTTGTTTAGAGCCTCACTGAGTTACTGAGGCTGGCCTCGAACTTACAGTCCTCCTGCCTCAGCCTCCTGGATCACTGGGATCATAGGTATGTGCCACCATGCCCAGCTAACCTTTTTTTTTTTTTTTTTTTATAAATTGCCCAGCCTACAGTATACAGTTACGCCAACAAAACCAAATAGACTAAGACAGAGCCTTCCCCTTTGCTGGCAACAGCCTGTCTGTTCATCACCCCATTCCCAGGGTCTCCTCTGGAAGTCATGCTTCAAGGACAACCAGCAGTCTATAAGTTTCAAGTTTGTGTACAACTAGGTCAGATTGCAACCTCCTGAACTCATTTTTTTAATTGAGATATAACTCGTCTACCATAAAACTCACCATTTGGAAGTGTAGAGTTGAGCGGTTTTAATAATAAATTAATGCCAAGTGCAGTGGCGCACGCCTGTAATCCCAGCAGCTCAGGAGGCTGAGGCAGGAGGATCATGAGTTCAAAGCCAGCCTCAGCAAAAGCAAGGCACTGAGCAACTCAGTGAGACCCTGTCTCTAAATTAAATACAAAATAGAACTGGGGATGTGGTTCAGTGGCTAAGTGCCCCTGAGTTCAATCCCTGGAACCTCCCCCCCCAATAATAATAATAAATTCATGATGTTGTACAACCATCACCATCATCTAATTCCAGAACATTTTGATGACCGTTACAAAAAACTACACACCCAGTAGCAGTCACTCCCTAGCCCCCCAGCCCCTGGCAACCACAAATCTGCTTCCATTCTGTGGATTTGCCTGTTCTGGATATTTCTCACAAATGGAGGCATGTAACCCATGGTCTTTTGAGTCTGGTCTCTTTTCCTTATTGCAGTGGTTTGGAGCTTAATCCATGTTAGAACACATATCATGACTCAGGAGGCTGAGGCAGGAGGATCACGAATTTGAGGTCAGACTCAACCACTTAGCAAGGCCCTGAGCAACTAAGCAAGACCCTGTCTAAATTAAAAAATAAAAAGGGCTGGGACAGGTTGGGGATATAGCTCAGTTGGTAGAGTGCTTGCCTCGCAAGCACAAGGCCCTGGGTTCAATCCCCAGCCCCACAAAACAAAACAACAAAAAAAAAAGGGGTCTGGGGATATGGCTCAGTGGTTAAGCACCCCAGGGTTCAATCCCCAGTACCCACCCCCGCCACACACACAATCACACATGCTAGGCAGGTGCTCTAGCACTCAGTCACACCCACAGCCCTGCACGTCATTCTGTTTTGTGACTGAATAACGCTCCATTGTGTGGTTAGACCTCCAGTGTTCGTCCATTCATCTACCGTGGACATTTGAGTTCATTCCACTTTTTGACTATTATCATTCAGAGTACTGTGAATATTTGTGTGCAAGTTTGTAACACGTTTGTTTGTTAGGGTGCTGGGAATGGAGCCCTGAGCCCTGGGCTTGTTAGCGAGCACCCCATCACTGAGCTACACCCCAGCCGCATCTACAGGTTCTGGGGCCAACGCATTTGAAACCCCTTTCGTGTCTCATGTGATTTCTTCAGTGTGTTTTCTGTTGCTCCTTTCCGGTGGCCAGGAAGGCAGCACCGCAGCTCAGACATGCCATTACCTTCCACCATTCGAAGGCAGCCCAGAACTCACGTGTGTTGCCGGTTGTCCCAAAGTGAAGAGACCATGCCAAGTCCAGCACTGGGGTCAGCAAGGAGAGATGGGGAGTTGAGGCTCTGAGGAGCCAGGAGCCCTGGAGACGGCCAGCCTTACACGTGCACGCGGAACAGCACTGTCTGTGTGTGTTCTCGGAGGCGTGAGCGGGGCTAGCTGGCTGGGGGTTTGTAGGGGAAGGTCCTCCCACAGCCTGGGGACTCAGTGGTGGGAGAACCCAGCTTCTGGCGCCTGCTGGCTTCAGTCCTGCAATGTCACACATGTGCATGATGTAAAGGGCACATTCCAGGCAGTTCTTCCTGTGGTTCACAGCCTGAATGCCCCCCTCCTCTGATCTCCCCCTGGAGGCTGTTTGCACGAGACTATTATTATATGCATCATTCCCCTCCCCTGCCACAGCGGCCCAGAGAGCCTGGAGCTGGAACATTGTCATACTAATGGCTACGTTAATTAATGGCTACCTTTCCTTGGAAAACATAAACTAACCCAATGACCTTCTCCTTCAATTCCTTTCTTTCTCCTTTTTTTCTTTCTTTGCAGTATTGGGGAATGAACCCAAGGGTGCTCTACTACTGAGTCACGTCTCCTTCTTTTTTTTTTTTTTTAAATAGGGCCTCCCTAAGTTGCTTAAGCTACCCTCGCACTTGCAATCCTCTTGCCTCAGCCTCCCCAGTTGCTGGGTCTTCAAGGGTGTGCCACTGTGCCTGGCTTCATTTCATATGAAGCTAGAGCTTACCGGGGTCTAGCATATGCACCTTCCTCTGCTCTACCATTAGCATTTCAGTGGTTTTCCTTCCAGGCTTTTCTATTAACAACGTTATTTCTGGTGGTGACTGGAGCCAGCTGCTATGGGCTTGGACCATCAGTTGTACACACCTCTACCCCAATGATGTCCTGAGGTGGCTTCAAGTCAGCCACCAGGAGAAACTTCAAGTCAGTCACACCAAGGAAACTGGCAAGTGCAACAGATCAGAGAGCAGTTGTTAAACGTTTACCCGCACACCACGGATTCGCTCACAGACACTGGTTTACCCGTTCCTGAGTCTGCCAACCACGGAACACTCACTTACAGCGTCCCGGGAACTTTATCCTAGGAATGGAGACAGATGATACCTTGGTAAAAACAGACACAAAGAAGACAGATGTAGGAAATGAGAGAGGACAGAGAAAATCGTGTGAAACAAGTGACAGTTTTTGTCCTCCCTCCGTATCCGATCGTTTCTCCACATTTAGAAAGATCCCCAGAGGCCTCTCGCTGCCTATCACCGCAGTCTTGGCTGCTTTCCTCCATCATTTCCGCCCTTTTGCCCTGATGGTCTAGCCACCTCAGACACAGAGCGGTGGAGTCACCGTCTATGGACTGAGACCTCTGAAACCATGAGCCCAAATAAACTTCCCCTCCTTTAAGAAGAGAGGTGTTCTTCCTAATGAATGCAGAATATTTATTACTTCTGAGAATATTCGTCCAGTGTATGGAAGCAGTCTCTGTGGTTCAAGATCTCTCAACTTCAGCACCAGCGACACTCAGGGCCAGAGTTCTTGCTGTCGGGGTGACCTGGACCTGCATGCGGTGGGATGCTGAGTGGATCCCTGGCTTCTCTCCACTAGCGGACAGTAGCACTACCTCCCCCACAACCCGCTCCTCCAGCTGATGACCAAAATTTCCTAGGGGTGCAAAATCACCTCCAGTGAGGACTGCTGCTATAGTTGGAAGTATTTGACTTTATTTTTTAGATTATTATTATTATTATTATTATTTGGTCCCAGGGATTGAACCCAGGGCACTTAACCACTGAGCCACATCCCCAGCCCTTTTTTCGCCTTTTATTTAGATATAGGGTCTCACTGAGTTTCTTAGGGCCTCGCTAAGTTGATGAGGCTGGCTTTGAACTCACAATCCTCCTGCCTCAGCCTCCTACATTGCTGGGATTACAGGCGTGCGCCACGGCATCCGGCTTACATGACTTCAAATTGGCAAACACAGTCAGCCCTGGGAATCCACGGTTTTACACTGGCAGGTTCATCAAGCAAGAATGGGAAATGTTATAGGCTAGGAAGATAGCTCAGCTGGTAGAGTGCTTGCCTCGCAAACACAAGGCCCTGAGTTCAATCCCCAGTCCCACAAAAAAAACAAAGAATGGGAAATGTTTGAAAAAAGCAATTGCATCTGTACTGAACATATATAGGCATTTTTTGTGGGGGTTGGTTTTGTGTATGGTACTAGGGATTGAACCCAGGGGCACTCTACCTCTGAGCTACATGCCAGCCCTTTTTATTTTTTATTTTGAGACAGGGCCTCCTAAGTTGCTGAGGCTAGTCTCAAATTCACATCCTCCTGCCCCAGCCTCCAGAGTCTCTGGGATTACAGGTGTGTACCACCACACCCAGGCCAGTCTGTTTTCCTGATCATTATGCTTTGAACAATCCAGCAAAATCACTAGTTACATAGTATTTGCATCGTTCTAAGGCATTATATGTAACCTATATAGCTGATTTAAAGTACATGAGAAGACTCTGTAGATTACATGCAAATACATGCCATTTTATAGAAGGGATTTGAGCATTCTAAGATCTTGGTTTCCTCCTGGGTTCCTGAAACTCATCTGATGCAGACACTGAGGGACAACTGTATACAGTTCCAACAGGGAAGAAGGTCTTTGAAAGTGGCCCTTGGACCAGTAACATCAGCACCATCTGAGAGCTTGTTAGGAATAAGCAGTCTCTCCCAATGGCTTGGGAGGCTGAGGCAGAAGTATCAAGAGTTCAAAGCCAGCCTCAGCAACTTAGCAAGGCCCTAAGCAACTAACTCAGTGAGACCCTGTCTCTAAATAAAATTCAAAAAATGGCTGAGGATGTGGTTCAGTGGTTAGGCACCCTTGGGTTCAATCCCCAGGACCAAGAAAAAAAGAAAGAAATGAACAGTCTCAGGCACTGCTCCAGGTATATGGAACCAGAATCTCCAAGGACAGACCCAGGAAATCTGTGTTTTGTTTCTTTGTTTTTTTGTTTGTTTGTTTGTTTGTTTGGGTACCAGGGATTGAATTCAGGGGTGCTCTATCACTGAGACACGTCCCCAGCCCTTTTTATTTTGTATTTTGAGACAGGGTCTCGCTAAATTGCTGAGGTTGGCCTCAAACTTGCCATCCTCCTGCCTCAGCCTCCATCACCACCGTGCCTGGCACAATCTGTGTTTTAACAAGCCCTCCAGGGGTTCTCCAGTTTAATAACCACAGCATCGGGGGCCTGGGAAGATTTCAGAAATCAAAACTGCTTCTGGGCCTGCCGGAGTCCTACAGTGAGAGGCTGTGGTTGCGACACAGTGTTTTTCCCGCCGGCTAATCCTCAGTGGGTGCAAGTGATCAGGGCAAATTAGCTGTGTTCAGGTGTGCTTTTGACTTAAGTACCACCTTACAGCTCAGGATTACCAAACACTGCTTATTTTTACCCCAGAGAGGCTCTGGGAGGCTTCGGGCCAGAGAGAAAGTTAAGAATAGAAAGCTATCGGGTCATCTGACTCCACTCCAGCCACCGCCTTGTGATTCAGCAAGGAGCGTAAACCACGGTTCCTTAAATAAAGAGCGCACTGGTCTTTTCAGAAACCCAAGAACCACAAATGCAAGGCCACGGCAGGGCGGACCCCGAGCAGCTGCCTCTTGCTCTGGTTACTATCTCGTGAAATGGGCCACAGTGAATTCAGCTCAAGTTAAAACCCCCAAATATGACAGCCTGGCATTTGAGAAGACGGGTGGAAGGTCACCCTCCCTTCCCCTGGCCTTGTCCTGCAAAGCAAGTTGTCAATAGAGAAAGAGTCCTCTGAGAGTCCTCTCAACAGGTCAGAGGAAAAAAACATGCTCACCTACGGAGGGGAGTCTCAGGGGTTCTTCTCTAAGGTGGGCACCAGCTGCTTGCTGAGTCCCTGGTGTGTCCGCTAGGGCGCATGCGCTGTGTGCAGGTGTACCTCTGCAGGACGCCACGCTCCTCAACCTGAGCACAAGCACCCGAGGCTCCATACCCTTAGGTCTTCATCTCCAAAGTCTCCGTATCACACAGAACTGGCACCAAGTAAATGTGTTGATCTGACTTTGGTGATGGGGGCTGGACCACGAACGGAGCAGTGAGTGAGCGAAGATCCCTTCCTGCCCTGCATCTTCTTCAGTGGGGAGGCGTCCTCGCCTGCCGCAGGAACCAAGGCAACCCTGGTCCTGCGGCCCTCTACGGTGACCGCCTGGCCTGTGGTGGGCAGTCCTAGGAAACAAGCAGGGCACGGGGTCGCCACCATGACTGAGGACTCCGGCATAGAGTGCCAGCACTGTCAGACACCCTGGAAGGCGCCGGTAGGAACATAAGATGGTTCGATCACTTTGAAAAATAACTCAGGAGTTACTTCAAGATTTCGAGCTGGGCGCCAGGGTACACAGCTGTGATCCCAGCAACTCGGCAGGCCGAGGCAAGTTCAGGGTCACTCTGGGAGGAATTTAGAGAAACTGTCTCAAGATTAAAAATAAAGGGGGCTGGGGATGTGGCTCAGTGGTAGAGCACCCTGGGTTCAATCTTTGGTACTCACCCCACCAAATTAAATGAACAGGGGTTGGGGGTGTGGCTCAGTGTTACAGCACTTGCCTAGCATGAGTAAGACCTGGTTTCCATCCCCAGAACCACACACACAACTAGAAAAAGAAACAAATTCAATATACACCTCCTCATACAGTCCAGTCATATCCGCTCAGAGTCACTCACCAAAGAAAAAGGGAAGCCCGTGATCAGACTCATAGGGGAAAGTCCACACCAGCCCCATCTGAAATCGCCAAAACCTGCAAGCAACCAAACGTCCATCAACAAGTGAGCAAACAGGCTGGGACACAGATGCAGTGGAAAGGAGTGAACCATTGGTGCACAGTACAACATAAGGGACCCTCGCAGTAATTATGCTGGGCAAAAGAAGCATCTATCAGATGTTTTATGATTCATGCCTTTACACAAAATCATAGAAAATGCGAACTAGCTGATCATCACAGAGAGCATCAAAGTTTGCAGACAGACGTGGGGAAGGGCAGGGAGGAAGGAGAAGGAGAGATTACAAAGGAGATTACATTCTAATCCCCTCTGGGAAAGCAAACAGTTGGCTGGTGATCATGTCTCAGCTCTCCACAGAGCAGCTCACAAGGAGAGAGAGGGAAAGAGGGTGCCCAAGACGGAAGCCATGGTTTTCTGTAACCTACTCTCCAAAGTGACATCCATCACACACCACTGAGATCCCCGTGACCAGGGAGGCTGAGGCAGGAGGATGGAAAGTTCAAGGCCAGCCTCGGCCTTAGTGAGACCCTGTTACAAAATAAAATAAAAAGGACCAGGGGTGCAGCTCAGTGGTAGAGCACCTGCCTAGCATGCAAATGGATGTGTGTATCGGATCCTCATTAACACAAAGGGGAAAAGCCACCCCCCTCACTGCCACTGTCTCAGGCACCTGAGGCAGGTCAACAAACCTGACCCACACTCAAGGGACGGGCAATCTACGGGAATCATTCCACAGGGAGTGGATCTTTGGGGTTCTCTTAGAGGCTGCCCGCTGCAAGAAGCAGAGTCCAATACCAGCAGCCTCCTGCAGACTCGCCCAAACGAGGTCATGGTGCCTGTGGCCTGGCACGTCAGAACTGCTTCCCAAAGACGCAGTGTGTCTATGGGCTCTCCCTAGCCACGAAAGCAAGAGCCCCTGAGGAGGACAGGAGCGTCACAGACGCGTGGTGGGTGGCGGATGGGAGAGGACGGGCCCCGGACCCTCCAAATGCTCCTGGCTCTTTTCTGGAAATGTCTGTGCTGCACTACTCGGATCCGTTCTGCTGCTGTGAGCAAACGAGAGAGCTTAACAGGGTCTGACTGGCTAGATGCCGCAGAAGTTTATGCCTGGCTCAGGCAAAGCCTCCTCTGGGTCCAGGTGACTCTCCGGGCATCCGCCTCCTCTGTGTGATGACATGGGGTGACCCGAGGATCCAGGCAGCCTCCAGCTTGTGACCCCACCCTTCCAGCACACAGCTTCCTGCACAGTGGGGCAGACAAAGCCTGGAGAGTCTTGCAGGGCTTTTCGCAGGTGGGAAAGGAAGTGACACGTCACTTCTGATCATATTCCATTGGCCAGAATGAGTCATATGGCCCTGCCTAACTCAGCGAACTGGGTCAGGGATTTCCAGGCACCCTAAAAGGAAGGGAGAACTTGATACTGGAGAGAGAGCAAATATCGATGACAGAGCAAGAAGGAGATTCTGGACAGACCCCAGTATCAGGAGGTACAAATCCCATCGACGTGTTAAAGCCGGGACGCAGACCGCAGGAAAACTAATAAAAACGTGAACAGAAAGTACCTCTCACAGGATTCCACCTGTTGCCATATTCATGCCAAGTCCCATTTGCGCCTCGCAAATGGAGGTCAGTATTTTCATTCCCCGTTACCCATCCCAACATGGGACATGAAGAGGCCCAAGGTCTGTTTCTACCTGTATGCCACCAATGTCGGGGGCAGCGGTCCACACAGCAAGCAACTCTCCAGTTCTCTGGACAACAGCGGGTCTCCCATAATTCAGCTGAATTCTAACCTTGTCTACCGGAGTTAACAACAGACCTGAAAGTTGAGGGCTCAGTCCCCAGAAGGCTGCTGCTGCTTTCTCTGCCTTCCCATCCTCTCCTCCTCCTCCTCCTCCTCCTCCTCCTCCTCCTCCTCCTCCTCCTCCTCCTCCTCCTCCTACTTTTAATAGACCCCAGGGACACTTTACCACTGAGCTAAATCCCCAGCCCATTTTTAATTTGATTCAGGGTTTCTCTAAGTTGCTTAGGGCCTTGCTAAGTTGCTGAGGCTGGTTTTGAACTTGTGATCCTACTACCTCAGCCTCCCAAGTCAGTAGAATTGCAGGCATGTGCCACCGCGCCAGGCTCCTGGCCAAATATATTTCCTCTGGCAGTATGCCACAGAGGATAAACAACCCGTCCAGGGCCATGTGGCCAGCGTGCTGGCTTCTCCATCCACCCTGCCAAGTCCGCTCTGCACCCTGCGTGCTCTGCCCGTGGTCACCGGAGGCTGAGCTGGGGCCACATTCCGTAGGCTGCAGCACTGTCTAGCTCCACCAAGCTCAGCCACAGGCAGCCCTAGGTGAGCAGACGGAAGGAGGGACATGAGTTGGGGATTTGTTTCTCCGGTTTCGTATCTGTGGAGTTGCAGGAGGTTGGTCCATGCCTCGACCCCAGAACTTTTCCCTAGGGTCCCTCCCCTCGCCCTTTGCACCCTAGAGTTGGTACCTGCCTGTTATTGGCCTCAGAGCACGAGGTCCCTTGAACTGCCCCATACCTTCACTCTTGCAAGGACCCTGGCTGCTGCAGATAACAAGGAGTCAGCATCTGCCTCGTTCGCCCGATTATACGATTATTTGTCAGAGTTTTTCCTAAAGTTCACATGGATGGCTAAATGCACAGATACCACACCATCTCATACACTACCTCAAAAAAAATTTTTTTTTTTTTTTTTTTTTTGCATCAGGGATTGAATCCAGGGGCAGGCGCTTAACCACTGAGCCACATCCCTGTTAGCGAAATTTCAGTTCTTATCCCTGATGCCAATCCAATAATGAGGACAGGGTTTTGAGAAAAAGGAAAAAAGTTTTATTGCTTTGCTAGCAAAGGAGAAACACAGGAGACTCCTGTCCCAGAGACTGTGATTCTGCCCATCAGCAGGAGCAGGGGGCTTTTAAAGAGGAGACTCAAAGGCTACGTTCCACGTGTTCCCTGTTGGAGTTGTCATTCACTTGTCTGGGAGAAGATCATTTCTGAGATCTTCTGGTGCCACCCCCAAAGTCCGGATGACTTCCTTCCTATGGTGGGTGTGTACTCAGGGACAGATAACTCTGCCTAGTAGGGGAAGAAGGGTCATCCTATTTCCCCTGACATTAGGGAGGGGGAGAGATTAGGGAGGAGCAGGAGAGAGGAAGAGAAAGAAACATGTCTATTTAAAAAATAATTTGCAGTGGCCAAGCAGGCAGGGTTGCTCAAAGCATAAAGTGAACCATGCTTACATCCCAAGTCCTTTTTTCTCTTTTCTTTCTTTCTTTTTTTTTTTTTTTTTTTTTTTTTTTTTTTTTTTTTTTTGCAGTTGTTTTTTAAAACAGGGCCTCACTAAGTTGCTTAGGGCCTTGCTTAGTTGCTGAGGCTGGTTTTGAACTTGCAATCCTCCTGCTTCAGCCTCCCGAGCCACTGAGATTATAGGCGTGTGCCACCATGTAGGGCCTATTTTAAAAATTAAAACCAGTTTTGTTCTATTGAAGAATCAAACCATATTTATTATAAGAAATTCTAAAAATACAGATTAGTGGAGAGAAATAATCAAACTAGTGTCTTTCCAACCAAAACCAAAGGTAACATTTTATGTATATAATATGTATAGATACACACATATTTTTATTATTTTTTATGCATTCATGTATTTTCCTACAAACACTGGTTTTGTTGCGTTTTGTTTTGTCTTGTTTTGTTTGTGCTGGGGACTGAAACCAGGGCCTCATGTATGCCAAGCACACGCTCCACTACTGAGCTATACACAGTTTTTTTAAAAAATAATTTATTTATTTTGATTCATTATAAACAAATGGGGTACAACTTGTTTCTCTGGTTGTACATGAAGTAGAGTTACACACTGTTTTTAATCATGTTCTTTACTTCTTTTTGCCACTTAAGTGGTGACCGTCTTTAAATGGTTGTGTGGCATTACATTGTGGAGTTTTTGCATCATCAATAATCAATATTAAAACTAATTTCTTATTTGGAGGCACCTGAGTTATTTTCAATTTTTTGGTTTCTGCAAATAAAAATGTAATGATGATTTTGGCCTGATCTTTGCATGGGTATTCATTTTCTTCATGGAAATTAATAAATGTGGAATTGATGGATTCAAGTAGCACTTTTTAAAGCTTTGGATGTGAATTGCCAAATTTCCCCCTTCATTCCCACCCCGACCCCAGATGGACTATACAATGAATGCTTCCCCGCATCTTCAGCAACACTGGATATAAAGTGTTTGTTTAAAAGTTTCTGCAAATTACTTCTGTGTGATTTTTTTTTTTTTTACATTTTTTATTTGTGTGTGGCTGGGAACAGAAGTAGGGCCTCGTACTTGCTAGATAAGGGCTGTGCCACTGAGCTGCATCCCCAGCCCTTCATGAAATATTATTTTAAGCTGTGCATGGTGGTGCACACCTGTAATCCCAGCCATTCAGGAGGCTGACACAGGAGGACCGCAAGTTCAAGGCCAGGGGCTGGGGTTGTAGCTCAGTGGTTGAACACTTGCCTAGCACATGTGAGGCACTGAGTTTGATCCTCAGTACCACATAAAAATAAATAAACAAAATAAAGGTATTGTGTCCATCTGCAACTTAAAAAAAAAAAAAAAAAAAAAAGGTTTGAGGCCAGCCTCAGCAATTTAATGAGATTCTAAGCAACTTAGTGGAATGGTGGCATAAAATAAAACATGGCTGGGGATGTAGCTCAATGGGAAAGTGCCTCTGGGCAATCTTCAGTATCCAAAAAAAGAAAAAGAAAAAAGAAATGAAGGTTAGAGGCCAGCCTCAGCAACTTAGCAAGGCAGTCAGCAACTTAGTGAGACCCTATCTCAAAATAAAAAATAAAAGGACTGGAAATGCAGCTGAGTGGTAAGCACCTCTGGATTCAATCCCTAGTATGAAAGGAAGAAAGGAAGGAAGGAAGGAAGGAAGGAAGGAAGGAGGGAAGGAAGGAAGGAAGGAAATTTTATTTTGAGAAAGGGTCTCACTAAGTTGCCCAGGGTGACCTTGAACTTGAGATCCTCCTACCTCAGCCTTCCCAGTAGCAGTAATCATAGGCCCGAGTCATCACCCACAGCCAGTGTGATTTTTCAAATATATATAACTTTTGTTTGAAAAAAAAAAAAGGTCTTTATTTAAAGTACAAATTCTAATCAAATAACTTAAAATTAACTTTTCTTTGAATAACTATGTAGCAAAAATTAATACTAGAATTCTAACCACACAGCCAGAGAAAAGAGGAAATTAATGCACCTGTCTGTTCTAATTAGGGCAACTTCCAGTAGAGAAAACTGAGAGACCCCAGGTGATCAAGGTTCACCCCAACATTGATAAAGCACGATGCTGCCGGTAGACACCCCAAACACAAAGTGAGGAGAAGAGCACTTTATCCCATGGTTTTCCTCCCCAAAACCCACAACTGGGCATGGTGATGCTCACTAATAATCCCAGCCAGGTCAGAGGCCAGAGGCTGAGGCAGCAGGATCACAAGTTCAAGGCCAGCCTGGAGGATGGCAAGACCCCAAGTCAAAATAAAACTTCAAAAGGTCTGGGTGGTGGCTCAGTGGTGGAGTGCTGTGTGAGGCCCTGGGTTCCTCCCCAGCAACTCCTCCCTTCCCCCCAGAAACAACTATAACTCCTGTCTAACCATGAGAAAAAGATCTGAGGAATTCCCATCCCAGGACAGTCTACAAATGCCCAAGACCAATATTAATCAAAAATAGAAAGGGAAGTCACCATTGCCAAAGAGCGGCCACGGCCACTTGGTGAGTGGGTAAATAAAATGCGGCCTACCCCTGTGGTGGAATATCATCACCTACGAGCAGGAACGAGGCATCCATCCATGCTGCAATGTGCAGGAACCTCAAACGCGTTCCAGTAACTCAGAGAGGCCAGACACAAAAGGCCACAAATAATATGCTTCCATTTACGTGAAATAGCCCGAATGGGAAATCCTTGCCCAGGAAGTAGATTGTGGTGGCCGGGGATGTGGGGTGGGGGCCGGGGCAGTGACTGCTGATAGGTGTTGAATAAAACTGATGGAAGAGCACAGGTTCCACCCCATCACGCCAAACCTGAGCTGTTCACCTCATCTTCCCGTGATCAGAAGAGAGATCAACTACATCTCCCAGCGAGCCAGCCTTAGCTGGCATGATTAGACCATTCGACTGTTACTTGGAAAGGACCAATCTGCCTTTTGTTCTTTGTTGCTGCTTTGCTCCGCTGTTTCCGGTCTATCCAATCAACCTCTCAGGCTGGGTTGCAGCCCAGAGGTAGAGCTCTTGCCCAGCACGTGAGGGCCTGGGTTCTATCCCCAGCCCCCGAAAAACCCCAGAACCAAGCCAAACAAAAAGTGAACCCCAGCCAGGCGCGGTGGAGCAAGCCCGTCATCCCAGCAGCTCGGGAGGCTGAGAGAGGAGGATTGCAAGTTCAAAGCCAGCCTCAGCAATGGTGAGGTGCTAAACATCTCAGTGAGACCCTGTCTCTAAACAAAAATACAAAATAGGACTGGGCATGTGGCTCAGTGGGAAAGTGCCCCTGATTTCAACCCCCAGTACCAAAAAAAGAAAAGAAAAAAAAGTGAACCCCTCTCCTCATCAGAAAATTCATTCTATTTGGGGAGGTAGGGGGCAGAGCCAGGATACTGGGGATTGAATCCAGGGGCAATTTGTCACTGAGGTACATCCCAATCTGTGTGTGTGTGTGTGTGTGTGTGTGTGTGTGTGTGTGTGTGTAGAGAGAGAGAGACAGAGAGAGAGAGAGAGGGCTTGCTAGCCTAGAACTTGCAATCCTCCTATCTCAGCCTCCTGAGTTCCTAGGATTACAGGCATGCACTACCATGCTGGGCTCATTCTATTTTATAGAATGAGATGTTGCTGGATTTTAGAACCACAAATAAAAGTGAAGTAAGATTGTTAGTCTAAATTTGTTGTAATTTTGTCTTTTGACGTAGGTATGTGACTTTTTATAGGGGTGGTGAGAATGTTCTGGATTAGATAGTAGTAGTGGCTGTAAAACTTGGGGATGATACTAAACACCACTGAACTGTGCAGTACAAAAGGGTGGATACTAGCCAGGCTCGGTGGCACACACCCATAATCCCAGAGGCTCTGGAGGCTGAGGCAGGAGGATCACAAGTTCAAGGCCAGCCTCAGCAATTTAGGGAGGCCCTAAGCAACTTAGCAAGAACCAGTCACAAAATAAAAAGAACTGAGGATGTGGCTCAGTGGTTAAGCACCCCTGGGTTCAAGCCTAGTACCAGAAAAAAAGAGGGTGGTGGATACTTTAGTATAGGAATAAGATCTCTGTTAAAACAAAACGGGAGCCAGGTAGCAGTGGCTGAAGCAGGAGGATCAAGAGTTCAAAGCCAGCCTCAACAACTTAGTGAGGCCCTAAGCAATTCAGGGAGACTCTGTCCCTAAATAAAAGACAAAAAAGGGCTGGGGACCAGGCTCAATGGTTAAGTGTCCCAGAGTTCAATCCACAGTAAAGAAGAAGAAAAAAAACAGGGACTGAGAGTCTAGCAGGCCGAAGCCCCTGAGGCCCGGGTTCAATGTTCAATCCCCAGCACCAAAAACAAAGCAATGCAAGCCAAGTCTGAGCAACGTCACAGCCCAGGAAGGCTCCGGAGACATGGTGCCTGAACGAGACGGGGTGACCTGAGTGGGACACCGGCCTAGGAAAGGGCCTTAGGTCAAAACTAAGGAAATGCTGGGCGTGGTGGCACAGGCCTGTGAGCCCAGCAACTCAGAAGGCTGAGGTAGGAGGATCACAAGTTTGAGGCCAGCTTGGGCAAAACGGGGAGACCCCATCTCAAAAAAATAAATAAATAAATAGAAATTGCTGGAGATGTGCACCCTGGGTTCCATCCCCAGTACCAGAAGCAAATCAATAATAGTAATAATGAATAAATAAAATACAAATAACAAACCCAAGAGTTCTTGCCTGTGACTCTAAGGACACAGGCTATTCTGATTTTCGCACTAGGAAAACTGCCCGTGAGGAAACCGAGCCCATCTGTGGCGAGTAGGGTGGCCAGGGAAGCTGTTGGCTGGGCTGAAGATAAACACAGAGATTCTATTCTCAGCAAGTGGTTCTAACCGCCGACCCTCCTTCCTTCCCCTGCAGTCTGTGGGCATCAAGTTTGGGCCTGAATCAGACCTTCGGCCTGGGTGCTGATTCTAGGAAACCTCTGGTTCAGATGGCCAGTGGCAGATCCAGGTGGATTTGCCTAAAAGGAAGTATCTGACTATTTCACCAGGTGACCAGCCTCAACATCAACACCGGTGCCTGTGACTAAAAGGTTCAGATGATGCAAGGCTGAGCCGCAGCGCCAGGCTGCCAAGTGACGTGGACTTCAGGTGACATCTAGGACACCGGTTTGCAAGCATGCAGCGGTGCACCCCTGAGCAGCTGCTCTTGCAAAAACACCTAGGGTATGGATATGTTAGGAGGAAGCTGGCCTAGCGAGCAGGTGGCGACTCCCAGAACTGCCAAGGAAAAAATGTCTGGCTCGGTGGCCCACGCCTGTCATCCCAGCTACTCAGGAGGCTGAGGCAGGAGGATCACAGAGCCAGCCTGGGCAGCTGTCTCATTTTTTTTTTTAAAGGGCTATGGATGTAACTCAGTGGTAGAGCACCCCTGGGTTCAATCCCTAGTACTAAAGAAAGAAGGGAGGAAAGAAGAGAAAGAAGGAAAGAGAGAGGAAGGAGAGAGAGAAAGAAGGAAGAAAAGAAAGGAAGGAAGGAAGGAAGGAAGGAAGGAAGGAAGGAAGGAAGGAAGGAAGGAAGGAAGGAAGGGAGGGGAAGAAAGATGACCACCCCAAACTTGACGCTTAGTGTCTTGAAAACTGTGTTAGGAGTAATTGAGTTAAAGAGGTTAAAGCCCCAAGGGAAAGAGGGACGGTGAGCATTGCAAACTGAGCCTTCTGAGAAATCAAGTTTGTTAAGATTATTATTTTTATTCTATACCCAGAATTGAACTCAGGGGCACTCGACCCTGAGCCACATCCCCAGGCCTTTTTTGTATTTTATTCAGAGACAGGGTCTTGCTGAGTTGCTGAGGCTGCTTTGAACTCCCAATCCTCCTGCCTCGGCCTCCCGAGCTGCTGAGATTACAGGCTTGTGCCCCCCACTCTTTTTCATTTTAAAAAATGTAATACATTTTTAAAATGTATTTTTAAAGATGTATTTATATACCAGGTGCTTGTGATGGAACTCAGGGCCCCTCACGTGCTAAATGCTCGGGGTGTGACTCAGTGGTAGAGGGCTTGCCTGGCGTGTGCTCAGGCCCCGCCCTCCCTCCCCAGTCCTGCACAAAAAATAAACAAATAAAATAACAATGGATGCCATTTTTTGCACATGTTGCAATGCATGTTTGTTCCTTTTCCCAAAAAGCCCTGTGACCCCACTTCCCATAAAACTATGCACTGGGGCTGGGTCTGAATCGTTTTGGATCAAGAGTTGAAGAGGCTTGACCCAAACCAATTCCCAAAAAAAAAAAAAAAAGAAAGAAAGAGCCAAATTCTGGGCCTTTGCAAGTTCCTAAGTAGGCCTTTGAGATTCGTGGCAGAAATAATGATTTTGAAAGCCAAGGCTTTTGATTTGCAAAGATTTGCAAAAGAGAGGCTGTGTGTGTGTGTGTGTGTGTGTGTGTGTGTTCGTTCTCTGAACTTGGTTTTGAGTACCAAAATTCTGGATTCAAAGCAAAACTCTGAAGGAATCTTGGAACGAAGTTTAAGCCTCAACACACAATGCATTTGCCGCAGAGGAACTGATGGAAAGTCAGATTATCCTGTTCTCAAGACTGAAATTTTTCAGAAAAAAAAAAGAGAAAAATCCCCGGAGGAGGAATTTTTAAATTCCAAGGCTGGGGAGTGGGTGAAACTGGATTGGTGGGGAGCTGAGGACGGATGATTAGTGAAACTGGGTTCATTATTCTGGTCTTTCTGCTTTTGCCATCTTTTTTCTGTTGAAAAATTTCATTGTTGTTGGACGCGGTGGTGCGCACCTGTCATCCCAGAGGCTCGGGAGGCTGAGGCAGGAGGATGGCGAGTTCAAAGCCAGCCTCAACTATGGCAAGGCGCTAAGCGACTCAGTGAGACCCTGTCTCTGAATAAAATACAATATAGGGCTGGGGATGTGGCTCAGGGGTCGAGGGCCCCTGGGTTTAATCCCCGGTACCAAAAAAAAAAAAAAAAAGAAAGAAAAATTTCATTGTGTATTTGACGTGGAAGCTGGGCCGTGGCAGGGGTGCTGGTGGGCGGCGATGCCTGTGCGAGGGGTCCTGATGGAGGGGACAAAGGGGCCGGGAGAGGGAAGGAGGGACTCAAGAGACCCGAGGCTTCAGTCCAGGTATCATGGCAACATGGGAACGTCAAAGCTTCTCTTTTTCTTCCTTCTCATGCTTGGATGCTGGGGACTGAACCTGAGGTCGCTTTACCACTGAGCGACAGCCCTACTCTTTTAAAATTTTTTTTCTTTTCTTGGTTTTTTTTTTTTTTTTTTCCGTGTGGGGGTGGTCTGGGGATTAAACCCAGGGGGTGCTTAACCACTGACCCACATCCCAGTCCCTTTTTATATTTTATTTAGAGACAAGATCTCTCTGAGTTGCTTGGGGCTTCACTGAGTTACTGAGGCTGGCTTTGAACTCGTGATCCTCCTGTCTCAGCCTCCCAAACTGCTGGAATTATAGGCGTACACCACCACACCCAGCTTTTCCTTTTAATTTTGAGACAGGTTCTCACTAAGTTGCTGAAGTTCTTTCTAAGTTGCTGAGGCTGGCCTTGAACTTGTGATCCTCCTGTCTCAGCCTCCTAAGTCACTGGGACTACAGGTGTGCTTTACCATGCCCAACTCCAAGGGTTTTCAATAGGCAGTGACCTGAATTAATTTTCCTCCCTGAACTCAGGGTCTCGCACATGCTAGGCAACTGCTCTACCCCTGAGCTATTCTCCCAGTCTTGAACTGATCTAAAAAGTGACCTCTTACCCAGCCAGCAAGGTTTAGAGTAGGGAAAGATAGCTGGGAGGTGCTCCAACTTTCCAAGTACCTTGTCAGTATTCTTATTTACTCCCAGAGCAATTCCATGAAATGGGAATTATTATTCTCATTTTGAATACAGGGAGTCTGAGATCAGAGAGGTTAAAAGATGTATCCAAGATCACACAGCAATTACCTACAGATAATTACTATTAATTACAGGTAAAATATAATGAAGTATGACATGGAATGTACCTGTACTAAAAAATTACTCGTGTCTGAAATTCAAACGAAACTAGGTGATTTGATGTGGGTTTTTTGTTTGTTTTTGTTTGCAGCACTGAGGATCAAACTCAGGGCCTTGTGCCTGCTAAGCCTGTGCTCTACCAATGAGCTGCACCCCAGCACTGGTGGCCTGTATTTGTATTAGCTAAATCTGCCGTCCTCATGATTGACCAAGCCAGGATTTGAGTCCAGGGTCTTGTTCCAAAGCCCTAGTCCTCCTGGATGTGTTGGTCTACACCTGAAATCCCATCCCCTTGGGAGGCTGAAACAGGAGAATTCAAGTTCAAGGCCAGCCTCAGCCACTGAGTGAGGCCCTATGCAACTTAGACCTTGTCGCAAAATAAAAAATAGGAAGGGCTGGGGATGCGGCTCAGTGGCCGAGGCCCCCCAGGTTCCATCTCCATTATCAACAGCAACAACAAAAATCCCAGTCCATCCCCCAGACTGCCAGTCTGACTCGGGCAAGGCTTTGCTCTGGTGCAGCTTCATACCCCTCCCCCGGTCCTGGAGGCAGAAAGCAAGGCCCCAGCCAGAGCCTGTCAGGAAGAAGACCAAGGTCAGAGAACTTGGGGGCCTCTCAGGACAGCCAGTGACCTAGTGTAACTGAGTCGTGGGGGTTGGGAGGCCGGGTTCCAATACCAACTCCCTGCCTTCCAAGCCCGCCCCATCCCTTAGTCATTCACACCCCGTGACTCCGTCTAGTCACCTGCAGAATGGGGATGACCAGACTAGGACTCCTAATAGTTCATTCGTCAGAGTCGCCTCCTGAGGGCTCAGTGACTAACCCCAGGAAGGCTCTGCCTCTCGTCAAGGCAGACATCAGCCAGCACTGGCTAGGAGCAGGGGTAGGAGGAGGAGAGGAGAGAACTAACGCAGACCGGCAAGGAGGTTCCGGGTGGCCGTGCACGGCCCTGGGTTTGATCCCCAGCCCCGCAGACACATAAATAAGTATATAAATGCAGGAGTTTCTGATCGGGCCAGAACTGACCTCTAAAAATAATCCCCCCTCCAAAGCTCCACAGCAACAAGAGCCACAGGAGAGGTAGATCACTTGAGGGACAACTTCAGAAGATGACAGGGAAGGAGTCAACGCATCCATTGTCGAAAAGATCGTATTTTCAGACAAATGTTTGCCCACTCAGAAAAGGCAAAGAAAGATTTGGGGGTGGCAAGCCACAACAAAGACCGCCATTAACGCAGAATTAGTATAGGCCTTAAATTCCAGAGGTTACAAAACAGACTGGCTGAGGTCATTCGTGCCTCATTATTGTGCCTAATAATTACCTTGACTAATGAGAGCAAAGTTTTGGAGTATGTTTCTATTCCCAGACTCTGAGTCACCAGTACCCAGAATAAATCATTTCGCTCTATTTGTGTCTCGGATCCGCCATATGAAAACACCCTCAGCCAAGCCCTCGGGGAAATTCCAAAGGCTTCATTAATTAATATTTGGAAAACAGCATAATGTGTGTATGTCAGGCCTCGAGAGACGTGGCATCAGTGTGTTTGGTACTTGGGTTCATTCGTTTAATGATTCAAGTACACTCCAGGTGCACTCGGTGTGTGTTTGTTCGGTTTGCAGCATCTGGGGTGAACCCAGGGAGCTCCGCCATTGAGTTACATCCCCAGTCCCTCCATCCCTCCGATAGCCCTTGCTTTCTTGTCTTCCTTTCATTCTTTTTGGTACCAGCAGTTGAACCCAGGCAGGCACCACCACATTGTGCAATGCCCTTAAGTGTTTATTAAGCTCCAACCTTGAGCCAGGTCCCAAGACAGGAACTGGGGTGCAGTAGTGAACAGGGCAGATGGGCCCAGCCTTAATGTAGTTTGTAGCCTTGTGGAGGAGAAGGGTTAAGAGTAAACCAGATAAAACATTTATTGCCAATGTCTCGTGCCATACGGACGCAAAGTCTATGATAGCACTGGAGGAGGAGTCTACTCTTGCTGGGGTGTTCACAGAAGGCTGAACCCCATGCCTAAGGAAGGGAAGGAACCAGTTAGGGGGACAGAGGGGAAGGGCCATTTAGGCAGATGGGGGAATCAGTGGGGAAGAGGTTGTCTTTCCAGGAACTGTGGGGCCAGTTCACCTGGAGCAGCAGGAGCGAGGACAGCATCCAGGTCGGACCCAGAACAGAGGGCCTCCCAGGCGTTCCAGAGTTGGCCAAAGGCTGACTGCAGCTCTTTCTTGGCACATGGCTGGACTGCATTTCCCAAGGCCCCTTGCCGTCAGGGTGGCCATGTGACTGAGTTCTGACCAATAGAATTAAAGGAGATGCAAGGACCGCCTCTTTTGGACCCAGCCAATGACAAACTCCTGGGCTTCTCTCCCTGCTGGGCAGCCTGATTCAGGGGGCGGAGCCACAAGAGGGCAGGTGCCTGGGCCCCTGAATGAGGGCTCGCAGGAGGGCCGCCTGCCCATTGGGAATATTCATTTAGAACTTTACACGAACAAGGAACAAATTCCCAACGTGTTAAGCCACCGAGGTTTGCCAGTTTCTCGGAAACCAGTATTCCTTTAAGTAAGACAGAATCCTACAAAATCCACCTGGGAAGGCGGCGCTCCATCAAAGGTGAGCAGACTCTTCTCCCGCCCCTCCCACCAGCTTCGGTCCCACCCTAGGGGAACAGTGAGCAGGGAGACTGGAGTCGCCAGATAAACTACAGGACACCAGTCACATTTGAATTTCAGATAAATGGCAACCATTTTATACTGTATAAGTATATCCTACCCAATTACAAAAAAAAAAAAAAAAAAATACTCATCCTTTTAAAAATATGCATTTTTTAAAATCTGAAATTCAAATTTAGTTGAGCATCCTGCATTTTTTTATTGACTCAATCTGGCCACCCTCCTCTGCAAAGGGGAAATGCCCGGACACAGGTGGGACAGACGCAGCAAAACAGTGGGCAACTGCAGCACCTGGCGATGAGGAGCGGACTTCCCGGATCTGAGCCCTGAGCTGCCTCTATTTCGCACAAGTTTCTTCATCTGTAAAATGGGGACAAAAAATGACTGCAACTTTGTAGGACTGTCAGGAGAAGTCAGAGAGCCGATGTTGGAGGGCACTCGAGTGTCAGGTAAGTGTTCCGGAGGCTGTTGATTGATGCTGCCCGTGTCCCCTCCCTCACCTGAGCTCACGGGCAGCTCCAGTTTTCCAGGTCTCTGGACTTCTCCCTCCTCTGGGCCGGCATTGCTCCTCGTCTCCGCCTGGGGGCGCTCTCCAGTGCAATGGAATGCGGGCTTGCTCCAGAAATGCAGCGTGGGGGATTCAAGTCCCAAGGGCCATTCTCAACTAATTGGGTTAGGAGTTTTTTGGGTAAATGCCCCCGGCTCGCTGTCCTCATGCTCATCATGTACTCCACATGTCTTTCAGAGGAGCCCCAGGTGCCCACGACAGCGACCTGTTCCTAACGAGCCCTACATTAGTCCTACTTTACCTGTCTCCCTCCGCTGGCTTTCAGTGATTCCTACAATCACTGGGACTATGACAAGGCAAACAAAGCCTCAAAAGCATAAAACATAAAGGAAGCCTGTAACCCCAGCAACTCGTGAGGCTGAGCCAGGAGAATCTCAAGTTCGAAGCCAGCCTCAGCTACTTAGCAAGGTCCCAAGCAACTTAGACCCAGTCTCAAAATAAAGCGTAAAAAGGGCTGGGGATGCGGCTCAGTGGTTAAGCACCCCTGGATGCAATCCCTCGTACCACAATAAATAAATTAATTTAATTATAAATGGTTAATGGGTAATTTTATGGTAGGTGAATTTCACCTCCATACAAAAATAAAGGGATATTTAAAGTTGGGATGTAGTTCAGTGGTAGAGTGCTTGCCTGGCCTGCTCAAGGCCTTGGGCTCCAACCCCAGCAGTGTGTGTGTGTGTGTGTGTGTGTGTGTGTGTGTGTGTGTGTGTGCGTGCTTCCCAGTGATCTTCTTCTCCACTGCCGGGAGGCTGGGACTCCTGGCCCAGTCCTGGGACCCCAGGAGAACCGTCCCCCTGCATGTCCTGCAGGGAGCTGAGGTCTGTACAGTCCACACAGCCCTGAGGCCCTAACTTCCTGAGCTGCAGGGAATGGTGTTCGTATTTCTCCACTGAGGCCCTGCGGTGCGGCAGGCCAGGGCTGGCCATTCATCCCAGAGACCCTCCCCTCCACCCACTTCCTGCCCGTTCCTGCTTCTCTGGCTCACGTGTTTCTTTTCTTTCTCTGGTGCTGGGACCGTTTCGTTTTCTTCCTCGTGCTTGTCACCGGCTGGCGTTCCATACGTATGTCTTTGTTGCTTCCCTCTGCAGGACACAGCTTTCCAGGGCAGGGATCTTGCCTGTTGTCCACTTCCCTCTCCCCAGCCTCGGCCAAGGCACCTCGCAGAACCCCCATCAGCGCCCTAGTGTTCAGATCGGGACTGTGGGCTCAGTAATCAGCCAGTGTCCTCCAGGGAGATTTGCTGACTTATTTATCTATTTCGAGGTGCTGCAGGAGGAACCCAGGGCCTTGCAGGAGCCAGGCAAGCGCTCTACCACTGAGCTACACCCCAGCCCACACAGAGCCTGGATGCTTACTGCATGTCAGATGCTGTTCCCAGCCCTTTATGTGGATTACTTTATTTCATCTCCCCAAAACACCACAAAGCAAATTCTATTATCATCTCTGTTTGACAGAGGAGAAAACTAAAACTCAGGCTCAGAGAGGTGAAGTAACTTCCCCAAGTCCACACAGTTTCAGAGGAGAGGAGCTGGGATTCACATTTGGGCCGCCTCGTTCCGGAGTCTATATCCATAACCATTGGATTCTCCCTCGTCTCGTCTCTTTTCTCCATTGGTGTGATCACACCTTGTGTATCAGTTGCACGTTACATACAAGCATCCTGCGTCCCTTCATGCAGGGCTGTTTCTCTTGCTTTCACTGAGACATGGCACCCCGTGACATGCCACAATGTAAAGATGCTGTCATTGACTTCTCCACTGCTAATGGACTGTCTATCTACTTCTTCGCTTTTCCCAACGATCCTGTCAATCAGCCTTCATACACATTTTTGGACTCTCATGCATTGTTTTCTAGGGACTTCGAGAAGTAAGGCTTTAAATCTTTGAAAAATACTGTTAGATTGTCTTTCCAAATGGATACTGCAGTTTAAATAAGCTCCATCCCCTGGGTCTCTGTCCCTGATCCCCACCGCCCCCTGCTCCTGCCAACACTGGATATGGCTCTCACTTATTGCCTCTCGAATGGGGAAGGTAGAAAAGGCATTTATTTCCCCTTTGACATTTAATCGTGCGTTTCCCAGACTACCACTGAGTTCAAGCACCTTTTCGACTCTCTCTCCCTCCCTCCCTCACTCCCTCCCTCCCTCCCTTCCTTCTTTCCTTCCTTCCTTCCTTCCTTCCTTCCTTCTTTCCAGTGCGGGGAATCGAGCCCAGGTCCTTGCGCATGCAGGGCGAGTGCTCTACCGTTGAGCTCCGTCTCCAGCTCTCTCAGGGGTCTGCAGTGACCACTTCTGTGTTTCCTCAGGGCCTGGCCCGTCAGAGCCCGTGAGGGCTGTGGCTACTGAACAGTCTTCTCCATGCACCCCACTTCTCCCCTTCAGGGGCTGCCTCAGCTCTGTCCACCCACCTTCTCCCCGCTTTGCTGTGATAAGTTCCTGGTCGCCTGCTTTGTCACCGCTGTCTCATGCAGCAAATGTGTGGTCTCTGACCTAAGTGGTTAGGCAGAGCTCACGACCCCCATGAGACCCCCGTGAGGACCACAAGGGGAGTGAGACTCGATTCCTCGACTCCCCAAGAGCTCTTGGACAAAGACACTCAGGCTTCATCAGTATTTGGTGCTATACGGAACCCCTGGAGGGCTGGGCCCTGAAGACCACGCAGAGAGGCCAAGGCGAGGGACCCGGGGATTCTGAGTCTCCATGGCAAGCTCTCTACCAACTGAGCTACGGCCCTAGCCCTCAATTCTGACTCCTGATGACAAGCAACAGTGTTCTGAAAGGGCACAAAGCACAGAAATATTGCTGTGACCGTTTTTTGGACATTTCAATCTGCCCCTTTGCAAGTTACTTCGCTCGCCGCTTTGGGCCTCGGTCCCTCGTTAGTAAGATGGGACAGCAGGTGTCTCCAACGCGAGAGCCACGGAAGATGACACCTGAGGTGCTCAGCAGGTGTCTGCCACTCGGCAGGTTCCAGAGCTACGGGCAATGATCGTGATCACCAAACCAGGCACTGCAAGCTGCTGCAGCTGGGCCGTGGGCTGAACCGAGCCCCCTGCACGGCTGGACTCGCACCCAAGCCTGATGCCCATCATTGTGTCCTTATTTGGAACCGGGTCTTTGTAGGTGTATTTAAGGTGTAAATTAAAGTGAGGTCCTATTGGTTAGGGTGGGTCTGAGTCCAGGCACTCTTGTCCTGGTAAGAAGAGAAATAGAGACACGTACAAGGAGAGTACCACGTGACTGTGGAGGCAGAAACCGGAGTGACCCGTACAAGCCAAGGAACGCCAAGAGTCGCTGGCAATCCGCAGAAGCAGGAAGAGAGCCTGGCCTGCCAAGCCCTTGACTTCAGGCTTTGGCCTCCAGGACCAAGAAAGAATTTCTATTATTTTTTGGGGGTTGGGGCAGGTCTGGGGATTGAACCCAGGGCACTTTATCCCCAAGTTATATCCCAGTCCTAATATATATACATATATATATTAGTTGTGGATATATTTTAGTTATATATTTTTTTTTTTCTGTTTTAGTTGTGGATGGACACAATACTTTTATTTTTATGTGGTGCTGAGGTTCAAACCCAGTGCCTCACGTGCTAGGCAAGTGCTCTACCACTGAGCTACAACCCCAGCCCCATCATCCAAGTCCTTTTTATTTTTTATTTTGAGACAGGGTCTCTCTAGGTTGCCGAGGGTCTTACTAAGTTGTTGAGGCTGGCCTCGAACTTACGGTCCTCCTGTTTCAGCCTCCTGAGTTTCTGGGATCACGGGCCGCGCCCGACTTGAACTCCTGTTGCTTTTAGCCTCTCCATGTGCTGCTTCGTTATGGCAGTGGTGGCGGCTGCCTGGCTCCAGGGAGCCTGGATTCTAATCCCAGAGCCTCCTCTGATTAGATGAGCCATGTTTCCTCGTCCTTAAGGGGCTGTGCTGGCTTCTAATCTCCTTTTCCTCTCTGGGATGCTTCCTTACTCACTTGGAATAAGTCTTCAAAACCCATTATCTTCTGAGTGTTCGGGGTCTGAGATGCCAACACAGACTTAAGACACGTAATTAGGAAACTAATCGTTCAGCCTTTGACACTGGAAGGCATTTCCCAATCCCTCCTTCCTCAGGGTCTCTCAACTAACTGCTTTCTGGGTAAAAACATTATCTTCACATTAGTGTGACAAGAATATCGTGGGGTTATGAGTGAAACACAAGCAATACCGAAGAGCATGAATCAAAAGCACAATTCCCCCACGGTCGCTAATTCCACTCTAGTGTGACAAACACCATCAGCGGTTTGGCGTGTATCCTTCTGTATGTCTCTCTAAATGTGTTCTATAACACTTCTGCACGCACACCACACGTGGTCTCCAAGATGAATGCACAAGTGTGTGTGTCTCCACGCTGGGACTGTGCTGTGCACACTCGCTGCTTGCCTTGTGTGTGCCTTGTGCCATGTGGCACAAATGCAGAGTGTAGGGTTGTGGGGATCACAGGGTAAATAGAGTCACACAACGCAGCAGCCCTGTCAAAACACGCTTTTGGGGAGAAGATGAAGGAGTTATTCTTCAGAGAATGGGGTTCTCTGTGGACCCTCATTCTTGCAAAGGGCCCTTAGGGAATGAGATCAGTCACCAAAGGCTTGAGCACACATGGGTCAAGAAAGTCTGTTTCCGTGCTCAGTACGGTGGGGCACGCCTGTGATCCCAGCAATTTGGGAGGCTGAGGCAAGAGGATTGCAAGTTGGAGGCCAGCCTCAGCAACTCAGTCAGACTTGCAGTAACTTAGTAAGAGCTTGTCTCAAAATTAAATTTCTTTCTTTCTTTTTTTTTTCATATTTGCGATTTTATTGGCTGTATTGAGAATCAGTACACAGACATTTCACTTTGTACACAATTCTTAACACACGTACCAAAAATCTAAAAAGCCTTATACTGTGATTCTTTTTCAGTTATTCCAGTGACTTTCCAGCTTTAAATTTGGAGGCAAATTTTTCTTAATAGAGTATCAAGTACCAGTATCTTTGAATGCTGCTGTTATTTAGGTCCCACTAATTCAAAACTTTGTCACACACACTACCTACTCAAACTTTCAATCTTTCACAGCACATTAAAAATATTAGGAAGACTTCCACGACCAAAACTGTTACAGAGTACACACGATTCTGACAGCAGTGATCCAGGAGTGGTCTTCTTCAGGAAACAATGCTACTAAAAAACACAGGACTAGAAGTAATTGAAAATATTCAAGACATTAAATGCAAGACTGTGACTCCAAACCGCCATTTAACATGCTTTGTATCGTAGGATATAAAACTAACCCCCCACCTATGGAATGTTAAGCTGACATTCCCAAGACAGTCCAAGCCTCCCATGTTTCAATATCCCACTATTTTCTGGTTGTACCCCAAAATAACCAGTAAATGATTTCGCTTCTAAAAAAAAAAAAAATCATTTACACTTAAAAAATGGGATGAGGGGGGATTCCCTCCTTTTTAAAAATGTTTCTAGAGCTACTAAAAAACTTGCATGTACAAAATAGTTGATAAAAATATTCCTCTGGATTGTACAGGAAGGGCAGCGGGACCACTGACAGGACATGGTGCGTGACTATCAGACTTGGCTTCTCTCTCTTCTGCTTCTTCAGAGGCAGGACTCTCCTCGGTTTTAGTTTCTCCATGTTCCGCAGGTAATCTTGTTTCTTGGTTAGTCACTTCAGCCTGTTTTCCCTTTGCTCCCCTTTTCCCTTTTGCTTGAACTTTTTTGTCTGAAGATTCATCCTTGCCCGCCGCCTTCCTGGGCTTGGCGTCCGCCTGGGCCGGAGCAGGCTTAGCGGACAGGCGCCGACCTGCGCTTGGGCTCCTCGCTCGCCGCGCCTTGGGCCGAGCTGACCTTCCTCTTGGGGTCCTGGCCGGGCGCATGCGGGAGCTCAGGAGCCCTCCAAGCTGCGCTGCCTGGTCACCCAGGCTGCTCCTTTTTTTTTTTTATTTTTTAAGGAGGGCTGGGGATGTAGCTCAGTAGTAAAGCACCTCCAGAGAAAGTCCTGATTCCTTCCTGACACGGTGCTACACATGGGGTGATTGCAAGTTCAAGGTCACCCTGGACCACTTAGCTAGATCCTGTCTCAAAATAAAATAAAAAGGACTGAAGGTGTAACTTGGTGGTAAAGCACCTTTGGGTTCAATCCCCAAGACTGTGAAATAAATGAATAAATGCATAACAAAATAGAAAGGGCTGGCTCAGTGCTAGAGCGCTTGCCCAGCATGTGCAAGCCCCTGGGTTCCATCACAAGTGTTCAGAGAAGAAAGTCCTGTTCCCCACATTCATTGGAATAATGGAGGCCAGTTGAACCCCCAGTCTGCAGTTTGGGTTCTTTCTTCCAAGCACAGGTGAGGCCTAGGGCCCCATGACCTCTCCCTTCCGGCTTGGGAGCTGACCCTACCAGGGCTCCAGAGGCGCCCAGTGTCACTCTGGGCCAAGGAGTTGGGATTTGAGCGTGCAGGGCCAGCTCAGGATTTGGGTCACAGATCCACTCTTTCACTTTCTAAACACTCCGGCCCTCCATCTCATTTCTTCATTTATTCATTCAGTCTTCTTTTCTGAGTACTGAGGATTGAACCCAGGGGCACTTAACCACTGATCTGCATCCCCAGCCCTCTTAAAATATTTTATTTAAAGGAACTGAACAGACACCTCACAGAGGAAGATCTACAATCGATCAACAAATATATGAAAAAATGTTCAACTTCTCTAGCAATTAGAGAAATGCAAACCAAAAGTACTCTAAGATTTCATCTCACTCCAGTCAGAATGCGATTATCAAGAATACAAGCAACAGTAAGTGTTGGCAAGGATGTGGGGGAAAGGCACGCTCATACGTTGCTGGTAGGACTGCAGATTGGTGCAGCCACTCTGGAAAGCAGTATGGAGACATCTCAGAAAACTTGGATAGAATCACCATTTGACCCAGCTATTCCACTCCTCGGTTTATACCCAAAGGATTTAAAATCAGCATACTACAGTGACACAGCCACATCCATGTTTATAGCAGCTCAACTCACAATAGCTAAGCTTTGGAACCAACCTAGGTGTCCTTCAACAGATGAATGGATAAAGAAAATGTGGTATATGTACACAATGGAATATTACTCAGCTTTAAAGAAGAAGAATGTAGTTATGGGATTTGTTAGTAAATGGATGGAGGTAAAGAATATCATGCTAAGTGAGATGAGCCAAATCTAAAAAAGCAAAGGCCGAATGTTTGCTCTGATATGCGGATGCTAATTTACACTAAGGGAGCAGGGATAGAGGGAAATGAAGGGAGGGGAAGAGGCATGGGGGAAGGAATGATAGTAGAGTGAAACAGACATGATTACCTCATGTGCATGTATGACTGCCTGACCCATGTGATCCTGCAATATGAGCAATCAGAAAAATGATGCATGATCTATCAAAATGTACAAATGCATTCTACGGTCATGTATAACTAATTAGAATACATTAAAAATTAAGAAAAAATAAAGAAATAAAAATAAAAACTCTGTATTATCTTCAAAAAAATATTTTATTTAAAGACAGGTTCTTGCTGAGTTGCTTGGGGCCTTGCTAAGTGGTTGAGGCTGGCTTTGAACTTGTGATCCTCTTGCCTCAGCGTCCGGAGCCGCTGGGACAACTGTTCTTTTTTTTTTTTTTTTTTTTTTTTTTTTTTAAACAAATGGGATACATGTTGTTTCTCTGTTTGTACATGGCGTAAAGGCATACCATTTGTGTAATCATAAATTTACATAGAGTAATGTTGTTTGATTCATTCTGTTATTTTTTCCCTTCCCCCCACCCCTCCCACCCCTCTTTACCCTCTATACAGTACTTCCTTCCTCCATACTTGCCCCCCTCCCTAACCCTAACTCTAACCCTAACACTAACCCTTCCCTCCCCCCCATTATGTGTCATCCTCCACTTATTAGCGATATCATTCGTCCTTTGGCTTTTTGAGATTGGCTTATCTCACTTAGCATGATATTCTCCAATTTCATCCATTTGCCTGCAAATGCCATAATTTTATCATTCTTTATGGCTGAGTAATATTCCATTGTATATATATACCACAGTTTCTTTATCCACTCATCAATTGAAGGGCATCTAGGAACTGTTCTTAACGTAGCTCACTTCAGGAGTCTTGTAAGACTGTCACTCAGTGAGATGATCGAGGCAGATTCCTCCTGTGCAGGCAGAGCAGAGAAGAGGCTTTGGCGTCAGACCTGGTCTGAGTCCCAGCCCATCGTGCGCAGCCACGCGACTGGGCAAACCTCTGGACTCCTTCGAGCTGGAGGGGCTTGGATATTTGAGAAACAGGACTGACAATGGTGCCCGCCCCCCCGGCGGTGTTGAGGTGGTGCTGGTGGAACACCAGGCGCAGAGCCTGATGCAGAGCAGGCGTTTGTGGGTGGTGTTCCTCTGTTGCCTGCTTCGCCGTCTCCCAGCGCGAGGACCCTGGACGCCCCATCTCCCTCTCCTGTCTCTCCCCTCTGCAGCGGGAACACCCCTGGAACATGGCAGGTGTGCGGGAAAAGAACTTTCGGATGAACTCTGGATCAAAGGGAAGATGGTGAGCTCATCAGAGATCTAGTTCAGGGACAGAAACTTGGAAGGCCAAACGTGTATGTGGAAGAATGGCCCTTCTGTCACCTCCCCCCGTGAAAGTAGCCAGCAGAGGGCCCCATCCAAGGTGGCAGTTCTGTCTGCTCCCAGGGGCACTGTAAACTCTGGGGAGGCCTCCGAGGGGGTGTGGTTGGGATACAGAGAGCCAGCGCCTCTGGGACCCATTAGCGCCTCACTCCCACCTGGAAATGACTGGCTTTTGCCTCTGATTCTCCTCTGGGGCGCCAGATCTGTCGGACTGTGGGTACCCAGCCCACAGTGGGGCCACCCCCCGTGGCTGCTGTTTTCATGGGCTGGACACGAAGAGGCGTCCCTTCTCCTGCACGTGGAGCCCACCAGATGGCCCAGCAACTGCCTGGCCCCAGGAAGGACCGCTCTGACGTCACCGAGACACAAGAGGGCGCTCAAGGGGACACAGAGAACCCAGGAAGTTTTAGGTCAGATGTTCCTGCCCTGCATCGACTTCGCTCTGTCATCTGAAGCCTTTATTCACTGAGAAAGTCTTGGGACTGGGGAGATAGCTCAGTCGGTAGAAAGTCTTTAGGACACCCGTTCTAGACGTGAATTTGGACGATGGCATCAAAACATGCTAAACTGTATTTACTCTTTGAGCCAGTCATTCCTCATGCAGGACTTAATCTCCCAAGGAAGCAGTCAAGGATATACCCAAAGATTTAGCCACAGAGGTGCTTTTGGTCCCAGAATTTCTAGAAATGCAGAATATTGGAGCCATTCAAATTATCTATCAAAAGCAGACTATCGCCAGGTATTGTAATGCATGCCTGTAATCCCAGCCACTCGGAGGCTGAGGCAGGAGGATGGCAAGTTGGAGGCCAGCCTCAGGAACTTACTGAGCGAGACCCTGTCTCAAAATACAAAATAAAAAGGACTGGAGAGATGGCTTGGTAGCAAAGCACCCCTGGGTTCAATCCCTAGCATCAAAAAATAAAAATACGTAAGTGGACTCTTTACGTAAACCAAGGCGCATTTTCACAGTGCGGTATCAAGCAGCCAGAATAACCATCGCAGCGCAAGGGTTGGCACGTTGCAGGCTGCAGACCACCTGTTTTTATGGTCTGTAAGCTAAGAATGCTTCTTACATTTTTTAAATGGTTAGAAAATCAAAAGACATGTGGACACGATCTGAAATTCCAATTTCAGGCACCATAAATAAACGTCTACTGGCACACGGCCACCCTCGCTCACGCACGCCTCGTCTCTGGCTGCTTTCACGCAGCAAGGGCAGCCCAGGCAGTTGCCGCAGAGACCATCTAACCTGCCAAGCCCAGTGCCTTTGCTCTCTTGCCCTTTCCTGAAAAAATTTGCTGGCCGCCGTCATAGAAGAATACCTGATGGTGTGCAGATAAACCAGATAAAATCTCACGGATGATCTATTGTCACTCTGGGAACAAAAAAATATAGAGTGCATCCAATGACATTTTGTAGAGGGAAAAAGGCAGGAGTGGGCACACGCCAACATTAGCACTTGTCTCTGGGGAGACAGTTTTCATCTCCTTATTTTTGCTCGCTACCCTTTGAATGGTTTTTGGTTGCCTTTAAAACTCATGTTGATGGACAACAAAGGGAGACCAGTTGAGCAGAGGAAAAGGACCAAAGGGAGGCTGGAGGGGACAGGGAGATACTGGGGAACAATATGGACCAAATTATATGCTATACAGTGTGCACATACCAATACATAATTGTGACGTATAGTTATAATGCAACCAATGCAAAACATTTTTAAAAATTAGAACACACTGAAACTCTGTCCCTGCTACAGTGGCACTGGGAGATAGGGCCTGATGGGCAGTGTCCAGGCCATGAGGGATCTGCCCTCCTGCATGGGTTGATGCTGCTGGGGAGAAAGACCTGCAGGTATGGATTCGCTCTCTTCAGTCTTTCTGCCCCATGAAGACAAGATGGTCATTTGTCCCCATGTCCCCTTCTGCCTTATCATATCAGGGTGTGGCAAGACAGCCCTCACCAGACACCTTGCTCTTGGGCTTCCCCACCTCCAGAACCATGGGAAATAAACTTCTCTTCTTTTTACATGACCCAGTCCCAGGCATTTTGTTGTGCAGCACAAAATGAACCAAGACAGAGCATGCGTGGACTTCTGTGAAATTCGCACACAGCACAAGCTTGCACTTTCAATAAGGAGAAAGCAACCACTGCCCCCTCCTCTGAACATCCTGGGCACAGGTGGCCTCTGCCCGGCCACTCGGCTGCTCTCAGCTACATCTCAATTTTCATCCTTTCCCACTTTTCCTTCTCCTTCAAAATTCAGCCCAGGCCTCTTTGCCTCCCCGGGAAGTCTTCCTTGATTTCCCCGGGGAAGGGGGGCAGGTCCTCTCTCTGTTCCCATAGTGCCCTCTGTCATCTTGCCTGGCGCCCTCAGGAGATTTCGTGGTCATGGCTTCTTTAAGTGTCTGTCTCCCCGATAATAGGAGAGTCAGGTTCTTACTCATACCCAGCCAAAGCCTAGAGCATGAGCGATACTCAAATAAATAATGGATGAAACATACTGGATGTTGGAGATACAACCAGATAGATTGTGAGATGCACCCTAGAAAATGAGGTACCGCGGCAGAGCGGCAGGGTACGACTGGGAACACACCAAGCAGACAGAGAAGCAAGACCATGCCTGGAGGGACTGCGGAGCCTTTTTATATGTGCATTACTGTGTCTGTAAATGCATAGAGAAAAGTCCAGAGAACGCCACCCTTACCCCTGCGGCCTGCACTTGGCATGTTTTATCTCTGAATCCTCCTAACCACGTGTACTTTTAAAATTTCTTTCTTTTCTTTTTCTTTTTTTCCTTCTTTACTTTTGGTCCTGGGGATTGAACCCAGGTGCACTTTACCATTGAGCTATAGCCCCAGCCCTTTTTATTCTGTTTTGGGACAGGCCGTCCTTAAGCTGCCCATGCTGGCCTCAAGCTCGCGATCCTCCAACCTCAGCCTCCAAGTGGCTAGGATTACAGGCATGCCCCGCCGCACCAGGCACACGCTCTTTACATTGTATTATCCCATTTGACAGAGGGAGAAACTGAAGCTCAGAGAAGAGAATTAACAGGAGTCAAAGTTTCATGACCTTACGAGAACACTCTCGGAAACACTACCTGTGGCGTTTATTTGTGCGGCACGTTTTCCTGGGACAGGGCATGACATTCAGCAGACAGGCCTTAGGGTCAAAACACAGAGCAGATTTGCCTGGTAGCTTGGCTATTTCTGTATTCATGCCACAGCAAGGAAGTGCTGCAGAGACGCCCTGGTCTTCCACGCCTCACAGCCAGGAACAGGGACCAGGTGTCTCCTGGCTCTTCTCCAGGCTGGGGCCAGGACTCCTGTTGACTCTGGCCATCCTCCTCCCTTTCCTCCTCGCGGTCCTGGCACCCCCTGCTGTCCGCTCTCAGTACTGCAGCCAGCCTGACCTTTCTAAAAAATTCATGTCTGACCGCAGCCCCCCTTAGAAGAGCCCCTTCAGTGGGACTTTGCATTCTCGGGGTGCAGTCAAAATACCCCGTCCCGACCCCAGCCTGACTTCCAGTCTCCCTGCATTTGTATCGTATAGAGTGGAGCTGCCACGCTGCTGTGGGGACCTGCGTCCTCTGGGGTCAGTCCCGTGTCCTGGCCTGGGAGGCTTTCTCCAAAGGACCAGGTCCACTCTCTGAGGTCTTGGAAGCTAGCCACATGGAGTTACGTCTGTCATCACCATCACCATGAAGAGCTGCAGGACTCTGCTCAGAGCGTGCTCCCCAGAGCTGCCCAGCGCCCCAGCACGCTCGAAAACCCCGGCTGGCTTCCCTTCCCGACTCAGTTCCCCGACAGAACTGGGAGGGCCTCAGGATCCTGGAGACCCCATCTCCAAACCCTCCTTTCTCTCTTCTCCCCCTCGTAAAAGTGTCTCCCAACCTCTTTCCACAAGTCAACCAAATCCTTGGAGACCTCAGGCCCTTGACCAGAGTCTGCAGAGTGGCCGAGTCCCAAGGTGGACTGGAAGTGGAGCAAATGCCAGACCTGTCCCTCCTAAGGGAGGACACAGGAAGTGGAATGGAATTTGGGACCCAGGAACCTCGGATAGCCTCTATGTCTCTTTGGGGAAGACAAAGACTTGGATTCCAGAGGGACTTAAACTTTAAACTTCTAGCTATGGCTACAGGCACAGCACCGTCACTCACTAGGGGACCCAGATCAAAGCCCCAGTTAGAGCCAGGTGCAGTGGTGAATGCCTGTAATCCCAGCGACTCGGGAGGCCGAGGCAGGAGTTCAAAGCCAGCCTCGGCAACAGTGAGGCACTAAGCAACTCCGTGAGCCCCTCTCTGTACATAAAACACAAAACAGAGCTGGGGATGTGGCTCAGTGTCCAGTGTCCTTGAGTTCAATCCCTGGTACCCAAAAAGCAAACAAACAAAACCAAAACAGGGCGGTACCATTCCAGGCCCACTAGGGTGGCTATAATTTTAAAAGACAGACAACAACAAGTGTGGCTAAGAATGTGGAGAAATTGGTACCCTTGTGCACTGCTGGTGGGGACGTAAGAGAGGGCGGCTTCGTGGAGGCGTGGAAGTTAAAGCCAGTCACTCCACGACCCAGCCATCATGCTCCTGGCTATATACTCAGAAGGACCAAAGCTGGTACTGAAACAAATACTCGTACGTGGATATCCATAGCTCTGCCAGCCACAGTGGCCAAAGGTGGAAATGCTCCAAGTGTGCATGGGTGGGTGAATGGATGCACAGCATGTGGCCCACCACACAGTGAAATAATACCCAGCCCACCTGGAGGCGCGACCCAATGGGGACGAACCTCCAAGACCTGATTCGAGGAAAGAGGCCAGACGTGAAGGACCACAGATGGCTCGATTCCACTTATATGACACATGCGGAATAGGTGACGCCCTGGAGTACAGCTTGGCAGCTGCCAAGGGCTGCAAAACCGAATCCAACAAACAAACAGAGCTGTCGTTAGAAATGCGATTAACCCTGGGCTCAGGACAGGTCGGAGCCCTCCTGCTGCCTCACCCTGCGGCCCCAGACCCTCCTGCCATGGCCTACACACTCGGAGCACGGCCAAGCTGGATCGCCCCACAGAAATCGGACATGCACCAGGTGTGCGAGCCAAGCTCTCCAGCAGCTGCACCTTTAGAAAGTAAAAAGAAGCCGGCGAGATCAACCGTGCTGTTTCCCTGAACACACTGAATGCACAGTGTTATTTCTACGTATACTCAGTGTTTAAGGGGCTACTAATGGGATGCTTCCTGTTCTTTTCTCCCCCACATACATCCTGCATGTATTTGATATTGACAGCACAGCTGAATTTAAGGACTGGCCATATTTCAAGAGCTGATAGCCACAGGTGGCTCGTGGCTCCCATACTGGACAGCTTAGTCCCCATCCCCCAGGAGAACTTTTGGGAAATTTAAGGTTCCTTTCTGTTTCCATAATTATTGGGAAGTTATTGGCACTGCGTGTTGGCTGACCAGGGATACTTAGTATCTATCCTACAATGCAAGAGACGTTGAACTCAGGTATGCCTCACTGCTGAACCACATCCTCAGCCCTTTTATTTTGAGACAGGGTCTCGTTAAGTCTCGATCCTCCTGCCTCAGCCCCGCAAGCCACTGGGATTACAGGAGTGCACCCTAACTTCTGAATATCCCACTGAACAGTCACGAATCCCGGGGGTGTGGGGAGAGGCAGAGAATCTTTGCACCAATATCAGTCTTATGTATAATTGCAAAGTGCTTTTTACACTATTTTGTTACTCATGGAATATTTCAGGAAGTTAACTACTTCACAGGTTCTCAGAAGATCATTGCCATTTTGTTTGGAATTTTATAGTCACAAAAGTCATGGGCCATTTTGGAAACTCATATCCCCAAGTGTGCCCAGCATACCCCACTGTTCTGTATTTGTGCACCTGATTGCTTTTTGTGTGTGTGTGGTCCTGGGGATTGAACCCAGGAGTGCTCAACCACTGAGCTATATCCCCAGGGCCGCATGCATGCTAGGCAAGCACTCTACCACTGAGCCCCAGCCCCAGCCCCCAGTCCTTTTGACTTTATATTTTGAGACAAAGTCTTCCTAACTTAGCTGCCGAGGCTGGCCTCCTGCCTCAGCCTCACGAGTTGCTGGAATAACAAGCATGTGCCACCAGGCCTCCCTCTGACTGCTTAAGGCTTCATGAATAGTCATGCCTGTGCATTTACTTACAGGAACGTATGCTGTCTTATTATAGATTGCTTTCTTTTTTATTTTGTCCTTTATAAATACAGTCAGAGCATTATATCGATTTTTATAGATTGTGTGGTGGAGAGAGGCTACAGTATCCATTAATTTTCTTGCGGTGTAGCGAAGCGGGTTCTAAGATATTTGCATTAGAAGGGAGCTCTGGACCTGATGACTTGTCTTCATGACTCAGCCTCCCTCTCCTGTTGGCCTTGAAAGACAACTCTTTCGTTTTGCATGCTGGGATGAAACCCAGGGCTTGCACCTGCTGGGCAGGGGTCTGCCACTGAGTTCACCCCAGTCCCCAACAGCCTTTTCATCACGTGGGTCTCCAGGGGTCTACTGATGACACGCTTTGATTTCGGGTTCCAAACCTTGAAGGATCCAGGAAAAGTGGTCAGATCCAGGTCAGGAAGGGCCTAGAATGCTATCCTTTGAATTTGAACTTGTATCTGAAGGCAGCAGGGGGTGAGCCATCGAAGGGTTGGATTTTGGGTTTGTTTGTTTGCTTGTTGCCCTTGTTTTTATTTCAAAACCCCCATGTCTGGGGAGGGAGGAGAGAATGGAAAGGGGAAATTCTTGGCGAGTTATATTGCGATATTGTGTGGGCGCATGAATCCGCGGCAACAATCCCACCTTTGTGTGCCACTGTGATACCCCAGGAAAAAGTGTGGGAAATAAAGGCCCATGCCCGGTAGCGCTTCAGCCCCCCGCCCCGCTCTTAGTAAACCCTTTATTCTGAAATAAGTTTAGACATAGCAAAAACAGTGCAGAGAGTTCCTAGGTACAGTTTGCCGGGGTTCACCTAATGAAAATGTCTCATATTCATTCTGTCCAATATAAAAACCAGGAACAACACTATTTGCAAGGCACAAGCCTCATTCCTGGGCACGTCTGTACGTGCACCTTTTGTGTGTATATGTGTGTGTGTGTGTGTATGTGTGTGTGAGAGAGAGAGAGAGAGAGAGATAGTCTATGAGATTCTGTCACGTGTAAAGATTTGTGTGACCGCTGGGGAGATAGCTCAGTCAGTAGAGTGCTTGCCTTGCAAGCACAGGGCCTCAGGTTCAATCCCCAGCACCAGGGAAAGAAAAAAAAAAAAAAGATTTGTGTGACCATCTCCACAATGAGGACACAGAGCAGACACTGGTGCAGGCCTGTAATCCTGGTGGCTCCGGAGGCTGAGTCAGGAGGATTGCAAGTTTTAGGCCAGCCTCAGCAGCTTAGTGAGGCCCTAAGCAACTTAGCAAGACCTTGTCTCAAAATCGAAAATAAAGGGGTCTAGGACTGGGATGATCAGTGGTTGGGTGCCTCTGGGCTCGTCCCTGGTACCAAAAAAAAAAAAAGAAAAAATGCTGTGCTATCATTTGAAAGTGTACCTTCCAAACTTCATGTGGCAGCTTTATTCCTATCGCAGCAAGATATGAAGAGGGTGGGCCCGTCTCTGCTCTCACAAATGGACCCATGCCCTGCAAAGGGGCTGGAGGGAGCTTGCTCAGGCCCTTCAAGCTCTTCGCTCTCCCGCTGTGTCGAGACGTAGCCCGAGTTCCCTTTGTGACCTTCCCTGATGACACCATCTGTGAGGACTAGGCCTCGTCAGATACCAACCCTGCTGGTGCCTTCATCTGAGCCTTCACAGCCTCCAGAACTGTGAAGAAATACATTTCCATTGTCCACAGACTACTCAGCCTGTGGCATTTTGTTACAGCAGCACAAACAGACTGAGGCATACTGCTAAAATGGTCCTGTGTGATGATATTGCAACCGTGCTTCTTAACTGACCCTTAAGTGCTCTGGATCCATTTATGTTTGGACTAATAAAACAGGCTGGGTGTTGCTTCAAATTAACCTGCTGAGAGCAGAAAATGGGTGGAGCAGAGACAAGGCTGAGAGATCCTGGGTCAACAGTGCCCGAAGTCAGATCATCGTGCCCAGGGTGGGGTCATCAAGCTGTTCTTTCTACTTGGGTGTATTTTGGAATTTTTCTCAAGAAAATAAAAAAGCAGTTTGTATGTGGGGACGGAGAGAATATATGGAACTAGTTGCTAGGATACGCACAAACAGTCCCCAGAAGGACAAAAGGAGCCCGTGACAATGCTGGCATCTGGAGTGGGACTAGGGGGACAGAGAGGCAAGGGGAGAGACTCACGACTCACTACTCGGTACTCTCTAAGCAAATAAAGGTCCCACGTAGAAAGAAGGAAAGCACTAGAAAAGTCAGGCTGCCTCCAGCAGAAAAAGCGGAAGGGCGGGCTTCCCGACGGGCCATGAGGCTGCCCCTCCAACAGGTCAGGAAAGCAAAGGCTCTCAGAAGCCAGGGGGCCTGCAAGCGGCAGAGCTGAGGTTGATCCCAGGCTTCCTGGAGTCCTGAGCCCTAACCCAAGAAGCCAGAGGTACCCGGATGGGGCGTCTCCATGGCAACCTGTGAGGGCCAATGACACTTTGACAGACACTTTGGTATTAGACCTGACTCCAGGACCATTGCACAGCCATGGAGTGTGGGCCGTCTTGGTGACAACTCAAAAAGAAATGAACCTGAACTTGAGAAAACGAAGAGATATCTGTGCAGTCCTGAGTCTGTGGCCTCTATACCGTAGCAACGGACCCAGGAATTAGCCTGCTCAGGCTGATAAAGTAGCCTGCCTAGGAATCCACCTGTCTGTGGCTTCCCTTCCTCACCTATAAAGTGGGATTAAGGAAAACATCATTCCTAAGATGATTGAGAAGTCTGAGATATTCTCTCTCTATATATTTATATATAATGTATGTATGTGTATATATTTTTTACATATAGAATGCTTATCACACTGAGCATACAGTAGGACTCATTAAATATTAGCTATTATCAATTCTGTGAGGCCAATATGCTAGGCCCCATTTCACAGTAAAGGACGTTCTAGAGAGCTAAGTGAGTCTGATTTTACAATGCGCTGCTGGGACTGAACTCGGGCCTCAGACGTGCGAGGCCAGTACTCTGCCCCAGCCCCAAGTGACTTTTTCAAGCTCATCCTGCAAATAAATTGCAGAGTGAGGACTTTAACTGAGGAGCGTCGGTCAGCAGACACGGGCACTACCTGCGGTATGCTGGTAAACATTTACACCCGGCCTTCCTGGGATAGTTTGGACAAATGTTGGTTGATATTTAATTTAATATTAACAAGAAAGGCGAAAGCGAAACTATGAAAATGTGCTTTGGAGCTTTGCTTATTTGTCAACGTGAGAGACTTCTTTGCTGACTTGGATAATCGACTTTCAATCCTGCAAGAACACTTCAGCTTTTTGTGTTATTCACAATGTGATTACAGGTGTGATACACATGTTAAATGAACCCAATATACATTTTCTCTCACTTTGGTTTGTTTTCTTCCTTCCTTTCTTTGTACTGGGGGTCAAACCCAGAGGCATGCTACCACTGAGCCCTTTTTATTTTGAAACAGGGTCTCATGAAGTTGCTTTGGGCCTCACTAAATTGCTGAGGCTGGCCTTGAACTTGCAATCCTCCTGCCTCAGCCTCCTGAGTCACTGGGATTACAGACGGGTGCCACCACACCCAGCTGAAATTCACTCTTTTAAAGTGTTTAATTCAATGGGTCTTAGTATATGCACCTTCCTAATTTGAGAACATTTTTATCACCCCCCAAAAGAAACTGTATCCATTAGCCTTCACTCTCCCCGCCTCACTCCCCACCTGGTAACCACTAACTTACTCTTTGTTTATTTTCAATTCGTTTTGAGATGAGTCTTGTTATTTGATCCAGGCGGGTCTTGAACTGGTGAGTTCAAGTGGTCCTCCCCTCGGCCTCCAGAAAGTCAGGGATGGGAGGTGGGCATCTCCCTGCCTGGGCATCTAATCTACTTTCCGTCTCTAGATTTGCCTGTTCTGGACATTTCACATCACTGGCAGCCTACAATTTCGTGGTCTTTTTGTCTGGCTTCTTTCTCTTCTCTGTTTTCAAGGTTCAGCTACGCTGTACCATGTACCAGTGCTTCATTCCTTTTTATGACCAAAGAATATTCCATTGTGTGGGTATGCTATATTTTTATGAGCATTTGTGTTATTTCTACTTTTTCACTGTTATGAATCGCATTACAAGATTTCTGAAAATGGAACAATCAGCTAGCTCTCCTGAGCCGGCCTGGGCTGGCTCCAGCAAGCTGCTATGTGCAGTAGTTATTTCTGAGCCAAAAGAAACAGGTGGATTCACGTTCAGAAGAATACGCCCAGAACAATTCCCATGGGGTTCCAGACTCTTCCCCAAATTTGACTTGATGATTTTTTTCTTTTTCCTTTTGTGTGTGTGGGTGTGTGAGTGATACTGGCGATGGAACTGAAGGGTGCTCTGCCACTGAGCCACATCCCCAGCTCTCTTTAGTTTTTATTTTAAAGCAGGGTCTCACTAACTTGCTGAGACTAGCCTCAAACTCGCAATCCTCCTGCCTCAGCCTCCGGTGTGGCTGGATTTACAGGTGCGCGCCACCACGCCGGGCTCACCAGGCTCTTGGTGCAAACTCAGAAGATTATCAAAGGGGATGGAGGAGTAGGTTCTGCGGAATTCAAAGCAGAACAGCTCGCCCAGATTCCTCACCTGAAACGTGACGGTTTGTCCCCAAGACTCGGCACCCCCTGTGCAAGAAAAGGAGAGCTTTATCGCTCAGCCGTTTTCCTCTCCTTTTCTTCCCACTATGACGACTTCACCAGGTGAGGAACGGGAGCCGTCTTGGCGCGGCTGGGCGCGTCGCTCGCTCCTGGGCCGCCTCCTCCGATCCGGCTCCGACTCTCGGCTCCCGACGTGGTCCAGCCTCCTCCCACCCGCCCAGCTCCGCAGGCGGCGGCTGGCACCGCACAGACGGAGCCCACCTCCTCGGCGCGGTCGCCCCCAGCCTGTCTTGAGCTGAGGGAGGGGAGGCGGTCCGCGCCAGGGGGAGGAAAAATCTGGCCGCGGGTGTGCCAGGACTAATTCCGCATCCGCGGGCACGCAGGTGGCCCCAAGGCCGTACTCCCCTGCAGGCGCCACCTGTTCCCTGCACCGGCCGATCAGGGGCTCAGTCCCGGTGGCGGGACTCTGGCCTCAAACTTATGGTTCATCGAATGCAGCCTGCTCCATCACTCCCGCCACCTGCGGCCTTCTCTCTTACCCAAGGACCCGGCCTCGCAAATCCAAGGCGTGCAGGAGAATGTTACCAGGGGTTCGAGGCCAGGGGAGGTTACGGTAGCTCAGGGCAGGAGAACATTTTACTCAACATCGGAAGGTACCCTTAAACACTCGGCAGTTGCTCATTTCTTATTAGCTAGGACTTTGATATCAAGGAATGGGGCTTAAGCTAAAAAGGGAAATGGCTGATAGACATAATTGGAAAGTTCAAGATCGAGACTTCAGGCTTGGCTGGATCCAGCAGCGGTGATGCTTGGTGCCTTTCCTCCCCTGGCTCTTGTCTTTTCTGGTGCCTCATTTCCGTCCCTCTTCCCTCTCTCACTTTCCATAGCCCTCCCCCTGTTTCCCTCTCTTCTCTTTCCCTCCTCTCCGGTCTCCCGTGGTCTAGCGGCATTCCAAGGTGGGCCTTTCCACGTCGCGGGGAGAGCCAGCTCTGCAACCCTAGATCCACTCTAAGAGCAGAGACCTTCCCGCCGGATGCTGGAAGCAAAGGCTCCTGGGCCAGTCTGAGTCTGGCTGGCACGGCGGGGGGCAGGGGAGGAGCGAGCTGATTGACAGGTAGGCCCGAGGTTCCCCCTGTGGGGAAGAGGTCCGCTGGAGGAAGTGAGGTGGCGCAAAAGACCTCCGGCCATCAACCCGCGACAGTTCCTCTCTCCCTCCCGGTCTCCCCGGCTGCTGGCGGCCTCCCTCCAGCGATTCGGCGTGGCCCTCCCCCGTCTGACCCCACACTCCTGCAGGACCTCGCAAGCGGCAGCTCGGGTAGCTCCTCCTGTAGCTCTTATTGCCCCCCGCCCGGGGTACGTCACCTTCCGGACTAGAAGAACTCGAGGAGGCGAGTTACATTTCCACGGAGGCGGGAGCCAGGGGCCCTCAATTTGCAGCGTGAGACAGCTGGTCTGTCCAGACCTGGGTTTCTCAACCCCGCTGCTGCTGACATAATGGTCCAGATAATTCTCGGTGGCTGGGGCCTACCTGTGCATGCAGGATGCTGAGCAGCATCTCCAGACCCAGCCAGCCGGGTGCCAGGAGCATCCTGCTACCCTCCCACCCGTTGTGACAAACAAAAATGTCACCAGACACACCCAAATGTGCCAGGGGGAAATCACTCCTCCCTTTTGCCCACTCCTATTTGAGAGCCACCAGACTGAAGGAAGGGACCTTTGCTGCGAGGGATTTAGCACCAGAGCGGTGGGGAAGGGCTGATTTAGCACCAGAGCAGTGGGGGAGGGCTGTGGTGAATTCCAAGCCATGCGCTCTCTTAAAGTAAGACTCCAAATGCATATACTGTTAGCATGAAATAAATTTTTATCTATCCCTGGTGCTTTTGAGGTTTCTTTGTTGTTTGTTTATATTTTAATGTTGTGAAAATAAGAGAGATTGTTCATTTGAAAAGCTAAAGTGTAACAGCCAGAGGCGGTGGCCCACGCCTGTAATCCCAGTGGTTTAGGAGGCTGAGGCAGGAGGATTGCAAGTTCAAGGCCAGCAAGTGCAAAGCCCTAAGCCACTTAGTGAGGCCCTGTCTCCAGTAAAAACTAAAAAGGACTGGGGAGGTGGCTCAGTGGTTAAGTGCCCCTGAGTTCAATCCCTGGTACAAAAAATTTAAAAATTTAAAAAAAAAAATCAAGTGTAAAACAAAAATGGGCGGGGCACAGTTCAGTGAGGAGCAGAGTGCTTGCCTAGCATGTGTTGGTGCCCTGGGTTCTTCCCCAGCCCTGGGGAAAAAAAAAAAGATATAAGACAAAAATGACAAGGGTGGGGTCTTTTGGGGGCTTTTTGTTTGTTTGTTTTCTGGCACCAGGGATTGAACTCAGGGCACTCGACCCTTGAGCCACATCCCCAGCCCTATTTTGTATTTTATTTAGAGACAGGGTCTCACTGAGTTGCTTAGCGCCTCGCTTTTGCTGAGGCCGACTTTTAACTCACGATCCTCCTGCCTCAGCCTCCCCAGCTGCTGGGATCACAGGTGTGTGCCACTGCACCCGGCTGCCAAGTGTTCTTGAGGTCAAGCAAGGCAAGCAGACTTTCCTTTCCTTTCCTTTCCTGGTTGATTGCTGCTCAGCCCTCTCACGGGAAAATGTGTTTGATTATCACCTTGCATCTAATTAGTGGCTTGTAAAAATGCATGCAATGTCCCCCTTGATCTAACCATCGCCTTTTGCTCTGGCGATGCCATTGCAGGAATTTGAAGCCACTATTAGCTGCGCCACCTCAAAGACAAATGCGATTTCCTGGGACCTGAGACTCAGGGATGACAGCTCACCCCCACGCCCTTCCTCCTAGGTTCAGGCTGAGGATAACATCTGGCTTCCCTTCTGTGCTTCCTCCTTTCATCCGACAGCAAAGAACCTACACTCTCGCTTCCTTCTTCATCCCAGATTCCTGGAAAAAATAAGCTCAAGCGCAATGACGAATGTATGAATGTCCTCCTCCTTGGCTCCTGGGGTGGTGGTCCCGTGTTACCTTTAAGTCCTTTAAGTGAAGTGACTTTTATTCACTTATTTATTTATTTTTTACCAGTTTTGGGCTTGCTTTGACTCATTATATTTTAGGAAGGAATCTCTGTGGATGCTTCTGGGGAACCGCAAACTTTAATATGTGAATTGTTAGTGCAGGCCATACAGCCTATCTCATAGAGTGCCTGCCTTGCATGCTCGAGGCCCGGGTTCGAGTCCCTAGCACTGTGGGATTGCGGAAATAACATGTGAATTGTTGAAATTCAGGCTCAACCACACAATATTGAGTGTCTGTGGACCCCAAATAGCTGAATAACAGCAATTTCGTAGGCTAGGACTTAGTACTTATGGGACCCTGGAAAAGCCACTGAGCAAGGGGAGCTCCCCCTTCTGAACATAAGTGGTCAGGAGTATCCTTAGGTTAGAAATGGTCCCCACTCCCCCTGGAAGGGGCCTGGAGGACAATAAGAGACTTCTCAGGGCTGGGGTGTACCTCAGTGGTAGAGTGGGCACTTACCATACAGGGGGCACTGGGTTTAATCCCCAGTACCAAAAAAAGAAAGAACAGAAAAAAGGGTTGCAGTGGGTTTGATGCATGACGTCCTGCGTAATGAATGAGCCACTTTGAAAGCAAGTGCTGTCCTTGATCAGTAGTTCTCCACCTCTAATGTTCCCCGGAGGGATTGCTTAGCATGCAAGCACCTGGCCACACTTCTAGAAATTTGGTTCCGGTAGATCTGGGTACAACACGAAGATCGGCATTTTTTCTAACGTCCTCCTCCCCTGTGGGCTTCTGGTGCAGGCAGTCAGGTACTGATCTGGAGAAACTGCTAGAAGAGCTCTTAGAACTATTAATAGGTGACACTGTTTGACACCATCAAGGTGACAGCCACTTCAAGAGCTTTGTCTACGGACTCACTTAATCCTCAACACAGTCCTGTGAGGTTGACTCTCCTTTAATGGGGAAACTAGCCAGTCATGGTCCTGTGTGTCTGCAATCCCAGCTACTCTGGAGGCTAAGGCAGGAGGATCACTGGAGCCCTTGAGTTCAAGACCAACCTGAGCAATGTAGTAAGATGTCATCCGAAGGAAGAAAGGAAGGAAGGAAAGAAGGAAGGAAGGAAGGAAGGAAGGGAGGGAGGGAGGGAGGGAGGGAGAGTAACAACTGTCATGTAATCAGGCAATTGCTTTAGTCACCCACCCAAACTTGACCCTTCAAATATCATGAGGTCATTTAAAAAATTATGTTTTCCTCAGATAAATATTGCTTGCCATAGAAAATTTCTACTTATAAGGTAGAACTTTCTCAAAGTAACAAATTCAAGTAATTAAGAAGTACAAGGTTTTCCTCCAGTTTTTGAGTCCCATGTCCTCTGCTGACATTTTGGTGCATACCCTTTCAGACACTTCTCAGGGCAGATGCACATATGAAGTAAGTTATGTCAAAGTCAGTTGGATCATTTTTGCCTTTCACGTGCCCAAGTCAACTCCACTGAGAAAAAAAGGGAGGAAGGACTATTTAAGTAGTGAAGAGAATTTCACCCGCCCTCTCACTCAACGCCTGTGCGTCAGGGTGAGCCGGGGCAGTCTTCCCTTCTCTGAGCATGATTCAGGAGTCCAGAGACAGGACTGGGGCTATAGCTCACCTGCCTAGCTTACCCGAGGCTCTGGATCTGACCTCCCAGCACCAAACCAAAACGAACAATGACAAAAAGAGTCTTGGGCTGAGGATGTGGCACAGTAGCTGAGTGCTGGCCTGGTCTGTGTGAGTTCCTGGGTTCAATTCCCAGCATTGAAAACAAACAAACAAACAAACAAAACCCCAACATCTAAAACATGCAGTCCTTTTCGTGAACCATGAAAGGCACATCGGTCGTCCCACCTGGTGTTTGCATGGGAGTAAAGGTTTTTAAAGGTGATTCTAACTATGTCCTTATGTTCATTTTGTTGCGACTTTAATAGATACTGTGGAAGAAACATGAACCTTCTGTTATTTAATTTTGGGGCTTCAAACCAAATATTCCACCACCGTCAGGAAAAACTCTGAGTAGCAAAAACCCAGCAGCATGAGCATCACCTGGCCCATCCTAGAACGGTAGAACCCAAGGCAGGTGCAGTGACATGTACCTGTGGTCCCAGCAACTCAGGAGGCTGAGGCAGGAGGATCACTTGAGCCCATGTGTTCAAGACTAGCCTGGGCAACATAATGAGAAAAGAAAGAAAGAAAGAAATGCAGAGTCCTAGGCCCCACCCCAAACCTCCGGAGTGGGAACCTGCTTCCTAAGGAAGCTCCGTGGTGATGTGAATGCAAGTTGGACGAACACTCATGTCACCGAATAGGGGCAAGGTGGAGGCAGGGGGCTGAGTCAGAGCCGGCCGCCTGGAGGAGAAGGCACACCAGCAGGAGGCAACCGGGAGCCACAGAGACGCACTGATCGCTCACCCTTGGGCTGGACTGCATTTCCCAGCTGCCTTTATGGCTACCGTGGCCTGGGGACACGGGACAGGCTAGTGGAACAGGAAGGGAAGCCATGGACAGAGCCCCGGAAGCCTTCCGATGTTGGGCCCTCTGTGCTCTTCCCCTGCTTTCCGGTGGCATGGAAGGACCCAGAGCCTGGGCCCCAAGTGGTCCTGTGGAAGCTGCCTGTGGCCAGGAGCACCCTACGGACAATGAGCAAGAAAGTTCTATGGTATTGAGCCCCTTAGATGGGGGCTACAGCTGCCATCTCCCTTGATGAGACAGCAGTCGAAGGCAGGTGGCTTCTGTTTTTCCCTTTGGTTGGTGGCCAGAGGTACCCTAGGGCTAGATCAGGAGAGTAGCAGGGCCCAGCAGAGAAACAAGGGCTTTCAGAAGTCCTTAAGCTTGGAGGGGTTTGGAGCCTCGGAACCCCCCACCACCTGATAAAAATGATAGCCAGGTGCCGTGCTGCATGCCTGTAATCCCAGCAACTGGGGAGGCTGAAGCAGGAGGATCACAAGTTCAAAGCCAGCCTCAGCAACTTAGCCAGGCCCTGAGCAAATTAGTGAGATTCTGTCTCAAAATAAAATATAAAAAGGGCTGCCATCGTGCCTCCGTGGTTAAGCGCCCCTGGGTTCAATCCCCAGGACCAGGAAAAGGAAAAATTTAGACCCTCTTCCTCCTAAAATGCATACACTCAGTTTTATAGATCATACCAGAACATTCTCAATCTCTTAAGCATATTCCTAGACACAGTTGGTCCGCCACACAAGAGGAAAGTCATGGCGAATGCATCTTGAGCAAGTTTTCCTAGTAGCGAAGGATTTATTTCAACTCATGAAAATAGTCAGAAACTATTTCAATTCTATAGTTTCTAAAAAGTGAGCAAAGATTCCTTTGAGAGCTAACGAGGGTCAGGTGCAATGGCACACACCTGTACATCTCAGCCACTCAGGAGGCTGAGGCAGGAGGATCTCAAGTTTGAAGCCAGTCTCAGCAATTTAGAGAGGCCCTCGGCAACGTAGCAAAGCCCTGGCTCAAAATAAAACATGATAAAGGGCTAGGGATGTGGCTTAATGGTTAAGCACCCCGGATTGGTCAATCGCCAGTACGAAAAAAGAGAGGCAAAGAAAAAATGCTGATGTAGCACATCTGTTTAATAAGGGCATAGACACCTGAGTAGGTCTTTTAGGTGTTTTGTTATTATTGTTACATGGAGTTTTTTTGTGGCCATTTGTTGTTGTTTTGCCTGGGGCGGGGTCTCACTATGTTGCCCAGGCTGGACTTGATCTCCTGGGCTCAGGCTATCCTCCCACCTTAGCCTCCCGAGTAACTGGGATGACAGGTGTGCTTAGACACCTGTGTTAGTGCAACGCAGTTGTTCTTTAGAAGGACATGACCATGGGAGTCTGCATCTGAGTTCTTGCAGGTTTACCTGGGAGGTGCAGGAGTCTGACCCTGCGTGCCAGCTGCTCTTTCCCCCCCGTGGCCACTAGAGGGTGCAAGGACCGCAGGGAGGGGCTGGATCCTGGCCTCCTGGCAGCCGGGGTCAGGATTCTGTATGGTGGCAGGTGTTTGAGCACCAGAAGGCCCGCCCTGCCCAGCCTAGAAAAGTGGGACTGCAGGTAGATGCCCCACCTCAGCGAGGACGTTGGCATCTGAGCCAGCCCGTCGGCTGGGGCGCCTGCGCTGGGTGGCAGTCCCAGGAGGCCCAGAGGAACACCCTGAGCCTTTGACCCCCTGGTGCAGCTTGAGACCTTCCCAGGCCCTCTCCAGACAGTCTGGCTGTGTCTGAAAGCGGGCAGGTACATTACAGGCTAGAATAACCCTGTAATGGATCAGGCCACGCTTCCTGTTCACGTGTTGGTTTTCACTTACTGTAAGCAATCCTGCCTCTGAGCCGCGAGCACCAGAGGGGGGAAAATGGAAAGAACACAGCTGTGAGTGTGCCGAAAGAGCTCAGCCGTGGCCAGGCCACTGTGGGGCCACAGAGGCCACACGAAGGACACGGGACCCTGGGCTCACAGCAGATAGGCCTGGCTTTGAACCTGCTCCCCTCTGCGCCTGCATTTCTAGTTACGGCCCCTCTTAGGGCCTCAGTTGCTTTGTCTAGAAAATGGAAGGGTATATTCAGGACAAAGCATGATTTGAATGGCCTGGTGGTTCCCCAGCCGCCACCACAAAGGGCCCTCGACTCATGATAGGTACAATTAGACAGTGGTTTGGTTGGCATAGCTGCAGAAAAAAATTCACTCCTACGTGCTGTGGTTTGCAATAATCATGCTCTCCCTCCGGTTCTGCAAGTGGACTGAGCTCACCTGACCTGTTCTCCTGCTGATCTTGCTTGGAGTTTCTCATACTGTTGCAGTCTGATGGGCCAGAGTCATCTCCATAACCAAGGCACCTCAGGGTCTTGTCCCTCCCTGTGACTCCTTTAGCACAACTGCCAAGCCGTGTACACTGCATCTTGGGACTCCCTGAAGTGCTAACGTGGATCTGCCCAGTTTTCTCAATGCTTGGATCTAGAGCTGACACCATCACGTCTGTCACCGTCCATTGGTAAGGCCCAGACAGCCAGACTCAAAGTGGGCGGAGACTCCCCTGAGCAAATGCCAGGGATGTGGCTGACAGGGGACCCTGGGTAGGGAACGCACACCAGAGATGGTGTACTGATATCCTGCGACTGTTGTGAGAAAGCACCACAAACGCAGTGGCTTTAAACAACACACACTGTTTTCTTACAGTTCCAGAGCTCAGAAATCCAAAACGGGTCTTGCCGGGGTGCCATCAGGCCAAGAGGGGCTTCGGCGGGGGTCCCTTCCCCGGCTCCAGGCCCATCCTTGCAGGCTCTGCTTCCTCCCGCACATCTCCTCCTTCTTTGGAACTCCGGTCTCCTCTTAGAAGGACCCCAGGCATTACCCAGGAGCCCCTCGGGTAATCCGGCAGCGTCTCCCCACCTCCGTTAGCCGACTAGCCATCCGAAATCCCTCTGCCCCCCTCGCGCCCCCCTGCCCTGTCACAGTACGTACTGCTGGGTTCTAGTCAGGACGGGGATGCCCCTGAGGGCCCACCTTCTGTCCACCTGCCACAGAGAGGAGAAAAGGCATCTTACTGATTTTTACTACAGGTCTCCTCAACGTTAGGGATCAGACTCACTGGGAATCATGCTTCAGGAAAATTGTTCCTCAAACTGTCATACACTTTGGTTTTTCTTATTCAACAAACATTGAACAGCAAACCAGGAGCTAGAGACTTAAAAACAAATGTGTCAGCCGGGCACAGGGGTGTGTGCCCCTGCAATGGCAATGACCCAGGAGGCTGAGGCAGAGGGACCGCAGGTTCAGCTGGGCAACTTAGCAAGCCCCTATTTTAAAATTAAAAACAACAAAAAGGGCTGGGGATATAGGTCAGTGGTAAAGCACCCCTGGGTTCAATCCCTAGTACTACTAAAAAATATATATGTATATAGCCCCAATTGCAGACACTGTAGTTTAATTGATCTGGAGTTCTGAGCCTCAGTGTGTGTGTGTGTGTGTGTGTGTGTGTGTGTGTGTGTGTGTTGCTGGGGCTTGAACCCAGGGCCTTAGTGCATGCAAGGCAAGCACTCTACCAAGTGAGCTCCATCCCCAGCCCCAATCAGTATTTATTAGAACTACCTGAGTGATTCTGTTGGGCAGTTAACACTGAGAGCCGCTGGCCTAAGCCAGTAAAGGTAATTCAGTCCCCCTTTAACATGGGTGGATTTGGTGTGTGAGGGGCATCAAACTAACTCAGGCCAATGAACAGGGATGGGAAGTCCATGGGGGTAGCAGGGGGATCTGGGGAGAATTTTCACCCTGACATCAAGACAAGCGAGATGAGCAGAGGGTCTATTTGCTGCCTTCTCTCCCTTCCTGCTATGAATGCTGTTAGGTAAGCATTTGATGGTTGGAGCTCTGGCAGCAATCTTGTGACCACAAGGGGATGAGCTTGAGGTTGAAAAACTCAGAGCTGAGGACGGTTGAGTGGAAGGATGGCAAGATCCTAGGTCCCTGGCCACATCACTGAGCGGCCCGTCCACCCCTGGGCCACTTTCCTCTGTAATTAATAATAATAATAATAATAATAATAATTTTTTTTCTTCTTCTCCTCCTCCTCCTCTTCCTCCTCCTCCTCCTCTTCCTCCTCCTCCTCCTCCTCCTCTTCCTCCTCCTTCTCTTTTTAATTTGTTCTAATTAGTTGTCCATGACAGTAGAATGCACTTATAGATTTTGATAGATCATACACAAATGGAATGTCATATCTCATTTTTCTGATTGTACATATCGCAGGCTCACGTCGATCCTGTGTTGTCCAGGTGGGCCCTAAATCCAATGGCAAGCATCTTAGGCCATTTCAGCTGCAGCAGAAGCTGGAAGAGGCGAGGGACAGACTGTCCCCGAGAGCTCCTGAGAGCTCCTGAGAGCTCCCCGGAGGAAGCTGAGCTTTGCTGAATTCCAGACCTCTGGCCTCCAGAGTGTGAAAGAATCAACCAGAGCAACAGCAGGGATCCAGTACAGGGGCAGGGTCACAGTGGACCATGAAAAGGAAGGGACCCAACCCCGGGGGCAGCCAGAGTGCACTTCCACAAACAGCTGACTTTTATCATTTGTTTCTCCAACAAATACTTAGTGGGCTGCTGTTCTCACCTACGACGTGACTGATTCCGGGGACAAAGGTCCCTTTCCTGAACTCAGAGAAAGAGGGAAGTTGCACAGTAGTGCAGACACCGTGGCGGGTGTTGTGGCAGGGGCTGGGGAGGGCGGGAAGGACACCCGGCTGGTGGTGGTCAGGGAACTCAGAAATGAATCCGTAGAGGTCCACGTGGAGGTGGACGGGGAGCGGAGTCAAAGGGACGAGAGGAGGCTCTCAGGACGTCTCCTTCTCTCCCTTCATGTTGTGTCTACGTCCAGCCTCTGACATGCAAAGGAACGCAAGGGTGGCCCAGACCTCATGCCCAACCGTGACAAGCCCCCGCGTCTCCCACAGCACAAAGCAAGGGCAGGAGCATCCAGAGTCCTTGGCTCCACAAGGACCATCCCCGGGTCCAGGGAGGCCTGTGCCCACGTCCCAGCGCTGCTAAGCACTTCCAGCTGGGACACTGGGGCTGCTGCTTCACCCCCAGAACCAGCCATTTCCCCGATGACATGTTCTTGGGCCCGCTCTGCTCCTGGGGCCAGATACAGACACTGGACCTCACCCGACCCCCACCAGGGCGTCTGGCCAAGGCCCTGGTTTCACAGAGGCAGATCCTGGCCCGTGCTTGCAGTGGGAGGTGAGGCTGGGAACGTGGGCATCCGGCCTCTGGGCACATCCTGCCCGTCCACTGCAGGCTGCTGCTTCCAGGAAGGAGGGCAGACCAGGGCTCGGCCTCCGCAAGTGCTTTCGGGTGCTCCTGTTGAAGGGAACAGGCTGCAGCCACTTCTCCCCTGATTCTGCCCCCACACACTCCATTGTACAGTCTGGAGTGTTAACTTCCTCATCCGTCCTCGGTCCGATGAGCCCGCGGGCTTCCACTACTGAAGGGTAGCTCCCCTGCCATTCCCGCCCTCGAAGGCAGACACGCTGTCCGTCTGCTAATTTAAAGCTCTTGTGTGAGTCCCCATGTCCAGAGTGGTTTTCTGGGTGCTTTCACCTGTCAAGCTGGGCCCCTTAGGAGGGCCAGCTTCCCCGCTGGAAATGTCTCTGAAAGGCACGGACAAGATACAGGTCTGGACAACATCAAAAATGGTGGAACAGGCGGGCCCGGGCGGACCAAGCAGCCCTCCACAAGTCTGAGGGTGGAGCCGGCCGTGCTGGTGCACAGCTGAGGCAGGAGGATCCCAGGTTCAAAGAACAGAAGTCAGAAGGGCCAGGGCTGTGACTCAGCGGGAGGGCGCCCTGGGTTCCATCCCAAGTTCCTAAACAAGTGAACAAGGCACATCAGTGCTGGGATGGCTCAGAGGTAGAGCTCCGGCTTAGTACGCACGGGCTCCGGCATCCGTCCCCTGTTCTGCAGGAAGAAACAGACCCAAAACAAAACCCTGACTTTTCATGTCTGTAAGATATTTGCTCAGCTCCTTTCCTTTTTCTACTATTTGTGGGGTGTGGGGGAGCACTGGGGATTGAACCCAGGAGCACGTTACCACTGAGCCCCATCCCCAGCCCTTTTGATTTTTTTGAGACAGGGTCTCACTAAATTGCTTACGGCCTGGCTAAGTTGCTGAGGCTGGCCTTGAACTTGTGATCCTCCTGCCTCAGCCTCCAGAGCCATTGGGATTATAGGCGTGTGCCACCACACCTGCCTAGACCAGTGTTTAAATTGGCGTAGCAAACGTTATTTTTACCTGGCCAGCACTGACTTGTCTCTTCTGGTAATGCCCTCCCAGGTTTCCTTGGGGGAATGACCCGTCCCCTCACTCTTAGCTCACATGGGTTTTGTGTGGCCGATTCCATCCCCAGAGTCCTGGGACGGGCACACGACCCAGGTCTCCTATCAGGGAATCCCATCCTGCTGGTCATGAGAGGTTCAAGGGAGAACATCTGACCCGGGCCAGGAGCATCAGCCCTGGAACTTCTTTCGGAGCAACTGGGAAAGCCGGATTGTCCATCTCTGTTGAGGTGACCTTAGAGCTGTGGCTTCAGAGTGGACTGAAGGAGCACAGATGAGAGATGAAGGAGATTCCGTCCTCAGGTCCAGAGTCAGTGTGCTCATTTCCAGTCCTGTGGGCCGGTTCTCCCCTTCTCTCCAGTTCGCTATCTGTCCACCCAGCCGTTCATTTCTCCACATCTTGCCCGCCATGTGTATCTCTGCATCTACGTGGAGGCACGGCTGGCTCACACCATCTGATCCTCAGTCTCATCGTAACCCTGCACCCCTAAGTCCTATCGTATTATTTCCCAAGAACACGGGTACAATCCTACCTAACTGCCAATCAGTTGATAACTGATATTTAAGAAAGAAAGCATTAACATCACACTGTTTATTTGGGTGGCAGCTCTAGAGATTGAACCCAGGGGCGCTTTACCACTGAGCCACATCCCAGCCCTTTTGATGTTTTATTTTGAGACAGGGTCTCCCTGAGTTGCTTGAGACCTCGCTCAGCTGCTGAGGCTGCCCTCAAACTTATGATCCTCCTGCCTCGGCCTCCTGATCCGCGGGGATTACAGGTGTGCACCATCAGGACTGGTGTGCCATGATATTTTCTATGTCACCCCTGTGCACATTGTCCCGATTGTCCTGTGACGGCCTTCTCGGCTCTGCTTCGGGGTTGTGCCCTGCACGCACGGGGTGGTCAGGTCCCTTCAGTCTCCTCCCACCCAGCACTCTTCTCTGACTTCCCCTTGCCTTTCATGACACTGACTTCGTGATGTTCAGGCAGTTATTTTGTAGGACATTTCACCCCCGGGGGATCAAACTTAGGGCCTCGGTCATGCTAGGCAAGTGCTCTGCTACTCAGCTACCACCCACAGGCCTGTTTTGCAGGAAATCTTTAATTTTGCATTTGTGAAATTATGAATTATTTCCTCTTGGTAGGATTCTGGTTAAACTTTTTTTTTTTTTTTTTGTACCAGGGACTGAACGCAGGGGTGCTCTGCCACTGAGCTACATCCCCAGTCTTTTTTTTTCTTTTTGAGACAGGTTCTCACAAAGTGGCTGAGGCTGGCCTCAAACTTACAATCCTCCCACCTCAGCCCCACGTCACTGAGATTACAGGTGTGACCACTTGCTCAGCTGGTTAAACATTTTTGGTGAGAAAACATGGTAAGTGATGTGCGTCCCTATCTGTACCTCACCATCAGAAGGCAAATGATGTCAGTTTTTTTTTTCTTCCTCATTGGTGATATCACGTTTGGTCATTTATTTAAAGATTGCATCTTCCAGTGTTATCTAATATGAAAGCACCTTCTACCATTTGTAATTAAGTGATCTGTGGGGTTATAGGAGTCTGTACCCCCCTGCTTCACCACACACACACCCCATTTCTAAAAGCGAGTTTGACCGGGCACAATGGGGCAGGCCTGTAATCCTAGCAACTTGGAGGCTGAGACAGGAGGATCACAAGTTCGAGGCCAATCTGAGCAACTTAGCGAGGCTGTAAGCAACTTGGCAAGACCCTGTCTCAGAATAAAAAATTAAAAGGGTTGGGGATGCAGCTCGGTGGCTATGTGTCCCTGGGTTCAACCCCCAATATCAAAAAAATAAAGAGAGTTTTTAAATTTTTTATTTATTTATTTTTTTACAGACTGCATTTTGATTCATTGTACACAAATGGGTACAACTTTTCGTTTCTGTGGTTGTGCACCATGTAGATTCACACCATTGGTGTAATCACACATGTACATAGGGTAACGCTGTCTATCTCATTCCACCATCTTTCCTACCCCTCCCCCCTCCCCCCCTAGAATTTGAATTGAGTGTCTGTCATTTACAGCCAGAAATTTCCTAATGAATATGATGTATGTATGCTAGTTATCAATAAATTTCCAGGGCTGGGGTTGTGGCTCAGTGGTAGAGCACTTGCCTGTCATGTATGGGGCCCTGGGTTCCATTCTCAGCACTCATAAATAAATGAATAAAATAAAGGCCTATCAACATCTAAAAAATATTTAAAAACAAATTGCTTCCTAGCTCAAAATTCACCTTTTTAAAATTCACCCTTTTGTACCTACTCTGAGAAAATGGATCTGGGCCCTTTAAACAGTTTTCCTGTGCCTACTGCCACCGGACCCTTGTCAGCAGAGGGCGTTGGAGAGAGGATTTGGGAGGAGAGGGTTGACTTCCTGGTTCCATGTGCTCTCCTGGCAGACTCTGCGAGAGTACCTGGCTTTTTCCTGCACCCGGTTCCTCCGGAACCCCGTGGCCAGCTGCACCCTGCTTTCACGGTGGAAGTGCCGTCCTCTCCTCTGCTGCTCCTGGCTCTGCAGCACCTGCCTCCTGCAGCACCCCTGACTCTCCCGGGTCCAGCCCCTCAGGTGTCCAGGGGCTCCGGTGCCAGGCTTCTGATGTGCACCACGGCCAGCAGCACCCAGCAGCCGTCCCATGCCCCTGACGCCCGCCTCGAAGAGTTTACAGAAGAGAGCCTCTGGGAACAGCTTTCCCTAGCACCCTAGAGAGTGGATTTCCAGCAAATTCCAGAAGGCAGATTTGCAGAAAGCTCTACTGCCTCACCTACAAGGTCTGGAGCTCAACCCTGGGGGTGGGAGGGCTATTGCTAGTCATAATTTTTTTTTTTTTTTTTTGGTACCAGGGATTGAACTCAGGGGCACTCAACCACTGTGCCACATCCCCAGCCCTATTTTGTATTTTATTTAGAGACAGGGTCTCCCTGAGTTACTTAGTGCCTCGCTTTTACTAAAGCTGGCCTTGAACTTACAATCCTCCTGCCTCGGCCTCCGGAGACACTGGGATAGAGGCCTGTGCCATTGTGCCTGGCAGTAATGATTCTTTATGTTAAACTTTTCCTGTTGGGGTTGCTGTATCAATTCCCTCTCGGTGGGACTCAGACTCACACATAAATTGTGCCCACGTGTTGCAAGCACTAAAACAACCCAGGAGAGGGTTGCTTTTCACTTGTAATTTAAGCATTTTTTTTATAACAGATGATTTTTTTTTTAAATAATCACCTACACTTCAATTTTTAAAAAAATTTTAATTGTGAATGGACACCTTTATTGAATTAATTAATTAATTTAAATGCGGTGCTGAGGATGAACCAGTGCCTCACCTGTGCTAGGCCAGGGCGCCACCGCTGGGCCACAACCCCAGCCCCGCGCCCTGGCGTTCCACAGATGGCAAGCACAGTGGTTAAGAGTGCAGACCCTGGAGCTGGGCGGTATGTGGCTCCTGCCAGCTCTGCGACTCCCTGCCTGTGTGATTAGGGCGAGCCTTCTAACCTCTCTGGGTCCCACAGTTCCCTCATCTGCAAAATGAAGGGTAATTAGAGGCCCTGTTTCACAGGGTGGTTGTTTATGCGTGCAGAGCCTTCAAAAACTGTCAAGTGCTGGTCTATTTTTTTGTGCACATGTCAGGGGTAGGAAGTGGGGGTCTACACCAGAGGAAGAAGCAAGGAAATGCTGGGGGAGAGAGACAGGGCCACTGAGGGTGGAGGCTCCTGGGACCTGGAGGCTGACTGGGGGGCAGACCTCCACCTCCTGTTGGGGGTGGGCAGGAAAGGCAGCGCAGAGGTCTCTGGGGAGGAGTGAGGCTCAGACAGGGCTCGCTTGGGAGGGAGAAAGATGCACACACAGCCTCCAAAATATGGGGTGGCCGAGGTCCTGGGCCACATTTCTGGGAAACTCTGTGGCTGCAATTACCAAACGGGCCTAATAATACCACGCACTTGGAAAGCGTGCCTTTGAGACGAGAGGCGCACCTGATGGTAATGGAACTCTCCGCCTACCTGGCGTGGAGTCATCAGGGGCCCTTTGGCCCCCACGTTTTAAATGTGTCAGGCATCACGAGTTTGGGGGACCGGCGATGTGGATCAGCGGTAGAGGGTGTGTTGATCGTGCCCAACGCCCTGGGTTCAATTCCCCGCGCTGCGAATGGGGGAAAACGATGTCATTTCAACATCCCTCTGTCTGAGCGGTGTGAGGACGTGCACCGCGCTGCGGAGGGTCCTGCTCCGTGTGTCTGTGGAAATCGAAAAGCGTGCCCGGCTGGATCGGGCTCAGTGGTGAATCATACGAAGTGAGGAGCCTGCCACACCTTCCGGCGTGAATCCTGGACACCAGTGGTGTGCCACCTTGGTCTGGCCGAGTGGATTGTCACCGCAGTCAAATGAGTCTGTGTCCAGGACAGTGTCCAGGACCCTGCGCTCCCTGAGGCACAAGGCCACAGCCTGATACTGGTCGTCCCCTGATCCTTGTAGGGGACTGTGGATATATCTTAATTTATTTTAATATCCGAAGAAAAAAATGGGGCTGGGGTACAGTTCGGTGGTAGAGCACCCGCCTGGTACCTGTGAGGCGCTGGGTTCCACCCCAGCATGACAAAAAAAGAAAAATATCCAGCGTACCTTGTGTATCTTTTTTTTTTTTAGCCTCTATTTTTATGCGGTGCTGAGGATGGAAGCCAGTGCCTCACGCGGGCGAGGCAAGCACCTTACCACTGAGCCCCAGCCCCAGCCCTTGTGTATGCCTTTGTACAACAGTCATAAGACATATTTTTATGGCGGTAGAGCCATGAAAGCCATCTGGGCCCTTGACAGTTCCAGGCACAGAACAGGTCTCAGGGTGAGTTATGCGATCATTCGTTGTCATTATCCTCTTATTGGGAGGAACAGGGCCACTCTTCTTTAGGGAGTGGTCCTCCAACACCCCCTGCCCCGCCAGCTGTCAGCCAGCATCCTGGTCTGGTCTTTGCCTCCTGCAGCCCCTACGAGGTGGGCGTTATGGCAGATGGAGGATCCCTGATCTGAAATGCTGAGGAGCGCAGTGTTTTAGATTTCGGTTTCAGGGGTGGGTAGGTTGCAGAACATTTGCATACACATAATGAGATGGCTGGGGAGGGGACCCAAGTCCAAACTTGGAATTCATTCATGTCGCGGTGTGCCTTATGCACACGGCCTGGGTGACGCTGGGTTTCTATTGCCCCCACCCCATGAGGTCTGGTGCTGTTGCTCAAAAGTTTTCAGCTGCTGAAGCTTCTGGATGTTGTATTTTCGGCCGCAGGATGCTCAACCTGCATCTGCAGTCTGCAGAGAGGGAGCAGGAAGGGACTTTCCCAGGCCCACCCAGCAGGGAAGAGGGGAGGAGGGCTGGAGCGCAGGTCTCTGGGATGCCGTGGTCGTGTCCTCTGGGCGCTGAGAGCCCATGTGAGCCAGAAGGCCTTGAATGACAGTCTCGGGACTCTGGACTTGATCCTTCAGACAACACCAGGAGGTTTCTGGAGAGGAGCTAAGAGGAATTTAGGGAGATGAATTTGGCAGCTGGGCGTGGAGTCTTGGGAGGTTTTCATAATTCCAGGGAACATTCTAGGAAGTATCTAAGATTGATGAAAACTCCTAACGGTGCAAGGTGGGATTGGTTCTCTGCGACAGTCCTCCGGGCACTTCAGGTTTGGTATTAAAAGGCAGTTAGGGGCCCTGCCAACTCCCCGCCTCCCCACGCAGCCGTCGCCTGGAAAGCTCTCCCTTTGCATAGCTTGACTCGACGGTGAGCAAGACCCTGCACCCTCGCTCACATCCCGCAGGCTGGCTCTGCTGGGAACAGCCAAACCTGACTTCATTCAGCAAACACGGGCGGTGAGCCTCCCTTGTGCACCCACAGTGGAGGACACAACACAAGCGGTGGGGTCCTCGCCCTCTCTGAGCTCGTGTTCACAGAAGGAAGGGTTTCCCAAAAAAACAGCGCAGTCGGTGATGACGGCAGAGGGAGAGGCCACCAGGAAATAAAGAGGACACTGCCCACAGGAAGCAGAACCCACATCTTGTCTTTCCTCTCTGCATGCCATAGATCTGCAGCTGGGCACCCGGCCATGCAGCATTTCCCAGGATCCCCTGCAGCAGGTGTGGCCAAGTGACCCAGCCCAGCCAATGGGATGGAGGCTGACAGGGCGCGTGCATGAGAGTGTCCTTAGAGAGGAGTGGGTGCTTGCCCTGCTACAAAGGAGAACTCTGGGGCTCTGGGGCATGCTTTTGTCTTTTTTTTTTTTTTCTTTTCTTTTTTTTTAGAGATGGGGGTCTCTTTATGTTGCCCTAGCTGACCTGAAGTCCCTGGGCTCAAGTGGTCCTCCCATCCCAGCCTCCAAGTAGCTGGGATCACAGACGTGTGTCACACATGGCTTTGGAGCACCCTGTGTGAGCGTGGGGAGCACCTGGGACAGACACCAGACAGACACAGCTGAGCAACCAGGTGGAAGGCATCTGGGCTCCAGATACCATGAAGCCCGTACCAGCCCCACACTGACTGCTTCAGACATCTCCGTTTTTTGGCCATGCCACCCGTGCTTGGCAAAAGCACCTGACCACTGAGCAACCGTCCAGTCCAAAACTTTTAAATTTAATATCCTTTTTTAGACTTCTAGATGTTAGAGAAATAAATACCTGCAGTTAGAACTCATGGAAGGGGAGAAGCTAACTCAGGGTGGTCCAGGAAGGCTTCAAGGACCTGGGGGCATTTAAGCTAAAGTTCTAAAATGCCCCCCTCCAAAAGGAACAACTTAGGTCAGTTAAAATTTATGAACCATACAGGTAATTTGCTTTTCTATAGCATATTTATATATATATATATATATATATATATACACACACACACACACACACACACACACACATGTATATGTTATAATTATATATATAGTTTAATGCTTTCTAGCAGCCACATTTACAAAGCAAAGAAGAAATAGGTGAAAATGTTTTATACATATATATATATATTTTGGGGGGTGGAGCTTGCTGAGGATTGAACCCAAGACCTTATGCATACCAGGCGAGTGCTGAGCTACCTCCCCAGACCAGCGAATAAGTGCAAGATATTTTCATTTCAATGAAAATTTCATCAATATCAAAAATATTAATGGGAGCTTTTTGTTCATTCCAAGCCTGGGGAGCATTTGATACTTATAGCATATCCAGACTAGCATGGATTCTGATGCTCAGTAGCCATATGTGGCCTGTGACTCTTGTTGGACAACACAGCTCAGGAGACAGGGGAGTGGAGGATAAAAAGAAACAGGAGGAAGACTGCAGAGAGCATTTTAAGTTGAGGGAATGAGGCTCAGTACAGAGGACCAAGGTGGGAAGGTTCAGATCTGACTACTCTGGGGTCTCCTAACAAAATCCGGCAGAGAATAGGCCCCGTAGGGGAACAGGAGGCTTTATCTGATTTTTTTTTTTTTTTTGTACTGGGGATTGAACTCAGGGACCCTCTACCACTGAGCTGTATCCCCTAGTCCTTTTACTGTTTACTTTGGGACAGGGTCTCACTAAGTTTCTGAGACTGGCCTCAAATTTGTGATCCTCCTGTCTCAGCCTCCAGAGTTGCTGGGGTCACAGGGGTGTAGCACCACCTGTGGTGGTTTTTGCACCCATTGCAAAAAACTCTTAATTTCAAACAAATTCCTTTTCTCCCCCGAGTCAGTGTAATGCCAGAGCCATTGTGAGTGAGGAGTCAGAATGTCTAGGTTCAAATCCCTGCTCTGTTTTGGGTCTACTGTGTGACCTTGGACAAATTTCTTCCTTGCTCTGTGCCTGGGCCTATAGGGTGGATGGTAACAACAGACCCTACTTCAGAGGGGGGTGTGCTCAGCACTGAGAATAGCGCTGGTTCTGTGACAAGTGTCCTGCGGACATGGCTGTGACTTGGAATTGTTCTCACCTCCTGAGATGATGATGTGCAAGAAGAAACAAGTAGGAGCTGAGCCTGTTCCCAGCTGGGCTTGCTGCGCCTTAGAAGGGGAGGGAAGAGCGGAGGGGAACGTTCCCAGAGTGTAAATCATCCAAAGTCACAGCATAAGGCAGTGGGTGGCATTGCAGAGACAAAAGCTAACTGGAAAGTTAACCACCAACAAGAACAACCAGGAAATAAATGGACGCAAAAATAGTGGCCACGTTTTTGGTCAGCCCTGAGGATCGAACCCAGGTCCTCACACACCTTAGGTGAACATCTCACCACTGAGCTACATCTCAGCCCCACAGTCCCCAGTCTTCATCTCCCTGCTAACCCCCAGCCCCTGGTTTGAGATTCCAGACTCCCCAGGCCTGGAGTTTCAAAGGCCCGTAGGAGGGTGTAGCAGGGCTGGGTGTAGCAATGAGTGAAACAGCCCCAATGGGAGGGACCAGCACGGTGGGCTTTGTGGCAAATTATTCAGGTCAACCAATAGAAGTCAGTGCCGAAGGATAGTTTTCTGTTTAATATGCAGAATAAGAGCCCTTACTACTAGAACTTGATTAGCTGTGCGACTTTGGACAGGTTACTTAGAACTTCTGTGCCTGTTTCCTCACCATCAAATAAAGAGCACGGTAATTCCTTAAAGGCATGAATGCAGGCTGGGGATGTAGCTCAGAGGGAGTGTTTGCCTAGTACGCAGGAGGCCCTGGCCTCTACCCCAACACCGCACACACACACAAACAAGAATGAATGCAGCCATGTGGTGGATCACACCTCTAATCCCAGTGGCTCGGGCTGAGGCAGGAGGATCACAAGTTCAAAGCCAGCCTCAGCAATTTAGCAAAGCAACTCAGCAAAACCCTATCTCTAAATAAAATATCAAAAGGGCTAGGGCTGTGACTCATTGGTTCAGCATCCCTGGATTCAGTTCCCCGTACAAAAAAGAAGAAAGCAGGAATGCAGGAGAATCTTGAAGAACAGTGCCTAAGGGGTTAGGTTGTGGCTCGCTGGTGGAGTACTTGCCTAACGTGTGTGAGGCCCTGCCCTGGGTTCCATTCTCAGCACCGAATATAAATAAATAAATAAATAAATAAATGGAGGTCCATCAACAACTGACAAATATGTATTTAAAAAAAGAATAGTGCCTGACATGTAGTCAACATAGCAACTACCATTATCATTTTTGAAGTTGATAAAACTTTGTTTTCTGGTACTCAGGAAACTAAGGTACTTTAAAACATGTATTCATAAATCCATTTTCCTTTACTAAAATGGAATACCTGAGGTGAGGTATTTTATAAAGAAAAAAGGTTTATTTAACTCACAAAGCTAGAGGTTCAGTGGCCTGGAACCAGTGCAGACTCAGCTTTGGTGGGTTTCTGGCGGCTGCATTAGAGTGGATGGCATCGTAGGATTTCCGAGGGTTCAGTCCACAGTTGGCTGGTTCTATCACTCTGCGCCCGAGGTGATGCAGACCACCCTGGCAGAAGGGCCTGGTGGAGGAAAGCTTCTAGACTCACGGTAGCCAGGAAGCAGGAGGCAGCTACCATTGTTGTTGTTGTTCTTTTTTTTTTTTTTTTTTTTCTTTTTTTTAGGGGGTAGGTACCAGGGATTGAACTCAGGGTACATGACCACTGCACCACATCCCCAGCCCTAGTTTGTATTTTATTTAGAGACAGGGTCTCACTGAGTTGCTGAGGGCCTCACTAAGTTGCTGAGGCTGGCTTTGAACTCACGATCCTCCTGCCTCAGCCTCCCGAGCCGCTGGAATTACCAGCATGCGCCACCGCACCAGTCTCGTTCTTGCTGGTTATCTTGCAGAATTGGGGGGCTGTGGGGCACGGATGCGCCAAGCTAGTCCTCGTCCTGGCGTGATTAATGGCATTAGCATGGAAGACAAGGAGAGTCGGCTCTGCCACTTCCTCACTTGGTGACTCGTTAATGTTACGTAACTTATCGGAGTTCAGTTTTTGAAAATGTAAAACGGTGGTAATATCTACGTGTATCAGCCAGATGTTTTGGGATGTAGGGAACGGAATTTGATTCTGATCCTAAGGAAATGTATCATTTTATGTGACAAAAAGTCGAGAAGTAAGGTGGCTTTCAGGAATGACTGGCCTTGCACCCTGAAGGAAAAAAGACAAGACAAAGGCAAAGGTGAAGACGAAGAAAAAGGGGGGAGACAGAAAAGAAAGAAAGAACTTTCTAGAAGTCACCAAGGGCCCTGGCTTCCTGTGGTATTTGAGTCCAATGCCTTTGGTTCATAACTAGTAAGGCAAAGAGAGCCCTCCCCTACACCTGGAGTAGAATTCCATTCTCTCAATGTAATTGGTCCAATTTGATCTCAGACCAGCCCCCATTTTTTTTTTTTTTTGTACCAAGGATTGAACCCAGGGTCACTTAACCCCTGAGCCATACCCCCAATCCTTTTATTTATTATTTTGAGACAAAGTCTCACCAAGTTGCTTAGGGCCTCACTAAGTTGCTGAGGCTGGCCTCCAACTTGTGATCCTCCTGCCTCAGCCTCCTCCAGAGCTGCTGGGATTACAGGGGTGCCTCTCAGGACCAGCCTCTCAGACCTGCCTTAAACAGAAAACCCTTTCACCTGGGATTGCCTGGAGCTGATTGGCTTACAGCTGGATTCCTGAACCAATCCCAGAGAGAGAAACACCATCTAGACAAATCAGAAGTCACCCCTGGAGCTGGTGGGGTGGGGTGGTCCCCCTCAGGCACTTGGGTTCCATGCAAGAGTTTGGTGTCTTTAAGAAAATCCAGAGTGAATGCCAACTAGGCAATCAGTGTCCCCTACACTGCCTCCCTGGGTTATCAGGAAGATTAAATAAGAAAATGTCTTTAAAGCACTTAGCACAGTCACACCTATTATTAAGCTTATCTGTGTTGTTAGTAGGAGCTGAATTGAGTGCATGAACTGCTAAATTGGTTTCCAACGGAGGGAACAGAGAGTACCAGTGGGATTGATTTTTTTTTTAAAGTGCAGTTAAAAGAGAGAGTACATGGATACACTTAACCATTTGCCAGCCATGGGGTACCCGAGAGACAGATGCAGAGACTCACGCGGGCAGGACGCGGTGTTTGAGTGCAGTCTCGTATGACATCCTGAAAAAATAGATGAACCAAATGGAAGCACTGATCTTCAACTTGGAAATGGAGGGAACCTTGTGGGACTGTCCTGAAGCTTGAGCTTTGGGGTCCTGATTGTCCCCAGGGGAGAGCCCTGGCAAGTTTTGCTTGTTCGGTGCAGTGTTGTGTGTGTGAGTCCTGTGCCCCCCTTTGCTGCGTTAGACCACGAACCAGCAAACCACAGCTCTCTTGGACCCAATCCAGCTCCTTGCTTGCTTCCTAGCAATTTTCTAATTTCAATTCCTTTTTTTTTTTTCCCCCATAAGTAGGGCCACTTCAAAATCTCGTAAACCAGAAACCCCACCCCCACCCTCACCACTGAGTCAAACCCAAAGATCTTTCCTTGAAAGGTATTGATGGTAGAGTCACTGAAGAGTGGGTATTGAAGAGTGGGTGGGAGTGCTTCTCTGGACTGGCATTCTCTCTCTCTCTCTCTCTCTCTCTCTCTCTCTCTTTCTTTCTCTCTCTCTCTCTCTTTCTTTCTCTCTCTCTCTGTCTCTCTCTCTCTCTCTCTCTCCTGCTGCCTGGCTTTATTCCTTTATTTTGCATGGATGACCTCTCCACATAGCAGAAGCAATGGCTTCTGGTGATTTCAGGCACCGGGTTCAAGCTGCCTCTTAGCAAAAGAACTTTTCCCTCCTAGCAACTACCTATCAATCCTAGAGAAGATTCTGATTGGCCAGCGTGGATCACATGTCTGTCTGTGAGCCAATCGGCTGATCTGGGGGATGGACTTCTCTGGGGAGCCTGGGTCTAAGGAGACAACCCAGGACCACAGGTTCTGCCAGGGGAGAAAGGGAGGTGGCTCTTGCATCCGTCAGCTAGGCAACCTATCACAGCAAGGAACTGCAGCCACTTACCCCATCCCTGTCTCCTTGTCACCGAGGGCACTGTGACCCAGAGAACAGACATTTGGATTTACACAAGGTCACGCTGTATTTGCACAACATATTGATCAGTATTACAAAATCTCGGACCTGATGTCAAGCAGTCCTGCCCTCCCCCGCCCCAAGTGTCCTGCGGAGCAGGGAGAAACTGGCACCTTGACCATGACTCTGAGGACTCACTGCTGGGAGTCAAGCTGTCTGGCAGGACACTTCTGGGGCTCATCAAAGGGATTTCTTTTAATACACCCACAGAGCCGTCTCCTCGTGGGAGCTGCTCTCTGCTGCCAGAGCTGCTTTCCTAGAATAGCTCCGGTTCGGGGAGTGGAGGTGGGTATATTCTCATCCATCAGCTGCAGAGGGACCGACCGTTGCTTCTCCTCACTACTTCCAGGGACAGCCAGTTCCTCTGCAAACGGGGTATAACCTGAATCTCCCCTCCCGGGGTGCTTGGCAAAGGTCTTGGAGAGCGAAGCTTCCGGCCTTGCTGGTGTCTGCTGGCAGGAATCGCAGCTGCTGTGGGCAAGCGGGAGGGTGTCCCTTGGAGCTGCAAGGAGGGCCCAGAATGGGAAGCCATCAGGAACAGCCCGGGCTTGCATTTTAAGTGGCTCTTGGCTCCGTTTCTCTCTGCAGGTTGAAGTCATTCTTTCTTTCTCCAACCTGACTTCCTCTGCTCCCTGCACCCCTCCAAGCACTGGGGCCACGCCAGAGCTTAGTCCTAGAGAGTCTTTCTCTCAGCCTTGCCGTCTGTAGCCTCTACAGGATGTAGGGTGAGCACAGACAATTGAGCAAGTCTCACACTGCACGAGGGCTCAGAGCAGGGAGGCACCGGGAGGTGAGCCCAGTCCCTGTCTCTTGTCAGGTCGTGAACACAGGCTCCAGGCTGCGTTCACCCAAGGGGCTGTGGGGGGGTCACACTGTCTTTGGCACAAAGCTGTTCAATGGGTGAACGGTGCCCAGAATTAAGATGATTTTTGGATTCATCGACCACAGACCTCTTGATTTTCCTTCAAGAATCTGCTCCTTTTCAGTTACTTGTAGCTTGAATGGCGTTGTCAATCAGGGTGCCAAAAGATGAGGCTGTGCTGGAACTGGATTCATCTTGCAATCAGTCGTCCCAGAAAACCTGTTAACTCCTGCCTTCCAGACCCTGGGGCTTCTCTTGTCCCTTGCTGAGGTCTGGGTTGTTCCCTTTGAATCCTCTCATCTGTCCTCTTTATTCCCAACAGATGCCTCTGGTGTTGCTGCTGCTGACTTTAAATAGTCAAAGTTGAACACCGTCTGCAGTGGCTAATGGCTGTAATTCCAGTGACTCAGGAGGCTGAGGCAAGAGGATTGCAAGTTAGAAGCCAGTCTCAGCAACTTAGCAAGGCCCTAAGCAACTTAGTGAGACCCAGATCTCAAAATAGAACATAAAGGAAAGGGCCGGGAATGTAACTCAGTGGTAGAGCACCTGGGTTCAATCCCTAGTACCACCAAAAGACAAAAGACAAAAGTCAAAATCGAGTCATTAATAACAGAAGAACTCATTACCGTTTGTGGGGCGCTGCTCACTCAGGCATCTCACAGGTCACTCATAGGTCACTGCGTTTCCTGTGAGTTGGTTGACTGCTCACAACATGCCTGTGCATAGGGTGCTATTGTAGTCATCCCTATTTCACAGATGTGGAACTGAGGCCCAGAGAGGTGAAGTTACTTACTCAGGATCCCCCAGCAGTTAATTAGCAGAGTTGGGACGTGGACACAGACCGGATTTCACATTCTTTTTTTTTTTTTATTTTTATGTGGTGCTGAGGATCGAGCCCAGTGCCTCACACCTGTTAGGCAAGTGCTCCACCACTGAGCCCCAACCCCAGCCCCGAAGATTTCATATTCTTAATGATTCCTTTATTGGATTCATTTACCAAATTCCCAGGAAAGAGGGTGCCTTAGCTCAGAATGAGTTAGATGTACACTCTGGTCCAACAAAGGGTGGGGAGGTGTACAAACATGACGGCCAGAGACTCTGCCGAGGGCGAGGGATCATTAGTGATGTTCTCCAGATGTTCCCAGTTCCTGCTTTTCATTCATGAGTGGGATGACCCCTCCTGCCCCTGTGGACCCCCAGGCTCTGCAATCAGTCTAGCCAACAGCCAGGAGAGGAAATGACCAGCACTTAAGTGCTCCCGTGATTTTCAGTCATTCCCTTTCCCTGATGCCGCATCCAGGGCAATATTGACCCAGGTGACTGGAGTCACTACTATGAGCAGAGCTTCCCACACCTATGAACAGACAGCATCAGCAGGAAGTGAGCCTTTGATGTTGTAGGCCGCTGGGCCCTGGGGGTTGTTTGTTTCTGCAGCATAACCCAATTTATCCTGACCGATACCCTTAAAGGAGTCACCTGCAGGGGGTGCTCTTCCTTGTTAATCATCATGCCCAAGGTGAATGCCCTGAGCCAGTATTAGTTTCTTTCTGCTGCTGTGAGAAATAAGCAAAAACTTAGTGGCTTAAACAATAGAAATTTATCACCTTGCAGTTCTGGAAGTTGGAACTCAGCTGTGGGTCTCGCTGGGATATTTGCAGAGGAATCTCCCCCCACCCCCCTGCCTTCCTCCCTTTTTCTTTCATTTTTGCCATGCTGGGTATGGAACTCAGGGTCTCCCACATGCTAAGCATGTACTCTACCACTGAGCTACATCTCCAGCTCAGGTCTGTGTTTCCTGCTGGAGATTCCAGATGTGTTTTCTTTGCCAGGTATGATGGTGCACGCCTGTAATCCCAGGCACTAGGAGCCTGAGGCAGGAGGATTGCAAGTTCAAGGCCAGCCTCAGCCATTTAGTGAGGCCTTAAGCAACTTAGCAAGATTGGGTCTCAATTAAAAATAAAAATAAAAGGGTAGAAAGGGCTTGGGATGTAGCTCAGTGGTAAAGCACCCCTGGGTTTAATCCTCAGTACAAAAAAGGAAGGAAGGAAGGAGCGGGCATCTGGTCAAGGTCACTGCCATGGCTGGGGGAGAAGGCACATGAGGTTCCAACTCTCTGCCCTGGAAGGCACCTCCCTGGGGACGCCTACAGGGGAAGCTGCCACCGCTCAGGGTGTCTGGTTACTGAAGTGCCACAACCCATGGGTTAAGTGCTCACACAGCCCTGAGTTCAAATCCCAGCCCTGCCCCTTGCTGACCGAGCTGACTGAGGAAGCAGTGCTTTGTGTCCTCCTCTGAAAAAATGGAGACAATCCTCAGAATACTGTCCCCTGGGAGGATTGCAAAGGTGAACAGGCCAATGCCACTGCGACCATCACACAGACTTGCCTAGCAGGCCCTTGGTAAACGTTGGCTCTTGCTTTTGCTGTGATCGCAACAGGAGGGAGAGGAAGTTAAGAGCTCAGGTTATTTCCTAGACCCAGGTGATCCCATCTGCCGTCACAAAGGTGAACGCGGAGCAAGAAACCATTTGTGTCCCCGTTAGCTATCCCCATTTAAAACGGCAGGGTTGGGGATGTAACTCCGTGGTAGAACACTCGCCTGCAATGCATGAGGCCCTGGGTTCCAGCCCCAGCACGGCCAAAAAAATAAAAATTTTTAAAAATAGAAGTTGGGCGCCGTGGAATATGCCTGTAGTCCCAGCTACTCAGGAGGCTGGGCCAGGAGGGTTGCAAGTCTACGGCCAACCCAACTAAGACCGGTCTCAAAATGAACACTGAAAAGGGCCCGGCATGTAGCTCCATGGTAGAACCCCTGGGTTCCACCCTTGGCAGGTCCAGGGAAAAAGGCCATTTGTACGCTCCATGGCCTGCCACCAGCCTAACAAGGTGACAGCTGACTGGTTAAATCAATAATTAACTAACTGAGCATCGTGCTGTATCCTAGGGTAGCTCGAATGGCATCCAGAACTGCCTCTGTCAGTGTCACTGTGGGGCAGGGTGGTCGGAGTGGGCTGGTGGCCGGTGCAGAAGTGGGGCTGGGGAATCTGCAGGTTTAAAGGGTCCCCAGGGGCAGGGGCACACACCTGTGATCCCAGGGCTCTGGAGACCGAGGCAGGAGGATCACAAGTTGCAGGCCAGCCTCTACCGCTTAGCAAGGCACCAAGCAACTTAGTGAGACCCTGTCTTAAAATAAAAAATCAAAAGAGCTGGGGATGTGGCTCGGTGGGTAAGCGCCTCTGGGTTCCATTCCCAGTACCAAAAACAGAAGACAGAAAGAAAAAAAAGTCCCCAGGGAGTCTTGTGCTTGCTGACCATTAAGGCTGTTCCCTTAGCCCCTCAGCAGGGAAAAGGAAATGACAGTCCATGTTCGGGATGTCGGGAGCAGCTGGGCAGAGGCAGGCAGGGGACAGGGCATGCCTGCCCGTTCCTCCCAGGGGATCTGGCTGCGTGGCGCTGCTTTTCCTGGTAATGGTAGACAGGGAGCCAAGGCCGAGAGCTGGGCCTGCTCCGTGGGCTCCTTGGCTGCCCACGGCCGGATTAAATGGGAACTTGGTGGTTTAGTTACAGCTGGTCATAGGCCCTGAGGAGAAGGCCACTTGGAGCCTCCATGATCTGCCACCAGCCTAACAAGGTGACAGCTGGGTAGAAGAAGCCAGGCACAGAAGGAAGGTGGGCAGAGGGAGGAGGCGGATGCTGTCTGGGCATCGTCCTGCTTCCTGGGAGCGAAGGTTTGGGTCATCTACCAGCCGCACCTGGCGTGAGTGGGACGCTGGTCTGGTGTCCCCCGGGGAAACCCACGCCTGGCCTCCCCACCCCATCTTGCGCCTGGGGGAGACCAGCAGCTCAGGCTGACCCCAGGGCGGAGCCGGAAAGCTTGGCCCCTGCGGCCAGCCTCGGTCCCTGTCCCTGCCGTGTGGCCTTGGGCCCTGTGCTGCCTCTGTGAAGTGGGGACAGGGAGCCTGCTCCGTGTTGGAGTGACATAAGTCATTAACAAACGTCAGGGGCGGAGCGCTCAGACCTGCGGCCCAGCAGGGGCTGCGTCAGCACTGCTGGGTGCCCTTGTTGACGCACCCACGAGGCCATTGCTTCTCACACCCGAGCCCGAGCCGAAAGCATGACGTGACCTTCCTAGAAGCTCAGTAGGGTGGCTGCCGGTTCAGTAGTGAGGAGTGCACGAGGGGTACTTGATGCCACCAAATGCCACCTGAGAACCACAGATTTTGGGCGGAGGACTTAGCTCAGGGGTAGAGCACTTGCTGAGCATGCACAAGGTGCTGGGCTCTCTCCCCAGCACTACCAAGGAAAAAGAAAATGGTAAATTATGTAGTATGTTTACGGTAGTGCCCCCTTTCCTGCATTTCTGGGAAATGTTTTAAGACCCTCCAGTGGACACCTGGAGCCTTTCAATACTGTGTTCATTTCCTGTCCATGGCTGATAGTATAATTTATTAATTAAGCACCATCAGATTGAAAACCACCATCATAAAATATGCCAGGTGCAGGGGCGCTTACTTGTAACCCCAGTGACTCAGGAAGCCGAGGTAGGAGGATCACAAGTTCAAGGCCAGCCTCAGCAACTTAGCAAGACCCTGTCTCAAAATAAAAAATAGAAAGGACGGGGGATGCAGCACAGTGGTAGGACATGCCTGGGTTCAATCCCCAGTACCACAAAATAAAATAGACTAATTATAACCGTACACTATATTTAAAGTCATGTGAATGTGTTCTCTCTCTCCTCTTAAAAGAGTTGAGACAAATATTCATATTTTCAGGTCACAGTTGACTGTGAGTAACTGAAAGTGCAGCCAGGGTGACCGAAGATAGCAGGGGACTGTTGTGTTTTACAATTGGAAAACACCGGGCCAGGCACGGCGGCCTCGCTGGCCTCTAATTCCCGCTGGCCTCTAATCCCCGCAACTGTGGGGCCTGAGGCTGCTGGAGTCGGAGGCCAGAGTGAAAGACAGCAGCGCTGGTGGTACCGCTCGGTGGGGGACTGCTCGCCTGGCAGGCGTGAGGTCCCGGGTTCCCTCCCTCCCCCTGCCCAAACCCCGCCAATGCAATAAGGTCAGGGCTGTGGGACCAGCCGGTGGCAACAGCTGCGTCAGGGACCTGGGTGCTTCTCGAGTCAGAGCCAGGCAGGCCGAGCCCCTGCTGCCCAGCGCTGTCCTAACCAGGGACCCTGGGGACGTGCGGTCTGCACACACCTCATCCTTTCCTTCTCCTGTGCAAGGGGCCCAGATTGTGCCCCTACTGTGGGCCAGTCATGGGCACAAGGGACGGTCATTCAGCACTCACTCTAGTAAACTCTACTCATTCTGATTTACTCCAGAATGCATGCTGGGGAGGACAGGGCCTGGGAGAGCGGGTGCCCAGGGCTTGACTCCTCCTGAGGGAGCCACAGACTGGGAGAGAGCAGAAGCCCCTGAGGGGAGGTGGGAAGGGAAGCATATTCTGCTATGAGAGATGCCCTGTGCAAAGGCCCTGTGGCCCAGGGTTGGTTGGGACAGGACAGGGGAGGTGGGGGGAGGCCGGGGGGCAGAGAGGATGGCTGGGCTCAGCCATCAAGTTGGCCTGTCAGAGGCCTTACCTTTGTCCCAAGAGTAAAGCATGAGCTTGAGGGCCAAGGAAGGCCAGAACCTGGCTTGCTGTCCCCAGAAAATCGCGCTCCTCCCTGGCCTCCAGCTGCCTGTTCCACCAGCAGCAATGAGGGACCCCAGCAGCCCGCTCTCCTGAGGAGACCCCTCCTCCCTTCATACCCAGGCCCACCCTCTATCTAGACATGTCCTGCCTGGCGAGACCCATAGGCCTCAACCCTGAACCAGGGAGCCCTTCCTTCCCGACCTCCTCCGGCTCCCTTGCTCCAGGACTCCACCTGTTTCACTTCCTGGCCTCCCTCTCTCCCCCTTGGAATGGAGCCGTCCTCCCCCAGGTGGCCCTGCACCCAGGACACGGGCTGGTATCCAGTAGGAGCTCAATAAGCTGGCACTGACCCCCCTTGTGGATGGGAAGGAGGCCAGAAGGGCTGTGGAGGCCAAGTTCAGACCCTCCCAGAACCTGGGTGGGGGCGCCAGAAGGCAATCAGGAGGAGAACCGCAGAGAACCCCGCAGGGCAGCCTCCTCTCGTCCCCACCCACAGCCTGAGGCCTGATCCTGGCAGCCCGGAGCCCACCCAATCCTCCCCAGCTTAACCCTCCAGGTCTCACATCTTGAACTGGGGCTGGAGTCGCTACCACTGAGCCGCGCCCCACACCCTCCAGGTCTTCCCCTCCCCGAGCTGGGAGCCTCCTGCCTCTTTGGCAAGACTCTGAAAATGTCATGTCCTCGAAGAACCCTGGGGGAGAGAGACGTGCAAAGCGAGGGAGGCAGGGAGGCAGGGAGCGAGAGAGAGAGGCTGGCCTCATTCTGAGTTGTGCCATGGACCCCCCCACGGAGCACCCATAGAAACCATCAGCATCTGCCCGGGTGTCTACCTACTGTCCATCTCCCAACTTGACCCTCAAGAGGAAGAAGAGTCTCTCTCTCACGCCTCCCAGGGCCTGCTGCATTGCCAGGGCCCGAAGACAATTTGTCCAATGATTGGAAATAAAATGACCAGAGCAAACACCCTGGGAGGTGGGGCAGGCCTGGGCACCATCCTTTTTAAAAACAAAAACAAAAACAAAAAACCCTTTGGAGACTTTCTGTTGTTACTGATTTATTTTTTTCAGCACTGGGGATTGACCCCAGGGTTGCTCTACCACTGAGCCATATCCCCAGCCCTTTTTATTTTTTATTTTCAGACAGGGTCTCACTGAGTTGCTTAGGGCCTCACTAAGTTACTGAGGCTGACCTTGAACTTTTGATCTTCCTGCCTCAGCCCCCAAAGCACTAAGGTTACAGATGTGCATCACTGTGCCTGGCTATTGTTTTTTGTTTTGTTTTTTTTTGGGGGGGTACCAGGGATTGAACTCAGGGGCACTCAACCCCTGAGCCACATCCCCAGCCCTATTTTGTATTTTATTTAGAGACAGGGTCTCACTGAGTTACTTAGTGCCTCTCTTTTGCTGAGGCTGGCTTTGAACTTGCGATCCTCCTGTCTCAGCCTCCGGAGCTGCTGCGATTACAGGCATGCACCACCATGCCCTGTTGCTGCTGCTGTTATTTTTGTGATTGTTTTCAAAAATTTTAAGTTTCTTTACCTTAAAAGTCACACGGGAAAAAAAAAAAAAAAATCACAAGAGGTCCCACTCCTGCCCTCCAAAGGCAGGGAGGACAGAGAGGAGGGGTGAGATGCAAAGAGCAGAGCGTCTGCCCAGAGGCCTGCTGGAGAGTGTCCACTGGGTCACTCGCACGTGCAATTAAACACACACATTCGTTCACACCCACTCATCTGCTCACAGGCTTTCTGAGCTCCTCTGGAGGCTAGGCGCGCCCTGGGCGGTGGGGTCCTGTCTTGGGGACTGGATCCCATTTGGCTTCGGAGGTGAGAGGGTCTCTGCCCCACACCCCTGCGTGAGCTCCCTGCCTGCTGCCCTCGGCCACTCATGTATTCATTCACCGCCCTGTCTGTGAGCCCCAGCTGTGTGGCAGGCCCCGGGGAGATGGTGACAGAGGCTTTTCTTGCCCTCCTGGGACAGGCAAGTATGGGGATGGACCTTAACCATCTGAGCAGATTGTCACCGTCATGACTCTGGACATTCTGGGTGGAGTGCGGTGACTCAGTCCCCAGTTTGTGGTATAGCGTCAGAGTCCGAGGGCACCCTCCTGGGGACGCGGGCTCCCTGCCTGCCAGCCCGCTCGTGACCGTGACCGCTCACATCGGGTGTTCTGTTTCATCGCACAGCTCCGTCCAGCTGCAGAGCAACCGGGTCAGCACCCCGTGGCTCAGCATCCCCTGCCCCAGAGACACAGCAGGGCTTGTGTCAGCGAAGCCCACCTTGTCCACTGGGAGACCACCCGCAGCCCTCTCCTCTGCCTGCCTGGCTTGGGTACATTTGCTGAAGAATGTGAGGCTGAAGGGGTGTCTGAACCCTCTGCTGGTGGCATGCACCCAGCCAAGGTGACATGCTGAGCCCAGATGAGTTCAGCTGGCTCAGGGGAGACCTTTGAAGTCGCATATCTTCTGGCAGCTCTCCTGGCTGCAGACGTGGTCGCTGGATTTGTATTGTTCACTCCTGTGTCCCCCGTGTCCCCAGTGCTTAGCCCAAAGCCAGGCTCACTGTAGGTCCCAGCAAATGTGTGTCAAGTGAGCAAGTGAGTGAAAGGATTTCAGACTCGTTCCACATTCTGCTCTTCCTGCCCCTCCCTCCTTCCTTCCTGGATCCTGGGTGCAGCTTTTGAGCCCCTATTGTGTGTCTTGCACTTTTTTAGAGATAGAGAGCTAAAAGGGACATGAGCTGGGCACAGTGATGGCCTGTAATCCCAGCGACTGGAGAGGCTGAGGCAGGAGGATTACAAGTTGGAGGCCAGCCTCAGCTATTTAGGCAAGGCCCTAAGCAATTTAGCAAGACCCTGCTCAAAATAAAAAGTGAAGAGGGCGGAGGATGTGGCTGAGTTTTAGATTGTCCCAGGACTCCCCCCAATGAATTAAGGCGATTAACAAATTCATCACTGCCCCCCCCCCCCCCCCCCAGTTTTGATCCTTTTGCTTATTTGGTTGTGTTTTGTTTTTGTAGTAAGAACTCTAACGCACAGCTGTAATCCCAGCAACTCTGGAGGCTGAGGCAGGAGGACCCCAAATTCAAGACCAGCCTCAGCAACTTATCACAACCCTGTCTCAAAAAATAAAAAGGGCTGGGGATGTGGCTCAGTGGTAGAGCAGCCTGGGTTCCATTCCCAGTACCGAAAAGGAACCCTGGACAGGAGATCTGTATATTAACAACTGTTAAGTGCGTGACTCTGTATCACCGGCTGTGACCTGTTGCAGCTCTCTAGAACTTATGCTTCTTGTAAGTATTTAGAACAGAGCTAGAGACTGGACAGTCAATTCTGGGCAGCAGAGGCCATGCGAGGGCAGTGTTGGAGGTCACTGGGGAAGACTTCAGAAAGGACATTTAATCAGGCGAGGGGACACACGCCTGTAATCCCAGTGACTTAGGAGGAAGGCCAAGTTCAAGGTCAGCCTCAGCCACTCAGGGAGACCCTGTCTCATGATAAGTTTTGTTTTGTTTTGTTTTGTTTTGGTCCTGGGGATTGAAGCCAGGGGTGCTTAATCACTGAGCCACATCCCCAGCCCTTTTCCTTTTTATATTTTATTTAGAGACAGGTTCTGGCTGCGTTCCTTAGGGCCTTGCTGAGTTGCTGAGGCTGGTTTCGAACTCGTGATCCTCCTGCCTTGTGCCCCGAGGTGAGGATCGTAGACATGTGCCGTACCCTTGGTTTCAAGAGAAGTGTTTATAAAGGGGTTGGGGATGTAGCTCATGGTTTGCCTAGCATGTGCGAGGTCCTGAGTTCAATCCTCAGCACTGAGAAAGGAAGGAAGGAAGGAAAAAAGAGAGAAAGAAAGAAAGAGAAAAAGCAGAAGTTCAAGTGAGACCCTGGGAAATGACCAAGCTGTCTCAGCATGGGAGAATGAAGGCAAAGGATATTTCCAGAACCAAGGCTGGAGTTGGGTCTGCCAGCAGAGGACCTGGGCAGGCCTGAGGTTTGTGGGCAGCAGCAGTGTCTGGGGGAGTGGATCACTTCTTTCTTTCTTTCTTTAGTTGTAGCTGGACAATACCTTTATTCTGTTTACATATTTGTGTGTGGTGCTGAATGGGGCCCGGGGTCCCACGTGCCAGGCAAGTGCGCTACTCCTGAGCCCCAGTCCCAGCCCTTAGTGAATCGCTGCTTAAGCCACAATGACTCCGGAGCTACTGTCTCACTAATGGTTTCCTCTGCAGATTTTGTAGGTCAATGTTTGAAGAGTTTTATCTTTTATCTTTACTGAGATATCATTTCCATATCATAAAATTAACCAGGATGAGTACATAGCTCGATGATTTTTAGTAAGTTTGTCCAGCCGCCCCGTCATCTAATTTTAGAGCCCTTGCCGTCACGCTGAAATGATCCTTGTGTCTATTTACAGCTAATCCTGTTTCTCCACCAGCCCCAGGCAACCGCTAATCCACTTTCTGTCTCGGTGGATTTGTCTCCTGTGGCTGTTTGGTAGAGATGGAACCGCACCCCCTGTAGCATTTGCCTCTGGCATCTTTCACGGACCATGATACGCTCCAGGCTATAGCATGTAGTTGTGTTCTGTTCTTTTTTACAGCTGAGTAATATTCCGCAGCAGGGATGGGCCACGCCCCACCTACCCTCACCTGCTGATGAATATTCAGTTGCTCTCACTGTGGGACTGCTGTTCAATGCTGCCACAGACCTCCATGTTCAAGTCTGTGGGGCTCTATGTTGTCATATTTGGAGGGTGGATACGTAGCAGTGAAATGGCTGATTGTGTGGCAAATGTATGCTTGGTAAGAAACTGTCAACCTGTTTTGCAAATATGGTCGGTTGGTTGGTTTTGTACTTGGGATTGAACCCAGGGGTACTTAACACTGAGCCACATCCCCAGACCTTTTTATTTTTTATTTTGAGACTGGGTCTCACTAAGTTGCACGGGCTGGTCTTGAACTTGGCGTCCTCCTGCCTGAGCCTCCCACATCACTGGGATTTCAGGCGTGCGCAGGCCTTCTGGGGTTTTTGTGTTTTTTGGAAACAGCGTCTCACTATGTGGCCCAGGCTGGTCCTGGAAATCCTCCCACTCCGTCTTCCAAGTAACTGGGACTAGAGACCTGCCCCGGTCTCCCAGCTAGGAGTGGTTTTTGTTTTTACTGATTTATGTATGTTGGTGCTACTGAGCGTTGAACCCAGAGTGCTCTACACTGAGCTACATCTCACTGAGTTGTCCCAGCTGGCCTCTCACTTGCAACCCTCCTGCCCCAGCCTCCCAAGTTGCTGGCATTACAGATGTGCGCCATTGTGCCTGGCTACAAGTATGTTTTTAAAAGATAGAGTGCTCCCCAGCGCAGATGCAGAGCTTCAGGGAGGAAAGCTGGTCCTTCCTGAGCGGGTTCCCTGGGCCCAGCTTCCTCTGACCCCCAGCAGCCCCGAGTCATGAGCGGCAGAAAGGACAGAAGCACAGGTGTCCCTGCAACAGGAGAGGGAAGATGGCCAGTGCCTCGCAAGGCCACACAGCCAGGCGGCCCAGAAATCGGGGCTCAAGGGATGCTGGGAGCTGGGGCAGCCTCAACCCCAGCCTCACACACTCCCAGGTGCCCTTCAGGAATGTAGGAACCCGAAATGTTGCCCCACGTGTCCTTCTATTCTGAAAATTCCCAGGCAGGGAAGTCCATTCTCTAAGGAAAGATCCCTGAGGCTCGGGCTGTCCGTTTCAGCAGAAGAGCCTCAGGAAGCATTGCGGGAAGGGGTCACGGTTCAGACAACCTCCTGCAGAATCGCTCTAGTACCGCTGTTCAGGTTATTAGAAAGCTGGGCACCGGCGGTGGCACATGCCTGTAATCCCGGCGACTCTTGGAGGCTGAGGTAGGAGGATCAAAACCAGCCTCAGCAATTTAGCAAGGCCCTAAGTGATTAAGTGAGACCCTGACTCTAAGTAAAATATAAAAAATGGCTGGGGATGTGGCTCAGTGGCTAAGTGCTCTTGGGTTCAATCCCCAATACCATAAAGAATAAAAATTAAGCAAAAAGAGAAAAGGGAGGGAGGAAGGGAAGGTCTGCTAACACTTCTATAGAGCAGTTGGACCAGGAGACTTGAATTTTTATTTATTCGTTTATTTTTCTGCAGTGCTGTGGTTCAAACTCAGGGCCTTGCCCACGCTAGGCAAGCACTCTACCCACAAGCTGCACCCCAGCCCAGCCTGTGCCTAGCCTCTGAGGACGCTGCCATTTATTTCATGCAGTAGTGTCTTGTCACACAGGAGTGAAAGGAGACACACGCTCAGCAGAGGGAAGGTGCCAGTGAGAAAGAGAGATGGCAGTCCGTCACGTTTATTCCTAAAAATGTGTTGTATGGTAATTTTTTTTTTTTTTCTTTTTTGGTACCAGGGAGTGAACTCAGGGGTGCTTGACCACTGAGCCACATCCGCAGCCCTTTTTTATATTTAAAAGCAGGGCTTCACTAAGTTGCTGAGGCTGGCTTTGAACTAGGAATCCTCCTGCCTCAGCCTCCCACATCCCACATCGCTGGGATTACAAGCGTGCACCATCGTGCCCAGCTGATAGTCTGCTTTCGTAAATCTTTTCGTGGGTTATAAAGTAGTCAGTGTGCATTAATTGTGTATTCTTTATTTGTGAATTTGCCTATTCACCAAAATTTATTTGTAACCCCTAAATCAATACTTGTGTCGCTTTGAGGTCATTTATGGACAAACTGGGAGTAGTGGGAAGTGGGAGGTACGAGATACAAACATGATTCCAGCTGAGGTCACACCAGGTGCTGGATCCATGGTGAAAGTCAGAGCTTCTCATTCTGTAAACAAGTGTCCCTTTCAGATCTATCTAGTGCCATGCTTTTTTGCATTTTTGTGCTTTCCATCGGTGCTTTTGCTATTTAAAACGTCCCCCAAGCATCATGCTCGAGTGTTGTCTAGTATTCCTAAGCACAAGAGGGCTGCCAGGTGCCTAATGGGGAAATCGCATGTGTCAGATAAGCTTTAGTTCTCGTGTTGTTGGCTCTGAGTTTAATATTAGTGCATCAACTATGTATATTAAGCAAGGTCTCTTTTAACAGGAACACACATAAACCAGGGTTGTGTTGCTTGTTTAAAAATGTGGCCAGAGAACCACGGGAACTTAACCTCGTGTTTTGGTTAGGAGCCATGGCTACGTATTGGCTAGTGCCGTGTTCACTGTAAATTTATAGACGCTTCATTTACAACAGCCTTGAACAATGAAAATCAATTTACATAAGGAAAATGCCATAGGTTTATTTTTTTATTTTTTTATTCTTTTAATTTTTTTTTTTTTTTTTCCCATGCTGGGGATTGAACCCAGGGCTGCAGGCTTGCTAGGCAAGTGCTCTACCGATGAGCTATATCCCAGCTCCTATGGGATAAATCTTAAGGAAAAAAATATAGATGTGGGGGAGGGAAGAAGTTCATTGGATTAGACAGGGGGATGCAGGGAAGGGAGTAGGTGGAGAATCCGGGAGACAGAATGGATGGACATCACTTTCCGGGTTCGCACATGAACACACAACCAGGGTAGCTCCATACCCTGTTCAACCCCAAGAATGCAAGCTAGACTCCACGTGTGTATGATAGGTCAAAAACACTTGAGTGCTATGTCTATCTCGAAAGAACAAATAATAAAAAAAAAAATAAGAAAGAATACATAAGATGCAATTCCCAGCATTCCAACGGCAGACCCTCTGACCAGTGCTAAATGTATGCCTTGATTTGTGCATTGACGGTGGGTTCATTTGTTTACTTAATCATCAAATTGTCAAAGGCAGTATCTGGAGAGCGAGAGTCTGGCCAGTAGGGGTTCTTGCTCTCTACTTTGAAAAAGGTGGAGGCTAGGGAATCACTTAATCCAAGCCCTCCCTATTGTTCTCAGACCACACCTTAAGTCAATCTCCAAGTTCTGCAAACCAAGAGGGATTCTGGATCCAGCCTTTAAACCTGATGGGAGGGGTGGGGGGGGCAGGCTATAAGAAGCTGGAGGATGAGGAGGTGGGACCTGCTTGTTCTCCTTTCTTTGCTAGCCCTGCTTGGAGGAGCTGAGGGGGTCTCCAAGGCCCCAGAGAACTGAACTCATGAAGTTCTCCGCACCGCTGAGGCGATCCCTCCGGACAGCTAGGAAAACGGCATCCGTGCAGAGCCTTGAGCCCAGCCGAAGACGGACTTCTCGGCCGCTCCCCAGGTGCCTGAAGGAGCTTCCCCCAGATGTCCCCAGCACCAGCTTCCAATCTTTGTATCTACTGGCTAACTATTCCTGGAGGGACCACCACAGAAAAGAAGGTATGGTTTTTTATGTGTTTGAGACAGGGTCTCACTATGTTGCCCAGGTTGGCCTTGAACTTCCGGGCTTAAGAAACTCTCCTGCCTCGGCCTCCTGAACGGTTGGGGCAACCACACCTACCTTCAGGAATGTTTTTAAAATTCCTATCTTCCTGCTTTATGGCTGGTTCCTAATGGATGTGGATGTTGCTGTTGGCCACCTTAGGTCAGCTGTGCTGGGTGGCTTCTCTCCTCTCTAGAGGGCTTTAGGTTTGTAAGCGTGTCTTCTGCACAGAAGCCTTGGACCTCATCCTTTGCAGCTGAGTCTGTTTCAATTCGTTGCCTTTTCACAGTGCTTCTTGGAAGTAGATTGAGTTGATGAAAATGGAATTTTCCGTAACTAGCAGAAGAACGGATGCAAGGCGAGAGACCAGAGACTAGAGACAGGGGGGACGCAAAGAAGGGTTTTTCTTGATCCACTCTTGCAAGAATAATTGAGGCCCCCATGGAACTGAGGATGAGATTGATACAGTTGAAACCAAGGGGGCCGGAATGAGCGTGGCCATCTCTTAAGTGACCTTGGTGACCTCTGTATCCCAAGTCTTTTCCAAGGTACAAACAGTTGCCTGGTGTCGAACCAGCTGAAATCACCTAAGGTAACTGAAATGCTGGACGGTATTCATAAACTTTTTCATTTGACTCCCAACGGCCCTTAACGCTGACATTTCCATTTCTGGCAAAACTGGCTGCCACACATTCAAACACTGTCTTCAGTTTCCAAGCCTCCCACACTGGTGAACATTTGTGACTGAGGTTCCCTGAGGATGGGTCCCTCTTCCTTGCTCTGCTTTTTGCCTGGTATTTGCATTCATCCTTCAGAACCTCGTCAAAAGGGCTTTGGGTTGGAGGGGGAGCTGAAGAGGGTACTGGGCTAGCCATTCAGGTGGGGGAACCACCCACCTTGGATTCACCAAAGCTTCCGAGACTTCCTGGCGCCACCGAGAAACTTATAAGTGAGTCTGTTTCTTCCTTCAGGCAATATTGATTCTTTCTTGTGGATTCAAAGTTAAATTAGGGGCAATTCCTAGACAGAGCGGCTATATTCCAATGGAGAGGACAGACTTTCTTTGGAATTAACTTTTTTTTTCTGTACCAGGGATTGAACCCAGGGTTGCTGAACTACAGAGCCACATGCCCTGCTTTTTTTTTTTTTTTTTTTTTTTAATATTTTTATTTTGAGACAGGGTCTCGCTAAGTCCTTAGGGCCTGGCTAATTTGCTGAGACAGGCCTTAAATTTTCAATCCTTCTGTATCAGCCTTCCGAGTTGCTGGGATTACAGGCATGTGCCACCACGCCTGGCTGGGATCAACTTTTAAAATGCTGAACTCACTTTTTGAGTTGGGTGCTAGGGTGGGGGATAAATGCACAGATGAGACCCTCCCTGCCTCACCCAAGAAACTCAGCCTGGGTGCAGTGGTGCACACATAGTCCTAGTGGCTCTGAAGGCTGAGGCAACAGGATCACAAGTTCAAAGCCAAGCAACTCAGCGAGACCCTGTCTCTAAATAAAACACTAAATAGGGCTGAGATGTGGCTCAGAATTCGGGGACCCCTGAGTTCAATTCCTGGTACCTTCCCCCTCCAAAAAAAAAAAGAAGAAACTCCAACAGAATGAATCAAACAACATTGCCCTATGTAAATTTATGATTTTTAATTTAAAAAAAAGGCATTATGCTAAAGAAAGAAGTCAGACACGAAAGACTAAATAGAGCCTAATTCTAAAAAAAAAAAAAAGAAACTCCGATTATATGAGTGAAGTGTAGATGACCCCCTGTTGGCTTTGGGAACTTTGGGAGGTCAGTTTAAGACAGAACTAATCAACTGGAGACAGCAGAGATCTTCCCACCTGTTCCCAAATCCCCTGTGGGTACTTTTGATCACTGATCTTTTTATTTAACAAACCCTTCGATTTAGAAGAAAAGCAGAAACATGAGAACTCATGCTTAATCAGGTTTCCATGCAGATAGCTTCCACATGCAACCCAACCAGTAAAGACATAAATACCAGGGACAGCAGGGGAGATTGGCGAGGGGACCTGACCAAGGACGGGAGGCCCTGAGGTTTCGGGTAGAGGGAAGAGGCCCAGGGCCCCGGGGGAAGGGCCCTGGGGTCAGAGGCACTTCCCCGGCTGGGTGCCTAGAGGCCTGCAGCGGGGTGTGGGTCCAGCCAGGCCTTCAGAGGGGCAGTGCGGGTCACACAGGACCACGTTGCCTTTTGGAGAGAGGCACTGGGTCCCCTGTGGAGGGGTGGCTTAGAGGAGGAGTGCGGGGTGCGGGCTGTAGGAGGTGCTGCTCATGGGTGGCAGGGTGGCCAATGGAAAGGACCGAAGGGCCACAAGGAATACTGCATGAACCTGGGCGAGGAGAGACAGTGGCCGTGGCGTGCTCAGGAGCAGCCTGGGCAGAGCAGGCGTGGGCCTGCGGTTGGTAGCCTTGCAGGGCTTGGGGCCGCTGGGCCCCCTGTCTGTGCACCATGTTGGACCTCAGGCCTGGGGCCCATGGTGGCTATGCCGGGCTAGTCCCACAATGGACCTTCCTTCTCTAGCCTGAAGCCCTGAGTTATGCTGGCCGCCAGCAAGACTGGGAAAGAGGCGCCAACCATTTGTAATGGCTACATCGTATCTAAGACCCTATCCAGGACCCTCTTGGCAGGTGCTGAGCTCCTGGCTCTCAGTTAATCCCCAGTCCCCCTCTAGGGCTGTGGCAATGAAAATGTGCTCGTATTCAATGTACCATAAAGTCAGGGCTTTTTCTTTTTTCTTTTTTTTCTTTTTTCTGGCACTGGGGGTCGACCCAGGGGTGCTTTACCACTGAGCCACACCCCAGGCCTTTTGAGTCTTTATTTTGACACCAAGTCTGGCTAGGTCGCCCAGGTTGGCCTGGACCTTGTAATCTTTCTGCCTCAGCCTCCCAGGTGGCTGGGACGGCAGGTGTGCCCAAGGTGCCCAGCTGGGCAAGCTAAGCGAGCACTTTGCCATGTAGCTACACCCACAGCCCTGTTAGAACAGTTTCACACCCCAAAAGAGGCCGTGTACCCACAAGTGGTCATTTCCCATTTCTCCCACCTGCCCCTGGCCACCCTTAATCTGCAAGCTGTGTGTGTGGATTTCCCTGTTCTGGGCATTTCTTTTCTTTTTTTTTTTTTTAATGGATCTTTTTTAGTTGTTAATGGATCTTTTGTTTAATTTTTATTTATTTATAGGTGGTGCTGAGTATCAAACCCAGGGTCTCACAACATGGCAGGCAATTGCTCTACCACTGAGCCACAACTCCAGCCCTGTTGTGGGCATTTCCTACAAAGGGGATCGACCCATCTGATCTTTGGGTCTGGCTTATTGGCAGAACGTTTTCTCGGCTCATGCATATTACCGCATAAACTAGTACTTTGTTCCTTTTAATGGCCCAACACTGTCTCTACCACTGCTGGGTGGCTTCCGCTCCTGGGCTGCGGCGCACACTGCTGCCGTGAGATCTCATGGTCAAGTTTCTGGGCAGCCATACTTCCATTCTCTTTTGGAGGAACTGTCTTTTTCACCTTTCAGAATGACTGAAAAAAAAAAAAAATCAAGTTGCAGATTGTCATGTTCACATTAGAATTCCGGTGGCACGTGTCGGGGCTAGAATGGTTCTTTTGGGTCCCGGGATTGGAGCCGGGCATGGTGGTGCTCGCCACTCCGGAGGCTGAGGCAGGAGGATGGCAAATTCCAGGTCAGCCTCAGCAGTTTAGCAAGGCCTTAAGCCAATTCACGAGGTCTGGCCTCAAAATAAAAAAATTAAAAGGCCTTGGGGTGTAGCTCAGTGATAAAGCCTGTCTGGGTTCCCTAGAATAGCCAAAAAATAAATAAAGTGAAAAAGGATTACCCAGGACAGGAAAGGGTGTCTCAGATGGGAGGAGGTATCCTAGGAAATCAGGTGTTCCTCCCATAACATATCTTACCTGACTTCATACCTGTGTTATCTTTCTTATCCACAGTTGCAAAGGCTATTAATTGGTCTCCCTGCCTCCACAGCCAAACCTCCACCCAGCAGCCAAAGAGATTTGTAAATGTATAAATGTGATCAGTTCACTCCCTGATCAGACCACTCCCCGATCAGATCACTCCCGGTTTAAAACTCCAAGGTTGCTGGAGGTGTGGCTCAGAAGCAGACACGGGCCTAGCATTTGAAAGACTTGAGTACCACCCCCAGCTCTGCCAAAGCAGCCAGCCCTTGGAGACTCCCACGGTGGGGCCGGCTGGGAAGGCAGGTCAGCGGCAGAGCGCTTGCCCAGCAAGCTTGAGGCTGTGGTCCCATTTCGCTTCCAGGAACAAGAGGAAATAAGCTCTCCTTCGTCTGCCGTGGGCAATTTCTTCACCACTTTTCTTTTTGTTGCTAGGAATTGAATCCAGGGACTCAAGCAGGCTAAGCCCATGCTTTACCACTGGGCTACCCCACCCCAGCCCTGACTTGAAAAACACATGTCTCCAAAGTGATGCATTCCCACAAATACATCCGGTCATCTGAAAATGTGGGGGGTTAGAATTTGTATAGTAGGAAGGTCCTTAAAAAGGGAGAACAGGTGACAGCTCATTTATATACCATATACCATTTTATAGTTATACCAGGGGCCAGCATACCTTGTCTAGAAAGACCCGGATGGTGACTAGTTTGGATCTGGTTGACTGCACAGTCTATGGCAATCACTCCACTCTGCTACTATGCAGCCAGACTCTTCCATGAATGGGTGTGGCCTTATTCCAATAACCTTATTAATGGATACCGAAGTGTCAATTTATTTTATTTTTTTGTTTGGTGCCAGGGATTGAACCCAGGGGTACTTCAGCGCTGAGTCACGTCCCCAGCCCTTTTTACTTTTTATGATGTGATAGGATCTCACCAAAGTCCTGAGGCTGGCCTCAAACTTGAAATCCTCTGGTCTCAGCCTCTTGAGTCACTGGGATTACAGGCAAGCACCGCTGTGCCTGGCAGAATTTTGTATGATTTTCATTTGCCATGAGATATTATTCTTTTGCCTTTTCTTCAAAAAAAATTGAAAAATGAAAAACCTAACTCTGGGGATAAAGTTCATGGTAGAGGGTGCTTGTCTAGTATCCCTGAGGCCCTGGATGCCGTCTCCAGCTCCATAAAAATAAAAACCAAAACATTGTGTAACCTCCCTAATGCATTATACATTAATATGCACTTTTTTTTTTTTTTTTTGCAATATTTGGGATCAAATCCAGGGTTACTTTACCACTGAGCTACATCCTCCCTCCATTTTTTAACATTTTGAAACAGTGGTTTGTTCGCTGAGTTGCCCAGGCTGGCCTCAAACTTGTAGTCCTCCTGCCTCAGCCTCCTGAGTCACAGGCTGATAGCACTGTCCCTGGCACTATGTACAAATTTTAAGTTTATTTACCAGTTAAAAATAAATTTAAAACGAAACTTCTCTTCATTCTAAATTGTTTTATAATTTGAATTTATGCTGTGCCAAGGTAGAACCTACTCAGAATTAACATTCCATTTTAAAAATTAAAAAAAAAAAAAACAAAAAAAAAAAACCTGTTCTTTGCTACGAAGCTGTATAAAACCAGGAAATAGGCCAGACAAATTTGGCCTCCCAGCGGCTGTTGGCCAGCCCCTGATCTTTCCCGCGTGAGCTTCATTATTCCTGAGGAAGGTGGACAGGGAGGCGTGGTCTACACGTGTGTAGTCTTTCTTTTTTGCAGGGCTGGGATGGAGCCGAGGACCTCCCACATGCTAGGCAAGCGTTCTCCCGCCCAGCTAAGCTCCCGTCCCTGGCAAATGCTTGTGAAAGGCTACCACGTCCTTTTGAGTGGCTGTTCCAATGCTTTTCCTGGCCTGGTAGGTCCCCTCTGTGCCACTCAAGCTGAATGCGGAAGGCAAGGCTGGTCCAGGGGAGCCGGAGGGAGGTGGGTTTCAGGGGCCTGGCTTGGAGCCCCACGGGCTCGGCAAAGCATCTTAAGGGTTGTCATTTTCAGTACAAATCTGCATCAATGCAATATGCAGTAAAAATATGGGTAAAGTCTCAGTTTTTTTCCTGAAGAGAGAGAATGCAGATTCCTGGTATTCCCCGGGGGAGTTAGTCAAAGAGCCTGTGACTGAAGGACCAAGAGCCCGCAGCCGTCACTAGGGTCACCCCACCTGATGTGACCGCCAGACATCTGCCCTCGGTTGTCACAACTGTCCTTGAGTGATTAGTCACCGAATGTGGCCCCCCCCACTGGTAGAAGTGGGGTTCACCTAAGAGACGTGGTTGGCACGGAGTGGCCAATGAAGACAACGGCTGTGTGATACTTGGGGGCAGATTGTTCACTTAGGGTTTCTTTGGAATGCGGGTTTTGAAAGAGTAACAGGCCTGCCTGGGTGAATTCAACCTGGAGCTCCTCACTGTGGCATCACTGGGACCCCTGTAATCCTAGCAACTCAGGAGGCTGAGGCAGGAGGATCTCAGATTAGAGGCCAGCCTCAGTCATTTAGCAAGAACTTGTCTCAATAAAAAATGGAGCAGACGGAGGATGTGGCTCCATGGGTGAGTGCAGTTCTGTGACAGTCAGTACTTAGAGTTGAGCACCCATTACTACAGTCAATTTTAGGACATTTCCTTCCTCTCCCAAACCCCACCCATTAGCAGTACTCTGTTGCCCCAGAAAGTTGCCGACGACCATTGACCCGTCTCTGGATTCACCTAGACTGGGTATTTCCTATAGATGGGACCCACAATCTGCTCTTTGTGATTGGCTGCTTGGACTCAGCGATGGTGGTTTCTTGCTGTGTGTGGGTTGCGGTGTTGGGTTCGAACCTGGCATGCTAGGCGGATGCTCTTCCACCAAGCACACCCCAGCTCCTGAGTTTTACTTTGACTACATTGATATTCTCAACTAACCCTCGCTCTCAAATCTTTGAAAGGATTTCGTTTTCGTTTTTCAGGTCAATAGTTTGTGTTTTTTTTTTGTTTTTTTTTTTAATACTACGGATTGAACTCAGGGACACTTTACCACTGAGCCACATTCTCAGCCCTTTTTAGATATTTTATTTAGAGGCAGAGCCTCACTAAGTTGTTGAGGCTGGCTTTGAACTTGCATCCTCCTGCCTCAGCCTCCCAAGCCTCTGGGATTACAGGCGCGCGCCACTGTGCCCAGCTCAATAGTTTACTTTGAGACCAGAAAGGGAGTTGGGTCATAGAGTCAACCCGCAGTCATGTGGGAGGCAGTTTGGGTTCTCACAGCTTGGGGTTCTGGTGGCACACAGTGGGTGGCATCCTACTGTGCACATGATGGATCCTCAGGACAAATTTTATCCAGCCCAACATGCCTTGGTGGGGAGGGCTGGGGACCCTGTAGAAACCCGTGGAGGCCCGGCGCTCTGTGGCTGGGAGGCAGGCAGGGGCACCTTGACTGACGTGATGGGCAGAGCCAAGTTGGAACCCCGCTCCCCCCGCCCTTTCTGAGCCGTGCCTCAGTTTCCTCTTCTGTAAAATGGGGACCAGGCCATAATGCTTTCTTCTGAAATGCAAAGCATGAAACAGTTGTCAAGGGCAGAGGCTGCAGGGAGGTGCAGATGCTGGTTCAAATCCTTAACTTGCTCTTTTTTTCAACAGTAAAATACAACAAAATCTACCACTGGTGATGTTTTGCCCATTGGCTTTGCTGCGAGGCGCTGACCGTGATCTGGTCACGGAACATTTTCATCAGCCCAAAAGGAGACCCCCTGCGACACTTCACCCACACGCAGCCCCGGGCAGACACTGACCTGCTTTCTGTTCTATTCTGAGCAGTTCATAGAAACGGAACATATGGTTCTAGTCTCTCGTTCGCCTTCTTTCAGGAAAAGCCGTCAGGGGTCGTTCATGTTGTGTCACAGGCCACGGCTCCATTCCCTTTTTTTTCAGTTGTCAATGGACCTTTATTTATTTATGTGGTGCTGAGAATCGAACCCAGTGTCTCATGCATGCTAGGCAAGCGCTCCACTGAGCCCCAGCCCATCCTTTTTGATGACTGAATATGATTCCACAGTATTGCTAGACCATTATTTTGCTCATCAGGTGGTGGTTGTTTGAGCTGTTCCACCTCCTGGTGATTGTGAACAGTGCCGGTCCTGCCACCCAGGGCCTCACGCGTGCTAGGTGTGCACTGTACCACTGCGCCACACTCCAGCCCTGCAAGCTTCTGTTTCAGTGACTTTTTCGGTTCTTTGGGGACTAAGGAGTAGAACTGTGGGTCACTCCTACAAGGCAGTTCCATGCTTGGTGAGGAGGCCTTACCCTGCTGCTTATTACCTCTGAGAGGTCTGAGCGGGGCTCTCCCTGTGCCTTAGCTCCTCCCCTTTATTATGATGATAATTATGATTTGGGGATTGGGCCGAGGGGCCCGTAAGTGCTGAGCCACGTCCCCAGCCCTTTTTTGTTTTATTGGAGACAGGGTCTCCCTGAGTTGCTTAGGGTCTTGCTAAGTTGCAGAAGCTGCCTTTGAACTTGCCATCCTCCTGCCTCAGCCTCCCGGGCACCTCTGTGCCTGGCTGCTTCCTCTCTCCTTTGGAATGTGTGCAGGACAGTTTCATTTCACAGGGCTGTTGGGAGGATTAAATGAGTGAATTCATGGAAAGCCCTTGGAACAGTGCCTGGCCCCAAGAAAGCACTCGGTCAACAGCAGGATAAACATTAGCAACGGCAGCGTGTTGCCTGGCTCCGTGGGCAGCTACTTGGTTGCTTTACGGTTTGTGCTGAGAAAGCTGTGTGAAGTGTCCCCAGCATGACAATCTTTGGGGCAGTGTTGGTTTTATGAAAGTTCACAGCGGTAGGGCTGGGGGTGTAGCTCTGGCAGAGCCCTGTGAGCTGCATGAGGCCCTGGCTTTGATCTCCTAATGCCAGGGGCCCCTGTCAGGCACCATGACACAGGCCTGTAATTCCAGCTAACAAGAGGCCAAGGCAGGAGGATTGCAAGTTCGAGGCCAGCCTGGGCAACTTAGTGAGGCTGTGTTTAAAAATAAAAATGGAGAGCGGGGGATAGAGCTCAGGGGTAAAGCACCCATGGGTTCCATCCCCATTACCAAAAACCAAACGTAGAAATAAGTGGCCTGTGATTGTTTTCACATTAATATGGGTGGGAAAATTGTAAACATGTTTTTTTTCTTCCTTCTTGCAGTGCCGGCACCAAACCCCAGGGTGTGGTACCCACTGTGCGCCTGCTTTATCACTGAGCCACATCCCCAGAGCCTGAACACACAGTTCTAAATTGATGGGATTCCCAGTACATGTTTTTGATATTGAAGGGTCTGAAGTGAGTCTCCAATTTGTGTTTTTCATGCTCTGTGTGGGACCAGACTGCACGGGTCAGACCTAGGCTCCTCTTTTACTGGCTATGTGACCGTGAGCCAGTTACTTACCCTCCCGATTGTGCCCCAGTTATTTCATCCATCAAATGGAATCATAGCACCTGTGACATGGACTTGTAAGAATTTAGCCGTGACCTTGGCTCATGGTGTTATTTAACTGAACACTTACCCTGTTTTTCCAAATTCATGTAATTGAGAATATCCTCTTCTTCCATGTTCTTACGCTACAATGGTTTTTTAAAAGGAGGGAGGAGCCTCTACTGGCTGCCCACGATGTCACTGCCTCTCTCATCATTTGGCTATTTTTTTCTGCCCCCTGTGACACTGGGGATTGAACCCAGGGGCGATATACCTCCAAGCCCAATCCCCAGGCTTTATTTAATTTTGAAGCTGGGTCTCAGAGTCTGGCCTCAAACTTGTGATCCTCCTGCCTCAGCCTCCTGAGTAGCTGAGATTACTGGCATGTGCCACCACACCTGGTCATTTTGTCAAAATTTAAGTCAAACTGGCCATGCAACCAAAGCATCTTTGTGAGCTCTTTAACATGAACATGACCTCAACCTCTCTGCATACTCTCCCTGCCCAGAAAGCAGCGATTCCACAGAGGGCTTGCTTTGTGTTGGGCTGTTGCCTTTCCCAGAACACAGCCCAGAAGAAGGTGGGTCAAGCGGCTGCTGGGGAATTTACCACCCCATGGCCGTTTTTGGTGTCTAACCCAGAGGCAGCACAGTCCTCTGCACATAGTAGGCATTCAATCTGAAAACAGACTTGAGTGAAAGCAGGCTAGATCTTGGGGTCCAAAACTGTGGGGAAGGAGGGTCTCATTTTTTGCTGGTCTTGTTCTGAAAATAATCACCTCTGGGTGTTGTAGGATCATTTCAGCCCCAAACTGTCCTTCCCATTTTCCTGATAAGAATGTAGTTCAGAGAGGTTACTTCTCAAGTGCTGGGCAGCCTATCTGGGGTCCAGCTCTCCCAGCTCCCTGGCTGTGGTGGAATGACCTTGGCCAGGTCCCTTAGCTCCTGAGCCCAGGTCCTCAGTAACCTTGTGATGTGGGCTTAGGGCTTCCTTCCAGGTCTGGGTTATTTAACCATTTGGCATTTCTTGGGGAAAAGGAAAAAAAAAGGCTGGTCATCCCATTTCTCCTCTGACACTTATTATTTCAGACCCTGACCGACACAGTCTCCAGGTACATAAATATTTTGGTTCTCAAGAACAAAAACCAACCCGCTGTTTATGCCAAGTCATGGCACGGGCCTCAAGAGCAGCAAAATATGTTTTGCTCACAGAGTAATGATAGGGTGGCCCCTCCCTGTGCTTTACTGCCTCTACCTAATGACATGCCAGCCGTGGTTCCTGTCGCCCCGGTTTTCCATCTCGTCCTTAGGTTTCGGAAGCAGGGGAGAGGTTATGAATTTTTAAATTGGCAGTGATCAGGAATGGTGCCCTCAGCAGCCTCCCCTCTGAGGCTCTCCAAGCCCTGTGGAGGCTTCTCAGCATCAAAGCTGAGGGAAACAGGCATTTTGGTGGACTCACTTCTGCAGAGTTCTTCCACACACCCATTCTGTGTGCAAATGGGCCTTAGATCTAAGGCAAGCATAATTCCACAGGGGAAGAAAACAGGCTAACAGAGCCTCCTGGAATAATTGAGTCTGGGCCTCTCTTCTAGGCCTCCAAGGGTGCTGGTATTCCTTTTCTAGAAATTGCGGTGGCCTGGGAATGACCTTTCCACCAACCATCTGCAGGACATAGATGGACCACAGGCAGGGAGACACAGGAAGCACTGTCCTGTGGGAGGCCTCCCATACACGCAGGCACCTGCGATCTCGCCATAGCATCCCCGGCAGCCCTGGGCTTAGCAAACGTTAGTAAACATCAGCCGAGGTGAAAGTCCTCACTGAGCATCTACTGCGTGCCAGGTGCTAAGGACAGAGCTGTGACTGAGTCTGTTGCATCCCCTAAAGAGCTCCCCGCACAGGAGACATGTTGTTTATGTGTATTCTGTTTCTATTGCTGCATAATCAGTCACCACCCATTTAGCAGCTCAGAACTCCTGCTTATGATCTTATAATTCTTAGATCAAGTCCAAGTGGGCTCAACTGGGTTTTTTTCAGGGGTGCACCAGGTCTCAGTCAAGGCCTGGGCTGAAATTTGGAAGCTCTGGGGAAGAAGGGCCTTGTGTGGGTTGTTGGCAGAATCCAGTCCTGAGGTCCCTCCTCTGCTGGCTGTTTGTGGGGTCCTGGCCTGCTCTTCCCCACTCCGTCTTGCCCATGTATCCTCCTCTGACACAAGCCAGAGACCATCTGCTTTTAAAGGTTCAGTACCAGTGTGCTAGACCCAACTGGATAATCTCCCTTTAGCTAGGTAATATAACTTAATCACAGGAGCAACAGGGTCGAAGGTGCTGGCTCCTCTTGGATCTTTTTTTTTTTTATTGAGGAGAGGATTGAACCCAGGTTGCCTAATGCTGAGCCACATCCCCAGTCCTTTTAATTTTTTTTTAAATTTTTTTGTTGTAGATGGACGCAATACCTTTATATTTATTTTTTTATGTGGTGCTGAGGATCAAACCCAGGGCCTCACACATGCTAGGCAAGCACTCTACCACTGAGCCACAACCCCAGCCCCCTTTTAATTCTTTGAGAGGAGGGCTCACTAAATTGCTGAGAACTCAAGTGATCCTCCTGCCTCAGCCTCTGGAGCCCATGGGATTATAGGCATGCCCTGCCCTGGTTAGCTGTAATGTGTCTCTTAAAGAATGGTTTTATTCAGAAATAGTTCACATACCATATAATTCACCAATTTAAAGTGTGCAGTTGTGTGACTTTTGGTATAGGTCACAGAATTGTCCAGCCATCACCAGAATCAAATTTTAGAGTATTTTCAGCACTCCAAAGAGAAACCCTGTACCTATCTTGTTCTTATTTTACTACCAAGTAGTATTTCTCTCTATACGGGTGTACAGGTTAAGTATCTACCTGAAAATCCTAAGTCTGAAATGCTCCAAAATCCAGAACTTTTTTTGAGTGCTGACATAACAAAAGTGAGATTCCATACCTGACCTCCCGTGACTGGCTGCAGTCAAAACAGGCGCACTAAATATTGTACAAAATTACTTACAAATATATGAATCTCATAGTTAGATGTGAGCCCTACCCATAGGATATATCCCTCTACGTGCAAAACCCAAAAAGAAATCCAAAATCCAGAGTACTTCTGGTTCCAAGCATTTTGGATAAGGAATGTTCAATGGAAATAACCTAACCCCTTTCTTGTTTGTTTTTTGGGTACTGGGGACTGAAATGGGGGAGGGGTGTTTGTGAACCACTGAGCCACATCCCCAACCCTTTTTGAGACAGGGCCTCACTAAATTGCTTAGGGGCTCACGTACTTGCTGAGGCTGACTTTGAACGTGCAGTCCTGTCTCAGCCTCCCAAACCACTGAGATTATCCGTTTAATCCTCACTATTCACTCTGAACTCAGCAATGAGGATGAGGTGGGCTGTGTGAACTGGTGGGCATGTGCATCTTTCTACACCTTTTCCTCCGCAGAACCCTCCTGCCTTACCTCCTGTAAGTCTGGGGAGTGCCAGAGAGGCCTCTTTTGCATCTGTGAACTACTTATTAGCATTTGTGTGAATTAACAACACCTTTTCAGATTGGGGTGATCAGGGGAGAGGGTGATTCCTGGTTACACACCTTTATTATTATTATTATTTTAACTGGGGATTGAACCCAGGGCATTTTACCACAGAGCTACAACCCCATTCCTGCTTATTTTGAGGGAGGGTCTTGTTAAGTTGTTGAGGGTTTGAATGGCTGAGGCTGGCCTCACACTTGGATCTTGCCTCAGCCTCCCAATTGCTGGGCTTTCAGGTGCACCACTTTGCAGGCCCTCTGCTGTAGCCTCTGCACCCTTCTGCTCACCTGGTCTGCAGAAGTTCAGGTGGGAAACCTTCAAGGGTATGAACTGCTTAGGGCCTGGGGAGCCCATTCGCATTTGAATCACGCACACCTTCGTTTAACCCGCGTTTGGTCAGCGCTTGTGTCGGGGTCAAGCCGTGAACAAAACACTCCTTTGAGGCAGTGTGGATGGACAGCGCGTGAAGCGTAGGGAAAGGGCCAGGCGTGGCGGCGCTCGCCGGTCGTCCCGGCGACGTGGGGGGCCGAGGCAGAGGGTCGCAAGTTCGAGGCCAGCCTTGGCAATTTAGCCAGCCCGTCCCGAGAGGCAGACTAAAGGGCCGTGGACGAGGCTCACGGGTAAGCACCCTGGGTTCAAGCGCTGGTGCGAAAGGAAACAACGAGAAACCCAAACAGCCACACAGCCGAGGGTCGCGGGGGACGGCGCGGCCCGTCCCGGCCTCCAGCGCACATCGCGGCCTCCGCGGAGCTCGCAGGGGCGACGCACCTCCTTTGTCCTGCCCGCGGCGCCGCGGTCAGCGCTCAGGCAGAGGGGTGGCCGCCCCTAGGGGCCGGGCGGGAGGCGCGGCCGGCCAGCGGCGTCGGGTCCCCGCTCGGCCGCCGGCCTGCGTCGGCGGGAGCTGCGCGCACGCCCCCCGCGGCGCCCGGGCGCGGGCTCGGGCTCGGCCGGCGGGCAGACCCGGCCGCGGCCCCGCTCCCGGCGGCGCCCGCGGGGTCCCGGGGCAGCCCGGCCGAGGGGCGCGGCGCGGGGGCGCGGCGCGGGCGGGCCGGCCGGGCCCGCTCCGCCTCCCGCGCCGCCTCCCGCTCCGCCTCCCGCGCCGCTCCGCCCTCCGGCTCCCGCCCGCTGTCGGCTCTCGGCTCGCTCTCGCCCCCCATGCGGATGTGACATTTCACGCCGCCGCCATTTTGAGAGCCAGCGGAGACGAGCGCCGGGCCGCGTCCGCCGCCGGAGCCCGCCGCCGCCCGCCGCCGCCGCCGGAGGACGCCGAGGCCGCAGCGCCCCGAGCGCGGCCGGCCCGCCGCCCGCCCGCGCCGCCGCCCCCGCCGGCCCCCGGCCCCGCAGGCCCGCCGCGGCCCCGGCCGCCCGCCCGCCGCGCCCGGCCCGAGGCGGGGCTGACTCCGCGGCCCCCGCCCGGCCGCCCTCCGCCCCCGGCCGGCCCGCGGCGCCCCGGCCCCGGACTCGGCCCCGGCGGCGGGAGGCGGGCCCGGCGGCGGCGGCGGCGGCGGCGGCCGCAGCGAGCGACCCGGCCGCCCGGCCCGGCCCGCCGGCCGCCCGCCCGCCTCGGCGCCGAGATTGGGCGAATCGCGAGCAAGTACGTGCGCGTCTCCCTGCCGCCGCCCGCCGCGGGCCGCCCCGGGGCCGCCGCCGCCGACGACGCGCGGGAGGAGGAGGAGGAGGCCGCCCCGCCGCCGCCGCCGCCGCCGCCGCCCCGGCTCGCCGCCGCCCGCCCGCCGGGCGCGCAGCCCCAGGCCGCGGCCGACATGAACCACCAGCAGCAGCAGCAGCAGCAACAGCAGCAGCAGCAGCAGCAGAAAGCGGGCGAGCAGCAGCTGAGCGAGCCCGAGGACATGGAGATGGAAGGTGAGGCCCGGGCCGGCGGGCGGCCGGCGCGCCCATTGTGGCCGGCGGCCGCGGGAGCCACGCGCGGCTCGCCATCTTTAAGCAGGCCCGGCGGCGGCCGGCCCGGCGCGCTGCACCGTCATGCGGCCCGGGCGGGGCGGCGGACCGGCACAAAGCGCCCGCGGCGCGGGGAAGGGCGCGGGGGCGCGGGGCACGGCGGCCGCCGTCGCAGCCCGGGGCGCGGGGCCCGCCGCACCTGCTCGGAGCGCCCGGAGGCCCCGGTGGCTGCGCGGCCGCCCGGCCAGCGCCGCGCCGGGCCGGGCGGCACCTGCCGGGCGCGCGGAGGGCCTGGGCCGGGCCCGCCGGCGTCGGGCCGTAGGGGTGCTGGCCGTCCGGCCGGTGGGGCCTGAAGCGGCGTGGGAGCCCCGCCGCACTCGGCCGCCTGCGTCGGAATCAGAGCTGCCCCTGGAGGTAACTCGGTTTCGGCCCGGGTGGCGGACGGTCCCCGAGGCGCTGGGCTCGGTGCTTGTGAACCGCACGGCGAAGGGAGGGCCTTCGGCCCGGGCAGCCCGAGTGGCCGTGGTCCTCGGGGGCAGCGTTATGCCTCGGGACGCGGTGCCGGAGAGGGCAGGTGGGCAGGCGGGCAGGCGGTCTCCTCCTCAGGCAGCCGAGTGGCGGGGTCTCCGGGGTGGGAGTGGCCGCCGAGCGCACAGGGCCCGAGGCGGGTGTTCTGGCTTTGCCTTGGCCCGGAGGCCTTGGGCGCTGCATGGAGGTTTACGGAAGTTGAGGGAGAGCGGGGTCTGCTCTGCGACCCGCTGGTCGCCGGTGGGGTGCTGGGAGCACTTCCCCGTGACCGCTGGTCCCCTGTAAATAACTCGCTGCTGGTAACTGGATGTCCACTGAAAAGCTGGCTGGCTGTGTTGCAGAGGACACAGTGGCCGAGATGCCTGCAGAAGGCACTCAGTGGTACTTATCAATGGCAGTAGTGGGGGACAGGAGAGCTGAATCCACGCCAAGGACCAGGCTATCTGTTTCACTTGACACAGAGTGTCTGGCATGTCTGATTAAACCAAACGACTGGAGGAATACCTTGCCGAGAGAATTTTGTGTGTTCTTTTCGTGCTAGGCTTTGCAACACAACTAAAACCGAACAGAAAGGATTGCTTTTCAGTTTCCTTTGCTAGTAGTATCTGATTTTTTAAAAAAATCGATTATCAGAGCATGTGTTTCCCATATACATCTTACCTGCTTTTAAAGTGTGTTGGACCCAGTGAGAATGAATAAACATGAACATCACTGGGCAGAATGTCTCTGGGAGAATGTCCGTGTCAACAGTTTCAAAGGCTTTGCTGAAAAGGCTAGAGAGTGTTGGAGATGGTGGAAGAATTTTGAGAAGTTTCCCCTGGAGTTTCTGTGCTTTAAAGATTACTTTCTTTATCAGCAAGTTTTATTTTCATATCAGTTTGCATTGGAAAGGTAATCCTGAAAATCATTTAATCCGCACGTTTACCACAATTTCAGGTTGGACCACAAAGATTTCAGCTGTTAATGCTGACCACTCTTCAACTTTAGGAACTGGTTTCTTCTGAGTGGGCCTCTGCCCCAAAATTCATTACCCAGAAGGATCCTCATCTTGTAGGGCCATGTTTTTTGGGGGAAAGCAGTCCCTTGTGACCACTCACAGGTGTGGCTTAAAAACTGCCTATGTCTTAGGTAATTCACATCAGCTTTCCCCCTCTGCAGACAGGACTCCAGGCTTAACATATTGTAATTTAGGATGAGGAAAAATGAAAAAATGCTTCTATTAAAATGCCAGAAGCGTGGAATTTAGTGAACACCAGCTTTAGAAACCATGCTTCATGTGCCAGGCTGTGAATGGGATCCCCTCTGAGCCAGTGGTTGGCACCTGTTGGGTGTCTTTGCCTAGATTCTTGTAGAGCTAGCAGCTGGACACCGTCAGGGTTCTGACCAGCTTGCAGCTGGGAAGACGAAAGTAGGAGCATCCTGCCTGCCTCTCTATGCCTGGGTGGCTTCAAAGGAGTCTTGGGGGACTGGTTGGGTTGGTTGTCTGTCCCCCCCACCCCCACCCCCTTGTCAACAGGTCAGGGTTAGTTTGCTGTCTTTCTGCCTCCCTTTGTTGGGGTTGCATTTGCTTCTGGTTGAATTCCTCATACTCCTTGGATATCCTTTGGAGAGTAATAGTGCTCTGGATTAGTTATTTTTAAAATGTCCTGTGTTGAGCAGTTAATAAAATTATAAGGAAGTTTGGGGAGAGGGAGGATGAGGGTCAGTCTGATGGGGCTGGGACCACATGCTGCCTGTCAGGTTGGGAGGCACCTGGGCCTGGAGGTGGAGGTGGTGTGAGCACAGGCCAGGAATGAATTTGAGTTTGTTTACCGCACTGGCCTAGGGGCCCAAGGAGTGACTTGAACAGCACTGCTCTGCTGCCCTTTTAGTGGTGATGGTCCAGTCTGTGTATGCCCTGCTGAGGCCACAGGCTTTTCCAGGCCTTACTCCCACTGCCCAGACCAACACAGACATAAAAACTCCATTCCGTGGCACGGCTGCCCTGGGTGAGCAGTCTTGTTTCTGGAGTGGAAACTCTGAAAGTGGGATAGTTGCCTGATTTTGTTGGACACCCAGGTTGTTGCCATGAGGAACAGGTTGCTCACCATCGGTGGTGTTTTTTGTTGGGGTGATGGTGAGTTTCTTCAGCATCTGTGTGGGGACGTGAAGTCCACCTTCTGCTGAAGCATGTCTGGGAGCAGAAAGTGAGTTCTTGGTACACTCATCCAGATAGACTGAGCTTGTGCTATTTTATACCTGAGACACAAGATCACCTCCCACAGGGCTGCAGCAAGGCACATGCCATAAGGACTGTGATCTTCCTAAGGTTGGCCTTAGTTGGTGAAGAAATGGTGAACGTCAGCTCTGAGAACCCAGCACAGAGGAGTTCCTACGCCAGTCCTGAAAACATCTCACTCTCCTGAGAATGAGTCTTAATGTCCCAGAGTTACTTCCTACAGGTTTCAACTCAGGTGCTGAGTTTCAGATTATTTTCTCCTTTGTAATTAAATGATCAATACCAGAAAACATTGGAAGAAGGTGTATTTCCCCTTGTCTTCAGTCAGTTTTTTTGGAAAGGGAGAAAGTGGTCATTAAGCTAGTTCATAGCAAAGCAATACTGTGACTTAGTGCCAGGGATGGAACCCAGGGCCTCTTATCTGCTAGACAGGTGCTCTGCCACTGGGCCTCAGCCACAGCCACGCCTGGGTTTGAATCGGAGTTTTGCTGTTCAGTTGCTGTATGACCTCACGTGGGTCGCTTAAGGTCTTGATGCCTCCAGTTTGCACATTCTTGGAAAGGAGGTCATTCATACCTACCTGCCTAGGTGGTGGTGAGCCCCAAGTCCCCAAGCATGAGAAATGTACCAGGCACAAAGTCTGGAGTACATATGTTCAATAAGTGTTGTTGCTCTGGCGGCCAGACCTTCGCAGCTTATGGAGTATACCTGGGTTATGGGTTACCACTGACCGCCATCTGGGAGACACCGCAGGTGGGGCAAGCTGATTATGGGTGGCACGTGAAAATGTCCTGGATGCCTGTAATCCCTGCCACTGGGGGAGGCTGAATCAGGGGGATCTCAAGTTCCAGGCTAGCCTGGGCAACGTAATAAAATTTCAAAGGTGCTGGGCATATATAGCTGACTGGTAGAGCACCCCTGGATTCAACCCCCGTCCCTCACTGAAAGTACTCCTGTAATGGTACCCTGTTGTGCGAGGAAGAAAACAGAATCAGCCTCAGTCTAAGGCAGTGCTGGTCATGAATTTCTGGGTTTGACGTGCCTTAAGTAGGATTTAAATTTAAGGGTATAATATCTTGAGAAAGTTAAATGAACAGCAGGAGTTGAGTGACTGTGGGCGGCTGGGCGCCCCAGGCCTGGAAGCCTTCTGGTTTACTCCTGTGAGTGCTGAAGGGTTGTATCAGGAAGAAAACACAGCCCCCAGGTTTGGGAGTCAGCCTTCACTGGTCCTGGGTTCCTACATCCTATTACTGAGCCCTGTGTGTTTTTCCAGCCACCTGCCTTGAATGAGGCCCCGGCGGGTCTGTTGCAGTAGCCTTGCGGTCCTTTGCCTCCAGCCCTGCCTGAACCCCTCACGGTTGTGAAAACCGCCCCCAGGACTGCTGTGCCCTGTCGCTGCCCCCCCAACCCCCGGAAGTGGTGCGTGCGGCTTGTCCTCTGTTTTCCTAGGCTGCAGCCCTGGCACACCTGCACCGCGAGGTCTGGTTGTGGCCCCTCCTTCTTGAGCAAACAGGACAGACACCCAGGGAAATGGCGGAGACCCCATTTGGGTACAGTTTCCCCTTGGCCTTTCTGATTACCACAGCCACGTGCCTTGGGAGCCCTTAAGCCTAACTCCGCCCCCTTGCTAGCCTGCCCGTGGGGTCACGTTTGTGTGCCTGTCTTCTTGTGTTCCTCCTTTGTAACACTTATTTGTGGGAGGTGCTCCTTTAGGAAACACGGTTCCGGGAGCTCAGACTGAGCTGGAGTGCGGGAGATGGCAGGCTGGCATGCTGACCATGCGATGGAGCAGGCTGAAGCCGTGAACCGCGTGACAATTGTGATAGCTGCCAGTTCAGTTCATTGCTTTTAACATTAGTTGCTTTGCGTAGCACATGGAGTTTCTTTTTCTTTTCTTTTCTTTTTTTTTTTTAACCCTTTTGAAAGGAAAAACCTTTTCCCCTCCTAGAAAAGGACTTGAGAGACCTTCATAAATCACAGAAGGTTGCTTTTGATGTTTTCTTTGGTATAGGGAATCAAGCCCTGGGCGCTCTACCACTGAGCTATATCCCCATCCCTTTTTTTGAGTCATATCGCTAAGTTGCCTCAAACTTGTGATCCTCTTGCCTAAGCCTCCCCAGCAGTGGGGATTGCAAGGGTAACAGGTGGTGTGTGACACCATGCTCAGCTCTTCTGAGCATTTTTTTAAAAAATATTTTTAGTTGTAGATGGACACAATACCTTTATTTTCATGTGGTGCTGAGGATCGAACCCAGTGCCTCCCACATGGTAGGCAAGCGCTCTACTCCTAGTCACATCCCCAGCCCCTCTGTGAGCATTTTTACAGTTTATTTTTGTTATTGTTTCTAGTTTTGGGGATGAATAATATGTAGCCTAGGTATCACTGCTAGATTTCTAAGGCCAAGGAACTCTACTCTGGAGGGAACAAGGTTGTAACAAGGTATTTCTTGACATATGTACCATGACAAACTGTAAATGTCAGCGGCTTCATAAAGCACTCATTCTGAACTAATTGTGGATTTAAGAAAGTTGGAGGAAGCAGAATTTTAAGTGTGGTGTAGAGGCTGGAGGCTGGAAACTCGGTCCTGCCATTTTTCTAGGAAATTTAACATATCCCTTGACTAATGAGAAGTCAAATGTGCTGAAGTTCTGGAAGAGAAGCAGATCTACTTCTCAGGGTTAGAAATATAAGCTTTTTATTTGGGAATTGGAAACAGTAGTCAGAAAGTTTCTCTTTGATACTGGGTTTTGAACCCAAGGGTGCTTAACCACTGAGCCACGTCCCTAGCCGTTTTAAGCTGGTCTCAAACTTGCAGTCCTCCTGCCTCAGCCTCCCGAGTCACTGGGATCACAGGCTTGTGCCACTGTGCCTGGGTAGAAAGTTTCTTTCACGGGGAAATACTCTGACCTGGGCTGGAGTAGGGGAGTTTCCAGAACTTAGTGATGGATATGCTGGAGTGAGTAGCAAGGACCCAAAGTGGGACAGGAGGCAGGGCATCTGGGAGAGCCCACCCTGAGAAGCAGTGTGGATATCCACTTTGTCTGGCCCATGGGATGGGGAACAGGTAAGGCCAGAGAGAGTGGCTGGTCGCTATCTGGTGGAGCTGAGACCTCACCTCACCGTGCCTGTTGCTGTTGAGTGAATTTGGCCTTCAGGTCCAGCCTTAGTGGGGAAGACCGCTGTGCTGAGCCACAGCTGTTAATGGTCAGTTGCTCAGGTGCCCTGTTCAGGAGAGCACGTTATTTGATTGATCTATCTTCCTAAATTCTTGAATCCTAGGAGCTTCAAGATGGTGGCCCTTCATTCTTATTGGGTCATTGAGACTCAAAACTGAGAAGGAGGCTTCCTTGTGAAATCAGGACAGTTCCTTGGGACGTTCTTGCCTGCCAAAGAATATTCAGAACCCCAGTCCCTTGGTTTTTAATTTTTAGTTGTATATGGACAAAGAACTTTTATTTATGTGGTGCTCAGGATTGAACCCAGTGCACCTCTAGCACTGAGCCCCAGCCCCTTGGTTTTGATGGCATGCTGGTGACTAGTGTTCCTGACACTACTACGAGGGCAGGTCCTGTGTTCTGTACCTACCCTTAGAATATTCCACCACGGAGGCTCTGGCTCTTGCAGGAAGCAGTCAGACTAGCATCTGTTTTGGAGGGTGGGATACACCTTTGGAGAGTGACCTGGACTGCTGAGTTGGTGACACCCCAGGGTGCAGCCCCGGATCTGACTGGTGATCTGGTTTCTCCTGGCTGACTCTACTGCCACCCAGTTCACAGTATTTTCAGAAAGATGAGGGGATGTTGTCTAGGAAACCTGGTGGTACTGCCCTTAGTGTGCAGAACGAGCAAACCCTGCCACCCCGGGCCCCTGGACGCATCCTGTGGACCATTTGCCTCGAGGAGCAAGAACAGTTCATCAGTGTGAGTTGGGGGGGTAAATGATTTCAGAGCTCTTAGTGGGCTATGCAGTTGCCATTTTAAAGGAGCACCCGTAGCACCCTCTAACGTGCGTGCTGCTACACAGTCCAGCCTCTCTTTAGGTAGAGTAGGTAGTTAATACTGAAGTGCTTTCAGGTGCTAGTTTTTATCAGTTTCAGGAGAAGCTGTTCAATCAAGTAAACTGTGAAGTAATTAAAAACATTCTCAGGTACTTAACGCAGTTTTACAGTCTTGGACACTTAGAGTTGTCCCCAAATGATTCTCAGCCCCTTTGTCTTGCTCTTGTAAGGACTGAGAGAGGGCCAGAGTGCTTGACCTTCGGAGCCCTCAGAGGAGCCCCCTTGGAGCCCCAGCCTCCGCACAGCCTGCTGCTCTCTTCTGGAGCCAGGGCTGGTCCAGGGGCTGCTGCTCCTGATGCAGTGTCTGCCTGTCCTGGCCAGGGTCTCCTGCCTGTATTGAGGAGCACAAACGAGACTTTTCCTGTGTCACCACTCATTACATTGGGGACAAGGGAGATGATGTGCGGGGCTAAGAAGGCTCTTCAGGATCCAGCCCCACACCAAGCAATTCCAGTGGCCACCAGCCAGATTGTGAGTCAGCTTTGATAGTTACTTATTCTTTTGGTACTATGGGTTGACCCCAGGGGCACTGCACCACAGAGCCATGTCCCAGCCCCCTCCCTTCTCGGGAAGGGTTTGCTGTCTCTAAGTTGCTGAGCCTGACCTGGAACTTGTGATCCTTTTGCCTTGAGAGCAGCTGGGATTGCAGGTCTTAGGTTTGATATTTAAACGTTCATTTCACTACACATATTCTGAGTGTCAGCAGTAGTATGGCCACCCTGGTGGACAGCACAGATAAGAGACCAGCACATCAGCAGAGATTCACTGGTCAGTGCCCGCCAAGCAACCTGCTTCATCTCTTGACTTAGTAAAAAGTGTTGAAAACTTGTGCACAGATGGATCTTGGGACAACCCTGTAGAGCTGGGCTTTTCAAGTTTCTTGTGGAGGACCAAGTTTTTTCTTCCCTTTCCAGTGCATGGGTAAGACTGTCTCTCATAGAAATACAATGCAAACAAATTAACTGGAATAAAAGTATGTGAAAAACCACAGTGTATTAATAAGTTCCACAAATGTAAGTTGTGGAATTTCAGCAATTTTGTTTAGAACAGACGTACTTTGGGGGGAAAAAAGAATTGAAGAAACTGCATATTCACTGAAAGCATGTATAGGTGATCAATCCATTTTCTCCTATTGTTCCAGATGTGCAACAACTAGGACTTAAATTGAGTAACAAATACAGCACTTACAGTAACAGTGAAGTAATTATTATGTTAATAGAAGCAAAAAAAATTGGGACTTGATGGGTCAATATAAAAAAAAAAAAAACACATGTAGCTGTCATTCTGGGGTAACTGAGCAGGACTTTGCGTGAAATAGCAGTCACAGGAATTCAACCTGCGTGCACACATTGAGAGCAGTGTGCTGCATCTTCATTCTTGTTTTTTTAGTACTGGGAATTGAACACAGGAGTGCTTTACCACTCACCTACACCCCTGATCTTATTTTTCAAGACATATTTTGCTAAGTTGCTGAGAGTGGCCTCAAACCTGTGAGGCTTCTGTCTCAACCTCAGTTACTGGGCTTATAGGCATGATCCATTGTGCTTTAGTTTTGGGTTTGTTTTGTATTGAGGATTGAACCCAGGGGCACTGGGCTACATCCCCAGCCCTTTATTTATACACACACACATGTGTATATGTATGTATTTTTATCTTGAGAAAGGGCCTCGCTAAGTTACTCAGGATGGACTCAAACTTGTGGGTCTCCTGCCCCAACCTCCCATGCCACTGGGATTATAGGTGTGCGCCACCACACCTGGCTGCAGTGTGGTTTATAAAGTGTTTTTGCAATGCTTCATCTCTGTAGAAAGCTTTAACAACTATATTATGAACATATAGCTAAGCTCTCTGCTGTCGGAAGAAATAGCTTCTGAGCTGGGCATGGTGGTGCGTGCCTGGAATCCAGTGCCTCTGGAGGCTGAGGCAAGAGGATTGAAAGTTTGAGATCAGGTTGGGCAACTGAGGAAGACCTTCTCCCAAAATAAAAAAGAAAAGGGCCGGGGAGTGACTCAATCCTCAAGTGCCCCAGGTTCAGTGCCCAGTACCAAGGAAGAAAAAAAGAAACGGATCGTGGTGGGTATATTTATGTTGGGTTATGTAGTTCAACAAATCCTAAAATTTCACAGGCTATACCATGGTCCTGCTGCACTTGACCAGCGGCAGTTGCTAGATGCAGGGGTTTCATCCCCTCCCCCACGCAGGAGGGAAGGAGGGGTGAAGGAGGGCTCCAGTGAGGAATGAACTGAGGGGTGGACAGGGGCTTCTGTAGGGTAAAGGGAAGAGGATGGGCCTGCTTGGAAGGGATGTGTAGGGAGGCTTTGCAGAAGTGACACAGCTGAGGCTGGAGAGGTGGCTTGTTCAGAGATGGGAGGGGTTTGAGACCTGCCAGTCTCCGGGAGGGAGGTTAGGGTCTGTAGTCAGCAGAGGGATATCTCCCTCTCTCGGAGATATCCCTGGAACCTGTGAACGTGCTCAGTTCTTTTAGGCCTGAGGGCCCCAGTTGGCAGAGCTCTTCTGCACATCCCCACACAAGGTCACGCTGCTATCTGGATGACCAGTGTAATCACCAGAGTCCCCTCAGCAGAAGGGGAGGGGCGGGCGTCAGTGTCTGTCAGTTACCTGGGTGAGAAGACTCAGCCAGCCCCTGCTGACTTTGAAGATGGAGTGAGGAATGTAGGCAGCCTCTGGAAACTGGGGAAGGCAGGCCAGGATGGCCCCCGCGGCCTCCACAAGGAACTGGACTCTGCCACCACCTTGCTTTTACCCAGTGAGACCCATTTCAGACTTCTGATCTCTGGAACTGAGCAGTGTGTGTCCAGCCGCCAAGTTTGTGGTAATGGAGTAGAGCAGCCAGAGGACAGGCTTCAGGAATGGGTCAGAAGGAACATGTGCATGCTGGGAGGACGTGGCTGCCTCGAGATCTCGGAACGTTGCAGAGGCCTGCCGCCCAGCACAGCTGACCCTCACCAAGACTCAGTGCCTGGCCACGGATGGGACTGCACAGAAGCTATGGGGTAGGCGCAGCCTCGTCCCCGCTGCAACAGAACAGGGCACTGAGCAAGTCTGAGGTCCTACTGGGCCTCGCTGGCCAGGCAGGAGAGTTGGGACTGGAGCGCTGGCTGGCAGGGTTCGTGAAGTGTGCCATTCATCTCTGCCTGGAGATACCATTGGCCATGAAAGCAGCAGTTCCTTAAACACACTACGCCTTCTCCCCGCGTGGCAAGCTGCAGTTGGACTTCCTGATCTGAGCGTTTTGTGTGGTTCACCACATGCTTTGAGTAGGGAAAGTAGCTCTTTGCCAAGATAAGCTGAGGCTGCCTATGGAGGTGGAATCTGGTGACATAGGAGGGCACCAGACAAATATTACCTCTTGATAGATTACTTCCATTGTGAGTCAGGTATTCAGTAACATTTTAATAAGATTCTGAGCATTCTTAGAGCAAACTCTCCTGGACTCTAGCTCTGAGCGTGTGCGGGTTTGATGTGAACAGGCCTGTCCGTGGCCAGCTCTGGAAACAGGTGTCCTGCATTGTAGGTACCCAGGTCTCTAGACAGAGTTAGACATTGAGGTATTTTAATGCAAAGACCAAGCCTGAGCAGACCAGGCTCTGAGCTTCCAGGCCTCTGCACGCCCACAGATCCTTCAGGCCTACTGTCCCCAACTCAAGCCCCAGAACCCTACTCTATGCCTATATCCTCTTAAAAGTCCTGCCCAGCTGTGTAGGTGTCCTCACTATCACCCAAATCTCAAGAGAGCAGCTTTCACAGGTGGGAAAGAAAATGGGTCAGTTACCAGAGCCTGAGCATTCCTTAACTGAGCACAGGTTGGAAGAAATTAGGTGACTTCAGAGGTTATTCTCCTTGCACCATTAGCTTCTTGGTAGCCATGTGGTATTTATTGGTTTTGTGGCATATTTTAAATAATTCCCTTTATAGCTTCTTTACCTGACAGTAAATTTTAAAGATGTGATGGGTAATGTTTGGTAGATATTTAGTTAAAAAGAAACTGTAGCAGTCACACTATAGCAAGACTATAGTTTAAATACAGACCCCCCACCCCCACACACAGCATTGCTAGGAAAGGAACCCAGTGCCAACCATATGGCAGACAAGCGCTCTACCACTGAGCTGCATCTCCAGCCCCAGAAATATCTTTGGTTTGAATTTTGTCTGTCTGTAAATCACTGATTCAAGAAAGCTTAAATATGACTTTTCCCCTCCTTTTTGTGTTACTGGGGATTGAATCCAGAAGTGATCTGTCTCTGGGCTACCATCCCAGCCCATTGTAAAACATTTACTTTGAACAACTCTCACTAAGTTGCTCAGTCTGTCCTCAAACTTGCAGTCCTCCTGCCTCAGCCTCCCAGGTTACTGGAATCACAGGCTTGTGCCACCTTGCCCAGCTAGATCTATCTTTTTGATCTTCATTATTTTCTGAATACTGCCTCTGCTCACACAGCACAGCACTGTGGTTCTTTTCTGGACCTCGCCTCAGATGGGTGATTTTAGTAGATGGAAGGTGTGAGATTCTGCTGCAAATATAAAAGATGGGCCACAAGTTCTGGCCTGAGCATGTGCAGAGAACGTGTGCACCTGTGACTGTCGAGGCCCTGTCTGCTGCCTGGAGAAGATAGGATCAAGAGAACAGGATGACTCCTGGTGTCCTGGTCAGGAGGAAAGCAAGTGATCCTTGAGGTGACTGTTGAGCTTCTGGATATGTGGCTCCCAAATCATGGCTAGACACTCTTAGGAGTGCCCAGGAAATGGCAGGCAGGGCCCCTTTAGATCTGTTGCCCCCTTCCGCACCCTCAGTACCATGGGAAGTGTGATGCTGAAAGCTAAAAGTTAAAAGATGCTGAAGACAGAAGTGGTCAGAGTTATATTCCAGGGTTGTGAGTTACCTTGAGATGTGGAGAGGAAGCATCCTGTTTTGACAAAGCTAGGTCTTTTTCTTTTGCAGTACTGGGAGTCGAGCCCAGGGGTGCTCTACCACTGAGCTACATACTCGGCCCATTTCACTTTGAGACAGGGTCTTGTTGCTGAGGCTGGCCTTCTACTTGGAATCCTTCTGCCCTCAGCCTCCTGAATCACTAAGAATACAAGTGTGTGCCTCCCTGCCCAGCAGATCCTCTAATGTTTTTAAAAGGGCTTTTATTTTTCTTGAGACACTATTTTGAGTGTCTGTGACAGAGCATTGGGTTTTACAGCTGTGCTGTATGTCGTGGCCCCGCACTGCAGATGTAGAAACCCCGACTGAGGGACTGAGACATTTCCAGCCCTTTACTGGCCAGGGTGGCAGCCACCAGCCCATGTGGCTGATTAAATTTAAAGAGGCTGGAATTTAGTTTCTTGATCTCTAGCCATATTTCATGTGCTCAGTAACTACGTGTAGCTATTTAAGTTAAATAAAATGGAAAGCATCAGTTCTTGTCACCAGAGCCACTTTTCAAAGGCATGAGAGGCACAGGTGTGGATCTGCTGAGCAGATCTCCTTTGGTGCAGAAAGGCCCGTGTGACCACAGTGTGGATGCAGCCACGACTCTTTTAGTGGCCTCTGTCCTACTCAGCATTGGCTAGAATGTGAAAAACCACGCATTTTTGTCTGTGTTCAATAGGAAGTTGGTGCCCCAGACCCACTCAGCATAGTGCATACCTAGTCACCTGGTAATCACCCACCGAGGCTCGGAGACCAAGAAGTCTGCCAGTATCTGCCCTCAAGCAAGGGCCAGAACGCCCATAGGTCACATGAGCAAGCAACACGGAGCAGAGCGCGCAGTGAGCACCACAGGGGCGCGAGTCAGGAAGGAGCCTGCAGGGGAGCGGGAAGGCCTGCTGAGGGTGCGGGTGGCCGCTGCTGGGAACAGCACAGCACCGCTGTCCTGTTTCCCAGGCACATCCCTGGTGCCCCACTCAGCACTGTTGATTGTTCCCGCTGCTTCCCTGTCAGGTTTGATGCCGGAGGTGCAGGACCCAGGCCCAGGTTGCCCATCTCTTTCTTTGCCTTGAAGAGAAGTTCTTCCTCCTCCATAACAAATCACACACACCACACTTTTATATTTTAGCTTCTGTCATACGATAATTGAATTCCTGTTACACATTGTTAACTTTAATTTCGTCTGCTGTGGAAACAGTTATTTGGATCTGCTCTTACCTTTTCTGTCCATGCTGGAGATGAAACTCAGGGTGGGTCTCAAGTGTGCTGTGCTGTTTTGGTAAAACACAGTAGTAATTGCCATTATTTTAAAAATAACTAAATTGTACTGTAGTTCGCACTAGAATTTACCCATTTAAAGTGTGCAACTTGGTGAGTTTTAGGTTTTATGGGGGGGGGGCGGTATTGGGGATTGTACCCAGGGACATGTTACCACTGAGCTACATCCCCAGCCCTTTTTATTTTGAAACTGGGTCTCACCAAATTGCTGAGGCTAGCAGTCCTCCTGCTTCAGCGTCCTGAATTGCTAGAATCATAGGCATGCACCCCTGGGACCACCTCTTGGGGTTATATTATTTTTGAAATTGCGTGGCTCTCAACACAGTTTAAGGACATTGTCATCACTACAAAAACTCCCTGAGCTCACCAGCAGCCGCTCACCATCTCCACGAGCCCTTGGCAGCCTCTGATCTGTCAGTCTGGATTTGCACTTCACGTGGGTGGAGCCGTGAAGCATGAGGCCTTTGGCATCTGGCTTCTCTTAGTGCAGCACTCTAGCGTCTCCGTGGTGCACCGCGTGTCGATTGGTTCCTTCTGCAGAATGGTTTTATATCGTGTGGAACCTCAGTGATTTATAGTGGATCAAAAAGATGTCAAGTTGTCATGATTCCATCTTATATATATAATGGGTCTTATTTAGTGTTTTTAAGAGGGATCCGATTTGTATTTGGGACCATGCTTTGATGCTAAGCAGACACAATGACTGGGTGGTGCAGTGGGTGGGCACTCTGTCAGCTGAGGATTTCACTAGAGCAGCAGCACCCCAGAGGGATGATGGAAGCTCCAATGGGCTGGCTTTTGCTGTACACAGCACAGGAGCTGGTTATGTGGTCAACTTCTGGGTTTGGTGACATCATGGGATGCACATTCTGAAAGGGAAGATGGGTGGGAGCAGGGAGCAAGACCACACCCCATCTTGACATGTTGTTATCATTCTGTGTCTCTTGTGCCAGTGTTGGCTCAGGTGCCATCCCCACATGACAGGCATCAGGGCACATACTACCCCTAACTGCCATCCTCCAGACTGTGCAGGATTCTCCTGCCTGGGAGTACCACAGGGAGGGGCTGAAATTCCAACCTGGCTTGGGCAGCACTGTACAGACACAGGATGGTCTGCTGCAGGCTAGCAGGGTGGCTGATGGCTGGATGGCAAGTCAATGGCAGGGTGGTGGCTGCCTCACCTGGGGTTGGGATGCACTGATGGTTAGATCCCTTTGCATGCTTGTCATTGCCATGTCCTCTTGTAACTGGGGCTGGAAGCCTGCTTTTTTCTTTTTCTTTTTTCTTTTTTTTTTGGATGGATTTTCCTGCTATTGAAAATTTTTAAAATATTCTTAGTTGTAGATGGACACGATGACTTTATTTATATGTGGTGCTGAGGGTGGAACACCTGTCAGGCAAGTGCTCTACCACTGAGCCACAACCCCAGCCCACTCTTGTTGAATTTTGAGAGTTAGTTATTATGTAGTATTTGAGATGCAAGTTGTTTGAGTGATTTGCAAATATTTCCTGCCAGCCTGTTGCATATCTGTTTATTCTCTTAGCAGTGTCTTTGTGGAGCAAAAACCTTTAGTTTTAATGAAGTACATTATTAAAGTTTTCTTTTTGTGTTCTTTGGGGTCATATCTAAGAACGCCTGTTCCTCTCCGCACAAGCCTTACTTCTGTGCTTACTTCAAAAGTCTGACTGTTGACATTTCATAATGAACTGATTTGGCAAAGGTTTATGGGAGGCTGTGTCTTCCCTGCCTACAGATGTCCATTTTTAGAGACTTTCCTTTTCCCATGGAGTTGCTTCTGCCCCTGTCAAACTCAAATGATCTTCGTTGGGGCTGCTTCTGACTCAGTGACTTCAGTGACTTCGGTGGAGCCCCACGGTGTTTCCTTCTGCTGGCCACTGCTGTCTTGATCCTCAGCTTCACGGCGAATCACATGTTCTGGGAGTGGAATTCAGTCTCTGCTCCTTCTTATCCACTGCCTTCACCTGCTGTTTCTTTCATCTTCCAGGGAAGCGTCGGGACCAGCATCTCTGTAGTTAGAGGAGAAATGGAAGCCTTTGGTTGTTGTTGTTTGCAATACTGGAGATTAAACCAGGGACACGACCCCTGGGCTACACCCCTAGCCCTTCTAATTTTTAAAAAATTTTGCTTATTATTTATTTTCTTATTTTGGTGCTGGGGATTGAACCCAGGGGTGCTTTGCCACTGAGATGCCTCCCTGGTCCTTTTTATTTTTTATTTTGAGATGGGGTCCCACCAAGTTTGAGGCTGGCCTCCAACGTGCTCCTTCTGCCACAACTGCCTCTGTCGTTGGGATATTGGGGAGTGCTACCACACCAAGCCCCCACTTTTTTGCCTGAGTCTGTCTGAATGTGTTCACATGTAGACTTGGGAGAAATGCTTGCTAGTGCAAGTCTTCAGTCCTTGAGCAGTCTTCTGCAGGGGTTTTCCTCTGGGGTGGCTGGTGTGTCCCGAGCTGCTTGACTAGCACGCACCCATGTTGGAGACCTTCGCTGGTTCATGGATGAAACTGACCCCTCCTCCTCTGCTTTTTTTTTTTTTTTTTTTTTTTAAAGCAATAAACCAGATTTTCTTTGCTATTCCCTGGAAAACTAGCTTTTCAGCCATTAAGAGCGTGGAGTCTGAGTAGGTCCTCTGTAAGGAGAGTGAATCGTGCCTGCTGGTTGGTCCATGTCTCTGGTGGCTAAGGGTAGAGCACATGTAAAAAAGTATCTGTTTTAGGTTCCTGTTTGGTTTTATTCAAATAAAAGAACCTATTTGGAATTGGTAGCGTTTGCAGGTTTTGGGTTTTTTTTTTTTTTTTTGTACCAGGGCATGAACTCAGTGTTGCACAACCACTGAGCCACATCTGCAGCTCTTTTTATTTTTTTTTTGAACAGGGTCTCACTGTGTTTCTTAGGGTCTTATGCTAAGGCTGGCCTCAAACAGGCAATCCTTTTGCCTCAGGCTTCCAGGCTGATGGGATTATAGGTGTGCGCCACTCAGGTTTTGAAATAATCTTTTTCGTTTTCTTTTAGTTGATGGGCCTTTGATTGATTGATTGATTCATATGTGGTGCTGAGAGTTGAACCCAGTGCCTCACATGTGCTTCCCAGCCCAGGTTTTGAAGTTTTTAATGATCACAGCCTGTCTAGCTCTGAGCTCACCCCCAACGCCCTGAATGGCCTGTTTTTTTTTGAATAGTTCTTAAGGGGGAAACAGGTTTGGGAGAGAGGATGCTGCTGTTTGCCGTGGTGTCGGCATGCCCTCCAGGCCACAGGCACCTCACCTGTGGGTGCCTCTATTCTCCCGTCCAACTTGCAGGGCTTCCACGGTGATGTCGCTCCCCAGCCTGGTTTGGCTGTATTTTCTTGGCACTGCAGTTGCTCTGCGTGTGTCTGTGTTTTTCCTTTCCTAAAGGTAACAGTACCTCCTGAGAACATCCAAACAGCATGGAAATGGGAGCCATTCTGCAGAGCTGCGAGCTGCTGCGTTGAGGGCGTTTTCCCAGGTCCATGCAGGGACATGGCGTCTGCTCCAGATGCTGCTCTGGTGGCCACTTAGTGTGGTGGGTATTTCTCATCCAGTTGGCGCCCACCCATTGTCCTGCTGCTTCCATGAGGCTGTCTCTGCCACACACGCCACACACGCGTGTGCTTCTTGCCAAAGCCATTGGTTGCAGTTCAGGTGGTGGCGTTTCTTCTATGGAGGGATCGTGTGAGCAAGTGCAGACGTCATTGTCGGCTCAGGTCGCGCAGTGCTGGTCCTCCTCATGCCCATCACAGCATTGAAACCGCAGAGCGTGGATGGGCTTGGCTGGTGGCAGGAGGATCTCGATCTTTTACTTCATAAAGCCCCAAACCGAAAACCCCAGTTTTATTTAAGGAACACAAATTATATGTGGCCTTCTGTGGGCTTTATTTTTCTGTACCTAATTTAATCAGTATTAGTTCAGAACATAGAGCAACTGTCAAGGTTCAGTAAAATGGGTCTCCGACAGTCCTCAGACTTTTCACCGTTGCAGCTGGTGGACACTGGCCTTGAGCTGCAGGGCCTCCAGAGGCACAGGACCTGGTGTGGTTCAGCAGGATGGGACTGTCACTAGAGGCAGGTTTCTTAACAGCATTGTGAGAATCATGGAAACCAAATAACCAGCGTTCAGAGTTGTAAGTCAGTAACGCTTTGGATGTGGAATCCATGAAGCCAGTTTTACTGTTACTGAGGTGACCTGAAGAATTCATAGAGTGACTGGGTGTGCCCATTTCTTTTTTTGTTTTGCTTTTGTTTTTAGTTGTAGATGGCACCATACCTTTATTTTATTTGCCTATTTTTGTGGTGCTGAGGATCAAACCTGGTGTCTCACACATGCGAGCCAAGGGCTCTACCACTGAGACCCAACCCCTGGGCGCTCATTTCTAGGCCACACAGATAACAGGGTGGGCTGCTGCGGAGCAAGGTAGTCCTCTGCACAGCCCTAGCAGAAGAGCAGAGGAGCTGGGCCAGGGACCCTGCCTTTCGCCAGGGACAGTCTGGGCAAGTAGTGTGAGGGTGGTGGGCTGCGGGCTCTTGCGGAGGCACAGTGGCTTCCTCTGCATCCTTGGAGCCACCTGCCTTCCATTCCACCCTTTCCCTTTCCCACGGCCAGCCCTCCTTACATTTGTGGTTTGTTCTGCCTGGAATCTGTTTCTCCAAGGTTTCCGCTTGCCTGGCTGCTGTTCGTCCTGTGGGCTTCACCCAGATGTCTCCTCTGTGGCTAAGATATACGTCTCCCCATTGTGGCTCCAAACCCTGTGGCCCTGACACTGTGCTCTCCCCTCCATTGCACTTACCCCCGTGAAGTCTACCCCCACTTTCTGGGAAGCACCAGGACATGAGGGCTTGACTTTCTCAGTCCTGTTGGACCGCAGAGCCCAGTCCAGCTATGCTGGAAGGCCTGCCTTTGCTTCCCATGCTTCTGCTGCCGCCTGGAAAAGAAATGAACGGGGCTACGGAGTAACCGTGTCCCCTGTCCCTGGTAATTGCAGGCACTCAGAACATGAGCACCTGTCAGGGTGAGTGCATGACATCTTTGGTTATGTAATGACAATGGGTTAGGAAGGATCTTAAATGAAAATTTTTGGAGCAGAGTTGAACATTTCCACTTAGGACCGTATTCCTGAATCGACTGCTTCTGAGGGGCTCACAGATGTAGTCAGGCAAGAGAAGTAAGGTCTCTGCGTGTGGGTCTTCTGGCCCAGGCAGCAAGGTCTTCAGGTAGACGTGCTGCTGCGTGGTCAGCACTTGATTCTTTACACCCACTAGCGATTGGGAGGTAAGTTTCAAGCTGCTTGCTGAGTTTGGAAGGGAAGCTGCATTTTTAGATCTGAGGTGGAAGAAGAGATAATTCTGACCTGTGACTCCTGTGACCTTATTGTATCTTTTTTTAGTTGATTGAACACAGGGACTGACACTGCCCCAGCCACACCCCCATCACCAAATTTTATTTACAAGTAAATAAAAATTTATATTGTAACAAGATCTCAGTAAGTTGCCTGGGCTGGCCTCTAATTTGAAATCCTCCTGCCTTGGCCTCCTGCACGGCTGGAATTACAGGACTGTACCAGGGCACCTGACTTCATCGTGTGCTGTGAGAGCTTACCCCCTCATCGCCTCCAAGTCGTGTCTTGAGAACTGGGTGCATTCTGAGGCCCGGTTCCGCATAGGGGAATCCCAGCAGGGTCTTCAGTCACCCAGACCCTCATCTCCCCGCTCCTTAGTGGTGGTCAGAAATGAGTTCTCTGGAGTCTCTGGGGAGTGTGGCACCTTCCACAGCCCGCTGTGGTTGGCACCGCCCGTGCTTCTGTGCTTGTCCTTGAACTAACTGATCCTCTCTCCCTCCACTTCCCCCATCCCGGTTAGAGGGTGACCTGGTCCCACAGGTGACCCCGTCTGAGACAGTCTTGGTGTGGGCACTCACCTCCTGAGCTGTCCTCAGTGCGGGATTTTCAGCTGGTCTCCTCTTCCCATGGGCGTAGAGTATGTTTTAGGACTTGGAGATTTTGTGTGTGTGAAGTGAGCCATCAAAATTGGATGGAGCTGTAAGAACTGAGTTTTCTTAAAGGGCACATGAGCCATGCCAGGAAGCTGGTCATGCAGCCCAGGGTTCAGAGTTCTTTGGATTGTTCTGCTTCTTGGGTATCAGCCATTGAAGTTGCCATTGGACCAAGCATGGCTGGCTGCTGGGGGCCAGAAGGTCGACTGGTGATAAGTGCAGGAAGCTTAGGGAGCTGAGGATAGACCCATGGGCGCAGTGGTTGAGGCATCATTCGGAGTGGCAGGAAGGGTGGGGTTAAGAAAAGTCGGAGGAGATGCTCATCTGGAGGGAAGGTTGAGGAAATTGTGGCACAGTGTTTTGGAGCTACTAAGAATCAAACCCTTATGCATGTTCCTGCTGTGTACATGCCTCTCGGCCGGCCGGCTGGCTGATGTGTGCCGCGGGATTAGCGCACTGCTTTTTCATCCATGAGTAGAGCATGCCCACCATGCATGTGTGGGAACGCCAAGAGGACTCGGAGCACACCTCAGTGCCCTCCTTGGTGTCAGGACAGGGAAGACCGTTAAATTACCCCCTCCACCACTATATGTTTGCCTTGCTTGATTGACCACCAAACTCTTCAAATCAAACAGCACAGATTAATATGAACCCAGGTCCTGAACAGAAATGTTCACAGCAGGTCTATTTGTCATATCCCCGAACTGGAAATGCACGAGGTGTTAGCAGGTGAGCTGTCAAACAGGGGCACACCCCTGCTTTGGACTCCTGCTCAGCAACGAGGGGGAGCACATTGTTGCAGGCCGCAGGTCACTTGTGACACTTTTGAAATGGCACAATTCAAGAGAGATTGGTTGCTAGAGATGGTGATGTGGGTGGTTATGAAAGAGCAGCCTGAAGGGCCCTAGTGTTGGAGCTGTTGGTATCCTGCTGGCCGTGGACCCACAAACCTGCACCTGAACAGACATTGCACAGAATCGAGCCCACATGAGGGCAAGTAAATATGGGGAATTCTGAGGAGGTCTTGGTGGATCCCAGCAACATCAGGGTACTTGTTATGAATTTGTACTGCGGTCTTTGTGAGAGAGTATTATAGGAGAAATGTGGAAAGGTTACATGATTTCTGTTTTTTATTAAAGCCACTTGTGATAATATTAAACAATCTATTTTATTTAATATCATTTTAGTATAATGTTTGGGTATGCAGTCTTTGGGGAATAAACATTTTTGGAAAGCATATAAATGACCTGGCTCGGTGTTGTTTGTAATCCCAGATACTTGAGGCTGAGGAAGGAGGATTGCAAGTTCAAGACCAGCCTCTTCAATTTAGCGAGATTAAGAGACATCAAGGTAAAATTTGAAAAGGACTGGGGATGTAACTCAATGGTAGAGCACACCTGGGTGCCGGCCTCCGTGGGCGGGAAGCAGAGCTACAATTCTGGGGCTGCAGGTCTCTCAGTAGCCAGGGAGTTCACCTTGAGGACCTTTGGAAAGGGCCCTACCTGAAATATAGAGGGTTAGGCGGTAGGAGGTGTTTTTTGTTTGTTTCTTTGTGGTGTGCTGGAGGTGTACCCAGCAAGCACTCTTTGCTGAGCTACACCCCTGAGGAATTGTAGCATTGGTAGTTTTGGTTCTGGGGATTAAAACCAAGGGAGCTCTACTACTGAGCTACATCCCCAGCATTTTTAAAAAATTTTATTTTGAGATAGGGTCTGGCTTAGTTGCTGAGGCTGACCTTGAACTTTGCAGTCCTCCCACCTAGCCTTCTGAGTTGCTGAGATTACCTTGAGTAGTGCCACTGCACTGGCTACAGTTATGTACCCACCTCCTGCGCCCGCCCCCCCCCCCCCACACACACAGTAACAGGAAGGGAAGTTCACTAAGGTCCCTTGTGACATACCTCGTCTGCTGCAGCCCAGGGTGGACGCATACTCCGTTCTCTTCTAGACACTTGCCCCTGGTGTCTGGGAAACTTTGTGTTTCAGTTCTCAGACTCTTTTCTGCCTTTAATTGCTGAAGAGTTTCAAAAGGCAACTCTGTGTGAGTGTGTGATGCTGAAATTTTTGTTTTATCAGTTATTTATTTTCCTTGCTTCTTAGGCTTGAGGACTTACATGTTGCTTTTTAAATGAGCTCTTTTTTGGAGTACTTTTAGATTTGCAGAAAAGTTGCAAAGTTGGCACAGAGTTCCCTTCTGTCCCAAACCCGGTCTTCCCCAGGGTTTGTTCCTGGCAAATTCAGCACTTCTTGAGGATTTTGCCAGCTTTTCCTTAATATCTTCTTTCTGTCCTGGACTGTATTGCCCTGTCCGAATAGACAAAGATGTAGGGATGTTTCTAGTCCTAAAGACAAGACTTTTGTAGGGTGCTTTTTTTAAAAAGCAAGAAAGAAAAGGGGTGGGGGAGAAGGCTGTGGCAGGCTGCTGGTGGGGATTCTATGCAGTCACTCTGATGTGGAAGGAACCCCCCTCCCCCGCCCCACAGGCTCCACTCTGAGCCATGAGACATGGCTGGGAACCACAGACTTGGGCCAGAAGGTGATTGAAGGCTTCCAGCACCCATACTGGCATTTCTCAGTTATTCTTTTCAAATGTGTTTGGGATTGCTAGTCAAGAAGTAGTATCAATTTAAGCTTTACATGCAGGAAGATACTGGTTTTCTCATTAGTTTTGACAGCCTATATTAAATAACGTTCTTAAATGAGTGGGGATGGGGCGGAGGAGCTCGAAGGAGGAAGGACCAGGCAAAAAGAAGCCCAGAGGGGTTTTGAATTGGAGGTGAACCGAGAGTGAGCTTCAGGGATGCTTTCCAAGGCTCCATTTGATCTGTCCTGTCTAGGGAGTGGGAATCACCACCTGTTCTGATCTGCTGCCCCTGCAGTTTGTTGTTCCTACTTGTTGGAACAATCTGGGGTCTGAGTGGAGATGCCTGTGGGTCTGGGGCAGCCCTGGATCTCTGGCCAGGGCACAGCTGGATGGTTGGTGTACTCTCAGAGGTTGGGGGGTTTCCATGTGGTGTTTGATATGCTCCCCTTTTTGGGGGGGTTTTATGAATTTTGGGGAGGTTACAGAAAGTCTCCAAACCAACAAATTGAAATTCCATCTTTGGTGATCTTATCCAGGGGTGAGATTCAGATGCTAAATTAATGCTGCCTAATTTCCATAGCAATTGGCAAGTGTTCGTTGCTGGGATGGTAGTTCTGTTATGACATCACAAGTGGAAGTCAGTGGGAGAAGGTGGAATGTAAGCTCAGGCATCCTCAGGAAGAGAAGGAGCCGCAGACTGCACAATAGCCAAGGCAGCCCGCCATGTTTCTAAACATAGGTATTTTGAGCTTTTTAATAAACATATAAAGTTATGCCTCTGATATGTAGAGTGGTGAAAATCGCCCTATGTTGTATTTCTGAGTGTGGTGCGTATTTTGGAATGGTAATTGCTTTATTTTCCTATAGATGTTTGACATATATTAGTCTTTGGGAGACGCCTTGCTCTTAACTATTTGTGATAATTATGTCAGAAAATGAATCTTGTAGTTCGTTTGGCCAAATCAGTGTTAATGTCTTGCAAAGTCCCAGCTGCGTGGGATGTGAAGTGCAGGAGCAGTCACTTTCCTGTAGGGACAAGTGTGTTTGTGCCACTTCTTCACTTAATCTTTGCCAGTAAATGAGGACAGCCTTATCATGGAAGCTATTTCTAGAAGCCTAGCACAGTTTTTTTGCAACTATCAGGTGCTTTCATTATTTATTCCTGGCCCAGGGATTTTCTGTGTCTTAATTAAAGTTTAATCCTGTAGAACTTTTAAAACTGGATATTCTGTCTCCCACTGGCGGACTGGAGTTGCCTTGGCAGTTGGTTGGGAGCTTTCTGGTCCAGATCCTATTTCTCAGGCCTGCTGGACCAACCAGTGACCTTTGGCTCTTCTGCAGCCACTAGCCTTGACACTCTCCTTGCCTCAGGGGTTCAGGGGGCGGCAAGCGGTCAGTCAGCATGAACTGCTGGTTTGTGTGCGGAGCATCTGGCTCCATTGGAGGTTTCCTCCCGGCGTGCATCCTGGGTGCCTGCTCCCAGCATGAGACAGCGAGATCCTGTCTCGGCCCACGTTGAGACATGCTGAGGAGGGTGAGGCTTTCCTGCCCACGCTGCAGTTTGTCCTGCTGCTGTTTCCCAGCCCACACAGTAAGGCGTGGCAAATGGGGCTCTGTGGTCCCAGTTGGTCTTCATTTTATAATTCCCTAGATTTTGGTGGGAAGCACTGTGTCACAGGTCACCAGAAGGCCTCCTTTGGCTGTAATTGGATTCACTTCTATCTCCATCTGTTTCACTGGACCTCACAAAGCCAGGTCCTTTTTACTTCACAATTCCAGATGTAGAATTCCATAACTTGCCACTGTGTAGGCCACTGACACGTGGTTTCTTGGTCTTCTGTTTTTGTGCTTGATGATCTGTCTTCACGTGTATGTAGTGAACCATGTCTTGAAGCACTTGTGTTTGGTTGAACTGAGAAACTGTGAGGTACCAGGTGTACTTGAAGTGAAGCACTGGAAGATTCATGCCATATCCACCACAGTGAGTGGGAGGTGGAGAGGGCTCTGCTGCCGTGGCCTTCCTGTGAGACTCGGGTTAGGAGAGTCTTGTTTATAGCTCCTTATGCACGTCTTTTCCTTTTTCTTTGCAATACTGGGAATTTAACCCAGGTTGCTTACCTCTGAGCTTACATTCTCACCCCCATGACTGGCCTCAAACCTGTCATCTTTCTGCCTCAGCCTCCCAAGTCACTGGGATTATAGGCACTTGGCTGTGGCAGTTTTGAGCTCTGTAAAGGGAAATCTTCTGTTTCAACACAGCTCTCTCCTTTGTGACAAAGGTTGCATGTGATACAGATTGCTTGGGATCCTTAATTTTTTAAAACCAAACTTGAGAGAATTGCTGTATAGATAACATGGAAAATCTTTTTCAAAAATTGTTGCATAGGTCATGGTGGCATGTGCCTGAAATCCTGGAGACCCAGGAGGCTGAGACAGAAGGATCACAAGTTCAAGGCCATCCTGGACAACTTAGTGAGACTCTTGTCTCATAATAAAATAAATTTTTAAAAAACAATCCTGCGCACGTGTGCGCACATACACACACACAACCCTAGCTATAAACATTTCATTGAAGTGTGTTGTAACTGACTCCCCCTATAAAAATGTTTGTGTAATTCAATATAGTTTGAGGATAGATGGGGATAAAAGACCTTCCAAAGTATCTGTGTGTGTGATTGTGGGAATGGAGCTCAGAGCCTTGTGCAAGCACTACCATCGAACCACCTTCCCCCCACCCCACCCCCCTTTTTGGCTCATGGAGAGTCTGGACTCATTTATAGAGATTCTCTTTGCTGTTCTTAAGTCTCTTCCCATCTTTTACACCTACCTGACTGCCTTTCTTTTCCACAAGCGGAGTCATCAGCAGGAATGTGGTCCCTCCCCCAGTATTTCTGTCAAGCATAGAGGTCAAGGACCAGTTTAAAAGTGTGTCTGTGTTTCTGGAAATGACTTTTTAACACATTCAGATGTATGCATGGTATTTAATAAAACAACCTAAAAATGGTCAGGATCGGAAGCAGTCTTAAACTTAATGTGTGTCACTGGGTGGTCATACCTGTTTCTTGGTATTCTGAGAGTTTTGAGGTTATTGGGAAGCTTTCATGGTGTAACTCCATAGTTGGGGGGTTTTGAGAACCTGAGGGGTAAGGAAAGGGAACTGTCCAAGGTACTGAAACAGAGGGCCTGCCCATGCCAGGGGCTAAGGCCACAGGCTTGTGAAGGCCGGCATACCCTTGCCTGGCGTGTGTGCAGGCGCACTTCCTGCTGGTGCTTGGCTCTTCCTGTCGGTGTCTGGTTTGCCAGGGAAAGCGCACTGAGGGCAGTGTGGGGCCAGCATTGGTTACAGAGAGCCGTTCTGGAACAGCCCATGAATCGGATGGGAAGTCTAGTTCCTGAAACCCTAAAGTTTGCTGTGGTTTGGTCTGGCATGAAGTCACAGACCTGCGTCAGTGAGAGATGAGTTTTCCAGTGATGGACGTCGTGACTAGGGTGCTGTGATTGGAGTGTACTACTCCTTGTATTTGCCAGTCATTGCTTAAAATTTCATTTGTTTCAAGAGTCAGGTTTTAGCCAGAATTTAGAGTGACAAATCCACTTTGTCGGCATCTGAATACTTTCCAGACTCTACATAATTATACAGAGATTGTCCAGGGCCTGTTGAGACCAACAGTGGGGACGAAGTCAGGAATGTGTCCACAGGTTCAGTGTGTACTGCTGCGCAACGATGTTCCACTTAGATTACATGAAGGTTCTTGAATCTAAGCAGATTAGCCATTATAGAATAAGAGTTAAATAAACTTTACATTAACATTTTACACACAGTCATTCCATAAGTATAATTGCAAATGGAACAAGTTATCTCGCAGTGTATCATATGTTCAAATTCCACTTAGCATTTGAGAACAACAAAATTCATGTTAGTTGTAATTGACATTTAAATGACAGTACAGTTAGGACTTAGTAGTTACTAGACGTTATCAAAAGTTATTTGTTACCAAAAGTTATTTGTTTATTTAATGCAGTCTGTGATGGTAAAACCCATGAAATCTTTGTTTTTATTAAAGCTGGAGATACAGATGACCCGCCAAGAATTACTCAAAACCCTGTCATCAATGGGAATGTGGCCCTGAGTGACGGGCACAGCAATGCAGAAGAGGACATGGAGGATGGTAAGTGCACGGGACTTGCTCGTTCACAGCGGCGGACACTGTCAAACAGGCTCCATCTGTATGTTTTCCTTGAATACTTGTGAGTTTCATAAGAGGAGCTAGTTTTTATGAGGCTAGATCTGAGGGAAATTTGGAATCTTATATTTGTTTTGAATTTCAAGATTGCCTACAAAATCTCAAGGTGAGTTGGGTCTCCCCAGCCCAGGCAGGAGGTCCAGGCAGAGGTGTGTGAGTGGGTGGCTCCGTGCCTGCAGTTCTCCAGCGCTCTCAGTGTTCAGGGCCAGTTGCTCTTCCTCTCCTGTCCTCTCCTTCTCATTTGCAGCAAGATATCTGCAGCCATTGGGATTGGTCTTCCCTGCATCCTCACTGTAGTGTGACTGCTAGGCGTTTGTAGCAGGGCCCTCCCCACTCCTGTCAAGTGCGAGGTCCGGAGTCAGGCTCTGGGCCGCCTGCTGGGCCGCTGACTTCCACGCAGAGAGGCATACGCATGTGTACATGCATGGACAGTTGTGTCTAGGTAGTCACTTTTTCTTTCGGGACTGTTTCTTCCTTATAATTTATCGGATTCTGTGACCTAAACATTTGCAAGGTCAGAATCCTGAGAAGGGAGCAGCCAGTCAGTGCTTTATGCAGCCCCTGGAATCATGCAGTGTAATATGAAACCATGTTCTGTACAAGCGTGTCCATCAATCCTCATGAGGGTTGTGTCCTTCCCAGGGGAGTAACGGGGCAGTTGAAAGAAACCATCAGGCACGGGCTGCACCACCAGAAGGACTGCCGTTCAGACCTCCTGCCAAAAGTTCAGCCTCCATGCGAAACTGCAGCCGCAGTTGAGAGTTCTCTCACAGTGCGGTTTCCCCCTGGCAGCTGGCTGAGGCAATATCTGAGGAAGGTAAAGAGGCGTGGTCTGAACCCGCTGCTTTGTTCCCGTGGAGTGCGCTTTCCACCTAGACCAGGGGCGCCGGTGTGGGTGTGGTCTCTTCGGTTTTTGGGCTTTTGGTGGTTTCTACCTCAGACACCAGAGATGCCAAGAGTGATTCAGAGATCGTGTTTGGGAAGGTGGCCAGGTCAGAGGTGCCAGGTGTGCATTTGGGAGCAGTGCGGGTCACTGTGGAGCCGTAACCGGCCCCTCCCCACCTCAGTACTCCACTTCCCCGTTTGGGGGAGGGCTTGGGAGGACACAGTTGCAGCTAGAAGGTGGGGCTGTCCTGTGCAGCGCAGGAGCTGCAGCCTCCCCACCCACAGACCTCTCCGGGGTGGAGAATCACGGCTACTAGTGCTTAGAGTAGCAAAATCTTCTGACTTTTCAGGCAGATTTTGCTAAACTATTAATAGTAAATAATGTAACTCGTAGGACACGAAAGGGGAAAAGCCCCTGTTGTGGGCAAGTAGGGTGGTCTTCGGTGGCATCTTCTTAGTTTGGAATTTCAGTTGCTTTCTCAAGGCCCGGGGATGAAAGATCTGTCCACCCAAGGCCCAGGTGTGGGAGGGAGAGGGCTCTGGCTCTAGCTGCAGAACTCTTGGTTGAGGCGACCTTACTCCAGCCCTGGTGTGTACTGTGAAACACTCTTCTGCAGGGTGTAAGCATGATGTGGAGAGGGTTCAGAATTCTCGGAAGTTTGTGGAACTCTGGGTCTCTGCTGTGGTTTGCCACAGGTAACTGTGCCCTAACACACTGTTTCCACACAAGAGTTTTGCTAATGATTCTCCCAGACTCTGTGGACTTCAGAACCTCTTTCCCCAAATCTTTAAAATACCAAACTAGGACATCCACTTTGGGAAACACTGGATTAGAGTTTTTGGTTGTTGCTTTTTGTGGTGCTTGGGATTCAAACAGGGCCTTCTGTTTGCTAGGCAAATGCCCCACCACTGAGCAGCATCCCCAGCACCTAAAGGGATTTGTAAGTTTTTTGTTCTTTTCGGGATTTGACTGATATGCAGAGGATCCTTCTTAGTAAGGGGCATTTTTTATACGAGAAGTTCCTAGCTAGCCAGGTGGTGGCTGCTTAAACCTGCAATCCCAGCCATTCAGGAGGCTGAGGCAGGAGGATCACAAGTCAAGGCTAATCTGGGCAACTTAACAAGACCTGTCTCAAAACAAAAGTTTTTGAAAGGGCTGGGGCTGTTTCTCTGTGGTAGAAGTGCTTGCTTGGCATGCATGGAGCCCTGTGTTTGATCCCTAATGGATGGATGGATGGATGGATGGATGGATGGATGGATGGATGAATGAATGGGGCTGGGGATGTAGCTCAGTGGCAAACAACCCCGTGTTCAGTCCCCAGTAAAGGCGGGGAGGGGGAATTGCCAACAGCATGGGTAGCTGGGGCGCACGTGTAGTTGAGGAAGAGAGATCACTTAAAAGTTCTGGTGACGGAATAACTGGCAATTATTAGAATTACTTCCTTCCAGTCCTATCTACTCTACTCCTTAGAATCTCACGAAGGGGTTTTCCTCAGATGACCAGGAGATGTTTGAGAGCGAACGCAGCCTGCAAGAATCTAGACAAATCTAGATAATTGTTGGTTCACATAAATAAACAGAAGTAATAGCTGGTGCTTAACTAGGACTTTAAAAACTCCTATTAAAATGGAGAAGTGAAGTTGATCCAGTAACTGTGAGAGCCCCACGTGGGGAATCGTGCCTGATTCGGGCATCTCTGCAGTGTTGCATCTTCTGTCTGCGTCTCCACGACCAAAGCCCAGGTTGTTCAGCGACGTGCTGGTGAAGATTAGAGCAGTGTGATGCTGGGGCAGTGGGGACTTGGGGACTGTCTGACGACTGCTGCTGCTACTTGGGGGCTTCAGGGGCAGGACTGCAGGTAGTGGGTCATTCAAGAGTCTGGCCAAGCTTGTGTAGTGACAGGGTTAGCAGGAGTCTGTCATCCTGTCAACAGAAAAAGGAGCACAGAGGGACCGCTCACTCACTGTCAGTGGTGTCCTAAGATGATAGGCTCGTTCCAATGAAGTGCGCAGTCTGTAGAGCATGGGGTGCCCTCACAATCCCCAGTGGGTTGGTTTTTTTTTTTTTTTTTTTTTTTTTTTTTTAATCTTTTTAACTTTAACCATAAACTCATGAAGTTGCGGAGGGGGGGATGCTGGATCCCATTACTATCGGATCCATTTCGTTAGGCAAAGACGTTTGTCACTCTCACAGTTCTTCTTGGAATAATTGGCTGGCTATTCTGTTACAGATGGGTTTCAAGACTGCATCTCGTCTTCATAGTTCTTTTGCTTGGCATTCAGTACAAATTTTAATTCTGTTAGAACAGTTTTAGAGCTAGGGAGGTGAATTTTTTCTTTTTCGTTTCTCTTTATCTTTTAATCACTAGGGGTTGAACCTAGAACCGCTCCTAAGCTAAGCAAGCATTCTGCCACTAACTGTACTTCCAGCTCTGAAAATTTTGATTCACATTGTTTCATGCTAAACTCCCTCATTAGCCTATTCTGTGGAAGTACATCTCTTCTAGAGGTGTGCCTTGAGTGTGAGCTGGATATCTGTGTGTCACTTAACAAAGTGGTTCAAGCACCTTTGCCTGGCGGTGCTGGACTTGGGCACAGAGGAACATGTGGCACCTCACCACTATTTATTTAATCTCATAAGATAATTCAGGAATTCAATGTGTGGGTGGGAGAATTTTTAAAAAATATTTATTCTGTCAGTTTTTTGCATATTGAATGCAGTCCTTCAAAGCTGAATTATACTGAATAGATGAGTTAGAAGAAAAGCACAGCCTTTCAGCAGAGAATCCAAAAGTCGTTCTGTGGTTTCCAGGTTCTTCTGTGCAGTTTTGTACATATGGTCTGTAGAGAGCAGGTATGCTAACAATCTAATTTGATGGGCGTCTGCATCTCAAGATATCAGTGTCTCCAACCAGCTTCTTGCTTTTCCTGACTTACCCTGAAGGCGGCAGGGCTGTACCCGTCCTGCGCAGGCTGAAGTCAGTCACGCGTCTCCTGGATGCAGCCCCTCTTTGATCCGCTCTTCTGAAGCATGCCCTGCCGTAAGCCCTGAGAAGGGACACGCAGAGCGAAAGAGTTGGGGAGAAGGTGGAAGTACTAACTGTTGCAGAGACTCGGGGCTTGGATTTCTTTGGTAAAGAATACTCTCTCGTGAGGACTGATGGACATGTTTTCTTAAGAACAAATTCAATTAGTTCCGAACTTTCAACAATTTCTGTGAACAGAGAAGTGGCGCATCCTGAGAACTCAGTGTGTGAGTACAGTTTGGAGACTGATGGGTCAGCAGGTCCCATCAAGGTGGCCTTCAGAGGCCTGAGATTGTCAGGTGGCATTGGGACCTTATTAACATGCTTTTCCACCACGCCCACAGTTTCATTTGTGCCTTGTGCCCCTGGGGGTCAGGAGTGTTTTGCACCTGGTGCTAAGCCAGGAGGAGCCTTCAAGCCTGCCTGTCTGGTGTGTGGCCCCTCAGAGTGTGGCCCTTGGTTCTTGTCAGTCAGCCACCTGTTGGCTCTCTGCAACGAGAGAGGCGTGGAGAGTGAAAGCATTCGGAGCCATCTGTGACCACTTGGCCTTCTGCAGCAGTCACTCTATTGCACGAGTGTTGGTCAGTAACAGACTTGGTAGGGTGGCCATGGGATGACAGTCCTCATCGTGGTTTGAGAAGCCAGCACTAAGACACTGCCAGACTTGTCACAGCTAATGGGCCCATGCCTGCAGTGGCATGTGGATGATCAGTGAGAAGGTGGAATATTAAACAGACTTAGCCTTACCTCTGCTGATAGGTGTTGTGTTGGCAGAAATTTTAAGTCCGTAAATGAGCCGTCAGTCTTGTTAACGTTTAATATTGGCCTCCATTCACGTTGAAGAGACCACCACTTTCTTATCTTCAAAAAATTATTCCCATAAGGAGTTCAGGCTAGCATTCACAAAAATCGCGAGTAACAGAAGCAGTTTCCAGCCGACTTTGATGGGGCCGTGCCTCTGAGCAGGGTATGCATCAGGGCAGTAGCGACCCTCCCAGGTCCTTTCTTGCCAGTGTTCAACCATCCCCCAGACCTCTGCCTGAGGCCCATGTCTTCTTTCTCTCCACAAGCCCCATCCTTGGCCAGTTATCTAAGGCATTTTGCTCCCTCCCTGCAAAGTCTTTATACTCGTTCAGTGCCCAGGATGCTTGGGAATGAAGATGTAGGAGAACAGACATTGTGCCACACTCAACTGTTGAGTAAGAGGGAAGGCAAGTGCCCGTAGCCCTCTGAGGCAGCAGGGATTCACTCAAACAGAGGCGGTCATCTTACAGTTCTAGCCGTCTGATAACGGAAACCATGCTCTCGGGTGTTAGCCGATAGATTGAGATTGCACAGACCAGTCCCTGCCAAGTGCGTACTAGTGCTTGCAGTTAATGCACGGGCTCCGTGATTGATGGCGTGTTTTCTTGCAGACACCAGTTGGCGCTCCGAGGCAACCTTTCAGTTCACTGTCGAGCGCTTCAGCAGACTGAGTGAGTCGGTCCTTAGCCCTCCGTGTTTTGTGCGAAATCTGCCATGGAAGATTATGGTGATGCCACGCTTTTATCCAGACAGACCACACCAAAAAAGCGTAGGATTCTTTCTCCAGTGCAATGCTGAATCTGATTCCACGTAAGAGTTTAAATGATGCAACTACAAATCCACAAATAGTTATTACCTTATTGGAAGCCAAATTCAATCAGCCTTCCTCGATTTCATTTCCAGTTTCCTTGCTGCCTCCATACAGCCCTTTGCTTTTAAATTAGACTAAACAAAACACTTCTTTATTTAAAAAGTCACTGGTACGTATTATCCAAACTAGAAAAGTACATTTTTTACTTGAAAACAAAAGACTGAAGTTGGCGTGTTAACATCTCCAGCCCGTGGAATCAGGGCCGTCTGTGGTAGGACACTGGGCTTCCAGCCTGAACTTGATGCAGCTGCCTGAGCAGCTCGCAGTCAGGGCCACGCTTCCTTTTTGTTGGGTGATACCTAACCCTGCGGGTTATTCAGAAAGTACAAATTAAAACCTTAAGGAGAGATGGTACAAATGCCTTAAGATGGAGAGGGATCATGGTGGTCCTGTTTATGTGAAGATGAAGATGAGAGGCTTCACGTTTTTATGAGTATTCTTGACTGCCTACCCATTAATTTGATCTCAGAGGTTTATCTCCCCTTGGTATCAATAACTGTCAACTGTTAGACTTTTTGGAAGCCTTATTGACAGGCTGTTGAGGGAGGGTAGATTATTTGTCCTCTGGAAGCTGCTTCCTGGCCCTCATCTGCCCGAGTCTTTTTGCCATCCCCAGATCTGGGCCCAGGGAGTTCTTGATAGAGAATGTTCTCCAAGCAGCGAGGCCTCTCACTGCGCTGCAAATGCACGCCCCCAGGAGTACAGCTCATTTTCTCATTGCCCAGCTGGGCTGGGGTGTACTCATGGCAGAGTGCTACCTAGCACACACAAGCCCGGGCTTTGACCCCAGCCAGAGACTGTGTATAGGTTAGAGTTTTTCTTCTCTTTGGCATTATGATATGATCCTATGAGTATTGGGGCTGGACTTGTTTTTGTCTACAGTCTTGGCCTGTATGATAGTTTGGAAGAAGTAAGCTCTCCATATCTTCTAAGCATCCTGAGCAAGCAGAAGCACCCATCTGAACAGCACTGTCCTTCCATTTGCTTTAAAAAGCATATTATAACCGGGTGTGGTGGTGCACACCTATAATCCCAGCAGTTTGGGAGGCTGCGGCAGGAGGATTGCAAGTTCAAAACCAGCCTCGGTAACTTAGCAACACCCTGTCTCAAAATATAAAGCGCTGGGGATGTGCCCAGGGTTTAATCCCCAGGACCAAATAAAATAAAAAAGCAAAGCATTCCAGGGGTGGTGGCAGCCTTCATAGAGGAAGCCCTACTTAGTAGTGAACCTCTCCTTAGTGGCTGTAAGGGGATGAGCCTTTTTGGTTTTAAAACACTGGTTCCTGAGCCCCTTTGTGGCCTGCTCCACCCTGGCTACATGTGCGGGCCATCACTGCGATCCTGTGTCCCTGCTCGCTGAGTTCCTGGATGCCTGGGCAGACCTGCACAACCGGGAGCTGGCAGCCAGAGTACCAGTCCTTCTTGGTGTGGGGGAAGGTGTGCAGGAGAGCCGAGCGCGCAGGCGCAGGAGCGGTGCCGGGCGAGGCCTTGTCGGCGTCCAGGTGCACGCGTGCACCCACCCACTCCTTTCATTTCTCCTTTTTCCCATTGCTGGGAACGGAACCTAGGGCCTCCCTGAGCTCCACCAGCTCAGCCCTATTTTTATTCTTTTAAATAATTATTTTCTACTAAAAAGTCATTTATTTTTCTGTAATCTTTCAGCTGAGGTGCTAGGAAAGGAACGAGGGTCTGACATGCCTGGCATGCAACAGTGCTCTTGTGCCGAGCTATGCCCCAGGCCAGCTGCAGGCTTTTAACAAAATCCAAGACCACTGTTCAAAGTCCAGAAACTTGTATTTTGTAGATGCTGTTTAAAAATACTGGCTTCAAGCATTTGAGGAACTAAAAAATAAGTTAAGTCATTTCAGACCCCACAAGGGCTGGCCTAAACCCCCTTCCCCTACTTAAAAGGTAAACGAGCCTTCCTCAACCATAAGAGAAGGGAGTCTCCCTGTGCTGGTTTAGTATCGTAAGCATGGCAGACGTCAGCTAAGCTCATCAACTGAGGCGCAGGTTGTCTCTCTGAACAGGTCATGGTCTTGTCACGCCCAGGCAGTGCTGAAGATCATCAATTACAGAGATGATGAAAAGTCCTTCAGTCGTCGCATTAGCCATTTGTTCTTCCACAAGGAAAACGATTGGGGATTTTCCAATTTTATGGCTTGGAGTGTAAGTAACAGTATTTAGTCTGAATCACCTGAGCACTATTGCTTTCCCACTAATTCTTTAATTCTTCAACTCCTCCTTTCATCTTTGAGTGAAATTTTTGCTTTGTAGGTTGGGCAGGTATCTGTGGAATTTGATTCTGGGCTTAGCTGCTGGCGCACCCGTCTGCATTGAGGTCTCCACTTTGAGCACGCCTGGAGGCTCCGCTGGCCAGCCGAGTCCCTCACCAGACACGTGGCTCCGTGGGCCCTGTCTTGGGTCAGGCTGGTCCGGTGGTATGATTTTCACCTTAGTCATTTTGGCTCCTTTTTGCAGAGGTGGTGGCCAGTGTAATGCTCTCTGGAATGTCCCTGCTTCTAAGTGACTCTTTACTCCTTAACGTCACTTTACCCGAGTCTCCAGACCCTCCGCAGTCCTGCTCTAACTGGTAGACGTGTGGCTCCTGTCCAGGCTCTTGCCACTGAGCCCAGTACCCCTGGGATGGCTCCTAAAGGTCCACACCTTCGCAGGTTTTGTTCAGAGACCACTGTTTAAACAAACTGAAACGCTTCCAAAGTAGAAGCAAAATTGGGGTGTTAAAAGTAGTAGTGTAATCTGTTCAGTACAGGACACTAGGAATGTTGTCCTTTTGGAATGAAGTGAGCATTTGTGTGTTCTGATGAAAGTTGGATATTCTTATTTGTCTTTTATAGGAAGTGACTGATCCTGAGAAAGGATTTATAGATGATGACAAAGTCACTTTTGAAGTCTTTGTGCAGGCGGATGCTCCCCATGGAGTTGCGTAAGTTCTGAATGGGTGCTGTTAAATCACCTTTTGTGCCAAACTGAACCAAGCAACAGCATGTGTTTAAGATGGACCTGTGTTCCACAAGTAGCACCCTCTCTGCACCTAAGCACACATCAGAGGTGCCCGTTCCCATTCACCATCGAGCAGGTTCACTGGGCAGTCCTTTCACCTCATTCTGTGCTTGGCACTAGGAATACAGTTTTGGTCAGCAAGACAGCCATAGTTTGAGATCTCGAACTTTGCAGACTGGCCTGGTGGAGGAGCCCAGGGCAGCATGTAAATAGCCACTGCAGAGATGCTTTGCCTTTTTATTTTGAAGAGGGCAGGGACATGGTGACCCTCAAGGAAGAGGCAGGCACTGCAACCCGGGGCCATTGGTTTCCTGCAGCTACACATGTGAGCTGTAATGTGTGCATGATTAAACTGCTCTGCAGGCTGTGGGAGTGTGGGGTGTTTCAGTGTCTTCGAGTGCTGATCTTGGTAAATAATGACCTTACATTGGGCCTGGAGGCTTGTGTGTTTGGGGGCCAACCTGGGCAGCGTAGTAAGACGCTGTCTGGAAGTGGAATTTCTAAAGGGCCGGAGGAGGACTCAGTTGCAGAGTGCCTACCCAGCGTGTGCTGTCCTGGTGCACTCCCCAGTGACACAGGTGCGCACACAGCAGTGGTATGAACTGTCAGCATGGCGACAGGGTTATGTGACCTCTGGGATTGAATTACACCAGTCACAGAAATGAACTGTGTACACTGTGTAAGAACTGAGACCTGAGTGCCCCTTGTGCCCTGGACCTGGTAAGGAGAGGTGTGTGGACCCCATTCCTGTCAGGTTGTTAGAGGTAAAGCCGAGGCACACAGCGGCGACATCAGCCCCGGTAGGAGCCGGACTGCCCCGTGAGCGTTGTGGAGCGCTGTCGCGTTCTGTGCGGTCACCCTCAAGCTTGGCCTGGTCTTTCAGGTGGGACTCAAAGAAGCACACGGGCTATGTCGGTTTAAAGAATCAGGGAGCGACTTGTTACATGAACAGCCTTCTACAGACTTTATTTTTCACAAATCAGCTACGAAAGGTAAATGAATGGTATTTCTTTCCCCCACCCTGCCACCCACTGTCAGGTGTGTCAAGGGTCCCAGCAGACGTTCCTGTCCCTCTCTGCCACTGCACTCCACAGGGAGCCCTGGCTGGGCTGAGCGGTGTCACTCCCTGGTGCCTGGTCAGCAACTGTCTTAAGCTAACTTGGGTGGGTGACAGTCAGCATCATTTTATAGACCTAACTGTAATTGTGCTGGGAATAACAAAATGTAAAGTTTTTTTTTTTTTTTTTTTTTCCTTTTTCTTTTTTAAACATGAAAGCCACTAGTGGCAGCAGTTGAAGAGTTGAAGTTTTTATATCAAAATTGAGTTGAAGAGGCTCGAGTTGCGGCTCAGTGGTAGAGACTTGCATGGCTTGTGTGAGGCGCTGGCTTCGATACTCAGCGCCACATACAAATAAATAAAGATCCATTGACTACTAAAAAAAATTTAATTGAGTTGAAGGAATATTGGCTATGAGTCTGATATTCACTTTATGGATGCAGCTATTTATACACATATATATATATATATATAGAGAGAGATAGAGAGAGAGAGAGAGAGAGAGAGGAGAAAGAACACACCCTCAAAATCTAACGCAGGGTGGGTGCATGTGGATGTGGAGGGCTTGTGGAACTGCCCAGAAGTCCAGGCAGCGGCACTGCTGGCCGCGGGAGGGTGGCTGGTTGATGAGCCTTCTTGTCGTTTACATGTTCTGGGGGAGGGGGTGCAAACGGGGGTTATTTCAGTGATGTTTTTAAGTTTTTCAACTGTTGTCCATGAGTAATGGTGAATTTAAACTATTGCCCTGAGAAATGGAGTGAATGCGGGTCTATGGGTGTTTTGCCGTAATTGATTTTTTTAAAATTTCTTTTTGCCCTACCTTGTGTTTCCTAGATTGTTTCTAGAGACATTCATGATTTCAGACTTTCCAACCTATTTTGGGATAGTTAAAAGCCCTAGCAGTTAGTTGCTCGCCCGTTGTGATATTAGAATTGATACTTTTTTACATGAACCGAATTCTGATCCTGAACTCATTCTTTCAGGCTGTGTACATGATGCCAACAGAGGGCGATGATTCATCTAAGAGCGTCCCTTTAGCCTTACAAAGAGTGTTCTACGAATTACAGCACAGTGATAAGCCCGTAGGAACAAAAAAGCTAACAAAGTCATTTGGGTATGTACCAGAAGCCTGCCCCAGTTCTGCCTGTTGAGGGACCAGTGAGGGGACTCAGGTGGCAGAGTGTGCAGGGTGGCCCTCAGCCAGGGAGGCTGGGCACTTAATAGTCTCCGTGCTTTTAATCTTTGTATTTTGTTTCATCTCCTTAGAATTTTGCTTTTCAACATCTTTAGCTTCCACTTGTCTGCAAACTTGCTTGTTAACCCCACCTCCCCGGGCAGTACAGTTCCCAGACACAAGCTGAAACACTTGTAAACATTCCTGTTTTTGAATTAAAACCCCCACAATAATCTTCATAAAAAATTAATTGGAGAATAATGGCTGATTATTCAGTTTAGTTTTAAAATCTAAGTTGCTGCTTAATTTGCTCATTTCTAATTTGGGTGTTTGAATATAGATGTCTATTTTATCTTTGAAAGGTGGGAAACTTTAGATAGCTTCATGCAACATGATGTTCAAGAGCTATGTCGAGTGGTAAGTTTCAAGCAGTAATTGTACAGTTCTTACATTGACTTTGAAGAAGTTACAAGTGAAACCTCAGCCCTCATTCAGACAACACCCATCTTTGTTCAGGACACACCTGGGCTAGAACAAGAAGGAAGCATCTGTTTAGTTTTAAAGGCTGGAAGGAGCTGTTTGATTAGCTATTTGGAGGTAACGTGTTAGGGAAGTTCGAATTTAAACAGTACGTGTTCACCTCGTTAGATCGGTGTACGTACATGACTCACCGAGCAGAGAACCAAACATGATGCTTGGGTGTCTGTCAAGTGGTCCTCGGTCACTGCACGAAGGTGACTCAGGAGCCCGCTCTGACATCCAGACCCCGGAGCACCACGTTCTCCTGATGCAGAACTCCACACTGTCAGTTCTCCCCAAACTCCTTAGGCTAGCAGAGCCTTACGCTCCAGTTGTGAGGAAGACACACAAAAACACAAACACAACATGGGTGTTCAAGGTGATTGGCTGGGCAAGGTGTGTTTTCTTTTTTGCAGCACTAGCTGGATTGAATCCAGTTCATTAAATATCCATGGACAAACCAGTCAATCCTGTTGACAGGCTCAACTCATTAATCTCTTGGTGTGGACCATTACGAGTTAAGTTTAGTGATCAATTTACATGCTTTTCCACAGAGGTAAAATGAATATTAAAAATGCTTTTAAAGGCACTACAGATTACTAATTCATTCCAAAGGCTGTATAAAAGGTTAACCTCAACTGTTGCATGTAGATATTTTTGTAAAAATCCAACCAAGAAGGAAGATTTTGTATGTTTTTGATAATTGCATGCCAAAGGTCATAATAGTCTAGAATTTCTTGGACCATTGATATTTCAAGTATTAAATGACTGCGTCTCACTGAAGCATGACCGTTGTCATGAAGCTTGGCCCTTCTCTTTCAGTTGCTTGATAACGTGGAGAATAAGATGAAAGGCACGTGTGTGGAAGGCACCATCCCGAAATTATTCCGAGGCAAAATGGTGGTATGTGAGCTTTAGCTTAAAGAACGGTTTTTAAAATTTTAAGTTCAGATTTAGCTGTTAATAACGAGGCTCTCTTGTGCTTACTGCAGTCATATATCCAATGCAAAGAGGTAGACTATCGGTCTGACAGAAGAGAAGATTATTATGACATCCAGCTAAGTATAAAAGGAAAGAAAAACAGTAAGTTCTGCGTGCTGAATGGCGTGAGCTTTGGATCGTTTGTTTTGGTTTAATGTCTCATTCACATAGCACTTTTCTTAAAGTGTGCAGTGCCCTGGGTGGACAGAGCCCTTGCCAGTACACCCAAACTCTGCCCCAGCTCCCTCCCCAGGACCCCGCCATCTGGGCTTCTGACTTTGCATGTTCTAGATGTTATCTAAAGGGTCTTGGGTAGCACATCGTCGTCTTTGATTTTTTTTGTTCAACATTGTGGAATAGTCTTGTTGTAAATAAAAATAGCTTGATCATTTCCATTGTTTTATAGTATTCCATTTTAGGATTGTACAACAAACTTCTTGGGAAGCCATCCTTTTCCGGACATTATGTGTGTTCAGTTGAGGTGTCAGGTACATGACAGCCACTTTTCCCCCTGCCTGCCTTTTTGGCGAGTATGGAATTGCTTCTTGGATCCGTGGGGTCGACTGCAGTTTGTATTTCCTTGAAGGTCTATGATGGCCTCTCTTTTTCAAACGCTTATTGACAATTGGGTGTTTTCTTTTTTTTTTTGTAAAAGATTCGTGTAAGTGCTTTCTTTGACTGACGTCTGAGTTCCTTTGGAACAGGCTAAACGCAGAAGGGGATTTCTTTACTGTTCTTTCACTCAGAGCTGCTGGGCTGCTCATTCTGCCGTTGTCCTCGCTCCCTGTCAGTTGGCCTTCAGCGACTTGCTCCCCCTTCCTGCAGGTGTGCCAAGGCCTCCATCTCCCTGTATGCAGGCTGTCAGGTCACTGCCGTCCTCTCGGTGTCCTGTCATCTGTATCGCCTCCCCAGAGCTCTGCTGTACCTTTGTCCTCTGTGCACAAGTGTCCCCACACCGCACTGCTCTGAAGGGTCCCAGTTGTTAGGCTGCCTGACCAGCTGCGCCGTGCTCTGGTGTGGTGCCCCACGCTCCTCAGCTTGGCGTTCACTGAACTTCTCGGGTCTGTGGGTCTATAGTTGTCATCAGATTTTGGGACACATCTTGGCCACTGGTCACAGGTTCTGTGCACCCCGCCCTTCCTGCTGCCCGGCTGACTCCGTGGGTGTTTCCATGGCTTTGTCGCCAGCCTCACCAGTCTTCCTGTCTGCTGTCTCTCACCCTGGTATTATTTTCATATCTGAGAGGTTTTATTTGGATCCCTTTGTAGGAATCTCCCCAGTCCCTTCTTCAGCGTAGGGAGCGCAGTCACCAACTGTATTGCTGCCCTTGCCTGCCGGCGTCCATCGCCCAGTGTCTGGCTTTCCTCCTCTGGGACGGTTTTGTCCCTCATCCCGGGCTGCAGGTGCAGCCTCTGCGTGCTTGGTCTTCTTTTCTTGGCTGCCAGGCACAGTGAGTTTCTGTTGGTAGGAAATGAAGTCCTTAGCCTTTGCTCGGGAGCACAGCAAGGTTGCGTGGGAATGGTTGGTTCTCTCGCCATGTTTTAAGCCTTGTTAGGTGGGGTGTCACAGGTTTTGTTGAGGGTTCATCTGAGAGTTTTCTGCTGAATCTCCCATGGGTTAGGAGGATTCCCACTGGCTGGTGGGAGCACCTCTTCATTATGAGTTCTGAGGACCGTTCTCCCTGATCATAGTGCTCCTGGTGGCCCCCAATAGTGTCCTCACCCAACTCCCTGTCTGTGCAGCTCTCCTCCCTGGGCACTGTCTCCTGCAGACACCAGCTCTGTGGGCTGCTCCTCATGTCTGTCCTTAGCGCCCAGTGGACACAGGCCTCTGTCCAAGCTTCCCTTGCCTCTGTGGCAGCCTGGGGAATACCAGCAGTGAGCTGGCTGTCCTGTGCTCTGGTCTTGTCCCTCCTCTGAGGGAAGCACTGTCGCGCACTGCTCGTCATCCAGTGTGTGCGCTGCTGGCACTGTTGTGCTCAGGCTCTGCTGCCCTCGTGACTGTGGCAGTTCTTCCCCATCGGGTGGCATGCCTGTCACTCTGCTGTTGGTGTTTGTTTAACAGAAATTGTTGGTTTTGCCGTCACTGTGTCTGTTTTCACTCTTTTGATGTTCTCTTGCCTGGTCCTGTTGCCTTTTCTGTTTGTCTGTGAGCCTCTCTAACAGGTGAGTGTTGGGCATCCCATTGACCCCTGCTGTCCTGTGTGACTCCAGCGGCCAAGCCCTGCCTTCAGATAGCGCCCTTCTGCTTCTCAACCCATTGTCCCCGCCCTCCACCCTGTGCAGCCTGTCATACCTGTAATAGAAATGCTTCAACCAAAATCAAAATCAAGACCTTAACTCTGCGATGCTGCCACTTGAGCCCCCCTTGAGGAGTCTCTCAGTGTCCTTTGAGCCAGTGAAACTGGCAGGACAGGCTCAGCAGTCTTCAGCAGAGGGTGTTTTTCACTACAGTCCCTCTCCCAGTCATCCCAGGCACGTCGATGTCCATGATCGCACTGGGTTGGCTCTGCTGCAGATGAAGTTTCAGTGATCACATGGGTTGACCTATTTCTCTCTCTCTTTAAAGTATTTGAGTCATTTGTGGATTATGTGGCAGTAGAGCAACTAGACGGTGACAACAAATATGATGCCGGGGAGCACGGCCTGCAGGTAACGTGGTGTCCACTAGTGTCTTGTCTCCACCTCTCCATGTCCCTCTGCTCAGCAACCAGTGGGAAGCACCTATGGCTTTGTGTGTGCTTCTCGGATTAGAAGCCAAGGAGGTGTTTCTCAGAGTTGAGGGGGTTGGGTTGGGATCGGGGTGGGAGGCAGCAGGAGACACAGTGCAGCCCTGTCGCAGCCATCCTGCGGGTCGCAGGTCGCCACGGCGTTGGAGGAAGCTGTATTCCGTCCATTGTGTTCTCTGCTGGAGCTTTCCTTCGTGTTTTCCGGGTCACGTGTGAAATTTCTTTAGGTCGTTCCTTCTTTCAGTTATCCATGCTTTATTTTATTTATATATTTTTATTTATTTACTTACTTATTTATTTAGGGCGCTAGGGATCGAACCCAGGGCCTTGTGCTTGTGAGGCGAGCACTCTACCAACTGAGCTATCTCCCCAGTCCCATGCTTTATTTTAATTTTTGATGCAGGTAGTTTTCTGAGGGCAACAGCTCTAGGGTAAGGAGTGCCTTCCAGGACCTTAGCCCGGGACGCTGGACGTCTGGCAGAGCAGTGAGCCTTGTGAACAGGCAGTCAGTTTGTGGTCTGATAATGGGGCCTGGGCAGTCTGCTGGATCCAGCGATCCAGTGGCCCAGGTTCTGGTTTTCCAGCCTCCTAACCTGGACTATTTTATAGTGGGTAGTATGCCCACTGCTCTGCTAGGTCAGAGAGGCACAGGTTAGAGATCAGTAGGTGTCTCTGCGGATATCAGAGCTTTGTCATCCAGTGTGCTAGGAAATATGTCGGTTCGCTCACAAGACTTGCTCTCTTCTGTCCTGGGTGTGCGGGCGTCTAGGTGAGCAGTCTCTGTTTGTAGTCTTCGCCTTGGTGGACAGTGGTGGGAAAAATTATTTTGTCTCGCAGCGCCATTCTGTAGTATGGTCTCGTGGTTCCTGGGTATTTGGGATTTTTCTTTGCAGAGGTAACCCTGCCTTCCTAAGCTTTCTCAGGCACACTAAAGAAAGTTGGCAAATAGGTCTGTCTTGTTGAGGCTCCCCCTATTTCCTCCAAGACTCTGGCCTTTCGTTGGAAATATACCTCTGAATCAGGCACATGTTAAGGCTTCACAGTGGCTGAAATTCTCAGGGCCTTCGTTTGGTGAGGAAAGGAGAATTCGCCAAGGTTGTCCACAGATGGAGGCCTAGAGTGTAGGGGTCACTTGTCCCTCTAGGAGAGACCTTGTGTAGAATTTGGAGCTGCATGGGAGGGAGGGTCCAGTAGCACAGAGTCTGTCACTGGGGAGAGGGGTGGTGATGAGAAGTGAGACCGAGCTCTTCCAGGACCTAGTGAGGAATCCAGGGAGCGCAGGCCGTTTGCTGGTGGGCCTTCCAGCTGGCAGCCATGCCTGTCTGTGCCTGCTCATCAGGGCGTCCACTGCGTACCTGTTCTGACACAGCTGTAACCTTCACTTCCTATTGCCAAGTACTGGTTTTCCTGTGACCCTCTGTATTATTTCATAGTGTTTAATGACTGTTAAATGTGTCTGCAAATGACTTGACTTACTAAACATCCCTTTGCTAAACATCCGTTTAGGACATAATCTCCCACACAGATGCTGGTGGTGTGGTATAATTTTAAATGGCAAAGACTTGATCTAGATCTAAATAGAAACATAAAGACACCTAAGTGGGCACCTAAACTTCCTTGCTTTGTCCCATTCAGTTGTGCTGAAACAGTATTAACTTTCACTGCTTCAGGAAATAGTAAAGGTGAGCCAGGCATGGTGCTGACCTGTACTCCTGGTGACTTAGGACACCTCCTCTGAGGCAGGAGGATCACAAGTTCAAATCCAGCCTCAGCAACATAGACCCTATCTCAAAATAACAAAGTAAAGCGGACAGGAGACATAGCTCAGTGGTAGAGCACCCCTGGTCTCAGCCCTCAGTACTGAAAAAACAGCAGTGATGAACTAAGTTTGTATCTCTTCTTGATGTTCAGGAAGCAGAGAAAGGTGTGAAATTCCTAACATTGCCTCCAGTCCTACATCTACAGCTGATGAGGTTCATGTATGACCCTCAGACGGACCAGAATATCAAGATCAATGACAGGTAATCACGAGGGTGGAGGTGCTGCGTAGGCTGTGTTCAGCTCATCTAGGATTCTTCTGCTCCTCTCCTCTCAGGTCCCCAGTGCTGTAATGGCAGGAGTGACCATGGCTGCTGGTTCCAGCTGGTTGCTCGCTTTCAAGCGAGCCTTCCCTAACCCCAGTTCCCTGTGGTAGCAGGTTGAAGTCTGTGAGGGTGGTAATTATTTGTTTCATCGAGTTTGCACCCACCACCCTTTCTAACAAATTAGATTTTTGCAAGAATATAGATGTCAATATTTTGTAATCTCAGTGGTAACCTCTAGAATGTGGTAGAATTTTCAAGAATACTAAAGTAGGCTTGTGTATTTTCCAGATTAAGATATCACATGCAAGAGTGCTAATGCACACCCCTGGGTTTGCTATAGGGCAGTATATTCTTATCCTGGTTGGTCTGAGCACCAGCTCTGTACAGGCTGGTGGATGATCAGTCACCTTTCAGGCTTGAGGGGACAGTGAGCAGACCCCTCATCCCACCAGGCTCTGCCCTCACTTGCTTGCCCTGCTTTGGCATGCATAAGGAGAGCTGCCCGTCAGCTCCAGCCTGCTGGTGTCTTATTCTGTCCCCATCTAGTTTTTATTAGGTTAGTTTCCCGTGTTTTAAGAACTGGGATTTCACATAAATGTCCACATTTCCGGCATCATTAGGAACTTGGCACTTGCCACCATGGGGCTGCCACTTTCCCATGGTGGGGCTGGAGCCCCTGGGCTCCCTGCACCCTTGCTGTACTTTGTCACTGCTGGTGATGAGATTTGACCGGCTGAATCAAATACTATGAAGCCAATAACGTAGAGCTGAGTCGAACAAAGATGTCCGCAGCAGCCAGTGGGCAAAGGGGTCTTCTCTGGTCTTTGCACCCAGCCGCAGCGTCTCCCCATCTCTCAGGTGGCATGCATCCTCAATAGTCCGAGTCTTGGACCTTGGGGCTTGAATGATGATGCCTTAGGATTACTCACACCCTAGAAAGTTCAGTGTGATTATCACAAGACTGCTGTGTTGAGCCCTTGAATTTGAACCTGCTGGGTATTCCAGTGCTTTGCAGGCATTTTTCTCCAAATCTAGACACAACCTTATATTGACACGAATAATGAGCAGATTTTCTAATTAGTGGAAACTGTCTCAGAAGTACTTCAAAGTGCCTTCCCAACAAATTCATAATTTCTCATTAAAGATGAACATTAAATTAGAAGCCTAATAAAATACATAAAGACAAAAGATGTGGTATTTTGTGTGTAAATGAATGTTGAAGATCTTTAAAAAAAAAAAAAAAAAAAAAAAACACTATTTTTTAACAGATTTGAGTTTCCGGAACAATTACCTCTTGATGAGTTTCTGCAAAAAACGGATCCTAAAGACCCTGCAAATTATATTCTTCATGCAGTCCTGGTTCACAGTGGAGATAATCATGGTGGACATTACGTGGTTTATCTAAACCCCAAAGGGGATGGCAAAGTAAGTGCTGGGGCTCAGGGTGATGCCATGCCAGCAGCTGAGTGCCCCCCCTGCGCCCTTCCCGTCTGCGTCTTGACCGTGTCCGTCAAGGAGGCCTTCCCTGCCTTTGACGTACATTTCTGTGGCTGAAAAGTGCTGTTTTCCTTTCCCTTTATTTGCCAGTACGTAGAGGTAAATGGTAGATTAGAGATCGTGCTGGTTTGTTAGTAACGACTATTGGGCTGTCCAGAACCCTCTGTGTCTAAGAGGCACTTCAGTTCTGCTCATGAACACCGGCAGAACACAACCTGAGGCGACCTAAGTGGGAGCAGCTAGGTAGCTTGTGTATTATTTGGGAGCCCCTTGTCCTCCCCAGTCACCTGTGACATGGGTCTTATCCTCTCATTCCTAATTCAGGAGGGCAGAAGGGTCTGTTAGCATTTGGCAAATGAGGGTTTCAGAATCGTCATCCAAGACCACAGGGCCAACAAGTAGTGAAACAGGGTGGATCCTCTCCTGTCCTTGGGCTATTGGAAGTGGCTCCATTGGAGGCAAGAAATTGGAAGATAACTATCATGTGCAGCTATGCTGGCTTTTTTCTTTTTCTTTTTTTCTTTCTTTTTTCTTTTTGTTTTTTTTGTTTTTTTTTTTTTTGTTTTTGTTTTTGTTTTTTGGTACCCAGGCTTGAACCCAGGGGTACTCAACCACTGAGCCATATCCCCACCCCTTTTTTTGTATATTATTTAGGGACATGGTCTTGATAAGTTGCTTAAAGCCTCACTAAGTTGCTGAGGCTGGCTTTGACCTCACAATCCTCCTGCCTCAGCCTCCCTAGCCACCGGGATTTTAGGTGTGTGCCATCGCACCTGCCTTTTTTCTTGTTTTTAAGTCATGAATTTGTTGCAGTGTATCAGAGGACAATATAAAATATCCCATTGAAATATATAACGATAGCACCAAGTGTTAACTAGCTGAATCAGGTGTGTTTCATATGGCTTTGTAATTACTCCAGATTTGTTAGCATCTGTCCCGAGCCGACGTGGGAATTGGGCTTGGTGAAGTGTCAGCCTCCCCACAGAATGTTGAGGAGGAAGGTGGGAGCACCACTGTTGTATGGCGGCAAGGCAGAGGCCCTGCCTGGCCTGGCCTGGCCTGGCGGGTCATCAGTCTGTATGCTGGTGGCCACACGGCCTTCCACGCCGGGTGCTGGTCCTGGCTCTTTGTCTTTGCTGATGCCTGTCTGCTTTCCTTCCAGTGGTGTAAATTCGACGACGACGTGGTGTCGAGGTGTACTAAAGAGGAAGCCATCGAGCACAACTACGGGGGTCACGACGATGACCTCTCTGTCCGACACTGCACTAACGCGTACATGCTGGTCTATATCAGGGAGTCAAAGCTGAGTGAGTGCAGCTGGCCTTTGTCCTGCTCTTTGCCACAGTGAACCCCTGTGGTCGTGCCATGAGCACCCCCACTGCCTTGATATTTTATGCCAACAAAGCACATTTAAAATGCAATGATGTGCAGTGGCCTAAGCCGTGCTCCAAACATGTTTTCTGCTTACTCAGACCATCCAGAAGCAAGTTGGATGGGCCTGGGGCTTGCAAAGTGGACTGTGGTACCAGATAATTTCACTTTGTTTCATTTTATTTATTTTGGTGCCAGGAATTGAAGCCAGAGGTGCTTAAACAATGAACCACATTCCCAGCCCCCACCCCAAATCCCCATTTTTTTTTTCTTCGAGACAGGATCTTGCTAAGTTGCTTAGGGCCTCAGTTGATGAGGCTGGCATTGAACTGGAGATCCTCCTGCGGCGGGCAGACTGGTGTTGCTGGGATCACAGGCATGGCCCACGGTGCCCAGCAGTGATATCACTTTCATAGATTATTTATTAGCGACCACGTAAAATCAGGACCTTGTAAGGAGGAGAAAGGGGACTTGACACCAAGGTGAAGGAGGATGTGTTCGTCCTGCAGGTGAAGTTTTACAAGCTGTCACAGACCATGATATTCCTCAGCAGTTGGTGGAACGATTACAAGAAGAGAAAAGGATTGAGGCTCAGAAGCGGAAGGAGCGCCAGGAAGCCCATCTCTACATGCAAGTGCAGGTCAGCCTCTGCGGTCACCTGCATTTGGCCTCTGGGACCTTGAACTGACGGCGGTGGTCTGTCCTGAACTGTGTCAGCAGCATCTGGATCCCTTTTCCCATCTGGCCTTTCTGGGCCAGCTGGTGGTCAGCACTGAGGGACTGGAGGGCTGTCCAGTCGAGGAGGAAGGGCTTGGGCGTGAGCAGTGACGAAAGCCACAGGCAGAGGTGCCAGCGTGTCTGAGTGCTGAGGCCCTCTGGGGGGAGGCAGAGCTGCAGGGCCCACACGCAGGTGCTTGGGCAAGGGGCAGCTGCCGGCAGCTCTTGCTGTCGGCAGCTCTCTGCTCCCCATCTCCCAAAGAAGCTCCTTCAGGCCTAGGGGTGCTTGTGTTCTGCAAGGTATCTGCTGCTTGTCACTGTTCTGTGTACATGTTTTCAGATAGTCGCAGAGGACCAGTTCTGTGGCCACCAGGGAAACGACATGTACGATGAAGAGAAAGTGAAGTACACTGTGTTCAAGGTTCTGAAGAACTCCTCCTTGGCCGAGTTTGTCCAGAGCCTCTCCCAGACTATGGTGCGTCGCGGCCCTCCTGGCACGCCGCTCCGCCCCTTTGCAAAGATTGGCTGCCTGTGGGTGCGAGGGAGTGGCCTGGGCCCTGCTTCTGCCGAGGAGCAGGGAGGGAGATGCTTAGGAGGAGCAGGGAGGGAGATGCTTAGCCCTTGGCTCCGTGCCGGGAATCCCATGGCATTGCAGAACCTGCCTCTGCCCTCACGCGCTTCCTGCCATGGCCTTCCCGGCGTGGCCAGTGTTCCTGGCCACTCCTCACCCCCCTGTGGCAGCTCTTGGTACCATGGGCCTTGGGCCCTGCAGTGCTGGTGAGCCTGTCCAGCTCAGATGGGGAAAGGGTTGTAATTAGGGGTTTTCCCCCTTTTAATAAAAAGCATTAAGTTGGTATAGAATTGAAAGGTGTGTGCTTGCTTGTTTTTTTTAAATTTATTTTTATTATTTATTTTCCCTAGGGATTTCCACAAGATCAAATTCGATTATGGCCCATGCAAGCAAGGAGTAATGGAACAAAACGACCAGCAATGTTAGATAATGAAGCAGACGGCAATAAAACAGTAAATATCGTTGGTACTAGGGTGTCTGGTGTGGCCTGCGGTCGGCGCACCGCGTTCTCTTGGTCCAGTTGAAGCACTGGGTGTGTTCTGCGGTGCTCACCGTGTAGTTTTCACTCTGTCACCTAAGCCATTAAAACTTCTAAAATCAGCATCTCTTTTGGAAATAGATGATTGAACTGAGTGATAATGAGAACCCTTGGACAATATTCCTGGAAACAGTGGACCCTGAGCTGGCTGCTAGTGGAGCAACATTGCCCAAGTTTGATAAAGATCGTAAGTGCCCACACTATGCCAGGCTGCACACAGTGCAGGAGAGTTGATGGCCTGGACTGCTGAACACCCTGTCCCATTGATCAGTGCCACAGTTGCGCGCTGAGTCTGCGCTCAAGGCTTTTGGCAGCCACAGGACGCTGTTGTGGCTCTTGAGTGTCCCGGGAGGTGGGGAGCAGGCAGCAGCCGTGCAGGTGCTCTGCCCTGTGCCTGCCCTGTGCCTGCCCTGTGCCTGCTCTGCCCTCCTGAGGCATGCTCATCTCTGGCAGGGGTCACAGATGTCGATCAGGGCCAGGTAATAAAGGTCTTGTTCTCTGGGCCATCTGGTGTGTCGTTGGCATGTAGAAGGAACCACAGAGTATGTCCGTAGATAGGTGGGCATCTTCAGGTGAGCCCGACAGGGAAGCTGACCCTTGCAGTAAAGGGTTAGGTTTTGATTGCTTGAGGATTCACTTCAGGTAGAATGTGTGACTGACACACATTCCCAGCAAACCAGTGCTGGGATTTGTTTTTATTTTTTCTTCCTGGGGATTTTTCTCAGGGCCTCTCATGTTGTAGGCACATGGTCTGCCATTGAACTTCACCCATCAGAATTGGGATTTTGAGTTTGCCATCTTTAATACTATCTTTACTGCCTTGGGTGGATAGTTCTGGGTTTGATATCTGGAACCTTCCTCTGCTCTCAAAGGATCAGCAGCTTCTTGACACTAACTTTTAGGGGGACATTAAGCTATCATTTCCATTGTCCTGACCTAAGCTCGCTGTCAGTCCCCGTTCCTCCCCTCCCACCCCCTTTTTTGGGTCAACAATATAATGAGTGTGAAGATTCTAACAACGTATTCATCAACCTTGTAGATGATGTAATGTTATTTTTGAAGATGTATGATCCTAAGACACGGAGCTTGAATTACTGTGGGCACATCTACACACCCATATCCTGTAAAATACGTAAGTCCTGCTGCGTCTGCCTGCTGAGTAGATCTGCTGGGTGTATCTGGACTGTGACTTAAAGCCTTTCCTCTCTCCCAGGTGACTTGCTCCCGGTTATGTGTGACAGAGCAGGATTTGCCCAAGATACTAGCCTTATCCTCTATGAGGTTTGGATGGTTCTTTTTCATATTCAGCATATATATCGTCAGTGAATTGGGTGGCAGGTGTTTGTTTTGCTAGCCCTTAGCTGCTTCTTTAAAGGTTCAGTGTTAACTCAGGGCCTCTGGTGGTCTTGAGTTGAGAATCACATACTTTATTTTTTATTTATTTATCTTTTTTAAGTTGTAGAGGACACAATACCTTTATTTTATTTTTTTGCGGTACTGAGGATGGAACCCAGGACCTCCTGTGTGTTAAGTGAGCACTCTGCCACTGAGCCACAACCCCAGCCCAAAAATTACACACTTGTAGATTCATGAGATTTAACTATAGAATCAGTGATTATTAGGTACCTATAGGTTTGTTTTTCCCATTAACATTTTTTTTTTTCTTTCTTTGTTTTTTGTATGGGGAATTGAACCCCAGGATCCCTGAGTCACCGAGTCACATCCCCATTTTCTTATGTTTTATTTTGAGACAGAGTCTTGCTGATAAGGTTGGTCTTGAACTTGCAATCTGCCTGAGCCTCTGGGATTACAGGCAGGCACCACTGTACCTGGCTCTGGTTGTCATTTCAACTTAGAAAAGTGTGGTGAGCTGGGTGCAGTGGTGCATGCCTACAGTCCCAGCTCCTTAGGAGAAACCCAGGAGGTTAGGGCCTGCCTGGGCAACATAGGGAGATGTCATGTCTTTTTGTTTTAAAGGTGAATAGAATTGGGTATGGAGAAAATATTTATATTATGTGCAGACAAATTTTGTAATGTAACTATTTTATATCTTTTACTACAGGAAGTTAAACCGAATTTAACAGAGAGAATTCAAGACTATGATGTGTCTCTTGATAAAGCCCTTGATGAACTGATGGATGGTGACATCATAGTGTTTCAGAAGTACGTACTGCTCGGCAGTTTCCATCCCTTTGTACCAGCCTCAGGAGCTGCAGTCTGGCCAGTCCCAGAACCAGGGCATGTTTGCATCTAGACCTGAGCCCTGACTCACTGCAAGTATCTGAGTATTGGCAGTAGCTGGCCACCTCTGGGTTTTGGAACTAGGGGCAGTGAACATTGCCATCATTCAAAGCTCTTTTGTTTCCTAAAAATGTGTGGTGAGTTGATAACTGTTAACAGGAAGAGTTGTTCTCCTTCCCTCAACACATTGGAAGTCAAAATTCCTTGGATGTACCCACTCAGGTAACTCATTCAAACCCATCTGCAGCAAACTCACAGATCAGTGGTTTGCAATACTTAATGTCAGGAGCAGTCTCACATCAAACAAAAGCTACCGAGTCTCAACTCCTGATCAGGTGGGACTCTGCCTGGTGCTGGGCGTGTGGTTTTTGTTATGGTCTTGAGAAAACAAAGCTGACTGAGCTGCATACTCTACTCAGGCTACCCTTCCCTGTGTAAGCTGCCATTCCTGCTGCACCTGGTGAAAGGTAGCCAGGTAGACTACTGGAAGGCCTGAGGGCGTGGCTGATGCTCAGCACATGAGGGAGGCCCTATCCCCAGTCGCACTGCATGGACCTCTGCTCAGTTCCCACATTTCTTTCCCCAGGGACGACCCTGAAAATGATAACAGTGAATTACCCACTGCAAAAGAGTACTTCAGAGACCTCTACCACCGTGTCGACGTCATCTTCTGCGACAAGACGATCCCTAACGACCCTGGCTTTGTGGTCACTTTGTCCAACAGAATGAACTATTTTCAGGTATCAGAAAGCTACTCTTCACCAGACACCACACCAGAAAGACCTGCTTAATTTTCAAACATCTGTTGAGGAAGCTGTCTGACTGTGTCTCGGGAGTAGTTGGCGTTGGACACGGGAGGCTGCTCCTATGAGCTGGGCCTGTGCTTTCCTCGTCCACCACTGTCTCTTGGTGTCCATCCCGGGAAAGCTTCTCTGGCATAATTTTGTTTTAAGAGATAAGTAGCAGCAGCCCCTTTGTCTTGATTATAATTCAGCAAGTGTTTACAACTAAAATAATCATGAGAAAATGGTCATGGCTGTTACCACTAAAAGTGAGAACCGTGGGGTAAGAGAGGGAAGAGCCCCACGACACAGAAGTGATCGCGCTTGAGAGAAACTGGGGTCCTGCCCCCGCCCGTGCTGTTGCATGTGTGTATAGAACTGTGACACCACACCTCATAAAATGTGTACAGTTGAACAGCGAGACCCCTTGGGAGACCGTCCTGCTCAGTGTCAGTGTCCAGGTGACAGATTCAGGCTGCTCATATCATAACGCTTCTGTAACTCAACCAAATAGGAGGTTCAGGAGCCAAGTCAGTTCTGTGCTAAAACACGAGCCCGCCTTCTGTCTTCAGGTTGCAAAAACGGTCGCACAGAGGCTCAACACGGACCCCATGCTGCTCCAGTTCTTCAAGTCTCAAGGGTAAGCCACGCTTGTAGATCGGCGAGTTACTCTCCACCACGCGCTTCCCAGGGCTCATGGGAGCTTCTTGAGCTAGTGTACTAATTGTTAGCCACTGTACCGGACATGCCATTTCTAGTTTAGCCTGAGACCTAGACTCTCCACAAGTCACGTCTCGACCATGTTACTCTGGGTTATCAAAGTCATTGACAGTTTTATCAAAAGCCAGACTTGTTTCATATACACCATTGGTGTAGCTCCCTGTGTCCAGATGGGTTCAGGGATCATGTGGCCAGCCTTCGGTTGTTGGCACCTTTGAGGACTGCATTTGAGTGTGACAGCAAGAGGGAGTTAGATCCAGGAAATGGGAGTATTGAGTTGAACCTTGAGCCAGGCCCAACTCTCATGTCTAGGTGTGAGGCCAGTGGCTTGCTGCTGTGCTCACTCAGGATTTGTGTTTTAGGCCAATAAACAAGTCATTTATTTATATGCTGTTTTCTTGTGTAGTTATAGGGATGGCCCAGGTAATCCTCTTAGACATAATTATGAAGGTACTTTAAGAGATCTTCTACAGTTCTTCAAGCCTAGACAACCTAAGAAACTTTACTATCAGCAGGTACGAGTCCATATTAATGTAACTCTGGGTGATAAAGAGAAGGTGTGGGCTCTTGTGGAAGCCTATCTAAAATGAATCTCTCTTTTCTTAATAGCTTAAGATGAAAATCACAGACTTCGAGAACAGGCGAAGTTTTAAGTGTATATGGTTAAACAGCCAATTTAGGGAAGAGGTGGGTTTTTCCTACTGCTATGAATCTTTGTTTTCATTCTCATTTGCCTGTTATCTGTCCCTGGATCTTGAGAACTGGAACCTGAAGGAACACATTCTCTCAGCGCCCCTGGCCTTGGTGCCAGTCTGCGGAGGCCTGTCGGCTGCGTGGAGGTGCTGGGTTGATGGGCCCCCTGGTGGTCCTCTCTCACCAGGGGACGGGCTGCGCACCTGGTGAGGCAGTGCCCGCGGCACCTCAAGCCTGCGCGGTCTGCGGAGTGTGTCCCTGCTGGGTCGCCAGCTTTCGCCTTTCCAGCTCCACCAGTGTCAGGGGTGGAGAGCCAAGTACTGGCCCATGGAGAACTGATGTGGCCGGAGCCACAGTGTCAGCCGGGAGTCTTCTCTGGACCGTGGTCCTCTCTCCGTGCTGTTTGGGAGGGCTTTCAGGCCCTTCCCAGGGCCGCCTGCTGTGGGGCTGGAAAGGCAAGCTTCTTGCACCGAGGTGGCATTTCCTGACCTCCTGTCAGTATTGGCTTGATCCCAGGTTTGGGCAGATGGTCCCACCAGGACTGGTTTCACAAGCAAGGGGCCACTGGGGCGGGGTTTAGAGGACAGGGTCGGCCCCCGGGACTCGAGCAACTGTGCCAGGGGCGTCTCCCCATGTTTGCTATAGCAGAAGTCTGTGTCTGATGCCATTGTCACCTCCTGGTCACATAGGAAATCACACTATATCCAGACAAGCACGGCTGCGTCCGGGACCTGCTGGAGGAATGTAAGAAGGCCGTGGAGCTCGGCCAGAAGGCGTCAGGGAGGCTCAGGTGAGCGGGCCCCGTGAGGGGAGGCGAGGGGCGGCCCTCGGAGCCCACCCGCCACGTGCTGAGGCCGGGGCTGTGCGGAGGTCTGGAAGGATTTCATCAAGCCGTCCCCCTCCTCGTTTCCCGACCTTAATGAGCTGTAGTTGAAGGTGAGATCAGGTGGAAAAGCCACATAAAGGAAGGGTCTGGTTTGAGTTGAAAGAGCAACTGCCACGGGGAAAGGCGGCTCCTGGTTGTATTTGAGATTCAGCCTCAGATGCGTAGGAGGGTTGCTGCGGCTGAAGAGGGACCTGTGTTTGCAGCCAGCGCTCTGGCCACTTTGCCTCTGTTCAGCTTGAAGGACAAATGGACCTCTGGAGCTGTTCATTTCCCAAAGTGTTTTCTTTTGTAAATTTAATAAATGAAGAGACGGTTTCTGTCTAAAGAGTCAGTGAGGAAGTATCTAGAGTTCCTTGTGGGAAAGGTTGACTTGATTCTAGGTAACCTGTTCAGCCTGCATCTCTGGGCCCAGGTGTGGCCACTTGCACTAGCTCCAGCTGATTATTGACTGGACTCGACCACCTCCTTCACCCCCTTCACCCCCCATGGGCACTGCTTCTGACATTTACAGTGTTTTATTTAAAAAATAAATAAATACATAAATAAGCTAGGTTCCCGTAGCTTCATGGATGTGGTTTCTTTCTAAACAGGGATTTGCTTGTTTTCACAATTGGCTTTGTTTTTAGACATGAGTAAATACACATGTGCACGCATTTATACCCACACATTTATTTGCCGTTTTTTTCTTCTTTCAGGCTGCTAGAAATTGTAAGCTACAAAATTATTGGTGTGCATCAAGAAGATGAATTATTAGAATGTTTATCTCCTGCAACAAGTCGAACATTTCGAATAGAGGTACCTGTCCCCTTTTGGCAGCAGTGTGTGTGTGGACCTGGGGCGGGCCGGGCGTCTGCGGTGTGTGACTGTCACAGTGAGTGACACAGTGGGGACCTTGGCTGGTCCATGTGCTCTGAGGTTGCGTTTGTTCTTCAGAAACACTGTGGGCCTCGGCGATATTTCACCGTGAGCACACACAGCACAGTTCACATGCTCCTCATTTCTGAGTGTTCAGTTCTGGGGTTCTTCGTCACCGTCCGTCTCCAGGACTTTTCCATCTTCCCCAGCTGAAACACTGTCCCCACTAAGCGCTGGCTCCCCGTGTCCCCCTGGACCCACCGTTCTGCCTCATCTCTGTGTGGCACTCTGGGGCCTCAGGAGTAGGAGCACAGAGGGCTTGTCCTTAGAAACAAAGTTCAGTGTGGACCCCAAGCACATCTGGACAAAGTGTTGGGTTCCTGCGAGTTGAAAACTGTGATGTTTCTGTGGTAACCAGAATGCGGCATGGTTTGGTGTCTAACTCTGAACTCTCATTAGGTAGCTAGGTTTATTGTATTTTGGCAAAAATATGGTTCTCTTAGTTTTCCATTACTTCAACAAAATACCTGATATGCGTACCTTAAAAAGTGGAAGGGTTTATTAGGACTCACAGCCTTGGAGGTTTCCATCTGTGATGAGCTGGTCCCTGTTCTGGGATCTGTGGCAGGGAGTTCATGGTAGAGGAATGAGAGAGAAGACCAGGGTCTGTGGTCCCCTCCCAGGGCACACATGAGCGCTCCATGTGGCCCTACCCTGAGTGGTCCTGTCAACTCCTAGAGGTGCCAAGGAGAGGGCCAGGCCTTGGACCCACTGGCTTGGGCGCTTGCCTGCTTGGCAGAGTGCCACGTTAGGGTTAGAATTTAAACGTAACATCTGTCTGCGGTGGCTACACTTAGGACTTTCTGTGTTTGAAATGTGTCCCCAGGAGATACCTTTGGACCAGGTAGACATAGATAAGGAAAACGAGATGCTGATCACAGTGGCCCATTTCCACAAAGAAGTGTTTGGGACATTTGGAATTCCATTTTTGCTGAGGATACACCAGGTAAGAGTTTTGAAAGGTCAAAAAACTGGAAGCTTTTGAACAAGTGTTAGTCTGGGCTCCTGCTCTGGTGGCCGCAGTGTGGTACAGGGACAGTGGGAGTGAGCGTGCAAGCACCCGGTCCTTTGCCTTCCCAGGGCGAGCGCTTCCGAGAAGTCATGAAGCGGATCCAGAGCCTGCTGGACGTCCAGGAAAAGGAGTTTGAAAAGGTGCGCTCCAGGCCCTGGCGAGAGCGCAGGGGCTGCCTGCTCCAGCCCTGACCAGTGAAGCAGCCTAGCCAGTAATGGCAGAGATAGGAGTCTTGCCAATGTACACAAATAATGGAGGAGTCTTGGTTTTTGTCTTCTAGTTTAAATTTGCAATTGTAATGATGGGCCGACACCAATACATTAATGAAGACGAGTATGAAGTAAATTTGAAAGACTTTGAGCCACAGCCTGGTAAGAGCCCTCTCCCTGGAGAGCTTCACTAAGGAAGGGTGCACACCTCGAGCAGCAGCCCCGGCGGGAGGTGGGCAGCCCTGGGATCTGGGCGGCTCTCCCCTTTCCACACCCAGGCCTCTGAAGCAGGGAATGGCAGCCTGTGGCCGCTGGATTCTTTTAAGGATCGAAGCCCTTCACACAGGCTGAGTGCAGGCTGAGGACCCAGGGGCAAGGTGTTGGGGAGCCTGCCTCACGGTCTCCAAGTGGGAGCGCCCTTGTCGGGGCAAGCAGGCCGCTCAGAGTCCTGGCTTCAGGGAGACCCGCATGCCAGCCATGGGGCCGATGGCATGTGTGGGTTTGGAGGTCCATGTTGGCCAGCCAGGGGCTCTGAGCTTGCTCTGGGGCTCACGTGTTCTCTCTTCCCACCAGGTAACATGTCTCACCCTCGACCTTGGCTAGGGCTCGACCACTTCAACAAAGCCCCAAAGAGGAGTCGCTACACTTACCTTGAAAAGGCCATTAAAATCCATAACTGACTTCCTCACCAGTGTGGTCACGGCGGGACAGCGTGGGTGTGTGCCCTTTAACAGCCGCAGGACTTTGGTACACGTGTACTCTAGCCGAAGTCTCCAGCAAGAGGATTTGCTGCTGATGTTAATTTTATTTTGTTGAGGCTGTTCAGTTTGGCTTCTCTGTATCTATTGACTGCCCTTTTTGAGCAAAATGAAGGTGTTTTTATAAAGCTTGGATGCCAATGAGAGTTATTTTATGGTAACCACAACGCAAGGAACTGTTAGCGTGATGGGGAGAAGGGGTTCCGAGGATGTGGGCCACTGGCAGAGGGTCTCTAGGCTGTCTGGGCAGCATGGCACCTGGCTGCCGCCTGGGGTCCCACCCCCAGCCTGCGGCTGGGCAGTCTGTGCAGGCCCTTCCGACTTGCTCCTTCAGTCACACTTCCAGTGACCTTTTGTGCATCTGTAAAGGCAAAACAGAGAAACTCACAACCTAATAAATAGCGCTCTTTCCTCCACTGTGTGCATTGTCGGCCCTTCCTGGGGTTCCTCTCCTCCAGCTGCCTGGGTCTTGTCATAAGCTCGCCACCTCTGCCAGCCAGTCCCGTGCAGCCCACATGCAGGGGTGCACTGAATGCAGTCCTGACAGGCGTTGGGGTCTTCTTATCACGTTGAAAGTTGTTCGATACAGTCAAGGTTTGCTCTGCTGCCTCTCAGCACACTTGATGATCTCAACAGCTCACAAGAGCAGGGGGAAGAATCGTAAATAGCATCCCACGGAAACGGGCAGACGGAGGGACAAGGAGAGCCTTTCAGCAAGAGGCATGCTCGCTGGTGGTTCGTAAGCTGTTGGCTTTGTAAAAAGGGTGAAATAAAGAGGAAAAATGAAATTGTATATTTAACGAATGGACGTGTACGATTTGCCACGGGAGAGGTCACTTTCTGCCGGGTGCGTCTGCAGTGGCTGTCACCCGTGTCGTACTCACTGTGTGGTTTATTTCTGCCCCCGCCTCGTTTCCTTTTATTTTGGAGCTAACGCCAGCTGCGTGTCTAGTTTTGAGTGCAGTAAAATAGAATCAGCAGATCACACTCACTCCCTCCTTCCGGAACCCAGTCTGTCCTGTAGCAGCAGTGTACACCAACTCCTGTATATTGCCTTTTTGCTGGAAAATGTTGTATGTTGAATAAAATTTTCTATAAAAATTATAATTCAGTGAGTGACGTGGAAGTGGAGGGTTTCCTACTCTCCCTGCTGCTGGCTTGGGAAGCCCTTCCCCTGGTCCTGACTTCACTGAGGTGTTTTCCCCTGATTTTAGGGGGCTGTGGGGAGGGGAGATTTGCTGCTAACTGGTCACATTCGAGCTTAAGAAATAAAAGGTTTTCCCAGGCGGGCGACATACAGATGAGATGGCTGGAGACACTGCCGGGGCGGAGAGGTGGGGCACGGGAGTGCAGGCCAGGTCGGTGGGGAGGGCCCCGCGCCCGGGGTCCCCAGCTGGGTGTTGCCTGGTCTCTGGAGGACTTTGCTCACGCTGCCTTGCCATCCGGCCTGGGGGCCCCTCAGAGAACCTGGCCCATCCCCTGGCCAGCTCTCCTCTGCAGACACTGAGGTTCTGCCTTAGGAGCCACTGGGAGCTTTAGGAAAGTGAGGTTAACCTGCAGAGCTACCCGGCGGCTGAGCGTCCTGAGCTGCCTTACGGTTGCATCTTCCCAGTTGTATCAGGAGCTTGAGTCTGTACAATGCTTTTGGGGGAGGCAGAAGTGCAGATTTTAAAATTGAAGGGAAGAAAACAAGCTGCCTTCCGGTTGGCTCACCTGAGTCTCCTGAGGACGTGTGGGTGTCCTGGCAGGCTCTGTGGGCACAAGGGCCCTTTCCATGTGGCTTGTATGCAGAAGCATCCTGCTGGGATGGCTCCTTTTTGCACATAGAGGGTGTGGAGGTGGTGGGCCTCATTTCTACCAGCAGGTCTGTATATGCAGGGGCTTCCCCTGGCAGCATTAAGGCAGGTCCCTGCGGCCATCTTGGAGATAGGTGTTCCTTGGCAGGAACTGCTGACCTTTAAGAACTTTGAGCTGACTGTCTTGGGGACTGAGAGCCAGCAAGGAGAGGGGCATGTGTGTCCAGGGCTGCTCACAGGTACTGCTGTTTCAATAAATGTGTAAACGTGCAAGGACATCAAAGGACCAAAAAAGTCTAACACGTGGAGGTGGGACACTGGAGCGTGGTGAGGACCTGCAGAGGCAGGCTCCAGTGTGGGTCTGGTGGCCAAGTGGGAAAGCAAGTGAGTCTAGGACCACCTGCTGTGTTGGAGCCTGCCTGAGCGTTCACGGGCTCAGTCACCTCCCCCGGACAGCTGCTCAGGCTGACGTTCTGTGGCGTCTGGGCTGGATGAAGATCTGCGAGGGCTGAGCTCAGCCCTCGGACTTGAAGCCACCTTCAGCTGGGGGTGCAAGAGGTGGCAGCTACTTTAATGAGTTGCCGAAGTGAGACTTGCAGAGGTTTTTTAAATGTGATTTGGCTTATGGCTTTAAAGCCAGTGTTGTTGAACTAGCCATGAATGCCAGGTAGTAAATACTGTCACCTCTACTGTCACCTGTGGGCCAGGTGACGTCTGTTGCCTCTGTCCTGGTGGGAAAGCATTTAGGCGTGGTGCTGCTTGAAGAGTGGGTAAGGCTGTGTCCCAGTGTGACATGCTTATTGTGATGGGGGTTCCAGGGCAGGGGACCCGTCTCAGGAATACCAGTGACTTGAGAGGCAGAGGCAGGAGGATTGCAGGTTTGAGGTCAGCCTTGGCAACTTAGCCAGACCCTGTCTTAAAAGACCAAGAATGTAGCTCAGTGGTACAGTGACCCTGGATCAGGTCCCCAGTACAAAATCAAACAACTCTTCTTGGATGGAGAAAGTTTGAAGTGAGATTGCTGCCACAGTCTAACTAGAAGGTAGGTCCCCAGTGGGGTACAGGGTGGATCAGAACGACCACAGAGCCAGGCCTTGCCCCTGGGGAGCGCATTTGTAGACAAATTTCAAGTACTATTGAATTAGGACTGTCCCCAGGGTTTTGTGTGGCCGTTATGTGGCAAGGGCTGCCAGCCTGGCCCTTGTTTCCCTGGCCCAGCACTGTCCCCCTGAACCTGCTGCTGTGCGGAAGGCCACGTCCCCTCTGTTCAGGGCAGTAGCCCCTTGGCCACATGCGGCCTTTCCACACTGGACACCTGGTTTAGCTCGCTGAGGAAGCGGGATGCCTGTTGTGTCTTCAGTCCCCCGTGGCTGAGGGTAACACGGTGCTGGCCACTGCCTCACCTTGGGGATGGTGCAGACCACGACGCCAGCCCCATCGGGCAGGCCGATCCTGCCTGGCCTTGCTGCCAGTGTGGAGTGGGTGCCCCTCGGCTCGAGCCCATTTCTGCAGAGCTGACTCTAGGCGAGTGGGGGAGGGGAGGGGGTTCTGCTCCTGCCCAGGGCAGTCTCGGCCTGGGGCTGCTCCCTGCCTGGTGCAGGTGGGAACCACAGGGCGTGCCTCTGCCCTGCTGCCAGCAAGGCCTGGCAGCTGCTGATGGAGCCCTGCCTGCCACACCGCCTGTCCTCCTGTGATAAAGGGCAGGGCCCCCTCTTGACTTGGGCCAAGCTGGGGGTGGGGTGACTGGGGACAGCCCTGTGACAGCCAGCACTCCGAGCACTGCACCGTGGCCTTGAGTTCCGTTCAGTGGACCAGAATCTGGGCCTGGTGGTAGCTTGGTACTTGCCCAGGGCAGAGCAGGTGGTCAGACCCAATAAGACGCCCACCTCCCCTGTCCCGTCCCCACTGCGCCAAGCTCATCTGCCGGGGCTGAGCACTGGCCTGCTGGGCCCTGAGTGCAGAGGCCCTGGGCCAGCCTCAGAAGATGGGGAGCAGGAGGCCACGTAGCTGCAGGCCCAGGAGAGCCACAGCACCTCTGCAAAGGCAGAGACCGTGGCTCCTGCCCCCCACCCTCCTCCACAGCAGCATCTAGGGCTGGAGCTGTGGCTGCCAGCCTAGAGGGGGCTTGGGGAGGATTGTGCAGGCTGAGCCGCGATCCCTGGGGTGGCCCCGGGTGTGGGCTGGGGGTTGCAGTCAGACACATGGTGTCTCAGGCACCTGTGGAACCTTGAAGAAAAGTCAGTCTTCAATGTCACTTCTACTTGAAGAGCTGACACGTGAGCTGGGGGTGCAGCACTTGCCCAGCGTGTGCAAGGCCCTGGGGTTTGTCCCCAGTGCTGCAAGCAACTGGTCACACAGCATAAAGAATTATTACCTGAGAGAGGACAAGTGACGTTTTCCTACCCCTGGGCAGTCTTGGTCCCAGAGGCCTGGGATTGATTCGTGGGGTCAGGAAAGGATGCTGGGTGTGTAGTAACATCCCATCAACATGTACAACTATAATGCACTCATAGAAAACGTGGGAGTGGGGTGAAGGACGCTGGGCTGGGCACGGTGGCGCACACCTGTGATCCCAACTGCTAGGGAGGCTGGGGCGGGAGGGTCACAAGTTCAAAGCCAGCCCCAGCAACTTTGTGAGGCCCTAAGCAACTTCGTGAGACCCTGTCTTTAAATAAAAACAGGCTGGGGATGTGGTTCAGTGGTTGAGTGCCCCTTGTTTCAATCCCTGGTACAAAAAAAAAGCAAGGAAAGCCCTAGGCAGAACGTTCTCTCCCACGCCTCATCTATCTGACCGCCCGGAGCTCGATGGTGCCTGATCGAGAGCTCTCCTGAGGCAGGGGGCCTCAGGCAGAGGACAGGGCCTGGAGCTGCGTGCTCAGAGGAGCTGGGGCCGACAGTCGATCTGTCCCAGGACTGACCCTGGTGTCTGTGGACTTGACTCCGGATCCAGGTCAAAGCCAGCAAGGCACTTGGAGAGCCGAGGCATTGAAACAAGGCATTTGAGCTGAACTGCTGACGTGTCCTTTCTGGCCAAGATGGCCTCCCAGCAGGGCCAGTAGCCCATGCTCTTGCAGCTGCTACGGTCCAGGCACCTCTGCAGAATCACCACCACGACCAGGACAGGACCTTTCCTCTGGATCACTGAGGCTGGGTGCGTAGCCCTCCCTCCGAGAGCCCACAGCCTCGCCTGGACTGGACGCTGCCCATCCTGTCCCGGAGACATGTGCCTCGTGCCGACTTGACACAGGTCTTCACAACAGCTCAGAGGTCGCCGTCCTCAGGTTCAGCCATGCATCAAGGTCCCCGGGAGCGCTCATCACCAAACCCTAAAGGTTTCTGTTTGGATGTGGAAGTTGAGGCTCCATGTCCTGCAGGAGATGCTGACTAGAATTCAACTTTTCCTGTTCTCCGAGGGGAGGGGAGCGCGGCCGTTCTCTGGGGCTTCCGTCCAGATAGACCTGTCTGTCTGTCCTTCTGTCTGGCCTTCAGCTGGGCGTGCCGCGTGCTCACATGGCCTCTCCCCCTCCCTCCTCCACACCTTTCTTGTCAATTCAGGAGTCCAGATGGACAGGCGGCCCGTCCAGGTACTGGATTTGCAGCTCACCCTTGGGCCTCCGTCTGCTTGGAGCGGCCCAGGGCGGCACTGCCAGCCACGTGTGCCCAGGACCCCCGATGCTCCCTCACTTCCCTCCCTCTGAAACTCCTCTGCCTCAGCAAAGCCATGAGGCCTGGGCAACTCTGAAGCACACCTTAGTGGACGAGACAGGGACGCGGTCCTGTCGCACGGAGCCGAGAACGCTGCCAGTCTGACTTCGGCTCTTCCTTTACCCCACCCCCTCGTCCTGGTCCCCAGACCCTGCTTTGCCCCAAGGGTCCCACGAGTCAGCATGAGGCTTCACACTGCCACGACAGCGATGCGGTAAGGCAGGAGCTGGGACGGGGACCTGCGTGGGTTCTCGGAAGGTATCTGTCCCCTCCTAGCTTGCCCAAGCCTCTGCCCACCCCTGCCAAGTCCTGGGAGTGCCAACCTGAGCCAGGCGCTCACTGATCCAGGGAGGGGACTGCAGGAGGCACGGGGGCTGGAGTGGCGGGGGAGGTGGGAGCCAGCTCCCCCTGTCCTCAGGTGGCCTTGCCTTAAGAACTGGAACTGGGCCAGGAGGGGTGGCGCACACCTGTAGTCCCAGCACCTTGGGAGGCTGCGGCAGGAGGATGGTGAGTTCAAAGTCAGCCTCAGGAACTTAGGCCCTAAGCAACTCAGCGAGACCCTGTCTCCAAATAAAAATGTCTGGGGATGTGGCTCAGTGATCGAGTGCCCTGCCGGGTTCAATCCCTGGTACTTCAGGGAAGACCAGGTGACTGACGGGGAGAGAAAGAGGACCCTGCAGGGCAGCAGGGACAGGACGGGTGTCCCGGGTAAGGGGGTGGAGTCCTCCACAGCCACCTTGCCTGCAGGAAGGGAGAGGGAGCCCCCAAGACACCCAAGAGAACAGGCACAGGGCAGACCCCCAAGAGGACAGCGCAGGCCAGGGGGTGGCTCAGGGCTCCAGGTCGCCCACAGCGTGGGTCGCACTTGGTCCCGGGCACTGGTCCCCCAGCGAGAGCCTGGTGTTGGGGGGCGTGTGCGGGTGAGGCTGCGACTACGGATGGACAGGCCTGGAGGGAAGGCAGGGTCCCCATGCGGTGCCAGCTGGTGGGGAGGAGCCCAGGGCCCTCCCCCCCCCGCCCCCCCCGTGTCCACGGTGGCCGAGGGTGGGGGCCGGGCGCAGGACACACACGAGAGGCTGCAGTGTCAGCGTTTATTTCCCGGGGAGGGGCTCACACGCGGTGGTAGTGGTACAGCTCGTGCTTGCACACAGGACAGGAGTGGCTCACGTCCATCAGGCTTTTCACGAAGAAGGGCACGAGGCAGCAGCCCAGGAAGCACCTGCAGCCTCAGGGGCAGCGGCGGTAAGTACACGGCCAGGGCGCCCGGCCCTCGCTGACCTCAGGGCGGCCTGGCCTCCTGCAGGCCGCTGGGTGACTCCACAGGCCAGCGGTGGCAGCCGGGAGTGCCTGGTGGGAACCCTCGCTCGGCAGGCGCAGCCCCACTCATCCCACAGAGGCACCCGGTTAGCAGGCCACTGCCACCATGGAGTGCCCAGGGGCCGACAGGGACATTTCTGTCCTTGCTCCTGCCTGCCCTCCACAAAACCCCCTGCCACCCACCTGGCCGCTAGGTGCAGCACCCTCTCCCAGCAGGGACCCACCAGCCACTCACCCGAACACAAAGAGGCCAGAGCACAGCAGCCAGGTGAGGAGACCCGGGACAGCGGTGGTCACTGTGACGATGTAGTTGCCGCAGTAGGGACACAGAGTGCGCATCGGCAAGGACGACGAGATCCTGGGCATGGCGCTGTACACGCCTGGGGGGTGGGAGGCAGGTCAGACCCACACTGCCTTGCCCCACCCTCGGGTCCGTCCCGAGCTGCACATGCCACCCCCGCCACGACCTCCTGTCTTCCGGTGGTTCCTGGTGGTCATCCAAGCACAGGAGACACCTGCCTCCATTATCCTGCCTCCCATTAGCCACCCGCCCTTCAGCTTCAGGGCTCCTCCCCCCAGTGAAGACCCCCTGGCCCCAGGTGGGGACAGGGCCCCAGGGAGTTTGGAGCACCTCTGGGTCTAACCCAGGTCCCTTCCGTCCATCGAGTTGCCCCGTGGGCCCACCCAGGCGGCCAGGCTCCACGCTCCTCAGCCTGCTGGCTTGGCCGGAGCCCTTCCCCATCCCTGCGTGCCACACCGGCGACAGCAGAGGCGGGAAGAGGGGCGGCCTTGCCTCTGGCCTGCGCAATGGCCCTGCACGCGGACCGTTGGCCCACATGTGTGCCCGCGACCACAGCCTACTCTGCTCCCGTGTGGTGGCTGGGCTTGTCGAGAACACGCTGCTGGGGCTCAGGGTGCCGCTCGGGGGCGCGTTTGCCGGGCGTGCACAAGACCCCGGGCAAAACCCCCAGCGCCACCAGGTGAAGCCCAAGGCAAGAGGGTGAGCAAGAAGGGAGACACGCGGGAACTCGGGGGCTGCCACCGGGGTGAGCTGCTGCTGGGGTTCGAAGACGGGGACTCTGGGGCTGGGGGTGCGACATGCCCGTGTTTGGCAGGAAGCCCAGTTGGGAGGATGCATGGCCAGGATCGGGGATGCGGGCTGCTAGGCCGTCTGCAACTGAGGGTCATCACCCCGAGGCTGCCCCTGGGAATTTACTGTCCACCGTGGTCTGCATGAGGGGTCCATGTGTTCGCGGCTTGGTCCTCAGGATGGCGCTGCTGGGCAGTGTGTGGAGCTCCTTAGGTCACTGGGATCTGAGGACACTACGGGACCCTGTTCTGGCTGTCTGTCTCTGCCGCCCAGATTGTGATGGAAACGTTCGCTCTGACATTCAGTCCTGGTCGTTGGCATCTGGCCTCTCCAGAGGCCCAAAGCAATGGGACTGGCCAGCCATGTTTCTGGCTGGAAACTCCAGAACTGTGAGCCAAAACAAACCTTTTCCCTTTATGCATTAATTGTCTCAGGATTTTGTTGCAGCAACGGGAAGCTGAGACTCAGTCCACCCTGACAGTTCTTTGGAATGCTTGAAAATTCCTTGGGAATCCCCAAACCTCAGCCCCACCTGGGAGGCTCTGTGTTCTCCTTCTCTGTGATGAGGGGGCGGGGGGGGGGGGTGTGTGATGTGCTTGTGTTTACTTTACAAGCATCTCCTGAGCACCTACTGTATGCAGGGTGTCTACTAACGACCTCACACTGGAGAGTGATGCTCAGTGGCCATCGATAAGGCAGGGCCTGTGGGAGCCACAGAGAAGCTCTGGCCAGCTGCAGGGCCACAGAGCCCCCAGGGCAGGGAGTAGGCGCTTCCAGGGGGCAGTTTTGGCCTGTGGTCAGGTCAGGGGGCCTGTGGCAGCCTGGGCAGGAACCGTGTGCGAGGAAAGGCGGTGGCAGGCACTGTGCACTCACCTATGACCCGGCCTGGACGACGCTGTGTGCTTCCTCCCGGACCCGGAGTCTGAGGAGAATATGGGGGCGGCTGCGGCCCTTGAGAGAGGAGGGAAAAGAACCCTCAGCCGCAGGACTCCAGGGCCGGCCTTGGAGACGCCCATTTTACGGAGCAGACGTGGGCTCTGGGCTCGAGCGACCACGGTGGTGTGGCCAGTGGGCGGAGGAGCTGGAATCTGAACCTGGGCACATCTGACTGCAGTTGTCCTGGGATATAAGCTCTTCCTGGGGCAGCACCAGGAAGTCCAGGAGATAGGAGCACAGGGCCATCTGTTGCCAGCCGTGCTCTGTGCTAAGTGCCTAATGTACTTCACTACTCTTACTTCTGCCCAGGCGGTAGGGGTGTTCTCTTATTCCAGGCTGCAGATGTGGAGACTAGACTCAGAGAGGTTAAGTAATTTGCCTGAGGTCACTCAGTAAATAAGTATAACAGCCAAGGATGGAACTTAAACGCCTGACTCTGGAGTCCACACTGCTGTGCTGCCCTCTCAGTGTGTGGGCACCTGTGCATTTGGCTCCAGGCCCCTCACCTCCCAGTCACCACCCCTCCAGCAAAGAGCCCCCGACAGGCTCTGGAGGTGGCTTCTGCTCTTCACACAGGAAGGCCGAGTCCTGGATCCCAGGATGTGGCCCAGGAAAGGGAGCATCTTAAGGGCGAGTGGGCAGAGGGCGTTCCTGGTGTCCATGGAGAGCCATGCGTCTGTGCACGCAGGGGCCCTGGGCTTCCTCGCCACCACCTGCTCCTCCCGCCCCTCCCGGAAAGGAGCCTGGAGCCTGAGGGGACTCCTGGGGCCTCCCCACCCCCTCCCAAATGGGCACTGGAGAGCCCTCCCCACTGGACCCGGCAGGACAGGAAGAGCCCCTGGCCACCCGCTCCAGCAGTCCTGCCCAGGCTGCTCCCAGAAACAGGAAGGTCGGGAGTGAACCCCAGGCGGGGGCGGCTTGGGCTGGGGCTGCCTGGCCTGCGTGACCCTGGCTGCACCCTCAGCACCGCAGACGATAAAATAAGCTAAATACAGGGATCGTGTCCATCCTGGCAGGGGCTGCCTGGTGGCAGGCAAGCCGTGCTGTGAACCCTCGCCAGCCTGCGTCCTGTCCTGCCCGTCACCGCTGGCGCCAGCAGGCCTCTATAGATGGCTGCCTTGGGGGCTCCCGGGGCCACGCTGACCAGGCCAGGCAGCGCCCCCCGCACATCATGAGGCTGCAGCCATGGGTCCTGCTGGACGTAGTCTTCGCGGCACTCGGAGGCCCCGCCTGCTCCTTGTCCCCCCTGGGTCGCCTGGGTGGTGGGTGGTCAGACGTGGGGCCAGGGTGGTGAGGACGGGAATCGGCCCCTGGCTCAGCGAGCCGGCCCCTGTCCTGCCTCCTGCTGCCCTGTGGGCCCCACTGGCCGCCTCCCCCTGGCTGCTCGCAGCCCCCTCACCCTGAGAATTGTTCCATTTTTGCTCCTGGTTGGTCTTCTCTTTCAGCAGTGGTGTCTTGGTGACCTGGGGTTCCATGTTCTCTGTGGCATAGGGCTCTTCCTGAGGGGACCCCATGGTGAGGCTTGGTGGCCAGAGACAGGCAGGGAGAAGCCAAGGCCTCCCAGCTGGGTGATGAGCCTCCCATCACCCAGCCAAGGCCTCCCAGCTGCTATTGTGATGTCTTCATGAGGCCAGAGGGTGCCTTGTCCCACTTCCTGGGAGGGGCGGGGGCCACTCACAGGCTCAGTCTCCACTGGCTCATGGCTGGCAAGACCTCAGGAGCCGAGAGCGTGAGTCCGCCTGGCGCCAGCTCTCCCTGAGGAATGCGTGTCCAGGAAGAGGCGGCAGCAAGGACAGCCGCGTCCTCTGTTAGAACTGACCGCAGACATGGGCCCACGGTGCCTGTGTGGGTGGCCGCCTCCCCCGTCCAGCCTGCCTCTCCTGCTTGTCCGGCTCTGGGGACCTGGGCAAGATCCCACCTCTCTCTGCACCGCCGGCCTCACCTCCTCAACCGTAAAACACGCAAAATAATAGCAACCCCGCGGGGCTCTTGAAGACAAGCCGCTCAATGCGCGAGCATTTTTAAATGAGGGTGGAGCGGGCGCCGTGGGGCAGGCCTGCAATGGAGGCTGAGGCGGGAGATTCGCAGGTTCAAAGCCAGCCTCAGCAACGTCGCGAGGCCCTACGCAACTTAGTGAGCCCCTGTCTCTGAATAAAACATAGGAAGGGCTGGGGAGGTGGCTCAGTGGTAGAGCAGCCCTGGGTTCAGTCTTCCTACCAAAAATGAAATATTAAAAAAAAATAAAAGAAGGCCGGCTGGAATGGGCCCAGAGAAGCTCCTGGGACAGCGGCTGTCCTCGGTCCCCAAGGCAGCTGAGCTGCGCAAAGGGTCACAGCTGCTGGGGCGAGCCGGGACCGTGGGGTCCGACCCAGGGCGCACTCGTGGGGCGGCCAAGGAGAACTCAGCCTGGGTGGGCAGAAGCCAGCGGTCATGGCAGGTCCCGCCTTCAGCTCCCGACCAGGACGCACCTGGCGACACCCGGCAGTCACAGACCTTTGGCCCAGCGACACTCTTTCTAGAAATCCATCCCCAAAGCGAACTGGCCCTTCGCGACACAGCACAGAGCTGTTCAGTTCCGTAGGAGTCACCCCAGTTCCTCGGTGTCCCACTCAGCGGCTCCCAGAAAGAGTGAAAGAGGGGGCGCGGGGGCCAGGATGGGGCAGGACAGGAAAGGGGGGAAGGACGCCCAGGACCCCGTGGAGGAGCCTCTCCAGGATGCAGTGTCAGAAAACAGTGGCACACAGGTGACCTCTGTCAGCTAGCACGGGAGGTGGTCCTGGACGCACGTCGAGGGAGAGGCGTCCTTTCCAGAAATAAGTCAAGGAAGACAGTAAAGTGGCTCTGCTGAGTGAGGCCAGGAGGGGACGCAGGGAGGGAGGCCAGACGTGCGGCCCCACTCTCTGGTCTGACTTGGAGCCAGGTCATAGGTTTACTAAGGAAAAGGAAGGACCCAGAAAGGAAAGCAACGCGGACACACGCCGGCCTGCCCCGGGACTCCTCGCCCCGGGACACGGCACGGGTAATAAGAGGAGCACTCGGAAAGCGGAAAGCGACTATCACGACCACAGTGCCACCGAGGTGAGGTAGGAAGGAGAGCCACAGGCTGAAAGGGGACACAGCAGCAGGTGACAGGGACCAAAGGCAGGTACGCAGAACCGGAGAGAGCTCTTCAACTTGTGATAAGAAATGTTTTAAGCCAGGTACTCGCTCGGGAGGCTGAGGCAGGAGGATCTCCAGTAAAGAGCCAGCCTCAGTAACCTAGCTGAGCAACTTAGTGAGGCCCGGTCTCTAAATAAAGTAAAAGGGCTGGGGCTGTGACTCAGTGGTAGACACCCTTGGGTTCAATCCCCAGTAAAGCAAAATAATATTAATAATAAATTTAAATGTGGGCAAAAGGCCTGAACAGACACTTTGCAAAAGACGATATGTGACTGGCCATCAGGCACCTGGTAAGAGGCTCAGCATCACGTCATCTAAGTACTGCAGATTAAAAATTCGGACACCATGCTGGGTGTTGGTGGTGCACGTCTCTAATCCCAGTGACTTCGGAGGCCGAGGCAGGAGGACTGCAAATTCGAAGCCAGCCTGGGAAACTTAGAGACTCAAATTTGAAATTAAGAAGGGCTAGAGATACAGCTCCATGGTAGAGTGCCTCTGGGTTTCATCCCCAGTTCCAAAAGGAAAAAGGAAAGAAAGAAAAAGAAGAGGCATCGCAGGAGGGAGGGTTAACTTTAAACGGCAGAGAAACTCAAGTGTTGGCAAGAATGTGGGCACGTCGAGCCCTCCAGGCGGTCCCGTGTGAGGGTAAAGGCACCTCACTCTGCAAAATGGCTTCTTTTAAATTGCTCGGTTCACCCGTGACTGAGCAATTCCACCCTGTGGATTTTACCAGGAGGAATAAATACCCACAAAGGACCCAGAGAGGCCAGTCACAGCAGCTGTGTGCAAAACAGCCCAAATTTGGATAACACACCAAATCTCAGGTTTGACCCCAGGGCTATGAACGCCCCAGGCCTAAAGGAAAGAATTCGGAGGACTCAACAAAGAGATTTGGGACATTTCATCCCTCATGTGCTCCGCGGTGACGGCAGGTCAGGTGCAATGGAGGTCACCCTGTGCCCTGCAAGCAGGGGACACCGTGAGACAGGCCACATGCCCCTGCATGGGGGCACCTCCCCAGGTGCTTTATGGGGACTTGTTCTACCTCACACGCGAGGTGGCTCTGCTGATTCTCACCTAGCCTGGAGATAGGGGAGGTGGCAGCGCAGCCTGCCGGTCTCTAGAGTCCTGCTTATCTCGCGGGGAGCGTCCCTAGGCACTGATTAGCGGCAACATCTGTCAACAACGGGTGAGCGGATGAACAGATCGTGCGTGTTTATACAGTGGACCGTTGCTCAGCCGTGAAAGGAATGAAGTACCCACGCGCTGGACAAGGAGCCCGCGCCTTGAAAGCCACGCCAACGCAAAGAGCCCTTCCCGGGAGGAGCGCTGCCTGAGATCTGCTTATTTCAAGTTCTGCAACTGTCTAAGCTGCAGTGCTGGCAAGCGGAAGAGTGTGTGTGGGTGTGGGTGTGTGCAGGAGGTGGAGGTTGACAGCAAAGAGTGAGAGAATTTTCTGGAATAGGAAGTATTTTTGAATATCTATTTTATTTATTTTATTTTGCTTTTTGGTACCAGGGTTGAAACTTGAAACCAGGGGTGCTTGGCCACTGAGCCACATCCCCAGCCCTTTTTTATTTTTTATTTCTGAGACAGGGTCTCCCTAGGTTGCTCAGAGCCTCACTTAATTGCTGAGGCTGGCCTCAAACTTACCATCCTCCTGCCTCAGGTTCTTGAGTCATCTTTTTAAAATTAAAAAAAAAAAATTTTTCTAGTTGTAGAGAGACAGCATGACTTCATTTTGTTTGTTCATTTTTATGTGGTGCTGAGGATCAAACCCAGGGCCTCACACGTGCCAGGCAAGCGCTCTACCACTGAGCTGCAGCCCCAGCCCTGTCTTTCTTAAGATCAAGGAAATGGCCAGTCAAGGTGGCACACGCCTGTAATCCCAGTGACCTTGGAGACTGAGGCAGAAGGATTACAAGTTTGAGGCCAGCCTTGGCAACTTAGTGAGACCGTCTCAAAAATAAAGAAATAGGTCTGGGGTTACAGCTCAGTTGGTAGAGTGCTCGTCTTGGAAGCACAGGGCCCTGGGTTCAATCCCCAGAACCGCAAAAAAGAAGTAAATAAATAAATTTAAAAAAAGAAATTAAAAAGGGCTGGGGATGTGGCTCAGTGGTTAAGTGCCCCTGGGTTCAATCCATGGTACCAATACATAAATAAGTAAATCATAAAATAAAACAAAGGGAATGTTCCATCATGATTACATAGGTATGTTCATTTCTGAAGACTCATTGACTTGTCCATATGAATGATTAGGGTTTTTTTTTGGGGGGGGGGTGTTGGGGATTGAACCCAGGGCCTTGTGCTTCCAAGGAAAGCTCTCTACCAACTGAGCTGCCTCCCCAGACGCATGATTAGGGTTTTAAAAGATTGACCACATGAAATTCTGGTAGGGATGTCAAGACCCGACGCTCCATCCTACATGACTGATGGGCTTCCATGAAGGTCTGGAAGGACACAGGCCTCTGCCCATGAAGCACGGCCTCTGCCCCCAGAAGCCCAAGCAGGAGAAGTGGCACCAAAAAAACAAAACAAAACAAAAAAAGGAGACAAATGGTTGGTTGATTGGTCGTAGCAGTTTAATTCACAACAGCCCCAAACTGGGAAGTGCTGGGTCTGTAAACAAGAGGACGGAGAATGGCACCTTGACATCTGGGTCATTCTCATGAATAAAAAGAAAGGCGACCAGCAATGGCCTGAGGCCTGAGCGAAACAAGCCTCACACGAGCAGGCCCAGCTCGATTTCATTTGCGGGACTTCAAGAGAGACGCCCACGGGGAAGCCATGAGGGAACCAATCAGAACTCCTGCCAGGTGGCAGCTGGGAAGGAGTGGGGCCTTCTGGGGGTGACGGCGATGCAATCACACAGGTGTCCGCTTTGTCCAAATTCTGGGAAAGGTGCAATGCAAGATTTAAGCATTTCATTGCATGTCCGCTCTTTGGAAAAGAGACCTGTGCACGCACACTGAACTCTAATGATCCGCAAGCTGAGTGTGCCGCCTACACAGCCGTGGGCAACTTGCTTTTTACAAATTTTACCTGTTTTTGGTACTAGGGGTTGAACCCAGGGGCACTTTATCACTGAGCTACATCCCCAGTCCTTTTGATTCATTGATTTTTATTTGGGGGCAGGGCCTTGTTAAGTTGCAGAGGGTCTCACTAAGTTGCTGAGTCTGGCCTCAAATTTGGAATTCTCCTGCCCTCCTGGGTCTGGGGTTATAGGTGTGTGCCACACGCTCTGTGGCAACTTACTTTTAAATTGGTCAACAAGTAAGATGGAGGACTAGCTTACGAGAGAGGCAAGTGTGTGCAAAGCAGATATAGTTGGCCCTCTGTATCTTCAGACTACGCATCTGTGGACTCGACCAACCACCATGTAAACGTTAAAAAAATCAGGGTCTATACTGCATGTGTACAGACTTTTTCTTGACATTACTCCCTAAATTATAGAGTGTAATAACTACTTATGTAGTATTTACAGTATTTTTAGTGCATTAGTTTTATAAGTAATCTAGAGGACCAAGGATGTAGTTCAGTGGTATAGCATTTGCCCAGCATGTGCAAGGGCCTGGGTTCAATTCTAATAACACACACACACACACACACACACACACACACACACAGAGCGATCTAGAGATGATTTAAAGCTGGAGGCACTGGACCTGGTGGCACACACTTCAGAGACTCGGGAGGCTGAGGCAGGAGAATCACAAGTTCGAGGCCAGCCTTAGTAACTTAGTGAGGCCCTAAGCGATTTAGGAGACCCTGTCTCAAAATTAAAAATAGAAAGGGCCGGGGAGGGCTCACTGGTAGAGCACCCCAGGGTTCCATGCTGGGTACTAGCAAATAAATAAATACATTGACCAAACTGGACGGATTGCATAGGTGATATGCAAATGTGTCATCTTCTATAAGGGGCCTGAGCATCCTCAGATTTTGGTGTCCTCAGGGAATCCTGGAAGCCAGCACCCTTGGATACAGGGGACACCTGTATGCAGAACTCTGACAAAGGTAGAATTATTTCAAATTTTCTGTACATTCGTATATTTTTACAATGAAATTGGGAGGGGCCCAAGAAGTCACTAAAACAAAAAAGAAAAAAAGCAAGTCTAAAAACGGAAAGCAAATAACAGGAATTGAAGCCAACAATGCAATTGTTTGAGGACACATCCGCACGAAGACTCACTTCAGTAATGCTGTAACAGCACTGCAGTAACTGTGGGCGAACTTGCATTTGATCCGCCGGATCTCCTGGCATCCCCAGACCATGCCCCTGTTGGATTCCATGGCTAAGGTTGCTTGCATCACGTCGGGTAATTGGCTGTGGCTAGGCTGGGGCAGGGGACACTTGACTGGGAGGGGCTGGGAGGGGTTGAAAGTGCGAATGAGCAGACGGACCAGTGAGTGCATGAGCTGCGAGCTCCGTCCATCACCACCCACCCCATTTGCCCTGAAATCGCCTGGATGTCACGCCCAGCCCCTGGGGTCTTTGCATAGACTTCCGGTCGCACATCTTGGGAGGGAGTTGGGACTGCCTTCTCCACTCGGGATTCTGAAGGGGACATCCCCGCCCCAACTCCGACACAGGGCTGGGGTTTCGGGAGCCGAATCTGAGCTGGAGAAGTCCAGTGTGAAGGAACCAGGGGCCCACGGGCGATGCTCTCTGCCTCCGACCATCCCAGACATGGCCACCAGAGGGCAGCACCAGGCAGCCGCGACTCCGCCTCGCTTCCTCCCGCTGGGCTTTGCTGGGTCTCCAGTCTGGCCTTGGTGCTGCGGGTTCCTTTTCCCACCTGCCATCCCCAGGCCTGGATGAAAGGATTGAGGTGGCATGAGAGAAGCCAAGACGCCGGCCTAAAGTCACACAGCACAGCTGTGACAAAGCCAAATTAGACCCAGCCTGTGGGCAACCAGGACACCCCGTTGCCCCCCCCCTCCCCCGTGGGGGAGGCTTACAGACCTGATCTGCAGTCTAAGAGGCTCAGGGTTCTTGAAGGACTTTTTTTCCCTCTCTCTTAAAAACAAAAAAACGAAACAGCTCCTCCAAACTAAGGCTTAGCCGGTTAGACCTTATTCTCCACTCCACTCCTCAAAAATCTGTCCTGGGATTTTCACTGCCTATTAGATAAAATCTAACCCTTCTGCAGGGAGGAGGTTACAGTATGGGCTGGCCACTCCAGCAGTGCGACCCCAGGCAGGCATCAACACCTCTCTGAGCCTCAGTTTCCTCCCCAGAAAATGGGTCTGATAATACCTTATGCCGAAGCGTCAGGGGAGTTCAGGGAGACTGCGAGGATGGGTCCTTCACTGTCTCCTCTCCCGTCAGCGCCAGCCTCTGAGTTCCTGCACCCGCTGTTCCTGTCACCTTGGAATGCTGTTCCCTCAAGTATCCCTCAGCTCATTGTCCCTGTGGAGCTTTAGCTCGCTCGCTTATGGAGGGCTGTCCTGGCCCCTTGTTGAGAAGAAATGGCCCCTCTGTCTTGTGCCTGGTTCGAGTTTTTACTTTTTTTTTTTTGCAGTTCGGGACTTGAACCCAGGGCCTCCTCACGCATGCTAGGCACACACGACCCACAACCCCAGCCCTGGAACGACGGCGTCAGTCCCCTTGTGGAATTCCCTGCACACGTTAGTTTAGTTTTCGATCATTGTTGTTCCTAAGGTGTCCTCTCTGGGACACCTTGGTTTTGTTAGCAGTCATCTCCCAGGTACTTGGCACCTGGCACAAAGTAGGTGCTCACTCAAAATGCTAAGTGAATGGTACATCAAAGGGCTTCGTGCCTGGCATACACAGGCTTGCAGTCAGCTAGCAATAATACCAAAGCCACAAGGACGAGAGCTAAGCAGGGTCACAAAGGCCAGGGCAGGAGCATCTCGTTTTGACCGCTGGGGCTCGTGGGAGGCCCGCCTGGTCACTTTCCCGCGGTATGACTCTGGGCACCTACTCCCCCTCTCTGGCCTGTGCTCTCTGTGCGCGCAAGGAAGACTCTGCAGCTGTGGCTGCTTAAGGGGAAAGGAGATGGGATACTTTTTTCCTTCCTGCTCATCCTCTCTTCCCAGAAGGGCCCGGCTTGGGATGATAAGGCAAAAGGAATCCGGAGGAATGAGCTGTAACCGGAGCTGTTGCGCAATGCGTGGGGCGCAGGCTGGAGAGGAGTGGGCGGGGCCTGCGCCCCGAGCCTCCCCGCCCTGCTGCTCCTGCGCAGGAGGGGGAGGGGACCCCGGAGCGGGGGCGGAGGTCCCCACGCTTGGTTCGGGGAGGGCAGAGCGTCTCCTGGGCTGGGGAGCCGGGAGGAGCGGTGCGGGCCGAGGGATCCGCTCAGGCCAGGCCAGACCCGGGACGGAGCCACGCTTCCTGGGGAGGGGGCCTTACCCTAGATGGCCGGTGAGGTTTGTCCTTTGGGCCCAGGTTCAGTCCTGGTACGGCCAGTTACGGCCTTTGCTTATGCGGTCTGGAGTAAGTCCCGTCCCCATCTGGAGGCTGGGGCAGTACTGCGCCTGAGGTCTCGGGGGTAAAGATCCGCCAACCCGAGCCGGAGCCCCTGCGAGGTGCGCCCACCTCCTAGGTGCCTCGGAACTCGGGAGCTATGGGTGCTCCTAGAGCCGCGCCAAGATCTACGCAAGAAGCGTTCCAAAAAGCAAATAAGAACACTTGCTTGGGTTTCCGCGGGCCTTGGGCTCCTTACTGAGGTGGGTCCCCCACTTTACAGATGCAGAAACTGAGGAGCAGAGAGAAAAGATGCCCTGGTGAAGGTTCGCGGGGACAGAGTCCGGATCCCCCACCTGCCCTGTCCCCGGAGCCTATGCTCCTGGCTCAGCACAGCCTCCCTCAGCATGCGACCCTCCGCACCCCACCAAATGCTTCCCGGGAGATGTCAAGTGGCTTCTCAAAACGATCAAAGAATCAGAAAGAAACAGGAAATGCTGGAAAATGTGCCACTGGGCACAACCCCAGTCGTCCCCCCTCCCTTGGAAAAAGTGGTCAGACTTGGCCACCTAGAAGCAGCGTTTGGCGGGAGGCGCCCGTCCCTGTCCCACGGGGCTAATTCCCATCATCTCCCACCCACTGTGGGTGTGGTCTCTTCAGCTGTTTTCTGCCCAGGTTTTCATCCAATCAGCCTCGAGATCCAAGGTCGCCTTTGGCAATGGACCCTTCACTCTCAGAATGGAATCCATAGAAACACACGACCTCAGGCACACATTTAAAAAATTCAATACAGCTGGGCCCGGGCTGTGCCTTTAATCCCAAACACTCGGGAGGCTGAGGCAGGAGGATAGAGGCAGGAGGATCGCAAGCGCCAGGCCAACCTGGGCAACTTCATGAGCCCTTGTCTTGCAATAATACGGGCTGGGGGTGTAGCTCCATGGTTGAGCACCCCTGGGTTCAATCCCCAGTCGTGCAAACAACAACACGAAAAACAAACAAAAATCAGTACGATGCCCCGGTTGTAACACAGGCATAAATGGAAGAGCGATTCACAGCGATATCCAAACTTTTACACAGGACGTGTGCATTGTGCATTGTGTCGCCCCTAGGTGCCACTCCACTCCTAGGCGCCCCGGCTCCCAGGAAGGACGCACCTTGGCACAAAGACCTGCAGTGAGTGGCTCATGGCCGCCCTAAGGAGGCACAGCAGAACCTCGTGAGCACAGTGGAATTCCACGCAGCAGGACAAAGGGACAAATGTCCATGCCCGCGGCACCAGGCGCCAGTCACAAAATGATTGTGCTGAGAGAAGACACACCGGCACACACGGAAGGAGTCGGTCAGAGGAAACCAAGAACTGCAAACGAATCTGCACGGGCAGAGCGAGGGCAGGGGAGGGAGGAGGCCGAGGAAGGGGCAGCCAAGGGGCACAGGGAGCTTCTGAGGGCGCTGTCCTGCAGCCCTGCGTCGGCAGGACTGTGCACGCACATCAGAGTGTGTTGGATTGTCCACTTTGAAGACGTGCGTTTGACTGCAGGTCACGTTGACCTCCATAGGGCTGCTACTGATACAGGAGGGTTTTAAGAGAGGGACTCTGTGACACCATCACGTCACCATGCCTTTGTGGACAGGGCCATCTCGCCAGCCAGCACTCTGTTCTCCTGGAAGATACCAGGGCCTTGCTCTCCAAGTCACAAGCACCCCCACACCTGGTGGTGGAGACAGCCCCCCAGGACTTCCCGCCTTCCCCAAACACACCCTGGAGGCGGCGGTGCCCCTGACGAGTGGGAAAAGCCCGAGTGGACATGTCTTATTTCTGGATGTCCAGTGCCCAACACAGAGCCTGGCACGGAGGGATTCCCAACCTGGGTGTGGAATTCCGAGGGCTTCAAGGGAGCTGAGAAGGGCTTTGCGGGGGGATGGCAGAAACAGAATCCAAGGCTGCCGAACTCCTACTGGGTGTCAGGTACCAGGCAAGGGCCACCCGCTGTTACTTCATGACTGCCTTCTGTAACCATCTTACAGATGAGGAAACCAAGGTTCAGAAAGGCCAACTGACCAGGAAGAGCTGTTCACCCAGGACAGATGACCCGGCCTCAGTTTCTTTATCTATACGATGGGACAAGGACATAGTCCCTTTGAAGCATGCTGTGGAAGGACAGGCAGACATTCCTACCCTGCTGCTGTGCTGGAGTCGGAATGGTCTCGATGGAGTCTTGATGGAGCCTGAAGGAGAGCAGGGATCAGCATCTTCTTTGGGGTGGTTCCCCAGATTCTTGACTAGACATGTCAAGAGTCAGGGTTATAGTAAGGAGAATGAGGTAGGCGCTGAGAGGACCCTGTTAGCACTTAGCTGCATTTAAAAAGCTAGTATGTACTAGGTGCAATGGCGCACACCTGCAATCTCAGGAGGCTGAGGCAGGAGGATTGCAAGTTTGAGTCCAGCCTCAGCAATCAAGCAAGGTCCTAAACAACTTAATGAGACCCTGCCTCAAAGTAAAAACTAAAAAGGGTTGGGGGTGTAGTTCTGTGAAGAACCCCTGAGTTCAATCCCTAGTACCAAAAATTAAAAAAGCAAAATAAAAAAGTGTGTCAAGATGTATCATTATGGGCTGATGAATGTTCATAAAGTAACCACCTCAGGGCGTCCCTGCCCCCAGATTAAAGGACAGAACCTTACCAGAAACTGGAATCCCACCAGTCACTGCCCACCCCTGCCCAGGGGTCCCTTGTCTGATTGACTGCTTTTTGGATTACAGTTCATGGGAAGTGTACAATTCAGTGGTTTTCAGTGTACTCACTGAGCTGTGCCTCTACGGCCATCGTAGCTTTTAGAACACCCGTCTTGCCTTGAAAAGAAACCCTGTGCCGCTAGCTCCCAGCCCTGTTCCCCACGCCCACCCTGGCTTTCTCTTTTGCACTGTGCGATGGAACCCAGGACCCTGCGTGCTAGGCAAGCGTCACTACTGATCCCGGGATCCAGGCCTCCCGATCCACTTTCTGTCGTCATGGGATTGCTTATTCTGGATATTTATACCAAAGAGATCATAGGTGTGTCTTTTCCTGTCCGCCGTGGTTCCTTCATGTTTTCAAGGTTCACTCATGTTGAATCTTGTGTGTGTGTGTGTGGTCCTGGGGATTGAACCCAGGGGCAGGGGTACTTTGCAACTGAGCTCCATCCCCAAACCTTTTCATAATTTTGAGACAGACCTCATTCCTTTTTATGACCAAATAATTCTCCATGGCATAGCTGTACAACCATTGGTTTAATCCATGCATCACTCCATGGGCATTCGGATTCATCCTGGGCCTGGCCTCTGAGCTCCAGCCCCAGCCCTGTGTTAGCCCTTAGCTCTTGGCAGTGATGTTGCTATGAAGATCGGGGTACAGGTCTGCTTTTGTGTGGACCTGCACTTTCACATCTCTTGGGCATATGCCGGTCGGTGGTTCTAGGTCTCACGGCCTGCGGGTCCTCGGACTTCCACTGTGGCTTCACTTCCATTTCCCGTTCCCACCGGCAGCAGGAGGGCGCCTCTCCTGACAGCTGGTTTTGTTACTAGGCCTTTCTACCACTGGGCCTCAGCATGGTGCTGGGTCTGGGGTTACAGGGTGGCATCTCCAGCCGGAACTGCAGTGCTACCCCCATCCTGGGCCTGTCGCTTAGGCAAGCTACAGGATACCTCTTCTCCCTCCTGCCCCTGGGTTGCGTTCAGGGGCTGTGACCACAAGCAGGTCACCCTCCTCTAAGTGCCTCAGGTTCTTCCCTTGCAAAATGATATCAACACCATTTGCCTCCAGAGACGGAGGACTCAAGGACGCAGCGGAATTAAAAACAAAACAAAACAAAACAACGACAACAAAACAAAGAGAAGAAGCAAGAACAAATCGAGCTGCTCCCCCCGTCGTTTTTCAGATTTTGCTTATTTTTCTCACTTTCCTCCCTTCTGCGTTTCGCTTGTTTGTTTCCCTTTTGTCTTTCTGCTGAAACCGAGGCGCAGGCTTATCTGGACCTGGAGCCAAGGGCAGGTGGGTGGGGGCCGGACCCGCGCGCCTGGTGACCGGAGGGACCTGTGCGGGTGCAGAAAGCCGATTCTCCACTTTCCGGGGTCAGTTTTCGCCCGCGGGTGCAGCGCAGGCGGGCGGGGGATGGCGGGTCCCCTTCTCCGCGCGCCAGCCCCAGCGTCCCGGTCCCGGAGCTCCGGCGCCCACACAAAGGTCCAGCGCCGCGGGCCTGGCCCCGGCCCATTGGCGGGAGCCCCCGGGGGCGGGGCCTCTGCGCCCCGCCCCGACCACGCCCCCTCCCCGCGCGGCTCTCGCAGTCGGAGCCAAGCAGCTGGCGGAGCGGAGCGCGTAGGCAGGTACGCCGCTTTTCCGGGACCTCTCGGAGGGGCTGGGAGGCTCGGCGCCCGCGGCCCCGGGAGCCGCAGGGATGGGGCCTCGGCCTCCCCTGCTGGCGCTGCCCCTCCAGCCCCTCGTGCGGGGCCCTCTGCCCCCGGCTCTGGGCCCCGGGCCAGGTTCCTCCCAGCCCTTACGAGGTGCCCGGCCGCCGCGGCCTGATTGGGGAGCGCGGTTGGCTACTCACCCCCGAGGAAGGGGTGGGTGTGGCAGCAGCTGGAGGGCGCTGAGGCGAACGTCGGCAGCACTTCCCGCCTGGCCACCTGTTTTCTGCGCGCTGGGAACGCGCTCCCCGGCCCTCCCACCGCTTGCGCCCGTGGGCAGGAGCATGAATGGGGTGACTCGTGGTGCTGGGGGCGAGGGCGGGGGGCGCCGGGCGCGGGAGGCGGAGCCAGCTCCCCACCGGGCCTGGCCGCAGCAGCTGTGGGCCCGCGGGTGGGACGGCGGCCAGGCCCGGCGGGAGCCGCCCTGGCGCCGCGCGATTGGCGGCATCTGGGGGCCGACCGGCCGCGGCGCGCGCGCTTGTTTTTGCGCCGGATGGAGGGGAGATAAACTTCATCCGCGAGTACAGGCCCCGTCCCCAGCCGCGGCGCTGGCCACCCAGGTCTGCAGGTCGGAAATGCAACATTCGTTTTCACATTTAAAAAAGGAAAGCTCTGGGCCCACAGCTTTGTGGGGGGTTGGAGTGGATGCGTGTCCCGGGGAGAAGTGAAGAACAGCCCGCTCCTGGCAGGGCCTCGGGTGTTAGAGGTGGAGGTGTCTCATTGCACAGCAGGAGGCCTCTCGAAGCCTGGTCTGCGGACTGGGGATGTAACTTTCCCTAGCAGAAGGGGGTGTGTGCAAATAAACGTCAGATACCCCCGCATCCCCGCTGTTTTGATATTTCCCAAGTCTCTTTGATGCCCCATCTAGCCCTTCTAATCTGATGGCCAAGCCGAAGCCAGAGGGTAGTGGTAAAAGCAATAGCTTCAAATTCAACCCTCCTGCTTAGAATTGTACTCTGGTGTCCCCATTGTCATCTACCAAAAGCCACAAACTTTTCAAGAAGGCTTCCTGTGATTTTTCCCCCTCTACCTTCTCCTCCTTCTGTCTCCTGTCCTCCCTCGATCTGGGCCTTTGCCCCTCTGGAGCCCTCTGCCTGGACTCTGCACCCATTAAATAAATGATCTTTTAAGTCCCAGCTCAGCAGGATCATCTCTGGACCATCCACTCCTGGGACAGCCAGAATGCCGGTGGGTCCTCCATACAGACCGGTTGTGTCCCCTGCCAGTGGCACTGGCCTGGTAGTCCCTCAGGGGAGTAGGTGCTTGGGATCAGATAAGCTGAGTCAGGCCTTGGGGTCCTGGAGTGGGGGTGAGGGTGAGTTCCTGGGAGGGGAACAGCCTCTTTGTCCTCCTGAGTGGCAGAGTCAGGGCATTTGGTTTGTGTCCCATGCCCAGGGGCGGGGATAGGAGGGAAGGCTCATTAGCTCAGCCAGTGCCTGGCAGCTGCGCTTGCCAGCGCAGCTGATGTTGACTGAGTGCAGTCGTAGCGGGCACGGTCCACAAGCCTGCACCCTGACTCTGCTCCGTTCCGATTGACGGTGAGGAAGCTGAGGCAGGGTCACTTGCCAGAGGTTGCTTAGGTGCGGAAGAGCAGGTCAAGGAAAGGATCAAACAGCAAGGACTAGATGGGGACAGAGTTGCAGGGCACAGATCTGTGCATGAGGACTTGGCTGGCCCTGGAGGGCTCCTGGGTTGACGGCTTGTCAGGCTGTGGGTGACCATCTGTCCCCTGGATGGGCTGGTTGAGGCTGTCAGGGTGCTCATGGGGGGTCAGGAGGCTGGCAGTGTTGGAGGGGCTGCCTTGGGGTCCTGGGATGCTTGTCTGTGGGCCTCTGGCCTTTTTGCAGTGCTGGTGGGGGTCCCAGGGGCTGGTGTGCTGTTCCCAGCTGGCTCAGCAGGGCTGAGGCACAGGCTGCTGCATCGGCTCCACAGCCCAGGACCTGCCCCGCCCCCCTGCTGTACCCTGTTCCCGCCCCTCTCCCCCCTCACCAGACCCCTCTTCTCCCCAGAACAATGGCGCAGAGTGTGACTGAGCCCTGCTGCTGGGTCAACCTCTGGCTCATTCTTGGCCTCACTCCAGGGACCCCTCTGTCCCAGCTCAGCTGACACCCTACCCCCACCCTGCCCACGTGCACTTGGCCAGTTCTGCCAGGCCCTAGCTCAGCAGGGCTAGCTGGGACCCGGCTCCAGTCAAGAAGATCACCCTAGGGACCAGCAGCCACTTCCTCCCTAGGAATCCCTTAAAAATGCAGATGGGGGTGGGGGCCTCTATGCTGCACCTCAGAAAGAAAATTCAAGCAGAATCTCAGACGTTGTGCTCACCTGAGAATCAGAATCTGCATGTGAACTGGGTCCTCAGAGATGGCAGGCTCTGACTTAGACCTCTGCCTAGGTTCCTCATCTGTGAAACAGGCCTGGGTGGCGGTGGCCCTTGTGAGGGTTAATCTAGGTAATGTACGTAGGTGCTCAGCGGAGCCACACGGGCGGGTCACAGCATGGCCCTGGTCTTCTGCCTCCACAGCCGCTCTGCAGCCTGCCCTGCCCCCTGCCCTGCCCCTTCCCCAGTGTGGCTTTGTATCCACCCCACTTGCCAGCAGCCCTGTCCCTACCATGGGCTGGGAGGTGGCCCAGCCACAAACCCATGGAAGATTCAGGATGGCCCCATTTTGCAGAGCCGGCCTGGAGCGGTCTGGCTTTGCCCAGGAGCGGGCATCTGACTGGAGCCCAGCTTGGTCCTCACTCTTCCATCTGCCTCCAGGGAACGGTCTGAGGCAGCAGGAAGGGCGCCTGGTGAACTGGACGCCTGGTCGCCTTGGCATGGCTGGTCGCTCCTCCGGCTCCCTCCTGGGGTGAGCACCTGGCTACTTGGCTCAAGAGACCCAAGCTGCCGGTGGCTGGTGGCCTTGCGGGCCGAGGGGCAGGAGTAGGAGCAGGAGCCTTGGGGGGTTAGCAGGGGCTCTGCGTGATGGGGTCCTCAGGCTCCAGGTGGGGGTTAGGCAGGCTACCACCCAGTGCCAGGACCCGGCTCACTTCCCAGAACCTTCCAAGAGGAGCTGCAGGGCCTGTGGAAAATTCCCAGGCTATTTTAGGCCCAGGCCCCCTCTGCCTCCAGTTCTCAGGGTAAAAGCTTGCTGACAAACCCCTCCCTGGGGACAGTCAGGGTGGGGATGGCTTCCTGCCCACCAGTCTGTGGGCCCCCTCGACCCTCGTCAGAACTGGGGGGCAGGCAGCGGCACATGGCCAGCTGCTCACCTCGCCCACTGTGCACCTGGGGGCAGGCAGCAGGCCTCTGTCCTGGGTGGTTTCTTGCTCACAGTGGTGGCTCAGTGGTCCTTGCTGGCAAGGAAGAGGTTGTGGTATCCAGGGTCCTCTGTGCCCTGCAGAGCCACTGCTGGAGGCCAGAAGCCACTCCTGGCTGCACGCATGTGTGTGTTTGGACACAGCCTGTGTGCACACCGACCCCACACACACGAGCACACACCCCTGCCTACTCGTGCAGACGTGCACACACACGCACACCGTGTGAACACAGTCCAGCAGTCACCTATGCCGTGGCTCTGACGTTTGGTCTGAGTCTGGCCCAGGCCAGAGGCCCACCCCACCCTGGTCCTGAGCCTACTAGGCTCACCCCCTGCCTCTGTGGGGAGTCGAGGGGGAATGGCTGGTCGGCCAGCCTCCTCCTGGGTGTTCCAAGGCCACCCTTGGCCTTGCAATGCGGGGGCAGCTGGCAGCAGGGAGCCGCACCACGCTGGTGGGTGGGGCCAGGCCGCTGCAGCCGTGTGTGGGGGCTGCGGCTGACTGCTGCACAGCCCCTGTACAGATGGACTCTGACCCGGCTGTCCCCCGGGGAGGCCGTTCACTTGCTCCCCTGCCAGGCCTCTTCTGGCTGTCCCAGTGCCCCCCCAGCCCAGGTGGCTCCTGAGAGGTGGCTGGTGGAGCTTAGGGCCCCTGGTCCCCCTGCCAGCCCTGGCACTCCTGGTGTTGGGGGACTTAGCACATGCCAAGGGCCCCAAGAGGCCAGTAGTGCTGGGGGAGCACCTTGGTCATTCCCGGGGCCTGTGCTGGCTGCACCCTTGGGACGTGCAGGGACCCCGTGGTCCCTGTGTCACTCCCCCTGAAGAGCATGCGTTTCCAGTGGCATCTTGGGGACGGGGTGCACTTGGCTCCAACTGCCCATTCTTTTCCTTTCTGTGGTGCTGGGGATTGAACCCAGGCTGTTCTGTCCCCGGGCGTGGGCTCCTTTGGGAAGTGAGGTGGCTGAGGTGGAGAAAAGGGCTCCCTGGTTTGGGGCCTGTTTTATGGCTCCAGAGAAGAGTGGGAGTGGGCACGTGTGGCAGAGAGGGTGACCAGTGAGCTCCCTGCGGGCCGGCCCTTCCCACCTCCCTCCCGCATCCCACCCCACAGCCGTGCTGCTGGCCTCCGCACACAGGGTTCTCACCGGGGCCTTTCCTCCTCCTCCACGGGCTGAGTGGCTCTCGTGGTTCCAGGCCTGCTTGCCCCTCGGCCCATTGCATTCTGTCCTCTCCGCCTGTGGACAGCCTTTCAGCAATGAGTGACAGCCTTGTTGATGTGTTTATTTACCTGTTTATTCTCAGGCTCCAGGTTCAGCCCTGCGTTTCCATGTCCTGAACGAGGCCTGGCATGGGACCTCTATTTGTTGAGTGACTTTTGATGGCAATTACAGGAGCAGTCGTAGTTACTGCTTCCTTGTCCTGGGAAGATTTGTCCCAACGTTTAGCACATACTGTTCCATTCCAACTTCATGAAGATGGTGTGAATTCAGGACTATTACAATTTGCATTTACCAGATGCAGAAGCCGAGGTCCAGAGAGATTAGGTAACTTGCTCAAGATCACACAGCTGGCAGGTGATATAGTTTGAGGTTAGATGTGCCTTGACTGTAAGAGAAAAGGAGGGCGCCTCCAGGTCATTGTGGTCCCACTTGCTGACCCGGAGGCCTGGGTGGGGCCCTCCCTTCCTGTTGGCTCCTGACCCCTCCCATCCGTCCCCTTTCCCTCCCCCTCCCCTCCCTGGCCTACCCTCCTTCCAGAACTCCAGTCATGGGAACATTCTAGGACTCTATGACCTGTACTGCTGGGTCACGCTGGAGCCCTGACCTCCAGCCCAGCAGCGGGGCCCTTTCCGAGGTGGGGGCTCCCTGGACGCGTGGTCCTGCTTGGCTGCGGCTGCAGCGGAGAAGGGTCAGGAGGTAGCTATGTCCCTCCCTGACGAAGGGCCCCCTCCTCTCCCAGCCAGACAGGACTGAGCCCTGACAGGGGAGTGTGGGCTCTGTCCTCTGGGCGAGGGGCCCCCCTTTCCCCAGAGGACTGCGGCCTGGGTCTTGGGTGGCCTGGGACACAGGCGGTGGGAGCCATAGAGCTATTACAGACGGGGTGAACTGGGTCTGGGGTCGGAGCTGCCCCTTCCTGCCAGAAGTAGCTGAAAACTGGGATTTCCAGGCAGACTCCCGGAAGTTAAAAAGATGGTTCATGTTTTAAATATGATACCCACCCAGGGCTGCTTCAGTCCACCGGGCCGACGGGCTTGAGGGGACTTTTGAGTTCAGGCCTGTCTGAGCTCACCTGGCAGCGCCTCCCTCTGCCCCCTCTGCCCGTCACCCACCGGAGCAGGTGCTGAGTGACACCCACTGCTGCCCCTTCTCTGGTGTGAGAACGACTTACCCAGGGGCCTCTGACACGGGGGCTGCTGCTTTTGTCCATGACCCACTCCAAGGCTGGTTCACATCCCAGGTTTTGGGCACAGAGCCAGGTCCTGCTTGCCACAAAGTCGCTAGAAGCCAGGCTGTGGCTGTGGAGCCCTGCGCCTCCTGCGGGGTCTGGCCGATTACTGATTCCTCGGGAGTCGGGGGAGCTGGGTTGCCTAGCAGGGTGCCTGGGGTGGGTGCTGTGTGCTCTGAGCCCCTGGGTCTGCCCAAGGACCTGGCGGACATGCTGCTTGGAACTCTGCCAGCTCCAGGGGTCTCTGGCCTGGCCCACGGGGCCTCCCTCTTCTGGATGCCGGCCGGTGGTGGCCCCTTGGGGCTGCGTGCTGGGGTCTGAGCTCTCTGTTCTGCGGGCGGTGTGTGCCTTCCCCGGTGCCAGGAGCAGGTCAGCAGGAGTGGCCCCACTGGCTGAGGGCTCCTCCTCCCTTGCGCTCATAGCGCTTGCCAAATGTCCCAGTAGGCCAGGGTCTGTGCTGGCGGCGGGAGACAGAGGGGACTGTCCTGTCCTTCTCATAGGGGTGATTTTGGGGAGCCAGGAGAGGGAGGCCTGCGAGCAGGCACTTGACCCAGTGGGTGGGACGCTTTTGGACAAGGTGTGAGTCTCAGGATGGCCTCCCCTCAGACCTGGAGAGGGGATGTGCCAGGCCCACCTCCAGGGTTTGACCCTGAGCGCTGCCTGTCTCTCCAGGTCAGCCATGTCATCTGAGCCTCCCCCGCCGTCGCAGCCCCCCACGCATCAGGCTTCGATTGGGCTGCTGGACACCCCTCGGGCCCGAGATCGCTCACCATCTCCTCTGAGAGGCAACGTGGTCCCGAGCCCGCTGCCCACCCGCCGGACAAGGACCTTCTCAGCGTGAGTCTTGGGCTGGCCAGGGTCATTTCCTGAGATGGGGCTCTTGCCCAAGGCCAGAGGTCCACTGCCCAGCCACCACTGGGCCTCCAGAACCCCTGGGGAGTCTTAGGGATGGCGTAGGGGCTGGCGTCGAGGAACTGGGAAGGTGCTTTCGAAGCTCTGAGGACACTGCCCCGTCCACCAGAATGGCCATGAGCCAGGTGGTGTTGGATGGGAACTCCTGGGGGTCACAGTCACTGGGCTCAGCTGCAATGGGGACAGCGTCATGGTGGCCATAGGGCTGCAGAGGACCCACGCAGTGCCTGGCAGTGCAGACGTCAGGCCTGAGTGCAGCCTGTTGCTGTGATGAGCGCACAGCCTGAGTGACTGTGTGGGTGACTTTGGCTGGAACTCCTGGGCACGGCTGTGGGCAGGGCTGGGAGGAGCTGGGTGTGTCCCTGGAGAGCCGGGGCCTGTCTGGGGGCGTGGGGCTGAGGGCTCTCTTACACCTTCTTCCTCTCCGCCAGGACGGTGCGGGCTTCTCAGGGCCCCGTCTACAAAGGAGTCTGCAAGTGCTTCTGCCGGTCCAAGGGCCACGGCTTCATCACCCCCGCTGATGGTGGCCCCGACATCTTCCTGCACATCTCCGAGTGAGTCAGCAGCAGGTCTGGGCAGCCCTGGGCTGGGCGAGGTGGGGCGCTGGGTATGAGGACATGTGGCCAGGCCTGTGTGGCTGGCTGGCTGTGACCAGTGCTCCGACTGGCTGTGTGTGTCTGTCGGGTGGGGCCATGAGGCGGACGGAAGGCAGCGTATTGGGGCGTGTGGGGACAGCCAGCATGCTCCAGAGACTGGGTGCGCCTGTGAGCGCTGTCCTGGCTTTTGTGAACATCTCCCCCACCACGATGCCCCGGTGCGGCCGGGCGTGTGGGGTCCAGAGCTGCTGGGCACGTCTGAGTGACCGTGTGTCTGGTCGGTTGGGGCATCCCTGGGAGCCAGCTTCCTGCCGCCTTCAGGGGAAGTGGCCTGGTGAGCCTGGGGGCTCCAGGAAGGAAGTTAGGGGCTGGGCCCTTTCTCCTGCCATTGCTCATTGACGTCCTTCCTTCCTGAGTGTCTGGAAGCCCTGGGAGCCCAGGTCGGCCCACCCATCCTCAGGGCTGGGAGTTCCTGCAGCCTGTGCCTCCCCCTGCCCCTCTGGCCTCCTGGGCAGCCTTTGGATATGGGACTCTTAATGGCACTGCGTGCATCCTGAGCGCTTCCCAACCCCACATATTTTTTTTTTTTCACAGTGCTGGGGATGGAGCCGAGGGGAGGGAACAGAACTGCCCACAGCCCGCCAGCCCTTCATTTTGGGTGGGCAGTGCAGGCCGGGTCCCACTGCACGCAGCAGACCCTGAAAGCATGGAAACCTGCTTCTAGAACAAGGCTCCTGCTGGGTGCTGTGGCAGGCACCTGGAACCCCTCTGACTCAGGAGGCTGAGGCAGGAGGATCTCTAAGCAATTTAGAGAGACCCTGTCTCAAAACAAGAACTAAAAGGGACTGGGATGTGGCTCAGTGGCTAAATGCCCCTGGGCTCAATCCTCAGTACCAAACCCAAACCCAAACCCAACCAGTTAGGCCCTTCTTGTTGTATGGGAGCGTGGCCCTCGGGTCCCCAGTGTGCCTGCAGCCCAGATAGGAGGAGGCTGAAGCATTGCACTTTGTGTGTGTGTGTGTGTGTGTGTGTGTGTGTGTGTGTGTGTGTGTGTGTGTGTGAGAGAGAGAGAGAGAGAGAGAGAGAGAGAGAGAGAGAGAGAGAGAGAGAGAGAGAGAGAGAGAATGTGCACGTGGATGTGCAGATGCGTTTACATGCTGCCTCTTTCCAGAAGGAATTTCCAGTGGTTTACAAAAAAGTCAGGAAGACATGGGGTTGGGGGTGGGACAAGCAGGAACAATGGAGAGGCCCTGATGTCTGGTTTTACTGTGAGGTCTGGGCTGCAGGTTTATTCCTGAGCTTCCTGGTGGCCACATCAAGCAGGGAAAGCACTTAGATTCTCTAATCAAAGCAAACCAGTTCTGGGGGAGCTGGCTGGCCCTTTCCTCCTGGGGAGGGTCTCCTTCAGTAGCACCAGCATACCAGCCTTATTGGGAGGCAGGGACTCATGTCCCAGAGAAAGGAGGGGAACCTCCTGGGGATGGCCACAAGGGAGAGAAGCCCTCCTGGGACCAGTGTGAAGCATAGCAGGGACTTTGGGGAAGGCCCTCTGAGCATCTGGGGAATCCCAGGGCAGAGACACAGCTGGGTTCCTGGAACCAGGACGGTGTACCCAGGGGCCCAGAAAGCTTCCCTCAGGCCACCTCTCTGTCCAGTTCTTGCACAATGACCTCATTTCTCTGTGGCTCAGACTGGCCATCTCTGCTGTCCAGCTGTGGGCCGAGTCCCCCACATTAATGTCACAGTCTGCCAGGCTCCTGCAACCCCAGCATCACAGTCCCAGGGAAGGAGCTGATTGGCTAGACCCTGAGGCTGGGCACAGGGTTCTTTCTGGTCCCTCTGGTAGAAGGGCAGTCCCTTGGAAAGAGGGGCCCTGGGACAGCAGGGTGCTGGGGTCCTGGGGTGGAGTCTGCTGGGCTCCATGGTGCGGCCCTGACTGCTGCCTTCTGCCTCCGCAGCGTGGAAGGGGAGTACGTTCCCGTGGAAGGCGACGAGGTTACCTATAAGATGTGCTCCATCCCGCCCAAGAACGAGAAGCTGCAGGCTGTGGAGGTGGTCATCACCCACCTGGCACCGGGCACCAAGCACGAGACCTGGTCTGGGCACGTTGTCAGCTCCTAGGGGCCCAGAAGCACGCCTTCTCCTCAGCTTGTGGGAGACCATGGGGAGGAGTCAGGGCCACACCGGAGATGACGTTCTACCGCACGTGTTGGGGCTTCAAGGGGGACACAATCCCTCTCGAGTGTCTCTGGAGGAAGGGGTGTGGGGGCACACACGGGTGCTCCTGGCCACCAGCAGCCTCCTCCCATCAGCGAGCTCTCACCATCTGGAAAGCATTAAAGGCATTTGAAAAAGACAGGCACCCTGCTGGTGGCTGAGCCAGAGTCCCACCTGACGTGGGTGCGGGTCCGAGGGCCCTGTTCCCCAGCTGCCCAGAGCTGCAGGCGCAGCCCACAGAGCCCTTTCCCCACCTTGAGCTGGAGGCTGGCAATCCCTGGATTGGGCAGGGGGCGCAGCTCCGTGGCAGAGTGCTCGGCTGGAGTGCACCAGCCTGGCCGCCCCCGCCCCCGGGGTCCCTGGATCCGTGGCCCACGATCGGGCGACAGGCCACTTCCCCAGGGTGGCTTCCACCTAGTGCCCGTCACATCCTCTGGGGAGCGGGGCAGGCAGTCTTCTAATTCTTGGTTTGATTGGTTCTAGGGAAGCTGCTTCGGGGCTGGGGACTCAGGTTGGAGGGACTTTTGCCTTCTGGTCCTTTGCAGAGGGACAGGCAGCACTGCTGCCAGTCTGGAGAAGACCGTCTGGGGAGCTTGGGGCCGGCTTGGCCGCGGTGCTTGGTCTGAACTCTGCCTGCTTTGAGAAGTCTGGTCTTTTCACCTGTCTAGGGGACAGTCACCATAGCAGCCATTTCCCAACCTGTCATTACGGTGGGGGTTGGAGGTGGTGACGGGGTGGAAGGTGCTTGTGGAGAGGGGAGGGTCTTTATTTAAAAATGCAACTTTCCCTGGGCTGGCAGGGTGGCCACACTGCAATCCCAGTGACTCAGGAGGCCGAGGCAGGAGGATTGAAAGATCGAGCCAAACCCGGGCAACTTAGCGAGGCCCTGTCTCAAATAAAAAATGAAAGGGCTGGGGATGTGGCTCAGGTGTAGAGCATCGTGGGTTCCATCCCCAGTATGAGAGGAAGCCCCCCAAAACAACGCTCCCCAGATCCATCCAGAAAAGAGTAGGGAGCTTGCTTCCTGATGGCCTGGGAGTCAGACTTTAAGGTGAAACACACATAGTTAAGAAATGCTGGGGCTGTCTGCCAGCTGGGCTCGCCTGTTGCTGCTCACCCGGCACCTTGGGTAGGGCTTTCCAGCAAACGCATCTGAGGATTTTCTTTGCCGTGCTTTGGTTTAGCTTTAGTTGTGATTTGAAAATAGAAGTAGCTGGGTAATACGTTTGGAAATACACAGCCTGTGTGTGGTTGGGTATTTTCTTATCAGCACTGGGAGCGAGTCCTTGAGCTGGCTGAGGGGCCCAGGACCGTGCTGCAGAAGGTGGGGAGGATGGTTCTGTGCGGGAAGCAAACAGGACCTCATCAGGGGTCTTAAATCTTGACTCTAGGCATGTGAAATCTTGACTCTTCCAGCCTAAGAATGCTTCCTTTGAGAGGGGATGGGAGGCTAGAACTATTTTGCTGGTGACCAGTGGAGTTGTTTTGAAACAGGCAGATAAGCCCAGCCCAGTGCAGTGATGTGTGCACCCGAGATCCCAGCCACTCTGGAGGCTGAGGCAGGAGGATCAGCAAGTTCGAGGCCAGTCTGGGCACCTTAGCAAGACCCTGTCTCAAAATATAAAATAAAGAAGCTGGACTTGTAGCCCAGTGGTAGTGTGCCCCTGGGTTCAGTCCCTAGTACCACAGATAAGGTGTGTGCTGGGAAGTATAGATGGTGCCACCCTGGTAAGGTGACCTTATTCTTTGTTGCTTGCTGTGCCCCTTGGAGGGTCCTCTGCTCCTGCCTGTCCTCTCTGGGTCAGAGGTGGTTTTTTCCCTCCAAGTCTTGGGCTGTTCTCTTGGTGGCTCTCCTGGGGCTTGTCTGTGTGCACACACCAGCCACTTGCCCCCTGTCAAGGGACTCTGGCTTTGCCCTCAGCTTGGTGGCCAGCTGGGACTTGGTGTGGTCCCACATGCTGGCGCTGCAGCGGGCTCTGCCCACAGTGAGCCTGGGAGTCGCATTCTGCTGTCTGTGGACTTTGGATTCTCTCGCTTGGCAGGATCCTTTGTAAACGGCGCTTCCTGCGTGACCACATTTGTCAGTTGACGAGTATTCTAGAATTGCAGGATACTAGAGCTGGAAGCGACCCCTCTGCACTCAGACCCAGGGTTTCAGTCAGCAGATGGGGAGGACCCAGCTGGGAATGGAATGCAGAGTTCCCAAGGACAGGTCCTGCCTCCCCGCACTCTCAGGGAGGCCTGTGGGTGTGGCTGTGCGCTCAGGGGCTGGTGCAGGGAGGTCCTGCAGGCGCGCAGGTCAGGGCCTTCCCTGCTAGGCCAGAACCCTCCACTGCAGTCTCTGTGGAAATGGAGCTGCCCGTTTCTCTGCTGCTCATTCTCCAGTGCAGGAGAGCCGTGCTGTAGATGTGGCCCGAGTCACAAGGCCGCAGCTTGGCTGGCCACGATGAAGACTGGTGGCGTTTTGGGTGTTGTGTGAGCGTGAGGGAGCCCTCATTCCCACTGTCCCGTGTGGTAAGAGACCGGTCTCAGGGTCCCTCCTGTGGACATCTGATGGGGGCTTGAGGTTCTCCAGATGCCAAATTGGGGGCTGGAAACATGAGGCCGGGCTCCGGAGAGAGTACTAGAATAGATGCTTCTACGCCATGGTGGGCGTGTTCTGACCCTTGTGGGGAGGACCAGCAGGTCACTCGTGGGGCAGTGGGGGAGGACAGTCAGGTCCAGAGGGCACAGGGGTGGCCATCCCAGGTCAGGGGCTGGGGCTGCCTGGGGAGGGACTTGGTGCCTCGCTGGGCAGGTTTTGCTGTGCTCAGTGTTTCCCGAGGGAGGTGGATAACGATTTGGATGCAGATGGGTATTTCTGTGAATAACAATGACTTTCAGTTGTATTGGGAAAACTCACACTAGCGCGTCCACCCGAGTGTTCAGAAGGCGGCTGAAGTAGGCCTTACTCGGAAGGATGAGGAGCTGCCGCTTTCCCAGTGAGTGCTCTCTGCAGTGGCCTGGGCAGGGAGGCCTGGGGAGGCTGCAGTTGGGTCGCCCGGGAGATGGAGGTGGCCAGAGTTAGCGCTTGGCTGGGTGCTGTGGAGGCAGAGGAGCCTGGGCCCAGCCGCTCCCTGGACGAGATGGGGAGGAAGAGGAAGCGGTCAGCAGAGGAAGTGATTCAGGGCTACACAGGCCTGGGCTGCGCCTGGATCATGTTGCCATCTGCCCGACTCGCTCCTCCCTGGCCTTCCAGCAGCTGGAGGGACCTTCCAGAGTGTCACGCAGGTCCTGGGCACCAGGCTACACAGTGCCTGCCGCCCTCCAGTGATGATGCAGGCCTTTCCACTGAGGCTGCTTAGACTGGGCGACCTTGAGCCTGGACAGCGGTGACTTTAGCCTTCTGAACAGGCCCAGGCTGGCTTGGGCGCACTCTTGCTCAACACGTACTGTATTTAAAATGTCTTGGAATCATGTCCTCATCCTGCCAACTCCCCAAGGCCAAGGGAATGACTGCGTGGCCCCTGGGCTGCTGGGAGGTGTCCCGAGTTGACAACTCGGCTCACACAGGGTTCAGCCTGCTTTCCTGCCATCAGCTCCTGTAGACCACCTCGCGGCAGGACTATCTTAGTTGACAGATGACAGCAGGCCAAGGAACGTGCTCAGAGTTGCAGCTGGTCTGCAGAACAGGCCTGGTGCCCGGGTGGCCTGTGCTCACCTGACCCTCTGAGAGCTTGCTCTACCACAGCTGCTGGCTCAGGGAGGACTGGGTTTCTGTGGGACAGAGGCCACAGAATGAAGGGGAAGGCCGTGAGCCAGCCTGAGGCCCATTTCAGCTGGGAGGGCAGTGGAGGCAACTGACAGTGTGGGGGGTTGGGGCAGGGAGGGTCTGAGGCGGCCACTGGGAGAACCAGGAGGAACGGTGGCCCCTCTACCTGGATCCCACCTGAGACCCAGAAAAGCAGTGGCAGTCATCTGGCATGGATGGTGCTGGGGACAGAGGAGGGCTTCTGGTGCCACAGGATGGAAGAGAGGCTCTCGAAGCTAAAGGTGGGCCTCCTCCCAGAACGTGGGGCGCAGCTGCTAACCTTCACTTCACCACCCACTGACAACCAGGAGGGAGTCATCAGGAGGAACAGGAGACAAGTCGCTTTAGTGTGCTACACTTCATTTTGAAAGGTCATTACAGTACCATATGCAAAATCCAGTAAGGGCAGATGACGGGATGGCTGGTCCTGAAGTTGCCGAGAATGCACCCACGTGGGGCCATGGGCAGGCCTGCAGCTGCTGCTGGCTCACTGCCCCTCCCCAGGCCAGGCAGCGGGCTCCCCTAGTGCTGAGCCCTGGGGTCGGGGGGGACGGCCGAGGTGGGTGCCGAGCCCAGGGTTTTCAGAGGCTGAACCGTTCTGGGAAAGCTCGGTGCTCCGGAGGCGGGGGGGGGGGGGGGGTCCCTTCAGTCCCAGGAGGCCGAGGCAAGAGGAGGGCAGCAGCGCTTCCACCCTCAAGTGAAGGCACAGGGAGGAGCGGACACTGCAGGCGTGGCTCGTTCCTGTACAGACGCCCAAGGAGCCAGGCCCCCTCAGGAGAGGGTCCTCTTGGTCAAGTCTGAGGCCAGCCCCAGTGAGCTGCCTGGGCCTGCTCAGGCCTGAGGGCGGCTGGGCTGTTCAGTGTAGTGAATGCAGAGCCGCCTGAGCGCTGGGCCAGCCCAAGTGCAGACCCCCTGGTCAGTGGGTCCTCGGCCAGCAGTCTGGCAGGCCACTGGAGGTCTGGGCTCACAAACAGGAAGCATCCCAGCACCGCACTCGCTCAGCTCAGGAGGGCACATCAGGCAGGAGGCGATTCCAGCTGCTGTCCCAGGGGTCAGTGTGGACAGCTGTCCTTTCTAATCACCAAACATCCCCTTCTGGTGTCTGTCTATACTGGTTTCTCAAGACCCTTAAAGAGGGTGAGCCTAGGCACACTGGTCCTCTCTGAATTCCTGAACGACAAAGTTTCCAAAAACTCGTGTATGGTGACAGCGTGCCAGTATGAGGTAGGTCTTAGGCTGGGGATGGGGACAAGTTCTTTTCTTGATGAGTCTTACCCTCCCTTCTGGATGCTTCTGGCACTGGAAGAAGGGCATGACCTGCTGGGGGTGGAGGGTGACCTTGCTGCCTAGGGTGGCTGGTGTCCACACCCAGCACAACTGGACAGTGCAGGCAGCCAGGCTGGGAGTGGGTGTGTGAGAAGGGGCTGCGGCTTCGGCCCCAAGGCCCCTCCCGGCCTCCCTTAGGAGAAGAGCTCTTCACAGATCCTGCGCGTGTCCTCGGGCGCCGTCACGGTGTATCCCACGGTTCTCGGGTCGGCGAAGATCTCGTGGTCGTTGCCGCCCTGCGGAGACACGAGGCACGGATGTTAGGCTGTGCTGTGGAGGGTGTGGCTGCCAGGGAGGAGGCGCGACGTGGGCGCCGGTGGAAGAATCTTAGCCTCCTCCTGAACCGCGCCGGCCCGGGACGTGCAATCATGCTGGAGGAGGTCACCACGCTCCTGCGAAGGTCTGAAGCTTGCTTTTCTATAAAGCAGGCGCAGCCAGCAGCAGCAGCCTCACAGCCACCAATCCGTCCTGGCTGTGTTCAGACCGCAGTCACGAGGACGGGCAGGGCTGTCCACGGACCCTGTGATGATAGGCTCGGTTGTCACAGTGCTGGCACAGCCACGTGGGGTCACTTGAAGTGTGGCCAGGTGGACGAGGAGCCAGATTTGATTTGATCACATTTCATCGGCCCCATGCAGCTGGCTAAGGGAGTGGTCCCTGCAGTGAGTGGGCTGGACCCTGGTTCTGAATGAACAGGGCCTGGCTGCACAAGGCTCCTCGGCCTAGAATGGGGATAATGGTGGGACCTGCCTGGGGCCACGGCTGGTCACATCCTGGCAAAGATGAGGAAACAGCCTGGAAAGGTGGCGTCTGGGGGAACCTGGGCACACATGGGGTCAGGGTATGTCCAGTGGCCCCGCCAGCCCTACTGGCCTCAGGCTCCTGAGTCAGGCTGCCTGCTGCCCCAGCACCTGTGACCTCTGCATCCACCCAGGTGCCCCCACAGACCTTCCTTTCCCCACCCAGGGACCCTCGTCCTTCCCAGGCTACCTGGTGTCTGCAGCCCAGAGTGGTTTACGGTCAGCTGAGGCCGAACCAAGCCCCGAGCTAGTGACAAAGGACTGCCCTCTAAAGAAGACTTCAGGGAACAGGAATTCTAAAGGCTGGATTTGTGTGCACCAAAGGCTGATTCTAGCTGGAGAGGCTCAGCCACCCCCAGGCTCCAAGAACAAAAGTCAGTTCCCTGAGAAGACAGACAGGGAGGAGTGGAAGAACTATCAGATGGTATCTTTGTAACAGTGTGACAGGCTCAAAGGAGGGGCGCTGCTTAGCGAGCTTTGCCTGTTAATACCTCAATCCCCAAGAGGTCCAGGTTCCACCTTTAGTCGCTGGGGGCTGGTGCACAGGCTGCTGCTGAGCCCAGCAGGGAAGCAGTGAACCCTGGTTACCCTCTGATGTTAGGGCCAGCAGGGAGCCATGTGGGGACGGTCCACAGCCTGGGGTCAGTAGGTACCTGCTGTGAGGTCACCCACATGCAGCAGACTTGCCGTCCCTTGAAATCCAGGTTCTTCCTGCCTTTTTGCTTCATGATGAACTGTCCAATTTCCAGGTATGAGGCGCAGAAATCTTTTAGGCAGGGGCTTGCTCTTGGAAGGTTTGGGAGCCTTTAAGACGCCCACTGCAGGGCTGGGAAATGCAGCTCAGAGGCATAGCATTTGCCTGGCATGCAGAAGGTCCCAGGTTCAATCCCCAGCACACCAAAAAAAAAAAAAAAAGGGGGGGGGGGTAGGGGGAGAGAGAGACACACACAGGCTATTTGGGGGGCAGGGCCAATGGCAACAATATTTTGAAAATAATCCAGTGACCAGCGGGGCCCAGACTGGTGCTCAGGGGCAAGGCTGCAGCTGGTCAGACTCCTGGAATACCTGGGAGGCACTGACCCTGCTTATCATCCTCCCACGTGGGAGCCAGTGGGACATTCCTCAGCTGGGCTGACCGCCTCTACGCTGTCCCACCTCCAGGCGGTTCAGGAAGCAGACTGAAGGGAGTAGCTACGCATTCAGGGTCCCCTGGGCTGAGGACTTGCCTCACCAAGTTCACCTACACCTGCCACCAGCCAGGTAAAACCAAGGCCTGCGAGCTTTTTTCTCCAGATAAATGAGCAGTAAGACAGGTCTGTTCAGAGAACACACTCTGTACCCCTGCCAGCCCCAGGGGGTTGCAGTCGCCAGGCACGGTGGTTCAGTCCAGGATGGCAAGGGCCAGCTCCCACCCAAACCATAGCCAAGAACAGAGGATGAGGCTTGCTGGGCACCACCCAGCTTGTGTAGGAAGGCGCCTGCTGGCAAGAGCAACCCGTCTCAGGCATCCGGCAGGTCCCAACCTCAGACAACCTCAGCATCGGCGAGAGTTTGCAATAGTCGGGGCTCCACCACTGAGCCACACCCCGGGCCTTTCAGACAGCTTGGCCAAGCTGCCACCTTCCTGCAATGTTCTTATAAAGGAAGCACAGCTGGCTAGTGAGCAGTCCCCTGGCAGGAGGGCACGTCCCCACTGTCCTCTCTGAGCCCGGCCCTGGTTACCCGTGCCTCTCGGGACCTCACTGTGTGCACGCACAGCTGATTCACAGGGGCCGCCTGTCTCAGAGAAAGGCTCGTGTGCAGGGGCGGGTGGCGGGGCCACATCCCATCATTTTGATTTAAAGACCTCTTGACCCATGCCCTCGAGCCAATATTAAAGACATACTGTCTTGTTCACATTTTAGGAGAGTAAGATGCTGCGCCTTTTAGTGGGAAGGGAAGGAAGCTGCTGGCTTGCAGACGTGAGGAGGTGACTGCGAGGTGGGCACCAACTGGCCGCTGTCGGCCGGGAGCCCAGCCTTGCCCATGCTGCCTATGTCCTCAGGGCTGCCTGACACTGCAGTTTCCTCTCTCCTCAATTTGATATCCTCAAAATCTATTTTCAATAGGTGGGACATGGGCTGGATGTAGCGCAGTTGGTAGAGAGCCTGCCTTGCAAGCACAAGGCCCTGGGTGCAATCCCCAGCACCACACATACGCACACACACAGACTATTCTGGGATGTGGATGTAGCTCAGTGGTAGAGCACTTGCCTGGCACGTGTGAGACCCTGGGTTCAAGCCCCCGCGCAACAACAAACCCAGAAAACAAAAAACAAACAAAACCCCCCTATTCACATAGTTCAACAATAAAGAGGGTCTCCTTGTGTGTCCACAGGCTGCATCCTCAAACTGTAGAGAAAAAGGAGGCAAAGCAAATGTACCTGCATCCCTTTCAATCTCCCAGGCCCTGGGCCTGGTCTGTACCCTGAACCGGTGACTTGGGGGAAATAAAAAAGTTAAAAGAGGACAAGAGCTCGGCGGTCAGTCTCCCTGCCCCTGCCCACCCAGGTACCTGCTGTGCCAGCCTGACGTTTCAGGCTCCCTTACACACCTCAGGCTGAGGTGAAGAGATCATTTCCCCACTTCAGACAAAAATGTAGCTTGGGACTTAAATCATCCTGCACTTTGCTTCAGGCACCTACGGGCCCAGGGCTGTTTGGTTCCGTGGCACCCCACTGTGTAGAAGGGCCACTTTGTAAGCGTTGGACTCCTCCAGTTCCCAACCGCACACAGGTGCCCGCTGACCTTTTCACACTCACCAGGACCTGAGAGCTGAGCTACCTGGGAACACTGAGCCAAAGGCACACTGGCTGCCAGTGGCCACGAGGTGTTTTCGTATTGCTAAAGCCTTAAAGCCACGATGCTGCTCACAAGCAGGTTCAATAAACAACACTCTTCGGAGAAGCCAGAGTGGCTGGGGGCACTCGGCAGGGTGGAGCAGGCTGGGAGTGTCCCTACTGGCTCTCTCCCTCCAGGGCCTGTCAGCTGAACTCGAGCCAAGTCTTAGGAAACACTGGTGTGGAGGCTGGTGGGCAGCGCGAGGGGGTTTCTGGGGCTGAGGTTCACTTGGAAAAGCAAGGGCCAGGCCCAGCCTGCCTTGGGTGCCTGCAGGGAAAGCTCTTTACTGACGAAAAGCTCAGGTGCTCTTCCCCGGCAACCAGCATTCAGCACCAACACAAGCAGCTTTCTGCGTCTGTCACCAACACGGAAAGGTGAAAACCAGGAACTGGAAGTTCTGAGCCTGAAGTAAACACCGTTTTCAAAGACTAGTCACTAATACAGAGAAAACAAATATGCTAGGAGAATAAAAGCTAAAATTAAAGTTAATGACCACGTAGGGAGTCCACTTTTGGGATCATATATTCAGGGAGAAAAGGCTGGGCAGGGGCTCCTCAGCCGATCAGCTGTGATTACAGGTGACTGTCCCTTTCTCCTTCAGACTGTTTCTAATTTTCTTTTTCTTTTGTGGCACTGGGGGGTTGAACCCTGGAATCCTCCACTGTGACAACTGGGGTGAACCTGGAGGGCATTATCTAAGTGGAGTAAGCCAGCTTCAGAGGACGAACACTGCACAATTCCCCTCAGAAGCAGAGGGTGGAGGGGTGGACCCCTGGGGCTGGGAGGCAGCCACACACAGTATCACTTACGTAAGCTGAGGACATTCTAGAGATCCAATGGACAACACAGTGCCTGGAGTTAACATTCACTGCAACCTAAATTTTCTTTTTTAAAAAATCTGGCAGAAGTGGGGGTTGAACCCAGGGGCACTCTAACATTGAGTCCTTTTTATTTTGAGACAGGGTCTCACCAAGCCGCTGAGTGTCTTGCTAAATTGCTGAGACTGAGCTTGAACTTGAGATCCTCCTGCCTCAGCCTCCTGAGTAGCAGGGATTATGGGTCTGCGCCACCATGCCCAGCTTCTATGCACTTAAAATTCTGTTGAGAGGGCAGATCTCCCATTAAGTGTTATAAAATGACCACCACCACACCAAACCCACCCCCCGGATCTCCCCAAACCTAAAGGCACAAAGATATCCAAACTCATCAAGCTGCTTATGTTAAATATGTGCAGACTTTTTGTATCAATTGTGAAGCTATTGATACCTCAGTGAAGCTATTTAAAACAAAAGGAGTAGACAGGCACGTTCTGGTGCCACTGGCTCTGTCATTAGCTAAGTGATCCTGGGAAAATCAGTCAACCTTCCAATCCCCAATTTTATCATGTAAAAAGAAAGAAATGGAAGCTGGGGTTGTGGCTCAGTGGTAGAGCACTCCCCTAGCACATGTGAGGCACTGGGCTCGATCCTCAGCACTGCATATAAATAAATAAAATAAAGGTATTGTGTCCAACTATATCTAAAAACGAAACAAAACAAAAAAGAAAACAAAACAGAACAAGAGCGGGTCTGCACTCCCTTGAAGTCCCCTTCACACTGCAAGACCATGACGCGAAGACCTTGCTGGAAGGTAGGCCCATGACAGGGCAGAGCATGGCGGAGCAGCAAGGTTCTGGAGTGGAGCAGAAATTAATTCTGTACTCGCAGCATTCATGGGGACCCGGATGGCAAGGTAATTAGACACCTGGGGCAGCATGCCAGAGGGAAGCAGAGGGGTGTGAGAGAGGAATTTAAAGGGACATAGTTCCTGAGAGGATGGGAGTGGATACATGATGCCGAGGCTCTCGGGCCCTTGAGAGTGGCAACAAATTCTCCCGTCTGGGGCAGGCCTGGCCCTGCTGCCACGGTGGCTCTGGAGAAACTGTCTATGAGCCCCTCCTGCTGGCACCGGCCTTCACCACTGGGCCAAGTTCTCAGTTCCCAGACTTGAGGTTTCTGACACCCACCTCACTGAGCCCCTGTGTGTGATGCCCAGCGCCGACCCTACCTCCTCACTGTCCCTGATGCCCTCTTTGAGTCTCAGACTTAAGAGATTCCTTGTCCTCCCATGGCTTATGACACCTTAGTGTATAATGAACACCCGGGGTGGGGAGGGCACAGTGGACTAAGAAGATAAAATGCTAAGGGCTTTGAAACCCAGAGCATTTCCAACAGCCCCAGAGGCGCCTTGTGCAAGGCACCTGAAGTGGGCAATGTTTAATTCAAAAGCCAGCTGAAAAGGATCACTCGCCTCCCCTGGGGCACTGGGTGTCTGAGCCCAGAGGCTGGGGCTCTCACGCCCTCTAGGCCAGGAACCATGGGGTGAGGGGAAGACAGCCTGAGCACGGCCTTTCCCCAGGCGCAGAATGAACCCTGGGGTTGCAGGAGCACTTTCATACTTACTGGCATGGTTTTGTCTCCAAAGAAATAAATGGTCTTATAACCGTCATTTTCCACATGTCTCAGGCAGTATCTCTTGTCCCATCCATCAGGAAAGACGTCAAAGCTGATCTGGCCTCCTGCCAGGGGAAACACACACACGGATGAACAATGCCCCTGATCGGAGCAACGCAGGAGGCTCAGCGGGAGGGTCATTAGTTCTAGGCCAGCCTCAGCAACTTAGCAAGGCCATAAACAACTTAGGGAGATCCTGTCTCAAAATCAAAAGTAAAAAGGGCTTGGGATGTGGCTTGGTGGTTAAGCGCCCTGCGTTCAAACCCCAGCATGTGCGCACGCATGTGCACACACACACAGAGTTAAAGGTGAAAAGAGGCTCAGGAGGGTTAAGGTGTGGCTCAGGGGCAGAGCACTTGTCTGGCATGTGGAGACTCTGGGCTCCAACTCCATTCCCCCAACAGAAAGAGGCTAACACGTCCCTAAAGAACATTCATACTTCACTGTCAGCAATGAGATTGCCAAGGTTGTTCAGTACTCTAACTTGCAACTCACACCACTTTAGGGACAGGTTCTGGAAATTAATTCTACGTGATGTTTTTTCCAACATATTTCACCTGGGTCTAAACATGAGCTACAGGAGGCCAGCTCCGAGTAAGGAATGCGCCTAAGTGCTCCGCCAAGCAACTGCGTTCACACGAAGCACTCCCAGGAGGAGCCTGAGAGGCCTGGCAGCGGCCGCCTCCAGGTGCGCCTCCTTGCACTTCATGGCGCCCCCAGTGGGAGAGGGTGGGGAGCAGCCGCATCCAGCGTGCCTTACAGGAGGTAGGAAAATCAGAGAAGGTGATTCTAGGCAGCTCTCCCGAGTCAGAGACGCTTTCAAAGCTCTGGCAGAAACGTGTCCACTCAGTGCCTAGAACACTCGCCCCCCATCCCCGTGCATGTCCTACCCCAAATCCCTTGCCTAGTCTAGATTCCCTACAGCCTGTTTATCCATCCATTGTCCATCCATTTGTGATTGTAGCACCAGGGACTGAATCGAGGGGTGCTTGCCATTGAGCTACATCCTCAATCCTTTTTATTCTGAGGCAGAGCCTCACGAAGTCTGGCTTTGGACCTGAGATCCTCCTGCCTCAGCCTCCCAAGTAGCTGGGATCACGGGCGTATGCCACCACAACCAGCTCAGGCCTTGGTTTCTTGCTCTGCAAAAGTGGCCCATCTAACCCGACTGACCCCTGCTGGAGACGCACTGCAGGTTTCCAAGGCACCTTTCGTCTCAGATTCACAGCCCCCTTCTCTTTTGGAGTTCACTGCAGAGCATCCCTCCTGCCCAAAGGCCTGAGGATAACTTCTCACTCTCCCAAGAAGCTCCTTATGACCAAGAGAATCCGAGACACAACAGTCTGGAAGCCATTTCCTGACTGTTCCCACCCACCTCGATAGCTCAGCAGCCCACACCCAACTCCTGGCACATGGCATCAAAGTCTGGGACATGGCTGGATAGGCAGTACCTATGGAAAACGAGAGGCCTCTGCCCGCAAACTCCTTCTGCAGATCTGCTACGAAGGTTTGTCTTATATTTTCTTTCTGGCAGAAAAAAAAAAAACAACAACAAAAAACCTGTCACGGTCCTGCGGTGTAGAGGAGCACTTTAAGTCCCGGCCACAAAGCGCACATCTATCTGATGCCCTCAACACAGCCATTCCCCAAGGGCGGTTCAGACTCACTTTGTCCAGCTCGTAGAATTCAATGCGTTCTTCCTGGCTGCAGCTTCTTCCAACAGGGGACACGTTCAGCATCCCATTTCGGAATTCAATGAAAGTACCCCTAGGGAGAAAAAGGGACCGAAGTCCCCCAAATGACCTTATTTTTTGGAACAACAGCATAGGCAGATAAACTGACTAAAAGGTTGAGTGGTTTTATAAAGTAGTCGGGTGTAACCCATGTTTCATTTCGTTTCTTTCTTCTTATTTTGTGGTGGTGGGGATTGTACCCAAGAAAATTCTGCTGCTGACTCTATCTCCTGTTGTTTTTAGTTCAAATTTTAATTTTTAAAAAAATTTTGAGACAGGGTCTCATTAAGTTGCCCAGCTGGTCTTGAACCTGTGATCCTGCCTCAGTATCCCAAGCAGCTGGGATCGCAGGTGTGCACCACCAGCCTGGACAGCGGGCCGTGTTCCTCAGAGCTGCCCTGTGCGGTGCAGCATGCCGGGAACCACATGGGGCCATGGGGCCTGGAAATGCTGCTCATCCAGAATGAGAGTGGATTTGAAACACAGCATGAAAAAGGAACATGATTATCATTAGTAATGTTTTACATGGACTATTTGTAAAAGCGTTTTTTATCTATTGAGTTGAATATATTACTAGAAGTCATTTCACCAGTTCCTTTCAGTTTTTATGTGACAACAAAAAAATTATAAGCTACATTTGTGGCTCACGTTATACTTCCACTGGACAATGAGACTAGGCAGAGAAGTCCAGGTTCATCGAGGCTGTGAATATGCCCTCGGGACCGCAGGCACAGCCGGCCACCCGCAGGCGTCTGGAAACAGCCTCCAGACCCACTTTGCTCGAGAGCTCTCACACAGCCCGACTCCCCCAGCAGAGACCCACAGAAGGGCCCGAGAACTGCTCAGAGCCGTAGGGCAGCTGAGGAGACCCAATTTCCCTGTGCTGGTACACCCAAGGACTTGATTTGATCACAGAAAATAAGTCTAATGCTATCTTAGAAACTTGAATGAAGCTGTTTAAAAACATTTTTTTCAGGAATGGGGATGTAGCTCAGCGGCCAAGTGCTTGCCTAGCATGTGCGAGGTCCTAGTTCAATCCCCAGTAAAACACACACGCACACCAGAACCACCACCAACTAACCAACAAAAAACCCCATCTGTGCACACGTGTTTCCATTCTCAGTCTCGGAACAGCTTCTTAAAAGCTGAGATAACTTGGAACTAGATATTCATTTGACAAATGGAATTTCAATGTTTTGTGACAAACTGCATCAGACACACCTTCCAGCTCAAAGGTGGCACTTGCAAACCTGCTGGAACATTTTCCCCAATCTCTCTGCTATTTTAATGGCACAGCCTTGATCTCCAGCCACCTGCCAGGTGCAGAGCTGTGGACCCGAATCAAGGCCAGCCTGGCCTCTCCCTGTGCTGTCTGGCTCTGGGCACCTCCCCAAGCCTGTTTATCTGCCTACAGAGAGAGGCTAATGGAGCTTGCTCTGGTTGCCTCCAAGGGTCTAGTGAAAAGCAACATGCTGGTTTATGTAAAGGTATTTTGTAAACTGGTAAAGAACACACACCTAGCAAGTAAAGTAGAAATATGTCTCTAGCAGCTGGATCTGGGACCCTGCTGTGCACAAATCACAGAGAACACAGCAACATATAGGAAACATGAACACCCAAGAAATGTTTCTAAAGATCCCATGTTTGGGGGTCCGGTATAGCTCAGTGGTAGAGTGCTTCCTAGCATATATGAGGTCCAGGGTTCAATCCCACTGCGGGAAAAAACAACAAAAGACTCCATGTCCAGGCTGTCCTGGAGCTGATAGAGACCAAGCTGTCCTCTGTACCTTCTACATACCCGATGATGCTGGGGACCGATGACCATCCCCAGAGCTGACCCAGGCTGTGGGGTAGACTATCAGAAACAGAGCTCAGTTATTTCCTCCCAACTCAAAGACACTGTACACATTCCCAACCCAGGAGGAAGCTGACGCATTTCAGAAAATCTCTCAAGACAGGGATTAGGCTGGGCACAGTGATATAAACCTGCAATTACAGTGACTTGGGAGGCTGAAGCAGGAGGATCAAAAGTTTGAGGTCAGCCTGTGCAACTCAGCAAGACCCTGTTTTAAAATAAAAAATAGGGCAAAGTACCCTGGGTTCAATCTCCAGTACCTGCGCCGCCCCCCCGCCCCCCGCCGCACCCCAGAAAACAGGGATAAGGGCAGTTTATTAAGATTCAATTCTCTTCTGAACACTGGGCCATCTAAGGTCTTACTGCCTCTGCCTGACCTAGCAGAGCACGTAGTACTGATGCAAAACGTGGAAAAGGCTGATTGGCTGGGTCTCGGTTCTGGTTTCTGAGTCCACAGGCATTTAAAATATTCTGGAACTATAGCTCTGCACACCTTTCTCCTGCACTAGACGATAAACTCTGAGGACAGGATCATGCCTTGTCTTTTTAAAACACCCTTCCTTTATGCTTAGCCCAAATTAGTGAGGTAATGGACTTGGGATACAGGTATATTTTGACTTTTTACAATGGGGAATTTCCAACATAGATAAGCAAGCAGGATGAGCGAAGGAACGCACAGGAATGCACCACTGACCAGCTGTTCCACCGCAGCCTCTGGGTAAGGGAAACCACCTGGCTGCAGGTGCGGGTGGCAGCACTGGCTCTGCCGATCCTAACAGGCTGGAGCAGCCCCTGGAGTGCAGCACGCCCCGAGACCCAGCTGCTCATACGGATGCACCTCCCCCTGACAGCTGAGGTCTGTGCAGCAGGTTCTGAAAACTGGGAAGAATCGGCAACCTCCCCGTCAATGTATCAAAGTAAGAGGTCCGTCCCTGTCACATGCCCACAGAAGAGGGAAAGCGAGGTGGGCTGTAAAAGACTGGAGTACGTGCTCTTGGGTGGGGCGGGGTAGGCCAGCCATGTGGGACCCAGAACAGGCAGGGCTTCACATTTGCCAACAAGTTAGAATTCAGGTGTTTCAAAGTCAAGAACCCAAATGTGAAATGAAAGATGGCGATAAATTTGGGTTTTATTTAACACTGTGGGCCAGCCACCGTTGGCTCTGCAGGCCCCCACGAGACTTCCAGGTCCAGAGCCTCTGCTGCTCTTCCTGCATGCTGGTTCACAGGAGCTTCCTCTCACGGCAGCCTTGAAGGCGCATGGTGCTCAGTGGCTGCACAAACAGCCTCCACGCAGACGGCCACTCGTTTCGCCATCCCACACTGCTGGCTTCACATGCTGTTCCGAGGATTCCTTAGTAAGTGCTGGGCTTGGGATATAATGAGCACTCACCACGAGCACTGCTCCTTGGTGCAGCTGTGCCTCTCTGCTGCAAGCAAACCTACCTTTTCTTGGGAAGTTTAATTTTTGCAATGTAGCTCAGGCAGTAGTTGATCAAGTCTTGGATCAGGGGCTCACCCAGGTGACCTTGAATATTCTAGGTGAACAAAGTACTAGAGTTACTAGGTTTAGCAGGAAGTAATTTCAAGACAGCTTTCTAGCAAGCCCCGGTCTTCAGCCACTATGGCTGGAAAGTCACAAGGCTGATGCGGCAGGGCAGGGACGCTGCCCCCCCCGCTGTTTGCTTATGTCCCCTTTCCTCTGCTTGAAGTTGTGGGGCAAGCCACAGAAGTGTCAGCCAAATGTATTTTCTGCCTCATTTTCAAGAGTTTTGTATTCATTGTCTTTCAAACACTTCCCAGAAAGTCCAGTTTTTTGCTCTTGCTTTTTTTCAATTAAGATATCTACAGAAATGGACCAAAAAACATTCCTCTTCTGTCTGAACTGTATGATCCTATACTATTAAGAGCTAATGTAATACCTTTTAAAAAAATTGTAATCTTTTATTTTTTTGCAATACCAAAGATTGAACTTGGGGATGCTCTACCACTGAACAACATCCCAGCCCCGTTTATTTTTTATTTTGAGACAGGGTCTCACTAAGTTGCTGGGGCTGGCCTTGAACTTGTGATCCTCCTGCCTCAGCCTCCCAAGTGTCTGGGATTACAGGTGTGTGCCACCACACCCAGTTTATCTAGTACTTTTTAAAGATGCTCATAGTGAGGCAGCTGTCCAGCTTTTGCTATCATAATAGAAATTTTAGATACAAGTATTCTTAGAAAACAATTACAAAAACTTAGTTATCACTTTGGAATATGTAAGTCATTTCGTTCAAAATTCAAAACTTAATGAAAAACACAGAGTGAAGATTCATTTCCCCCATTACTCAGCTGTCCACTGTCCCCCCCAGAGGCATTCAATATCAAATGCCCTTTAGACAACATTTTAAAAGTGTATGTAGTTGTTCACATACTCAAAACCTACCTGTTTACACAATAGTTTCCCATCTTTGTACGCTACCAAGCCATTTTCTGGAAACACATAATCATATTTCTCAACCACTACAACCAAACCGAAACAAAAGAAAATTCAGAATGCAATGAATTAAAATCTGTTTCTACTTCTTGACTAACATGCATCACCAATAGAACTACTGAACCCCAGTAAGAACCAAGGAAGAATCTCATCCTAACCAACTGGGAGTGAAAAGCCCCCTAAGAAAGGAAAGCAAGAGAGAACGGCTCTTTGGTTGTATTTAAAGACTGTGGGCCTGGAGTGGCCACAGGTCACGTCCTGTACTAGCTTTTGTCCCTTTGGTCTGTAAGGAAGATACTGGTCCATCTGGGCTCTGGAGCGTGCCATGGGCCAGCAGCACTGGAGCAGCGGGTGATGTGGGTTTCTGAACTCTGACCTCGGGTTTTCTAAGTCAATCAATTGACAGGTTAAACATAAGTTTTTTGTTTTTTAAAGAAAAAGCTATTTAGGTGATTTCTGCAACCAGTCAGATTTGGACACTACCACACAACCTAAATGACGGGATTCTCAAACTCTAGGCACTTATTCAAATGCAGACCCCAGGCCTGGCACCCCTTGACCGCATTACTGTGTGCTGGAGGGGACCCTAGAACGTGGTAGTTTAACAGGTGGGTCTTCAACTTTCTTGCAGCTGGTGTATCGATTCCTGCCGCACATTCTGAACTGTGCAGACACTATCCTGGCCTCTGTACCATGAGAACAGGGTTTCCAGGGCTGAATGTCCCATTATGCTGTTCATAGCACTTCTAAATGAAGTATCTACAAGAAAAATTAAACATAAGTGGAATATGTCTTAAAGGAATCGCATAGATTACTCTTCCAGTAATGACAATTCAATAATGTGCTCTACACAGATCTGCAGGGTAAGATATGATATACGGAACAGGAGTTCCATGCAGGGGCCTCACCAAGAAGGGATATTTGGCAACGTCTGGTGACATTTTGGTTGTCAAAATTTTGTGTGTATGTGTGTGTGTGAGAGAGTGAGAACCCTGCTGACATCTAGGGGGTAAAGGCCCGGGACATTGCTAAACATGTCACAATGCACAAGAGGGTCCCCATAATAGAGAATTATCTGAGTCAAAATGTCAACGGTGCCAAAGTTGAAAAACCTTGCTCTAACAGAGCTGGTTCCAAGATATGAGAACTCTGAAGACAAAAGGGGTTAAAGGAACAATTCATTTATCCATTTCTCCACTTACTATTTCTCATAGGCCAGGCACCCCAGAGGCCCTGGGGGCAGCGAGATGAATAACCCTGGTTCTGGTCTTCGAGGCAGTTTTGAAAACTAACAGAGTGCTACACTGGCAGGGCTAGGCACCACTGTCCTGTAGACCCACTGAGTCGGAATCTTCGGGAAGGAGCATTAAGTTCTCCGGCTTCCACGGTCCTGTGCTGTCAACTCTGGATGGGGGTTGGGAGAGCCCGGTGACTCGTGAGTAGGGAACAGTGGATGAAGGCACTAGGGAGGAAGTACCTAGCCCACGGGACACTTCCGCACCTGGGTGAAGAGTCAGACCTGTGGCCTGGGCTAAGGATAGAGGGCAGCGGGCAAGGACGAGCAAGTACCAGGCAGAAACGTTTCCAAGTGCACAGATGCGGTTCTCACCTTTCTACCTTTCTAGGTGAATCTACCTACACATTTGAGTAAAGTGTTCTTATCAGCCAGTCCCAAACCTTTTGAACAGGTTAAAAGCAAAGGAAAAATAAAGGAAGAGAGAATGTTCTCTCAAAGAAGGAAGCAGAAGCTGACAACAGGTGGCTAGGTTTCTAACACCTTCAGGAGAAGCTCATCTTTGACCAGGCATAATTGGCAATGCATTAGTTACCGTCATTTCCAAGTTGCTCCTGTACTTTCTCAAAGTCCGACCCGCCTACCACTCCAATTTTGATCTTCTGCCTCAATTTCTGTAGAAAGTCATCCATTTCTTTGGTAATTTTCTGTATTTCAAGAAGAAAAACACAAGTCAGGAGCCACAAAATAATCAACAGTCTAAAACTGCAAGAATAATACAGTTCTTATTTTTATACACACACACTCAGTTACTAGTCTGTAGATAAGTTTGGATGTTTTAGTTGTAATTTTAGACGGTATTTTATTAGAATAAACAAGTTGACTTTTACTTGTGTTTACCAAAATTTAAACACATAAGCAATTTATGAAAAAGCCATGTGTATCGTTGCAGCTGTTTCTATGAATTTAAGTAGACATAAACACATGTACAAAGTCCTTTTTTTTTTTTTTTTCTCTTTTCCTTTCAGTACTAAAGATCAAGCCTAAGGATGCTTTACTGTTGCAATACATTCCTAGTTCAGATTTTTGCTTTTTATTTTAAGACAGGGTCTCACTAAGTTGCCCAAGAGGGCCTACAACTTGCCATACTCCTGCTCCAGGCTCCTGAGTTGGTGGGATTTCAGGTGTGTACCAGTGTACCCACTGGCCAACTCAATTTTAAAATGAAATAATACAATTAAATTAAAGAGGAAGTCTAGAACTGATTTATTATAGTTATGCAAAACAAAGAGGGGCTAGGGATGTGGCTCAGTGGTTGAGTCTATGCTTGGTGTGAGATCCTGGGTTTGAGCTCCAGTACCACCAAACTGCCCCTAACAAAGGACAATACTAGAATTTCTTAGTCTTTTTAAAAAAGAAGAGCTCCTATCTATAAGCAGTGATCGTACTGGCATAAATTCCCAACTGTGTGATCACACAAGCTTCTGTTCTTCCTCCTGCCCTGCCCCACACTGGGGACTGAACTTAGCGGCACCTTACCACTTAGCTACATCCCCATTCCTTTTTTTTTTTTTTTTTTGGTGCTGGGGATCGAACCCAGGGCCTTGTGCTTACAAGGCAGGCACTCTACCGACTGAGCTATCTCCCCAGCTCCCCCATTCCTTTTTTATTCTGAGATAGGGTCTTACCAAATTGCTCAGGCCAGGAACGCCTGCCTGAGTCTCCAGAGTTGCTGCGATTATAGGTACTGGCACAATCTTTTTTTCTTTAAAAAATGGTTTTTAGATAAAATACATTTACATGATTGATAAAATCACGCAGAGGGGTTTATAATACAGTGTGATCTTCTCTACCTCTTGCGGCAAAATGTTGACATACTGGGCAAAATCGAGAACTGCACTTGTGGTCCCTATGAGTCAGTGAGAATGTGAAAACCTGTCCCAGACTCCCCAAATGGTTTGCTTAGACCTGGCATCAGAATGAGAGGAAGTGGAAAGACTGCTGCAAAATATTAAAAGTACAACATTGACCAACAATGGCAGTGATACCTCCAGCTTCAAATGGAAGCCTAAGGGTACAGTTTACTCCCCAATCCCTGTGCGCACTGACAAGCATGCACACTGTGACATGCTCTGCAATGTGAATGGGTTATAAAAGACTGCTTTTTGCTTCCAAGTGGCAGCAAATATTTTTTGAGAGGAAACAGGATCCAGATGTTGTAACCACAGCTGAGCATCTACACTACACCCTGCTGAAGAAATCTTCAGAGCGAACCAAGTGCACAGCATGATTATTTTGGTGTTCCTAAATAAGCCTTGTGCTGATGATTACAAATCACCCCATACAAAATGAAACAGAGCAAGATTCAAAAGTCGGAAATTAAGATGGAAAGAAGTTTAAAAACTGAAAAAAATTCTTAGAAGTTTTTTTTGGGGGGCGATAATGGAAATTTTACTATAGACATGAGGTGGAGCCAGTGAACTAAGGCCTGTGGGCCGGAATCAGGTCCACAGCCATGTCCATTTGGGTGCAAGGTGTGTATGGCTGCTTCTGTGCTACAAAGACAGCTGAGCAGTTGGAACAGAGACCTTATGGCCTGTGAAGCCTCAAACATTTCCCATCTTGCCACTTACAGATTGAACCCAAAGACACTTTACAACTCAGCTACACCCTCAATAGTATTTTTTTTTTTTTTTTTTTTTTTTTGCGGTACCAGGGATCGAACCCAGGACCTTGTGCTTGCAAGGCAAGCACTCTACCAACTGAGCTACCTCCCCAGCCCTAACACTAATTTTTAAGACAGGGTCTCACCAAGTTGCCCATACTGGCTTCAAGCTTTTGATCCTCCTGCCTGGAGCTAAGATTACAGGCAGCAGCTACAGGATCAGATACTAGGCTAATCCTAACTGAAACTTATCTGTGCCCAGGGCAGCAAAATCTGGCAGTGAGAAACAAGTATCCCAGGGCCCAAGTAACTCTCAGCAGCCATCTGAAGTGATCCAGGGTTCTTCACCCCAGTCCACTGCAGGGGCAGGCAGAGGTGTTTAATGTTTTGATGTCGAGTCTGTGCGAGATACTTTAATAATTTTATCAGGTGCTCCCAAATACGATATGGAACAGGTAACGTCCTTAAAGCGGTAGGCGTTAAGACTCAGAGAAGTTAACTGACCGGCCCGAGGTCACACAGCTGTCAAGAGATGAAGCTGAGAGTCCATTAGGTCTTTCTGAAACCTATGTCTTTACTATCGTGCACACGGCACAGCCCATTGCTGACAGGTCTGAGACGGTCACATAGCTGGGGTTGCAGTCCAGGTCCATCAGCGCTCAGGGCTCGCGGGCAAGTCCAGAACGGTACTTCCCATCCACGTGCAGTTCCAGCTTCCTGCTCCCAAGTGTCTCGGCCCCGCCTCCTATCTCTGCGCACCCCGAGGTCTTGAGAGCTGATCAGGACCTGCTCTCATTCCTTCAGGGCGTCCAGAACAAAGTTCAGCCCCCAGGAGGAGGTAGGGTCCTAAATCGCCCTCCGGCGCCCAACCTGGGCGGTCCTCAGCCCGGTGTTCGAGCGGCTGGGGCCCCGCACCCGCAGCCACCGGCCCGCCGAGCGCCGCCTACCTGCCGCGGGGCCGTCAGGGTCCCATCCACATCGAAGAGGCACAGCGCCGGGCCGGACGCCGCCATATCCGCAGTTTCCGAGCGCACTGGACAGGACACGCCGGCACCCGGGTCGGCACCAGCGACGCGACCCGGAACTTCCGGGTCCGGCACCCGCGCCGCAGGGCACGCCGGGAAGAGGGGCATCATCCGGGTTCCCACGATACCCGGGACTCGGGTCGGCCGCGTGCCGGGACCACGACTCCCGAGAGGCAACGCGTGCCCCGCGCGTCACGTGCGTCTGACCATGCGCTCTCAGGGTTTCCGGGGCCGGTGGTGTTTACTTCCGGCAGCAGGCGACCCGCTCATGGTGAGGAGGGTGGCGAGGAGGGTGGCGGGCAGGCGGCGACGTGCCGCACTTCGGGGCCGAGGTCGGGGCCGCCGCTGGTAGGCACGCTAGGTTTCTGAGTCGGGGCGTCCGGGTGACGGGGCTCCGGCGTGGGTGCCACTTGCCCTTCCTCGGCTCAGCCGGGTCACGTGGGCCCGCCGGGTGAGCGCTAACCTCGCGGAGCGCTCGCCGCGTGGCAGGTAGTCGGTTGAGGACCGTGCGATCCTTACCTCGTTCGGCGTATCCTGAGTCGACTCTAAGAGGTGAAGAACAGCTGGGCGCGGTGGCGCTCGCCTGTCATCTTCGCTGCCCGGGAGGCTGGGGCAGGAGGATCGCAAGTTCGAGGCCAGTCCGGGCAACTTAGTGAGACCCTGTCTTAAAATAAAAAAGGGATTTTGGATGAGGCTCAGTTCCAGAGCGCCTCAGGGTTCAGTCCCCCGAACCACAAAGTAAACCAATCAACAAACTAGTTGATGAAAAGAGTAAATAAAAGTGAAGAAACTGAGGCTCAGACGAGGAGTATTAGCCTAAGAACTCTCACTAGTGACGGAGCTAGGATTGGAACTCGCATCCGGCTCCAAAGCCCAGAGCTTTTCCCCTGCACTATTTAATAGCTGACGTTCTCGTGTTCTGTGTTGGGGCCTCCCTGCCGCACTCTGCTACTGATTCTCCTGCCACAGCTAGCCATTAGAAGATGGCAGTTCCCTCCAGCACCAGGATAACGAATAAATCAGGTGGTGTTTATTACTGTGATAAATATTTCATGGATTTGTGGCCCGAGTTTCCTCCTGGTACACGGTTAGTTTGCTCCTTGGGGAAATGTCCACCCAGCCTTATGGATCCAGTGTCCCGTGTTGGCTCTCCCTGTTGAATGAAAGAAGCCTTTTCTGTTTTCACTTGGAACTTCCTGGGGGAAAGAGGACCAGTTTGAGAGTCGGACACCTCCCGATCCCTGCATTCGTTCCACTGTGTGTCCTTGGGTAAATTTCTTAGCCTTTCTGGGGTTCATTTCCTTACTGGAAAAAAAGAAGTAGTAGTGCTTGTCCAGACCAGCATTTGTGAAGTTCACATGGAGTAAAGCAACTGGCTTTCCCATTCTCTCCTCCTCTGGCAGTACTGGTGACACTGCAGGATTGGTGGGAGCCTCCTTGTGTGGTGCTTTGCAGATGTGCATTGTGTGATTGGGGGCACTGTCGAATTCCATGAGAAAAGTATCTCCTGTTTCCCTTCCAGGCTGCCCTCTTCCGAGCTGTGCCAAGGTTGCGGGGGCCAGCTGCCTGGGGAAGGCCTCTCCATGGGCTGTGGTTCTGCAGTGGGCAGGAGGATCCCAAGAGGTGGGTGGGGAGCAGGTCTCCCACCTTGAAGGAGAAACCACCAAGTGCAGAGAAGGAGAAATTCCAGATGGTGTACCGCTTTAATGCCATCAGAGCCTTTGGGTATGTGTCTCGACTGAAGGTGGCACAGACGGCACTGACCGTGGGGGCCCTGCCACCTGGCTTCTACTGGTACTCCCAGGGCCTCATGACTTGGAACTCGCTGTGCCTCCTTAGCGGGATAGCTGGCTTTGCCCTGGCCATGCTGTGCTGGATGAGCTATTTCTTCCGGAGACTGGTGGGCATCCTGTATGTGAATGAGTCGGGTACCATGCTGAGGGTGGCCCACCTGACCTTCTGGGGCTGGCGGCAGGACACGTACTGTCCTGTGGCAGATGTGATACCCCTGACGGAAACCAAGGACCGGCCCCAGGACCTGTTCGTACGTATCCAGCAGTACAGCGGAAAGCAGACCTTCTATCTCACCCTGCGCCATGGACGCATCTTGGACAGAGAGCGTTTTACACAGGTGTTTGGGACACTGGACAGTCTCAAGTGATCAGCTTGGATCTGGACCCTGGGTACCCTCTGCCACCTGGATCTCTGATGGGAAGGCTGAGGGTGTGGGCACAGCTGGCACAGGGGATTCCCTTGGACCCCTGGAAACTTGTCTTTTTGGATGAAGAAATGTATGAAGTGGAAATTAGTGACCAGGTTTATGAAAAAGGCCCTCAGTGCAGAGTCTTCCTATACCTGTATATGACATTCATTCAGATAATGGCCAGAGTTTCTGTTAAGAGGCAACTGTTGGAGGAAGCTGTGCCAGGCCACTTGGCCTGCAGCTACAAAACTGGAAGCCCAAGAGGCAAGGCAAGGGGCACAGGATCTGGAGTTAAGAGGCTTGATGCTGCCAGTTCTCAGCTCCTGGCCTGGGCAGCGGATTGACTTTCTGTGATTTCACGTATTTAAAATGGGTGGGACTCTTCTCTGTCTCATGGGATAAATGTGAGAGTAACAGTGTGGGCTGTGGGCTGAAGCTCAGTGGTGGAGCACTTGTCTAGCATGTGTGCGACCCTGTCTTCATTCTGTAAAACAAACAAATAAACCAATAAATGCCAAGTACTTTGCAAACTCAGTAGCGCAGAGCAAATATGAAGCCTTTGATCACAGGTTACAGCCTGGAGAGAGCCTCGCAGGCAGTGGGGATTTCCAGGGCCTGTGCTGAGCCCCCACACAGCAGAGGGTGGTGAAGCCTGGAGTGGACTGGTCAGTGCACGCCTGGGTGTCGTTCACTGGAGCATAATGCCTGTGCTAAGGTTCCCTTCTCCGCCAGAGGAACTCTCCACTGGCGTGGTATTTTATAAATTAAAAGCATTGCAGCATTACTCCATAATTAATGATGTGTTTCTTACATAGTTCATAATGATAAAGTGGAAGGAAGCCTTTTTCTTTATAACGTGGCCACTCAGAAGTCATTAGCTAAATGTTTTGTAGCCTTCCAATCTTGTTTTAAGTTATAATAACATGTACATAACAAATTTGTTCTTTTAACCATTTTAAAATGTACAGTTTGAGACATGAAATACATTTACAGCTGGGCTTGGTGGCACACACCTATAATCCCACCAACTTAGGAGGCAAAGACAAGTCAGGAAGATCATAAGTTCAAGGCCAGCCTTAGCAATTTAGGGAGAACCTGTCTCAAAAAATTTTTTTAAAGGCTTGGGATGTAGCTTAGTGATAGAGCACGCTGGGGTTCAGTCCATAGTACTGCAAAGGAAAAAAATCACAGATGTGTACAGCCCTCCCCACTATTTCCAAAGTGTTTTCATATCCCAAATAGAATCTCTGTTCCCATTCTATCCCTGCCCCCAGGCCCTAGGCAGGCTGCTTTCTGGCTCTGCATATGCTGACTCTGGGTTTGAGTGGATCCTGCAGTATCTACCTCTTGTGTTTGGCTTCTTCGACTTGCGTAATGTTTTTGTATCCCATGTTGTGGCACCCACTTTGTGGCACAAATTCCTGTTTTATGACTGAATAATAATTTTATTTTTCCGTCACCTGTTGATGGGCATTTGGATGGTCTCCACCTTTTGGCTGCTGTGAATAATGCTGAGATGAACATTGGTCTCCAAGTGTCTGAGTCCCTGCTCGCAGTCCTTTGGGTACATACTAAGAAGTGATCCTAGGTGGGTGTGTTAGCTTCCTATGGTTGAGAAAAGGAACCTGAGATAAATCAGCTGAGAGAGGAAAGGCTTACTTTGGCTCAGAGGTTCTATCTTGGTTTCAGGTTTTGGTTCAAGGTCACTTTGGGCCTGTGGCAGCGGGGTATACATCGTGGTAAAAGTGCGAGGCTCCCTTGTGGGAGCCAGGAAGGGGCCAGGGTCCCAGTATCCCCTTCAAGGACAAACCCACAGTGACCTAACTTCCTCCACTTTTCTCTTAAAGGTCCCCCACCTCCCAGTAGCTCCGCAGGCTGGCCACCAAGCCTTCAACACGTGGGCCTTGGGAGGACTGCCAAGCCAGGGCGTATGACAATTGAATTTTTTTAGTACCTGCCAAACCTTTCCAGAATGGCTGCACCATTTTGTATTCTTACTGGTAGTGTACAAGGGGTTGCTTTCCAGGGTTTTGGTAATAGCCATCCTAATAGAGTGGCATCCCATCGTGCTTTCAAGCTTTTAAAAACATTATGTCATGCTAGAAGTTGGTCTTTGCTTCGTATTATAATACAAGAGTATAAATATTCATTTATGAATATTCATTTAAAATTTTTCAGAAATTGCAAAGTATTGCACCGAGTGGATGTAGCAGGTCCTTTTAACCTTTACTTTGTGTTTGTCAGTTTTTAGTTGCTATGACCAAAATACCTGACAAGAACGATAGGGAGGAAAAGTTCACTTGGGGTCACAGTGTCAGAGGTTCAGTCCATGCCCAGCCGACTCCATTGCTCTGTACCTGAAGTGAGGCAGAAGGGCGTGGTGGAGGGACAACTGGAAAGCCCAGAGGCGGCCTCCAGTGGCCTGTCTTCCTCCCGTGTGCCCCACCTGCCTGCAGTTACCACTGGTTAGTCCTTTCAACTTCCTGACCCATCAAATGGATCAGTCCACTAGCTTACAGCTCTTGTGATTTAATCATTTCACCTCCCCAGTATTAACACGAGCTTTTGGGGGGCACCTCATATCTAAACCGTAACTAGGTCATTCCCATTTTTTTCATTAATAAGAATGTAGAAATGAAAAGTTGGACTCAATTCATGTACAATGAATCAAAATGCGTTCTGTTGTCATGTACAACTAATTAGAACTAATTACAAATAAATTAGAAAAGAATGTTGTACTCTTCCTCTGTGGACTGAAAATGGTATTTTGAGAAAAATGACTTTTCTTTTTTTCATATATTGCAGTGCTGTGGATTGAACCCAGAGCCCCCGTGGGCTAGGCAGGTGCTCCACCGTGGAGCCATATCATCAGCCCAAAGGCAGCCTTTTCTTTTTCTTCAGTACTAGGTATTGAACCCAGGGTGCTCTCCCCCCGAGCTACAAACTCAATACTTATTTTTTATTTTGAGATGGTTTCACTAAGTTGCGCAGCCTGACCTTGAACTTGTGATCTTCCTGCTTCAGCCTCCCAAGTTGCTGGGATCATAGACATGTGCCACCACATTGGGCCCAAAAGTGACTTAAAAAAATAATCAGTTAACACAAAGGAAGTTAGATGTTTTTGTTATTCATTTTTTGCATTTCTAGAAGCAAATAAAACAATTCAAAAGCGTTTGCCCCTGTGGGCTTCCAGATGTCATTCATTCCGCCTGAATTTTACAGGTGTCTGCCTTGTGCAGTCACTGGCTACTGCAAGATTTTCACCTTTGTGGAGCTTGTGGTGGGGTGTGTGGTGTGTGTGGCTGTTAAATGTATGTATGGCATTACAGATGGTGACAAGTGCAAAGAAAGGGTCAGATGGTCTGAGGCAGGACGGGAGGAGGGGCATGGTGGGAGGGACTTAGCCCTGGACCCCAAGTGGAAGCAGGAGGCGGGCACTGAGGGAGCAGCAGGCATGTGCTTCTGCACTGGATGGGGTGAGGGCAGTTGCCAAGGGAGGTGCCTGGATTTCATGCCAATCACTATGGAAGTGAGTCCGTCTGGTTTTCCTAGACAGGGCTGTGGGTTCAGGGCATGCTCTTGAAATGCACTATTCTGTCGGTGTGCCCCAGATCCTGGCAGTGGGCCTGGCCGGGCCTGGAGGTCCTTAAACCCATTCTAAAGTGCCAACTCTTCAGGGTAAATGGCATGTGGTTCCATTGACTTAGTTGTATGATGACCCTGCTTTCAAAACATCACCCGGGCCCATGACCTGGTATCACTATCTGCAGGGTTCCCTAGTAGACTCTACTTTGCAGTCAGGGTTGGCAGCCGGCCCTGAAGGATCTGGCACCAGGGACTTGCCCTGGAAGGCGAGAGCCAGTTCCCATCAGCTTGGGGTTCCCTGTGTGGCCGGCTCAGGCAAGGCCAGCAGAGGGCACACGGAGCAGGTGCGTTCTGAGCTAAGATCGCAGCTCCTGTCGTGAGTGCCCTATGAGCCGGGTCTTCTGGAACACGGTCGGGGTGGGGAGCTGTTCTGAATGCTCGAAGTGAACAAGACAAAGGCAACAAGGGTCACCCATGCTCAGCCTTGTGGAGTCTGGTAGGTGCTGTGTTCCTGTGCTTTCCATGTCAATCCAAGGCACCCCAAGTTTTGGGAATTACCCAAACGCAGGCGGGGGCTTCCATGCAGGTGTGGTGTGTATTCGGATTCTCCCCTCTAAAAAACAACAAAAAATAATTGTCTTTGTTACTTCGGGCTGCTGAGACGAAACTGCCACAGGCTGGGTGACTCAAAACAGTAGAGGTTGGGACGTCCACTCAGGCTGACTCTGTGGTGGGGGCCGTTTCCTGGTTCATGGCTGCCATCTCCTGACCATGTCTTCACGTGGGGGAAGGGGTGAGGGAGCACTCTGGGGTCTCTTTCATAAAGGCGCTAATACCTTTCATGACCTAAACACCTTCCAAAGTCCCCACCTCCAAATACCACTGCTCTGGAGATGAGGTTCCAGCATGAATCTTGCAGAATCTTGCGGGGTGGCGGGGGCAAAGATTGACTGTAGAGTAATCATCTCAGAAATACCCAAGAATACATGTGAAGATGTTCATTTAAATATTTCTAATCAAAAAAAGGTCTTAAGTTTCCCTTAGTAGGTAACATAGTTAAATACATGTTGGTAGGTCCATACTGTGGCACTCACGTGACCCTTAAAAAGAAGGAGGTTGATCCACATCTGCTGCTGTGGCAAGGTGACCATGGGTGGCATTAAGTGAAGAGAGCAAAGCACAGAACAACATGGTTGGCAGCGGTCACCCCTGGGGAGGGCAGTGGGGGCAGGTGGATGAGACAGGAAGTCTTCCACTTTCAGCTTTATACCTTCTGATAAGGTTTGACTTTTCACAACGAGCCCATCGCTGTCCTTAATAAGTGAAGAAGGATGTTGTGTATGCAGGCTCCCCCAGCTTTCTAAAGCAGGGAGAAGTTTCCCAGCCTTATTCCGATTCTGAACTCTGAAGCTGAGTGGACACAGGAAACCCACAGTCCTGTGACCTGACTGTGTTTGTCCCTCGCAGAGTGGCTTTCCTTCCTGTCTGGACTTTGCAACCCCCTCCCACCCTGCATGTGCCATGGGTGTATCATTTAGATATGGAGGACAGGGTGGTCTGGCCTGTCAAATTTCCATATGGTTGTCACTTGGACCTTCATGGGGTCTGCTCTGATCCGGTCGATGCTCCTGGCTTGCATGTCAGGTAGCACATGGCACTCAAAGTCCAGTGACAGCTGTTGCCCTTCCTACTGTTACCAAACCTGAGCCTCACCTTGTCACAGGCCAGGTGTCTACCCACCTCCCTGCCCATCATTCAGTCTCCATGTCAAATGCCCTCCCAGACGGATTCAGTGGGCGCCGTGCCTCGCTGGGGACAGCCTGGTGAATTGCCCAAGCAACTCCAGTTGGAGCTTTCCTTTAGCTGCTGTTTTATGACTTCAGGACACGTAAGTTCCTTAATGGAAAGCAACAGGGTCCCATCGAACCCCAGGCAGAGTCCAACTTTTATGGCCTTGTTTTGATCCTGTGGCATTCAACCATAAAATCTTGCCTGATTAGAGCTAATCAGGCTGGGCTGATACCATCTGGCCGTGTTTATACCAACTTGAGGGACAAAACATTCCTTTTACTGATTTATAGTTGAAATAGTCCAGTGTCAGGTCTGTACCTGTGTTAGGAAATGGATTTAATATTTACGAGTGGAAACTCTGCTCTATAATGTTGTTAGAATTCTATGTTGTGAGACACACTCACCTGTTCATGAAGAAGCAGCATCAAAGGAATGTTAAACACCTCCTATGTGCCAGTGATTATTACATTATTTTATTTAATTTTGCCAGTAGCTATTTGAGTTGGAGCACCCCAGGGAGGCAGTAGAATGCAGGGGTGAAGCACATGATTCTGAAGCTAGATTTCTTGTCTGTGTGAATCCCAGCCCTGCTGGGAGCTCGCCAGTCACATAACCTCTCTTTATGCCTTGGTTTCTTCACTTGTGAAGATGATAACAGTATATCATTGGGAGGACTAAGGGACCTACTATGTGAAAAGCACTTAGAATAGTGGTTCTCAGTCCAGGGAAGTACTCAAGAAATATTAGTATTTACTATAATCACCCACATTTGGCAGGTGAGGTTCAGAGAGGTGAACTGCCTTGTTCAGGGTCACCCAGCTAGAAAGTGGCAGAGCTGAGTCATTCTCCTGGCCTGTCCTGCCTCACCAGAGGGGAGGGAAGGACAGAATATAGAAAACAGTGTCTTTTCAAAGAGTATTTGACCTTGAGGTTCTGGTATCTTTAATCCAGCTGCCTTAGAAATGTGCATTTTGGAGCTCACACTAGTGCTGAACAGTTCTTGTCAATTTTCCAAGGCCTACCAGGCCTGGTGGTGCCCAACCTGTAATTCCAGCAACTTGGGAGGCTGAGGCAGGAGGATCACAATGCCAGTCTCAGCAACTTAAGGAGGCCCTGTTTCAAAAAAGAGGGTTGGGGGTGTGGCTTAGTGGCTAAGTGCCCCTGGGCTCAGTCCCTGGTACCCAAACCAGGTGGCTGAGTACTTGACAGTCCCATCTCACCCAGTCCTTCATGGGCTGCATGCACGTGTCCACACTGCTCTTTCTTCCATAAATCATATGGATCAAATCCTGGCCTCTACGTGGCGAGACTGGGAAGGCGCTCCTAACCCCTTCAGGCTTCGGTTTCCTCATCTTAAACATAGGTCTGCAGAACCTCATAGTTTCCTTGTGAGAATTTTAAAGCACCATCAGAACAGGATGCTTTCCTGGGTTCAACCCCCAGCACCACCAAAAAAAAGAAAAAGAACAGGATGCTTGACAGATGTGAAAAAGAGACGATCAGCACTGTTTACATGGGATTAGTGCTTAAAAGTACACTTTAGGTAAATACTGCCTTCCAGGCTAATTGTCTCATAGGCTTTTTGGCTGTCCCAGCTGGAAGGCCCGTGGAAGTATGTGATCCAAACCGTACATTTTACAGCTGAGGAAAATGAGGACCTCGAGCACCATAGCTCCAGCTGGGGCAGAGGCGGCTCCAGCTCAGGACACCGGAGCCAGGGCATGGCCATCTCCGCAGTGCCTCCTAGCGGCTCTGGGCCTTCTCTGTGTCGTCTCTGCTCCCACTTTATTCCCGTCGTAGCTACTGGAGACTCTGAATTGGTGAGGCCCAAACATTAGGAGTTTTAGAAACCTCTTTAGGGCGGTCCTAACACCTCGGTGGTGAGGATGACCGTCCTGGGCTTTGGACTCTGCTTTTCCTCCCCTCTCCGGCCTGCCTCGCTGTCCTCGTCCCCCAGGCTGCTGGCCATGGTGGACTGCCACAGCTTCCTAACTGCTCTCCCCGCCTCCCTGCTCCTCCTGGGGAGCCCTCAGGAGTTTTTCTGGAGCATGCCCTGGAGACCCCGCTCCAGACCTTTGGTGGCCCCATGTCCCACGCGGAAGGCTCCTGCTGCTCAGCGTGGCAGAGGAGGCCCCAGGGGACCGGGCCCTGCCTTCCTGCTTCTCTGTCAGAGCCTTCTCTTGTCTGCTGTTGGTGATCTAGCGATAAGGACCCCTGAGACCCCGCGCGGGACCTGCCTTCCGCCTTTGTCTGGCGTGATCTTCTGAAATGCCCCGCGTCACTCTGCTCAGTCATCCCTTCACCTCGGAGGTGAAGCTTGGGCTTAACCTCTGCCCTGCTGACTGAGGCCTGGCCTTGTGCCTCTGCAGCAGGCAGTGTCTGTCTCGTCCCTGCACTAGGTGGTTGTCCCCTTTCTGGGCCAGAAGGTGAGCTGAGAGAAGGATGGCACCTCGTCCATCCCAACATCCCTGCTGCTGATACGAGCGTAGTGGTGATGGCCTCAGTGCTTTCTGAGCCCAGGGTGACTCACGCACGTGGAGCTTCCCTGAGATGTCTACACGAGGTATACAATAGGTGCTTCGTAAGTGCTTATCAAATAATTGTGTGTAACAAGACCATTTCTAACTCAGAAAGTCCACACTCATGCTGACGTTTCCATTATAAATATTTTTTTTAATTTAAGAATACTGATTAACACAGGAAACATTTAATTCATGGAATTGTGCATGTGGTCATCAGTTACATTGTGGCATGTTAATTTCCTTATCATTTATTGGCACTGTCGACAGAGTACTGTAAACAAGATCACTTTGTGTGCATGAGTCTGCAATGCTCCCTAGCTGTAGTTTCTACCATGAGCTGATATAGAGATAGGATAGATATATAGATATGTTAATGCTGAGCACAATTTTGCATGGTTACTGAGCGTCAGTAAAAATCATAAAAAACACCCATTTATAATAAAAGGGAGGATGTGCTAAGACTTGCTAGTACTGGACTTGGTTTTCTGTAAAAGTGACAATACTCGCTAGAGACACGCACTAGACTTGATGGTACGAATGGGTGATGGGTTCATCTCCAGACCCCCACAGAAGGGCTTCCTCCTGGGCTCTGCCCTGCACAGCAACCTGTCCACTGGGCTCCCAGTGTCTTCTCCAACCTCTTCTTGGTTTCTACCATCTTGAGCTCTGCCAAAACTTTTCCTTGAATTTCCTCCAGCTCACTCCCACCCCACAAAGAGGACATCTCAGGAGCTCACGTCCCAAGCCGACAAGGACTCGGGAAAGGCTTCAGCATTTTACGCAAGTAACTTCCCTTGGTAAGAAGTGAACGATAAGTCCAGAAATGACTTTCCGGATAAAGTGATCTCACTCCTCTACCGACACCCAGCGGGGAGGGAACAGAACGCCGAGCCACGTCCTCCACTGAAGAGAGCCAAGTGTCCCAGTGTGGCCAGGCTCAAAATCCGTCGGACTCTAAGAACCTTATGGAATGTCTGCACCCAGTGCTGAGGTTCTCAGAAGAAGGCGTTCATCACCGGATACGTGCATCATGGTTGGGTTTGCGATTTTCTTGTTCGTTAGTAAGGCTGGAGCCTTGGGCTGTTGCCTGTGGAGTCGGGCTCCCAGTGAAAGGAATGAGCCTGTGAACCGCTGCGCTCCTGCCCTGTCTGCTTGGGGAACTTGCTCATTCTGCAAAGTCCTGCTCAAACGTTACTTTCTCCTTGAAAGTCCCTCTAAACTTTAGGCAGATTGGGGTCCTCCCTCCCCTCTGACTCGCTGAGGCTCCACGCCCACCTCTGTCATTGCGCTCGCCACTCTGATTTAGTTGTTGGTCTTAGAATCTGTTGTTCCCTATGGGTAGTGAGTTCTTTGAGAGCAGGGACTACATTTCATTTCCTGTGTGTTTTCCAGGGGCTTAGCACAAGGCCTGGGGTGGCACAGGGATTTCATGGAAGTTTGATGAGCGAGTGAAGACTGATGTATTAAAAAAAGCGTACAAATGAGTGAGAGGGAGGCATCCAGCCTCACTTCGTTGGCAGTGCAGACATGACCTTAGACGTGGTAAAATTCCTTAGGAAAAGCGGCAGTGTGGCCGCAGACTGCAGGAGGGCAGAGAACCGGGATCCATGGGTCTGTCCAGCTCTGTCAGACATTTCATTTCTCAAAAAAAAGGTTGATGATCAAGTGTGAGGAAGAGTGGAAGCTGAATCTTTGGGTGATTAGTTACTGAAAGAGCAAAATGCTGAACTGGGAACCTTGACACGTTCGTCTTCCAAGAGTCCACCAAGGCACCAGGAGGCGAAGAGGCTCCCCCTCTGGTCACAGAATGCAAGCCAGACTCTCCACCTACCCACGAGATCATGGACTCGCAGGTGCTCTTTTTAGGAGCATCTGAGGTCAGATCAGTTCCGATAATGACTTGCCTCCAGCCCAGATGCTGGGGCCTCAGCCACAGCCTGTTCAACCACGTGAGGGTCATCTACCTGTGATCTCCAGCTCTGGCACTCAGGCGAGTGGAGCTCAGAGGCAAGCACAAGGAAGCCACCCCCACCAACAGGTTGCTTCCCCAAGTGCAGGGCTCTGGGGTCTTTACTTCATCAACTCCCTCAGGAAGAAACCTAATCCAGCAGCGGCCCCGCTGGTGGATCAGCTCTGCTCAAGAAGCAGCGTGAAGGCGGATGAATGAAAGTTGAGAAGGGGCCTCCCGGGAGAGGGGTCAAGAGTCAGACCCCAAGGGGCCCCAGATGGGATGAAGTGGTTCTGGGCTTGTGCTCTTTGGGGGACAGGCTCGTTCTTCTGAACTTCCAGCTCATGTGTGTCCCCTGCATGCTCAGGCCGCAGTCTTGGCCGCGCACAGCAGGGAGGAGGGTATGGGGATGGAGGGTGTCAGTAAGAGTTGGTCCACCCGGAGATCCTCCAAGGGCAGAAGCCCATCGGGGGTGGAACTGAGGGTTCAGAGGACCCAGGAGCATTGCGAGGAGTGGTCCTAGTCTCCAGGGCCAGAGGCCCCTCTTCCCCAAGCTCCGTCCTGTGCCGCTTTGCTGGTTCCTGGGAACCATCCAGGTCTGCACTGACCCAAGCATGGGGTGCTCAGAGCTCCAGGCGCAGGGGAAGGAGGGGAGGGCATGTTTGCTTGCATAGGGTGAGGGGAAGCCGGCCCTCTCTGATGACACGAGAGGGTGCTCGAGATGGCTTGGAACCAAGAGCCCTGACCACCAGCCTCAGGCGTGGGTGGGACTCCCTTGACTGGCTTCCAAAGAAATTGTTGGGGTGAGGTGGGCTGAAATATGGCCAGGACCACAGGGCCCTTTCCAAGACCATGTCCAGGACGGAAACCAACCGGCACCGGCTCTGCTGGGAGGAAGATCAAAGCCAGCCCACCTCCCTTCCCTCCCCACAACCACCAAAAATCCCCTCCCCACGGTAACCCTTCAGTTCATGCTTTCGCCGCTGACACTTCTAAGTGGAAACATGAATTAGGCAAACTAATCAATTGACAGCTGTTGAGATCGGGCTTCTCTGAGTGTCGTGGAAATGGCTTCTCTACTTGAACTCTGCTAAGATGTCGCTGAAAATATTGAGGAACAGGTGAGCATGGTGATCCCTGAAGACCAGAGTGGGGCGGAAACGGATGGACTTGTCGCCGCAGCCCCCCAACACCACACCTGGGGAAGAGGCAGGAGGTGTAGGTGGGGGTGCGGCCTGTGCCAGGAGGACGGGAGGACATTCACCCACCACCGGCCCACCCTGGTCCTCCCGCCCGGGCTCCGCCTGACCTTCGGCTCAGGGCCCCTCCCCGCGGCCCTCCTCCTCTTCTCTCCCTCCCGCCTGCTGCTGAGTGCCGCCCTCCTGCCCTCCAGAGGCTAATGGCGTGCAGGGATAGGAAACAAGCAGGCAGGCGAGAGCGGCTGGGGCAGAGGCACGGCTGACGCTGGCGGCCAGCGGGCAGCTCCCACCTCCCCTGCCCGCTGGGATGGAACCCAGGGCCTCCCCCAGCCCCCGGCTCTCTCATTTTAAAAAGGAGGCTGATTAATCCCGGCCTTTAGGGCTGCTGCAGGGATTCTACAAGAAGCCATGAAAAAAAGATCTGGCTTTTTGCCTGACACGTAGTAGGTGCTCTAATCACATCAAAATGTCCCCCTCCCACTCGGAACCCTTCGGTGGCTTCCCAGAGCTCCTGGGTAGTCAGCTTCCCGAGCTGATGCACAGGTTCCTGGTGTGGGCCTGCGTCCCTCTGTCTGTCCCCACCGCCCTCTGATCTTTCTGCTCCTCCACCTGTCAGCTCCACCTCCCTCAGCTATGCCGGCATGCTTCCCCAGCCCAGAACGTGCTTCCTCTCCTTCCCCACCTGGCCCAGCCCTGTCCCTTTGTCAACCCAGGGTAAAGTGCCATCTTCGAGCAGCCTTCCCTGGCTTCAGGTCCCCGCCACTGCCCCACTTGGTGGTCTCACCCTTCCCCTTCCCCAGGATTTGTGATCGCAGTAGATTGCAAAATGCGGTGCTCCCTGCCCCCTTCCAGGGAGACTGCACCTCCCCGAAGGAGGGACCCCGAGGGCTTCTTCACAGTGACTGTGGACATGCTGGAGCTCAGTGTCCATCCTGGGCCTCCTTACCTTTGTTTCTGGCAATTAAAATGAGTTTGTTCCGTATGGATTCATCTGGAGTGTCGAAGGAGCAAAAGGTACCGCGTCCCCTCACCCTGCTGATGAGCTGGGGGTACCGGGCCTGCAGAGGGGTGACAGGGGTGTCAGAGCCATCACCTGGGCCCTAGCTGGGCTCGATGGCCGTGCTTTCTCAGATGCCTCTCCTGGCCCAGCCCTTGGGACTCTGCCTGGACTGTAGGACCACTGTTGGGCGAAGAGCTCTGGCTCTGGAGGCGTCCAGGCCTGGGTTCAAACCCAGCTGTCTCCTCCACACTGCAGCCCTGGGTGGCACCTACGTGGCCCACACCTGCTCCTCTTCTGTAAACTGAAGCTGCAAAAGCCACTGACCCTAAGGACCCGTGCGGAGAATTCAATGGGACATTGCACCTACTAAGTGCCAAGTCCTATGCCCAGGGCCTGGCACTCAGTAGGTGCTCTACAGATATTAGCCATCTCTATTATTAGCTGTTCTAGGAAGGTGGTCCCTCTCGTTGAAAGCTTTGGGGTTGGGGATGCACTGGGTTGAATGGTACCCAGCTGCCCCATTCGGAACTTTGAAAATGACCTTGTTTGGAAATAGGGACTTTGCAGAGGTAGTGAGTCAGGTTAAGATGAGTCCTTCGAACGAAGGTCAGCCCTAACCCAAGACAGCTGTCCTGCTTACAAGATGGGCGTTCGGACACAAGCAGAGAGGGGAGGAGGCCAGGGGATGGAGGTCACATCCCAGGCCCAGGACTGTCAAGGAACCAGCAGCCCCCAGGAGCTGGGCGAGGCGGAACCTCCTGGAAGAACCTGCCCTCCCAGAACCTCGATTCGAGGTTTCCGGCCTCCAGAACGGTGTGAGAATAGGTTCTCATCTTAAGCCACCCAGTTGGCAGCAGTTTGGGCGCACAGGCCCTGGACCGCGGGTCCATCCCTTCCTGCTCTCCACTGTCCGCGTGAAGGACAGCAGCCGAGGCCTGGGTAACGTGGAGGCCTTTCAGGGCACTGGCAGCAGAGCTGTGAGAGCGGGTCTTCTTTCATGGCCGCTCCCGGTAGAAACTGGAGGTAAAGCCATGCTCTGGCAGTGACGGAACCCCTCGCTCACCAGCACGTGGTCTTCAGGGCGGCCGGGATCCAGGATCCAGGTCTGTTCACTGGGTCATACCTTGGGGCCACACACACACACACACACTCACACACTCATACACACACACACACTCATACACACACACACGCTCATACACACACACTCATACACAGAGACACACACTCATACACACACGCACACACACACTCATACACACAGACACACATACACACACACTAATACACACACTCTCACACACACAATACACACACAGAGACACACACTCACACACACTAATACACACACACTGATACACTCACACTCACACACACATATACTCATACACACACATACACACACACTGATACACACACACACACTCATACGCACACATACACTCATACACATACACACACACACATACACTCATACACACACTCACACACACACACACACACGCTTAGTGGCTGTTGGCCGAATGAGTGAGTGCAGGGCAGTAAGAGCCCCAGCCCCTCCTCCAGGCCGGGCTCTGACGGCCTGTGCATCTGCGTGTGTGCATCTGTGAAGGCTCTTCCCCTCAGTTCTCCCATCCCCCTGATTATTTTAGGACATTCCTGTAGTCCCAACTCCTCCTTGCTTATAGTTCTCTGAGATCCCAGCAGGGACCAAGAATCCCCCGACCCTCTAAATCAGCCCCCATTCAGGTTCTCAGAAGCAGGGTGCCAGGTCCCCAGAACCCTTTGGCGCTGTCTTCACCTGGGCCTGTTCTGCCAGGGAGGCGTGACTTCACTCCACAAGCTGCCCGTGGTGACGGCTCATGGGGACGGCAGCCCCGGGTCCACCTGACCTTCAGGAAGGGATCAGCTCCAGACAAGGGGCAGCCCCAGGACACCAAGATCCCTGTCTGATCTGGACCCTCGGGCAACCAGAGCAGGGCCCCCATGTCTCCCAGGGAAATAAGTGCCACCTGTCACTCTGCCCATGCCGCTTCCCCAGTGTGAAAGCTCCCAACTGGATGGACGTTTCCCTGGTGCCCTGCCCCTCCGCCAACCTCATTTTAAATTCTGACCCAGTTAAGAGAAGTCTGTTTCTGGACTCCATCCAGAGCACACCCAGTGGGGGTCTCAGCTGTCTTCCGAGTTACACTGACCCCAGGTCGCAGTTAGGCAGACCTGCGTTTCAAGCGTGGTTCCCTCACTGCTGCCTGGGCCTGGGCAAAGGACGCATCTCCCCAAGCCTCCATCTTCTCCAGAAAATGAGGATAGTCAAATTTTCCTGAAGTCATTCTGAGTTAAGGTTTCCAGGTAAAACATACGATGTCAAACTAAATTTGAATTTCAGATAGACACCAATAATTTTATAAAGTGTAAGTGTGTCCTAAGTTGCAGGCATGGGATATGCTTCTGCTAAAACAAACAAAACAAAACAAAACAAAAAAAACCAGCAGCCGTTTCTCCAACTTAACAGGGCATCTTGCATCTTATGTTCTAACTTGCTAAATCTGTCAACCATGTGTGGGGGTGGGGCTGAGCCCCTGACTCCTCTGGAACCCAAATCCAAGTTCTGGATCTTGAATTTCTGCGATTTAAATTTAAATTTGGTCCTGCCTTTCCCTCATGAAATATGGCAACTCTATTCTAAACATTAAACAAGATAAGTCCTTAACACACTGTCTGGCACATCAAGTTCTCAATTAATGGAAGTTATTATCATTAGGTCCTTAATCATGGCAGAGAGGTAAACATCGGCAAAGAACACAGACCATCAACGTCACGACCACCAGCATGAAGATCATGACCATCACCATCATCACATCAACATCATCACCATCACCACCACCAATACCCTCACCATCAACATCATCACCATCACCATCAACATCATCACATCACCATCAACATCATCACCATCACCACCGCTGTCAATACCCTCACCATCAACATCACCACCGTCACCATCATCACCATCAACATCAACATCATCACCACCACTGTCAATACCATCACCATCACCACCATCACCATCAACATCACCACCATCACCATCAACATCATCACCATCAACATCAACATCATCACCATCAACATCAACATCATCACCATCAACATTAACATCATCACCACCACCGTCAATACCCTCACCATCACCACCATCACCACCGTCAATACCCTCACCATCACCACCATCACCACCGTCAATACCCTCACCATCAACATCATCACATCACCATCAACATCATCACCATCAACATCACCACCATCACCATCAACATCACCGCCATCAACATCATCACCATCACCACCACCACCACTGTCAATGCCATCACCATCACCATCTCCATCATCACATCAACATCATCACCATCACCACCACTGTGAATACCATCACCATCACCACTATCATCACCTCTTCAGTGAGCTTCTGCTCATGTCATAGATAAATGGATGTTTCAAGATCCCAGGGGAGGGGCTCTTTGAGACCAGCTACCTGGAGAAAGTCACCCCTCCTTCCCTCCTGTGGGCTCTGCTGGCCAGTCCTGGAAACACTGATTCTTTCTAACCACCTCCCACTAGACCCCAAGTCTAGGAGAGGGCATTTGTGTGTGTTGGACAAAAAGCTCGAATGCAAAGCGGTACTGCCCAGGGGCTGGTGAAAGGTGATGAGTCCAAACTGAAACATGCTCTAAGTTTAAAATATACATCAGATTTTAAAGGCTGAGAAAAAGAATCTGAAATATCACATTATTTGCTTTCCATATTGGTGACCTGTTGAAATGATAATATTGTGGGTATAATGTGTTAAGTAAAATATATTCTTAAAATCAATTTTACCTCCTCCTGTCTACTTTTCGCTTGGCTTCTAGAACATTTAACATTACCTATGGCTTGCTGCAGATCCCAGGGACCAAGACTGCTGCAGAAGGGAGTAGGGGAAGGCAGAGCGGAAGAGGGAATGAGGAACAGGCCGGGGTGAGAGGCAGGGCGCGGGACGCTCTTCAAGGAGGGACGTGACAGAGTCGGGAGCTGGTGGGGTCAGTGTGGAGCAGTGGGGGCGCCTTCTCTGCAGGGTGGCCTGCTCAGGACTGCCGAACAGCAGGTGCAGGGCCACGCTGAGGGGCCCGGCTGTGACCCTGGGGGTGTGGGCGCCTGGTGGCAGGGCTGGGGGTACCTGGAGGTCCAGCAGCCCCGTGAGCAGGGCCTTCCCAGCACGGGCCGCGTTATCCAGCAGGTCCTCCCGCTTGATGACATTGATGACCTCGGCCAGCAGCAAGTTCTTAGACGGGTCCCCCAGCCAGGTGTTGAAGATCCGGTAAGGCTGGAAGGAGGTGGGTGTTGGGAGGGCTCCGCGGCCACTCCGTGCAGGGCCCCCACCCCTGCACACCTTCTCCTCTGGAGAGCAGAGAAACTCACCCGGGGAGCCCCTGGCAGGCCAGGAGGGGAGCACCCCCGCCCCCAGAATCCTTCCAACAACCACCCTCCGGGCAGGAACGCTGTGGGGAGACCAAGTCCCTGCTTCCCGGAGATTAGTCAGGCCTGGGGAAGCCTGGACAGTAGGCCCTTCACTTGGGGCCTGCACTGATTATCACAGGATGCATCCCTGGGGGGTTTTGCCACCATGTGAAAATCACCGAGTGCGCATACCACAAACTAAGATGCCGCTAGGTCACAGGGGATGCAATCTGGGGGGACCACCGTGACATTTGGGGTTTGCTGTTGACCAAAATCTCATCATGGGGTGGGTGGCCAGGCTGTGATCCTTGTTTTATAGGGCAGAGGTTCTGAGGGGTGAGGGACTCACAGCGGGGAGCCGGACTGGGCTGCGGGCACTCCACCCTGCCCAGGTGACTGGCGTTACACACCCTCCAGCTGTTCAGGGCCAGCGAAAACACACCCCCCAGCCTCCGGAAAGTATGACCCAGCTTCATGGAACGTGGAAGTGTCATGTGGGATTTCTGGGAAGACTGCTGAGGACAAGAAGGGGCCACCTTTTCATCCCTTTCTATTTCTTTCCTACTGCCTAGAATTGAGGTCTGACGCCTGGAATTCCAGTTGCCACTTCAGACCACAAGTAACCTTGAGGGTAGAAACGACATGTAGGGAAGATGGGAGGGAGGATTCTGAGCCCCTGCTGGCTCCCTCTCTCTCTGCACATGGAAACGACGATCTGTTTATACGCACAGCAGTACAGTGCAGTGGTTTAGAGCGTGGGCTCTGGGTTTGAATCCTGGCTTTGTCACTTACAGGCCGTGTGACCATGAACAACTTATTAACTTTTCTGTGCCTGTAGCCATGTAAGTAAAATGGGAATAAAATTAACACCTGTTGGTTAGATCGTTGAGAGGATTATACAAACACATGGAGTGCTTAGCATAGGGCAGTGTTCGGTCTGACTTGGCAGCTGTTAGTCTTATCGAAGTCTGGCAGGGGACGGCTGTGCAGAGGGACTTGTGGAGACAGCTGGGGTGGCCGTGACCATCAGCTAACTACGGTGGTAAGTGGGGCCGTCCAACACCTCGGGGACATACCGGGCCTGAGTTCCCACAAGAGAGGCATGGTTCTGGGGAGGGCACGCCCTCGCCTGTGACCTGCGGGCCCACTCACAGCGCTGGGTCTGAGCTCCTCCTTGTGGAAGAAGCCCCCCGTCATCATCTTCTTGCTGAAGGTCATCACGTCCGCTGGGTCGTCCAAGCCCCAGTGCTCATGGGCCCAGAACTTGCCGGTGCAGCCTCCTCCGGTCTGGACCTCGTCCACCAGGAAGGCACAGCCGTGCTGTCCCCAGATAGGAGAGAGGACAGAGAAATAAATACCTGCAGAGGCCAGTGGCCCCTGCCCCGCACAGTGACCAGCCAGCCAACCCAGAACCCAGCCATGTCTCCTTGCTGGCTAAGCTGCAGAGCAGACCCACATTCCTGGGCAGCCCTCCAGCAGAGGGACAGTTCCAGCCCGAGCTGCGCTGGGTGCTGAGTGTGTCCAGAGGCTGCCGAGCTGGGACAAGCAGGGCCACCGAGAGCCACACCAAGGCTGTTTGGTTTGGCTTCAGTCCTGGGATGGACCCGTCAGAAGGGACTGTGTCTACAGCGGGAGGGGACCCACCTCCTACACTCAGGTGCCACATTCTACCTGTTGCCCTGCCCATTGCTAACATGGTACTTGTGTCTAAACCAACTCACGACTTACAGCGTTTATCTGGGAACTTACTGGTCATACACCACAACCCGTTCAAGTAGACACGTGATCTTAACTTAATAGTTTGACTTCGGGGCCCCACTGACCACAGCTGACTGAAATATGAGAGTGGGGTCTCTAGAGAGGAAAGGGAGGAGGCTGAGGCCTCCCCAGGAACCGCTTAATTATCGAGAAAGCTCCAAACGAAGACGGCAATAAGATTTTAAAGAAGCGTCCACCCTCCTGCCTCCCCGCTCCGTGATGTGACCGCAGCTGCATGTCGGGAAATTCCATGGGTTCCAAAGCTCACTCTTTGCTCCGGGAACCCAACCCACAAGCCGCCATGGCCTTGCCCTGTCCCCTGACCTTCCTGGTGATGTCTCTCAGCTTCCGGAAGAAGTCGTCCGAGGCGTGGTTGTCTCCACCCTCCGACTGGATGGGTTCCACGATGACCCCAGCCACTGTCTTCTTCTTTTTCCGATATTTCACGATCAGGTCCTCCACCTGGAAACCAAAGGGGAAGGGACAGCAGCTTGCCAAGGTGACACTGCCTTGTGGAGGCTCCCGGGTTGTGTCCACAGAGGGGCGTCTGGGGCTCTGCCAGCCCCGTGGAATGGTACTGAGAGTGCTGGGCCGTTTTGGGGACCAGCGTGGGGTCCATTAGGAGCTGTGTGGCTGCCAGCGTCCGACCCGAGGTTGGCGCTAGTGCTGGGGGAGGCAAGCCCAGCTCTGGGGCAGGCGACTGCACCTCGGGAAACCCGGGTCCTGATCTGCAAGGCGGCTGTGGCGCGTTGAGAGGATCGCTGTCCAGGAGAGCCCACCGCCCTCCCTGCGCATGGCCCCCCTTGCGTGACTGTCGCTCCCCCGCTGGTGAGCATCTTTCGGGCAGAATCTGAGTTGGCACCTCTCTAAGACACTGTTGTAAAGTTCATCTGCAGAGAGCGAGCCCACCAGGGCAGTGTGGAGTGGGTTGGGGGAGCACTCGGCATGTGCTGGGTGCAAACCGAGTTGAGCTCTAAGTACATACACCTCGTGTTCCAGACTCAATACGAAGAGACACAGCGTCTCCCTGATCATTTAGAAATACTAGTGACACACTGACATATTAGGTTCAATAAAACGCTGTTAAAGTTAATTTCTTTTTATTTTTAAAAACCATGATGTTCATCGCGATGGTGCACACCGGTAATCTCAGCGACTTGGGAGGCTGAGGCAGGAGGTTCAAAAATTCAAAGTCAGCATCTCAATTTTGCAAGTCCCCAAGCAGCTTAGTGAGACCCTGTCTCAAAGTTAAAAATAAAAAGGAAAAAAGGGCTGGGGATGCGGCTCCGTGGTAAAGGACCCCTGGGCTCAGTTCCCAGTACCAAAAAAAAAAAAAAAAAAAAGTGACATCAATTGTTATAGCACTTTGTTGAACCTAATCTATCCAAACTATTATGTCAACACATGATTAATATTTAAAATTTATTAGTGAGATATTTTTATTTAGTTTTTCACATTAAGCCCTTGAAATACCATGCATATTTTATGAGCAGAGCGCCGCTCAGTCTGGACCAAGCGCACCAGTGCTTCCCCAACCCCTCCACAGAGCCCTGGGGATCGTTCTCCCTGCAGACAAGGAGCCCTCTCAGTCTGTCCCCGCGAGCAGTGGAGAAGCTGGTAGCAGAACTGGCGGATGAACGCCAGGTGGCAGGAAGAGGGTCTCACCGCCCTTCCCGACGTGGAACGGGAGGGGCATGAGGTCTCCCAGTCCACGCCTCCCTTCCGGGGACCATGACCCACATCCCCACAGCGCCTGTCCTCCTGGGGCCGGGCGGGGCTGGAGAGGAGGAGCAGGGAGGGAGCAGGAGGCGGGTTACCTCCTCCAGGCAGCGCGCCTCCTCCTGTTCGTTCTCCTTCACAAACTCTTCCAGAGGATATTTCAGGCGCGGGAATGGAGCGATGGGCCAGTCGAAGGACGGGATGTCAATCTTGTGAATGGCTTTGGAGTGCGTGGTTGCCAGACAACCTGAGTCCAGCAAGACAGAAAGGCAGGCGCTTGGCTTGGGGCAGGGGCTCCGACTGTCTTTCAAAGGGTCACGATTTCAGCCCCAGCCTTGCAATGCCCAGGGAGTCTCTTGCCTGCAGAGCCCAGCTCTTGTAACCTCCTGAAGCTGAAGCAGAGCCCGTGAACTGCTGTGTGTGCGCGCGTGTGTGCGTGCGTGTGCGTGTGCACTGTCTGTGATTTACCACTCATTACACACAATCTGAAGATGAGAGACAAGGGTTTAGACCCCGGCCTCTGCCACTGAATGACCTTGGCAAGTTCCTTCCCTTGCTGACCCTCAATTTCCACATCTGCAAAGTGGACGTGGCGGTACCCCTCTTGGGGGACTCTGAGAACTGTGTAAACCGCCTGCGCCAGACCAAAGGCAGCAGTGCCATTGCTGCTGCTGCGGCCATGGCTCTAAATGCCACCCTGGGCCCACCCGTCCCTCCTTACCCATGGTCCTCCCGTGGAAAGCACCCATGAAGGAGAGGATGCTGTAGTCGGGGCACCCGGGAGCCTAGAACCAAGAGAGGCCAGCGTCAGTCACCTCGCGAGGGCTGGGGACCCCTGAGGCCCCGGCAGCTGGAGGAGGACCCAGGTCTGTCGGAAGAACCACATCCCTCCCAGGCAGGAGTTGCAAGCCAGACCGAGACCCGACCCAGCCCCCGGATGTTCTGTTCTTTCACGCACTTAAAAATTAAGAAAAAAAGGTCACCAAATTTCAAACCAGTTCCACATGCATCTGAGCTTCCGGCTGCCCACAGGCTCTGCGGTTCCGGCCATTTCCTCCTGGCAGCAGGAGGCGACCACAGTGCTCTCTGCCCACCCCTCCCGGCTGGGGCTTCTGAACTCAGCCAGCCCTGCCCTCCTCAACTCGCAGGGGTCCCCGTGCTGCTGGGGGCTGTGAACCTGGCCTGCTGGCCTGGCCATGGGGAGACCCAGGTTTCCCATCTCCCCCTGTCTGCAGCTGCCCTGGGGTTGGGAGGACTGGGAAGCCAAGGCAAGAACTCCACCCCTTGCCTGGCCCCAGGAGAGGACGCAGCTGGCCTTGCTTGCTGGTCCTCCCCGGGGGACTCCAAACACCTGCCAGCTCACTCGCAGACGTGTCGGACAGCCTCAGAGGCCCCCGTGCCAGTCTCTGGGAGGTCCTGGCCGCATTTTCCCTGAGACCTCTGGGCAAAACTCGAAGACCTCTTCCCACAAATTCCAAACTGCCTTCTGGCCACTTTTTCTCCGTCTCCAGATCACAAATGTAATTATCATGCGTATTTGAATGTAGCCACAAAAAACGAAGAAGGAAATCTGAAAACACTGGTGGAAAGGACGCGCCTGGCTGTGGAGTGAGGGACGCGCCGTCCTCAGGGAAGGAGGCGGGACAGGGGCCGTGAAGAAAAGGGTCAGAAGAGAAGAAAGGAAGTAAATCTGGAGTCGAAGGAGCTTCACGTGAGCACGGAGGAGGGCGTGGCACATTCACCAGCCGGGGGTGAGATCAGATCAGCAGCCGGGCCAGCCGCTGTCAAGCCAGCGGGACTTCCCTGCCAACCTAGTGACGTGGTCTGAGCAGTGTCCACGACTGACCCTCTCGTTTTCCCTAAGTCACGGCAGGCGTGTCCAGCCCAAGGGACCGCCTTCTGAACTACTGCGGCTGAAGAATATCGTGAACGTGGGCGGTGGCTGATGGAGAGCAGGGTGCTGGGGATGGCACCCAGGGCCTGCACGCCGGTGGCCCCCTCAGCCCTGTTGTTTTTAAGCAGGGGACACTTATATTTGAACTTCACACTAAATGAAGACGAACCTGCTATAGAGGGAGCTGGGTGGGGGTCTTGCCCTCCTCCTGTAATTGCCCCTAAGGGCTCTGGTGCTACAGGGAGGGGTGGAACCTTCTGGAGGCGGGGCTTAGAGGGAGGAAGTTAGGTCATTGGGGGTGTGTCCTCGAAGGGGATATTGAGACCCCTGGCTCTTCTCTGTCTCTTCCCAATCGCGGAGAGGTGGGCTGCCCCTCGTCCTTGTGTTCCCACCATGTTGGACTGACTCCAAAGGTCCTATTGCAAGACAACTGAAACCTCTGAAACTTCAAGCCAAAGTAAACCTTTCCTCCTTCAAGTCGTTTATGCCAGGTATTTTGTGACAGCAACAGGAAGGCGACGGACATGGCCGTCAACTAGATTTCCCTGCAGCCCCCCTGCCATCCCCAGCAGTGGCCTCCTTGGTGTCTCTGGGAACAATTAGGGTTCCATTTGAAACTCCCACATTTCTCCAGTCCTTTCTGGGGACACAGGTGGTTTCCAGTCCTTTCTGGTCAGTGTCACTAACAGAACACTCTTTGTACACATTCGTGTTGGTGCTCTGGATTATTCTAGAGAATACGCGAATGGCCTTTGTAGCTCTGTCAAATTCAGTCAGTTGTCCTGGGAAACTGTGAAGGCTGGTCAGAAAGAACTCTACTCGGTCCTGATCCCCAGGGAGGGAACTCCAGAGGGAGGATGCTTGGGAAGGACAAGCTGGGTCCACCCTTGTCTGCCTGAGGGGCTGGGCAGCTCCCCATAGCCGGATGGGTGCGGAGCCCACGGACCTCACCTGGTTAATCATGCAGGTGTCCAGCTCCTCTTTGGAGAAGCTCCTTTGCCCTCTTTCCTTGCTCTGCCAAAACAGAACAGAGCAGAGTCAGATGCTGTGAAGACAGAGCCTCTCCTGTGCCCCCAGACTCTGAGCTGGTCTCCTGTGCTGATGGTGGCGTCTCTACAGCATCAGCACCAGCTGCGCCCTGTGGGAGGGCACATGTCACACTGTAAAAGGAGTGCCACCCCCTGGGTAGGTGTGGTACCAGGCCTTCCCGCCACTCCACACTGGGATGTTGGTGAAGCTCCGTGCAGCCCTCTCTGGAGTCCACCTGGGCCACCGACGTCTAACCAGCTGGCCTGTCGGGGTGACTGTCAGGCAAGGGGAGAGTGGGGCTCGTGCCTAGACCTTACCCGGTACCACATGAAGATGGTCTTGAAGGCGTTCTCGTTGGAGCAGGACCCACAGGCCATGGTGATGAGCTGGGACATCCCTCTGGGAGCCACCTGCAGCGAGGGAGCCAGCTGTGAGCCCAGGCCCCGGGGACAGCCAGCTGCACCTGCACCTGTCGCCCCTGGCCCCATCGCTCCACATCAGGAGGCCGAGGGAGGGAGGCGGGAGACGGGGATGTCCTGGAGGAACCAGGGTGGGAGGGTGGATTCCGGCTCTTCTGGAGGCAGGGGAGAAGCTGGGGAGGCCTGAGGCCAGCAGAGGGGAGAGCAGGGCCAGAGAAGCACCTCCCGACGCAACTGCTGCCCATGGGCGCCGCACTCTCCAGGTGGGAAGCTGGGTCCCCAGAGACTCCGATCCTTGTAGCAACTAGACCTGAAACCTCAGGAGGACCCAGTGACTGGGGCGCGCTCACGCCACAGGACAGACACTGCTTTCCCCTGGCTTTCCTGTGCCTTGCGCACAAAACCCCCTTTCCTTCAAGAGGAAAACTGGAAACACAGAAGCAGCGCCCGGTCCTCCATCACGATCCTTTGCCGCCCCTGCCTGGGCCACCTGCGGGGCCGCAGGGCTGGGGCGGAGGCAGGGCTGCACAGTGGTAGGCCCGTCCCCCCCGACTCACAGAGAGCAAGGATTCCCGGAGCTTCTCCACGAAGTTCTCTGGAGGCAGGATGCCCAGCGCAGGTCTGTTGATGAAGGTGCTCTGCAAAAGACCAGAGGACAGGCGGTGACCCTGGGCCCGGCCTGGGTCTCCGTCCATCTTTCCACAGGCGATGGTTCAAACAGGGCCCACGGGGTACGCAGGCTGCTGGGGTTCTGGCCGTGTCGATGACACGTCTCCCTGCTCTCCAGAGGAATTTGCTAGGCTTGCTCTGGATTTGCAGAAAGGGCGTCCTTGGTGGGGTGCTCCCTTATGATTAAATTAGATGCTGTATGGTGGGGGGCCAGGGGAAAGGGAGGTGGGATTCCTTTGTAAAACGCCATCAGAATGGGAAGACGGACAGGTGCGATCCCGGATGCAGAGCCCTGGAACTCATTCCCAGTTGGAGGGCGAAGCAGCGCAGCCACCTGGGAAAGCAGGGGCCAGCTTCCTGTGACATCCAGGGGCACTCGCCCTGTGGCCCAGCAACCCGCCCGAGATACCTGCCCGGGAGACGGGGAAGCACACCCACATGGAGACGGGTAGTGAACCTCTGTGGTGGCTTCTATTTTCCGTGGCCCCCAATTGGGAACAACTGCACTGTCCCTCCACTGGGAGGAGGGGAATCGGCTGTGGCTCATACACAGCACGGAAGATGACCAGCCCTGTCGAGACAATCCACTGACACGGGCGACCACATGGAGGGAGCCGAGTCGGACGCAGAGTGCAGAGGCCAGAAGCTATGGGCTGTGCGGTCTGTTTCCACTCGCATGACATTCTGGAAAAGGTAAACCCCCGGGGACAAGGACAGCCACAGCTGGGAAGACCCAGCTGGGAGGGGCGCGGGGGATGCTGGGGCGGGAACTGCTCTGTCTGGATTTTTAAAAAAAATCAGGATCAAAGCTGCTCAACGCAAAAGGTACTGTCTTAAGTATTCTGAGTCTGTAGTTCAGTGGCATTGAGGACATTCTCAGCTTTTGTGCACCTGTAGAACGATCTTCCCAAACTGTCGCCACAAAGCCCTAGCTCCCAGTCCCCCCTCGCAGCTCCTGGGAACCACATTTCTTCTGTTTCAAGGCACTCGCTCCTCTAGGGCCGTCCTGCAAGTGGAATCAGAGTGTCCGTCCTTGTGTGACTGGCTGATTACAGTTGGTCTAATGTCCTCAAGGTCATCTGTGTCGCTCCATGAGTCAGAATGTCTCTCCTTTTTATGGCTGAGTAATACTCCACTGCACGGAGAGAGTGCACTTGTTTATCCATTCATCACCGAGGGACACCTGAGGTGTCTCCGCCGTTGGCCATCGAGAATGGCAGTGTGAACACAGGTGGACAGAAGTGTCTAGGCTCAGGCTGTGGTTACACACCCACGCACCTGGTGAAACTCACAGAACTGTACACCAAAAAGGGTGATTTTACTGTGTGGGAATTATACAATATATATATATATATATATTTTTTTTTTTTTTTAAAGAATAATATATTTTTTAAAGAGTAAGAAAAAAAGGCACCATGAGGCCATGGTAGTTCTGGAATTTCCAAGTAGAACAGGGGCCTGATGTGAGGGGGTCCCAGCTGATGAGAAGAGAGGACAGAGCATGAAATAAGCCATGCTCGGAAATGACAATTCTCTCTGGGTGTAGTGGCACACGTCTGTGATCCAAGTGGCTCTGGAGGCTGAGGCAGGAGGATGGTGAGTTCAAGGCCAGCCTCAGCAAAAGTGAGGTGCTAAGTGACTCAGTGAGACCCTGTCTCTAAATAAAATACAAAATAGGCCTGGGGATGTGGCTCAGTGGTTGAGTGCCCCCGAGTTCTATCCTCAGTACAAAAAAAAAAAAAAAAGAAAGAAAGAAAGAGAGAATTCTCCATCTCAGCCTGATGTTCCTCTCTAGTAACAGATGTGGGTCCAGAGAAGGAGTCCCTCTGCAGGGACGTCCACAGTGCGAGCTGGGTGCTGGACGGAGGCCAGCTCTTGGTACTCAAGAGATGAGGGTCCTACTGGGGACTGAGGAGAAGTCGCTTGTCCAGGGTGGGTCGGGCTGCCCGGCCCAGGAGAAAGACAGGACCCACATCGCGAAGGAGGTGAATGCAGATCTTAATGGGCATGAACTTGAGAATTCTGGCCCAAATCATCTTGAACCAAGCTCTGTCTGTGGGACAGTCCCACGCTCCGGTCACTGCCTTCTTCTCATGCTGCCTCTAAACCCAGGGCTGGTGACCAGCTGCCCACTTGACAGGTGAGGCCCTGGCAGGAGTGCCAGTGTCACACCAGATCTCACCCTGCAGGCTTGCTGCCACGTCCTCGCACGCTCTCGAAGGCAGAGGAAGAAAAACCCAGGCCAGGAACGGCCAGTCCCTGAAGGACCCTGGCCACAAGGAAGTTGCCACCACGCGGCCTGTCGCCCTGTGTGGAGAACCCTGCGGTATCTCCTACGCTGACCTGGCTTTCGCGACGCCTCACTTCTTTTCTCGGTGGGAGGGGGAGTCCCAGGGATTGAACCCGGGGGTGCTTTACTGAGTCACACCCAGCACCCAGCACTTGTAGGTTTTATTTTGAGACAGGGTCTCACTGAGTTGCTTAGGACCTTGCTGAGTTGCTGAGTCCGGCTTCGAACCTGCGATCCTCCTGCCTCAGCCTCCTGAGTGGCTGGGATCACAGGTGTGGGTCGCCTCCCTTGCTGGTCATCTCACTTCTTGACCAAACATGGACAAAGTCTGTACATTGACTTACTCAGGTGGTATATTTATAACGACCAAAGGAGAAATGTTCTCAGAGCCCAAAATTGAGTCACGTGAACGAAAGCGCATTAACCCAAGCAAGGTCACGTGGCTATGGAGACGGGGTTTTCAAAAGTTACAGTTACACGGAAGGCTTAGATTACAGTGGATATTTCTTTTTCATTTTATAAATGACCATTCCAAGGTTTGTATGCTGAACTCCATTCTCGAACTAATTTATGGATTCTTAATATAAAACTGCTGCATTATATTTGTAGAGTCTTATAAAAATATTGCACTATATTTCTGGACAGTCGAGGATGTTCACTCACATGATGTTGACCCAGGGGCGTGTGAAAGTGCTAGATTAGGAGATAAAGCTACTGAGGTTAAGTTGCTTACAGTTAATGAGCCTCAACTACTTTATCTTTAAAATGGGGAGAACAGGGCCTGACCTACTTGCCTGAAGGGTGCAAGGAACACCCGCCAAGGCTGCGGCTTTCTCTGGAGCAGCACCAGGCCAGGTGGGGCCATGATCCTTCCCACAGGAGGAGGGGATGGGCCCGGAGAGAGCGGACAGTGAGCCCTGGGGGAGAAGCATTGACCCACCTGGGGTGCCCACCACCTGGCAGTCACTGGGCAGGGGCTTTACGCATCCTTGGCTGACCCTGTCACTTGTACTGACCAGAAGAGCGAGCTGCTGCCGAGGAGGAGGGTGGCGCTGGAGAGCCGTGCTGAGCCAGCGAATTCACACAGTTCAGCTCTGCAGGTGACGGGGGTGGGGGTGGGGGGCTGGAGGCCGCAGGGGGTTATTCTGGGGCCCAGGAGGGGCCTGAGCCAGGGACACAGCGGGCGGACCAGGAGCCCAGGCCCTGCGTTGTCTTGGTGCCAGTGGAGTCTGGGACAGTCCTGGGATCCCCAGCTCCTGTGGCAAGGGCAGGAGGAGTCTGGAGGGGCTGCGCCAGGGCGGACCGCGAGGCCTTGGGAGCTGGGTCTGAGTACTGAACGCAGCGTGGCCGCTTAGGTCAGACCTGGAACACAGCAGAAAAGGACAGCACGCCCAGGACCGTGACGCCCCGGCTGCAGCTTGTCATGGGCCAGAGCAGGGCCACGCGCTGTCCTGACAGGACGTGGCAAGGTGAGAGGTGACCGCGAGAGCTGGGGCAGACCCAGCGATCTTTGCAACCTGTCAATTGGAACTTATTCTAAAATCAGAACGCTTAATTAGAGAAGCGGGGCTGTCCTGGGATTTGGGGGCGTCCCGGGTACCTCTCTCTCTCTGACATAATCGGTGTAATAAGCTCGATGCAAATGCAAACAGTGGCATCGCTGCGTGGGGGAGACTTGAGGGCAGGGAGGCCCCAGAGGCCACTGTCCTGGTGGCTTTGGGACTTGGCTTGGGGCACTAGAAATTGTGGCAGAGTCACGCCTCTGATGCATTTCCTGCTCTGCGAACACCTGTGATGGTTTAGACGTGGTGCCCCCAGCAGCTCACCTGCGGGACAACACCAGAAGGTTCGGAGGAGAAATGCCTGGGTCGTGAGAGTCTTCACCCAATCAGTGATTGACCCCCTGGTAGGGGTAACCGATGCGGCGGGTGTGGCTGGAGGAGGCGGGAACGGGGCGTGGCTTCGGGTTATATATTTTGTATCTGGAGCGAACTCTCTCTGCTTCCTGATCACCATGTGATCGCTTCCCTCTGCCACGCTCTCCCGCCCTGATGTTCAGCCTCACCTCAAGCCTCAGGGAAAGAAGCCGCCTTCTGTGGACTGAGACCTCTGGAACCGTGAGCCCTCAGATAAACTCTTCTCTGCAATTGTGCCATTTGGGTCCGTTAGTTACAGCAGCCAAAAAGCTGAATAAATCACCTCCCAAGTGGCTCTCAGATAAGCAGAGGGAAAGATAAGCTTCCCCATTGTAGAGTTAGCAAAACTAAGGACCAGGGAGGTCAAGCAACTTGTCCTAAGATGCACAGACAGAAAGGGACAGAATCGCGACTCAGACCCAGGTGTTTTGGCTTCGGACGCCACTCCGTCAGACACGCCAGGCAGCCTCACCTGGAGATGTCAATAGGCAGGGTACGCATTGGCTTGGAACAACTGGAGACCTTGGCTTGCCTTAGGGACCTTTTGGGAGAATTTCCTCCTGGCCCTGAGCTGTTCTTGGGGCTCCTAGGAAATCAGGTGCATCCTGAGAGTAGGTGGAGGCAAACGGCCCTCACTGTCGCTGGCTGTGGGGAAGAGATCCCAGAGGGGACAGGCAGGCTGCAGCGTGACTGCCTTTCTGGGTCCAGGAGAGCTGTGGGGGTGGCGTTCTTGCTCAGAAAAGCATGGCATCAAGAGCAGAAGGTATCTGGGACGTCGGGTCGCAGGATCAAATGAGGGCAGGCGTCTAGAAGCCTCACGGTCGGCTCAGCAGTCTCACAGTGCAGCGTGAAGAGGATGGGCTTTGGTTTCAGTGCTGTGTGACCGTGGGCAAGTCACCTAACCTCTCTGAGTTTCGAGGTCTTCATCTGCCCAAGTGGGGACCAGGTGCCTGTAAGGAGCTGTGAGGTGACATGGCCTTCAGAGAATGTAGGGGCTCAGTCTCACACAGCTGTGCCAATGGAAAGGCCCAGAAGTCACAGGTCTCTGTCTGTGTCTGAAGTCAGATTGCCGCCGTCCACTGCGTTGTGACCAGGCACGCACAGAGCCCAACGGTCCTTGCCTAGCTGTGGACAACATAATGAGGTGGCCCTGGTGACATAAGAAATTGTAGCCGGGACCCACATACTCCATCCGGGGAGCAGGGTCTCATTTTTGCTGTCACATGACATCATTACGTGGGAGTTTCCTGGTGGGATTGTTGGGGTGCAAGTGGGTTGATAAGCCCCTCCTCGAGATTTTGAGGGCCTGGCAGGCATCTGTCCTGAGCGGGTACAATACCATAACCATTCCTGAGTGCGTCTCCAGTTGAGAACTGCCACTCAGCAGCCTCTTGACACCTGATGGAAATGTCCCTGTGGGCTGGCAGTCAGCGATCACTGGTGTTCTGCAGGGGCCTGAGCTGAGGCTTGCAGAAAGGAGGCCGGTCTCCCTCTAAACCCCAGCCCAGGCAGCACCAGGCGCGTAGCAGCATTCAGTGGATTCCTGCTGAGGGTGCAGATGTCAAGGAGCAAGGCTGGGGACGGAAGCCGAAGCCAGGCGGCCAAGGGCTTGGCACTGGCAGCAGGGCCTTCTGGCGGCCTGCTGAAGGCCGGGACCTGGGAGGGTTCCTGTGCACACACAGCCCGCAGGATGCTGGGCGAGGCGAGAACAGAGGTGGGAGGGACCCTGGAGCCGCTGCTGGCAAAGCCCCCAGTGGAGAAGCGGGTGGGAGCAACCCTAGGCCCGGGGAGGGATGGGCCGGGAGCTCCCTGCAGGGATGGGGGTTCCTTCCGGAAACTAGCACCTGGGGCTGGCCATCGCCTGTCGCTGGGGAAGTCTTCCTCCGCAGGCAGCTGACGCTGAAATGCGTTTGACATGTTTGTTGACACGCTTTTCTCTGCACCAACTGCCAAGGCATCTGGGATTTGTACAACACTTGGAAACAAAGCGGGTCTTTGACTGTAAACACGTCCACGAGGCTCGGTCGCACGGGCCTCCTCAGATACCTTCCCCGGGACCCCGGTTTCCTCCGCAGCAGCCCCTGCCCCAGTCTGCTCACTGGAGGCAAGGATGTCCCCAGGCCCGCCCCCCGGCAGGGCCACCCACTTATAAGGAGGAAGGGGTGGTTCTTTCTGATGATCTTCAGTTTGTTGAAAGGGAAGAACATTCAAGATTCAGGTCCCATGAGGACTGGGCCTGGGGTCCTCCCTGCCTGCATTGGGTCTATTTTGGAGACTCAAGCTCTTTGCCACGTGTGGACAAAGATGTCCCTCTCTGGGGCAAATGAAAGCCCCAAAGACACTCAGCGTTGGCGAAGGTGTGGAGGGACAGCATCCCTCCACACTGCTGGTGGGTGTGGAAATGGGGACGGCCAGTTTGGAAACCGGCAGGATTTGCTGACGTTCCACCCAGACACGCACCTCGGCCAGCAACCCCACTCCTGTGTGGCGCCCCACAGAACCGTGAAGACGTGCCCACCACCAGGCGCACTAGCAGGGGCTTCAGGAGAGTCTGAAGACCACCTGGTGCCCACCAATAGCAGGATGGGAAAATCGATCGCGGTGTGGTCACATATGGGAATAAAGCCAGGAGGAGGGACAGTCTGTGGCCACACAGGACACGGGGATGAGTCACACAGATGTGGCTTTGAGTGGAATAAGGCAGCCCTCTCGCCTCTAGGATTCCAGATGACGTTTACGTGACAACGAAGGGCAGGAGAGACGTGCCCCCTGAGAGGAGGAAGGGGCGCGGCTACTTGGTGGGAGAGTGGTAAGTGGTGGGGACGTGTCCCAGGTCCCCTCACAGCTCCCACATTCTTCAGGGGTGAAAGACACCACCCTCTTAAATATAAGGCACAGACACCAACAGGGACGTGTTCAGCGTGTCTGTGACCAGCACGATCACAGCTGCGGGAGTACGTGGCGTCCTCATGCTGTCCCTGCGACTGCTCTGGTGTCACGTGGCAGACGTCACAGGTTCCCAGTGGGTGAAGATGGGGCACTTACGCTGGATTCTCCGGGGGCCACTGCGACCTGTCAGCCCTTGGTGGCAGAAGCAGGAGCCCCAGGAGGTGAGGAGGGGACCCCAGGAGGTGCCGGAACGAGGTGGACCCGCCGCTCGCCGGGAGCCCAGGAGGCCGCCCTGATCTGGGCACTGGGAGACCCTAGTGCCAGCACTCAGCCGGGCTCACCAGGCCCCTGGCCCAAGGAAACCGAGACGTCCAGGGGCGTGGCTTTAGGCCCACTAAGTCGACGGCCGCAGAACACCAGAAACAACCTTTGGCAGCAGTGAGACCTCAGGCTGGGGAAGAGCTAGCAAAACAGCACACATGGGTCGTGTTGAGCACAAACACGCAGCGGCTCTCAGCCACACCGGGCAGGCGGAAGCCCTCCACTCCGTGGGCTCTCGGCCAGGTGACTGGACCTGCTGCAGGCGCTCGGCCATGTCTGCAGACGGTCTGGGTCAGGGAGACACTGAACCCCCACAACATCCCCACAACACAGAACGAGCTGGCTCCCAATGTCCTCGCTGCCCAGTTGAGAGCCCTGCTGTAGAAGGTACCCGACAACCACGTGGCTCCCGTCAGGCCCTGACCGCCGGGTCCTAGCTGGACCCCGCCCTACCCCGCCAGCGGCTCTGTCTTCTACTATTCCCCAAACACGCCCCCCGCCCCTTACACTCTTCCCCCTGTGGCCACCCGACCTGGCTTGTCCCCTGGTAGCACCCTCTCCTGTAGATCTCAGCTCCAAGTTCCCTTCCCTGGGGAGTCTCTCCTGGCCTCCCTCTTCCATCTCCAAGTAGCTCAGCTACTGGGGGCTTATTCCCAGCCCCTCCACTGGCTGTGTGATCTTGGCAAATACTTAACTTCTCTGTGCCTCTGTTTCCTCATCTGTAAAACGGGGATGACAACAGGACCTGCCTCATAGCCCTGTCAATATTACAGCTGCAAAGGGCCGAACAGAATGTCCGGTCTGTATAATGCTCTTCAAAGCTGCCAGCTGTCACTGTCGTTACTTACGCCTCCGCCACACTGTCTGCCTTTCCATGTGGCCCTCGGTGGGGCTGCACTGTGTGTGGCTAAGTGGCGCCTCCGTGGGAACAAGGCGCCGTGCTTCTGCTCCCCAAGTCATGCCAGGTGCCTCTGATGAGCTCAATAAATTTTTTTTTTTGGTACTGGTACTTTAAGTCAGGGAAGCCTAGCCCCGGAGCTCCATCCCCAGCTCTTTTTATTTCTTAAGACAGGGTCTTGCTTGGGGCCTGGCTACGTTGCTGAGGCTGGCTTTGAACTTGCAATCCTGCCATCTCAGCCTCCTGACCTCTGGGATTACAGGTGGGCGCCACCTCACCCAGCTCAGTTCATGTTTACAGGATGATGTGTGGATGAAGGGACTGTTTCTAAAGACGCCCAGTGATCCTGCGGATGGCCGTGCACACAGCAGACCTTTACTCAGAGCAACAGGGAGACATACCACGTTTTGAGGCTGTTGGATGAGCTTCACCAGGGCAGGATGGCTGTAACCTGGGGAGACAAGGGCAGTGTTAGGGATGAGCAGCCTCTGGCAGATTCCCCAGGTCCCTCCCTCCCCTGCCCCTACCTTCCTTCCAGGTCTGTGACTCTCTTCACATGCCAAAGGGTCTTTTATCCTTTGCTAACAAAGAGATTCCTGGAGCCCTGATCACTGACTCCTGACTCCAAATCTCTCAGCCTGGAACTCTCAAACGAATTCCCCAGGCCTATATTCTGATGCTCGCTCAGGTTTGAGACCCACTGGACAGACACACTTCAGAGGAAGTGAATGCAAGGTCAAGGCAAATCTCCAGACTGGGCTGGGAGAGGTTCAGCAGGACAGACAGCCCCGCCTTCTCCCCAGGGCCCACAGGCTGAGGTAGGGCTCAAGAGGTGTCTGCCGGGGACCTGAGTAAGGCTGAGGGTCATCTGTGCTGTGTGATCCAAGTGCTCGCGTGCGTGAGCTTGTTCTCAGGGCCCTGTTTCCTGTCCAGAGGGAACTGACAATATCAACAAGGCCCAGGGTACTCTGTGATCCAGTGGTTGCTCTTCTGTGAATTCTTCTTACACATGTGGATCTTAGCTGGGACCCTGTAATGTCTCAGGACTTGAAAGCAACCTAACTTCCATCAATAGCAGACCAGGGAAATAAACCATGATTCATTCATGGGATGAATGGCTTCCCATGTGCCTAGGCCGCTGCAGAAAAGGGTGAGAGTTACCAGTGCTGAGAAAAATAACCCGAGGTCTCCTGCCAAGTGCCAAGGAAAAGGCGGGGTATGGATGTGCTTGTGCACTTCACGCTAGAAGATACCAATCAAATGATTGTCTCTGGGAAAGAATTTGGGGCTGGGGCTCAGGCTTGGGAAAGACACTCCTCCAAGTAACTTTTAAAAATAAAACTATTTATTTAAATGAAAAAAAAATTGAGACAGGTTCTCATTAATTTGCTTAGGCCTCGTCGAGTTGCTGAGGCTGGCCTCAAATGTGTGATCCTCCCGCCTCAGCCTCCTGAGTTGTAAAACCACATTTTTTTGTTTTTTAAAGTTAACCTATAGGGCTTCTTCCTGTGTGGCCACGTTAGACTTGAGTAGACTGCTTTGCTCAGGGGCCTTTTTGAAGACGTCTCTGAGGTGCTGCTGTGGTGTGGCCTTCTTCCGGGAGCTGAGCTGGAATGTCTCTCATGCTGGAGAGCAAGATGGTGGCAAGGTCTCCATGCCGGACCTTATTTATTTATTTATTTTTTCCGACATGAGTTTCTGAGAATCACAGCTCTCCATTGGAGAGCTGGGTCCTCACATCCGTGTGGCTTGAAGCCTGGGGGTTGGCAACGACATCCTGAGGCCTGGGTAGGGATGATGCCCCCCAGCTGTGGTGATGCTGCTCCACCAGCCCGGAATGTTCTTCGGGGACGCCTGGCCCCGGGCAGTCAGAGAACTGGTGGGAGGGAGTCTTGGAGGAGCCCCAGGGCTGGGGCCTCCTGTCCTGCTACTGGGGCCAACCAGGTCTTGACTGGACTCTTTGGGGGCTGGGCTGGGATGTGATGGGAGGGAGGAGGATGGGGACGCAGAAAGGTCCTCGCAGCCCCGGGGCCTTGGGCACCACGCAGGCCAGGGAGGGCGAGGAGGGGCAGCCTGTGCCCCTGGAGTGAGCTCTCTACGCCCGGCGGGCAGCCTGTCTGTACCTCAGCTGCCCGGGACAGCCCCCTTTCCCTCCTCCCAGAAGCCTGAGCAGGGCCCTCTGCTGCAGCCTGTGCCGCTCTCCTCCCCTGGCCCAGCTTGCCGCTCCCGTGCTCAGCACTTGCCATGTGCTGCCTGGGGACCACACCCCAGACCAACAGGAGAAAGCCCCAGGCCACACGGCACCTCAGCAGAAGCAGAAAAGCATCTGCCAAAACCCAGTGTCGTTTTACGATGAAAACGTTCAACACCCAGAGACCCGGTACACTCAGTCACCTGCCTACGGGCCCCTCCGAGGGCCCTGGCCCGCACCCATGGAGGGCGAGAGGTGGAGGCGGCCTCTCCTCCCGCCCCAGGTTCAAGAGCGAGAGAGGACACTCCCTCCTTCCACTGCTGTTGACCTTGGGTCAGAGGGTCCAGTCAGTGGGCAGGCGGGAGAGAAAGAGAGCGTTCACAGTGGCAGGGAAGAAGTAAAGCTGCCTTTGCAGATGGCAACATCCTGTGCACGTGAATCCCGAGGAATCCGCTACAAAACCGTCAGTGCCAATGAAGCTGCTGGGCGAGCCCGGGGGAGAGGGAGCAGTGCCCCCGAGGCACCTGCCTTCCAAACGCTGGCCACGGACGACCAGGAGTGAAGTCAGGAAGGCACGGGCTGCCTGGCCTGCCGTCCGCCTCGCCCGCCCCAGCAGAGGGGCGCCTCGAGCAGCACGTGCCCTGTTTGCTGACTGAACGAACGAAAGCACCTAAGTACAGCTTGATCTGGTTCAATGATGCGACAGACAGTCTCGGAAATTTCCGACTTTACGTATGAACTTTTCTGGAACATAAAAAAAGAAAGGAAACGTGCTAACTAGTGATATTATAATTCCCCTTTATTAGGTGCTGATTGTGTGCCAGGCCTCGTGCTAAGTGCTTTGTGTGGATGATCCTACCGAATCACAGAGGCAGCCCCAACCTGTGAGCAAACATCGCCAACCTAAAGATGCAGATGGGAAGGAAGAGGCCTGGAGAGGCAAGGAGCATGCTTGGCTCTATTGTCTCAGAAGCAGGTTGTGGACCCAGACAGTCTAGCTGTGCAGCACGATCTCCTCCCCCCTCCCTTCGTGACCACCATCTCCATCTGCCCTCCTTTCATGACAGCTTCTGTTAATTGAGCATCTACTATGTGCAGGGGCTTTCTCTTCATTATTGCTAATCCTGGCAATAAGCCAGGCGGGAAGACCAGATCTGTAGGAGGAGGGAGGCACTGAGGTCTGCAGACCAGATCACGAGATCTGCAAGTGTTCAGCGCCACACACTTTAACTGAATGCATGGATTACGCAGTGGTCCAGGGACAAGGCCAGAGCTCACGACTACCTGCCTGTGAGAAAAGAGGCACTAGTGACTTTTGGAGCAGGAAGTAGACTTTGAAGAAAACACGCATGTTTTATTCCACATCCTGCTCCGGTCTGAAAGTCTGTGTGCAGATACTCCCGAATTCCTATGTTGAAATCGTAACCCAGGGTGGTGTCAGCAGGAGGTGGGGCCTCTGGGAGGTGACAGGGTGGGGGGAGGAGCCTCACGAGAGGAGCCATGTCTTATAAAGGAGGCTCGAGGGACCTCATTTACCATCTTCCAGCAAGTGGGCCCAGTGGGAGGCACCGTCCAGGCATTGGAAAGTGACCCTCCTTATGCACCTAGCCTGCAGTCCCTCCATTCCAACTTCCACCTTCCAAAGCCTCAGAGATAAACTTCTGTGGTGTATAAGCCACCCGATCTATGGCATTTTGTCACAGCAGTCCCAATGGACCATAACACATACCTTGTACCTATTTTCTTGAAAGCAATTCACTTATTAGCTGAAATACATTTGCTTTGAAAGGAGACTCTCCATCCTTGTGGCTAGAGGCTGAACGCAGTGGGAATAGTCTAACTGTCGCCTGCCCTGGGCCCTGAGTCTAGGGCCTCTTCTCCTCCCTAATAAGAGATGGGCAGGTACTAAAGACCCAGCGTCACCCAGAGGAGGCCTTCTCCTTGATTGAATGTAAAAGGGCCAAAGAGACTTGAAGAGCCTTGTGCTTTCCCTCTGCCTGCTGCAGAGAACGGGCCAGGGAGTGAATTGGGGACAAGGGGACAGTTAACATCCTCCAGCCCCCTCCGTCCCCACACTGAGGCGAGGCTCGCTGGGCCCAAGGCTGGACAGTGCTCAGCACTCAAGGACGAAATGCTCTCTGGGTTTTTCCAAATGTTTTGGCCAGAGTTCTTTCAGCTCTGACTCCTCGTCTTGCTGTGGGCGTGTTGATGACTTTCTGCCTCAGCAGATAAGCTCGTTCCAGGTAAATCTCATTAAGCCACAGAAGCTGCTTGTCTTATTGACTCCTGGAGGAGCAAGATGAGAAAGCAGAGCTGGTCCCTCTGATTAGGGATGTCCCATCCTGGGTTTTCCAGCCCTAGGGTGCCTGGGAGGTGGCTCGGAGCTGGCTTAGGAGGTGGAGTTGTCGGGTCCCGTCCTACCTTAGCCCTGGACTCTCTGTAGGGTACTGGACAGACCCTGCGTCCTCCTGAAACCTGTCAACGATGTAAAATGGAAGTGATGTTCGAAGACCTGTTATAGGATGCTGTCACCCTTTAATGAGACGGCTTTGAGCCTCAGCAATATGCCAGGCAGACAGTAAATTTCAATTAGTATTAGCTTGAAAAAAATCATCTCAAGCTGCAGATTCGAGAGGAAAGGTGGCTAGAGAGAAAACCTTTAGCACCTTTAGTCTTTTAACAAACACTGCAGACCTGATCCCTCTACCCCATACACACTGCTGGCCGGGGCTTCAACCTAAGGGTGTGCCGGGGGTGGGTCCCAGGGTCATGGCTGACAGATGGAGCCAGGATTCCAACCCAGGGTGAGTCCAGAGCCCGTCTCATGCACTCCAACACAAACAGGAGATGAGATTTTGTGGGTCTTTGAATCCAAGATGCTTTCAAAGGCTGAGGCATCCTGAAGGATGGATGTTCCCAAATAAGGAGTCATCTGATGTCCTAGCACATCTTTGTGGGAAATAGACGGGTTTGAGGAAACGGTCTGGGAAGGAGAAGGTGAGCACCTAGGCTGGGTCTCTGGGGAAAGGCCGAGACTGCAGACGGGCTGGGCTGAGAAGCGCAGTACCTCCCCTCCCCCTGCTGCAGACAAACCAGCAGCCTCTGCAAAGGGCAGGCTTCATCAGACACAGTCTGTGGCCACCGAACACCACCAGGACCCACCAACCCAAGGGATAGGACCCATCGAAGCTGCGAATAAGAGCCGCTGATGTGCAGATTAGCCCCACCTATCCCCACCGCTGCGTCACACTCTGTAGGGCCGGGACAGGAGTCTGGGGGTAGGGGCTGTGGGCATCTCACCGAGGTCCCCATCCCCCAGCTGCTGTGTGTTGGCTGATAATGGCTCCAGCTGCCTCCTTCCCTGGAAAACTGCCCTGGCTTCATGCAGACGCTGTCCGAGATTACCCTGTCCTCCCCTCTGGCAGCTGATGGGCGCAGGGTGCAGAAAGGCCCTCTTGCCCCAGTCTGGGACCAACTCTGGGGTGCACTTCAATTTCCCAGAGTCCCCTGGGATCAGGCTCTGGGGTCTCCACTGGCGACCCCTCATTTTTAGCTTCCCCTGCCCTACACTGTTCCCTTCCTCCCCTTTCCCCTGAGGACTCTCCCTCAACAGGTCAATGTCACCATCACCCCTGCCTCTGGCTGTTCCTCCAGGAATCCCAGACCAAGACCCCTGTCCATGGACACCGACCGGTCATACAGACATGGTCTGTTGTCCAGCTGGGACTCCTTCACAAGCTGCCGCCCCTCCAAGCTTCCTTCATTCATCTGTGAAACGGGGATATTGATCCATGCCTCGTGGAGTTCGGGGCGGGGTAGACAAGGGAAGGCGTGCCAGTAGCGCCTTCTGCACATGACTCCTTCCTTGCTTCAAGGAAAGTGTGGGCAACACGCAGGGATGTGCCTGCTGGGAGGAGCAGCTAAGCTGAGGGCTGAGGGCGAGGGAGGGAGCCAGGGCACATCTGAGGACTGATTCTCCGGCTCTTACCTATGGGGACAGAGGAGATCTGGGAATAAAGATCCAACATGCGGTTGCCGTCCACGTCCACCAGGTAGTTACCTCGGCTCTCTTCATAGTTGCAGAAAAAATGCACGGCCTCTGCATTCTTGGGGAGAGAAGAGACTGACTCAGGCTCGCTGCAGCTCCTGAGGTCTTAGACTTCACGGACAAGCCTGAATCGGTAAGTCAGCTCTGTCCTCCCCATCCTACGGACATGCAGGGGTGCTTCCGCGTGCTTACGATGCTGCATTTCTTGCTCTGGGAGTAGCTAACGTGGGTGGCTCGCCTTAATCATTTATTAAGTTGTGACTTTGGTATTTTGCGAATTTTTCTATACGTGTTTCATATATCACAATGAAAAAGGCTGAGATATAAATCTAAAGCAGATTCCAAGAAGTTAAGATATATGTAGTAAGCCCGAGAGCAGCCACTAAGAAAACCAGAAATAAATAGGAATCATTAAAGAAATAAAAAGGTTACAGAGGAAATATCCATGTGATGCATACCCCTGTTCTAAAGCAAAAACAACAAACAAAAAACAGTAAAATAGGGATGGAGGAAACAACAACGGAAATACACCAGATACATGGAGAACAAAAAGTGAAATGGGAAATGTAAATGTAATTATCTTGAATAGTCAGAGACCAGGGATTGTAGACTGAATGAAAAGAACAAACTACATGCTATATACAGGGGCATACTTTAGATTCCAGACTATAAATAGGTCTAAAGGGAAAGGGTGGAAAAGAGAGATAATGCACACAGGATCCATAAGAAAGCTAGAAGGGCTGATGTTGGAACCAGACAAAACAGACTAGAAAACAAGAACCAAAAAGTTACTAAAGAAAGACATTTTATAATGACGAAGGATGGATCCACTGAGAAGATATAACACTTATGAACATATTTGCACTAAACAACAGAGCCCCAAAACACATGAAGCGAAATGGACAGGATTGAAGGGATAAACAGTTCTGTCTTTACAGCGGTTGACTTCAATACCTAGCATCTGATAATGGCTAGGACAGCCAGGCAGAAGATGAGCAAGATAATAGGAGACTTGAATGGCACTCTGAAAACAGCTCTCGAGCAAATGTCTGTAGGACACTCCACAACCCAGCAGACGGCACCATCCTCTCAAGCATGCATGGAAACTTCTCCAGGGCAGACCCCATGGTAGCTCATCAAAGAAGGTTCCATACATTTAAAAGGGTTGAAATTGCATGAAATGTTTCCCAACCACAATGGAATGAAATTAAGAAGAAATTGAGAAAGTCGCAAAAATGTACAAATTAAGTAGGACAAAAATAACGAATGAAGAAATCACAAGGGCAATTAGAAAACAGATTAGAACGTCAGGTACATTTTTGTTCTAAGCAGCCAGCACAAAGTAAGATCTGCCCCTTGGCTAAGCGGTGGTGGAGAAGCAGCAAGCTGAATTAGCTGGCCCCACTCACCTGAATCATGTTCAGCTGCTCCATCAACTTCTGCAGGGGAGAAGGACAAGGATGTCAGGCAACACTCTCTTGCCAGAACAGCTTGGAAATCTGTCCTGTTTTCCCAGCTTTTCCCTCTCTTGCCAATAACTTGGTAATTTATTAGTCATCAATATTATTATTCTAGATTACTTAATGTAAATAGTTGGCAGGAAACCATTCCATTAGTTAAATTACAACAGGTGAGATTTAGATACCTGGAAGATAAAATAAACTAAATATTTAATAAAAAAATTTAAGCTGAAGGTATTTATCTAGGGTCCACCAAAACATGGGCTCCTTTTTTATTTAAAAAAAAAAAAAAGGTTTTCACACTTCATTAGGAATAGAAAATAAAATCAACTGAAACTATTACTTTTCCTATCAAAGAACCATTTGTAATTATAATCCAAACATTCCAAAAACTGCTTGTGCAATTCTATGTAGACACTGGGAATTAGAAACTAGTTGCTTTGATATGACAAAGACTTTAGCTCCAAAAATAATTCAACATAAAATAAACTTGAGCAATTAGTGTCATGAAAAATTTAAAATAATATTCCATGCAAAAATATAAAATAATATTACTGACAGGAATATGAAAAATTATTTCAAGTGCTTTGCTATCATGAAGTTAGAATCCATCTCCCAATAGAAATAGGAATGACGAAGTCTCTCCTTTTGTTAGCAAAATGCTCCCCAAAATAACTCTATTTACACCAGTACAGAGATTTCAGGATCTATAAAAGAGTTGTGATGACAAATAGGCATGTAGACAAAGAATAAAGACTGTGAATAAAATCTGCAAAACCTACAAAGAAAAAATAAATTTGCATCACAAAGGTTTATGCGATTACACTGGTACCTCCTTCCTTATCCTTCAAGTTCAAGTTCAAGTTCAAGTTCAAGGCATTGACCATCTAGGTTCCGTGCCTATACTATTGCCTCATTCTTCCACTGTTGGTTGGATATCCTGTCCAGCCTTTGACTTGGGCACTGACCAGCAGAGTGAGGTGGAAGTATGGATGAGACTGGGTGGAGCCCAGGCCTCGGCAGACTGAGCACAGAGAGAACAAGCCCAGTCCAGCCTGCTGGACGGTGGGACACGTGGCGCAGAGCCACATCACTGCTGTGACCAGAGGCAGACTACCCCACATCAGCCCACAGCCAGCCGTCCCCGGTGTGGAGGGGAGTCAGCAGAGCCGCCTGCCCAGCCTCCACTCAGCCCCCAAATGAGGAGCCATCTGCATGCTGTGTGCTGCCGGGCTTCTGCCAGGTCTGTGATGCAGCGTCAGTGTGGCAACAGAGGACACAGATCCTCAAGCCCTCCTTACCTCTTATGCGGAGTGGCCTAGTTTAATACCGGCTTTAGTAAAGAACTGTCAGAAGGCAGCCAACAAAGGCCACTGAGCTCCTCTGTGTTCTTGCCTCCTGGGTCTCTCTGTCCCTCCACCCGACACAAACACAAAGGTATGCGGACTCACCCGAGACCTTGGCCCCGGGACCTCAGTCTTCATCAGTGGCCCGTCATAATCAAATTCAACATCGACTTTGGCTGCGGCTTGACTGATGTATCTGGATCCTGTAGTAAACAGACATGAGATCCCTGGTGACGGCAGATGTGATGAGGATCTGCCCCTGCAGATGCCCAAGGTCCCCAACAGGACCTCAGCCTCAACCTGGCCAGGCCGCCCTACCACACTCAGTCAGGACAGAGCTGGGCACTGCAAGGGCACCCCAGATTTTATAAACGGGAAAAAAGCTAGTGTTCGTGAAACACTATGCAAACAGGCAGGCTCCTGCCCTAGAGGAGCGAGGATGAGCAGACACCAGATTCCTGTCCCTTAAGGATCCAAAGACACAAAGACCTAGGTCCAAAGTGTTCAGAGAGTATCGTCTACAAACAATCAAGGAGAAACAACCTAAATGTGCACCACTGGAGGACAGCTAAGTAAAATAAGACAGCCAACCACTGCATGCAATAGTTATGCACCTAGTGTTTCAAGGAGAAATTTTGAATATTTATGCATGTGGGAAGATGCCCCAAAGTAACAGCACATAAAAGATCAAATTATAAAAATTACCTAAATTTTGTAAATATTTAGTCATCATTTAATCCAAATATTTATAATATAAAACAGTGTTTCTCTGCTCTGTTTGGGGCTGGGTAACCCTTTGCTGTCCTATCTGGTACTATAGGATGCTCAGTGGCATCCTTGGTGGCTGCCAAGGACATACTGCATGCAGATATGTCTCTCTCCAGCTGTGTCCCCAAAACTACCCAGGAGGGAACCTGGGTGCAGTGGCTGCACCTGGAATCCCAGCAAGTCAGGAGGCTGAGGCAGGAGGGTCACTTGAGTCCAGGAGTCTGAGACCAGCCTGGACAACATAGTGAGACCCGCCAACTCTCAGAAGAAGAAAAGAAAGAAGGAAAGAAACCATTTGAGACAAGAATCAAATTTCTAACTTAAGGTGGTCCTCCTGTAACAGATGTTTTCTGCTTTAAAAAAGTTGTCAGAAGTCATCTGTTTGGAATTCATCTCACATTTTCCATGTACAAGTAAACTTACAGAGGGTGTTAAGTTCCCAGACGAGTCGCTGAGGTACTTTGGTGCAGCGTGTGGCTGAAACCACACGAGCCCAGCCAGCTCATCCCTGAGTGAAAGACAACTGTGCGGGACCCAGGTTAGTGTGTAAGGAGTGCAGTGACCCTCAGAATTCCCTGTCAGCCTCTGCTTATTGTACCTTCTTTGTATGTGCTTGCTAGTCGAAGAAAGTCTAGCTCCTCTTCTTGGGGTGGCCTTGTCACATAATTGAATCAGACCAGGGGATCGGCAGACACTTCAGATAAATCACATGGTGATCTCATTTCTCACGGACACGCGCACACACGTCATGTCTCTATCTCTTTGTCTCTACTGCACAGAAGAGGAAACTAAGGCTCAGAGAGGTTCTGAGAAAATGTCAGGGACTGGGATGGAGCTCGGGGGGACAGAGCTTGCCTGGGTTTGGTCTCCAGCACCAGAAAAGCAAAAAAAAGAAAGTGCCACGATTTCATGCATGCATGCACACACACAGATAGCTTGTCAAATACACAGGCATGATTTTTAGGAAACATTTAAATTCAGTCTTAGTTTTCTGTGATTGCTTTGGATATCGAAGTTTCTGAATTAATCCCACAGTACAATGCGGGCTTTTGATCACAAAATACAGTTAAAATACAGCACCGCGCTGATTTAAGCATGAGGAAAACAGCCTTTATTTTCTTCTGTTTGATCTTAAAAAGGAAATTCCTATTGTGCTAGAGGAGTGTTAAAGGTCGTGGGGTACACGGATGATCTTTTTACATTTTCCTCTCCTCCCCGGTGGAACTCGGGGTTACCACACGGCACTGATTCCAGCGAGAGCCCCGCAGAACAGGGAGGGTGTTTTGGTGAAGCCCGTGTATGGCCAGTGTGCCGCTGGCTTCCTTCCTAGGAAAGGGGACAGGTGAAGCATTCACAATGAGCTACTGTCCCCCACGGGGACACAGAGTCTCCTTTTATTCCTCAGACACCGTCTGGACGTCATGCTGGACTCAGGCTTCTTGGACTTGGGGTGGGAACACGGGGTGGTGGAGGCAAGGTGTACCAGGGCTGCCCAGAGAGGGTCCGGGGTGTGGGTGTGCAGCTGCAGACAGGGGCTCCGAGGCCCACGGGCAGGAGGCCGGGGAGATGTGCAGGGAGGCCGGACCAGCCAACGGGGCCCTGGGATGCCCAGGCCAGGTGCAGCAGATGTTCCGACCACGGCTCCAGCCCCCGCCATGTGCCGAGTCTTGTGCTGGCTGGGCAGAGATCCTGAAAATCAGAGCCTGCTCGTTTTTTTTTTTTTTTTTTTTTAATTTAAATGATTTTTTTTTTTTTTAGTTCATTAAATCTAAAGTAGCATGTCCACATGTAAACCATATGAAAACAATGATGAGATTTTACATTTATTTTCCTTATTGAGTCTTACTAATCTGGTATATTTTTATGCTTTCAGCCCATTTCAATCTGGGTTCAGCCTTACTAGCCACACTAGGGACAGGACTGAGCTCCAAGGAACCCTGCTACTCAAAGTGTGGTCCCTGGGCTGACATCCCCGATGAGAACTGAAGACTCTTGGCTGGGCATGGCGGCATCTGCCTGGAATCCCAGTGGCTCAGGAGGCTGAGTCAGGAGGATCACAAGTTCAAAGCCAGCCTCAGCAATTTAGCGGGGCCCTAAGCAACTCAGTGAGACCCTGTTTCTAAATAAGATATACCTATTTAAAAAAAAAAGGGCTGGGGATGTGGCTCAGTGGTTTCATGTCCTTGGGTTCCATCTCTGGTACCAATTAAAAAAAAAAAAGAAGGACTCTCAGGTCCCACTCCAGACCTAACCCATCAGATTCTGCATTTTAGTGGGTCCCCAGTGACTCATGGGCGCAGAGGGCCGAGAAGCTCCCCCACGTGCCTGCAGGAGGGAGTTGCAGGGCGGTGGCGTTTGGTATCGGGTGCCGATGCTCCTCTCCTCCTTCAGCTTTTCTACCATACTCTTCCTCAGCCCCAGCTCCTGACGCAGACCCACACCAAGCAGCACCCCTCCTTCTGCTGAAGAGCCTGCTAATTTGTTGGCAGCTGTGCAGTCAGGGAAGAGCGGGGAATGAACAGTCGGCCCTACTATGTGCTGGGCAGGCCCTATCCAGGCAAACTCCTGTCTACTGTTTTAATGAATCCACAACTCCCTTGGGATGAGGAGCGGAGAGATTACGTGACTTTCTGGATGTCACATTGCTCGTGAGTTGTAGAGTCAGGTGGGAACCCCCAAATTTGCAACTCCACTATTTCTGCCCTTCCTTCTGTTTCATGTTGGCCTTTTATTTAGGAAAATGACCAAATGCCACTATAACAAATGTTGTCTTAATAATGACAGAGAATGTCACGCCCCATAGGAGAGCAGAACACATTTTGAAGTGCCATGGAGAAACCTTTCCTTGAACCTTTTCTATCCGGCCACACAAGCAGATGTCCCGTGTGCATTGAGCACGTGGGGTGAACGTCCCAGGAATTATCCTCAATGGGTGACATGAATCATCCCATTTCATCCTCACAGCCCTGTTGAGGTAAATGTTACTGTCCTCATGTCCAAGGCTCAGAGAGGCTGACTAATTTGCCCAAGGTCACGGAGCTAGCAAGTGGTTAAGCTGGCAAGGAGCCTGTCTGCCCTCTTCCTTGGACACTGGGGATGTAATGTGTATTTTCTTTGTGTCACTGGCTGCTGACCTTTGAAGCAAAACATTTGCAAAGACAACCTACTTGTAGAGGAGAGAGATTTCAGAAGCACAGATACAAGTTTGCAGTAACACGGAACGATCCAGCAATTTCATGCATGAATAAAAACATACCAGGAAGGCAGAGGGGTGTTGTTGAGACAGGAGACGGGACGCAGGTCAGCCCTCTGGGGCAGACAGTGCAGGTGGTGGCCCTCCATGGCCACGCCAACCTGAAGAGTCGATTCTTAACTCCAAACTTTTTTGATGTCCTCTCGCTTTTATAACTGAGAGAATGTCACATTCCCAAACAGTAGAGATTCTACAGGTGAGTCTGGCCAAAGCCAAGGTCAAGTCCGGCTGGAGTTGTTTTCTCTGCTTCTCCTTCTTTCTTTTTCTTTTTCTTTTTTTTAGTATTTTTTTTTAGTTGTCAATGGACCTTTATTTTCTTTATTTATATGCGGTGCCGAGAATTGAACCCAGGGCTTCACACATGCGGGGCAAGTGCTCTGCCATTCAGCCCCAGCCCCAGCCCCAGACCCCTGCTTTTCTTTTTAAAAGCATCTTATATGCTCCTGTACATCACATGTTCATTGAGGAGAAAATACTTTCAATTTTCTGCTGAAACATAACCACTCTGAGGTCTAGTCTCCCCATCTCTGTGCCCTGTTCACCAATATAAGATCATGGTTTCTGTGTGTGTGTGTGTGTGTGTGTGTGTGTGTGTGTGTGTGTGTGGTGGGGATTGAACCCAGGGCCTTGTGCATGTGAGATAAGCACTCTGTTAACTGAGCTACATCTCCAGTCCTAGACTTTAAATTCGTAAAAAAAATTTAAGAAAAAAATTTTTAGTTGTAGTTGGACATAATACCTATATTTTATTTATTTATTTTTATGTGGTGCTGAGGATCAAACTCAGTGCCTCACACATGCTAGGCAAGCGCTTTACCACTGAGCCCCAGCCCCAGCCCTAAACTTTAAAAAAATTCTTGGCACAAAACGATGGTTTTAGGGACAGTACCCCAGCTGCCACTGGGGGCTTCATTGTGCTCCATGGTAGAGACGCCACAGAGAACTTCCAGGCACAGTGAGGCACAACAGGTCCCCTCCGGTGCTCTAAGCTGGCAGCCACCAGCTCAGGAGCTGCGCTAGGAGTCCAAGCATCGCGGGGCTGAGGGTAGCCTCTGGCCAGCAGCCCCCAGAGCCTGAACCCAGCCCCATGACTCTACGGACATAGGTCACTGCGAGCTGCTAACCCTGACGACACTGTCACGTAGACACTGGTCCCGGAACCCGGCCGGCTCCCCGAAGCCTGGCTCAGCTCTGCTGTCTCAGGGCGAGTTACTTATGTCTGTGCTCCGTTTCTTTTACCTCGGGGGCTGGAAAGCAGGTGCAAAGTGGGCAGGAACTCCAGTGGCGATTCCTGCCAGGGTCAAGCCCCAGGCCGCTCCCGCCTGCGGTGCGTGTGGTCTGCGCCTTTCCCAGGACTGTTCAGCGTTTTACAGGAAACAACTCTGTGTCGCGTGCTATGCCAGATGGAAGGCCGGAAGAGAAGAAAAATATCCCGCGGTGCGGTTTTCTCCATCTGGCACGGGCGCTCAAAAAGATCTGACTCCAGCCGAGAACGTCCTCCGGTGAAGAACTGCGACTTGGCGGTTTCCTCTCCTTCCTGGGGACTCGGTCTCCATGCCTGCACAGTGGGTGCCAGGACCCCCGCCTGGCTGCAGATCCAGCGAAGTGCCTTCACCCCAGCCGCCCCTCTGAGGAGACACTCCTGAGACAGGCGCATCTCTGTCCCGATGAGAAATAGCCCGGGAGCTGGGACTCCACCCGCCTACGCGTGGCTCCGCGGAGTCTGGACCCAGGGCCTTTCCTTGTCTCCTCTCTGGGAGGGCGCGGTGCCCTTGGGAATGACCTTGAAGGATGGTGCCACGCGTGCCTCCGGGCTGGTGCCGCACCACAGCCACATCTCCTTTTCCAAAGGGGCACCTGGGCAGCGGGCATGGCATGGGGCGCGGGGTCGGGGCCAGCAGTGTTGGCCCTCGCGCTGGGAGCTCACCGCCGCCCCTTTCCTGGGTTTGGATGATTTGAACATGATTGTGGTGAGCGTTAATACGCACCTCCCACAAACACACAGAACAAGGACCATCGCAAAGCCGACTGATGCCTCCTCGAAACTATCAAGCTCGGGGGGGAAGAAGGAAAGACAGAGACATCACAGACCAGTGAGACCAAGAGACAGGGCTGCGATGAGCACGTCTGTCCTCCCCAAGGCTCGCGCGTCAGGAACGTGGACCCGGGGATGGACCCTTCAGGAGGTGGGGCCCAGTGGGCACTTCCCCAGGCGGAATCAAGGCAGCTCTCTCAAGGGTCGTTACAAAAGGAGCAAGCCTGACCTCATCCAGCTCTCTCTGCTTCCTGGCTTGAGATGCAACTGCTTACCCTAAGGCTCTCTGCCATTGTCACCCACCATCGCCCATCTGCCATTTCCCATGGGCCTTTGCTAGAGTCTGCACCATGCCATTTGGACTTTCAGTTTCCAAAAGTGTGAGCTAAACAAACCTCTTTACTTCACAAGTAGCCCATGTCAGGTATTTCACTATAGTAACCAAAAGTTGATCGCTATGCATGACAACTAATGCAGAGTGGGAAACTAGATTGGACCCTGGGACAGAGAGAGGCATTAAAGAAACACTGGTGAACTCTGAACAGGAGTCTGGAGTTAGGTTAGTGGTCAGGTGCCAGTAAAGTCAAGCCCTTGTCCTGGAGCAGAGGCCCACGCAGAATGGACTGCGGGCCCAGTGGCCAGTGCCAAAGCAAGCCAAGTTGCTTGAGGTTGAGCGCACCTGTCCCACGGGGCAGGTGCAGACTCCTCTTCACACATCCCTCAGGCCCCAAGTGCTAAGCATCCATGATCCACCGACTCCCACCTCCCGCTTCCCTCAGGAGCGGCAGGACCAAGGCGGGGCAGACCCAAGTGGAGATTAGCAGAAACTCTAATCATAACGATGCTTTCCAAGGCCTGCCCAGCAGAAATTCTAACCAAAACTTTGGTACTTTTCCAAAACTTGATTTTCATATATTTGGACCAATCATGTTGCTCCAAGAGCTATCTAAACCCCTTGACTAGCACACCCCAACACGGGGTCCCCTCTCGCCCCGCAAGACTTCTGTCTCTTTCTTCCCACTGAGTCAATCCTACTCTTCCGCACTCACTCTTCCTCATCTGGGGATTTCATTCTTGGAACCTGGGAGACGAGAGCTGGAGAGAGGAGATCGGCGGTGAGGTGCTGGGTCTGCAGCACTGGAGGGCACAGCCCCGTGAAGAGCTGCAACATGCCACTGTCCCGCTCTGCTGGCTGTGGCCTTCAGAGCTGGTGCCAGAGGGCGTCCCCTGCTGTGATGAGCTGCTGACGCTAAGCCTGACTTTCTGGGCTGCAGAGGCTGCGATTTGTGCAGGCCCCGCCCACCAGCAGAAGCAGAGGATTGGGTTTCAAGTCAAACCCCAGCTTCGTCCTGTGATGGAAGAGGTTCACGCTGGGGGGACTTGGGGAGGGCCACGTGGGATCTCTCTGTACTGACTTTGCCACTCCACTGAAAGCCAGAATTATTCTAAACTGTTTAAAAAATAAAGTCTGCCAGCTCTCCTTCCTGGCTGCCAGGAGCTGAGCTCTTCCCTCCACCACGCCCTCCCGCCATGAAGTTCTGCCTCACCTCAGGCCCAGGCAATGGATTTGGATGACCATGAACTAAACCGGAACTCCACCCAAGATGCCTCCAGGAGAGAAGATCAAGGAGGAGGGGTGGCCAGGGCTCCTGAGGTCATGAGGAAGCAGAAGGCCACGGGGCGGTGGATCCTGCTCCAGAAAAGGCCTGAGAGCTTTGGCACTGGACACTCAGCGCAAACAGGACCTCGCTGGCTCTGTCTAACGCCCACCGTGACCGGCTGAAGCAGAAAGGGCTCTCCTCAGTCCGCAGCTCTGAGCGCCTCCTGCAGTTCACCGGCTCGCCGGGCCCTGGGCTGCCAAGGTGCCCGCAGTGCAGACCAGAGACAAGGCAAAAGGAGAAGCGGGGACTGTCGCCCCGCTGAGGAAACAGCTACTGGCAAAGGGGACGAACCCACTAAATATTCCACCCGTCCTGGGAGCGGGCGTCGATCTTACCACCACCACATTGGAGAAGAACAGGAAGCTCGGCCCGTGGTGAGTGGGGGGATGTGGACGCTGCCCAGCTGTTTGTCTTCCTGCCTGCCCTGTGCTGTAAGCTGGGAGTTCCCTCACTGCATAGAGAGGGAGGCCAGATTGCGAGGCTGAGCCCATAGGAAGATGCGTCCCATCGTTGCCACCACACGGCTTAACTTGGAAGACAAAGGAGCTCTGGCGGAGTTGGTAGAAGATACCAAGACCGATTATAATAATATGGTAAGACCTGTGGTCTCTGGGGAGGCACCGTCCTGGGTCCAGAATCTGTGGCTCATGGTGCCAGGCTGGAAAAGGCAGAGGCTAGAGGACTCGCTACTCAACTGGGTTAAGCATACGCTGCTGAGTTTTGTGTACCTAAAAATAATAAAGACTGTCATTCAAACAAAACCAGCCAAACAAACAAAAAATAAACACTCCTGAGAGAGCAGTGGATACTGCTCCTTATTTTCCCCAGGATATAAACACCAGTGTTCGTGCACGAGGACCTGGCAGCACTCGCCCTCAGAAGGCAGGACCCACAGGAGGGGACGTGGCGAGAAGCGCTGTGGACAGGAAGGAGGCCCACTGGTCTTTCTACACAACCTCAGGGCTTCCTGGAGCCAGGGCGGTTCACACCTCTGCAGGAGGCCAGTCTTGGGCATCCTGGGGAAGCTCCTGCTAGGGCCACAGGAGGCAGGAGGAAGAGGCTAAGTCGTCAGCGCTTGGAGTCGGGACCCTCGCCATCAAGTGTTGAAAGACCCTGGTTCTGTGAGCTTCATTTCCCCACGTAAAACGGTATCTGCTCCTGGGATGCCTGGGAGTGAGGTGTCCCCGAGGCCAGGCAAGCAGGGCACTCAGGGATGGGCCCACGGCTGAGGGCCAGGGCAGGAGGCAGGGAAGAACTGCAGCGTGAGAGGGACTGTGGAGGAGGCCGCGTTGGTGGTCAGCAGGATGAGAGGGGAGGAAGAGAGGGCAGTGGGCGCGTATTCCCAGGATGGTGTCTACAGGGGCTCCTGAAGCACACTTGGCTTTTAGGTCAATTACAGGTTACAATGGAGTCACATCCCAGTTAACCCATTCCAAGTGGAAAGTATTGTGGATTGAAAATGAATTCAATACACCTAATTCACCTGCGAAGGTTTGCAAGAGTCCCCCCCAAAATTGCACCTGTTAAAAGCACGGACCTCAGATTGTGCTACTGGGTAGTGGTAGAGCCCGCAGGGGAGGACCTTAGGTCACTGGGGAAGCATGTCCTCAAAAGGGAATGTGGGACTCCACCTGTCTTCTCTCTCTCTCTGTGTGTCCTGTTTTGAGAAGTGACCACTTGGTTTGACACAGACTCTTGCTCTTGTCATCTACTGCCCTTGTAGAGGTCAAACCAAGGTCCACCACATCTTGGCCTTTGAACCTCCAAAGCTGTGAGCTAACTGAACCTCTTCACTTCATACATTGCCTGTCTCAGGTGATTCATTGTAGGAATGCAAAGCCGACTATTACACTATTAGTCATCATCGCCTAGCCCAGCCAGCCTCAAACGTGCTCAGAACACTTACATCAGCCCAGGTGTGCCAAGTCATGCAACATGAAGCCTGTTTTATAATCAAGGGTCAACTCTCCTATGATTCTCGGAAACCTGTTTTGAGGGTGAGCAAGGGGACGGCTGTCTGATCGCTCACTGATGATGTGCGTGGCAGAGAGCACATGGGACCTGGAGAATGCTGCACTGCACTAAAATCAAGGGCTGCCTGATGGGATGCTACAGTGACGGCCATCGATTGCTGCTGGCAGCTGCCGCCTGGCTTCACCAGAGCGGATCCAACTGCAAGGAACTCATCAGGGAAGAGCTTGCAATTCAAAATCCGAGGTAGAGTTTCTACAGAATGTATCGCCCTTGTATCATCGTAGAGCAAAAGAATCCCAAGTCGTTAACCCCTGCAGGCGGGGCTGCCCGTCCACGCTTTGTGGCTCTCAGCAACTCCGGTGGAGTTTCCCTATTTTTTATGAACTGGGGGTTGAACCCAGGGCTTTGCGCGTGCCAGGCAAGCCCTTGCCACTGAGCTACATCCCAGTGTGTTTTCCTTGCAGGGGGACCTGGGCCCTCTGGCTGCGGAGACCCCACCTCTGAGTGGGCAGAGCGCCTCCAGGCTGCATTGGCTTCCTCTTCTCTGCAGAACTGTCCCCCTGGGGATGGGAGCAGATGACAGAGATGGGAGATGGGGAGGGGGTGGCAAGGGTGACAGTTTCACGGGGGGAGGCAGGCCCTGAAGCAGGGGCTAGCTGGTCTCTCCACCCCAGCCCTAGTCTGCATGTGACTCCGTTAGGGCCAGGTCCGGCCAACCTCCCCACCACCCCCAGGCTTACCTGGCACTAGCAAGCAGAGCTTGTGCTGGGAGCTGCAGACCAGCCGCCGGGCGCACAACATGAAGGCCATGACCCCTCCTTCCAGAACAGGCACCTTTACTCGCTGCTGCCCTGCAAGAGACCACGAACGCAGATTGAGGCCCACGAAGACCACACGCTGCTGGCCACCATTTCCCCTGGTGGAAAAGGTTCAGACCTCCAATCCTTTGCTGTTAAAATATTCACCTTAATCAAAGCGAGTGTGGTGCCGCACATATCCTTGAATTCACACGCTTTCTCATCTGACCTGGACTATACTCCACACCCGTACTTACCGGATGACTATGCCCGTTTTCTGATGCAAAAGGAGAGAAAGTGGACAGAGTTGGCTTGAGACCCTTGTGAATGAGGACAGGCCTGTGCTCTACAAGATGAAGACTCAGCCAACATCCAGGCCATCACAGGTGTGGGGAGCAGGGAGTCCCCTCTGCCCTGCTCCCACCTGGAATATTGGGAAACCAGTGAGTGTCTGGTGGCCCATTCTGGAGGGTACACAGCCTCGGCACAACCAACTGTCCCAGTCTGCTTGGAACTGAGAGGTTCAGGATGTGAAAACTTTCATTTGGATACCAGGACCGTCCTTGGGTAAATTGGGATGGCCCCCCATCCCAGGTATCTCAAGGTCAAGGTCAGCATGACCTTGGATGCAGCACCCACTGCTGCACCTGCCGCAAACCCAAGCCCCCGTCCTCCAGGGTGGGGAGAGCCAGCGGTGGGAGTCTTGTGGACATCCCTGCACAGGGACCGAAGCACCCCAAAGAGCTTTCCTAACAGAGTTAGGAACCCTTCGTGTCCCATGTTGCTCTCTCACTTGCACCACCTGAGTGGGGGTCTGTCGCTTGCAAACAGAGCTCTGGCTACTCCCAAGGTCACAGCGTCTGACCAATCCGATCTCGGCAGCACATGCAGGGTGAGTGATGGTGTCCCTTCCACTGCCCGCCAGGGAGGCCAGCAGGGAGGCTGAAGGTGACCCTGGGCCCATGGATCCTCAGCAACTGCGTCTCCTCTGCAGGCGGAGGATCGCCAGGGAAGCAGCTGCGCTATGCCCTGGAGACGCCGCCTCCTTCCTCCTGGGTGCACGTAGCTGCAGCACCAGGCAAAGAGGCACCTCCAGGGCAGGAGGGGACGCTTGGAGGGCTTATGGCCGTGGGCCTCAGTCATGGGGTTGCTTGGGCTGTCAGACCCCAAAGACCTTGATTTCACTCCTCCTACTGTGTCATTTCCGTTAATCTAGCTGCGGCAGATACAGGGCTGTAGGCACAACAATGACGTCCATCAGGGAATACATTTTCTTTCTTTTCACCAGAGAAAATTTTGGCAGGGAAAGGGTAGTCTAGGAAAGTGTGGCCATAAATCAACCGAGAAATCACACTCCTTTCTTGACAATTCAGTGGATTCTTCAAAATCTCTTCTGGCAGATCCAGCTCAGCTGAGCAGGGTGGCTGATTTAGCCAGCGTACACGGAAGTGCGCCTGCTGCTCTCACCTCCACCCCTTGGTCTCGAATACCGGCACGGAGGCTCCATTTCTATCAAGTACGTCTTTGAAAATGTGAGAATCTTGGAGAACCTGAGCACGAACATTTGACTAGTCTGCACAAGTGAGAGCCGCATCCACACACTTTCAACGGCAGAATGTCATACTGGAGAACATATCTTGGTGACATGACATTTCGGTTGAAACTGACCTCATAACAAAACGTGATCTCCATCAGACATTAATTCTTAACCCAATAGATTTCAAATAACAGGAAAGGCTGCTGTTGTCCATTCACTCTCTTGCTAATTCACTCGACAGTTAATTAGGCACCTGTTATGGGCTAGGCACTGTACCATTTAGGTGCAGGACAAAGGGAGATGGATGAAACGCTGCCTTCTTTCTGAAGCTCATGATTTAGTGGCAGAGGACTCTACTGGGTGAGAAAATGGGAGATTTTAAAATACTAGGTTGCTTTATGCATCCTGTCACTAAATTCTTAAAATAACCTGGTAAGACACGAACATAAAAATCTTCCAGCTCACTGTCAACAATGAATTCCGCATGAGCCGGAAAGGAATCCCCACTCCTGGGCTGGGTGAACAGGGTGCTAAGGGAAAGTGGAGAGGTTCCCTCTGGGCAGGGTTAGGACGCCAGGGAGATGTCTCTGAGCTGTACCACGGACATTCAGGGGTGGTAGAAGCCAGGGAAGAGACGGGAGGGGAAGATGAGTGATGCGCAGAGGTGTAAGGGTTCAGGTGCAGAGAGGTGGCTGGGACGTGCAATCTCGGGTTGGGGGGCAGTGGGAAGCTGGGGCAGCTGACCTCCAGGAATAGCGTCGATCCCACCGCTCTCATGGGCCCCAGGAGGCCCTCTCCAGGGGAGGACAGCGTCCGATGCTCTTGTCTTATCCAGAAGGGTCTGTGCTTAGCCAGGCTGCCCAGGTGGGGAGGGGATGCGCGCTCAGCAAGTGCACACTCACGAGGTGGGCTTCTGGAGGGCGTGGACTGGGGTGGGAGCTGGTGGGAAGGAAGAGAACTCAATGACCAGCTCCTCAATGCTCTGTCCAAGAGCGAACCACAGAACTGTGACCCAGCAATTGCACTCTTAGCTATGTCCCCCAAATAATCAGAAAGAGGGACTCAAACACGAACACACACACCCAGGGTGGCAGTGTTCCCAACAGTGGGCACAGCCGGACGTCCACTGATGGACGAAGGGATAAACAAGGTGTGGCTCAGACATCGACCGGCATCGTTCAGTCGCAGGAAGGAGCCGGTGCTGATGCACGCCATACTGAGGACCAGCCAGGCGAGTCACACCACTGGAAGAATCCAGACGCAAAGCGGCGCGTGTGGCGTGACGCCGTGTGCAGGCAACTTCCAGAACAGCTGACAGGCTGTCAGGGGATGAGGGGGGCTGCCGTCTGGAGTGATGAACGTCCTGGAACGTGACAGCCGTGATGGCTGTGTGACATTGCAAACATTCCAGAGGCACCGGATCATCCATTTAAAGTGGTGAAGGGTTCATTTTGTTTTGCTTATCTCAATAAGAAATGAAAAGACAAAGATGGCTGGAGTTGGCTGAGGAGAGCCGACGTGAGTGGGGCCTGTGGGGAGGGACATCCTCTGGTCACACTGGTCCCAGCCTAGTGTGTCTCAGAGACCAAAGGCACAGACCTCTTCGGGTCTGTCCCCTCACGTGCAGAATGTGTGTGTTGGGCCACACCTGATTCTGAGAATCATCTGGAAGCATGCAGAGAACTCAGGACGGTGCTCCCAACCCGGCTCCTGCCCAGAGTGGCCTTAGGGTCTCCCTGTTCCCTCCACCAGGCCCTCTGCCATCCGATGGACTTTGGATCTGCACATCTGGAAAATGGGGGTGGGGGCCAGGAGGGTCCCAGGTTTAGAGGGTCACCTTCTGGACACTGGCACAACCTGAAGCCTGCGACTACCAGATGCCTGGGGAAACCCCAAATCTGAAAGGAAAGCAGGCTGGTTGCTGACTCTCCTGCTCTTCAAAACCCCAAATCTCCCTGTGTCCCCAAACCTGCTCTTTTTCGGTGGAGGGTGGGTATCAGGGATTGAACTCAGGGGCACTCAAACACCCCCAGCCCTATTTTGTATTTTATTCAGAGACAGGGTCTCACTGAGTTGCTTAGTTCCCCTTTTGCTGAGGCTGGCTTTGAACTTGAGATCCTCCTGCCTCAGCCTCCAGAGCCGCTGGGATGACAGGCGTGGGCCACCATGCCCGGCCGCCAGGCCTGTTCTTAATGCAGCACACGACTTTCTCTCTGCAACTTGTGATCACTGGAAGTTTCTCTTAAAGTCGACTTGTTTTCTAAACTTAAATGAGGTCATTTCCTGATCACTCTCTCCTCCTCCCCCTGCCCAGTTTGATCTGCTGCAACAAAGGAGATGGAGAAAGACATAACATTGACTTAAAGGGACAGCGTGGACTCCCGAGGCCTCGGCCCAGGCCTGGCCCTGTCCTTACGCAGTGCTGGGGGTCAAACCCAGGCCCTGAGCATGCGAGGCAAGCCTTCCACCAGAACTACACCCCAGGCCTGGCCCCCTCCTCTTGCCAGGAGGGGAGACCAGTGGCTATTAGGTACACAGAGAGGAGGCACGCCCTGGGGGCTTTCTCCTCTGAGTGACCAGATCTGAAAGAGAATCTTAAGTCAATCTACGCAGCAAACAGAAGAGGATGACCAGAGTCCACGGGAAGCAAGGGTGATTTTCGTTGCAGCCACGCACTAGATCTGCAATAAATTCTATTTCTTGTGTGCATCTCTGGCAAGACAAGTTGAAAACCCTGGTCCAGCCAGATAGGGGACTCCTCAGTCCCACCCTCTTCTCCCCGTCCCTTTTCCTTTAATTAAAATGCTAATTAGTTCCCTTTGCTTCCTCTTATCTGCCTTGTGCATAGGGAGCATGGGGTGGTGGGATGGGCGAGGAGGCGGGGTTCAATATCTGAATCAATAAGATGGGAGAACGGGGTGAGAGGAGAGAGCCCTTCTACCTCGCTCTGGAGAGACGAGGGTAGTGGTAAAGGCCCTGCTGCCATGTACTGCTCACCTGCGACAGGAGTCATTTCAGGCATCTGCAGGATTCGCCTGGAATGGCAGGCGCAGGAGTTCACTGGGCTTGTCGGAGGTCTGAGCGCTCACAGGCCAGGGAGTCACAGTCGTGGCCACACCTGACCATCACGGTGGAGCCAGGCAGGGACCCTCAAAACTCCCAAGCCCGAGTCTCGCAGGTATGAGGCGGGCACTGGGGAGGCCCCGGGGGGGGGAGAACTGTGGACCCTGCACATGCCCACGGGCCTGTGGGACCCCACGTCCCTGGAAGTGGTGGGGTCCTGACCTTGAAAATCAAACGACCACAAGAAGCCTGAATGGCCACTGGGGACAGGGTGTGAGGCAACCTCTGTCCCTGCTTCCACCTGTCATCTTCCCAATGTTGACGTCCTTCCAAAGGGACGCGCCCCAGAGTGGCCCCTGCCGGCTCTTCATTCGCCGGCTGTTTTGCAACTTCAGGTATGTTAAGTAACCTCCATGCCTCAGTTTCCTCGTCTGTAAAACGGGGACAGTAACAAACAAACCCACTTCCTGAGCGAGCAGAGGGCGACCCGAGACCTGGGACGAGTCAGGGTCACAGCCCAGCCCTGGGGCAGCGCTGGACACCTGACAAATGTCCTCGGAACACGGCGTCTGCTCATGTTTCCACTGCACTGCTTCCCAGGCCCGTGAGAGTAAACTTTGCTCAAACCATTGGCTGGACATGAACCCCCTGGGCCTCTCTGGGGCCCCGAGATGCTCCCTCTCATCGCCCATCATGGCGTGAGACAAAGTACTGGCAGGGTCTCAGGACATTCCTTTCCCCGGCTGCAGCCCCAACCGCTAGCTTTTCTGCAGACTCCGTGGGACACAGACACATTAGGCCAATTGTTGCTCTGTTGTCAAGGCCAGGGGTTGCCTTGGCAACCAATAAAGCCAGAGCCCTGGGCCATTGCCCATGGCTGACAGGCCCCATTCACGGCTGTGATGGATGGCAGCTTCTCTCCACCAATCCAGCTCCAGCAGCCTGTCCTGCTTGCCCTGCCCCAGGGCCCCAGCCTGCCCCCCCTGTCTGCCTGACTCTCTGCACCTGCCTCCTGACACAGTCACCAGCCCCGGGAGGTGAGACCAGAACTGCTCCTGGAGGCAGGTGAGAGTCGGGGCCTAGGAAAAGCGGAAGCAGGCAGCTGAGAGAGTAAGAGGAGCCAGGAGTCAGGACTGGACATCAGCCTGGCGACTCTGGGCAAGCTGTCCTACCCCGCAGGGCCTCAGTCCCTCATCTGGAAAATGGGAGGAATGAAGCCTCCCCACAAGGTCAAGGTCAGGAGACACGCAAGGTGGGAAGGGCCACTTGAAGGGCAGCACAGGAGCCGCAGGAAGAGGGCCCTGTGGGATTTCTGCTTCCAAGCAGCTCTCTGGCCTGGTGGGAAGGCGTCTTCCGTGGCCTGCTGGACCGTGAAGGGCACCCTTGGAGGCCAGGCCACGAGCTCGAAGGCCAGGTCAGAGCAGCTGGTCAGCCTCGGCCTCCCACCCTCACGCCGTCCCTGGTCCTCCTGGGCCAGCCTCCTGTCCGCAAGACTTGGTGCGCCCGCCCCAGGTACTTGGGAGGCATTGCCATCCATGAACAAATGGAAGACAAGAAACAGGCACAGTGACAAATGGAGGCCCTCCGCACGCGAGGGACACAGGGCCTTGGCTCTGGGTAGGAAATACATGGGAAGAACCTGCGTGGACAGAGGAGTTCTGGATTTTGGATGTGCACGGAAGGAGGAGCCGTAGCACCTGGGGAGTAAGGTGCCGTGCGGTGCTGAGAAAGCCACCCGGCCAAAGCCACAGAAGGTCCTGCTTCTCCAATCTGTTCAGGGCCCTGAATGTTCACCAGCACCCACAAGAAGCCTGGTGACCCCGGGTGAGCTGCACAGGACGCGCTCTGTTCTCTGGGACTGGGTGCTCCATGGGGAGGACAGCCACCAGCAAACATGCCCCTTTCAGAGAAAGGAGACCACCTTCGCAGACTCTCAGAACTGCTAAGCGCACACGTACCGCAGCTGAAACACTTATCTCCTTTGAGGACGGGAGGGTCTGCGAGTTGGCCACGCTGCGTTGGTGACTGCAGTGACCGTCTGTCTAACGCATACCTGCATTCCCCGGGAGACAGCCTAAGTCCCTGACTCGGAGGGAACCGCTTGACGCGCACGTCTGTGGGGGCTGCTTTGATTTCACAAAGGCCTGCCACCCGGAGGCTTCTTGCACACCGTCTCCTCTGATCCCGGAAGGCAGGTAACTCCTAGCCACATGTTTCAGGAAGGGAAATGGGCTCAGGGGTTCTGCTGTTTGCAGGGAACATCCAGCTGGAGAGAGTGGAGCTAAGGTAGTGTCAGGCTCCTGGGTCTGAAGACCACAATCCTGACCCACCGCCAGGTTGGCGGCTTCAGTCCTCACGCAAAAACGTCATCAGGCCATACAGACCCAGAAAAAGGCACGTCAGCTGTGTCGCTATGAAGAGCTTGGAAGGCCCGTTCTCTGGCCACGCACTCACCCTTCACGGCCTCCTGCTGCCGACCCCGGAGATTCCAACCTTACCCACACCTGGCATTCCCTTACACCTAATTCCCTGTCCCTTCCAGGAAGCAGAGGCCCAAATGGGATGAAAGGTCCTCACAACAACCTGACTGTTATGTCCTTCAAAATCCATACGTGGATACCTAATCCCAGCTGGGGGCTTTGGGACGTGCTGAGGTCGAGAGGGTGGAGCTGGCTTGGAGGGATCAACACCCTCACAGAAGAGACTCCAGAGAGCCCCCTGCCCCTCCACCCAGTGAGAACACTGCGGGAAGCCAGTCATTTTGAATCAGGAAGGCAGTCCTCATCAGACCCCAAATCAGCTGTGCCTCAATCTTGGGTTCCCAGGCTCCAGAACTGCAAGGACTAACTTCCTGCGGTTTATAAGGCCCCCCGTCAAGGGCATTTAGTTACTTATTTTTTTGGTACTGGGGACTGAACCCAGGGACACTTTAGCACTGAGCTACATCCCCAGTCTTTTTTTTTTTTTTTTTTTTTTTTTTTAATTTTGAGGCAGTGTTTTACTAAGTTGCTTAGGGCCTAAATTGCTGAGGCTGGCCTTGAACTTGCCATCCTCCTGCCTCAGCCTCCCAAGTCACTGGGATTACAGTGTGTGCCACCACGCCTGGCCCATTCCCAACTTTCATGAGATCCAGTTTTGTAGATGCCACTTGTGCGTGAGATCACGTGGTACTGGTGTTCTGTGTCAGCTCCTTCCATTCAACGTGCTGCTCTCCAGTTCTATCTATGTGGTCGCAAATGACAGCATTTCATTCCTTTTGATGGCTAAATGGTACTCCACCGAGCATGTGATATGTGCTACATTTTCTTTACGCCTTCATCAGTTGGTGGAGACTCGGGTTGCTTCTAGGACTTGGTTATTCTGAATAACCAAGCACAGGCGAGGTTTTGACAAATCGATCTCCTTTCCTTTGGCTGTATGCCCCGGGGTGGGATGCGGACGCTGCTGTAGTTCTCTTAACTTTCCCAGGAGCCTCTGTGCTGTTTTCCATGCTGGCTGTGCTAATCACGCTCCTGCAGACACTGTGCGAGGCCTCCCTTTACTCCACAGCCTTGAGATCCTCGCTATCTGCGTTGCATTCTAGAGGGAGTGATGTGAGATCTGCTTGTGGTTTTGATTGACATTTCCCTGAGGTCACCCATGTTGAGCATTTCTTCAGATTCCGTTGGCCACTTGTACGTCTTCTTTTAAGAAGTGTCTATTGAGGTCTGGTGTCCGTTTTGTAGCTGGATTTTATTTTTCTGCTGCTGAGTTGTTTGCGTTCCTATATATGCTGGATATAAACCCTTGTCAGATGCACGGTCTGCAGATATTCTCACCTATTCTGTGGGTTTTCACTTCACTCTACTGACTCTCCCCTGCTGTGCAGAAGCTTTTTAGTTTGATGTCACCCCATTTGTCTGTTTTTGCTTTCGTTTCCAATGCTTTTGGGGAGTCTTATTTAAAAAAGTCCTTGTCCTTTCCAAGGTCCTGAGCATTTCCAATACGTTTTCTTCTGGTAATTTCATCGTTTCAGGTTGTGCATTTGAGCTGTCAATCCATTTTGAGTTGATGGGAATATAGTTTTGTTCCTCTGCATGTGGTTATCTAATTTCCCTGGTACTCTTTATGGAAGGGATTGCTTTTTCCCCAAGGAGTGGTCTTAGCATCTTTGCTGAAGATCAGTTGGCTGCAGAGAAGAGGGTTCACGGCTAAGGTCTGCATTTAGTTCCATTGATCTATATACCCGTTTTTAAGCCAGTACTGTGCTACAAAATATAGTGATGCTGTATACAGACACACCCACCCCCCGTAGCTGGGGCTTCAGCCATCTAAGCATGAGCTATACACTGAGCCTCATCCCCAGCCCTTTATGTAGTACATTTTGAAGTCAGATAGTGCAATGCCTCCAACTTTGTTCTTTTAGTTCAACGTTGCTTCATCCATTTGTGTGTGTGTGTGTGTGTGTGTGTGTACGTGTGTTTGTGTGTTTTTCCTTGCAAATTTGAGGATTGCTTTATCTATTTATGTGAAAAATGTTATTAGAATTTTGATATGAATTTCACTGAATTTGTAGATAATTTTGGGGATTATGAACATTGTAATAATGTTCACTTTTCCAAACATGGGTTGTCTTTCCATTTTTCATGTGTTCTTTTCAATTTCTTCATCAATGCCTTACAGTTTTAATTGTAGAGACATTTAACCTCTTTGGTTAAATTTATTCCTAGGTATTTTATTTTATTTTTGATAGCAATGAAATTGCTATCTTGATTTCTTCTTCAGGTAATTCACTACTGAAATATAGAAACACTATTGACTTCTGTTGGTGTCATATCCTGCGACTTTGCTGAATTTGTTAGTTCTAGTTTTTTGAGAGCCTTTGGAGTTTATAAATATAAAATCATGGCATCTACAAACAGTGCCAATCTGATTTGCTCTTCTCTAATTTGGGCATGCTTTTTATTTCTTTATCTTGTCTGACTGTTCTAGCCAGAACTTCCAAAACTATGTTGGGTAAAAGTGATGAATGGGCCCACCCTGTCCTGATCCACAACTTACAAAGTTTTTAGCTTTTCCCATTCAGTATGATGTTAGCTGTGGGCTGGGTTATTCAGAGTCTTTCCTTCACTTTTAAAGCATTTCATTATGTTGAGGTATATTACTCCTCTACCCAGTTTTCTCAGCGCTTTTATCATGAAGGGATATTGGATTTCCCCCTTCCTTGTCTCTTTTTACTGCTTTTGGATTAAACTCTATTTTATATATTCAGCTACTCCTACTTTCTTTTGGATTCCATTTGCATGGAATATCTTTTTTCTGTGGCCTCGTTTTCAGTCTATGCCTATCTTTATAGGTGAAGTGAGTTTTCTATGAGTAGCATATAGTTGGGCCTTTTTAAAAAAATCCATTTTGGAGAATTTAAACCATTTACATCAAGGTAATTATTGATAGGTAAGGTCTTTCTACATATATTTTGTGACTTGTCTTGTGGTTCTTTCTTTCTCTCTCCTCTCTTCCTTCCTCCCTTCCTTCCTCCCTCCCTCCCTCCCTCCCTTCCTTCCTTCCTTCCTTCCTTCCTTCCTTCCTGACTTGGCTTGTGGTTCTTTCTTTCTTTCTCTCTCCTTCCTTCCCTTCCTTCCTTCCTTCCTCCCTTCCTTCCTCCCTCCCTCCCTCCCTCCCTCCCTCCCTCCCTTCCTTCCTTCCTTCCTGACTTGGCTTGTGGTTCTTTCTTTCTTTCTCTCTCCTTCCTTCCCTTCCTTCCTTCCTTCCTCCCTTCCTTCCTCCCTCCCTCCCTCCCTCCCTCCCTCCCTCCCTCCCTTCCTTCCTTCCTTCCTTCCTGACTTGGCTTGTGGTTCTTTCTTTCTTTCTCTCTCCTTCCTTCCCTTCCTTCCTTCCTTCCTTCCTTCCTCCCTCCCTCCCTCCCTCCCTCTCTCCCTTCCTTCCTCCCTCCCTCCCTCCCTCCCTCCCTCCCTCCCTCCCTTCCTTCCTTCCTTCCTTCCTTCCTGACTTGGCTTGTGGTTCTTTCTTTCTTTCTCTCTCCTTCCTTCCCTTCCTTCCTTCCTTCCTTCCTTCCTTCCTTCCTTCCTTCCTCCCTCCCTCCCTCCCTCCCTCCCTCCCTCCCTCCCTCCCTTCCTTCCTTCCTTCCTTCCCTCCCTCCTTCTCTTACAATCTTCCTTGTGGCTAAGCTCTGTTTCTCTAGTAGTGAGTTTCAATTCTGGGGTTATTATTTTTGGTTTGTCTATTATGGGTTTTTGATTTGTGGTTTCCAAGAGGATTACAAAAAAATCTTCTGACAAGCTATTTTGAAGTGATAGTAACTGTTCTAAAGACAGAAAACGAAAACCTCTACTTGTATCCTATTCCTCTAAACATTTAAAATTTTTGATGTCCTGTTTTACATTTTTGACATTGCCTATCTCTTATAATATTTAGTTATTATTATTTGTACTTAATTTTTTATCCCCAGTACTAAAGATGTAAATGTTTTAACACCATGCGTATAGTATTATTTGTGTGTAGTGACTACTATCAGTGACTTTTATACTTTCTAATGTTTTCTTCTTACTCAACAGTATCCCTTTCTGAAGTTTAAAGAATTCCCTTTAGTATTTAGTAGGTTGGTGGTGATAAATTCTCTTGGTCTTTATTTGCCTGGGTTTATCTTGATCACTCTTCATTTATAAAGGACAGCTTTGCTGGACACAGTGTTCTATGTTGGCAGTTTTTCTTTTCTTTCTCCTACCCATCCCCTCCCCCCTCTCTTCTCCCCTCCTTTTCCTTCTCTTCTCCCTCCTCCTCCCTCTCCAGTATTGTGACTATCTCCTACCATCCCCCCTGGCCTGTACAGTGTCTGCTGAGAAGTCACTGTTAGGTCAACTGAAACATCTTAATGTGTTTTTTTTTTTTTCTTCTTCTCTTTTTTGCTTTGAGAACAGTATCTTTGACTTTTTAACCTCTGAGAGCTTGATTATAATATGTCTTGGCATAGACTTCATTGAATTGAATCTGACTAGTCACTTTTGACCTTTCTGTACCTGAATATTATAACCTTCTCTAGGTTTGAGAAGTTTTCGGTTATTATCTCTTTGAATAAGCTCTCTACCCCTTTGGCATTCTCAAGTTCCCCCTGAATCCCAATAACTTGAATATTTACTTTTTTAACGCTATACCAAAATTGCCACAGGCTTTATTCCTCTTCAGTTTTTAAAAATTTTTCTCCTCCACTAAATTTTCAAATAGCCAACTTTCAAGCTCACTTATTCTTCTGGTTGATCTATTCTTTCACTAATGCCTTCTATGTTTTCCATTTCATTTAGTGTGCTTTTCTACTCAGGGGTTTCTGTTTTTTATAATTACGTCAATGTTTCTGTTAAATCTCTCTGATAAAGTATTAGATTGTTTCTGTTTCTTGAAGTCTACTGAATTTCCTTACGTTAGTTTTTTAAAATTCTTTGTCTAAGAGGCCAAAGAGGCTTTGTGATCAATTGCTGGTGCCTTATTTTGCACTTCAGGTGAGGTCATGCTTCTTGGAAAGCTCTTAATACTTGCTGTCACATGATGGCACCTATACATTGAAGGATCAGGTTTTTTATTCAGATTCATTTGTGCCTGCCCTTCCAGAAATTCTAAGTAAGCTACTTGTTTTCTTCAAGTTTGTGGTCACTGTTGCTGTTTAAGCACTAGATGGCCCCTTAAGTCCATGTTTGATTCAAGTCCACAGTTGCTATTTTGTCACTGTTTCAGTACTAGAGGATGCTTGCAGTCCAAGTTTGGCCCACACCTGCAGTTGATATATTCTTCAGCATAGACTGGATGAGCGCCTGTATGGTAGTCTGTCTCTGCAAGCCTGTGCATGGGCTGTGTTGAGCTCAGACACCCCATACAGTCACTTACCAGTGGTCAGACACCACAGGATGGCTGCTTGGCACTGGCTCTCATCATGGCAGCACTGGCCTAGGCTCCTACGCAATGACTTGATGCCCACCTCCCTCCTTTCCTCAAACAGACAGTGGCTCTCTCTGTGCTGTGCTGCGGTTGGCTAAGGGATGAGTGGGCAGTCCTATGACCATCAATGCCACAATGCTTGGTTGTACCTGGAATTCACAGCCTGCGGAGACCAGTTCAACACAGGGACAGGATCAAGGCCTATGCTGCTATGACCTGCATTCTGCTGTGATGTTGTCACAACTCAAGATCACTGTAGCTGACCAGAAGTAATGTGCTGGTCCAAAAGTCCATCCCACTAGGCCATGTCTTCCCCCTGGTGCCAGAGTGTGTCCAGAGCTCCATCCATGGGCTCTGACTTGGGGACAGAGGTTCCTGGATTCTGCTCAGTGTTGGGTTTCACAAACTCAGTGGGCCCAGCACCGAGTTCCAAGGCAAAGTTCTGTGCTTATGGCCCTATCCTATCCTAGGGGATGGAATCTTTCTCCAAGCTGTGTTGCCTGAGCCTGGGAAGGGGGTGGTGGAGGAAGTCCTTTAGCTATTTGGCTAAAGCAGGTCCTGAGGTTCAGTCTGTGGGCTTTGGCTTGAGGCAGGAACTACAGGGCTCTATTTAGTATGAGGTTTCACATGGACAGGCCTGTTACTGGTCTCAAGTACAAGACCTGGACTCAATTCTCTCTCCCTCCCCTAAGTAGGAGGCATCCCTCTCCATGCTTAGGGTTGGGCAAGAGGGGTGGTGACAGGCAACTCTCCCCTCCTGCCTTCTTCAATGCATCTTTTCTTGATAAGAACGGCTGTTCAAATTGACCTTTTTGTGAGGAGGCAGTGGAGAATCTTCCTCTGCTCCACCCTGTTGCTCTACCTCTCCTCACCCCATGCATTAGGTGTGGCCATAATGGCTGTCGATCATAGGACACTGGTCAAACACAGAGGCTTCTGGGTGGTATTTGTGTGTTGCTTTAGAAGACCCTCAAATCCAGACCTACCTCCCTATCTGGTGGCTTGTTTTTACGGAACATAAAACTTGATCCATCCACTTAGAGCCTTCCCACGGGATCCTGGGGGACAGGCCTGGGGGTTGGCTGTGCCGCCCACAATACCTTTAACTTGCTCAGGCTTGGTTAGTTTCCACTAGGGCCCAGGACCAAACCATGGTACCAAAGCAAGGGAGGGGGCATGAAGCTCTCTCTGGGGAAAAAAGCCGGCTATAGGATGCTCCTGGTTGTCAGCGTTCAAAGCCAGAAGAGTGTTACCATCCACCGCCCCCGCCCAGCAACAACACAACGACAATTGCTTCTACAGTGTTCTGGCCACACAGAGCTAAATATGCAGAGTAAATAGAGTGGTACAGAATTTATCCTGGGTGGCACTGTCCATGGGAAAGGGGACTCTCAGTGTGGTCCTGGGTTCCTTGACTCACATTGGAGGTATCCTCCACCTTCACTTTGAGACAAATGCCTCCATTTCATAGGCTGTTGATACATTTAGGGGAAAACAAACTAGGTGGGGAAAAAGCCAAGATACTCCTTGAGACACGTCAGCACCCCCAGCTGTCCACTAGGTGGACAGAGAAGGCCGCAGACAGCTTGAGGGCTCTTGTTAAACCACTTGACTTCCTGCATGGCAAAACCTATGTGATCACTCCTGTGCTTGGACCCTCCCAGGCTCCCAGCTGTCCCTGGGCTCAAGCCCTGCCTTCTGTGGCTCCGAGGAGCCCTAAGGTCCAGGAGGGGAAAAAACACAGAATAAACAAAAGGCAAGCGCCTGCTCCAGCCTCTGGTGAGTCTATGCGTTGATGTGATTCCGACTGAATGCATGCATGTTTACTCGCGGTCTTTCTGGAACATCTAGGAGGTTCTCAGAGGGGGTGGTGGGGTGGGAACTGGTCTGCAGGGCAGTGCTGCCCAGGAAGGCAGGTGCAGGAGGAGGCCTCCGACCCTCTGTGCCCAAACAGGATCCCAGCAGGCCACCTTTAGGATCTGCCTGCCCAGAGGCAGGGGCTGGCCCAGGGGGCCTCAGAGGCCAGTTCTGGAAAGGACTCACCTGGAGGGCCACATGCCTGGGAGCCAGAATGGGGCCCAGCAACAGCAGGTGCTCAAAACACACGTGGGATTCCAAACCCCAAGCATGAGAGCACTGCTGGGGCGTCTCTGCTGCGTGTCTGCCGGGGGTCCGACGTTGCCGGCCCCTTCCCAGGGCCTCCCCCAGGATTCTTTGCAAGTCTGCTGGATGCGGCACCTGGACGTGGCCTGCAGACCCAGAGGAGGAAGAGCCCTTCCTCCCCGCCGGGCAGGATCAGCGTGCAGCCCGCCTTAACACAGGGCGCACACCTCACTGTGGCATTGCGCTTGCCTCCGTGTGGCCTGCCAGGCACCGTCCACTCACTGCGCAAGCGGGTGGGAGGCCAGAGAGGGCAGAGATGGCCCGCGTCCCTGAGCTTGTCAGCGCCCCTGGGGGCTTCACCCCTGGGCTGTGAGGCTGGACAGTGAAGTCAGGGCCGTGCCGCCAGCAGGGCACAGGCTGATCTGGAGTGTAACTGGATCCCCACATCAGAGCGGGTCCCCTCACCGGCTGCCTCGCAAACATCCTTAGGCCACTGGGAGACTCTGGGTTTCCAGGCCTCGGGGACCCTCAGGAAGGAGAGTGAGAGAAGAGCAGGCCCCACTGGGAGCCCCGGGGCCGGCCCGAGGCCGGGGCTGTGGTGTGTCGCCCGCACACACTGCTGCACTGCCCGGTTCAGAGCCAGGATGGCCACAGGGACACGGACTGAGGCGGGGCTGCCCACCAGAGATGCGTCGCAGGCCTCAGACGCAAGCCACGGAGGACACTTTCCATTTTCTAGTCTCCACAGCCCAGGACAATTTTAACACCGGATCTTATTTAACCTAATGTCTCTAAAAACACAACGATTTAAACAGGATCGTCATCATTATTAATAAGAAGATATTTTACATTTGTTTCATACTAAGTCTTCAAAATGACACGTGCCTGTCCATTTGGATCAGTCCCATCTCGAGTGAGCAACAGCCCGCTGGACGCGTGGCCACTGTCCTGGGTGGTGTGAACTGAGGCTCAGACCAGGTGGTACGGGGTTTGACCCAGCGGGCTGCGGCCTGCCTGGGCCTGCTGAAGCTGTGCTGCAGGAACAGGGGTGGGGCCTGGTTGCTGCTGTCAAGGGGCCCAAGATAAAGAGGGTGACCCAGGACAACAGGTGGGTCCCCAGGCACAACACGGATAGTTCAGGCCCCTCGTCAAACGACGACTGAGAATGTCAAGCCAGGGCAGCAGAGCAATAGACCAAGCACAGGCTCTTCAGAGTGTGGGGTCTGTAGGGCCAGAGGGGCCACAAACCAGGAAGCTGGGCCTGGGGACAGGAGGTCCCTCCAGGTTTGTCCAAACAATGACAGCAGTAACCACAGGAGCCACAGCATCGACGGCAGCCGCGGGTCACACGCACTTAACCAATGACGTTCTTGGGACCCGACCCTGCTCTAGGTTATTCACATAGGATCGTGCCCTTAAAAATTCAGACCAGCTCTCCAAAGTAGATGTAGTGATAATTGACACTTTAAAAAAAGAAAGCATGTAAGCAAGGAAGAAAGGACAGAGAAGTTAAGTGACTTGCCCAACATCACACAGCTGTGAAACTGACTAACCAGGCTACACACCCAGGCTGGCTGGGGACCCAGGGCTCTTACCCTCTACCATGCTGCAGAGTCCTAAGACTCAGACCCCAGCTCTTCACGCAGAGGCAGAGGACTGCCGAGCTATCTGGAGTATCTTCACGATAATCAGGGGTAGGGCCATAACATGGTCTTGCCTTCGGCTAGAATCTGGCCCAGCCTCTGTTTTCTCACCTGGAAAATGGGTATGGTAGGGATGCCCACCCCCAGGCTACTCTGAAGAGATCATGTGTGGGTAAAGCCAGGCAGAGTGCCCAGCACGTAGTGGGTGCGCAGGAAGTCTCAAACCTACAGAAAAGTCACACGTGCAGCTGGACATCCCAACCACTGAGGGCTAACGCCTGGCCACGTTCATGCCACTCTCTCTCTACGTCCCACCCATGCTTTGGATCATTTGGGAACTCGCCAGTCACTGTGATATCTACCCCTCCATCCTTCAGCCAGTCACCTTCAGAGAACAAGGACATTTTCCCTACACCCTGAGTGTGAGTGATCTGAGAGTCCGAGCAGTTCACTCTCAAGAAACGTATCCCGGGTAAAGCACTAATATCTGTCTTCCGTTTCCCCACGTGTCCCCAGAGTGTGCTTTGTTCCCCTGATTCAGGCTCTGCCCAGGATCACAGGCTGCGCTTGGGTCCGGGATTCTTTCATCTCTTAAGCCGGAACCATTTCTCAGCCACTTTGGTCTTGGGAGTTAACACGCTAAGAGCCCAGGGCTGCGTCTCTGGGCTTGTTCTGTCTTCATGTGTTTAATTCCCTGAGAAATCAGTGGAAGCTCACGAGCAAATGCCGGGAAAGAGGCAGAGGACACCTGAGCCAGAGGTCACGGGCGGAGGTCCAAGAGGGGGTGCTCGAGAACAGGGGCGCCTGGGTGGGAAGCAACCAGAGGGGAAGGTGAAGGAAGTCAGAGCTCTGGCAGGTGGACAAGGTGGCCAGGGCAGGGGAAAGAGGTGGCCCTGGGAGGAAACGTGAGTGGAAGCCACGCCTCCCGCGTGGGTCCCCCGCGGGGACAGGTCTGTCTCCACAGCAATGGCTCCCAAGTCTCCTGAATGCTCAGGGACAGGCCATGCACAGAGGACTCCCTCCTGCGGTGACCCGGCTGCCATCTCGCACACGCCGACAGCCGGATCTTGAGGGCAAGCCTCCAGGGTTCCCACATCTTGCCCTGCAAATGAATTTCGTTTTCTAGAACTTCCCTCTTCTGGCTGCCTCTTGGGGCATGGACTGCTTCCGTGAAACAATTCAAAATGAATTCTTGAATCTGGCCCACAAGACGCGAGGGGGGCGCGGTCCAAAGCTTCCTTCCACCGGCCTTGGCCTGAGTCTTGCAGGTTGTCAGTTGAGATCCTCCCTGTGAACTCCTTCCGTCTGGTGGAGGGACGGGAGCAACAGCCTGCTGACGGCGCCTCCGGATCTGCCGGCTTCTCACGGCCTCACGGAGAAAGGGATTCAGCGCTGCTTCGGCCCAGACAACGGGAGGGCAGGATTTATTTTGGGGCTTGAGTAAAAATGCCTTTTCTAGGCGACCCTCACTGCATTTCCGGGGACCGGATGCAGGCAGACTTTTCTGCACGCCTCCTGGGCAGAGCAAATTGCTTACTTAACGTTTTTATATCTATATTTTGTTGCTAGTCAAAGAGGCTCAACAGAGCATCCTTGAAAAACCTGTCACGTACGTTGGTGTGTCCTTCACACAGAAAGCCTCCCATAGGTCTGTCTGCACACGTAGACGTGGGCGTGCGCACTCACTGACTTGCACACCCCAACGCTGCATTGAGATACCGCTACAGACCAGCAGATGCATGTGAACACACACACACACACACACACACACACACACACGTCTGCACTCACGTGCCCGGCAGGCAGGGTCCTGCAGCCTGTTCTGCTTAGAACACCTCCTCTATGTCATGCTGCAGAGCCCCAGAGACGCCGCTCACTGGGTTCATCCTCAGTGTGCCGCCTGCCTCGGGAGGGTGCTCCGGACTTCCAGGCAGACCCCAGAACAGGGGTTAGGGACAGGAGGGAGAAGAGGGACCCCGGGAAGCAAGGCAGCTTTGGGAAAGGGGTGCACTCAGCTGGAATCCAGCAGGCGCTCAGGGAGAAGGTGGAGGAGGAGGAGGGAAGAGCCAGGGACTGAGGAGGATTCAGAGAGAGGCTCTCAGACAGAACCCAAGGGGAAGACTCACAGGAAACAAGGAGAACCAGGGGCAGAAGAGAAGAGATAAACAGAGAGGGAAAATAGAACACAGTTTTTTTTTTTTTTTTTTTTTTAAAGATGTTTTAAGCCCAGTTTAGCTTAAGCCAGAAAAATGAGCCAGATCGTCTCCGACCTTCTGAAACCAGCTGTCCCCACTCCTTTCCCCCCCGAGGGCCTCTTCCTAGATCCTGAACGGCTCCTCCAGGACACCAGTGCTGGCTGCTGAGCAGAGCCAGGCTCAACCATAAAGGGGCTGAGACAGGAGGGGCGCCAGGCCTTTTCCAAGAACCCGGGGAGAGGGCTGTTCTGGCTTTGTGGGCCACCTACCCCCTCCTGGGTTGTGGGGCAACCTCAGGGATCAATTACTAGCCCCAGAGCCTAAGCCGGGGTCAACGCCTGTCCAAGATGCACCTGAAGAGGATGCAGAGATGATCACAGGATGAAGAGGGGGACGGGGGCGGGGGTGATACAGAGTTTTCGGTCATGTGCAGCTCATCAGTTTCCATGACAACCGCAAGGGTTGGGGCACCCAGACTGGAGGCTGCAAGAGAGACGTGTTGGTTCTAAATCACCGTGACAGCACTTCAGTTGAGCTATTACGCCGTTGCCGGGGCAACCAATGGGATCAAATCGCAGAGGAAATCTATAATTATTACAAACCAGATACCGGCGTACTCAGCGCAGTAATCAGCACATTAGGGCAATTCAACCTGATCTCTGGGAGGGAGAAATGTGGACCCCTGCCTCCCAAATCTGGGGAGAGTAGGTCAAAGGAGATTCTGCAAGGCAGATCTGTTGTTGTTACAGACTAGGGACCTGGAAGGATCTCTTGGCAAATGAGGAATAAATATTGGGTGGAACTACATGAAATTGCCAATAATTACCATTGGAAAGCCTTTCCCATGAATTTATCATGGAAATTTCCAATGTATGGGAAAGATGAAAGAATTTTACAGTGAACAGCCATAAGCCCATCACCTCGCTTCCACTGTGAACATTTCCCTGCTTTGCATCCCCACACGGTCTCAGACCTATTTTTGATGCATTTCAAAATAAACTGCAAACATCAGTACCCTTCCCCTAAAATACTTTGGCCTGTATAAAACAAAGATTTGATCATTTTTGAACAACAGAAATAGCAATTACATATGGTTCAATCTAAATAGAATAAAACCTAGGTTTCTATCTCTCTGTCCACTCAAACATCTATCCTTCTCTCCCTCCACCCACCTGTCCGTCCATCCATCCATCCATCCATCCATCCATCCATCCATCCATCCATCCATCTTCTCTTCCATCCATCCATCCATCCATCCATCCATCCATCCATCCATTCATCCATCCATTCACCTTCTCTTCCTTCCTTCCATCCATCCATCCATTCATCCATCCACCCACCCATCCATCCATCCCCTCTTCATCTTTTCTATGCATCCCTTCATCTACCCAACAACTCGCCCATCTCTGCAAGATCTCATGCACACTCAGTTTTCACAAGTGGTTCACCATCCCCAAATCTTCCTCTCTGGTTTAGTGGATTCCTCCAACAGGGTGCCCAGCACATCCAGCTCAATTTAGTCGCACTAGTGCCTTTTCTTTACCATACCCCTTCCCTTTCTGTGGTCAGCATCTCAGTGAACAAGCACTGTGTTCAAGCCAGAAGCAGGAGGAATCCTCGATTCCTCCCTCCCACCCGCTTCGCTCACCCCCAGACCTTGAGCACTGACTTCCATGCTAACTTGGGCCCCATCTCCTCTTTCCCTTGTCCCAGTTCCCAGCAGCCTGGCCTCCTGCCTGGTCTCCCAGCTGCCCCTCACTCCCCTTTGCTTTCTCCACACTGACTTATTATCACGAAGAATCTGGCCATGTCCGTGGTGTGGGGCTTTTCATGCACTGCGGGTGGGAGGGTAATTTCTATAAGATATTTTAGAGAGCAACTTATCTAAATCCTTAACAGTTTAAAGGCACATCCATTTTCTCCAGCATAAATCTACTTGCACGAATCTGTCTCACTGGTACAAACTGACAAGAACCTAAGTGTCCATCAGTAGAAACTGGCTTAATAAATTTTGATACTCGCATAATATAAAATAGCATGAACTCAATAAAAAGAACGAGGTGGTGCTTTATGTGCTGCTGGGGAAAAGTGCTTCGTATATTAAGTTAAATCAGCTTGTGAATGAGCAAGTGTGGCGTGATGTCCCCCAGGCCCTGCAGCTCCTCATCCTGGATCACTGGTTAGTTTGAGGCAGAAGGGGGTCCCCGTTTGTCCAGGGAACCTGGTCTATGAGCTACCTCTTCCTTGTCGCGGGTGTCGACTTGAGCTCTCCACCCAGTTGGAAGCAAGAGTGGAAGCCCAGGAAGAGAATCTCGGTCCCAGGTCTCCCGGGGTAACCACCGCACCTGCATCAGCAGCGGAGGCCAGCCCTGCGGCGCTGGGCTCTACTAAAGGTTGGTTTTCTCTCTTGTTCCGGGGACCACGGAAGCTGTTTAACTGGAGGGCCAAGGAAACAGAAACGCACCGGGAGGCTTGGGAAGTTCTGAGAGAGTCCAGGAGGGCGGGCAGAAGAAGACCTGGTTCCAGTTCCTGCTCAGACCTTGAAGTGATCCTGAGCCTGTTTCCTCATCCCCATAAGGAGCTGCCCGGACCTCCTGAGTTGTTCTGAAGAGGGGAAGCAGCCGTGGGGGCGCGCATGGCTCGCCCGAGTCCAGCGGCTGGTGTTCACTCGCCTCCAGGACCCACTCAGCCCTTCTGTACACTGAGCCATCCTGGCGCTGCCCACAGGCCATGCTCCGGCTGTGCTCCACCACCCACTCTGTGCCCAGGACTGCACCAGGCACCATCTAAATCTCAGGCAATGCCTCATGGTGGGGTCTGCTCCCGTTTCAGAGATGCTGGCAGAGGCGTGCCCATGTTAGGTGACGCTGCTCACAGCACCCGAGAGGGGAGCGCCTGGGCAGTCGGCGCTTTCTGAAGGCAAAGTTCATGTTCTTCCCACTGCCTCCTCTTCCTCCTCTTCACTTCCTGCTCCTCTTCCTCCTCCTTCTTTTTGGTACTGGGGATTCAACCCAGGGGCTCTCTACCACTGAGCTACACTGCCAGCCCATTTTTATTTTTAGTCTTGAGACAGGGTCTCACTAAGTTGCTTAGGGTCTCACTAAATTGCTGAGGCTGGCCTCCAACTTGAAATCCTTCTGCCTCAGCCTCCTGGGTCACTGGAATTACAGGCATGTGCCACTGCGCCACCTCATCTCTACTTCTTAATCATACCTTTGGGCCAATGTTGTTGAAGAGCTGGATACATGTGAGTCATGTGCACGAGTCAAGATTTTCTAGTAGTCACAATGAAGAGACTGACAAGATTAATGTTGTATAATCTACTTGACCTATGTATGATGTATGATCTATTTAACCTAAGTATAATGTGCGATATATAAAAAGCACTATGTGTATCATATATAACATGTATAGCACCCTATTTAACCCATGTATAGTGTTATATGTTCTATTTAATGTGTAATATTTCATTTGTAATGTATATAATTCTATGTACAATGTATAGCATGTAATGTATAATATATAATGCATGATATATACCATGTAGATAACCTGTATATAATGTTGTACATTCTATTTAACCTAGGTCCAACATATCCTTTCAACGTGTAATCAATACAAAAACCACTTAATGAAATTTTCATATTATTTTTGGCAACTAAATCTGCAAAATTAGGTGTGTGTGTTTTGTGCTCACAGCAAGTCTCAATTCAGACTCGCCACATCTCAGGTGCCTACAGCCCCTGTGGCTCGCTCAGGAGGAGGGCTGGTTCATATCTGAAGGAGCCTAACCCTCAGCTAATGACCAGCACTGGCTGGTCACCTGGGATCTGTTCTCCTGACCTGAGACAAGGTGCTCTCATAGCTGCAGAGGAGGAAAATGGGCTTGTGCAGTTGAGGGGTGTGTCCACCATCAACAGCTGATCCGAGGGGCTGCAGTTTGAATCCAGGTGAATTGCAAACCCTGGTCTTGTGTCCTTGCCTACTAAGGTGAATGTTCTAGAATGCTCTGTTACACCTTGCCAGTCACACATGTTTGAAAACATTCAACTCTGGAGAAAAGAACCTGTGCTGCAGCACTTCATTTTAAACAGTCGGATTCATCGATAGTCAGTCATTAAAAAGTCGGAAGGTGTGTGACTGATCTGACCTGCTTACGACCATTCACCAGATGATCAGGTTGGACGCTGGCATTCTTCTTCAGTCTCAATGGGATGCGACTGAGCTCAGGTTCAGTTCTGCTCCCCAGGGCGGCTCCCGTGGGAACACAGGGTGGCCTCCTTCTGTCCTGGCCTGGGATGTCATGGGAAGGCTCTCTCCTGCTCAGCCCAGCCCGACCCTCGTTTTCACTAAGACGTGTGGGTCCTGGCTCTGTCCCCATGGGGACAGGCATGTGGTAATGATTTATGACTGGGGTGGGCATTGCTCCTGTGAGCCAGTGAGGTTGTGCAGAAGTTGGGTCCCACCTGCTCCTCTGTCCCGCAGTGTGGCTACGTTTTAGTCAGCTTGGTTAGCCCTGACTTCTGTAGCTGACCCTGGATTACCTGGTCCTTGGCTGGAAGAACCCAGGGAAGGAGGGAGAAGTAGACCTTGATTTGCCTCTGAGATGTCTTCAACCCATCTGCTGTCTCTCTCAGTCCCACACCTCCACCTGGCCTCCGTGGCCATTGGTCATTGCTCAGCAGAGCCATGCAGGGATAGGACATCCCGGTGGACACACGGCAGGTGCATTCAGTAGTTACTGAATCAATTCTTTCATTCCAATTTTAGAGATGGAGGAGATGAAGACTCAGAAGAAAAGTTATGTGTGCAAAGTCCTAGTGGAGGGTACACAGGCTGTGCCGAGAAACCTGGGCAGGTGGCTGGTACTCAGTCACACCACACCACAGCATCACTTCCTGCAGGGACCATGAATGTGCCTTTGCTTAACTGCTTTGTAAGCGGAGGGTGTGTCAGGTGTGGCACCCACAAACCAATCACCCAACCAACCAGCGACCTGGGAGTTAAGCTCTCTGTACATCTGGCCTCAGGGTGGAGGGTCAGAGCCTCAACCCTGGCTCCCTGTCCAGAGAGACCCTCCTGGAGGCTACATAAGTCTAACCCTTATGGAAGACCAAGAAGCCACAAGGGATACTGAGATTTTAAAACTTTTAATGTCAAAGAATCCAAACTCTAGAACCTCAGCTAGTGCAAGTAAGCCTAAATGAAGGACCAGTTCTATGTCCAGAGATGTCCAGCGTGGGGTCACTTCGAAGAGTGCACAACGGAAAACAATGTTGAATAGCAAGAGCACAGGACTGCTTAAGTAGGTTGTAGAACAAAGACTTGATCACACCGGCGTTTACTGGAAACCACGTAAAAAGACAGGCAAATGATTTCTGAATGAATGTAATGAGAGAGGGAAAAAAAATCACATAAAATTTTATATGCAGCCTGGCTATAATTCTGTAGAGGTGAAAAAAAAAAAAAGCAAGATCATAAACCAATACAGGACGAAGGAAGTCTGGAAAGAAATATGTTTTCTGTTTGATGGTGTTTTGTCTTGGATATGAGGTTATTTTTTGTAGTTTCTGATTTTTTGTTAATGATCTGAATGATTAGTTTTATCAAACGTTTGGGGGAAAGGGAGTCTCCCTAACTTTCTCAAAGAATACCGAGAGAAACTGAGGGAACCTTCAGTGGATGGCAGCCCAATGTGCCTAGACGTTTAATTATAGGAAAACAGCTACGAAATGACTTGACATGGCTTTAACAGGGAGCCCCTGAGGCACTTGAAAATCGATCTGTGTTGACTTTGGTTTCTGAAGGTGTGGAGAGAAGAGATGAGCCTCCAAATGGACTATAAAAAGGACATTGGTTTTCTGGCACTGAACCAGGTCAAACTGTCTTCCAATCCCCAGGTGGAAAGGCTTAAAGCTGAAAGTAGGTCGCAAAATCAGGGAGTTTAGCCCATTTGTATCACAGAGAAACTTCTCACCAATCCCAGGACAGTGGAAGACAGGGGAGCTCAGAATGAAGCTTCGAGTTCCTTGAAGGCCAGGAACAAAGGGGTCTGGGGACCAGGCTGCTCTGGGATTCGGTTCTAGACTGGAGTCTGCAAACCGGGGCTACTGGCCTGATTTTGTTAATAAAGTTTTATTGTAACACAGCTATGCACCCATTGTGCTCTTGCACTACGGTGACAGAGTTCCGTAGTGGGACCCAGGGGCTGAGCATATTTAGCATCTGGCCCTTCGCGGAGTCTGCCGACCCCTGCCCTTGGCATTCCAAGTCCCGGGACACGGGTCTGTCCTACTTCCTAATAACCAGTGGGGAGCCCACTGCACTGGAGGACTGCAGGGGTTCGAGTTTGGAGAAAGCTCGCAGAGCCGGCTTGGCAGAGTCCCTCTCGGCTCCACACGCCAGCTCCTTTCCCCGCTAACACATCAGCAGACAAAGCACATTTATCCAAAGCCCATGCTGATTTTTTTTTTCTGCATTTACCACCATTTATAAGACTTTTCCTTGAAATGATCCTGCTTTTTAAGGGCAGGGGATGCCGCTCAGGGGTAGAGCACTTATCCAGCAGTGTGAAGCCCGAGTTCCCCACGCCCCAGCACCACAAAACAAACAGTCAAAAAACCCAGCTCCCTCGCTTTGTGACAGCAATACGTGTAAGCAGAAACTTATATTACCACTACCTGGAAAGCCAGTACTGTTTTCTATAAATAGAAGGTACCCGTAAAAAGTGACACAATGACCAGAGGGTTGTTCTTCCACCCCACCTGACGGCAGGCGCCTGCTCAAGGCCCTCAGCCACTCCACCCTTCCAGAAGCCCTCCCGCGCGTCCCGCCTGATCCCAAGGCCCACCTTGCAAACAGAGGCAGAATCGGCCCCCTTCTTCAGCGCCCCCAGCACCGCTCGGACCCGGACCCCGGCTCCTCCACAAACCCCTCACCAGCAACCTGTGCTTCTCACTTTTGTGCAGTCTGTGCACAATCCACCAGGCCAAAGGCACTTTTTGCAGAAGTTATGTAAGACCGCATTGGTCTTCCCTCTAGAGGGTGCCCATTCCGCCGTGGAAGACCAATGGCTTCCAGGAGGCCCTGCGTGCCACCTCTCTCTCCCTCCAAGGTGCCAGGTGAGCCCCATCCTGGTGCTCTGCTCCCACTCTCTCCCCTTCCCCAGAGACCCAGGTGGCTCCCTGCCGTCTTCCTCAGGCCCGCACTCTCTGGCTTCAGTGGCACCTGCCCTCCCTGCTTCCCCCTCCCCTGCTTAACATGCATCTTATTAACTTGTGTCTCCTGCACCCCCAGAAGGATGCGGCTCCATGGCTGCAGTGTCCTGTCCACGGCCGTCCCAGGAATCTGCAGCTTCTCTGGCCACCATTTCAGCTCCCTGAGGTCCACCCGGGTCTGGTTGGTGCAAAGTTCCAGGAATAACACGTCCTGAGTGTTAAGCTGCAGAGTCCTGAGGGTCGGCAGTCCTGCCAGATATGAATCATCCCTGGGTGCAGCTGCACACGCCAGCCGCCCATCGGCCTCTCTGTGGTGGTCTCAGTAATCAGAGGGACTGTTGCAATGTCACAGTGCTCGTGTTCAAGGATCCCCTATTTTTACTTAATAATGGCTCCAGGTGCAAGAGGAATGGAGCCAAGGAGGCCCTGGGCATGAAACATGGAGGACGATGAACCCCAGGACTGTGCAGCCACGTTGCTGGGCATCTAGGGGAAGTCACAGTGCTTGCAGGGTCTGCTGTTACCTGCCATTTCAGGCATCCCTGAGGGTGTTGGAATGCATCCCCTGCAGAAAAGGGGGGCTACTATATTTTGATCACTGAGACATGTGGCCTGATGCACTCTTGTATTTTAATTTTACAAAAGGATAAATTGAGGCACAAGAGGTGAAGACTCTTGTCCAGAGTCACAGTGGAATTCCATCCCTCCAAACCTTTGAAATCATGAGCCAAAATAAATCTTTCCTCCTTTGAGTTGTTTATCCCAGGTATTGTGTCATAGCTACAGAAAGCTGACGGACACAGGGAGAGTGAAAAGGGAGTTATTTCTCAATAGTTGCAGAGTTTCTGTTTGGAAGTTTTGGAAACAGGGGTGATCATTGCACAACAGTGTGATGGCAATTAAGACTGCTGACTTGTACGCTTCAAATGGCTGAAACGATGACATCAAAGAAATGTAAGACACTAAAAATCACTAAAATGTGCACTCTAAGCAGGCAAACTGTGAAGTAAGTGGATCATATCAAAAAGGCTGATATACAAAAACCAATGTGGATCAACAAATCTATGAAAAAATGTTGAACATGTCTAGCAATCAGAGAAATGCAAATTAAAACTACACTGAGATTCCATCTCACTCTAGTCAGAATGGCAATTATCAAGAATAAATGTTGACAAGGATGTGGGGGAAAAGGCACACTCACATTGCTGATGGGACTGCAGATTGGTGCAGCCACTCTGGAAAGCAGTATGGAGATTTCTCAGAAAACTGGGAATGGAACCACCATTTGACCCAGCTATCCCACTCCTTGGTTTATACCGAAAGCATACCACAGTGATGCGGCCACATCAATGTTTGTAGCAGTTCAATACACAATAGCTGAATTATGGAACCAACTTACATGCCCTTCAACAGATGAATGGATAAAGAAAATATGGTATATGTATATATATAGGATGGACTATTCCTCAGCCTTAAAGAAGAATGAAATTCTAGCATTTACTGGTAAATGGGTGGAGTTAGAGAATATCATGCTAAATGAAATAAGCCAAACCCAAAAAACCAAAGGCCGAATATTTTCTCTGATATGCAGATGCTAATTCACAATAAATGGGGGTGTTAGGGAAGAATAGAGGCATTTTGGACTCGACAGAAGGGAGAGAAGGGAGGGCAGGGGTGTAGGGAAGGATGGTAGAATGAATGGGACATTATGACCTTATGTGCACATATGATTAGACCACCCGTGTGATTCTACAACCAGAAGCATGAGAAGTTACCCTCCATTTACGTGTGACGTGTTGACACGCAACCTGCCGTCAGGATAACTAATCAGAACTACAACAACCAAACCACAGCTCCCGGCACGCTCTTACCAGGGTTGGCACTGCCCACTTCCTGCCTCTTGGAGGCTAGCCTCCATAAAGAAGGGACCTGCTCTGAGAGGCCTGGAGGGTGAGGCCCGTGCAGAGAGGAGCCGGGGCGTCTTGGTGCCAGACCTGCAGGTACGGAAGGCACCCGGGATGCCCCGCGCCCTGGAGCCCCCAGTGGATCCAGCCCAGGCGTGACTGGCCCATAGCTGTACAGGAGGGAGGAGAGTGATGGACAGCTGCCGCAGGTGTGGAGATGGTCTGATGGAGGAGGAGCCCTGGCCAGGAGGCGGGCGCGGGAGGGGTACTGCACCAGCAGTAGTGCCACCACTCAAACATGGGCTTCCGCCACCTCCCTTCCCTCTGGCAGGTGGCCGGAGCTTTCTGAACCTCGGCTTCCTTAAAAGGAGGGTCACGCCTGCTCTATCTGTGGGCCTGGGGAGAAGACACCTGCCAGGGACAGTGCCGCATTTTGCCCACCTGTCAGACCCCACTGGCCTCTGGTCCCCTCTCCTCCTGTCCTGCAGGGAGCTGTGATGGGGTGGCCTTCAGCACCGTGGGAAGAGGGGCGAGGAAGCAGTTGCTGGATCAGAACTGTGGGCTCAGGGGCTCTCGAGTCTTCCTCTGGCAGCAGACGAGGCTGGGAGCCTCCAGTCTCCAGGGAGTACAGGGCCTTGTGGACGTTTTGATTTTGAACTTCTGGGCTCCAGAAGTAGAAGACAATATATTTCTGTTGTTTTGAGTAATGCAGTTTGTGGTGATTTGTTACAGCAACCCTAGGAAATGATGGCACAGTTGCCCTTGGTATTCCTGGGGGCTGGTTCCAGGACCCCCTCGGCTACCAAGATGCATGGATGCTCCGTGCCTTATATAAAATGGCACAGGATCTGCATAAAACCAACATGCATCCTTCTATTTATTTATTTACTGGTCCTGGGGCTTGAACCCAGGGGTGCTCTACCACTGAGCGACACCTCCTGTCCTTTTAATTTTATTTTGAGATGGAGTCTCACTAAGTTGCCCAGGTTGGCCTTGAACCGTGATCCTTCTGCCTCAGCCTCCCACCTAGCTAGGGTCACAGGTGTGGGCCACTGTGCCCCGTTCTCCCATACACTTTAAACCATCTCTAGATTACTCATAATCTAATAAACTAGTGCAATGTAGATGCTATGCAAACAGGTGTTCTCTGGTAACGTTTAAGGAATAACAGGAAGAAAATCTACACACGTTCACATGGAATTTGGTGTTCTGGACATTTCTGATCCATGGTTGGCAACCGTGCCAGGCAGGTACTTTATCACCATCTCCGATTTGCAAATCATTGCCTTCTGCAATTCACAATCGACACACCAGAGAAGGAATTCAGGCTCCACGCCCATCTCGGGGCACAGGAAGCACCAGGCACGGACCACACTCTCCCGGACTCTGTCCAGAGGAAGTTTCGAGTCACTTTCCCTTCCCGTCTCCACCTGGACCCGAGCCGCCCCCTCCTGCCCTTGGCGGGCTGCGGAGCACCTGAGTTCTCCGCCTTCCGTCCAGTCTGCACGGAGCAGATAGAGGGATTATTTGGAGGCGAAACGCATCCTGTAGCTCCCTGGTCGAAAACCTTCCGAAGCCCCCTGGCTGCAGAGAACGAAGCCCAACCTTCCAGCTGAAACCTCAGTCCTCCTGCGCCTGAGGCCCTGGGTCCCACCGCGGGCCAGCCTGGAATGAGCTTCCTGGAGGCCGACGGCTCCTCCGTCACGTCAACACCAGCCCTTCCAAGAAGCCCCCCTCGACCCCAGCTTGCAGGAGGGCCGCTACTTCAGGCCACCGACTTTATTTTCGTTGGAGTTTTTTATTCCTCGTTTTCTCATTCCTTGATTGACACCGCATGTCCTCCCTCCCCTTTCTCCTCTATTTCAAGTGGGTGTGAGATGGAGTGGCCGGATGAATGTTGCCGGTTCCTGGGTCGCGCTCGCCTCTGAGGCAAAATCGAAATCCCAAGCAAGGGCTCCTCCAAGTGCTTCTTCCACAGGGAAGAGAACAGCCTCGGGTCCGCGGGGACAGCTTTGCCCACCATCGGCCTTCCTAGGTCTGACCTTTACAGCATCTGGCTGTTGGAATACTCCCTGGCCACTCCCAATATGGTCCTGTTAACCAGCAACATCTGCAGGAAGCAGGGACCACGGTCAGACTGCCGACTACCCCAAACTTCCAGAGGGCTCCTGGGCAGAGGCAGCCTCCTTCCCTTTGAGCTCGCCACCTGCCATGGGCGCCCTGGCTCTCCTAAACCCTGCTATGTGCCCCACACTGGGCAGAGTGGGAAGCAACAGTAACCCGTATTACAGAGGAAACGGGGCCCAGGGGTTACGAGCGTGAGCTGTGCACCCAGCCCAGGGTTCAGGTCCCAACTCTGCCTTCCGCTATGGCTGCAAACATTTGTAAGTTGCAAAATGGGAAAGAAGTAACCAGAAGGCAGAGTTTTTGGCTCAAAAACTAAGAAAGCTCTTCACTTGGTTGGCGTGGGATCACCTCCAGAGGCACCTGGGAGAGGCGTTAAGCTGCTGGCAAAGGGGCTTGGTTCAGACTTGATCAGCTCGCAGATTCCTTGTGGTCCCAGTTCTGAGATTCTGTGCACTGTCTGCCTGTCCAGCACCTCGGGTTCAGGGCTCTGTCCTGAGAAATGGCAGGTGATCGAGTTGGGATCCTGGAGCAAAGCGCTCTCTACAGTTACCACTGATAACTGCTCCCTCTACAGATGGTAGATGCTCTTTGTCTTGAGACTGAGCCTCATTCCATCACAGACAAATTTCTCCCATTTAGCAGATGAGAAAACTGAGGCAAAGAAAGCCGAAGGGCCCATTGGCAGGTCAGGCTTTATCTACACTTGCCCTGTGCTAACCGATTTCCATATACAGCTGATGCTCTGAAACCTCTTACAAAGCCATGGTGGCCCCATTTTGTAAGTGGGGACACTGAGGCTCAGAGGAGGGTAAGCAAAACATGCCCCTGTTCTTGTACCAAGAGAGGGGCAGTCAGGATGGGAATCCAGGTCTGTCTGGCTGCCTGGTTTTTCTGCAGAATCGAAGCACGGTGCTTAGGGTGATTCTGCAGAGGCTGAGAAATGCAATCTTCACCATCACTTGGTAAATGCAGAAAATCAAGGCTGCAGCAAGGCGCCCGCCTCTTATCACAGCCACCGTGGACCATCTGCTGCTCAGCCCAGTCTTTCAACAGAAATCTCTGAGGAGTCCTCTCTCCCTGCAAAGCCAGCTCACATGGGGAGATGTCTTGTGGACTCAGCAACTTTTCCCCAAAGCCACGCGGCATCGGCGTGATGCTCTTTCTCCCAAAGGACGTCCCCAGACAAACTGGGCTCTTCATCTCAGACTTGAGGAGCCCAGGACAAGGAACCAAGCTCACAGAGATGCGGGCTCCAGGCAGACAAGGACAGATGTCAGTGTCCCCAGGTAACAACACCGTGGATCCCAGGTTGGAGTCGAAGTGTTAGGATGTGGTGGCCTGCTGGATTTGCCTTTCCTTCTGTTTCCTTCTCTGTCCATGAACTCCTGCCTGGACCTAGCCCAGGACAGACATCTGAAGTTACTCCAGGGGCATTTCAGTCTCAAGAATGCACCTGTCACAGCCAATCCATTTCCCACTAGTATGTGACAACTAGTATGTGTAGGGGATGTGACAGCTGGAAATTTCAAATCAAGAACTTTCGGAGTTGCTTAAAAAACCTCAGAGAGATCTTATCCAACTCTCCCATTTAACAGTGGGGAAAAAAAAAAACACAGGCTCAGAGAAGACAAGCAGTTTGTCTGATGCCTCAAAGCAGGCTCATGCCAGGGAACAGGGCTGCGTTTCTGGAGGACAAACTATGTGCCCACCACACTTCTGTCGGAGGGTACCTTACCACACCCAACCTCCAAACAAGGAAGCAGAGGCTCAGAGCCTTGTGAGTTGCCCAACACAGACAAGAAGGCACTCCCAAGCTACTCCGGATCCCAGGCGATGGCCTGCATTTCCCAAGAGACAATAAGAGATGGTACCTTTATCTTAATGATAATGTTTTCCTTTTATTGTGCATTAAGATTAAAAAAAAATGAGACCTGTACCCACACAGATCAGCTGCTGAAGGTGAAGCTCCGTATATAAAGCAGACCAATGTAGTTTAGAGAAACAGCGAGTACCAAGAGTAATGCTGATGTTCACTGAGTGACTTCCACACTCCAGTCTTCTCCTGGGCTTTCTCCTTCAGTCCCCGTATGAACACCAGGTCCATCATGGAGCCCACTTTACGGATTCGGCACACGAGGCAGACCAAGCTGCCTGAGTTTTCACTGCTGGAAAGCAGCCAACCTGGGATTCGAACCCAGAAACAAGTGTTCAGCTAAGACGAGACTCCAGGATGAGGGATGAGAAGGACTGAGCCTCAAACATGAGTGAGCGGGAAGCAGGGCACCCGCTGGATGGCACCCTACATTCTCCCTCGGCCCCGTGGTCCTCTGTGCCCCCTTCTCCGTCTCACCGTGGCAGTTCGAGGTGGCTGTCCTAACACCCATGCCCTTACTTTCTCATGCTTCAGGCTTCAGATGATTCTTCCAGAGTCTACTCTCCAGGTGCCCGACTCGCAGGCAACCAGGCCACCGCCTCTGAGTCAAGCTGAGTCACCTGAGACCAAGACCACGGCCTTTGGGTTTTAGCCAGCACCTTGTGAGACCAGAAATTGTCTACAATGTGCAAGGTGGGGGCTGGGGGTAGCTCCGCAGAAGAGCGTGTGCCCAACACGCACCAGGCCCTGGGTTTGAATCCCCAGCACCTCTACAAAACTGAACGAGCCCCCCCATCCCACCAAAAATCATGCAAGGTGAATACACGTAAAACTGTAGAAATCCAAGCAAGACGGGCCGCTGCTGTGCGTGCCAGTATTCTGGGTGTGCAGCCTAGCAGGATGGTGCGGTTGGGGGACGCTGCAGAAAGGGCGCTTGGGATCTCTGGGTGCCCTTTCTTACAACCGGGTGCAAATCTACAGTGGTCTCAGAAAGCTACTGAGGACAAAGTCAAGGTGAAGAAAACGCGTACCTCCCGGCACAGTCAGGATTAAACAGTCTTCAGACCCGCTCAAGAGCTTCCCGGAAAGTAACCTAACCACCGTCCCGCAGTCACGCAGCAAGCGCTGGCCACGCGTTCACACGAAGCCAGGTCCCGGGACGACGCTGGGGCCACAGAAGGGACACAGGTGTGTTCAAGGGACTCGTCACTGAGTGCTGGACACAGTGACTGAGCTGAGAATTTCAACAGGGTCATAAACTCATGCGAGGAGGCCGGGGCAGTGAGTTCCCCAAGAGGTGACCTGGGTGTCGTGAGGGCTTGAAGGACAGGGGATAGCCCCTACCAGGGGGGGCTGCCTCTCTGGATGGATTCCCTTGACTAATTCTCTCTCTCTCTTTCTCTCTCTCTCTCTCTCTCTCCTTTCACTTTTTTGTGGTGCTGGGGACCCTGGGCCTTGCACGTGCCAGGCAAGTGTCCTACCACTGGGCCCCGCTCCACCCTGATCAAGCAAGATTGAGCCTCCGCCACACATGATCTTGGAGGTAGGCTCCTTCACCTCTCTGCCTCCCTTCCTGGTTTATAAGCTGCTGCCAAGAGCAGGCCCCTCCTGGAGGGCCCTGCTGAGGGTTTCGTGATAACACCAGGGACGTGCTCGGATCAGAAGCCAGCACAAGGGCTTCCTGTGCCCTCTTGTCCCCTATTAAAAGCCGAGCCCCATGCGACCTTTGACTCATGAGCTTTCATCCACAGCTCTTGGGGGCTGTTCAGTGCAGCCAGCTTCGCCTGTGGGCCTCCCTGTGCCCGTAGCCGGGCGACAAGATGCGGAGGGGCTGCCCAGTGCCCTCAGCTAAGGCTTTGCAGGGACTGAGCCGGCAGCCTGGAAGAGGAGTGCGCCCTGATGGACGACCTTCTCGGGTTAAAGATTATCTGGGTGAAACCCAGTTGCAATCTATTATCACCTACGAAATACCTTTGGATCCTTCAAAGCGCTGAGCTCAGCAAGTCTCTCCTTTCCTCTCCCGGGGAAGCGCTCCTTCCCAGGCAGCAAACTCCCAGGCAGAGGACGAGGGGCTCCGTGTTGGCCCGGTCCTTCGAGATGGATGTGCAAATAGCACACCCCGGCAAAGGCAGTGACCTTGGACATGCTGCGTCCAGCTGCAGCGGGGTGATGTTACAGACGCGCTCCATCCCATAAGAAGGAACAGAGAGCACCATTATGTCAGCACCCACCCAAAATGAAATACTTAGGAGTGAATCCAACAAAATATGTAAAAGATCTACGTGAGGAAAATGAATGAAAGAAATTATGGAAAATCTAAATAAATGGAGATTCCACATTCACAAGTAGTGAGATTCAATGATGTGAAAGTGTCCATTTTCCCAAATTGATCTATAGACTCAATGTAATTCCATTAAAAATTCAAGTGAGTTATTTTGTGGCTATTGGCAAATTAAATCGTTTTTCCATATATTTAGTCAGGGAAAGGCAAGACTCAGAAAGGCCGGTACAATAGTGGAGAACAACAGATCACAGGGCTGACGCTGCCCAAGTCAAGGCACCCCAAAGTGGCAGGAGTCAAAGACAGTGTGGTATTAAAACTGCATACACCACTGGATCACTAGAACAGAACAGAGAGCTCACAAATGGGCCCACACAATACCGCCGGCTGACAGCGACGAAGAAGCAGGTGCAATTCAATACAGCAAAGTCAAGTCTTTGAAACCCGTGGAAATGTGCAATGTAAAAAGTGAACCCCAGGGTAAAAAATGGACTTCAGCTAATAATAATGTATCAAGTGCTAGCTTATCAACCGTAGTAAATGTACCACACTAACGTAAGATCGTTAAAATCAGAAGAGGCTGCTGGTGGGAATTGAAAGGGGGTAGAGAATGTTCTGTACTTTCTGCTCGATTTTCACGTAGATCTAAAATTTTTCTAAAAAAATTAAAGTCTATTATCTTAAAAAGTTAAAAAACAAAACAAAAACTGGAACAGAGTAGAATACAGCAACTGCGGAGAGCTCCAGTCCCTCTCGCCCCTCACCAACACAGGCGTGAATCTGCAGGACTGGAATGTCTTGGGGTACAGCCTCCAAGAGCCAAATGTCACCAGATCAACTGCCTCCACCTTGCTGACGCTGCCTCAGGCATCTCAGTGGCTCCAGCGTGGCGTCTGTCTGCCACCCATTCTACAGATGAGGACACTGAGGTCCACAGAGAGCAGCTGGCCAGCTCTGGGGCTCTCGGGAGCTGGCAGCACCGCTGGTTTCCGCGTAGAGCATTCTCCCTTAGACCCGCAGGTCTGAGAAGCAGACCCCACGGGGGCCATGGCGGGCCTTCCAGGGCCGCAGCGTTGGGCGGGTTGATGGCGGTTGCCGTGGGGGGGTGCACGCAGCCCAGACATCGGCCAGCTGCCCCGCTTCTGAAGAAACCGGCACAGCGGGTCCGAGAACAGAGCTCCTGCCCTGTGGGTGGGTGGACAGATGGCTGACCACTCTCTGCAAACTTCGCGTCCAACTGCCTGTCCCCAACTCAGGGTCACCTTTTCCTACTCTCTCCTGGGGACCCACTACTCAGTCCCCTCAAGGGAGAAAACCAGAGTGACCAAAATGGCTCCCTAAAGAACCTGAGCATGGCCCCCTATCCTTCCGTGGCCACTGGACACTGCCCAGCCCTGGACAGCAAGCAAGTGCCCCGTCCCCGAGAACCCGCGCCCTGTCTCTGGGGTATCAGGGGCACTTTTGGGCTTTCACCACATCTGCTGCTTCTGTTCAGCATTTTGGACTCCACCTTTTAATCTGCCATGGCAGCTGGTCCCCCAACTCTGCTGTGACCGAGGCAGAAGACAATGTTGCTCCACTGAGGGGCCAGCACACCAGGCGCGTCCCTGTGGCTTGGTGGAGGCACCAGGGCCCTGATCCTCACTGGAAATGCCACCCTTCCCTGTGGCCGTGGCAAGCCGGCCACCTCGGGTGTCTCTTACCATCTCTGACATCTGACCGCCTTGCCTCATCGGTTGCTGTGAGCGGCGAGACGCGCACACACCTGCCAAGCTCTGAGCGCACCCTCCCTACGCATTCAGCACACGCAAGCTGCCAGGTTGCTCACTGTCCCAGGATGACACTCAGTCCAGTCCGCTGAACACTTCCCCTGCTCCTCCATTGGGTGCCCCCCAGTGGCTCCGAAGCCTTCCTGGAATCTGTGCCTAGGTCCGGATGCCCACGCTCTTCTCTGTGTGGCTCTTCTCTGTGTGGCTCTTCTCCGGGCCCTGCCTTCAGCCCCTTGGAGGACAGCTGCACTTAGGGCAGGGCTAGATGTCAGCATCAAATTCGCACGCGGGCAGTAATTTGCACAAACGTTCCTTGTGTGCCCATTTCCAGCCTGCCCCCGGAACACGTTCAGCCTGCAAAGCCAGCAGGGAGCTATTTGCAGCTCTGGACGGGGAGAGGGGAACCAGGCTTTGTTCCCACAGGGAACAGCCCTGCAGAGGTGGCGCTTGCTCTTCTGGCTGGTGTTCAGCCAACCTTGCCCCCAAGGAGCCTTAGGGCCTTAAAAGTTTTGCTGAATGGCCAGCAGCCTGCCTCTGGGATTGGCTGCTTCCCTCATGGCATCTGGGCCCAGTGGTGGGAGAAGGTGTTTGTCCATTGTCCAGCTTCCAGGAGGACCTCTCTCAAGTGCTAATAAAATCACATCACCACCTTGCGTAAAACTCTGCATGGCCCCGTGAGTCTCTGGGCCGAGTCTAAACTCAAGGCACTGGGGCACCCAGCCAGTCATGATCTGGCCCTCCCCGCAGCCTCCTCTCCAGCCTGTGCCCTGCTGAAGGACCTCCTACCCTCTGGACATTGGTTTATAGGGAGAAAAAAGCCATGTGCCAAAGGAAATTATGCATTGTCTGTGACCAACACAAACTCTTTGGTTAGTAAGTTTTAGCTCGCTCGTTATATTGAAACCAAGCTCCTTTGAAACCCTTGGTAAGTTGTAGGAAAATGTTGGACAAAGCAAATTCTGCCTGGTCTGGCCATTTGGCCTCCATTTGCCATTCACGTCAACCTATTTTTTTCACTGTACACATTTGAGCTTTATTTAGCTTTCCCTCAGAACCGGTTGTAACATCTACTTAAAATCAATAGCCGGTGTTCATTTTGTTTGTAGGAGAGTCAGGATTTCACCCTGAAGATTTTTTTTCAATCACAGTTCACGAACTCTTTGGGCCTGTTCACGGTCTTCTCTGCCTGGAATTTCTTTTCATCTTTACTGACTTTTCTTCCTCAGCATCTTGGGGACTGGTCCCCTCTTCCCACCCTGAGCTCTCCTCTCTCCCCACCCTCATCACGTGGCAGGTCCACAGTCTGAGGGCCTGTGTACCCCAGAGAGCCCAGGATACTCTGGGGGCATGGCCTCTCCCCAGAACACACATGTACGCACGCTCACGAGCACACACACTCCTTGCACTTACTGTACACAACACATAGAAACCGTGGAACAGATGATCACAGACACTGAGGAGCGAAGGTCAGATGCTACGTCAGCCCCCGACTGATAAGCTGCCGACAAGGAGGCCTTGCTCCCTGCTCAATACCGTATCCCAGACAGCAACATCTGGTATCATCTAAGAACCCGGTACCTTTTTGCCGAATAAATGAAAGAAGACAAATTAGGTTCTGGCTTTTGTGCACTTGTAAGTCATCTCCCATTTCCAGACTTCTGGAGCACAAAACGAGTAGCTTCCCAATGCTTCCCTCCCACGCCATGTCTTCCCGCTTCACTGTGGTGGATGGCAACCCCTTCCTACCTCACTCCCCCTTGGGGAATGGCCAGCAGTCTCTCCTCCGCCTCATGGTCATTGTGTGACCTCGAGCAAGACACTGCCCCTCTGGGACTGTTCCTCCACGGATAAAGCCAGGCCAGCTTGGGTGTTCCGAGAGGCAGAGCGTGTCGGGTGAGACACAGGTGGCCCGTATGCCTCAGTGGCGCTCCAGCCCTCCCGGGAAGAGAAGCTGTCCGTGAAACTCATCAGCAAGGCGGGCTGGGCCTCGCCCTGAGTGCGAGAGTTATGGGGACGTCTGATGGCAGGTTTCACACTTCAGCCTGCACAGGAATCAGGCCAAGAGCAAATTCTGCAAGCTTGGGCGGGGCCTGAGCTTCTGCATTTTCAACCAGTTCCCAGATGACACCAAGCTGCCGATTGCCGGCACCAAAGCACAGTGGGCCCCAGCCTTGAAGGAAGGTCAACACAGCCGAGGGACAGATTTCCAGCAGGTGCCAACAGTCCAAGGCAATAGACGTTAGCGCCGACATGGAGGGTGGTGGAAGTGGGGGCTGGAGGACCTCTGAGTGCTGCTGGGTTGGCAGGTGGGCTGGGGCAGGGTTCTCAAAGAACAAGACCTGGACTGATGACGTTTGGCCAGGCGAGCGAGTCTACTGAACCACAGATTCTGGATTGGATAATCCAATCTGAGTTTTAGTGAGCCTTCTGGGGGTCATGATGCTAAAGTTTAAGGACCACTATGCTGAGCAGAGAAAGGGGTAGACTATAGCAGTTGGAAGACCAGTGTTCTGTTTTCCCCAGTAGAATTTCATGCACATGCCCAGAACTTATAAATTGATTTCATTTGTCCATATATCCATTCACACACTTATCTATAATCTATTCAATTGATGATGTGGTTGTCTGTTCATCTGTCCACCCATACACTCATCTATTCATTCATCTACCCACTCAACCACCCACTCATCCATCCATTCATCCATTCATTCATCCACCCAATCTCCATCCATCATCCATTCACCCACCTATCCACTCATCCAGCCAATCATCCATCCATCCATCCATCCACCCACTCATCCATTCATTCATCTACCATATCAACCATCCATCCATCCATCCATCCATCCATCCATCCATCCATTCATCCACCCAATCATCCATCCATCATCCATTCACCCACCCATCCACTCATCCACCCACCCATCCAGCCAATCATCCATCCATCCATCCATCCACCCACTCGTCCATTCATTCATCCACCCAATCAACCATCCATCCACCCACTCATCCATTCATTCATCCACCCAATCAACCATCCATCCATCCATCCATCCATCCATCCATCCATCCATCCATCCATCCATTCATTCATCCATGCATCTACTCACTCATCCATCCATTCATCCATCCACCCAATCGTCCACCCATCTGTCCATCCAACCATCCATCCATCCATCCACCCACCCATCCACCCAATCATCCATCCATCTACCCACTTATCCATTCATTCATCCACCCAATCAACCATCTATCCATCCATCCATCCATCCATCCATCCATCCATCCATCCATCCATCTACTCACTCATCCATCCAATCATCCATCCATCCACCCACTCATCCATTCATTCATCCACCCAATCAACCATCCATCCATCCATCCATCCATCCATGCATCTATCCATCTACTCACTCATCCATCCATTCATCCATCCACCCAATCGTCCACCCATCCGTCCACCCACCCTCCTATCCAACATTCAACAAATATGTCCTGAATGCCCAAAGTGTACCCTGTTAGGCACTAGAGATCTCACTGAAATTGTAAATATTCACGCCTGTCTCAGTCTCTAGACCTGTGATTCTCATCACAGGTGACTTTGCCCCACAAGGGACATTTGGCAGTGTCTGAAGACATTTTGGCTGTCCTAACTTGGGGTGAGGTGTATTAGTGGCATCTGGTGAGCAGGGGTCAAGGATGCTGCTAAACACCCCACGAAGCACAGGAGGCGCCACCCTGATTGGCGAGGTCAACAGTGTTGGGACAAAGAAACTGCTTCAGACAGCGCGTTTCCCGTGGGCACAAATAGTACTGTGGTCACAAAACAGACCCTGACCCATGGGAGCTGAGCAAGAGTTTAAATGGACAAGGAAATGGTGGCACAAAAATACAGGTGTGCACATAAAGAACTCTTACAACTCCACCCCAGAGATGCAACCCAAATCAAGCATGAGCTCAGAGCTCAGAGGCACTTTCCCAAAGGTGGCACACAGAAGGCAGCAAAGTCCCTGGAGGGTGACTGACAGCATCAATTGTTTGGGAAATGCAAGTCAAAACGACACTGAAACACCACTTCACACTTGCTGGACAGGCTATGATAATAAGGGAGCAGAAAATGACAAATGTGGTGAGACTGTAGAGAAGCCGGAAGCTTCCCACATGGCTGGAGAGGGGGGAGAGGTGCTGCTATTACGGACAACACTCAGGTATTCCTCAAAAGGCTAAATGGAAGGAGTTACCATGGGACCCATCAGTTCTACTCCTGGGCATGTGCTCAACAGAACTGTAAAGAGGTCTTTCAATTGGAGCTCGCAAGTACCTGTTCACATCGCCCAAAGGTGGAAATGACCCAAATGGGCATCGACTGATGAATGGATGAACAAGTTGTGCTTTATCCGTACAACAGAATATTATTCAGCCATCAAAAGGAATGGACTACTGATACATGCAAAGTACACAAAAGCACACGTATTGCATGAGTCTGTTTATACGAAAGGTGCAGGATGTCCAAATCAAGACGGAGGCCACTGTGGTTATCAAGGACTGGGGAATGGGGAATGCATGCGGAGTTTCCTTTTGCGGTGATAAAATGTTTTGGAACTTGATAGTGGCAACGGACAGGCAGCATTGTGAAGGTACTCAATGTCCTTGAGCTGTACACTTTAAAATGGTTACAAGGGTCTATTAACTGGGCGTGGCAGTGCACGCCTGCAAGTCCAGCTGCCCAGGAGGCTAAGCACTGGATTGCAAATTCAAGGCATCTTAGTGAGACACTCTCCAAACAAAATAAAATGGGGGTGTAGCTGAGTGGTGGAGCACCCGCCTAGCATGTGTGAGGCCCTGGGTTTAATCCCCAGCACCACAAAAACAAAAGTCCATTTTATGTTCTGCATGCTCTCCAACAACAAAAAAATCAATGCAACCAGTAAATGCTCCCTGGCTCTCTGTCACGTGGCAGAAACCGTGCTGTGCATCTGGGACGTGGGAACGGCCGCGGCAGGTGTGATCACTACTTGCCAGGCATTACAGACAGGAGGAAAACTTGGTAGCAGGGATGGACCCCGGGGAGACTGGGGTGTGGGCAGAGTTCAGAGGAGAAATGGGTTTCCTGGCAGGGACAGCAGAGGCTCAGGGAAATTCTATGAAAGACGGGCCTGTGGAAGCCTTCGAAGGGGAGTTTGCCCTTGGAAAGTCATCTTACCGAGGGAACGTGCAATCAGAGGTCACGCCCTGCCAGAGGTCACGCCCTGCCACCCAGTTCCTGCCAGAGTTTAATGCGAGGTGTCTGGAGAAGGCAGGGGAGCTAGACGCCAGGGAGGGGGAGCGGGAGCAAGGCTCCCCTGGGAACCGCCCCCAGCCCTGTCGCCCCAAATTCCTCCCTCCTGGAGGGCCGGGGCACAAGCTGTGGGGGCACTGATTCAGCCCAGCGAGTGCTCTCACAGGCCCCGGGCTCCCCAGCTGTCACTTATGAGGCTTCTGTTCTCTGCCTCCTGGAGAGAGCAGGCCAAGGGCAGCGGGGCAGGGGGGCAGGGGACAGATGGGGAGAGACTAGGGCTCACAGTAATTAAGCACCAACTGTGTACCAGGGGTCTAAGCACACGGTTCCATTTATTCTTCACAATAACCCAGGGAGACAGGTCCTGAAAGAGGCTGGCTGGGGCTGTCATGCCCCGGGGAACCAATTCGGCTCCCGTCAGTCTAACAGCAGATCCGCATGGCTGGAAGACCCTGCAGCCAGGAGGGAGGCTCCCCCTGGGGAAATGAGGCCTCAAATTCTGTCTCCCCAGCCCCAGCCTCTCAGGGGCCCGGAGGCCTGAGTTTCTGCCACTGGCACCTTGTGGTGCCGGCCAGTCTCCAACCTCTCTGGGCCGTGCAGGGGCAGCTGGCTGGCCAGGCCATTCCTTTCTTTCTTCTTCCCTCATTAACATACCCACATAAATATATGTGTCCTGCACGTCCCTGACGATCCGTTCTCCTTTGTATTTATAGATTATCTTTCTTTTTCAATATATACAGATGGTCCTGTATGTATCGATCCTGTGACTTTATTGTTTGCACTAAATCGTGCCAGCACCATTGATCTACCTCACTCTTCTAGAAACACCGCTCATGTCCCCTGGGGATGCGCTGGGACGTGAACCCTTCCCGCAGTGGTGTGACCCAGCCCTGCACTGGACACTCCGGTCATCTCTGTGAGCATTCCCACAGCAGATTCCTCGAAGTAGGGCTGCTGGGCCAAAGGACCTGCATGAGGCTTAAATTTTGAGAGAGCCTGCCAAATGATCTTCCGGCGAAGGTGCCGAGAGGGGTGGTTTCTAAAGCTGCTTCCTGGTTGGGCATTTCCTTGCCCTCTGGCAGGGAGGTCTGATGCTCTCAGGTGAGTCTTTTTAACCTCTGTTAAGAGCCTTGGTTTCCCCATCTGTGAAATGGGAAATCTAGCCTTGGAAACCAGTAAGTTCTATTTATTTTTTTTTTCCCCTTTATTTATTTATATTTTTTGTAGTGCTGGGGATTGAACCCAGGGCCTTGTGCATGTGAGGCAGGCACTCTACCCACTGAGCTATGTCCTCAGCCCAGTAAGTTCTATTTAAATGGGAGGGACTACAATCAACACTGGGAGGCGCAGCAGCTGGGCCCCCTCTTCCTCCCGTCAAGCAGAAACCAGAGCAAGAAACCCGTGCAAGCAGGGGAAGCTGTTGGGTCAGCACAGCTGTGTTCCTGGTCACAAATCGGACCAGTGGCTCTCCGTGGGGAGGGAGAGGGAGGACTGTTCCTCCAGGGGACATTCAGTCACGGGCGGAGACATTGTCTATCAATGGAGGTGATGTTGTGGGCAGCCTGTAGATAGGAAGAAGACGAAAAGGAGCCTGCCGTGCACAGGATGCCCCTCACAGCCAAGGAAGAGCCCAGCCGAAACGCCAGCCTGGGGAGGACGAGACTCCTGACGTAGGCCCCTCTTTTATTCGATGTCCCCCCAACAGACCTCTTTCGGAGATGCAGAGCTGAAGCTCAGAGAAGGGACGGGCTGGGCCCAGGTGCCCTGGGCAGCAGCTGCCGGGGTTCCTCTGGCCTCCATCTGACTTTGGAGTCGAGGTCCAGCCCACGTCCTGCACTACCTCTCTAGGAGGACATCGTGTGTCCAGGCTATTACCCGCTGCCTTTACCCTGGCAGATTATCTACAGCAAAGTTCTGAGTTTTACCTGGAAGCAGAGCTGCCTCCACCGGACCAGCTTGAGAGGTATTATGACTTTGCACTGGAAATCATGATCATGGCTTCTGCTTATTAGCTGTGAGCTATACACGCTGTAAGAATTAACTCATTTAACCCTGAGGATAACGGAGAGGTGAAGAACTTCCCAAGATCACACACCAAGTGGCAGATTTGAGCACCAGAGACCAAGATTCTCACCTCTGAACTTTCACCTTGAACTTGGTTCTCAGCTCTGAATTGAAGCGTAACCGTGACCCTTCAGCCTGGGAGCTGGACAGAGGTGGGAGTGGGAGGAGAGCTGCTATCCCCGACTCTTGCCACTACGCTGGGTGGTCCTAGAGATCTGCAGTCAGACTGTCAGGTTCCCCCCCCTCGGTGCCCAGGAAAGGATGCAGGGCTCTGAGCAGGAATGAGATTCTGCAGGGAACAGGAAACCGGAGGAACTGGGTGGCTATCTACAGAGGAGGGCTGTGACTTGCTCCAGGCCCGTCTGAAGTTCCTGAGCAGTCCAGCTGCGTGACCCTGCAGCAGCGTCCTCTCCAGAACATTGCAACTGATGCTATCTGCTCTTCTGGGCCAGTTTGGAGTTGGGCAAGTCTGGATTCGGCAGAGGGCTCAATGAGACCAAGTCTGGATTCGGCAGAGGGCTCAATGAGACCTTCGCAGGGTGAGCACTGGAATGCAGACACCCAGGAGAGGTTCCTCCAGGTGTGGCTGGGAGTTCCAGTTCTGCCCCTTCCTAGCTGCATGACTTTCACAGAGCCTTGGTGCTTCCTCTGACAAGTGGGGACACTTATCCCCATTGTAAATGTGAGGACTGCAGCTAGCACGGGAACCCTGTGGCCTTATAGGAGCTGTGGCTGGCTCTGTCAATCACTGGCTGGGTGACCTTGAACAAGTCTCTCCCTTTCTTTGTGCCTCAGTTTGTCCAACTATCAGATGAAGGGCCACAGTCTTTGATCAGAAGTCCTTTCAGGTCTCAGGATGCCAGATTGGCTGTTTGCCACTCCCCAGTGCTGAGGATTAGCCTCCAGGAAACACATTCTCTATACTACACACTGTGGTACCCAGCTCCAAAGAACAAGGCGAAACTCATTTGCTCTCCCTCCCTTGCCCTGTCAACCCGGTCTACCCGAGAGCTGTCCCCAAGCCCCCTCAGGCCACAGCATCCTGCCTTAGTCCAGCTTCACCAAAACAGCAAAGCCAACTTTGTCCCTAGCTGAATGGATGGGCCCAGCAGCATCCATCTCTGTTGGCCGAGTGCCCAGGGAATTCCACTCTGCAATGCCCACAGGAGCTCTGAGGGGCAGACCCAGGGAGCAAGTGGGGGCTTCTTGGAAGAGGGCCAGGAGCCCCACTCTGCACTGACACCCCTTCTCCAGGAGGGGGAAGGACAGCTCAGGGGAGGTGTGCATGGGTAAAGGTGGGGACAGGAGGAAGTCCTCAGTGGTCTAGTGACCTTGTTAGAGTTCGGAGGCTCTGGAAGGGTCTCTAGGCCTAGGATCGTAGTTCTAAGGGCTTCAGTTTTACTGAACCTTCTTACTAAACCTTCCCTGCTCTTCTCTAGCCCCATGGATGAGGGAATGGGGGTGGGATTATAGGTGGGAGATCGAGGTGGGGAAGGATGAGCTTGAGAGATGTGGGAGGGGTGCGTGTGGGGTATTAGAAGAGTGGGATTTGAGTGAAAGGGTTAGAGAGAGGTGGGCAATTCAGGGATTGTGGCCAGAATCCGCCTTGTTCCTGGGTGTGAAAGGCTCTCCTCAAACATCCTTACTCCAGGCAGGAGGGGGAGAGCCCCCTTGAGAGCCCCTTGGTGCAGTGGTGGGGGCTGCCTCACCTCTCCTAGGGGGCGGGGAAGGGTCTCCCCACAGGCAGAGTCCGGTTTCTAAGGTGGGAATGCAGGGAGGTGCGTATGGGGTTGGAAGGTGACTTGCAGAGTCTGTGCCCCAGGATGTCCTTGTCCTATTGAGGGGCTTATTTCCCAGGACCTCCATATTTTTCATGGGTGGGGGAGGGAGAGGACACTGTTATCTAGGAGCTTAGAAGACTCTCATCATTCTGAAGGGGTGAGGGGAGAAGGTAGAGATCCAAACTTAGTTTATTTGGGATAGGGAAGGGCGTCAGTCTCCAAAGAAGGCTCTGATACCTGGGGAGGTTCCTGAACCCCTTTGCGGGGGTAACATTCTATTCCAAAGGGTAAATTGGGGAAGGGAATCCTATTTCAAAGCTGGGCCAGGAGGAGGGAAAACAGAGCTATTTTGAAAGGAAAGGAAAACGGAGCTATTTTGCTTTCTGGAGGGTGGGAGACCCTTTCTTTCTTCGCGTCCTGGGAGGATGGAGGCTTCGTTTCTGGGAGAAGATGCCCCGATTTTGCTCCCTGGGGGCAGGGCAGAAGTACCCCATCTCGGCTCCCCTCGGAATGGCCCGCCCCACACGACCACGCGCCTCGCCCTTACCTCCAGGCCCGGTCTCGATTCCTCGGGGCTCCGACTTGCGGGGTCCGCGCTCTGCGCTCCGGCTGCGCCTGGTGTCTGCTCGGCTTCCCCCAGCGACTCGCCCGGCTCCCAGGCTCCGCCGAGCCGCCCCGGCCAATCAGCGCTGCCGGCCCTGGCCCTCGCTCGCGCCGCAGCCAATGGGCGCGCCCGCCACGGGCCACCGCCCCCGGGGGGAGGGGGAAGGCGGGGCTGGGGCAGAGTCCGGCCTCAGCCGGTGGAGGAGACCTGGGCTTCGGCGGAATGCACCAGGGTTCCCGGAGGAGGGACCGCGAGGGCCGGGAGGAGACGAAGAGGGATCCCATCAAGTTGGGTGGGGGTGGGGATCCGGTCCCTAAAGGGAGGGGACTCCGTATTGATTTTGCTGGATCTTAATTACAACCCCTTGCCCCTCCCTCCGCGCTCCTGTTTTAGGCTGTAGGCGGTGCAGCTGCCCCATCCCCACTTCGTGCCTCGAATCTGGTGTCGGGAGTTCTGGAGTCCCAGTCAGAAAGGCTGCATGTGAAATGTGGTAGGGGGAGCATCGTGCCTTCCCCCAGGATCAGCCCTCGGGGAGCCCTCTCTCAGTGCTCCCAGATGCCGCTCTCCACTGTCTGGCCCATCGAGCAGGAAGACCAATAGACTGTGCATGGCAAGGCGACGTGAAGAGCAGTGGCCTAGGAGTCAGACCATCGCTCCTTCTGCATGACCTAGGGCAGGTCACTTCGCTGCCCAGATCCTCAATGGATAAGTGAAGCTCCTTTACGGGTGTAAACGAGACCCACATGTCTTGAAGATGCTTTTATAGAATTCAAAATGTGGTACTAGTTAATACTAAGGTGGGGGTGACTGATAACCCCCCTAAGGTTCTAAAGGTCTCAGTCATTCAGTGGTAAAATCAAAGACAAAAATTATCCATCGGCCCAACGCACAGTCAAGTGCTCATAATGAATGGCTGAACGAAGATGCCAGAGCTTCAGAGGCCAAGAAAGAATACAGTTTGGTTTTTCCCACTCCACCTTACAGATCCCTGAGGTCCCCCCTTCTTGCCGTCCAGTAATGGAGGCAGCATTATCTCTGATTAGACAAAGAGGATTGTGTCCTAGGCATAAAGGAGTTAAGATGAATATAAAGTCAACAAGTAGATAAATTTAAAAACCACCAAATAACCACCTCCTGGGGTGATCCGTGGCTGTAGAAAGACCAAAGAAATAAGAATAATTATAAATAAGAAAAAGGGACAGAAAATATAATGGATCCTCAGTCTGCTGAAATGGACAGGGCTTTGCTAATCTCTCTGGTATGTTAATCCTGTCACTTTGCTTGAAGAACTTTATGGGGCAGGTGTTGAAATCTATCAAGTTTTCCTTAAAACCTAAGCCACACTGATAATCCCCTTTACTGGTCAAGACCTGCCCAAGGAAATCAAATGGTCAAATAACGTGGGAGAAAACACTTTGTCAAGGAAGGCAAGTTAAAACAAAGAGATGGAAATGTTTCATCTACAAAAATTGCCTTGTAACTATAATTGCTATTATTTGTGGAGGTCTCAAGAAATTGCAGTTGCATGTATTGTTGATGGCAATACGATCGCAGACTTTTTGGACAGAAACTGGGCATTCCTATTTTTTTTTTTTTTTTTAAATCCTAACCATGGGTTTGCCCTTTGACGTAGCTATCAAACCTTTGTTAACTTACCTCAGAACAATGGATGGAGGGTGCAAAGGTCTGAGGACAAAGTGCTTTGCTGTCATCGTGTCTGTTAGAATCCCAAACTGGAAACTAACATGCGGCAGGAACCCGGGGGAAGTTCACTGCATGAAATCGAACAGTAGACACAGGTGTTGAAAACTGAATGGTCCAGAATGTCATTCCAACATATTAAGTGCACAGATGCTCAGAAAAACAGTACCTTTGCTATCATCCTATTTTTTCCTAAATCTACCTAAGTTCATATAAATAGAGCAGACTGTCTAGTAGAACTTTCTAGGATGGTGGAAATGTTCCATTCTGTGATGTCCAACATGGGAGCCACGAGCCACATGTAGGCACCGAGTGCTTGACTAGTTGACCTAGAAACCAAATTCTTAATTGTATCCGATTTTGATTTTAATAGTCACATACGAAGTGATTGGATGTGGAACACTGATGTAACTAGACTGAGTGGAAAAATACGTGCCACTGGAGGTAGTCATCTCTGTGTTCAAATTATGAGGGGTACTAATTTTATTTTAAGTAATTAATTTGCAATTAGCAAATTTCTCTTTAGTGATTTTTATTTTCAGTGCTGAGGATCAAACCCAGGGCCTTGTACATGTCAGGCAAGTGTTCCACCACGGAACCACATCCCTAGCCTGCAACCTGCATTATTCTGTAATGAATATCTATTTTTCCTGTACTAAGAAAAAAATTTTAAGCCAAAGTTTGACTAATTATAACTCATACAAACTATAACAAACACAGCCAAAGACACATTTGCTTTTGTATGAATCATGAGCTAAGGATGGGTTCTACATTTTAAATGGTCAGGAAAAAAAAATCAAAGACCTATGAAAATGATTCGAAATTCAATGTGTGTGTGTGTAAATAAAGTTTTATTGGAACACAGCCATGTGGATTCATTTTTGCATCATCCGTGGCTCTGCAATGGCAGAGTCGAGTAGCTGCCAACAGGCCCTTTTTGGCCGTTTGCCTCCTCCTGAGCTAAGGCCATGAAAGGAATTGTCTCATCTGTTCCTTCATCCACCCAGCCGTGTCCTGAGCGCCACTGTGGGTCAGGCCTGGTTCAGGACTTGGAGGAGGGCGGTGAAGGAGATGCTGATTCTGGGTAAGGAGGCCTTCGAGAGGGATATTTACAGCCAGGTGCTTCACAAGCTGATTCTCAAATAGCTTCATTGTGACACTTGTGAAGAAAACTGTCAGCAGGCGGGGAGCCCTTTCCACACCAGCCTGCTGGCATTTCCTCCAGAACTGTGACTTTCTGTGGGGCAGCAGTGACTTCCAGGGGTGCTGAGGGTGCTTCCCAGAGGATGCTGAGCCTGGGGATGAGACCTCACTCACGCTCTGGGCCTGTAACAAAGCTCCTTCCGGAAGAGCGGGTCTGGCCAGGAGGGCTCCTGCCCCACACCCTGAGAGGAGACCCAAACAGCAGCAGTGGGGTGTGAGGCTCAGGGGAAGCCAGGGTCTGAACAGGGAAGAAGCCGGGAGACAGCAGCTCACACATAGAAAAAGAAACTGAGGATCAGAGAGGAGAGATTGTCCAGAGCCAAATTAGGGTGTACATCTTATTTCCTAGGCCTGTGCTTCCCACGCCTCTTGCTAAAAAAAATAAGAGAACATTTGGGTATTGTTGGAAAAGGGGAAAAGATTGGGAGTCAAATCTGATAATGAATTCTAATCCCACCTCTCCACAGGTCATTGGACAAGACTTGTGCTGCCTCTCAGTCTAGCGTTCTTACCTATAACTGGCTAAAGTACCTACTATAATTTCCACATGTAGAAGAGTAAAGTCGGACCCTCACCTCACACAGTCTACAGAAATTAACTTGCAATGGATCAAAGACCTAAACAAAAGACCTAAAGTCATAGAATTCTTAGAAGAAAACATTGGAGTAAATCTTCATGACTTTGGATTTGGCAATGGCGCCAAAAGCACAGGAGACAGAAGAAAATAGAGATGCGTCAGAATTCATGGAGATTTAAATCGTGTCTATCACAGGGTACTACCGAGAGGGCGAAGACAACACACAGGACAGGAGAAAATATTTGCAGAACATATCTGTTAAGAGTTTAATCCACAGATCAGATACTTTTATGACTTGAGAGCAAAAAGATCAACCCATTCAAAAGTGGGGAAAGACCTGGGAGAGACATTTCTCCAAAGATACACAAATGGCCAATGAGCACATGAAAATATCAATGACCGCTATAGAGAAACGCCGATCAAGGCTGCAGTGAGTTACCCCTTCACAGTCACTAGGGTGGCCAGAGACAAAAAATGGAAAGCCCCAGGTGTACTTGACCCAGCTGTCTCACTTCTCGGTTTATACCCAAAGGACTTAAAATCAGCACACTACAGTGACACAGCCACATCCATGTTTATAGCAGCTCAAGTCACAATAGCTAAGCGATGGAAGCAATCTAGGTGCCCTTCGACAGATGAATGGATGAAGAAAATGTGGTCCATGTACACAATGGAATATCAGCCACAGAGAAGAATGAAGCGGTGGCATTTGCAGGTGAATGAATGGAACTGGAGACTATCACGCTAAGTGAATATGCCAATCCCCAAAAACCACAGGCCGAATGCTCTCTCTGGTATGTGGATGCTGACTCACAATCGACAGGGGTGGTGGGGAGGGGAGGTCCACTGGATTGGGTAGGGGAGAGTTGGGGAAGGGAGGGGGATGGGCATGGGAAAACAGTGGAATAAACTGGACATATTTTTCTATGTTCATATACGAATACATCACCCCTGAAACTCCACATCGTGTACAACCAGAAGAATGGGAAGTTATACCCCATGAATGTATATGTCAAAATACACTCTACTGTCACGTATAACTAAAAAGAACAAATGAAACATTAAAAAGATGAGGATGTGGAGATACTGGAATTTCCACACATTGCTGAGGGTGGAACGGCGGGGCGGGGTGACCATGCAAATAGTGCTGCTCTTTTCAAGATAGTGTGATGCTTCCTCAGTACGTGAAACAGAATTACACCATGATCCAGCAATCCCATTCCTAGGCACGTACCTGAAAGAAGTGAAAACAGGTGTTCAGATGAAAACTTGTACATGAATGTTCATACCAGCACTGTTCCCAATGACCTCCAGGTGGAGACAACCACAACACGCAACTGATAAATAGGTAAATGGATCGTGGTATATCCCTACCATGGAATATTATTCAGGCATGAAAAGGAATGTAGTGTTGACATATGCTGCCACAAGCTTGAATCTAGAAAACAAATCCTCCATTTATATGAAGTATCCAGAACAGGAAAATCCATAGAAACAGAAAGTAGATTAGGGGTTGCCAGAGGGTAGGGTTGGTGGGTAACGGGAGTGCTAGCTGAGTGGATGTGGGTCTCCTTTTGAGGTACTGAAAAAGTTCTGGACTTAGGTAGTGGCAATGGTTGTGCCACATTGTGAGCATGCTTAATGACACTCCACTGTCTACTTTTAAGTGGAGAAAAGTTGATTTTGATGAATATTTTGTTACCATAGAGAAACCCAGAAAGGCATCTGTTACGGTGGACACCAGGCAAATGAGAGCAGTTTATTCCTGGCCCGGGGACCTCCCTGCACGGGCAGCTGTGGTTTTTACCAGTTCCACGGCTTCCCTGCTTGGGTGGGAGGATGACCACGGCTCATCCACACTATTTGTCTCCCGTTCTTTCACCTAGTCAGACAGTGTGCACCCAGCGCCTACCGTGGGCCAGGTGCTGAGCTTCTGCAGGGAGTGGGGATTGGCCGTCCTGCCGGCAGCTTCCATGCAGATCCTGGAGACAGTCTAGGAAGAGGGGAGCATGGGGCTGGGAGGCTGGGAGGCTGGTCTCTGATAGCTGCTTGGAGGGGTTAAAAGATGCTGTGCCCCGCGTTGGGTGGACGCATCATCCATGAGCGTCAGGGCTCCTCATCTTCGCTGAGGCCCGAATGCCAAGGCCCGAATGCCAAGGGCTGCCTGGTGCTCACTGCCCTGCATCCCAGGGCAGTGCTGGACTCCTGGAGCCCTGGGCTGCCTCTCGCCTTCCAGGCCTGCACGACCCCGTGAGAAGGAGCAGCCCTGGTGGCTGACTTGCCCTGCGGAAGCTGCAGGGCTTCTGACGTGGCACACCTCTGTGACAGCTTTATTTCGCTGTCATTGTGATGACTGGGACCTTCAGAGCTGCCAGCTCGAAAGACACACAGCGGCACAGTCCCTTCCCCACTCCCCGGAACGGAGCATAGGGAGACGACAGGGCCACTGGGGCATTGCCTTTCCCAGCCCTTCGCCTGCAGGCAGAGTGGCTGGCCGGCCTCTGACAGTGCTCCTGCTCAAGCTGCCATGGCGCCGAGGCTGAGAGGCGGCCACGGTCACTGTGTTCTAGGAACATGAGAGGAGTTGACGCAGCCTGCATCCTGCTCCTGCGGCCGGAGGTGCCCCGAGTGCTCACCCTGACTCTTGCCCACACAGTTGGTCCCTGACTTACGATGGTTCAACATGCAAACTTCCATTTTACGACGGAGTCAAAGCCATGTACATTCAGTAGGACTCGGACTTTTGGATTCTAATATTTTTTGGTGGGGGGGTGCTGGCATGGTACAATATTCTTGAGGTGCTGGGAGCAGAGAGCCACAGCACCCAGCCAGAAACTGATGACCTGTCACTGTGGCATCCCTGTCAGGCAGCCGATCCATTTTAGTTCCAGGCAACACTCTCCAGGCCTGGGGTGCCCTTGGCGAGTGGCCAGGCAGCCATCTGTGGTTCGCCTTCCGCCGTGTCCAGCGAGTCACACGAGAGTCAACGCTCGATTGTGAAGTAGGCTTCGTGTCGGATGGCTCCGTCCCCCGCAGGCTGGCTAAGTGTCGAGCGCGTCACGGTGGGCTGGGCAGGCCGAGCGATGGTGGGCCACGGGGCTAGGTGGCTTATTTTCCACTTAAGCTAGTTCAACTTGCCATGGGTCAGCATGGCCCGGCAACCCCACTGGGATCGAGGGACATCTGTACTGCCTGGGGCAACTCGGGGTCAGATGGAGCGTGGTTCCCTTTCTCATCGTAACTGGAGCCTGGGGTGCAGCTCAGCGGCACAGTGCTTGCTTAGCATGTGTGAGGCCCTGGGTTCCATCCCCAGAGGGGGCGTGAAACAAGGAAGAGTACCTCATCTTCACTGCCGGAGAAAACAGCTGACCCTCCAGGTCCCTTCTGAGATCCTCAAGGGCCTTGCTCCTGGCCGTGCTGAGCATGCAGTAGGTGCTCTATTAATACTTAACAATGTCACGGCCAAACTCCTCTCGCCCCTTCCTTAAGGGAGCTTTGGCCTCCACAGAGCTGTCCAGTCCCCTGCTGAAACTCACAGAGGAGAAAACCCAGCCAGCGGGGACTCTTCCCCAGGCCCAGTTAATCCAAATGTCCCTCCTCCTCCTTGTCCTTATTGCTCCTCTCTACAGACAGTGGAAGATGAAACCCAAGAGACTGTGGTTATGTCCTGGAACTCTGGAGTTAGAGCTCCAGACAGTCACGCTCTGGCTGTGACAATTAAGTCTTGAATGACTTTATGCAGATTATCTCTGATCCCAGTCTGGGTTCCTCCCCTATAGAAGAGGGATCACAAGAGGGAGGCCTGCATGGTAAGTTCTCACCCGTGCTCAGTGGACGCTCCTGGAAGGTCCTAGAAGGTTGACCCCATGGATATGCTAATGTTATGCGTATTATCTTAAACTGTCAGTCTCACAGTTTGGGTTCCTCAAGAAACAATAGGATTTGAGAGCTTTATTTGGGAGGTGATACCAGGAGACACTTGTGGGTAGGTGATAAACTTCAGGCTTCCTAGCAGAGGGCGGAGGGGTGGAGAGGGGCAGCTGCGGTCCGGCCGGGTCTCATCCGGGGATGCTGGGAGCAGCACAGAACACTCCCTCAGGGCCATCCCAGAGGAGCAGAGAGCTGGCTGTTCACACAACGGCCGCTGCCAGTCATTGGGCCGGAGCTGCTGGCTCAGGGCGTCCACTCTCCAGCGACGCCAACCTGCTCCTTCAGGTTGAGCAGGCTCAGGTGACCCAAGGGAAACCTCAGTTGAGCCTCAGAGAGCGAGTGTTGGAGGCCGGGTGAGCTCCCAGGGAAAAGGAAGTTCTGGGCGGGCAGGGCCTCTCTCCTCCTCCCACGTCGCCCCGTGGTCCCCACCACCCTGGCGGCTGCTAGGGCTTTAGAGGCTTCTCTCCGGGGCCTGCGCGGTCCGTGCTCTCTTGGGTCACCCCACTCACTGACTTCCTAATCCAGCCATTCGGTCAGGATTCTCTAGCGCGTCCCAGTCCTCAGTGATCCGCCCGCTAGGGACGCACTCATCCCACCTGGGCAGAACTCCCGGCCATGGGCAGGCGCCAGACAGATCAGGGACCTATCCAGGGGTGACTCCACCTGGCCGGGCAGCTCCCTGGCGACAGGCCCTAGCTGCAGCCCAGCGCCCCAGGCCGGGTGGCAGCGTGGGACCAGACACACAGCAGGGCTCAGGATATGTTTGGCTAAGCTGAAGAAAATGAGAAGAGAGGTATTTTGTTTGTATTTTCTTTTCTGAACTGAGCACAGGGACCCAGGAGCCACGGACCGTGGTGCTGACTCAACTGATGTTTCCAGGGCTTTCCTCTGGGAACAGCCCCTGTGAACATGAACTCTGGGGGTCGGCGCATTGATGTGGAGGGCACCAGGCACTCACGCTCCTCCGGGACTCAGAGGCAGCCTTTCTCCAGGGTCCCAGGCCTGGGGCCGCTCCCCGGGGCAGCTCCTGTGCGGCTTCGCCACGGCTCCAGGCCTCCCAGCTACCTGACTCCCTCTGAGCCTCGTCTTCTGAGCCGGGTGATGTTTCTCCTGGCTGGTGCCGAGAGGCTGAAGCGAAGGCCCATCTCTGAGGAAGCTGAGGACCGACCGTCAAGGCTGCTTCAGGTGTAACCAGAGGAAGGAGGGGAGCCCCTGCCCCATGCCTCTTCCCTGTGTCCCTGAGGGACTCGGGAGCCTGACATGGGCCATCCTGTGGTGCCCGTGACTCTAGGCTGGGACTGGGCTCTATGGAGTCTGTGATAGAGCACAGGGAGCTGAGCTGGCCATGCTGTGTGGACCAGGAGAGGCCTTCGGGATCTGCTTTGAGACAGGGACAGGGACCCCAAGGGACCACAGGAGAAACTCAAGTGCAGGCAGGCCCGTCTGGGTTCCTGTTCAGCCCTGCCGCACACAGGCTGTGGACTCCTGGGGCCGCCTCCTCTGGGACCCTCGGTTTCCTCGACCTTAAAGAAGCGGCTCCTGAGCACCTGGCTGCACCCTGGGTCCCGATGAGGACGTTGGTATGAAAGCCTTGTCACGTGACACGTGTCACGTGACCTCACACTGGTCCTGTGAGACAGGTGCTTGGAGCGCTGTATGAGAGGGAGAGAACTGACCTTCACCTGCCCAGCAGCTGTCACCTGAGGACGTCTGGCCTGGAGCGTTTGGGTGGTCACACAGAGGTGGTGGTAGGGGCAGGTGATCCAACTCTTACGGGTGGAGATCCTACCTATGCCCCGATTGCCAGAGACTCAGGCAGCCCCACACCTTAACAGCATGGGGGGGAGAAACCCTGCCCTCACCGGGACCCTCTAGTCTGACAAATAAAACCCCCAAAGGCCCAGTTCGCCCAGTGTGTGTTCAGCAGACTGACCTTGGGCAAGTTCGGACCTCTCTGAGCCTGTTTCTTCATCTGCAGGGGGTGCGGGGTAATGACACTAGTACTCAGCCTGGGCTGTGGAGGTGTGAGATGCAGGGTCTGGCCAGCGCTGCAAGTGTCTGGATAAACAGCCGGAAACAGAAGTGGGAGGATACCCACCCCATTCCTTGATTTCAGTTCTGAACTTGGCCCACGTGGCTGCCCTCCCACTAGAACCTCCAGGTGTGTGTTGTCATAGAAACCTTTCAGGGATAGTGCATTTAAGAGCTTGGCTGATTTTCTTTCATCCCCAAAATAACCCACCTGTCAGTCAAGCAACACTCAGGTGACATGATTAGACAAGGGAGATTGTCTTACCATCATTAACTGCTGAGCGAGGTACCTACTTGGGGAATTTCCATCCCTCCGGAGACAGGCAGTTAATGGAAGTGCTGCGGCAGATAATAGTAATCATGGCGATGACGGTGGCCACCGTTTCTTGAACCTTTCCCCTGCACCTGCTGTGCGCTAGGTGTTTCACGTGCGTTGTCAAGTGCAACCTTGAGAAGTAAGTAAGTCCTAGTTGTGTGCCCGTTGCACAGGCCAGGATGCTGAGGCCCAGAGAGGCAAGTGTTGGTTGGGGCTGGAGTGGGTTTGGCTGCCAGGTGCCATGTTCTAACTACCAAACTTTCTTGCCTCCCAGGAAGTCAGAGGAAGCGGGTGTGGGGGCAAAGCTGCGTCTTTTGTCCCTGGCCCTAGCACCCTAACACCAACTTCAGGCTCTTCTCTGGGAGCTCTAAAGCTGGAAGGGCCACCCCTGCCTGTGGAGGCCATGATGGAGCTGCCTGTCCCTGGTTCAGACACACTCGCCCCAGGAACGGCTCCTGCATGGCTGCAAACCTGTTTTCCCTGACGCCTGCGGGAGGAAGAGCCAGGCTATGAGCTCGCCCTGGCAGGCAGACCTTTCCATCCATCCCAGGACAGTGGCCCGGCGGCTCCTGACCTGCTGCTGACAAACAGTACCCTCCTGGGCTGGCGGGACAGGGAACACCCTGTTCTCACGCAAAGGCAGCCCCGTGTAGACACACCCTGCCCCTGCTGAGCCCGAGCCCTAGCTGACCTGGCCCTAAGATGGGGACCAGGCTGTTAGCGGGTAGAGCAGATCCCGGTAAGTGCTTGAGAACTGCCGTCAGCCCTCAATCAGGGCGTGAGGTCAGCCGGGCGCTGGTGGAGCTCAGAACTGGTGCTGGGCCACTGCACGATGTCCAGATCTTGGTGAGGGGCCCCCAAAGGTGCAGGGACCCTGTGGAGTGGCGGCCAGTGGCCATGGAGGCTGTGATGGTCCTGAGACCTTTCACGTGGTGCTGCTGATTCATGAGGCTGGGGCGCCACCGCGTGGTGGAAGTCAGCCGGGAGCTGGTGGGGACGCCAGGCACCGCACGAGGGCACTGTCCTCCAGCCGGGGACCCTGGGGATAAAGTGGCCTTCGGGCTGCTTGGGAGGCAGAAGCTGGCCGGCCCACCATCTCTAGTCTTCCATTCCGGCCCTTGTTCACGCCACGCCGCCGCCCCGCCTCCGCCGCCCTGGCTCCCTGACGCTGCTACCACACACTCGGCTCTTGCAGCCCCACACAGCTGATCTCTCCTGGCGTTTGTCAACAGCGCCAGGGCCCTGATTCTTAAGCCACTGAAACATAGTCCTAAAATCGATGGCAGGCATGTGTCAAAGTCTTGTTTACTTTACTCATGAGAGCTGTGCAGCACTGAGCAACACAAGACCTGGACCTCCTGGCAGATCCAGTTGCCGTGAGTCACAAATTTGGTTACTCTCCTGCAGAGCAAGGACGCTGAACCCTGTGTCTCACAGGTGGACAGAAGAGCAAATGCCCATGGTTTCGGATTTTTTTTGGGGTGTGGGTACTGGGGTTTGAACTCGGGGCACTCAATCACTGAGCCACACCCCAGCCCTATTTTGTATTTTATTTAGACAGGGTCTCACTGAGTTGCTTAGGGCCTCACTTTTGCTGAGGCTGGCTTTGAACTCAGGATCCTCCTGCTTTGGCCTCTGGAGTCGCTGGGGTTACAGGCATGTGCCACCGCTATGAATAATGCTTTTGCCTTGATTGGTGGTGGAGGCAGGTTCCCCCCAGATGCTTTTGCCTTCTAGTTTTGGGGTTACTGTGCTTTCCACCATCTGACATGGTAGGGACACCTAATTCACTGAGTTTTGCGGCTTAGCAATGGGTGACTTCGGCGCATATCACCGCCCAGGAAGGGGGCAAAGCTGGAGGGTTGTGAGTCTCCCTCCCTCCCTGGTGCCTCCTCACCACCAAGTAACTACCCAGCACCTGGAAGGTGCTTGACGCATGTTTACAGGAAGCCTGCAGCATGGGGCTGCCAGTCCTGCGGTCATGGAACTCAGCACTGGGAGGGGACCTACGGTCACCGTAGCAGGTTGGGCAAGGCCTGGGAGGTGGGGAAGGCTTTGCGCGTGGTTTTGGGGTGACTGTGTCCAGGCACGCAGCAGCAGCAGGGGCAACTCCCCTATGGTGGGCAGGGGGCGTGAGAAGGAGGGCAGGGTGCAGGTCTTGGCGGGCCAGTAGGGGCTGGGGTCACACCGCGGCTCCTCAGTGCACATCCACAGTGCGGCCTCGACACTCACGCTGATCGCCAGCCTGGAAAACCAAGCCCCACATTCAGAGAGGCGGGGGTCAGTCTGCAGCAGGCTGCGTTCACCCGGCCTTTCCAGAGCCAGCGAGTTGGCAGCGGTGCTGCTGGACTGCAGCCCGCTCTGGGGCCTCAGCCTCCACTCCGCTCCGCCTCCACTTCTGCCTCCCCTTCCGCCTCCCTCAGCTTCAAAAGGCTTGCAGCACCTCCCACAGCTCCAGGTGCGCGTGTCTGAGTGTGTCCTTTAGGTTCCCTGTGATTTTCCTGTTGCACAAAGTAGGAGATTTAAAACGACAGAAATCTGCTCTGTATTTTTTCAGTTCTGAAGCCTGAAGTCCAAGGTCCAGGTGTTGGCAGAGCCCCACTCTCCTGGAGCCTCTGAGGGAGGGTCCCCCTTCCTCTGCCAGCCACAGGTGGCTCTGGGAGCCCTTCTGCTGGACCTTCCTTCCTGTCTCACATCTCCCTTTTCTTTCTCTTGTGGGGACATTGGTCCCTGGATTTAGGGCTCACTCAGAATCCAGGATGACTGAGGCCAGACCCTTAACACTGCCAAGACCATTTCCCCAAATGAGGTCACATCCACGGGTCCTGGGGTCAGAATGGGAACCTGCTACCATTTTGAAAAGGTGGAGACATCATTTTTCTTTTGTTTCTCAGGAATGACTGGAGTTGTCTGGAGCTCCGAAGAAAGGAACCAGGTTTCATGGGGGAGGCATCTTCCTGCCTTGGTTTAAAAGGGGCAGGAGAAAGCAGGCACCGCATTGTCTTTCCATCTCCAGCCCCCGCCACCTTCAGGACACCTGCTGAAGCCGCTTCCCTCCGCACTACGTTAATAGTGTCTCCAAAGTCTTTCAAGATCATCAACTAGCCTCAGCCAAGCCACGTCCTTCACGACTCGGGTTTGTAACTACAGGTAAGTCCCCCCTGGAACGCGCACAGTAGGGCACAGTGGTGTGTCCGCTGCTGGACCAGTTGCGAGGGTGACTGAACGGGTTCTGAGGGGCCTTGTGATGACACAGATCCACCCCACGTGGAGGCTTCGTCTCTCATCTTGCTGTGGGAAGGGCTCTCCTCAGGTTACCTCGGGGGTGGCAGCGGTCACCAGGCCAGCTGGCGCTGCCTCAGGACATAGGAGCTGCAGATGGAGGTGGGTGACGGGCGGCGGCTGCTCCTCTGGGGCCTCCCTTCTCTCCTGCCCACGCGGCACGTTTGCCTCAGAATCGCTCCGTCCTCCATTTGGCCAGTGGCTGCGTTGGAGCCTAAGCTTTCCAGCCCCAGTGGCTGGTTGTGCAGTTGGCACCCGAGGCCTACGGGTGTCAGCTTGGGAGAGGGGACCAGGACCCTCAAGGCGTATCCTTCCATACGGGGAGTTGGGCCGTGGAGAGGAGAGTCCCTGGAAATACCCCGTGCTGCACAGACTGCAGGGTAAACTTCCCACCCTTACGACCTGCCCGGGGGCACAGGGTCAGAACGGGCCACACTCTGGGAAAGGCTGTGCTCGGGCACAGATGAGGTTGTTAGAACTCATCGTGGGGTGCGTGGGGGTCTTCCCCAGATGGTCACCCGAGCTGGAAAGCTAAGCAGCTCCCTGTCCCAGCCAAGCCTCAGAAACGGTCCTGGGCTCAGGTTGGGGTTTGGGGGCACAGGTTTAGTAACGGCACCTGACGGCCGTGCTAGGGTAGAACCACCCTGCGGGCCGGCAGGCCGGGGCTGCTTCAGGGAGGGTGTGTCCTCTGCTCTCGCTGGTGGGCAGCCTCTGACATGGTCCCCAGTGATCCCCCTCTGGTTGGTCCTCTCCCCTCCAGTGTGGGCGGGACTCAGTGACTCAGGTCTCAAAGACTGGATGGGACAAAAGCAATGGGGTCATGCCTGAGTCCCTGGGTTCCAGCCCCGGCCCTGGGGTGGGAGAGCGATGGGGTGTCCTTTCTGAGGTTGGGTCACAAAAGCCCGTTCCTCACGAGCACGCTCCGTAAAGCTGCCGTCAGGCCAGGGCGTCTCGGAGGCCCACTGGCCCACTGTGGCAGGCAGGGCAGGAAGGCAGCCTGGCCGATGGCACGGGGGAGCTGTCCTGCCCACCACAGAGGGGGCCTTGCCGAGGGCCTCAGGGAATAGCCTCCAGATGAGGCCCGGGCCCTGTCGGCCTCCTGCAGCCTCCGGGGAGCTAAGGCAGAGGCCCCCAGGAAGCAAAGCCTAGGGTCAGGCCTCCAGAAGCTGTGAGGTCGCTGCCTGCTGCCGACACGTCCAGAGTGGGGAACCAGTTCAGTCCCTTTCCCCAGAGCCCCATGCGGGGCCTGGTGGGCAATGGAGGAGGCTGGGCAGCTTGTGTTGGCCCGTTCTGCTCCCTTCTTTGTGGGGCCGGACTTTGGCTTGCTGTTGTGACTGTCAGCATTTCCCGTAAAATAGTAACGGGCTGGAAATGTGGATTAGGACTGGACTAGGTCCATCTTTGGCTTGTGGCTGTGGCCGTCAGCACTTCCTGTGAGAGTAACGGGCTAGAAATGAGGACAAGACCTTACATGTAACTTCAGCCACCAGTTCTGCCCGCGGTCTCTCCTCCCAGGCCCAGAGCCGTCCTGTCCGGTGCAGTCTGGGGCTGGAGAGGTGACGAGTCGGGGCCTGCAGCCCCAGACCCTCTTGAGGACTGATTTTTCCCTGCAGAGTGCTTCTCTAGGTCTTTCTGGAATCTTTGGGCCGAAGTTGATTTTATTTTTCTAAATTGTCTACAGAGCCACATTTCAAAGGTTGGTTGGTCCTGACCACCGTGCCTCGGATGGGTTTCTTGGTGGAGGGTAGTTTTTGGGGTGTGTGTATCTTTATTTTCAGTAAAAAACAGAAATAACCCACACTGGTTGTAAAAACAAAACGTGCCTCGGCATTGAGGGCTGTGTCCTGACCATCCCCTCCCGCCCAGTGCCCGGGGCTGGCCGAGGCTGACGGCTTGCTGTGGAGTTTCCACGTACCCGCACAAGGAGCCTGGAGCCGCGGATGGCCTGGACTCTGGAGTCAGACTTCCGAGGTCCAAGTCCTGGCTCCAGCCCTCCTCACCTGTGACCATGGGAGGGTCACCAAGCCCCCGTGCCTCAGTTTCCCCACCTGCCAATGGGGCCGGTACTCCCTGGGCAGATGTGCAAAGGCTGAGAACGGCTGGTGTTGCTGCCACCATCCTGTGCCCCGGGCCTCCCCAGCACCTCCTCCTCAGCTGGTTTCAACCAGGCTTTCCCCAGCTTCTCTGGCAGACGGAGGGTCATGTTTCCTGTGCTGAAAATCGCTCCCCAGTGCTCCGTTGCAGCCAGAGTCATCGATGGCTGCTTCCGGCCCCCTGCCGCCTCCCTGATGTGGGTGGGGACCCTGTGCTGGGGCTCCCTGTCCCAGTCCCCACCCTGCCCACCTCCAGAGGCTTGAGCTGTGAAGTGATGGGGAAGCAGGCTTGGTTAACGCCACCTGCAGCAGCGTAAGGGGAAGCAGGCTTGGTTAACGCCACCTGCAGCAGCGTAAGGGGAAGCAGGCTTGGTTAACGCCACCTGCAGCAGTGTTAAGGACAGAGGTGCATTTTAATCCTGCAACTCTGCTGCTTAAAATCGTGGCGTCCTTCCGCAGGAAGCCAGTTCAAGAGGCACGTCAACCCCCACTTGCCTGCCGGTTGACAGAGACTGATCTGCTCGTGAGTTTGCCTGTCCCCTGCCCTTCATTCAGCTGTACTTCCCGCTGCCTGTCATTGCCGGCCGCTTCCTTTCATCTCATCAATATTTTCCTACTGTAGGAATCAGAGTCCCCGAAAGCCAGACCTGTCTGACGAGAGTCTGATGCTGTGAGGACAGGGGTTGGCCATCCCTCAGAGCCCAGGGCACTAGTTTGAGGGGCCGACTCTGCCCCTTGCTTTTAGTTCAGATCTTACCATAGCCCTTGGTGGCCCTTAAAACTCACAGAACTCTCAGGCTGGTTAGTCCATCGTTGTGAGAGGCCACACATAACAATGACTAGTTCGAGGGTCTAAAGATTACCCGGTGGCCACCCCAGAGTGCCTGGGCACAATCACCAGGCAATGCTGGAGACGCCAATGGTGCTGGCACCCACTGGGGGCCACCACACTGAGTCACCTGGGGAAGGGCAGCCTGGAAGGCCTCCCTGACAGCGAGTGTCGTCGGCCTTGGCCTGGTGGGTACCCCTGATGCGACGGGCTCCACGCTTGCATCACACGGCCCAGCGTGGTGAAGGATGCAGAGAGTACATGGTACCGCCCACTGGGAGGACCCACTCCTGGGCACATGGCTTTGTTTGTGCCTGTGCCACTCGGAGGCAGGGGGCTGCTGCAGGGGCCAGGGAGCACAGGGCGGCAAGCCTGGTCACGGCTGTTGACATCATAGTCACCAAGGGCTAAGGGCCAGGCCTAACTCAGGTCCCCAAGTCAGCCCCGTGTGAGTTTCACAGAACATGGGTAGACACGGCCACTTTTATCTTCACTCTGAGCTGAAGAACGTGGCCTCTGAAGTCACTTCCCCTGGTGGCATTTCTCTGCCAACTGGTGGGCACCAGGCGTCTTGTTGGATGCTGGGGTCAGGGGTGTGGAGAATGGCTGGCTGTTTCTCTGAGGGCCTCCCGGGTCCTCCAAAATGACTTTTGTGTATGACAAGGAGTCTGGAATTGAAGTCAGGCCTGTTCAATTTGACTTTTCAAATCTGTTCTTTCTCCAGCAATTCCTCCGGGACAGGGAAACAAATAGGGTCATTTTATTTATAGACCCGGGGAGGGATGCTTATAGCGATTTCTCCAGCAGGCAAAGATGCCAGACAATCAAACTTATGCATCACACAGATCAATGGTGTGCAAGTTGAAAATGTTCCCAAACCAAAGAACTCTGCATCGGGACAGGATCCGCAGCCTACCAGAAACGTCCCCAGTGCCAGACAGAGCCAGAATCACCTCACATGCACCAGGAAAAGGCTATTCCACAGGTGAGGAAATAGGCTCAGAGAGGCTGGGCCACTGGTCCGAGGTCACTGGCTGGGCACGCAGAGCAAGGGCTCAAACTCGAGTCTGCCCACTGGAGTTGGTGCTCTTGGGCACGAGTGGCACGCTACAGCCCTGCTCCTCACAGGTGGCCCTGGACCAGCACGGCTGGCATCCCCAGTGCCCGTTACGCTGCAGCATCAGGCCCACTCCCACCCCAGGACCTGTCTGAATCTGCGTTTTGTCAAGACCCCAGGGGATTCAGGTGCCCAGTCGTCTGAGAGGCGCCGGGGGCTGCAGTGCCACCGTGTCACCTTCAGCTTGTCTTTCTGGTACAGGCTAAAGCTCAACAAGCACGCATCTCCTCCAGCCATTTCTCTGGAAATAGTAGAATGTGTCAAAAAAATACTGAGTCCAGCGGCCTGGGTTAATCACCTGGCAGAACACCTCGATGGGTCCATGCCTCTGAATCATCACGGCCAAACGAGCACTTTCCGGGGCCACGCAAGGCCATGAACACGAGGCTTGCCTCGCCTCATACGGGGACTCCGAGGCTGCTGTGCATCACATACATCAAGGTGAATTCTGGGCTCAGCACAGAGGAAGCTTTCAGGCCAAATGGCTCAGACATGAAAAGTTTGCCCTAATGCGTCAGGTCAAAGCAGTGACAACTCAATTGCTTGGTGCCAATTACATTTATGGGCTGTCCCCAGGAGTGCTAGGAAGACGTCACCGTTAGGGCTGAGGTATCACCAGCCAGGGGCTGTCTAGTGGGTTTGTTTGGAAGACTCTTTATTAACATGTCCCCGCGTGATCTGCAGGGCTGCTCAGTGACAGCCAGTCTATCAGGGTGTCTTTGTAAAGGAGTCTTGGAAAGAGGAACAGGGCAGAGCCTCTGCTGTGGCCCCCAGTGCCTCGGAAGAACTGTGTACACGACTCACCGGGGCTCTTATCAAACTGTAGGTCCTGGTTCAGGTGCTGAGGGGGCCAGGCCTGCTGCTGCTGGCCCAGGGGCCACGCTGGGGGGATGGGAAGCACAGGGGCCTGCCTGGCAGTCTGGTGGGCCTGGCTGCAAGCCCGAGTCTCGCCTTGGTGCTGTGTGATGCTGGGTTCACTTGGTTGCTCCAACTCCAGGATCCACCTGTCAGACAGGAACCACTTCCGCCTTTCGGAAGGCTTTTGAGACTTGGAGATCATGTGTGTGCGCAGGTTTCCTTTGCACCCCGAGGTGGGCGAGCCACATCCTGCATTCCCTGCCTCCATGTTCAGCTGAGACCCACACCTGCAGGTTCTCGTCTAGATCTGGCCCTCATCCTGGCACTCCAGGCAGGAGGCCTGGACCTTCTGCTGGGCTCTACTATGCACTCTGCATGTCCGGTGGCATCTCTGGCCTCCACCCATTAGATACCAGTAGCACCCGTCTCCAAACATTGCCAAATGCCCCTGGAGGCAAATGACCCACAGCAAGGAGACACTGTGCTCATTGGTAGTTTGTACTGATAATTCACGTAACAGTGGATCGGAACGAACGCTCCTACGCTCGTACATGACCACACCGCAGTGAATTTCACCTTTGTGTCCTTCTACAATGCACCAAAGGGAAGGAGCTGTAAACAAGAAAGGTCAGTGGGGTAGTGGGAAGGAGTGGGAAGGGGACTGGGAGGGAAAGGCAGCACCGGGCACTGGCCTGGGACAGATTCTGTGCATGCGTGTGCCATCACGTCAACGTGAGCCCCAGCGCCATGCGCAACAAGGCCACTCGACAGTAAGTGCCGCGATCCACTGGAGAGGCAGAGATGCTTCAGACAAACGGGACTTTTCCTTTGGTGGCCTCGGCCTTCTCAGCTGTGGAACGGGTACAACCATGATGCTGACCTTGATGTGTTGGAAAGAAAAAGCGGCTCTGGACTTGCCAACACCTGACCCTAGGCGATAAGCCGGTGACGGTGCGGTGAGTGCAGGCGCTGACCTGCCCCTGGGGAGGAGAGGCTGTGCTGGCCCAGCTGGAGGGGAAGGGGCAGCCGGGCACCCGAGGGGTGGCTGGGGAGAGCTGGGCCGGCCTGGTGACTGGACACAGCAGGAGCGAGGAGGCGCACCCAGGGTGGAGCAGGACAGGCTGACTGGCAGGAGGGGCAGTGAGGGAGTGGCGAGGAGCCCCTGGGAGCGGGCACAGAGACCTGGTGGACAGGGAGGCCGAGGGCAAGTGGAAGGGTCCCCCGGGGGGCAGCCCCGAGGCCAGGCGGGCATCTTCGGCTGCTCTGAGCACACCTGACTTGGTTACAGAGGGCTGAAGCTCTAACAGAAGCCCTGGGAACGTCGAGCCGCTCCCTGGAGGACAGGTGGGGAGACGGAGGCCGGGAGGGAGGCGCTGCTGTGCCCAGCGGTGTCACGGCAGTTTCGGTCACTCATGAAGGGTGGAGAGCCGGGCAAGAACTACCTGACCTCCCAGCCCACCCCGGGGAGGTCCGCCGAGGGCCAGTGGGGAACATGCCCTCTGCTCCACAGGCAGCGCCGGGGCAGCCAGGCCGAGGGACCTGCACAGACCGCAGGCCTGGCGGCTCCCAGAGCGGCAGGGCTCTGGCTGCTGCGGGAGGCAGCGGAGGCCACCGGAGGCATGCTCACCGCATCCCTGAAGTGACAGCACCTCAGGCGCAGGACTGCGTGAGCTCTGGGTTTATTAGAAGCAGATCGGGAGGACAGCTGGCCACGGGCCTTGCCCAGGCCGGTCATGCTGCTGGCTCTGCAACGATCTTCCACAGCTCCTGCAAGAGGAGGGACAGCTCCTGAGGGCCCAGGCGACACCAGCACAGCCTCGCAGTGGCAACAGGTGCTCCAGGGCGCGTGGAGCCAGTGCAGAGCACCGGCTTCCTCTGCCCTCTGCAGCTCCGCGCCATTCTGCTCACTGGGGCAGGGTCTGGGTGGGAAGCCCAGCTCAGCTGAGAGGGCATCAGGTCCCCATGGCCTCTCCAGTCTGGAGCAGCCTCCACGTTCTGTGGCTGCTGAGTTTCCTACGGAGGTGGCTTTCTGGTCATGTGACACCTCTCTCAACGCCAGCAAGTGGAGACCGCGCAGGCACACGCTAGGGTCTCGGAGGGAGCCTCCGGGTCCTCATGAGCAGGACAGCTCGGTCTGCGTGGAGGCTGCCCCGTGGTGGCCGGGCCCTGAGCAGGTCTTTCTGGAACATGGCTGGCACCCCCACACAGGCAATGCTGCCTCTGCTTGGGAAGCGGGGCAGGGCGCGAGGGGCAGGGCGTGAGAGGACGGCCCTGCCACTCACTACTCAGCCTGCCCTTTCCAGAGGAGGCCACAGCCAATGGCACAGAGAGCAAGGGATGCCAACTCTCCACCCTGTGCTCCAGGAGCCCAGCTCCTGCTCTTGAAGGGCAATCTGATCTTTCAGCTATTCCCTAAGTGCTGGATTTAAAAGCTGTACTAGGAAGTACTTGGCTATAGGACTAAGTCCCCGGTGCTGGTGCTGCCACTTGCTGCCTGGTGACTCACCTGGCCTCGGCTGTTGCTGTGAGCATCGGCGAGGGGTGCTTATCAAGGCGCCCGCATGTGTCGCCTCAGGGTGATCCCGAGAGGCCTGATTCGAGGGGCCCCGCTGTGCCCGGGCAGAGGGGCCGGCTGCACTGAGGCAAGGCTGCAAGGTCTCCACAGAGCTCACGCAGGCCTGCACTGGGCTTGTGGCCCCCAGGCCCCTCCACTGACTTCCTGAACTGCCCCACAGTCTCCTGCCCAGCGTTTTGCTTTCTCTGGAGTCTGAACTGCCCACAGGGAAGAATGTGCTATAAAGTCAGGGTGAAGGTCTGTGGCCACCGACCCCCTGGGGACGTGGGGACTACTAAGCACAGGCACGGAGCCCTGCAGGCCTCACTGAAGAGGACGCCACCCGCGGGACTGCGGGGCAGGGCCTGGGCCGCGGCCATCACCTCCTCTGCCCATGGTCCCATCAGAGTAAGCCACGGCCCTCACAGGACGGCAGGCGCACCCACCAGCTGCCGGATGCGCTCGTAGACCAGGAGCTGCGGGAAGGAGGCCTCCACAGGCTCCACCACGAAGCGCAGCTTGCCGGGGGCCAGCTTCTCCAGTGCGTGCAGGGAGGAGCGGAAGTGGTCGTAGGCTTCGCACGTGACGTCCAAGTGTCGCAGCGTGAAGTTGAGCCTGCAGACCAGGCGGCACACACCCGTCAGCACCAGGTTCACCACCTCCTCAGCCTCTTCCTGCTGCCTCACTCCTCTCATTTCCTACTGGTGGGTTTTAACGGAGTGACTACCATGTGCTGAGCATCCCAGCAAATGCCTCCCTGAATCTGTATGAAGCCTGGTTACCAGCTCCATTTTACAGATGGGGAAGCCGAGGCTCAGGAAGCTGGCCACGTGCCCAAGATCACAACCCTGGAAAGGGAGTCTTCGCCTCTGGAAATTGGTGCAAGAGAAGACTTAGGAGCTCTGCTGCCTGTCCTGCCCGCAGCCAGCACAGAACCCCGTGGAGTTGCCCTGTAACCATGTGTGGGATGAATGAGTGAGAGGCCATGGCAGGGGAAGGGGTACAGCTGACGGCAATGACGTGGCCAGGAAGCTGCTGGGTTATGGAGAAGAGAGGGAGGAAGAGGGAGGCAGGACTTCAGGACCGAGTTTCCTGACCCTCTCATCTGCACCTTCCAATCCAGAATCTGCAAGATGATGTGGCTTGAAATTCAAGCTCTTCATCTCCTTCCCAAATCTTTTATTATAAAAATCACGTTGGGAGCAGTGGTGTGCACCCATGATCCTAGCAACTTGGGAGGCTGAGGCTCAAGTTTGAGGCCAGCCTCAGCAACTGATGGGAGACCCTGTCTCAAGATAAAACAAAATAAAAAGGGCTGGAGATGTAGATCAGTGGTAGAGCCCCGAGTTCAGACCCCAGTACTGAACATTTTCTTTTGTTTTTGTTTTTAAAATCACAAACATGCAAAAGGAGGACAGTGTATAAACCATGATGGGCCCACTGCCCAGCTTCGCCACTGTCAACTCCCGGCTCATTGATCACCTCTGCTCTCCCTGAGGCCATCCCAGATGAACCAGCAAGTCCCCTGCAAACATGTCAGCACGTACCTCAAACAGTAAGGAGCCCTCACCTAAACAAATTTGAGGGTCATTTTTTGGCATGCATCTCCGGCTCGTGCTGACTATGGTTCCCTTGTCTATAAAACCCAGATCCGACACTGCCCCTCCCTGGAACGAGGTCTGCCCTGAGTGTGCAAGAACACGTGGCCCGGACGGAAATCCTGTGCAGGAGAGGGGGAGCCACTGACACTCGGCAGGTGACCACGGCAGGCGCGGTGAGTGAGGGCGCCCTCTGCCACCCTGCCTCCACCAGCCACTTCAGCTTCCCGTTCTCAGGTTTTGTTAGATGGAGGAACACAGAACAATGTCTTCTTTTCATAAAAGAGCAAAATGCACACAATGCCCCAGGGCAGCGGGCAGGGCCTGGGCATCTGGGAGCAGCAGGGTCTTGAGCCGACGGGCCCTGGTGTCACCACCTAGGGTGGCCAGGGCATCCCCTGATGCCTGCCTCCCTCCCTGGTCTGGATGGGGACCCAGTGTGGCGGAGTGAGGGGCATGCCAGGGACAGCTCACCGCTTCTCCACCGACAGGATGGCGGTGCAAGCGTTCTTCAGCCTGTGCGCGAGGCGGGAGAGCGTGGCGAACAGCGCGTCGGTGAGGTCGTCGTCGTAGAACACTGTGGGGTGACATCGCGGGAGAGGTGCTGGGAGGGCGAGCAGGAGGGCCTCCGGAGGGGAGGAGGATCCTGGTCGCCTGGACACTGAGGCTGTGGCTCTGGAAAGATGCCTCCAAGACAGGGCACAGCGGAGGCGAGGGAACACTGCACCCCACAGGAGAGGACAGGGGTGCACGTGACAGAGCTCCTCACCTTCGGCTGCAAACAGCACGGTGGTGTGGTCGTACAGGTCAGCGATGTCCCCTTCCGACCAGCTGAAGGGGGCCTCGGGGTCTGCCAGAGGAGAAGGGGAGGGCCTGGCTCACTGCTGCCTCTGCGGCCACCAGCCCTTACTGGACGATGACCGAAAGGAGCATCAGGAGATGGGGTTGGGCAGCTCAGCACAGTGGGCACCACCAGCAAACCCAAGGCCCTGCGCCCAGCTTCAGGGCCCGTGGGGACCGCTGCAGTGTAGGGGGTGCCCTTCCTGCTGGTGATGGGCAGGCAGATGACGGCCTTGTCCTCCACCTCAGCCAGCAGCCCTGAGAACGTCTTCTGTGCCATGCCCAGGGCTCTCCTGCCCCATTTACTTGCTGTGCGGCCCCAAGAAACATGCTATATCTCTCTGGGTTCTGGTTTTGTGCACACAAAAAAAGGGCCTAGCACTTCTCCCATAGGACTGCTGGGAAGGTAAAGGGACCCACAGTATGCAGGGCACCGGGCAGGTGATGGTTCTTTTCACCTGTGGGAGTCTCTATAAAGAGCAAGCTTCAGGTCTGAAATAGTTCGCAGAGGAAATGCAGAGGACTCTTCCACCCAGTGGGTCTCCCAGGACCACCACTTGCTGGGAAACAGTGTGTGCCCAGAGGGCAGCAGCCTGGGGCCACACCCTGACCTTGCCCAGTACAGCTGTGGGACTGAGGGCGGGCCCCAACCTCTCTGAGCGCTGGTCTCCAGTCAGGACCGTGGAAGTCTGAATAAGGACATGACGTGAGGTGCCTGACGTGTGGCGGGGGCTTGGTAAGCAACAGCTTGTCATCCACTGGCAGTCAGGGAACCTGCCGGCTGTGGGGCCGGGCGGCAGCTGGGCTCTGAAGCTCAGCCAACCACAGTGCCCAGCCATGGGTGCCGGAGGCCCTGAGCCCAGCGGCTACCTGGGAAACACACCTGTGCAGAGTTCATCCTTCAGCCAGTCCAGCTCCCTGACCTTGACCACACCTCCTGTGAGAACGGGGCAGACGAGGGCCCAAATGCAGGCGCGACCAGAGGGGGCACCACGCTGCCCGCCAGCCCACCCGCCCCTTCTCCTTCCCCTCCTCCCCGCATTTTCTGAGCACAAGCTGCCAGCAACTGTACAAGGCAGGAAAATACGCCTGACTCCTGGCCTGGCTGGGATCCTGCCACCTCAGGGGGACTGGTGGGGTCAGGCAATGCCGCAGGCACAGGGGGAGGAGAGGTGGGGGCCTGGGGCCACGGCGCTGCTCCTCCCTGTCCCCGAGGGTGCTTGGCCACGGCCTTGGTGGGGAGGCAGGTGGGCCCAGTCCACCGCTCAGGGTCTAGTGGGTGCCAGACACCAGCCAGCCGACAGGCACGTGCTCAGCGGCAGGGTCATTAGTGTGCTGAGTCTGCGTGTGACTCTCTGGACAGCTCTGGGTGGAGGGACCACCTGGAGGGGACCTGGGGGGAGGCCAGGTGTGCTGGGTTGGAGCGGGTGAGTGAAGAGGGAGGGACAGCCGGGACCAGACCAGCAAGGAGTCAGTCTCCTGCTGTGACCCATGGGCAAAACTCGAGGGCCTGAGGCCTGTGGGGGGCGCTGCCGTCAGAAAAAGCCCCCACAGGCGGCGGCATGGACAGGTCAGCGAGGAGGCCACTGTGCAGACGGCTCCTGCAGGTCCTGCAGGGCTGGGCAGCCAGGACTTCAGGCAGAGGGCAGGGTGCAGCCTGAGAAGGGGTCCCTGGCTGGGAGCGGTGTGGCCAGCAGGCAGCAGCCAGGCCTGGAAGGGCTGGGAGGCTGCGGAGGAGCCGGACTGTCCTGCAGGACCCCTGAGGTTTCCAGGGGTTGGTGGAAGCATCACTTGCAACTCAGAAAGGTGGCGCTGGATGCGTGGACGGCACAGCCAGGTGGGAAGAGGAGTGGGAGACCAGGTGGGGTCACGTCCAGGCCGGACGGAGCTCAAGGAGGACGCGGTTGTGTGGCGAGGGGAGGGGCTGCCCCAGGACAGTGCCTGTGCCCCAGAGCCGAGAGCCTGCTCCTGGAAGCCATCTCCTGGACCAGGGAAGCAGGTGGAATCCCACCTCCCAGGGCCCCGTGTTGGGCCCCTCTGGCTGCCCAGCAGAGGAACCCCTCGGGGCCAGCCTACCTCCCGCGGCAGCCAGGTGGCTGTTGAGGGTGACGTTCCGCTGGCACATAGCCAGGAGATCCACACCGACATCTGGAAGGACAGACGGTGGCTGTCAGGACACAGCTCTAGGACTGCGCCTGAAGAGCGGCCCCAGGAGCACCACCCAGACCTGAGTGGCCCCGTCCCCTGCGTCCCTCGGCAGACCAGAGGGGCACCGCAGGCTCTTTTCAACCTTCCCCCTAAGTGAAGTGCTGTCCTGGTGGGGACAGCACTGCAGGTGCTCCAGAAGGTGCGCCAAGCAGGCGTGGCACTGCCCTGCGTGTTCACAGCCACCCTGGGGCAGTGGCACCCCGACAGACTTGAGCAAGTCCCCTGACCAGCCAGAGCAGGACTTGGGATCCGACTCCAGGGAGTCTGACACTCCAGGAAACTGGTGGCAGTCAGAGGGCGACCGACAGTTCTGGAGGTGCAGGCCGGCTGAGGCTGCTCAGGGACGACTTTTCCCACGTCCTGGCAGCACGGACACAGGGGACTCTCTCTGAGCGAAGCAGCACTCTGCTAACGACTGATCTTCAACCAGGCATGCGAGAGAGGAGGCGGGGATGTCCCGTGACTGCGACACCCAGGGACCAGAAGGTGCGCTGGGGGCTACGCAGAGCCTGCTGCAGGGGTGCGTGCTCAGCACAGGCTCAGACCCAGCCCTGTCCTGGGCCTGAGGAAAGAGGACAGTGCTGGCAGCGCAGGACTGGCTCAGCAGTGAACCACGGTGCCCGTGCTTGCCCAGCATGCCCTCTGCCACGGAGCCATCCTAACAGTGGCGTGGTAAGAGGAAGCTGTTCTGGCCGAGTGCAGTAGGAGCCTGGAGCCTGGAAGAGGCCATGTCCACCCCTCTGCGGGGACCGCTCTGGGGACATGTGAAATCCCTGCGCATGACCAGGCACCGCACCCTGGACAGGTCTGGGGCGGGGTCTTGGCTCTCAGCAGCAGCATGACTCTGACCTTGGACCAGCCATTCAACCTTAGCCTGTTTGCCCTTCTGGACAAAGGCAATGGAAATGGGCTCTCTGGCTGTCACGGTGAAGCCACCATCGGGCTGATCCACCCACCTGATCACGTAGCTGATTGTCGGGGCCTTGGTAACTGTGACGTGCCGCTAAGCGAAGTTCTCCTCTCCATGCTGCTGAGTCCCTCTCAGGATAAGACCATTTGATGCTATTTCACTACTAGGCACCAGGCACCCCGTGAAGCTCCTGGCTTGCAATTTTCATGAAACTGCCAAGGAGCAGCACTCGGGATGGCTGCCTGGTCAACCCCGCCAGTGGCTAGCTCAGCACCAGGAAAGGTGTACCACAGTACCGGGTCACCCCAACTTCCCCTCCCCATCTCAGAAGCAAAAGTCTGTGCCGTGAAAACCTTCACTAGCAAGCAAGGAAGTGCAAACCACTTCAGCAAATCCCTGTCTGCCCAGCAGATGTGGACAGGTTAGAGGGTGACAGTGCTCATGCCATAGGCCTCCCTCCCAGCCCGGCACACTCAACGGGGCAGTCTGGCCCAGCTGCAGCTCCATAAACAGCCCCCATGCCAGTCTGCTGCACTGTGGTTGTGTAAAGTGTCATCAATGGGTTTAGATGTGAGGTGTCCCCCAAATGCTCACGTGTGGGACAATGCAAGAATGTTCAGAGGTGAAGATTGGATTACGAGAGCTGTAATCTAATCATGATTAATCCACTGATATGGATTCACTGGCTGGTAACCATAGGCAAGCAGGGTGTACCTAGAGGAAGCAGGTCACTGTGCCTGTGGGCTTTATGTTCTGTCCCTGGTGAGTGGAGTTCACTCTCTGCTTCCTAATTGCCATGTCCTGAGCTGCTTTCCTCCTCATTTTCCACCATGATGCTCCTCCTCACCTTGGGCCTAGAGCGATGGCGTCAGCCAGTGATGGACTAAATTGCTGAAACTTTGAGCCAAATAAAGTCTTCCTTCTCTATGTTGTTCTTGTCGGGTCTTTTGGTCACAGCAATATAAAAGCTGACTAAAACAAGTATATGACACTTTTCAGATTATTTTAGTGACTTCTGTGCTAGTCTAATGAGATTTCAAAATAAAAAATCAAAAAGAAATAAGCTGGCAACAAGGAGCAACAGCTTAAGACAAGTCCCACCCTCTCCTGGAAACCTGGTCCAAGGGGTATCAGAACACACGAAGGCTTCATCCCAGTGTTATCAAAATGAAAGAAACAACCGTCAAACGCTCCGTAACGAGGGGTTGAAAACGAGATGGTCATTAAAAGCCATAGTTAAATAACTGCTAGTGACATGGGAAAATGCTGAAAAAAACATTTCCCAACACGTGGGCAGGACAGGCCCTGGGCAATTTCAGATCAGCTATTCTTTGGGAGTCTGTACCTGCTACCAAAATGGAAAAGGTCGTATGTGTGTGTGCAAGCAAATACCAACAGTTGGAACAGTGACGTGGTGGTTTTACTCCCTCCAGGACTGACTACGCCCGGAAGCATCCTGGGCACACGGCAGGTGCTGAATAAACTGCATACTGCTGCATGAATCTGGGGATTGCATTATGAGTAACTTTATTTGCTGTTTCACAAATTTCCCAAAGAACAGGCAAAGACATCTATGGTCAGAAATAAACGTGAGCCTGTTTTCAAGGCTCACGAGAAGGAGTATCTCCATGGTTCCCTGAGACGTTTGTTCTTTCTGGGGCATCAGACACTGACACTCACTGATCTGATGTGTGCGGGGTGACACTGTGGCCACTCGTTGGGCATTGCTGGGTCATTTGTTATTAAGCAAACCAGGGGAATGGCCAACATCCAATTCCTGGTGTCTCCGCCTCCTTCCCCAATGGCCGCTCCCTGCAGCCTAGGCCACCGCCTCGTTACCTGTACAATACACGGTCCGTGCCACGGTGGCTGCCACGATGCTGGCGAGCCCCGTGCCTGCCCCGAGCTCCAGCACAGTGCGTCCCTGGAAGAGGTCCCGTCGGAACAGGATGTAGTCTGCCAGGAGGAGGGCGCCTCGCCACACCTGGAGGGGAGAGGACCAAGAACGCAGGTGACGCGAGGCTCCAGAGGAACTCTCCTCGGGATCAGGAAGAGGACAGGACCTACCCACCTGCTTGCCAACATCCTCCAGCGGGGTGGCCATGGTGTGCTCTAGATGGGATGGAACCGAAAGAGAAATGCCCCTGTGAAAACGGGGACGGAGAGAAAGCCAGCAGGTGGCAGGGGTGGGGAGGGGTGCACGGCAATCTGCCAACAGCCAGATGGCACCGGTCAGTGTTCCAGAGGGAAGCAGAAGCTCGGGCCAGGCTACCAGGCAGGAGTGTTTGAGCATCACTGGGGGGCAGGCCCGTGGCTGCCTCTGCATCAGATCACCAGGTGACCCTGCCCTTAGCTGGAGACTTGGGTCAGAGGAGAGCTTGACCCAGCCTCATTAAACATGCATCGCACGATGCCTGGTGTCTAGAACTGCAACTTTACAACTGCGATATATTTAGGTGCTGACAGTAATCACAACTCATTCCAAAATATTCTCTTACACTTAGAACCACACTAGAAATTAATAAAATTAGTTTGAGCGTATATTCTTTCCCAAAAGATTGAAGAGAAGCATGTGAAGGAAGTGTAAGTGTTCTAGGCACAACATGTAAGCACACATGTTAGGATGAACTCAGGTGGAGAGGGAACGGAAGGTGAGAGGAAGCAGGAGGCCACGTGTCTGCTGCTAGGTCAGAGCTTGCCCTGGCACCTAAGTGGGACCACAGGGCAATCAAGTTCAAACACATAGGCCAGGAGTGTAGCTTCCCTTGCTCATCAGACTTGCACAAAACCAATCCACAGTGTCATAAAAAGAAGGCGGAAGGCCCAAGGTGGAAGGTGCAGGGCTGCAGGGGTGGGGGAGGGGATGCCGACCCCACTTCCCGAGGCCCCTGCCTCCCTGGTTCCTTTTGATTCCTGTGAGCTCTCAGTGTGAGCATCTCACTGTGCCCAGGGCTCCTGTGACCTCCACAGGGTCTACGGCACAAGTCAAGTACCTGTACCGGAGCCAGGTGACTGACTGTGGGTCCCCCAGGAGGCCTGGGCCACTGCCCTGAGGGCTTCTCCAGGGTAAGTCTGACCAAGATTCCCGCACTACGTGAAGACTTCCCCTGAGCTCCCCACACAGCGACTCATGCCTGTCCAGCATCGGGCTGGGTTTGAGGCCATGGTTTGGATCCCTTTTAATAAGCTGGCCTACTTTCAGGACTTGGGGGGAGTGCCGGGGCCTCACGGAGTCATTTGGTCTGAAACCAGAACAGAAACGTGCCCGCCAAGCCCCACGGCAGTAACACGCCTTCCCTGTACCTGTGCTGGCTGGACGCCTCTGAGCCAGGCCAGGGCTGGCTTCACAGGCTCCCCTTGACCCAGGGCTTCCCCACTTCACAGATGCAGACATGGGGACTGAGGCGCAGCCAGCCAGGGCTCTGCAGAGAGTGAGGGCTCAGCAAATGTGCACTCTGCGGCAGGTCTCATTTGGGAATCAATAAAAAATGGACTTCCTGGACAGTATTTCACTAGATTACCACCAAAACCCCAGGAGGGCAGTCTCCCTGACCCCATTCTACAGGTGCAAAAACTGAGGTTCTGGATGGGAGAACCCTGTCCAAGGTCGCCTGCTGGTGACGGTGGAGATGGGTTCAAAATCCAGCTCTGCAGGACCACCACCCAGCGGCCCCGCCAGTCAAGTTTTGCAGAAGACAGCGCTGTAGCCCAGGATGAAACAAGAGCCACCACCCAAGCTCGAGAACTTCATCGTCCGCTCTGCCCTGGGTGGTAGGGCAAACTGACAGCCAGTTGACGGGTAAACATCCAATATGAGACACAGACCTTGTGGCAAAGCCACACACTGGACCTTTCCCATGGGACTCTTCTAAGCTTGCAGGACGTAAATCCCACAACACAACATGCGTGCATACTGGAGGCCAAAGGTTCTCCTTCCCCCTCAGGGAGGCAGGGAAGTGAGGGCTGAGGGTGAAATGGGCCCACGGGAAACAGCTTTCCAAGTCACATGCCATGGGGCAGGAGGCTGGGCTGGGTGAGTCTTGGCTCTGTCATGGACCTGCTCTGTGGCCTTGGGTAAGTTTCTCAAGCTCTCTGAGCTCGGTCCCCTCCTCTGTGAAATGGGACTATCATCGCTCCTGTAGAGGCTGTGAGGACCAGAGGTAACCATGGAGAAGACGGAGTCCTGTGCATTTTGTCACCTCACTGGAGTGGTCGAGAACAGGGCTGCCTGGCACCAAAGAGAGATGACCTGCTCAGTGGATTGATGTCAGAGCTGCCATTTGATCTTTCTGTTCGGTCACAGGCCCCTGGGTTCCGGCCGGCAGTCCTGGGCAGCCCACAGGACCACAGACACCACTGCAACACTGGACCTCAAAGACAAGTCAGAGCTCCTCCCTGAGCATGCAGCCCCAAAGCCCTCCTCACCACTGAGCTGTGTGGTCGGGCCTGTCCCTCCCTACCTGTGACCTACTCTGGGGTCTGCAGGGGCTGAGAGTATGTTGGCAAAAAACCCCAACAGGAGAGAAGCCATTGCTAATGTGCTTCCTGCCCTCCTCCTCACTGATCCTGGACTTTCCAGGGTGCAGGTCCCCAGATGTGAAGTCCAGGAGTGGCCGGCCCTCGCTGCCCTGCCTGGGAGGTGCTGTGCGTGGTCCTGCCCCACCTCCCCTTTCCCACCAGCCTCCAAGCTCCTGTCCACTGACTGGCCCACACCACATTAACAGTGGATCTACACCCCCGTCTCCCACACCCAGCTCTAGATCTCCCTGGCTGCCCAGTGCCTGCCCAGCCTGGCCGAGCCTTCTACAACCCGCTCTGACCCACACCCTAGCACACTGAGTTAGACCCTGGGTGTAGGAGACAGCGGCAGCCAGGCTTCCTGGGGGAGCTGATGGCTAAGCTGGGGCTCTGACAGTCAGGGATGTGTTCAGAAAGCACAGGAAGACAACGGGCACCACAGGATGGGAGTACTGTACAGTGGAGGCCAGAAGCAAGGAGGCATGCAGACAGGAGGACTGTAGGCAGTGTGAGCTGAAGCCGCAGAGGCCAGCGGAGTCCATGTCACCCCTAGCCTTGTAAGCTGTCATCCGAAGCCTATCCTGAGGGTAATGGGAAGCTGTGAGGAGTCGTGCCCAGGAGAGCAGCCTGGGTGTTCTGGAGAACACGCTCTGCCTCCAGCTGCACCAGGCGGGTTCTGCTACCGTCCTGCCTAGGCTGTCCGGGCCTGGGCCTGAACTAGAGCCGACACTCAGACATTCCTGTGCCCTAGGTGGCAGGAGACCTTTATTTACCTATTTGGATGACACTGTTGGGGCAGCTCTCTGGAGTTTCGTCTCCCATGACGTCGTCTTCCTCCTGCGTGAGAATCATGGGGTGTACCTTGTCTCTTGGAGGCTCTTCCTGGTCAGGAACAGAGGTGGCCCGTGGTCTTCTCGCCACGTCCAAATCCCCATCCTCATCCAGCTGAGCTCCTGCCCCTGCCTGGAGTGGGGAACCCGCATGGCTGTGGCCACTGCCAGGAGGGGACCCTGGGCTGCCTGAGCCAGCAGGAGGGGCCTCCCATGTGTGAGCATCTCTGTGACGGTCACCCTTGGTCCCAGAGTCTGTCCAAGAGTCTTGACTCCACAGAAGCTTGAACGGGGACAGGAAGACTGAAAGGCAAGACAAAACACAGATGAGGCATTCCAAGGGGTCCTTTTAAACTCCTCTGAGAAGCCTGGGTCCCACCTGGGAAGGTCTTGGAAAGCCAGGTGGGGACACACTGACACCAGCAGAAAGGGCCCATTTTAGTCAGGACTGACCACCGGCTGGGGCCACCAGGCACTGACCAGAGCAGCCTGTGCTTTGTTGAGCATGGGGTGGAGGCAGGGTCTTCTCATCTGACCCTCACATCACTGCGAGGGAGGCACCAGCTCCACCTCACAGACACGAGGCGGAGGCTAAGCGAGGTGGCCGAGGCGGCGAGCAGCCTGCGACTCCAGCCGACACCCTTTTCACACTCTGCTCCGCCTCTGAAGGTCTGGAGGGCAACCATCTGGTGGCCAGAAAGTAACTGGGACAGGTTTCAATAAGGGCCTGTGCCAGGAAGAGTGGGCTGGAGGCAGGGGAGAAAACTTCAGAGCAGGCAGCCCAGGGCTGAGTCCTCCATCTTCCCAGGGGTCTGATGTCCTGCAAGTCACTCATCCGCCGCAAGAGAACAAGTGTCTACCCTTGGGGAGTCCAAGGCTGTGATGGGACCTGGCGGAGTGGGTCTTACCCCTGTGTTCCAGGCCTCCTCTCCCCAGGCTCCCTCCCCCCGACTTTACGGGAGATGAGGGCGCTGCTCTCTGCCTCCTCCTGGAAACTACCACAGGAGGCAGCAGCGGGAAGAGCCCAAGAACAGTGCCCACCCACACCTTCGTGCCAGCTGTCCCCTCTGCCTGGCATGCATTTCCTCCACCAGTTGGGAAAGATCCTTTTCAGCATGTAGGGCTGAGTTCCACTGCCTCTCCTGTAGGTCCCCACTGCATCCCCAGCTTATGCCGAAGTTTGGAGCAGTCACCCACCCATCTACCCGACAGACATTCACTGGGCAACACTGTGCCGAGGGCCAAGCTGGGACTGAGGAGGCAATGCAGAATGTGACATCTTGGGACTTGGAGGGGAAACATTAAAGAAGATTACAGACTGTGTGTTAGTCCTATGGGTACAGCAAGACCTCGTTCTGTGTGACACAGATGTGGCAACCATACAACTTAGGGGCCAGCAAACTTTTTCTGAGGAAAACAGGTTAAATAGTAAATATTTTCAGCTCCGTGGGTCACATGGTCTCTGTTGCAACTTCTCACTCTGCCACTGCAACTATAAAAACAGAAACAAGTGGGCTTGGTGTGTTTCAATAGAACCTTATTTATGAAACCAAGCTATGGCCAGGTGCGGCCCAAAGGCTGTGGTTTGAGACACTGGTCTAATGTACCATCCAAATTGGGACAGGAGGGAAATGGGAGTTATTAATAATCACACCAAACAAAAAAACCAATACAGAGTATCTGGAGTTGGGAGGGTGGTCGGGGGACCTGTCTGAGGAGGAGGAGCTGAACCCTGCAGGGCCAGGGTTAGGAAGGGGAAAGCAGGTGCAGGGTTTGAGCGAGAAGTTGAGAGTGGCCACAGAGCTGCAAGGGAAGGGGGGTGGGGGAGGGTAGACAAGGAGGCTGAGGCTGAGGCTGGCTGAGGCTGGGCCTTGCAGACCAAGGTGAGGAGTGTCTGGGCATTACTTGGGAGGGAAACTAAAGGGAGTCTGAGATTTGGTCTGCATTTTCAATGATCCTCTTGGCTGCTGGGAGAAGAGTAGGGGAAGAAGTGGAGAAGAAAAGCCAGGGAGCCTGGGGGAAGCAAAGAGAAGCAGCCAGGCAAACAGCAGGTAGACACACTGGGCAGGGCAGAGGAATGGGGTGCAGTGACAGTCAGCACTGGCCCCTCTGGATTTGCTGAAGGTAGAGCTTGTCTCACTTCTGCATTCCCAGCATCAAGTCCTGGGCCTGGTGCACAACAGGCTCAGGTGCTCAGGAAAGCACAGGACTGTGTTCAACAAAGGTGAGCTTACCTGGTGTGTGAGGACGACAGTTAAATAATCTAGTCAAATAATCTAGTTAAATAATCAATCCCCAGAAAGATTCGTATAGGAAAGCGGAAAATGAAATGGGATCTGTGGGGGACTGAGCTACTCCACCCAACCTAGGACCTTACCAGGCTGCCCCACGCCATTTAGCCGCACCATGAGGCGTCTCTGGTTCGGGGTGTAGAGGTGGACATCTGACAGCACAGTGTCACTTTTGAAGGTGACCTCATCCATAGTTGGGTCCCGTTATTCCGGGGACACAGCTCCTAAGAGGTGAGAACAGGCCTTCAGGGGGGCAGGTTCCAGAGGGGAGCAAGAGACATACCCAACCCAGGGGGGCAGGCAATGAGTTTGCACCACCACTCTCACCAGGGTGGTGCCTGTTTCCCTGCCAATTCCCTGTTCCCAAGGAGAAATTCTCAGCCTTGGCAAAGGAAAAGAATCCAGCTAGAATTTGTTATTTTGCTTGCACTGTGTCCATTTTCACGGTGATCTTCTGTTTATGACAGGGGATCTGAATTTCCATTTGTAAACAGGGATAAAGTTCCTTTTCTCTATTTTCTCCCGAATTTTTTAATGATGAAAACATTCAAACAAGAAAGTCAGAGGGAGTAGAATAAACTGCCGTACCCCACAGCTTAGCTGCGTCGCCAGAGTCGCTTTGCCATATGTGCCTTTGCCCTATCGCCTACTACTCCCTCCCTCCCTGCCTGCCTACTACCTGTCTACTAATCCCGACGCTTCGCCCTGAAGTCCTCCTAGGCACGTCTCCCCGCGCGGTCTTCCTGGACCCCGGGAGGGCGAGGACGTGGCCTCCTCCCGACACCCTTGTTTCGGAAGGGAAACTGAGTGGGATCTGGCCTTAGGCACCGATGCGTGGCCGCCCAGACCTCCAGGCCAGCAGCCGGTGCACCTTTCCACAACCCGCCACGACCCTCAGGGCTTACTCGCCGCAACCTGGGCGGGGAGTCCTCTCCAGCCTTGCCCCGGGACTCAGGGGGCCGCCATGACAGCCGGCGTGCGCAAGCGCGGCCCCGCCCCGCGCGTCAGTGGCCCCGCCCACCTGCCGACCGCGCATGCGTGCGGGGCCGGCTGATTCCTGCAGCCCTCCCTACTCCGGATGCCCTCCCTGCGCGTTACCATGGCCCCGCCCACCTGCCGACCGCGCATGCGTGCGGGTCCGGCTGACTTGGAGGCGCGGCCCTGGAGGCTCACTGTTGCCAGTCGGGCTTTCTGCTGTGCGGGGCCTGGCAGGGAACGTCTCTGCCCGTGGGTCTGCGGACCCAGCCCTCCAGAGAATTAAATAAGTTGTCCAAGGTCACCCAGCTACCCTAAGCAGTGTCGTTTGGATTCCTACCCAGGGTGGAGGCTCCAGAGCCTGTGCTGCTATTCCTTATCACTGATGCCACTGTTGTCCTGGCTTCTTGTGCTCCTTATTATTAATAGGTGATGTTCGCTCATTCATCGACTCATGAAGTCTCCAACTCCAGGGCAAATCCAGAATCTCAGTCTTTGTAAGAGTCTAACAGGAAATAAAATCCAATGTTATACTTTCAGTACACTTGCAAGCATTGTGAAATTTGAAAGTGGTAGACCCCTGTGTTAGTCACCTTTTTCGGGACTGTGACCAAAATACCAGACATAAACAACTTAGAAAACATTTAATTTTGGGCTTGCGATTTCAGAGATCTTAGTCCATGGTAGGCCAACTCCATTGCTTGGTATTCTAGGTGAGGCAGAACATCAGGGCAGAGGGTGTAGTGGAAGAGAGCTGCTCAACATGACATCTTGAAAGCAGAGACAGGGGACGCAGGGAAGATAGACCCTTCCAGGGCATGCCCCCAGTGACCTACCTCCTCCAGCCAAGCCTCACTTACCTATAGTTATCACCAAGTAGTCCTGCCAAATTATTAATTCATCAGATAGATCAGTCCACTAATTAGGTTATATTTCTCATAATTAATCATTTCACCTCTGAACATTCCTGCATTGTGTAACATGAACTTTCTGGGGCCACCTCACAACCCCCAAACCATAACATTCACTCATGGTTGTTGGAGGCCTTTGTGAATCCCATAGCCTCTGTTCATGGCCAGGGGCCCTTTGCAAGGTGTTTTCTCCATGAGCACCAGGGTTTCTGGAGAAGGGGCCCAGAGAGCACAGGCTGAGGGGGAGCCCTCGGGAGGCCCCAGGCCTGGGTGAACTTCATCTCTGTCCCTATAAACAGGAGGGAGCCTGGCCATCCTGAATGTTCATCACTGTCACATCTTCCTGGCCAATAAGCAGGGGTTTCTAAGTGCCCGAAGCTGCCTTGCCCATCTTTACAAAAACTGCAGCCTTTGCTGAAAACTCAGCATCAGTCTGTTCTGTATTCAACCAGAAAGGACAAGCAAATTCCAGAGGCACATTAACATGCACAAGGCTCAAGTAGACACACTGGCACACACAGATGGACCCACATATATCTTTTCACACCAATGTGCCCATGCAGGTGCCTGGATAGATACACACAAATGTGCACCTATAGATCTGCCTAACCCACAAGAGTCATTGAGGGATAATTGTTCTTAATAAATATTCGTCAAGTGCCTGTCAGGTATAAGACTATTCCAGGCGCAGGGTGGGAGGGAAGAAGAAGCTCCTGCCCTCATTCTGGTGGGGGAGAGACCGAGGATAACCTGATCTATAACAGAAGCACAGTGTGCCAGGTGGCAATGAGTGATACAAAGAACAGGAGGGGGTGTGGAGAGGGATCAAGTGGCCTGGGAAGGCCAGGCTGTTATGGCAAGAGGTGAACGGAGGTGGAATGAAAGGAGGAGAGAGCCATGCAGGCGTTTGGGGCAGAGCATTCATGTGGAAGGGAAAACCTGGGCAAAAACCCAAGGGCAGGACCATGTTAAGCATATTCTAGGGGCAGCACAGAGGCTGGCCTGACTGGAATGGAGGAACCTGGGAAGGGGTAGCTGGAAATCAGGATGCAAAGGTAGCCAGTGTCAGAGCTTTTGATCCATTGTGCACACTCTGGAATTTGCTGTGCAGGTGATGGGGAGCCATGGAGGATGCACCTCACACTGCTGTGTTCAGAGACATGTGTAGACACACAGCTGTGCCCACCACAGACCTCCTGACCCAGTGAACACACGACTGTCAACACACAGGCCTGTAGGGACGCGGGTATAAAGTGCCTGTGTCTGACTGAGCATGTGTATACACACACACACACACACACACACACACACACACACACACAGCCTCAGCTGGTGCCCTTTGTTTAATTACTTCTAAACAGATTTCTCTTTTCAAAACAGAAATGAGTCAACATCAATTTCATGGCTATTGTTGATAAAACACAGGGGGTTGATAGGGTGACCAAGCAACGCAAATAAGAAAAAAAAAATTATTTTAAAGGAAACAGATTGTATTTCCTGCGATCTCCTAGGACAGTACACTGAGAGACAGCAGCGCAGCTGGGGACGGGAGTCAGGTCCTAGCTGTCTCTCTGGTTCACTGAGGGATCTCTCAGTTACCCGAGGGGTATTGGGCGGGTCGGAAGGAAGGGCCTGAGGGAGGTGGTGTCCACACCCCTGGGAGTTTTTGTCTTCAAATTTGTGAGAATAAAGCAAGAGGATTGATCCTCTAAAAACAGAATTCCCAGTGAATTCCACTTTTACATAACTGTAATGCACCCATTAAAAAAAATCAGTAAAAAAGAAACCAAGTCCCTCTTCTGGTCAAACCTGTGAGACTCTCATCCTTGTCCATCCCCGTCTCGCCCGGCCACCCTAGCTTTGCTGCCCTGCCCCGCCACGATCCCCTCCAAGTCCTGCACACTGGCTGTTCCGCAGGCTTGAGATGCTTCATCCCTAGATGTCCACCACTTCCCTGGGTTCCCCGCCTCCTCCAGGCCTTGGCTCCAGCGTGGCCTCTGTGTAGAGGCCTTCCCCGACCACCCTGCAGAGGACAGCACCCTCCCCCTGGCCTGGCACTCCCTGTCCTCTCCTTAATCTTTCTCCTTAGCACTTCTCACGGGCTAGCAGACTAGATGCTTTACCTGTTCACGTGCTTCTTGTCCACCTGCCCCACCAGAATGTGCGCTCTAGCAGAATGGGCGGAGCGTCCATTTTGTCCGAGAACATAGGAACTGTGAAGTTTTGTTGGATGAAGGAAGGTTGGACAGGTGTGCAGAGAGGATGGAGAAAAGCAGATTCAATGTCGCTGGCCATCTCTCGGGCACTCAGGTATTTTAAGAAGCTGGGGTCTGGGCAGCTTATTCCTGTGATGCTGAGGTGTTTTATTTTCTCACAGGCTTCCTGTCATTTTTGGGGTCAAGTTCAAATTCTCCTTCTGAGTCCTGCTGACCTTTCCTGTCTCACCTGACCCAGGAGGCATGGTCTGTATTCATTCTCCTGGTCTCCCATAGTTGTATGACAGTTTTGCTGGACTTAAGCCTACCAAGAATTAAAAACTACATTTCCCAGCCCTCCTTGGAACTAGCATGACTCACAGTTACCGGGACAGCTAATGGGAGGTGAGAGGAAGTGTCCTGGAGCAGTTCTAGTGACTTGGCCTTAAGAGGAGTTGGTGCACCCTGGTCTCTACTTCTTTATCCCTTCCGCCATTTGTTGTGTGACCTGAAACTTGAATTGACCCTCTTGGGCCATGAGGGCCCCATCATAAGGATGACTACTGGAAGCTTCCTGAGGACTTTGTGGGGTCTCTGTACCACACACCTGGAAGTCCCACCCTCAGGCTTTTAAATGAGATGGGAATAACTGTCCATCTTGTCTAAGTGACCGTTAAAGCTTTTCTATTACCTACAATCACACCTAATCTTAACTAGTTAGCCCTTTACATGGAAGCTGGTTTGCCTAGAAAACCCCGATTCATAGACTAAGCAGCTCCATAATTGATGGCTCACTGGATCATCCATTCTTTATTGAATACTTACTCCATAGGAAGTACTGTTACATGCTGGCAATGCAGCACTGGGTGATAGAGGGCACCCTTCCCCCATTGAACAAATAGGGAGACAAAAACCAATCAAATAATCTTGCTCAGTAAAGTGCAATCATAACTGAGACCACCAAAGAGAAGGCTGCATGACATGTACTAGGTGCCAGGCACTGTTCAAAGTGCTTCATGTCTATAAATGCATTTAATTCCCAGAATAATCTGATCTGATACTATGGATACTAACATCTCCACTCTACGGATAAGGAAAGGGTGGTGCAGGGAGGTTAAGTAACATTCCCAAGGGTCCACAGCTCTTGGGGACTGGTCTCACCACAGGGGATCTCCTCCTTCCATTCTGTGGGTATTCCTTCTCTCCATCATGCAGAAGGCATTCATGAGGAGGAGGAGAAAATTATAGCTCTCAAGAACCAGGCCATCCAGTAGGGTAGTCACTATCTTCAGATGGTTTTTAAGTTTAAATTTAAGTGAGTTAAAATGTAATAAAATAAAAAATTTAGTTCCTCTGCCATTGAATTTCAAGGGCTTAGTAACCAAAGGTGGCTGATGACCGCCATATTGGACAGCTCACACATTTCTATTATCACAGAAAGGTCTGTTGGACAGGGCTGTATTATGAATTCTGTGGTTTCTTGGGGATTTTACTGAAGAGTCACTTGCAGTTGTCTAAGGCAGCCATAGCACATGCTCAAAGAATGAGGACTGCACAAGAGACCAAGAAGCCCACAGATCTGCACACATGACCTCTATTGGTTAAGCCCCATAGCACGCCATTAGCATATGCTGGTTTTCTTTACGTAGCTACCAAATCTGCCCTCCCTTTCGTGGGTGGGTGCATTGGAGGCATATTAGCTACCTACAGCAGAGTATCATAAATTTGGTGACTTAGAATGAGAAGTTTGGGTTAGGGGTATAGTTCAGTGGTGGAGAGCTTTCCCTTAGCATGGGTAAGTGTCTGGGTTCAACCCCCAATTCTGAAAAACTACTACTATCACCACCACCACCACCACCAACAACAACAACAATAACAAACAAGAGAAATTTCTTCCCCCAGTTCTGGAGACCAAAAGTTCAAGTTCAGGGTGCCAGCAGGGTTGGTGGCTGGTAGGGACTTGCTCCTTGGGAAGCAGACAGCTTCCTTCTTGCTGTGGGTTACTATGACCTCTTCTTCTAAGCATGGTACAGAGAAAGAGGAAGTGAGGTGTCTCTTTGGATAAGGATACTAATCCCATTGGGTCAGGTCTCCATCCTTATGATCTCATTTAACTTTAATGGCTTCCTTAGGGCACCATCTCCAAGCGCAGCCACACTGGGGTTTAGAGCTTCAGCCGAGGAACTCGGAGGACACCAGCGTTCAGCCTACGATACCTTCCTGGCTTCTCTCTTAGCTTCTGGAAGCTCCAGGCAATTCTTGGCTTACAGACCTGTCACTCCCATACTTGCCTCTGATGTCACATGCCATCGTCCCTGTGTCTTCTGCATCCATGCCCGAGTTTCCCTCTTTTTTAAGGATGTCAGGCCCACCTAATCCAGACAACTTCATCTTATTAATTACATCTGCAAAGACCCTATTTCCAAATAAGGTCACATTCACAGGTGCAGGGTAGGACTTGGATATATCTTTTAGAGAGAAACGATTTGATCCACAGTGGATATGGTTTGATATGCATGTTCTGGACACAGCTGCTCTGGCCCGGCTGTGAGTTACCCCAGTCAATAGAGTCCTCCCTGCTGAGGATCCAGACGTCGTGGAGCAGAGATAAGCTGGCCCTGCTGTGTTCCATCCAAACTCCTGACTGCTGTGGCCTGGATGTTTGTGTCCCACCCAGTATTCCTGTGTTGAAACCTAATCCCCAATAAGATGTAATGGAAGGTGGGGTTGGGGGGAGGTGGTTAGGCCATGAGGAGGGGGCCCTCATGTTTTCCATTAGTGCCCTTCTAAGAAGAGGCCCTAGAGAGCTCCCTCCTGCCTCCCATGAGGGAACACAGATGACTATCTCTTAAGCAGTGAAATGCCCAGGCTGACGAGTCCCCCAAAGACCACCAGAGAGCCAGAGTCCGATGCAAGTGCAAAAGGACCATTTATTAGCAGACTCGAGTCTGGACTGTCATTCAAGGTGCCAATGCAGCGGGCGGAGGAGGAGCAGCCTCGATCATTACAAGGGTTTCTTTTTAATAGGAGAAAACCACAAGCAGGGAGTTGGGGACTGCAAGTGGGAGGTTTCATGCCTTAGCGTTTCGGGATTGGGGAAGGGTATGTGGGGTGTATCTGACCTTGTTAGGGATAGGTCAGGGGTGGGCATGATCGCAGAACAGGAACTTCTGAGCTCATAGGGACTGTCCTCTTGCACTATGATTGTTCTGGGAGTGGGCTGTTTTGTTCTTTGGGGGGTTGGGGGCCTGAGTGAGATGGAGGCTCTTTCCTAAGATGGGGTCAGGTTGGTTCAATTGAGTCCCTTCAGCAGGAAGTGGACCCTCACCGGGTACGGAATCTGCTGGTGCCTTGATCTAGGGTTTCTCCGTCTCTAGAACTGGGTGACATTTCTGTTGTGTGTAGACCACCCAGACCGTGGTGTTTGTTACAGCATCCTGAATGGACTAACACATCGCCTCGTGGAATTCATGAATATTAGAGGAGGGTTGCAGTTTAGCCTCTAAATTCTGGGGTAGTTTGCAATGCATCGATTCATCTTTGAAATAGAGGTAAAGGAAGTCAGTGCTTCCTTGCAGGGCTGTGCTGGGTGGCAGCTGGGGCAAGGCTTGGCTGGCCTCCTTGCCTCTAAGTTCTTCCTTCACCCTCACTAACACTCTCAAGGCTGAGAGGTGAAGGACCTTGCTGGGCATCACCGCAATGTGCAGCAGGAACGGGGTGCACAGGGTACAGTCCCAGTGAGCCTTGGAGCAAAGGCCCTTCTCAGCAGACCCCGCAGGTCTTCCCTGTGGGAGGCTCCCCTGGGCGTGGTGAGGCAAGGGTTAAGACATGAGCTTACAGAAGCTGGACCGTCCTCTCCTCCCATCACCTGGACAGAGAGAAGGAAATGGCCACCAGGCAATTGTTATTAGCCAAGTGATTTGGAGCCACCTTTCTCCCAAGGCTATGCATTTACCAAGGCTTGGGGTGTTTCCCATGAACCCTGGGAGGCTTTGTCCTCCTGGAGAGAGAGCTTGTCTCCAGGGACTGCTGACAGCAGGTGACTGTGATTCTGCCTCCTGCCTCCTGCCTCCCGCCAGCTAACCACAGTGGCAACTTCCAGTGCACAGCAGCGGCCGCTCCGGTTCCTGGATCTGTGCAGAGACCTGGGGAGGACCTCCAGGGCTCAGACCTGGGTTCCACCCCCTGCTTGGCCATCCATTAAACACGTTCATTTCTTCAAGACCTACCTTCGGAGAGCTTTTCACATGCTAGGGACTTGGACGAGGACCTCTCTGTAACTTCATTTTCTAATTTCTTGACTACTGATAAAATATTTAACTTTAAAATGTGGCCGTGAGAATGAATGACACAGAACAGGTGGAATGGTGGTATAATAAAGAACTCAAGAAACTTAACACCAAAAAAAACAAAGAACCCAATCAATAAACGGGCTAAGGAACTGAACAGACACTTCGCAGAAGAACATATACAATTGATCAACAAATATATGAAAAAATGTTCAACGTCTCTAGCAATTACAGAAATGCAAATCAAAACGACTCTAAGATCTCATCTCACTCCAATCAGAATGGCAATTATCAGGAATACAAGCAATAATAAATGTTGGTGAGGATGTGGGAAAAAGGTACACTCATACCTTGCTGGTGGTATGAGTGTACCAAATTGGTGCAACAATTATGTAAAGCAGTATGGAGATTCCTCAGAAAACTTGGAATGGAACCACCATTTGACCCAGCTATCCCACTCCTAGGTTTATACTCAAAGGACTTAAAATCAGCACACTACAGTGACACAGCCACATCAATATTTATAGCAGCTCAACTCACAATAGCTAAACTATGGAACCAACCTAGGTGTCCTTCAACAGATGAATGGATAAAGAAAATGTGATACACACACACACACACACACACACACACACACACACACACACACATACAGGATGGAATACTACTCAGCTTTAACCAGGAATGAAATTATGGCACTTGCTGGGAAATGAATGGAGTAGAGAATATAATGCTAAGTGAGATGAGCCAAACCCAAAAAAACCAAAGGCCGAATGTTTTCTCTGATATGCGGAAGCTAATTCACAATAAGGTGGGGAATAGGGAAGAATAGAAGAATAGAGTTACTGTATATTAGGTAGAGGGGAGTGAAGGGAGGGGGAGGGGCATGGGGGAAGGAAGGATAGCAGAGTGAAACAGACATGATTTCCTCATGTGCATGTATGACTGCATGACCCATGTGATCTTGCAATGTGTACAATCAGAAAAATGAGAGATTATATTCCACTGATGTATGATCTATCAAAATGCATTCTACTGTCATGTACAGCTAATTAGAACAAATAAAATAAAAAATTAAAAAAGGGAAAAAAATGAAGATATAAAGATGCTCTCAAAGGTCCAGCGTGGGACAATATGAACAACAAAATGCGTAGAGACCAAGATATGACACCCTGAATAAAAACAACTTCCATTCCCAGGGTTGCAAACAAATGCTGGTTGATGAATGTTCACAATAGCAATGATCATAACAGGTAAAGAACGGATGGATGCAACCCGAATGTCCATCAATGGAAGACTGAACAGCATGTGCTAATCCTTCCTATGGAAAAGTATTCAACTATAAAAAGGAGCAAAGTTCTGACACATGTGACCACATGCTCGAACCCTAAAACCACACACTCAGTGAAAGAGCAAGATGTAAAAGGTCACATCTTGGATGATTTCATTTACATGAAATGCCCAGAAAAGCAAATCCAATAAACAGAGACAATAAACAGATTCCTGGTTACTGGTAGCTTGTCAGCCACAAATAGGGGAGCAGGGGAGGACAAGAAAGGTCCACTGAGAGCCACAGGGGGCCTTATCTGGCAGTAGGCATCTGTGAGGTGGGGGCTTGGTAGGTCAAAGCCTCCCTCCAGCCATAATTACATCCCCTAAAGAAAAAGTTGGCTAAGTTTATGTCACACCCTACCAGGTGGCCTGGACCTTCCCTTATCACTACAACTGCCACAACCCCCCATCACCCTGGCAACCCAAACATCCAGACCCTCAGCAGGAAAGCTTATGGAGAAAAACAAGCAAGCAGGCAAGTGATTCAAGGGGCATTAAATTGATTCATGAGCAGGAAATTGAGGCCAAAGCAGAAGGACTCAGCGTCCTTAAAAACTCCCCCTCTGTGAGTGTCACACCCTCCTCCTCGGGAGGTGGTCCAAGCAGGTCCTAGGCTGTCAGTCAAAAGTCAAAAAGGTGGGCCTGGGTGGGACTCTCTGGAAACTTCCCTGGGACTCCCAGTAAAACTGCAGGGCCGGACCCACTTTCTCCCTTGAGAGTGTCCCCCTTTCCCCTCTCCCATCCCTTCTGCGAAACTCATGTCTGTCACTCCGAGAGACAAGTCTGAAATCTTCCTTGCACAGTTGCAGGAATCAGGGTTTGAAGGGCGACCTCCGTGCTGCCTGGGTTTCTAGGCAGCCTCAGCCCTCTGACAGTTATCAGGGGCTGAGGGGAAGGAGAATGGGAAGTGACTGCTTAAGAAAGCCCAAATCTCCTTTTGGAACCAGTTGCAAGGGATAATTCACAGCACTGTGACCGTCCTCGATGCCACTGGACCCATGCTTCAAAATGGCGATGCTCATGCACGTGAGCGTGGCAGTTCAAAAGCACAGTGCACCCGTCCAGAAGGATCCCGAGATACGAGCTTTCTAAAGCGAGGGTGCGGGCGAGGAGCTTGGTGAGTACCTGTGGCAAGGGTGGATGGAACCAGACGGGCCTGGTCAGCAGGACTGATCCCATGAGAATCACCCAGCACATGAAAGTCACTGGGAGAAAGTGTCGGGAGACAGGCCCCCGACTCCCGAAGAATCCCTCCCAGGCTCATAGTCCACTGCGGGAGAAAAAGAGGCCACCAGGGCGTGTGACTCCCAGCGCGGCCCCTTAGCCAGAGAATCGAACTGACGCTTTTAGCGATTTGAAAAATTGGCATGACGTGCTCCTGGTGCAAAGCCACAAGGAGGTCACAATGTCACCTGTGAAGAGCTCCAGGGGAGGCGCTCAATGCTCTTCTTCTCTACCCTGGCCACATTCATGCCTGTCCCCTTATGCCTGGCTTCTTTCACTGAGCATAATGTGTTCAAGGTTCACCTACCTGGGCATGAGTTCATTTTTTTTTTTTTTTTTTTGTTCCAAGAATTGAACCCAGGGGTGCTTAACCACTGAGCCACATCCCCATCCTTTAAAATTTTTTATTTTTATTTTTTTAAATTTGAGACAGGGTCTTGCAAAGTTGCTCAGGGCCTCACTGAGTTGCTGAGGCTGGTTTTGAACTTGATCCTCCTGCCTCAGCCTCCTGAGCCGCTGGGACGACAGGCGTTTGCCTCGGCAGGCACCCAGCGTGCTTCCTGTTCTGTTGTCTTCACAGACCTGTTGCCGTCTGCACATTGTTCTTATTTGCTTACGTCTGTCTCTTGCATGAGGAAGCTGCATGAGACATGGTCCTGGGCATGAGACAAAGGGATGCTGGAGACGCCAGGCCAGCCACTGGAGGCGCTGTTGTGCTGGTGCCCGGGGAAGAGGTGCCTTCAGAGCCGTTCACAGGCCGCCCACTTAGAGGGGAGAAGAGGTTTCAACGGAGCGCAGAGATCCGGATCAAAGTGTCCCTCCTGCGATGAGCTCCAGGAGTAGCCCTGTTCTTTCTGTGCCTGGCGTCTGGAGAATAATAAACATTTCCACTGTGTCACAGTCCACTCTGTTTTCTGTCTTCCTGTTTACCCCAGGACCCAGGGGGAGGCCACCAAAGCTGCTGGAAGATTTTGAGTGGCCTTGTGCCTTTTCATCCTCTGCCTCCCACCTAACAGTTCTTGTAGGACCTCCTCAGTCTGCTGGCAGTCAAGGGTCGGGGCGCATCTCCCGTGAATAAGGCCCAGCAGGAGCGTCAGGCTGGGCTGGGAGGCTGACGTTAGCCCAGAGGCTCCTTTGGGTCTCCTATCCAATTCCTTCCTCCCCTCCTTTTTTAAATTTTTTATTTTTTGCAGTACTGCATGGAACCCAGGGTATTCTGGCACTGAGTCACACTCCTGGTCCTTTTAGTTTCTTATTTGAGGCAGGACCTCCCTAAGTTGCTTAGGGCCAGGCTAAGTTGCTGAGGCTGGCTTTGAACTTGCGATCCTCCTGCCTCAGTCTCCCCAGGCGCTGGGATCACAGCCATGACCATCACACCTGGCATTCCTGTAGATTTCTATTCCTATTTTATTTGAACTCTGTTTCTTTCCAGAGTGGACACTGATTACTGATTTTGGTTTTGTTTTTTTCCTAGCCAAGCAAGGAGGCAGTGATGCCAAGACAGATGGAGCCCCCCTGCCGCCAGCCCAGTTCAGTTTTGCCTGCCTTGAACTTTAAATAGCACCGTGCTATGTGTATTCTTCGGTGTTTGTGTATTTTCTGCTTGATATTATAAAATGAATCTATGCTGTGTCCAGAGAGTTTTGTTTGTTTTCATTGCAATATGTCACTTCACGGAATGAACCTAAGACTAAATGTGAGGCATGTTGGTGGATCATATTTTAGCTACCTTGCCCTGGCTCCTCCCACTGTATCAGGCAGTGTGAGCTCACAAAAGGCAAAACCAGTATATCTGATGTGTTCAAACAACTGCAACATCCCTTTGAGCCCGGTAGTGACACCCAGGGGAGGTAACTTTTTTTTTTTTTTTTTTTGGTACAAGGGATTGAACCCAGGGGCGCTTAACCACTGAGTTAAGCTTTTTAAATATTTCATATTTTATTTAAAGACAGGGCCTCACTAAGTTGCATAGGGCCTCACTAAGTTGGTTGAGGCAGGCTTTGAACTATCGATCCTCCCGCCTCAGCCTCCAGAGCGCTGGGATCACAGGCATGTGCCACTGCACCCAGCTAGGGTAGGTAACCTTCTACTCTGTCCAGCCCCACCTGGGTGACGCACTGGTGTGAAGCATTTCAGTTTCTTAGTTTATCCTAGCAGATTTCTTTCCATCCCGAGGAACGAAGGGGACTCCCCGTGCTATTTTCCTAGTGGCACCTTGAAACCGTCTTGGTGCCGTTCTTGATGCTCAGTAGAATGGTGGCATGATGGAGGGCCTGGCTCCCGTTCACTGCGTGAAGGATGACGAGGGCAGCGGTCACGAAGATGCTTTCTTGTTTGCTTCAGAGGGTCCTCTGGGTGTCACCCACCGCATTGGGCAAGAACATGCTTGGTTGGAAATTCCGGGCGGTCGGATGGGGAACAGTCTGCAGGATGAGAAAAGAACAGGGTCAGGAAAGACACCAAGCCTCTTCAGGGGGTCTTAGTCTTGAGCAGAAGTGGGACTGAATCCCGCCTGTGGGGTCCCCGGCAGCCCGGCTAGGCATCAGCTTCCCTGTGGGGGCTGGGGACCCAGGACAGGCTTACTCAACGCCTCCCCCAGCAGCAACACCCGCACCCTGGGGGTGAGGCGGCTACTGGCAGGTTCTCCCTTCTCTGCTTTGTGATCTTTTGTTCCTTTTATTCTCCCTCCGACTGGCATTTTTCTCTCTCCCAGATGATGATGCACCACGCGCCTTCAGATCTCACAAACACACTTTGATTATGTGGCTCACTGGCGGCTCCTTTCATCTGGGAACACTTTGCAAACCTGATCTGAGGGGCGCGGGGCAGGGAGGGCTTGTGGAGGTCCAGCCTCTCCCCAGATTGGATTCCGGAGCCTGGGCACCAGAACATTCCTACCCGGACCGCCCCGCGGTGCAGCGTAGCCCAGGCGCTCCATGCCCGCCGCGTGCTTCATTTTTTCCCCAAATTAGTTTCATTTATTTTCCATACAGATATTTTAGTTTCATTTTTAAATCATTGACGCCTATTCATGCAAAGAAAAATAAAGGTCAGGATGGAACCTTGGGACCATGGTAGTCAAAAAAAACCACATTCTGACCATTCGTTCCTGGAGACAAAGCAAGAGGCTTGGCGGTCATTTCTGGCCATTTCTGCATCTCCCCAGCGGGGAAGAGTTGGGAAGTACCCAAGCTGCACCTTCTGGAGGTGATGTGGGGGAACGGGGTTTTATAACCCTCTCCCCTAGAAACATTTCAAGAAGCCTAGCAAAGGCTTATGGGAACACTGAACCCCTCTCTACCAGGAGTTTGGCAAGACTGCAATTTGCGAACCAACTTTCTACAAGAGTTAGCTCAATTGCTACTCACAAATCTTTCCAAGTGGAGGAAGGCTACGTTCACCACACCCCCGTATCCTTCCACCGAAGGCCCCAGGATGGAGCCCCGAATCGGACCCCACCTAGTCCGCTCCCTGCCTACCCCACGCCCACCCGCTCTGCGGCCCTAGCTCTTCCTGAGGACCCCCACCTAGAACGGCTGGCATGACTGCGAAGGCATCGCGCTCACAGGGAATCCAAGCCCATGGCCAGGGGAGGCCCGAGAACCACAAAACTGTGAGGACCCGCCAAAACTCCGCTCTGCAGGCCTAACTCGACGTTTTAATCCAAAGGACCGGCTTCTAACACGGCCCGTCCAGACCGGCCCGGGTAGGGATGCAGGGCAGAAGAGCCTCCTGCACACGACTGACTGCCTAGGCTGCGGGGCTCCTACCAATTCCAAGTAAAAGTGGACCCCGTCAGAAACGCAGTGGATGACAGCAGTCACCCTATGTCCTTGGGTCCTCCTCTGAAAGCAGCACCAAGAAAGGGCTGAGGAGCAGAGAGGGATCTGCAGCCGGACGTGGAGCCTTGGGTTACCGGGGGGCTCCGACAACAGCTCCGTTCCCTACAGTCGTGCAGGACCAAGAACACAGACGGTCGGTCCCTACACTGAGGCGTTCCCGGGAGGCCTACCGCTGGTGGTCCTCAGCCCACCCCCATGGCAGGCCCACCGAGGGGGAGGGAGTCACATCCAGAGCAGAGACCCCTCGGAGCAGACACTCACAGGCCGCCCATCCCACTGTCCCTGGGGCAGGCCAAACAGGAGGGCGGATGGATTCCGGTGTCTGCAGTCCGCTGCCCTGTAGGCGTGACTGGCCCAACGACGCCGAACACAGTGTGTTCCAGGTGTTTTCTGATCCGCAGCCCGAGGGCCCCGGCTCTTCCTCTGCATGCCCAGGGCCTCCAGAGAGTGCTCCGCAGCCTCCGGGTGAGCCCCCGAGGTTAATGCAGCCCGGCTGCAACGAGACCCGATGTGGCCACTCAAGGGCCCCCGCGGTGCCCAGCTGCTGCTTTGTCGCTCTGGTTTCCATTGGCCAGGGTGCCCCAGCTTATTCCACAGCAACTGGTCGCTGGGACGAGCAGCTGGGAACGGCCCACGGCCCTGTCATGCTCCCCCTCAGGTTGCAGAGCACCCCTGAGCCACACCGCACAGCAGGGTCGACGGGAGTCAGGGCCAGGCGCACAGCGGCGGGGGAGAGCTTTCACTTCCAGAAACAGGAGCCAGGCAGCAGAGACCCCAAGACGCGCTTGCTGGGCCCGGTCCTGCCCCACCCGTTCTTCTTCACCAGGATTCCCTGGATGGGCACGGCTGGTGTGGAACTCGGCCAGTCTCGCACATTCCACAGGCCGGTCACCGCGGGACTCACTGCTGAAGCGCCCAGCCAGCAACATGGGTGCTGACCGGTTACCTGGCTTTAGCTCCAGACTCCTCCGCAGAGCATGGATGGCTGAAAGTCCTTGCTCATCCCCTGCCTGAGTAGTACCCAGACACTGCCAGGCTGCCAGGTGCTTAGGGTCCTGCTGCACAGCAGCCTCAAAGGCAGCACAGCGTTTGGCAGGCCCCCTCCTGAAGTCCCGTAGCCCTTCTTCCAAAGGCTGAGGATGGTCCTGCAGGGGGTTCTCCTCCTACAGGTACCCTTATCACACCAAGCCTGTGAGGTCCTCACAGTCAGAAGGCTGGGTGGGCATCTCGGCATCCCGTGTTGCCATCTCCTCCCGCTCTGCCTGCAACTCTGTAGCCAACGCGGCTGTTCAAACTCCATGTCAAGTGCAGACATATTTACTGGACCTGTGAACTGGTCAACCCAGGCATCTGATGTCCCCTGCTGCTGAATAAACTCGGCTGCCCACTGTTCTGCCTGAGCTCCGCTGGACCCTGCAGTGGACTCCAGGGATATCTGCCCCTTGCCAATCTGCCACCCAAATTCCAGGAACTCAGAATTAGCCAATTTGGGGTCTTCCAGCATGGCCACAGAGTCACTGGCCACGTGCTGCAGATCTGTCTCAGGAGGCTATTCATCCTACCGATGGTGGCTGTTCCCTGGGTTCTCCCAGTCACAGCTTCTCCTTAGACTGCTCCAAGGGCAGGGCACGCAGACAAGGGGGCTGTAACTTCAGGGACGAATTCTTGGGACCAGTCGGTCTCATTGCAATCCTGAGTCACGTCCACAGCATCTCCTGGCACAAGAAAGTCCTAAGCCCAGTTCTCAGAGCAGGCCAAGTCTGCCACACCAGGGGCTCTCTGGGGGGCCTGGCGGAAGTTTGACTGGTGAATCTCCTGCGTCTCTGCCAGGAGGTCCTCCATCTTGAGGGTCTGGGCGGGGGGGCACGGGAAACAAGCGGTGCATTCTGGTCCTGCGGGAATTCGGTCACCCACTCACCTTCAGAGGCTACTCCCAAAGGCTTGGAGTCCCTCTCAGAGGCTGGGGTTCCAGGAGGCCAGGGGCCAGGCCTCAGTCCCTCCTGCAGAAGGGCCTTGACCTGGGTGAAGTGGCTGGCCAGCTTCATGAGCGGGTTGGCACCCTGCCTTCGGCCTCCACCAGCTCCGGCATTGCCATGGTGACCACCAGCTCTCTCTGCCAGGAGTCGGAAGGGAGCCGGTGCCCTCCCCTCAAAAGCCACCCTCTCCTGCTTCAGCTGTCACCACTGTGGTCTCAAGGGCAGGACAGGCCGAAGGCCACCCTGCATAGGGCCTGGACACCAGAGGCTTGCGGGGGGCGCCTCATCAGCCAGACTAGACGGGGACACTGGCTGGGCAGGGGAGAATGGGAATGCTGCCTGGCTGTACACCCGACCCAACACCCCTTTAGGTGGTGAGCCATTCCTTCCCTCCCAAATCACCTGAGCCCCTCCCGCCTCTGCTGACCCCAGCCCACTCCTCCCGCATCGCGGCCACCCATCACTGCTGCCGGCCCTCCACTGGGACCCCCCAGGCCACGGCAGGGGCAAGGGGAGCTCTGGGACCCGTCTGCGCGCCCCTGGGGCCCAGCGCTCTCTGCTAGTCACCTGCTGCACTCTAACCTCTCCGATCTTCCCAGCAGCCTGCGGGGGAGGTGGCAAGGTGGCTCCATTTTCAGATCATGAAACGGAGACCCAGAGAGTCACTTCCTGGGGAGGGGGAGGGACACCAGGCAGCCTTGATCCCAGTGGCCACCTCACAGTCCCTTTTGCTTCCTACTGTGCCAGCCACCAGGCTGTTGGGTGTTCTGCGAAGACCATGTCCTCCTTTGGGGTCTTTGCTCTGGGAATGCCCATCGTCAATCCCCCCACTCTCCATCTTTTGGACAGTCTTCCCCAATCCCTGGCCAGGCTGAAGTAGGGGAACTCCGTGCTCCCATGGAGGAGCCTGCAGCCCCTCCCTCCTTGTCCGCCAGCCCCGAGCCAGCCCCCGGCCAGCTGCGGGTCCACAGGACAAGCTCAGGACACCTTGACTGAGGAGGGCCAAGTCTCCAGGCTGGCTTCAGTATAGCTTTGGAGATTACTGCTCTTCTGTGGGGAAATTCTAGCCACGGGTGAAAAGGGTAGCTTGTGCCGGAACATTTTTGATTTCTTTTTCCCCAGCTGGGAAAATGTGTTCCAGACAGCAGTGCTGAGCTTCGTGGAGAAAGAGAGGGCAGGATGGCTCAGGCGAGGCCTGCAGGAGCTTGGGGAGCAGGGGCCAGCAGGAAGAGACGGTGGGCCCCAGAGGATCACGGGCCCTGAGGCCCTGACTCGACCTCACAGATAAAGGTGTCACACGGGAGCTGGGTGAGGGAGGCTGGGATGCAGGGGCTCGCTGGAGCGGGATCCCCGGGGTGCTGCGTGGGGGGTCTCACAGACCTGGGCTTGGAGGCTTGGAGTTGAGTGTCGACTTTTTCCCAGAGTTACCAGCTATGTGACTTGGGTAAGTTACCAATGTCTCAGAGCCTCCGTTTCCCTCATCTCCAAAATGGGGACAGCAGTGCCCACCTGCTGGGGTTGTTTAGGGACTAAGTGAAATAGTCTAGCTGGGTACCTGCGTAGACCGGTTGTTTGATAAACAAACACCTTTTCCTTTCTTCTCCTACTGTTCTAGACCAGAGGTATGGAAAAGTTCCTATGGAGTGGGGTTTGGCAAACCACAACCCTCAACCAGACCGAGTCCATTGATAAATGTATCAGGACTTATTGGGGCGCAGCCAGACCACTTAGTTACAATTGCTACGGCACTGCTAGGCTATGGGGCAGAGGTGATAGCGGGCATAGGGGGGCCGTGGCCTGGACCAAGTATTCACTAACTGTCCCTTTAAATAGAAGTCGGCTGCCCCCTCGTGTGTGGAAGATACATACCATCTCACGTCTCCCTGCTTTGCATTGACACCTGCAGAGAAGGGGACCCCAACTCCAGTGCTCAAGGGACTTGGCTGGTGCCGCCAGCACACAGCTTGCTTTGCAAACACTTCTGCAGATGAGACCCTCACGCCCACCTCTCTTGAAACATGGGGTTCTCGACATCTAGCTTGTGTGTCCGTTTCCCATGTTTGATAGAGATTGAGCACCAGAAATTTATGTATTCATTTAAAGTGCCTGTTGAAGGCGTGCTGTGTACTTTGTGTGTACTCTGAACCACACTTTAAATTCTTAGGATTCCAACTAATTTATAGTTAAATAGTCCCTCGTGACTAGCGGCTGTCATTTCGGACAGCACAGCTCTATCACATATGCTTTGTAAAAAAGCCCCTCAGTCTCTCCTTCATGATTTTTGCCAAAATCCAGATGATGTCTAGTTGCTTACTTCACATTTTTCTTTAAATTGACTTGCTTTGTTAAAAAACAAACAAAAAAAACCTGTGTGTACGGCTATTGAAATGAAACATTGCTCTTTCTTATTACAAACAGCTGTGAAAATGAGTATTTCAGAAACAAGACGGGGACACTGGATTCCAGCCTGGAGCTGTTTTGAGCTCAAGTCCAAGGCTGGGCCTGCTCCCGCTTGGTTCCTGTTACAGTTTAGATGTGAGGTGTCCCAAGAGCTCACGTGTGAGACGAGGCGAGAATGTTCAGAGGGGACATGATTGAGTTGTGAGAATCTACTAGTGATGTCGATTCACTGGGGGGGAACTGTGGGCAGGTGGGGCGTGGCTGGAGGACGTGGGTCATTGGTGTGAGCTCATGGCCCTCAAATGACGGAGGCAGAGACGGGAAGCAAACCTCAGATCAGCAAGCTTTCCCTTAATCTGCAGCGAGGTCCATGGATCAGGCACGGGAGGGCCCATTTTCTGGGTATGGAGGTGGCCCGCAGGTTACAGAAGGAGTCTGGGTTTTATGATTTCATTGGAGGCTGCGGACGTGCACTCTGGACAGTCTGGGGCTAGTTGCACAGGTTAGAACTTTAACTGTGGAAGGCAGTCGTAAAAAGGCCGAAACTCACTGTCACTGGGAAGAGCTCAGAACTCGGTGTTCCCTGCTTGTCTCCTTCCTCGGGGACCCATTGTTACCGAGAGCTTCGCTATTTGCTTTTCTCCTTCCAGGTCTCGTCTGCAGCGGGGAAGGGTAAGAGTCCAGGGCCCAGCGTTTCAGTATTTGCCTCTTTCCTTCAGGATGCACTGGGGTTAGGGAGGGGTAAATGTTTATTTTTGGTGGAGATGCTGGGGATGAACCTGGGGAAGATGGAAGTTTGCCTTTTCCCCTCAGGGCCCATTGTTAGTGGGACAGGACGCACTGGGAGAGGTTTCATGTTTGGCTAATTGCCCTCCCTCCTCCCAAGCCACACTGTCCCTCCGTCTTTCTTGGGGAGTTGTCTTGTAGGGATATTATTTTCCATGACCCTTCAATTGGGTGTGCCTTTGGGGTTTATATTTTATCCCTGGTGAGCAGAGCCCTCTGTGCTTCCTGGCAGCCGTGTCCTGAGCTGCTTTCCTCCTCCACACCCTTCTGTCACGATGTTCTGCCCCACCTCAGGCCCAGGGCTATGGAGCTGGCTGACCGTGGACTGAAACTGAAATCGTGAGCCACAGTGACGTCTCCTTCTTTGTGTTGTTATCAGCTATTTGGTCACAGTGACAAAACTGACTAAAACAGTTACAAAGGGAAGTTGCCAAGGGTTGTGGGAAAGGCGTTTATTCTAACCTCCAGCTGAGCCTTCTTCCTTGGGGCCATCGGACAGCCCAGAGAGAATGGAGAGGAATGGGTTGTCCCGTGGGGTCCGATGGTGGCCACACCTTTGTCGTGGGTCTGGGTGAGGCCACGTGCCATGTGGCCCAGAGGTTAAGACAGTATCGGGGTGCAACTCAGTGCTTTGGGGAGGTAACCTGGCTTCTCTGCCCACACCAGCTGCCCTGCCTACAAGCTGGGAAGGGAGCCAGCACCTTCTTCAGAGGGTTGATGGCATGGACAGGGCCTGTCTCACAGGGAGCTCCCAGCCAGCCTCCACCGTGGAGACCATTCCTTCATGATGGAGGGTGGGGAGAGGCTGCACCCTCCCGCCTCTCCGGGCTTGCTGTGCCACCGGAGATGTTGGGGGCACAAAGAGCCATGCGCGTGAGGCCTGGGGGCCCATCAGCTCACAGGGCCCTGACCTTTGTGTCCAGCTGGCCGTGTGCATTGAGACCCTGCTGTAAGTGCTTTTGCTGCGTGCTGTCTGGTGGAAGAGCTGTTTTCCAGGCCTGTGACAGCAGCCCTCTGTCCTCCTGCCTGAGCTGCCCTGGAGGTTGTTAAGGTTAGTAGTAACTGCTAAGTGGGGCAACCCGTGGGCTCTGTCTGCAACGCGCCAGGAACCCCACCCTCATAGATTAGGGAGGGACTGTCAATCATGACAATAGTGCCGTTGGAAGGGCACCATGTGATCCCAGATGGCCCGTTGGAGAGCCCCAACTCCCTGGTGATGGAATTTCAGAAAGGGGCATGAGATGTGGCCAAATGACCAATCAGATTCTTCTCTGGGATCGGTTTATGGATTTGGGGAGAGGGAAGCTGTTTTTTCCCCCAGACTTTGTAGGCCAAGAGGAAGCAAATCTGGGATTGTTGTCTGAGAAACAGAAGCAAGCTGAGCTGAGACTGGTAAAGATTGAACCCTGAGAACAGCCTTCCTGCTCCTGGATACAGCCATGCCTGGAGGCAACTGTACCACTGAACCCCCAGTTCTGTGAGCCCTTTTTGGCTTAAAATACTTTGGGTTAGGTTTCTGTGTCTTGAAGCTGAATGATTCCTAACTGCAAGATTTGTAATGCACCAACCTTGTATGAGACACTGGACTAAGAATTGAAGGAGCACTGTCTGATGGGTCTTGGGCCAGTCACTTCTCTTGAAAGCTGCATTTGCTGGTGGGTAAGATGGGGGCCACTCTTATAAGAATAGGACTGTGGCGAGGCTGGTGGGAAACAGAACACACAGAGCTTCTGGAAGGCAGAATTCCCATTCAATGTTAGCTCTTCTCCCTGATGAGGGAACGCTGGGGTGGATGTCTTCATGCATAATTTTTAGTGCAATCACCTGTTTTTCCTTGGCACAGATTCCTGAAGTAGAAAGGCTGTTCACGTCTTAAAGTCCTCGACACATAGGGCCAGAGGGCTCTCCGGAAAAAGCTGACCATGTGAGCTATCGGTCTCTGTGTAACAAATAGCCACAAATTAGTGGCTTAAAAGAACACGCACTTTCTTGTCTTATATTTAGGTCTGAGGTCCACTTGGAGGTACAGTCTGTATATGTATAAAGTAAGCATTGAGGTGTATTTTTAGTTTTGCCCACGATGTTCAACAGAGTGATGCAATTTTAGTCAGAGCGCAGGGTGGACAGCTACATGCAGGGTGGCCGCAACTCTGATGACCAGGCTTGGTGGACGCCCACCACCCGTGCAGTTCTGGCTGTTGGCCTGCATTACTTCATTTGCTTCTCACAAGGACTCGGTGGCGGTGGAACTAGACAAACGTCACCTCCCCATGAGGCAGTCGATAAATCGGAATGACCCTTGGCTGAGACGTGACGACCCCTGAGATATTTTTACAGGTGTCTTAATTATCACTGGTGGGCTTTTCACTGGCGTGACCACCAGATCCGACAAGTCCAACGTGAGGAGGTCCAGTTGACCTGGGCGGATGGTGTCAGTCTGTGGTCGGCTGACTCCGCAGCTCTGGGCCGAGGTGAGGCAGCTGATCAAGGCAAAGGGCGTGGTGGAGCAGAGTCGCTCAGGACAGGCAGCCAGGGAGCAGGGAGAGCTCTGCTCACCAGGAACTGAACACAAACCCCCAGGGACAGCCCCAGCGACCACCTCCTCCAGCCACACCCTGCCTGCCTGCACATACCACTGGATTAATCCATTAACCCGCAGATGAGGCCACGCCCCTCATCATCTGATAACTCTGGAAAGATGCCAAGCGGGCTTGCTTCTGGGTGGTGGGCTCAGGAGAGGAATGGGACTTCAGATGGGATGGCATCCTGTACCTTTTGAATTTTACAACTCGTACTTATAATTTGTGTCGGTATTACCTAGGAAAGGACTAGATAAAGTCAGAGAAAAAGAAAAGAACCCCTCGCCTCTGCCTCCAAAGTCTAGATTCTTGTCTCCCTGTGGTTCCGTGTGCGTTCATTTCTATTCCCCTCTCTGGCCACTTTCCTGGTCCCCCTCTCCTTGCCGGGGCGCTGTCCCCTGTTAACTGGCGGTGGGAGGAACCCTGCCTCCTGAGGTCTCCGTAGGAAACACTCCATCAGGGTCTGCGCCCAGAGAAGCTCCACCATTGCTGTTATCATTCCTTTATTCGTGGAAAAAACATTATAAGGGAACAGCCCAGACGGATCATATAATAGAGGTTCCTCTGGTTGTGGGATAATCGTTGACGTTTCTTCCCCCCCCCCCCCCCAATATTAGAAAAAGTAACGTACTGTGCGTGCGGGTGATTTACGATAAACGTTTGTGCTCCTTCCCAGCTGGCGACCTGGAGTCTCTGCCTCCAGGTCCTCTGGGGGCTTCTGCTGGGGCTGGGGGAAATGGCCGAGGCAGGCAGGCCAGGCCTGTCTCGACGCCTTAGTGCCCACGTCTGCTGCGGAGCTGTGCTACCCCTGCCACTGGGGGAAGGACTCTGAGCAAGACCCCCTGCCGTGTCCTCAAGGTGCCTGGTGGAGGCTGTGGATGTCCAGAGGCTGCACAATGTGGGTAGGGGAAGGGGAGTCTCCGTTCTGCGGTGAACCCACACCTGCTCTAAAAAAATTAAAAAGTCTTTAAAAAAGCAGAACAAAGCCCAGCTGCACTCCAGGGCCACAGCAGAACGGAAGCGGGTGGAGGGTGGCTGGAGGAGGACATTGCCAGGGGTCCTGTGTGCTCATTATCAGGTGGGAGCTGGAGGCTCAGAGGGGACTCGAGCATGCGAGTGGGTCAGAGGCTGGGTGCAGCCCGGTGGGAGAGCTAGCGCGGCTGCTCAGGGCCCTGGGTTCCTCCCCAGTGCTGTGACGACCAGCCAGCCTCTCACATGAGCTGGGCTGGAGAGAACTGGCTGAGAGGTCAAAGCCTCCCCTGAGGCTGCTTTCACCTGGGTGGCTGGGAACTGTCTTGGTGGCTTTGGGGACATTGGTGTCCAATTTCCTTCCCAACATCGTGTGCGTAGATGTTGCTCTGGTGGACGAATAACCAGGTGTCCTGCAGCTTCTCCCCGAACACCCTGTTTGTCTTTCACATTTATCTCCCCCGCCCAGACCTTTTTATTTGCTGGCCTGTTCTTGATTTCTTGTATTTTACAGCAGAGTGGAGACCAGACCCTACTCCTAGGGATCAGATAAGCCAGGCTCCTTTTGTGACTCTGCACACATACCTTCCCTGGCTCCTTTATTCTCCATTACTGTGATAAAATTCCTGAGGCAGACAATTTTATAAAGCAAAGAGGTTTATTGTGCTCAGGGTCTGGGGTTTCCAGGGATGGAGGCTGCCTTCGTTCAGCTCTGGTGAGGACCCTCCTGGCTGTGTCACCACGTGGCAGGTGGCCATGGTGAGAGCAGATGTGGCAAAAAGCACTTGCATCTCTCCACACAGGAAGCCAGAGAGCTGGGTGGGGCTGGGCTGCCCCCTTTTATACCGACCCTCCGGGGAACTAACTCAGGGTCTCCTGAGAACCTTAATTCCTTCTGAGGGCATCCCCATCGACCCTGGGCCTCCCTCTGGGCCACCACCTCAACATGACCACGCTGGGGACTGAGCCCGTGGAAGACCAGCCTCGTCCAAGCCAGCACCTCACAGGCCCAGGCTCCTCACCCCTACCTGCGCCCCCGAGTCCCAGGCTAGTCGGGTCACGGAGGGTGAAATCGTGGCCGAGAGACGTTCACCTCTCAATCCCCAGCACCTCTGCCACCTCACCCCAGAAGGCCCAGGGGCTTTGCCGGTGTGTCTAGACCACGGGTCTCCAGATGGGGGCCGTTCCTGGATCCCGATGGCTCTGAGGCCTGACTGGACCTGCTCCCGTCACGGTGCAACGTCACATTCGCGTCTTTCCTCAGGCTGCCGGGAGCTCCTTGGAGGAAGCCGGGCCCCTCCTTGTTCTTGCTGCATCCTACGTGCTGGGCGTGCAGAGCCGGCTGCCCTCCGGTCCCCCCCGCCAGGCTGCAGTGGCTGTCCTCTTTCTTCTCTGGGTCTCACCTCCTCTGTAGGGTGACGGCTGAGCTGTGGCTTCTCCCAGCTCCAGGTTCCCGTCCTCGGGCTGCGGGGCCCCTCGCGGCCTGTCCTTGTGGGTCCTGGCTGGGGAGGGGGAGCCAGGGCCCCGGGGGCGGGCGACTTCAAGGCAACAGGATCCCTGAGAGCTTGCGGGCTCTGGTCCCAGGACCATCCCCCACGTGTTCAGAAGCTCTACCAGTGCGTCTCTGGGGTGGCCTTGCTGCCCTGCCTAGAGGGCCGTGGGAGCTGCGGGAGCCGGAGCTGGAGAAGCTGCCCATGGAGAATGGCCAATGCCTCCGGCCGGGAGGGCTGGGCCTCGGGCCGCGGTGCTCTGGCAGGTGACAGCGTCAGACCTAACTGCGGAGATTAACACCTGGCGGGGGACGGCCCTGAGGCGGGGCCAGGCCTGGGCACGAATGCCAAGTGCACGTCTCACCAGCTGTGCCACCTTGCTGCTCAGACCGAGCTGCTGGGTCGCCTCTCACATGGGGACCCGAGCCCGTCCCTGGAGCCCATGCCCACCAGCTGCGTCTCGATGGCCACGAGGACCACAGCTCAGTGCTTCACGTGGGTCCTTCCAGGTCATGTCCTCAGAACACCAGGGTCAGGATCGTCGTCCAACCTCCTTACAGACAGAGGACCTGAGGCTCTGGGTGGCCTCTGACCTGGCCGAGGGGCCAGCTATACGGGTGCAGGTGTGGTGTGAACCAGCAGCCCGCCTCCTGGGCCTGCGTGCTGACTCTGACGGGGACTGCGGCTGTGTCCAGGGCTGTTGGGTCGATCCAACACGGCGGCTCCTGGTACAGAGCAGGCTTGGCCAGGGCTGCAGTGAGGACTGTCATCGTCACCTCCACCTCCACCTCATCATCTTCCTCATCATGCTCGTTCCTGAGCTCTGGACTCCTGTATACCTCGTTGAGGTCTGGGTCAGCCGGACGCCAGCTTTTAAAAATGTGCACCTGCATGTCAGGACTCAATGCTTTTTAGTACATCTGCAGAACTGTGAGGCTGTGCTCGTGATCTCAGAGCCTGTCACCCCCCGCCCAGCCTGAAGCAACCTCCTGCCATTCACCGTCATCCCCTCCCCATGAACCACTAACCTACTCTGTTCCTCCTGTCCTTTCCGGATCTTCCATGTAGATGGGATCGTGCAATATGTGGTCTTTCCCACTTTCCCCACTTAGAACAAAGGTCTTGAAGGGCATCATGTTGACATGAGTCAGTACTTCGTTCTTTTTTCATAGCTGTGTAGTATTCCATCATACGGATGGATCACATTTTGTTTATCTGTTATTGTGTGGATGGGCTCTTGGGTTGTATGTACAGATCCTATAAAACATCTGTTTTACTGAAGAAGAAAACAAAGTTCAGAGAACTAAAATACTTGCTGAGTGTTGCTTCAGCTACTAAGTGGTGAGGAGACATTTGAGGGAGGTCTCTGATTCTTTCGTTCTTCCTACTGCATCTCCTGCATTAGGCTGTTGGGGGGCATTACAAGTTAACAGATATTAATCAGATATTGATCGTCTCTCAGGTGTTAGTCTTGCTTTAGGTTCTTGTTACCCAAAGGCCTGAAACCAACTCCACATTGAAGGTGTGCCTCTGGAGGGAGCCAAACCTGTGCTTCAACCTGGCTCCTCCACCTAAGCACTGTGTGATCCTGATCTACTTGCTTAACCTCCCTGAGTCTCGGTGTTGCCCTCTGCACTGGTCGTTGTAAGCAGCGTCTCTCAGGGTTGATTTAAGGATCCAGACAGGCCCTGTGCTGTGGCGCCCGGGTGCTGGTACAGCACGGAGGACCCTCGCCAGCCCCTCTTGCAGATGAGGAAACTGAGGCTGACAGAGGGGCAGTGTCCGGATTGGCTCTTTCAGCAGGCCAGCGGCGGAGCTGGTGCCAGAACCCGGGTGTGTTGGCTCTGGTCTCAGCTCTTCCCATCTGCCTCGTGGCCTCTGAGGATGGCTTCTCTCCAGCCCAGGGAATTTTTTTCCAATTTTGAAAGGAGCTGAAATGGCGAAAGCGCCCCAGCCTCGGTCTCTTGGAGCCGCGCCAGGCACGTAATGGGAAGGTAGGGCTGGTCCCTTTCTGCTCCGGGGTGGGAGGAGGAGCGTGGCGGCCAGCTCCTCCGGTGTCTCTAATGGACTGGACGCTCTTGCACTTCAGTGGTTCTACTTGAGGTCCAAATGGCCAGCAGAACATCGCGCCCTCGTGAAATCTAACAGGCATTTCTCTCCAGCGTGGCGACCTCAAGAGCTGTGCGGGTTCCCGGCTGTAGCTCTTGAAGTCCTGATGGGTTTGCCACACAAAATAAGCTCCGTGCTTTCCAGAAGAGGTCCTTTTTGGGGAAGAATTCATTTATTCATCTACTGAATCTGTACATCTTCATCTCACACCTACAGCCTGTTGTTTACTAACCTAGCCGCCGACGGTCCATGCTGGATGGAGCTAAAGCCATCCCTGTCTGACTCAATTCACAACATGCTCAGTTGCAAATACCAGACAAGCCTGAGATGGGGGCTTAAACACATAGAGCTTTAATTTTATCTTCTAAGAAGAATTTTGGAGGTTGGCATTTCAAGGAGGGCAGCTGTTCAATGGTGCTCTAAGGGACTCAGGCTCTCTCTCTGTGGCTTTCTGTTTTTGCCACTTACAAGGAGTTTTATCCTCATGGTTACAAAATGGCCACTATACTTCCAGAATTCACACCTACATTCCAGGTGGACCCCAAACCTTCTCCCAAGGCCCATCTTTTTTCTTGTGGAAGTTCTTCCTACAGGTTTTGTTTCGACATCATTGATTAAAATTATGCCATGTGGCCACCATGGACTGGAAGGTGTCTGAAAACATGGAAGGGGACAACGGATCAGAATGGTGTTGACTGAAAAATTTGGTAGTATCTATTATAATGTCCGAGTGAGGTTTACAGTTCAAAGGGACATACGGGGAGCAAATATGCATTGATTACTATTAGGAAGGTCTCTAGGAAGGGTTAAGGATGTAAACACAGCACGTCTCTTGGGCTGAGTATCTTTTGACGTAGACCCTGAGATAAGAATTTGAGGGCAATCATTTTATTTTGAGGGTGATTCCAGGATGCAATGGGATGAGGTGGGGAATTGAGGTAGAGAAGGGAGAAGGGAGGAAACCGACTAAGGCGGGCTATTTTCTGTCCTTAATGGCACTTCTGTATGCACACGTGGACCTCCTCTGTAGACGCCTGCTATTTCAGACCACGCAGGTCCTGCTAGAACCACTTCATGTGAGACTCCGCATCTTATAACGATGGACATGCTGGGCAGGGAGCCACCTGCGTCCACACCCGGGGCTTCATCCCCTCATCTTTACAAACCGCTCACACCCTGGAGCTTGTGCTGGAATCAAGGAGCAACACCTGCCACGCCCAGACCCGTGGTCCGCACCCTCATGCCTTCACCAACCCAGATAAAAGCACCCAGTGACGCTGGGAGAGCAGGCAAAACACAGAACGTCTTGGGTTTGTGAAGCATTTTAGGATTCTTGTTTTTATAATTTTTGGGTTTTGTTACTGGGCAGAATTTTTGCTTTTAGAACCATGAGATGAATAAACGATTCTTTCCCAGAGAAGTGCGACTTCAGCTCGGCCCTCTACTCTTTGGGACTGGGGATTTTCTTATAGGAAATATTTCAGTTGCTACTTTCCCACTTGCTTTCGATGCCCTGACACTCAGTCCCGCCTACTCCTTGGCCTAGGGATTTCTCTTATCATCCAAGAGTTAAATTACTCTTTCGAAATTTAGACCTGTGAATAATCTCTATAATATCACACATACTGCTTCCTGTTACAATCACATGACCACTATTTCACATATACCAGCTACTACATACACAATGGTTCATAGACTTCCTAATCTTACATATGTGTGTGTATGTTTGTACATATGTGTGTGTGCCTGTATATGTGTATATATGTGTGTGTGTATATCTGTGTATGTGTCTGTATATGCGTGTGTATCTGTATATGTGTGTCTGTATGTATGCGTGTATATACATGTGTGTATATGTGTGTGTTTGTACATACGTGTGTGTGCTTGTATAAGTGAGTGTATATATGTGTGTGTCTGAATATATGTATATATGTGTGTATATGTGTGTGTATATATGTATGTGTCTGTGTCTGTATATATGTGGGTGTGTGTATATATATATGTGTGTGTGTGTGTCTGTGCCTGTATAAGTGTGTGTATATATATGTGTGTGTGTGTGTCTGTGCCTGTATAAATGTGTGTGTATATATGTGTGTGTGTGTGTCTGTGTCCACATAAATGTGTGTGTATATATATGTGTGTGTGTGTCTGTGTGTGTATATATGTGTGTATATATGTGTGTGTCTGTATATATGTATGTGTGTCTATGTGTGTATATATGTGTATGTATATATGTGTGTGTCTGTATATATGTGTGTGTACATGTGTCTGTGTCTGTATACATATGTGTGTCTGTGTGTGTATGTATATGTGTGTCTGTATCCGTGTATATATGTGTCTGTATACATGTGTGTATATATGTTTGTGTGTATACGTATGTGTATCTGTGTGTGTATATGTGTGTCCATATACATGTGTGTATATGTGTGTGTATATATGCATCTGTGTATACGTGTGTGTATACATGTGTGTGCATGTCTCTGTGTGTATATGTGTGTATATATGTGTCTGTGTCTGTATACATGTGTGTATATGTGTGTATACATGTGTGTCTGTGTGTATATATGTGTGTGTCTGTATACATGTGTGTTATATGAGTGTGTGTCTGTGTGTATATGTGTGTATATATGTGTCTGTGTCTGTATACATGTGTGTGCATGTCTCTCTGTGTGTATATGTGTCTGTGTGTATACATGTGTGTATACGTGTGTGTATATATGCATGTGTATATATGTGTGTATACATGTGTGTGTGTATGTGTGTGTTTGTGTGTGTTTATGTGTGTCTGTATATGTGTGTGCGTGTCTGTATACACATGTGCATGTCTGTGTGTGTCTGTGTGTATATATGTGTGTTTATATATGTGTGTGTGTATGTGTGTGTCTGTATATATGTGTCTGTGTCTATATACATGTGTGTATATGTGTCTGTGTGTATACATGTATGTATATGTGTGTATATATGTGTGTGTATATGTGTGTGTATATGTGTGTGTATATATGTGTCTGTGTCTGTATACGTGTGTATATGTGTCTGTGTGTATACATGTGTGTGTATATATGTGTGTGTGTCTGTATATGTGTGTGTGTATATGTGTGTGTGTCTGGGTGTGTATATGTGTGTGTCTGTATACACGTGTGCGTGTCTCTGTGTGTGTCTGTGTGTATATATGTGTGTCTGTATACATGTGTGCATGTCTGTATACACATGTGTGTGTCTCTGTGTATATTTGTGTGTGTCTGTATATATGTGTGTGTATACATGTGTGTGTATATATGTGTGTGTCTGTATATAGGTGTGTATATATGTGTGTGTGTGTATATATGCATATGTCTGTATATATGTGTGTATATATGTGTCTGTGTGTATACATGTGTGTGTATATATGTGTGTGTGTCTGTATATGTGCATATATATGTGTGTGTGTCTGGGTGTGTATATGTGTGTGTCTGTATACACGCGTGCGTGTCTGTGTGTGTGTGTCTGTGTGTGTGTGCATGTGTGGTGGTTTAATTGACACAACCCACATGGCATTTTCACCACCCGCTACTGAGCACCCGGGGCTCAGTCCCTCTGGGCTCCTTTGGAGGTGGAGGTGGAGCTGGACACACCTTCGCACTGAGCCCCGGGAGACCCAGCCAGCGGTGCTGTGGACCCTCCAGCTCCCTCTTCACCCACCCTGCGCTGGGCTGCTGGGGCCTCTGCTCTCCAGGAGAGCCAGGCTTCTCAGTGGGGGGAAGGTCCTGGGGGAGGGCCATGGGCCTGTGTGCCCGGCCTCTGTGGGCGGCCGGGAGCGGCCATGGAGAGACCGTAACCGTGTTGGGGTGGCAGCTGGGCCCTTTCTGAAGAAGCCACTTTTAATTTCAACACGTACCGACGAAGGTCATTTTGACCCGCTTCCCCTCTGCTTATGGGTTTAGATCTCATGAGGTCAGCCTGTAGTTGTGAATCACAGCAGCAGGCACGTATGACTGATGGACCCACAGGCTTTACTTATGGTCCAGAAACCCTGCAACCCCACGTTCGGGGCTGTCCTCCCAATAGCCACTTTGGGCCTTGTGTGGGACAGTCCACAGCCTGCTAAAAAAGACTCTCAAATCTGGACTTCTCAGTGACAATCGGTCTGTTCTTAAGTTGCGCCCCACAACAGAAGCCAGCTGCAGAGCTGCCCAGGTGCGGGAACCCCTGGGGTTGTGCTGGGAGGCAGAGTGGGGCCCAGGAGTCTTGTGGACCACCGCAGGAGTTTCATTTTGGATTTCAGGTGCAAACCTGTGTCCCTGTGGTTAGTAACAGACGGACTTTCTGTTGGGGTGAGAGGTGGAAGCACCTTCTTTTTTAGATGGGGGGTGTCTACGAACAGATCATAGATTCAGGGCGGGGTCAAAGCACGAGCAAAGGGTACATCTGCCTCTCCAACTCCTGGGCCTGGAGGTGAAGCATCCGCGGGCCCCATCATGGGGTGATGGCAGACACTGGATTTCTGGGTTCCTGCAGATTGGGTTTGACTGCTGTGCTGGGTTGAGCCAGGTCCCCCAGGTTCACATGCAACCAGAACCTCAGAATGAGACTTCCTGGGAAGTAGGGTCTGCACAGCTGTAACCAGTTCTGACGAGGTCACGCTGGACTGGGGCGGGGCCTGAGCCATGGCTGCGAGACTGTGCCAGTCAGGAGAGGGGACCGTGTGATTGGAGTGATCTGCCAGTCACCGCTTGTCACCAGGGAGGCGGAGGCTCTGGGAGGTGCAGGATCGTGGGAACACCTGTCACCTTAATCTAGACTTTGGCGGGGCTCCTCATGGGTCGCAGAGGACTTTACACTCCTCGTTCCACCCTATCTTCATGCTGCTGCTTTGGGGCTGGTGGGAACAAGCGACCCCGTTTACAGCTGAGGAAACCGAGGCTCAGAGACGCAAGACCTCCTCTGGGCTCACACACCTGTCAGAGGCTGAGCTGGGAGAGAACCGGCTCTTGGATGTTGTTCTCCACCCCCGACGGTGCACGGCGAGCTTCCGCCAGGCCCGCTGGGGTCCTGCCTCCGAGCCTTCGTGTTCTGTGGGGCCTGTTCAGTGACTGGCTGAGTAATGATTTCACCAATGCTGGATGTGATCCTCTCCTTCCCAGAATCATTAAAAAGCACTGCTTCCTGTTGTTTTTAGAGTGACTAAAACAATTCCAGTAGATCATACTAAAATCCGCAGGAGAAACAGAATTCTCAAAACCAACAAGGTTATCTTTGCACCAGGGCCTGAAGCAAGACACCCTTAGGTGGGTGAGGAATGAGGGACTCCGTGACTGGACACACCTGTGCTGGATGTAGGGGCGTCTCCTGGCGTTGCCTGCCAATTCTCTTGGCTTTGGTGAAGGCACTTGGCTTTCCTCGAGGGACCCAGTTATGTTTGTCAGATCAAATACAGAATAGCCAGTTAAATTAGAACTTCAGAGAAACGATGCAAAAAAATTTTAGGATAAGTATATCTCAAGTATTACATGGGATATACTTACACTAAAAATTATTCATTATTTATTGAAATGCTAATGCACCTGGGCATCCAGTGTTTTTATTTGCTACCCCGGCAGCCATGACACCGCGTAGCTCAGATGGTTGGGGTAAGAGAGCCCCGTCCTGCTCCGGCTCTAGGACTGACCCGTGGGTCAGGCTGCACCTTCTATTCTTCTGGACCACGGAGACTGGGTCAGAGATGAGCACGCGGCCAACGTCAGGTCAAGGAGCTTTATTTCTGGAAACCTGGAGGGCACCCCTGAGAGCGTGCTTGAAGAATGCAGTGGAGCAAGAGGAAGCAACTGGGAGCGGAGAGAGAAAAATGCCGGCTGTTCAAGGCAGCAGCAGGCCCCCCAGACCCGCTCCCGGGGATTTCACCTCCATCCGCAGAGCCGATGGCGTGGGTGGCTTTGTCGTGGTAACAGCGAGAGGGTGAAAGCCAAGCAGTGGGCAGCACCCATCTCCAGCAAGATGGCAGCCGAGGGGTGACAGAGCACAGGGTGTGCAGCATCCAGGAGGCTGTGATCCTGCTGGCGACAGCTCCGTCGCATGCTGACGCCACCCGTACTGAGGATGAGTGAGAAAGATGAAGGTGCCGTCGTGTTGGAAGAATCCAGCCACAGGGAGGAGGGTGCCCGCACAGTCCACCGCCACATCCCGCAGCTCCACTCCCTCAGTTAAAGGAGACCTCTCGCCTCCTCTGGCTCACGCTGCCCCCACCCAGCCCGAGGCCCCGGGGCGATGTCTACTCCCACGGGCTACCTTGCTTCCCTTGTTTCCTACTGCTGCACGGTGAGCCACATGGAGAGGGAGGTTTAGAAATGGGGGCGAGCACTTCCCTTCCCTGCTGAACCCATGGGGTGCTGTGCACTGACGTCAGCTCTGTCTCGGAGCCCAGATCCGTTCCCTCGGGCCACCTCCCCTCACCGTGCCCTGGCCTGGCGTCCCTCCTTTCAGAGTGGACCAAGCCCTTCCCATAAGCCACTCGCCAGGCACGGATGCTGGTATGTCCTTCAGGTCGCAGCACCACCGTGACGTCCTCAGAGTGGCCGACTGAGACTCCCTCTGCTGCTTCCCGGGTGCCTAGACGGCTCCAGGCACCGTCTGGTCTGCTCAGTGATTCTCGCCCCAACCCAAGCGGAGCTGAGCGACTTTTGGTTTTTTGAATGACAGTTCCTTAAGAATGTGTCACCGGGTATCTGGCCCAGTGGTGCACACTTGTAAACCCAGTGACTCCAGCAGCTGAGGCAGGAGGACCCAAGTTCAAAGCCAACCTCAGCAGCTTAGCAAGACCCTGTCTCAGAATAGACTCCAGAGGCTGAGGCAGGAGGACCCATGTTCAAAGCCAACCTCAGCAGCTTAGCAAGACCCTGTCTCAGAATAGACTCCAGAGGCTGAGGCAGGAGGACCCCAAGTTCAAAGCCAACCCTCAGCAGCTTAGCAAGACCCTGTCTCAGAATAGACTCCAGAGGCTGAGGCAGGAGGACCCAAGTTCAAAGCCAACCTCAGCAGCTTAGCAAGACCCTGTCTCAGAATAGACTCCAGAGGCTGAGGCAGGGGGACCCCAAGTTCAAAGCCAACCTCAGCAGCTTAGCAAGACCCTGTCTCAGAATAGAAAATGAAAAGGGCCGGGGTGGGGCGCTGGGGTTGTGGCTCAGGGGTAGAGTGCTTGCCTCCATGTGTGAGGCACCGGGTTCGATCCTCAGCACCACGTACAAATAAAAGTCTCGTGTCCATTCACAAATATATATATTATATATAATATATTGTATAATATATATATACAACAAGAGGGCTGGGGAGGAGCTCAGTGGCAGAGTGCCCCTGGGTTCAAGCCCCAGTACCAGAAAAAGAAAGAAAGAAAGAGTCATGGGGGCAAAATTCTAACATCCCAGTCAAAAGGGCAGCCTTGAGGGTCTTTAGCTGCAGCCCCCGGGGCTGGCCAACTGCTTGCATCTGGAATCCTCCTTCGCATTTTCTCTGGGAGCCTTGCCTTGAAAAGGACCGTGAAGCCTGCACCAAATACGCCGAAAGGGCAGGGGCCGTGCTGGGTGCTCATGCCGATGTTCTCAACCTGACCGCGGTGTCAGGCACACAGAGGCTCGAGAAGCACTTCTTACAGGGATGAAAGGTTTTATGCGGGGAAGATGGTAGAGCTGTAACGACACTGGTGAGGATAACAAGAGAATGGTGGTGGTGCTTGTGGTGGTGGTATTAATGGTGCTGATGGTGATGGGGTGACGGTGGTGATGGTGCTGCTGGTGGTGATGATAGTGATAGTAGTAGGAGTGGTAATGGTGGTAATGGTACTGAAAATGGTGATGATAGAGATGACAATGGTACTGTTAATGGTGATGGTCGTGAGGGTAGCCGTGATGGTGATGGTGGTGGAGATGGCAATGGTGTGTGGTAGTGGTGGTGATGGTGGGGTGGTGGAGATGGTGATGGTGTATGGTGGTGATGATGGTGGTGGAGATGGTGATGGTGGTGGTGATGGTGGTGGTGGTGATGATGGTGGTGGAGATGGCAATGGTGGGTGGTAGTGGTGGTAATGGTGGTAGTGGAGATGGTGATGGTGATGGTGGTGGTGATGGTGGTGGTGGTGGAGATGGTGGTGGAGATGGCGATGGTGGTCGTGATGGTGGTGGTGGTGGAGATGGTGGTGGAGATGGCGATGGTGGTCGTGATGGTGGTGGTGGTGGAGATGGTGGTGGAGATGGCGATGGTGTGTGGCAGTGGTGGTGGTGGAGACAGTAGTGGTGATGGTGTGGTGTTGGTGGTGACTGTAAGAACGAAGCGGCTTTGGTGGCAGAGTTGATAGGTTCAGAGAACCTGGGCTACCCCGTTGTTTTACAGAACTTTTATAAAAATCTGATCTACCTTTTCCCACTGAGCAGCCCAGAAAAATCGCTCAGAGAGGGTTTTGGAAGCAGGGTCATCGGAGCTGGAGGGCAGGGGCCTTCGCAGAGAACCTGCACACCCTGGGGACACCAGGCCAGCGCTGCTCCTTCTGCCTCCCTTCCAGACCCCGGCCTCCGGCTCAGGCTGGGCACCGCCCACGTCCAGGCCGTGGCCTCGGAGCTCTGTCCTCATCAGGAGCCAGGGCTCCGGGAAGGGCGGGCGAGGGAAGAGTACGGGACTGGACGCGGGGAGCGAGGCGGCCGGCCCGGAGGGTCGGGGTGGAGCGGGCGAGGCGGGCGGAGCGGGGCGGCTGGGGCTGCTGGAGGCGAGCGCGGAGCGGAGGAGTTGGGTCTGGGGGAAAAGTGAGGCGCGGCGCCCGCAAGGGCGCAGGGCTGGGAGAAGGGATCGGAGCGCGGGCCGGGCAGGTGGGAACAGCGCCCAGGGCTCCGACAGCGGCGGGTGGCGTCCGAGGGAGGAGCGTGAGCCTGGTGGCAGGTGAGGGTGCGAGGGCGGAGCCGGGTCCGGGTCGGTCGCGGCGGTCCGCCCGGCTCGGGTCTGGCGCGGAGCGTGGACTGGAGCCGGGAGCTCGCGGCGGGCGGCGGGCGCGGGCAGCGCAGAGGGGCCGCAGGGACGCGGCGGGTCAAGGGCTGGCGATGCGGGTGCACCTGGGCGCCCTGGCCGGCGCGGCGGCGCTCACCGGGGCCCTCAGCTTCGTGCTGCTGGCGGCCGCCATCGGCACCGACTTCTGGTACATCATTGACACCGAGCGGCTGGAGAGGAGCGGCCCCGGGGCGCAGGACCGGCTGGGGACAGCCAACCGCAGCCAGCCCGAGTCCCTGAGCTCGCACTCTGGACTCTGGCGAACTTGCCGGGGTAAGGCGCACCCAGGGACCCGGGCGGAGGTCGCAAACGCCCCTTGCGCCGGCCCCTGCTCCGCTGGGACCTGTTGCTGAGCTCGAACCCTGCCCGCAAGCCCCAAGCCCACGCCTCAGATGCAACGCCCGGGAGCCGGGAAGGTGGGAAGGGGGCTGGGGCTCGGAATTCCTGCTGGAGGTGTCCAGCTCAGCTCCCAACCGCTCCAGCGCTCCTCCTGCCCTCCGGTGGAGCATCCAGGGTGATCGCGGGACCATGGGCAGGTCAGAGTCCCTAAGCCCCCGAAATTGATTCCTCTGTCTCATCCAGTGCAGAGTTCGTGCACCCCGCTGATGAACCCCTTCTGGTTGGAGAATGTGACAGTCAGCGACTCCAGCAAGCAACTTCTCAGTGAGTCTGGGGAGGTGAGGTTGGCTGGGGAGAGCAGCCCCTGCCCAACCCTCAGTTCCAGAGCCCGGACACTGTAGAGGGGGCAGCTGGGGTGGCTTAGGAGGAAGTGGGTTAAGATCAGGCAGCCGGACTCTCTTGTTGTATCTGTAATCTGTGGTTTAGGATTCACTCAACCAACACTGACTGATGGCTTCCTGTGTGCCCAGCACCTTACTGATTGAGGGTTAAGATTCAGGCCATGTTCTCCAAGGGCCCAGGGACTAGCTGGGGATAGAGAGGTGGCCATGCAGTTTCATTTTGGAGTGTCCGGCAGCATGAACGGACATAGGAAGGCCAAGCAGGCACCTAAACCAGCCTCTGAGGTGAATGTCAAGAGAGTTCTTATCCCAGAGCCCAGGGCTGGCTTGGCAGTGGTAGCGAGGCAGTAACCGGGATGCAGGGCAGACAATTAGGAGTCAGAGAAAAGTCCTCTTCCAGGGGTCATTTCATCTGTCTTTTGATTGGCTGTCTCTCCAGTGCCAGCATGGGTTGGCTACTCCTACCCGTAGCACAGGTCGCAAGGTCCTTTTCAGTTAAAATCTTCCTCCCTTGTTAGATTGTGGACCCCCAAGGTCAGGGATCTCTTTGTGCATTCTTGATACTTAGCCTAGGACCTGATATGTTGTGCTCATGAGCTTGCTGAATAAGCATAAGCAATATTTAACAATTGACTCTCTGGGAAATAATAATTTTCTAAAAGACCCTGGATGGTAGCATTTGCCAATTTCTGTGGTGTAAATCCTTCCCCTGGGGTGAATTTCAAGCTGTAATGCAATGGCACCTGGCTGACAAAGTTCCTAGAATCGGCTTTTGTGAGCAGATCTGTGTCACCCCAGCTCACCCGGAGAGGATGCCCCTGGGTGCCTGGGCTGTGGGAGGCGGTGGGCCGTGGAACTGTGGGTGTTCTAAGAGCACTGTTTCAAGAATCATCGGGAATTCCTGTATTTGAAGTAAGGGAGATGAGGGCTCACCCCAGCTCAGACCCTTACCGGAGCCCCCTCGGTCCTGAAATAGGTGTCTTAAAAACCTCTCTGAGTCTCATTTTCCACACCGATCAAAAGAAGAAATCAAAACCCTGGGGGCTGAGGTCAGGATTCCATTAAGAAGAATGAAAGTGCAAGAAAAAGAACTTTCCCAGGAACTCTCATGGCTCCGGGGTCGTGCTGGCAGCTCCGGGTCACGTGGAGGAATGAGCGGACGTTCCCTTGGGACGCTCTCCCTTCTAGACTCTCCTGAGCTGTAGTCACACCTATGGAGTGCCAACCCTCCAGCAGCCACTGTGTCCCAGGTGGGGGTGAACTGGATGGCTAGCTGCACTTGGCTTCCTTGTGAAATGGGTAAAGCAACCAGCCAGCTCCTTCAGGATTCTGAGAAACAGGGAGAAGTCACTCGGAGAGGCTGCACGTCCACTCACCCCCAGATGCGGGTCTGAACGCCAGCTTCACCACCAACTAGGTGTCTGGCCTTGGATCTTCCTCTACCTTTCTGAGCCTCAGCTGCCTCACGGGCCAAATGAAGGTGACGGTCAATACCCCTCCTAAGGTTTCCGTGAGGTTGGGACAGGAGAGCATCTTTAAGACCCAGGGTGCTGCTTGGCCCGCCATACCTGGCCTTGAGCAGCAGCTCCAGTTATGATCATTGTCTCATCCAAGAAGCTGGGCAGGCTGCCCTCAGACTGTGCGTTCGTTGAAAATCACCCCCAGAGAGAGCTTTTTTTTTTTTCCCCCAGAATCTCTTTTTTCTCCAAATGCATTTTGAGTTTGGTCCAAATTCTTTTCTTATGCAAAGGCTTTTCTTTCCTTCACAGAGCTGCTGCGGAGGCCAGAGAGGCCAGGCCGTTGATGAGCAGCCCGAGCTCTGAGTCAGCCTCCCAGGCAGATCCTGGTGGGTGTCTGCGAATAAACCTGGGTTTCTTTCCTCCAAGAAAACCAGAGCAGGCAGAGCGAGAGCTGCTGGGCAAACCGCCTGGACTCCTTGATTCTGTTTGACCTGCGGTCAGTGAAGTTGAGGGGAAGCATCGGGTTCGTGGGCAGGCGTGCCCCACGTGCTCAGCTAGCTCAGCCAGGTGACAGAGCCAGGTTTCCAACGGAACCGGTCCCTGCCTGTGGAATCCCCCTTGCTGGGTCTTCCAGAGAGCTCTGGGGAGCCATGGGTTTGGCTGCTTGGCCAGGAACTGGAACGATTTTGGGTGGCAAGGAGGTCACCAAGCTCAGCACAGCGTGTGGAGGGGAACCAGCCAGGGAGCTTTGGTGGCAGGTGACAGAAACTCAGATTGCATTGGTTAAAAGAAAGAGGAACTGCGACCTAGGCAAGGCCAAGGCTGGAGCCTCTCCCCGCCCCTCTGCCTCCGTGGGCGTGGCTGTCTTCCGGGTGGGCCTGAGCAACAGCCTCACAAAACTTTCAGTCAAGTCTTCCATGGGACCAGGTTGGGTCACACGCCTGGTGCTGAGCCAATGCTGGTGGGCCAGGACGAGGCAGTTGTCACCTGTAACAAGAGGCAGGGATGGGAGCAGCCTGTTGCTGATGAGGGGATGGGGAGTGGGGTGCACACAGTAGGATGCACACAGTAGGAGCTCAATTAATGCCTCCTCCTGCTTGGAATCATATTATCTCTCTGAATCTCAAAGTTTTCAATGTAAAATGGAGCTAGCAATCACAGACCCACCAGACTCACTTCCTTCCCTAGTTATTTAGTTCCCTCCGCACTGGGCTGGCTTTCTGAATAGAACACGGGGGATGTGACTGTGTCCCAGGCATGCTCTGAACTCTCTGCACGTGTTCATCAGCTCATTCAATCTTTGTAACAGGCACTATCCTGATCATTCTCGACTTTGCTGGTGAGGAAACTGAGGCACAGATCAGTTAGTTCAATTACCCAAGTTTGCACAGCAGCCAACAGATCTGGAATTCAAACCCTGTTTGCTTTTACCCTGTTGGCACAATGCTATGCTGAGTTTCATCTCCGTATATTCCGTGTATATTAAGATCAGAGACCTCGGCAACCCCAAAGAGGAGCTTCCTGCTTGCTGTATTCTGGGTTCAGAGTCCTGCTACCTCACACTGCCTCCTTCAGACAGGGAGCAGAGTTCTGCATTACGAGGATGCCTGGAAGGTGCAAAGCTGAGCAGCTGAACTGAGCTGAGTGTGTTCCAGAAACACCAGGGAGGCGGCCATTCCCGGAGAGTGTGGCTGGAAGTGCTTCTCAGGGGTGCGTCCAGGTCAGTCCTCATCTGCATCCCTTAGGAGCCCAGGAGGATGATCAGGCTGGTCAGATAGGGACAGCGGCCCCCAGAGGAGTCAAGTGCTTTGCCCAGCACAGCGTGCCAGGGGCTGAAGCTGGACCAAGGGCCAGCAGGCTGACCCAGTTGGAGAAGAGAAATTGGAAAATCACCAGATTGGGTTTCTAGTCTTTCTAGGTGCTGGGCTGAGGCAGTAGTGTGGAAAATTGAAATCAGCCCTCCCACGATGCCTGGTGCAGATCAAGAGTGGAAGTGGTGAGGGCAGAAACAGAGAAGGGATCGGGGACGTCGTGTGCAGAGTTAAGAGGCTGTCTGCACCAGGAGGGAATTCTCTGTGTGATTCATGCACAGCTGTGCTGTAGGCAGGGAAGGACGGGCGAGGGAGGCAGGTCCTGCGGGGCTTGGCTCCTGGGGCACAAAGACCTGGGCTTCAGGCTGGCTTTCTGGAGTACCTACTGAAAATCAAGACCAAGAATTATTTAAAGTAATTCTACTTCTAGTGTCTTCCACGTGAGACTTCTGAGAAGAAGTTCACTGTGCCATTTTGAAATAGGAAATAATAAGATATGGCCTTGGTGCCCACGGATGGAAAATTGGCTAGATATTTGTGTATGTCTCTCTGTGTATGTACATTTTAAGAAATCTATCTATCTATCTATCTATCTATCTATCTATCTATCTATCTATCTATCCATCCATTTTAAGGAATATTACACAGCCAGTAAGAAGATGCTAATGTGGGTACACCAAGATGTGGAATAAAGCAAGCAAGTTGCAGAGTGTTGTAGGTATTTATTATCCCTCCCCAAGGAAGCCAACATCATATATCTCTTCCATGGTATTTAAGAATACTTTAAGATGTACCTTTATTTTGTGTGTCATTCAGACAGAAAAAAAATACTATCAAGTATGCACCAAGGCATTCTCAGAGGGCCACTCTGCAAGGACAGGAAGGGGCAGAGGACGGGTGCTGGTCACATGGGTCTCCTTTTAACATTTTCTAGGAAGATTATCTGTTGGGGTGAAACCACCTGAGAGGGCTGCCTGGGCTGGGCTCCTTTCCAGTGGGGCTCAGGGACCGTCTCCCTCCTGCTGCCTGCCTAGCTGCAGGAGCCGAGGCCACGCTGCTCCCTTGACCTCCTGCCTCTGCATGGTGGCACCGTCCATGTCCTTGTTGGTGCACACTGCCCTGCCTCAGCCCAGTTCACGCCTCCTCATCTTACCTCCGGGTGTCCGCTGGGACCTCTTCCTCTCAGGAGCCCTCTCCTTGCCCCCCAGCTTGGCTAAGCCCCCCTTTCTGCAGCCCGGCGACCCCTCTGCACACCCGCTTGGCCATCCATTTCAGGGGGTGTTTTGTAGCTGTGTGATCTTGGGCAAGCGACCTGAGTACCTGAGGTCTCGGTTTTTCTCATCTGTGAAATGGGAATTAAAGACTTGTCCCTGGAAGAGTCTGCAGGAGGAGAGGGAAGGAAGGAGCACCGGGCCAGAGTCCAGGGTCCAGTCGACGGGTGAGGAAACTGAGGCTGGAGAGATGGTGCTCAGTGGGAGGAGGAGTCAGGATTTGAGGGCGGGACTTTGCAGACTCCTGCTCTTTCCATGTCACAGTGCATCATGGAGACCATGAAGGTGACTAAGGGCAGACCCTGTCCTCAAAGACAGACTCAGGAGCAAATATTTAATGGCATTTAAAAAAGCCACGCTTCTACTAGGCACCCTAGGATGCTGGTTTCTGAACCTCCCTGGAGACTCAAAGTCAAGACGGGTGACCCGTTTGGAAGTGAAGTCCCTGGCACTGGGGTGCCCTTTGGTAGATGGCGCTGGAGACTTCCTTTTGCCAGGGCTTCTGACTGTTCCGGGGGACAGAGACCTCTCCACTCTGCACAGGGGGACAGAGACCTCTCCGCTCTGCACGGGGGGACAGAGACCTCTCCGCTCTGCACGGGGGGACACAGACCTCTCTGCTCTGCACAGGAGCAGAACCGTTGCTTCTTTCACCACCCCAGGTGTCCCGACCTGGCGCGTGAAGCATCATGGAACCCAGGGTTTCCCAGGGGGCCGTTCTTTGAGCAGCGAGATAATGCCACACGCCCGTGGTTGTGTGGTCCGGAATGTCCCCCATGGCTCACGTGTGAGGCGATACAGCAACACTCAGTGGTAACTGACTGAGTCCTGAGGGCTCTGACCTTGTCAGTGGATCAGTCCATCTGATGGATTAATAGTTGGAGTGGCTTTTCCAAAAGGTGGTGAGAGCCAGGGGCAGGTGGGGCGTGGCTGGTGGAAGGAGACCACCAGGGGCATGGCCTTGGGCACTGGATGTCCCTGCAGCCCTCCTGCTTCCCGGCTGCCAGGAGCTGAGCAGCTCTCCTCCACCATGACCTTCCGCCATGATGTTCTTCTCCCCCGAGACCCAGAGCATCGGAGCCAACTGATCAGGGAGCGACATCTTTGAAACTGAGCCAACATAAACCTTCCTCCTCTAGGTTCCTTTGTATTTTGGTCACAATGATGAAAAGCTGGTCAGTTCAACACGCTGATCACCAGGAAGCACAGATGTTCCTTGGCCGGCGCATCTTGTTTCTTCTTGCTCTGGGGTTTGCTTTTGCCTTTGCTCCTAACAAAGTGTTTTGGAATCCAAGAGACCCACTCACCCGGGCCTTGGCATTGACCTTGAGGGACCCCTGTCAACGGTTCATATTAGGAATACTATATAGTAACCACTGCTGTCATCTATTGGGCTCCTCCTTGTGCCAAGTATGATGCTCCTGCTGTATACCATCCAACATCCAAGACAGTAACGAGGGACATGGTGTCCCTGCAGCCACAGGTGCCCCAGAACCTTATTTGGAAGAAGCAGTTTGGTAGATGTCCTTGGGGATCTGGAGCTGAGATCATCTTGGGTTCACTGGACGGACCCAAAATCCAACCACAAGTGTCCTAAGAAGAGAAGCAAAGCGGAGAGCTGGGACCAGGGTCCCTGAAGCCACCAACGTGGAAGAAGCAAGGGAAGTCCCATTAGTGGGGCTCGGTCCTGTGACACCCTGGTTTCAGAACAAGTGCCTGCTGGTCATAAGCCACGCAGTTCACAGTGGCAGCCCCAGGACACGAATCCAGCCGCACTGTCAAAGAATAAGCCCCACCCGGGCCACCTGTCCCCGAGGCCCTGTGCTGAGGGGGTGTGCCTGCTGGTCTCAAGTCCAGGACCCTTTTCCTCCCAAGACCATCAGCAGGGAATGTCAACTGAGAGGTGTGCAGGACTCCGGATCCTTCCTTCCGAGTCCGGTGCTCAACCCTGGTCTCCAGTTTGCAGGCTGTGCAGGCCGCCTGGCCTCCCAGGACGTGCAGAGGGCAGTGCCTGGGCCTCTCTGGCCCTCCGTCCCTCCCGCCCTGGCCGACTCCATGGCACCTCCCCTCCCCAGGGCCGGGATGGCCCTTTGGCCACTGTCAGTGCCCTCCAGCCTCAGACCAGCAGGGACACCCCCGTGGCTGGACAGCGGGACTCACTCTCGTCACAGCCCGGGGTGGACACTCAGCATGGAGGGCTGTGGGTGCGGCGGACAGAGGCCGAGGAGGGACTTGCAGGACTTGGGATTCCATGGGGTGGTTTTGGACAGGGTCCAGGGCAGCAGGGTCTGCTCTGGACTGGGCAGTGTCAGGAGCGGGGACAGCTCCCTGAGGCTCTCAACAGATCCCTTCTGCAGGGCAAGGCCAGGCAGCAAGCCCCGGCGTTCGGCCTTCTGAGAGGCTCGGAGGCCTCCGTCGTGGCCTTGCCTGGCCTTCCCGGCCCGGCTCTCACCACCTCGCCTGAGGGTGCAGCGCTCCAAGGTCCCGTCCAGCAGCGCCCACGGCTGGCCGCGGGTCCAGGGTCTGCGGGCTCTTCCTCTTTCCCCTTGTGGGGGTCATCGGAGGTGTGTTGCTGAGGGTGCTGTCGGGGGGACGCAGGCCGGGCTCAGTCACAGAGTCTCCGTCCTTCTAGAGTTTAGAGGTCTTTGTGCACATTGCTTCCTGTAGGGTGCACAGGTGTTGTGGGAGGCGGCTCTTTGCCTCCGAGGGACTGGCTGCGCCATTTCACTGTCCAGGTTTGCAAGGTTTCACAGACAGGTTTGCAAGGTCTCCTGATAACTGGCCTTGCCTCGGGCCTTGGCTGCCAGTGCTGGGGCTGACGCTGGAGCTGCTGCCTGTAGGCAGCAGGTGCTGGGTGTTTGCTAAACACAGGGATGGGCGCCTGGCGTGACCAGGTGTCCAGGCTGGCACTGACCTGTCCTGGCGTAGGCCTGCGGTCATGGTAGATGGTTTAGTGACTGCCAACGATCATTCGACTCTCACAAGTGTTTGGTTTGGATGATAAACCCCGTGGGTGCTGTCAACATACCCACAAGGGAGGAACTGTATGTGCCTTACCCGTTTTTGTCTGCTGGGCTCACATCAGACACACTCTGTCTGCTGAATTTAGTATGTCCTCGGCGCAGCCGACGGGAGCGCTTTCTCTTCTTTTATCCATGAGGCTCAGAGTGGTCTAGTAGATGGTCCACAGTCACACAGCTCATATGCCATATTAAGTGGTCTTTTGACTGATCACCCTCATCACGATATCCCAGCACCTTCCAAATATCCCAGTTCCCAGAAATCCGTCACTCTGTCACATCCACTCTCTAAGCACATTCTGAGATCTGGTGGTTGGAAACAGTGCAGTTCCCAGTAGAACAAAACTTGGAATCAATATTCATGTTCCAAGACCGCGATTCTCAAGAAGAAAAAAACACAGACCAGAAGAACATGACTTCACACGTTCGCGCACAAAGCCAGACCGAATTTCTGCAGGCGCCCGTGCGGCCCTCCCCCGGGAGCCGTTCATACCCAGACATTTAATTGAATGTGTAGGTCAAGTCGGCTGGCGGGGCGTCTGGGGAGCGCAGGCGGGGCTCGGAAACTCATTAATTTCTACGTGAGAAATGATGCCATTTCTCAGCCGCAGACGGCGGCGATGCTGTGCGGGCTCTGAGCTCCCAGCTGCTGCATTTGGCCACCAAGTCTGTCCTTAACAGGAGGGAGGACGGAGGCCAGGCCGTCCAGGCCACCGCCACGGTACCGCCATCTCTGGTGGCCCCGGGAGTTTAGCCTGCTGTCCTCGGCCTGCCAAGGCTGGTGGCTCTCTGGGGACTTGAGTGCCGAGTGGCTGCGGTGGAGGTCGGGCCCAACGGCTGGCTGTCTCCACCATTTTTATTAGTGCAGCTGGATCAGCGCGTTTTCTGTTGCCCGTGACAACGCCACTGTGGGGCGGGTTTGAATGAAGGGGCTCCTTGTGGCTACGGTCTGAGGTCAAGGTTGCTGCCACCGCTGGTGTGGCGGGTCTTGCTGGCGGAGTCCAGCGGCGGCGCCGGGCAGTGTGTGTCTGGCCTTCTGATCCTGCCGTCCTCTTACGAAGCCCCTGTCTTTGTCCCTGCGGTGCGTGTGATGGCTCTGGAGCCACTGGCTGCTGCTCCATTTTTCAGATGTGCAAATGCAGGCTTTGAGGACCTGAGCGTCTTGCCGAGGCCCGCGGGTCTAGGCCACAGGCCCCCGAGCTCACGCTTTGACCACTGTCGCGCTGTCTCCCCAGCCGCTGTTTTCTTCCTGAAAACTGCCTTGCAGCCACACTCTCCAGCCCGAAAGTCACTCATCACTCAACCAGATGGTCAGCACAACACTCCTCATGCCCGGAGGCCTCTGCTAGGATCTCAGGAGGCGCGGGTGCCGGTCAGGCAAGAGCCCCCTCATTAGGGCACTCACGGCCTGACAGGGGATACAGAAGAGAGGCAAAGACGCTTTCAGCCCTGTAATGAATGCCAGTGTTGGGTGGCTCTGGGGAGCCAAGGGGACATGGAGGAGGCACGTGGCCACGTGTATGGTGGTGGACGTGGCATTTGGAAATATTTCTCAGAGGAAACAATGCTTAGTCTGCCCTGAAGGATGAGAGGGAAATGTTCCTCCTCATACCTATCCTGTTGCCAGAGGACTTAAAAAGACCCAGTACCCAGCTCACAGTAAACACCAAAAAGCATTTGGTGAAGGACTGACCACACAGAGATTTGTGCTTGTTTCCCTTTTTGCCTTGACTACCAGGGAGCTCAGAGCCAAAGTGGTGGTAAATGTTTAGCCCCCAAGACCTTAGACTTCCACTTTCCATCCTCTTCCTTCCCCATCCACCTGCCTCCACTGGTCTTGACTTTTCTGTAATGTGTTCTTTTCCACTTTCCGATTTCCCTGGTTGTGTTTCTCTTTGTGGGAGTTCTCCGGAATCTGCCTCAGATCTTCCTGGAGATGAGGTGAGGCGAGTAATCATTTCAGTAGGACCCTGTTCCCCAGGCTGGTCCTTCTGGCTTAGCGGCCGGGACACAGCATCTCTCCACTCTCCTCCGGTTTATCCCAGGGCTCGGCCGAGGACACCGCCCTGAGGACCCCTGCTCCCCCTTTGGTTCTCTCCACAGGAACGTCCTTCCTCCAGGAACCCTGCTCCCCCAGAGCACGGGACACCTCTGTGGTGATGGACGTTCTGGTGACAGGAGTGTGCTGTGGTCCAGCCGGCAGCCTCCTGCCAGGACCACCTCCAAACCACCAGCAAGCGCTGTCCCCAAATGCTGTGGTCCTCTGATGTCATACAGTCCCTCGGCCGTGGAGGCAGAGCCAAGGTCAGCCGTGGCCACCCCTCCAGTCCCAATGCCCCAGTGGTAATGGATCCCAAACCACCTGTGTGACTGTCTGCCTGTGGCTTCTTCCACGGGACTGCCAGCTCCCCAGGCAGGGCTCCTCCTGTCGCTGCGAACACGGAACCAGTGGGTTCCACCTGGTCGAAGATCTCATGAGTCATTAATTGATTGACGTTCGCTGCTGCTGAGCACCTGCAGCTGCTGTCTCCTGCCTCAGTCGCCAGGTCTCTAGTTGTGAAGAGAGATATTCGACGCCCCCACCTGACAAGGGTCACTCCACTTCCTGCCTCGTACCTTGTCTTAGTCTTCTGGGACCAGCACAAAGTCAATGGCCAGGGAGAATCAGCTCCGCGTGTCGTTCTTGACTGCCTGCAGCCTGGGGCTCCTTGGCTTGCAGACTCCTCCCTCCAGTCTCCGCCTCCACCCTCATGCCCCTCCTCCTCCGAGTCTTCTCTTCTCTTTTAAGGAGATACTCATGGGACGCAGGGACCCTCCAATCCAGGTGGCTCATCTTGCGCAAAGACCTTTTAGGGTAAGGTCACCTTCCCAGGATCTGGGTGAATGTCAGTTTTGGAAGTCACCCCTCTGCTGTCCGCTCTCCAAGCAGCACCCAGAGCAGTCCCGCCAAAGCCTGTCCCCTTAGATGCAGTCCCCTGATCCTCTGCTCCAAACTGTGGCCCTTCGGGCTTACTGGGAGAGAAGCACGGAGGCCTCTGGAAGGTTAGCTCCGCCCACAGCCCCGCCTCCTGATGCTCCGCCCACAGCCCCCCTCCTGATGCTCCGCCCACAGCCCCCCTCCTGATGCTCCGCCCCTCGCCCTCCAGCTCTCGCGTGGCGTGGGCCGCTCTGCACCTGCTCCTCGGTGGGTCACGGTCAGTGGCCCCCGGGGGCGCTCTTGGCCCTGCCTCCTCCTGCTTCAAGGCAGGTCCTGGTATTGTCACCAGCTCTCAACATTGGCGTTTACACATTTGCTCACAGCTTGACTCCCCTGGCTGGAGTGTGGCCAGGCAGGGTAGGATCTTGGTTTCTTCCCTCCTGAGTCGGCGCCGGGTGCATAAGTGAGGGGTCCTGTAACAGCACCTCCAGGGTTCCCAGGCGCGGTGGCAGAGGCTCAGGACACAGACCGCGCAGGACCAGACTCTGCCACTTTGTCATTGTCATCGGAAGCAATGGCGGTCCTTCCCTGGCATCCGGTGCAGGCTGTGGTGGGTGCTCAGTAGCTGTGGATAGACAGCTAGTAACCTCTGCTGCCCATGTGCCCTCTCTCTCTCCTAAAGCCATGCACGGGACGTTTGTGATTCTGCTGCCGCTCAGCCTGATCCTGATGGTTTTTGGGGGGATGACTGGGTTTCTGAGCTTCCTCCTCCGAGCCTACCTCCTCCTTCTGCTCACGGGGACCCTCTTCCTCTTTGGAGGTAGGTGTCTGCCCTCTGGGTGGTGGGTGTTGGGCAGGGACTCTCAGCAGCGAGTCAGTTGAAGGGATGAGTTTCCAGCCAGGATCCCAGGTCCCAACTCCAGGAAGGAGGCTGGAGTGGGGACAGCTTCTGGGGACTGCTCTGTGATTCCAGCAGAGCCCTGTCTGACCCCTGACAGCTTGGGGCTTTCAGGCAGGTCCTGGAAAGGGGCCCTGGCTCCAGCCACCCTGGGAGAGCCACGTGGATGGATTAGAAAGCAGGTACCTCCAGGTTCAGAAGGACAAATGCCATATGACCTCACTTAGAGGTGGTCTCAACAAGCCACAGTCACAGAAATGAGGCTGTGGGTGGGGCAGGGGAGCTGTCAGTCAAGGTCAGGAGGAATGAGTTCCAGAGACCTGTTGTGTGTCACCGTGAGTGCCATTAATAGCAGCCTATCACGTACTTGAAACTTGCCAAGAGGGTTGATTTTGGAAGTTCTCACCACAAGAAGGGGTCAAGTGCGGGAGGTGTGGTGGGTAGCAAATGGCCTGTGCCAGGGTGCTTGGAACCACGGTGTGTGCACAGTAGATGTCTACAATTTTTATTTGTCTAAAAAGACTCAGAAAAGTGAAACAAAGTGAAAACCAGGCACGGCTGGCTCGATTCTGTTTTTTTGGCAGAAAGGAGGTTTTATGAACTGGATCAGGCCCCAGCGGGCCGCCCGATGGCTCCCTGTGCCCCGTGCTTGGAATGGTTCCTCATTAAAAGAGGAAGAGATCTCCAAGGTCGCACACATCGGGATCCACGGAGGGGTCAAAGGGAAGAGCCTGTGGGTCTGACAACAGTGCCAGGCGCTGCCCTGTAGCTGCCCACAACCTCCCTGATGTTGACTTTAATATTAATAGTTCACCCAATGGCTGATTCGCAAAACCATCACCGCCCCGTAGAACTTTCTGTGATGGTAAATGCCCCAGTCCACACTGCGGTGCAGCCGGGGAGCCAGGAGGCAGGCTTGTGTGGCCAGTGCGGGGGGGACTGTGCAGCTGATTAAACTGAACTTAGATGTGAGAGGCCACTGTGGCCAGGCTGCCGTGCTGGCCCATGCAGCCCTAGTCTCGTCTCTGGAGACCCGTGTGCCTCCCGGCACCCTTCTAGGTGCTGGGAGGCGGGATGGGCAAAGTGCCTGTGGCGGCTCCCCTCTGGGACTCTCAGCCCACAGGGGGACAGGCACAGGTGGTGACCACACACACCAGGGCAAGGTGCAACTGTGACCTGGACGCGGGCAGCTGCTTGGTGCTGTGAAGTCACAGGGCTTGACCTACTGGGGCAGGTCCAGGAATAGACTTGTGAGCTGGGATGGGGAGGAAGGGTAGGAGCAGGCAGAGGAGGAGGGGTGGAGGGAGGGAGACAGCTGGGGAGGCCCTGTGGCTGGGCGGGGCGGGAGGAGAGGGAGGAGGAGGAGGAGGGGGAGGATGGAGAGGAGAGGGGGGCAGGGAGGATGGGGAGGGGGAGAGGGAGGGGGAGGAGGAGCAGAAGGGGGAGGAGGAGGAGAAGGGAAGGGAGGACAGGGGGAGGAAGAGGAGGAGGAGGAGTAGGGGGAGGATGGAGAGGAGAAGGGGGCAGGGAGGGCAGGGGGAGGGGGGAGGAGGAGGAGGAGGGAGAAGCAGGAGGAGCAGGAGGAGCAGGAGGAGGAAGAGCAAGAGGAGGGAGGAGGAGGAACAGGGAGGAGCAAGAGGAGGAAGAGGAGGGAGGAGGAACAGAAGGAAAAGGAGCAGGAGGAGGGAGGAGGAAGAGGAGGGAGCAGGAGGAGGAGAAGGGGGAGAATGGAGAGGAGAAGGGGGGCAGGGAGGACGGGGGAGGAAGAGGAGGAGGAGGAGTAGGGGGAGGATGGAGAGGAGAAGGGGGCAGGGAGGATGGGGGGGAGGAGGAGGAGGAGGAGGAGGAGGAGGAGCAGAGGAGCCGGAGCTGGAGGGAGGTGCCCGTGCGCTTCTGACCTCTCTCCCTCCCCCCGCAGCCATGGTGACCCTCACTGGCATCAGCGTCTACATCGCCTACTCGGCCGCCGCCTTCCGGGAGGCGCTGTGTCTGCTGGGGGAGCGGGCGCTCCTGGACCAGGTGGACATCCGCTTCGGCTGGTCGCTGGCCCTGGGCTGGATCAGCTTCATCTCTGAGCTGTTCACCGGGGCGACCTTCCTGGTGGCAGCGCGTGTGCTCAGTCTGCGGCGGAGGCAGGACCAGGCCGTCTGAGCTGGGACACCCTGTCCTGGCTGCGGCAGGAGGGCTGGGCCCGGGGCCTCACAGACGCATGTCCAGGCTGCGGCCTCCTCTCCCTCAAAGGCTGCCTGTGGAGGTTGGGGGGTGGCCGTGCAGCCCTGTGGCCTGAGAGGGGCAGCTGGGCTGTGCTGCCGTCGGTGCGGCCCAGTGCTCTGTGCCAGGTGCCTGTGTCTGCCTGTGCTTGCTGCAAGAGACTGAGGGAGTGCTGGACCCCGTAACCCGAAATAAACAACAGTCCTCCACACCGGAACCTCTCGGCTCTGCAACCGCGACGTCTGCGTCTGTGTGCCTCTTCCGGCTTCTTGAGCGCCCCTTCTTTGTTATGAAATGTTTGGAATGACCAGAGAGGTTAAGTAGCTTGTGCAAAGGTGCACAGTGAGCTCGCAGCCTACTCCTCTCTCCGAGACCAGCACCCTGTCCCCCAGCGCAGCTTTTGGGCTGCCCGGGCTGTGTGCTCCCTGGCGGGGAGTTCCCCTAGCTCACACGGTGGCTCTGGAAGATGCGGTGGGCGCCCAGAGGGAGCATGCAGAGCTCCGGGTTCTCCACGCTAACGTGGTCCTTGCTCTTCTGGCCGAGGCCTGACCCTCGACTGGAAGAGGCCATCTAGGGAGACGGTCTTCAGGGCCCAGGCTGGTCTTTAACATGTCATAGTCATCCCAGAGGAAGACCCCTTGCTCGGTGAACAGGGCCCCCGTGTCACTCGGGAGTGACAGGAAGAGCAGCGCCCTCAGCATGAGTGGGAAGAGCCACCTACAGCCCCGCGCCTCTGCTCTGCAGCCTGCGTGCTGGTGGGCGCAGCAGTCAGGGGAGCCGAGGGGCCTCCTGTGACCTGACATTGTCCTCCTCACGACACCATCATCCTCATTGTGACCTCAACATCCTCACTATGACGTCACCACCCTATGACATCCTCACTATGACATCACCATCCTATGACACATCACCATACTCACTATGACATCATCACTGACATCAACCCTTGCTATGACACCATCCTGACTTCCTCCTATGACATCATCACCTTGATATGACAGCACCATTCTTGCTATTACCTCATCCTATGACATCATCCTTCTCACCGTGACATCACCATCCTCGCCACGACACTAGCATCATCCTGTGTTGTCGCCGTCCTTACCTGACATCATGACACCCTTGGGCACTTACTGTACACTGTGCTATGCTACGTGCCAGTCATCCAACCCTTGATGAGAGGACATTGCCCGCCAGGAAGCCAGCCTCGCTCTCTGGGCCACAGTGGGACGAGGGAAGCCTGGAATGGCCCATGTGACTGGAGATTGTCCTGCAGGATACAGTCACGGGCCAGCAGGTGGCCTTGCTGCTGAAAGGGCGGTCTTTGCTGCCATCTGCTGGTCAAATTGTGGAACTGCGCCAGAGGCCAGTCTCAAATCAGTCCAAAGGCTTGTTGAGGCCTCAGAGCCCCAGTTTCTCCAGCAGGAATGTGGGGGGCTGCTCTCTCCCCGCCAGGACATCTGCCCATGCCTAGCGACAGTTTTAGCTGTTAAAAGGGGCAGAGGCACCTTGGCGCCTAGTAGGCAGAGCCTGGAGGATGCTCTGAGCATCCCAACGCTCCCTGGCACCAGGTTATCCTCCCACGCGTCAGCAGGGCTGAGGCTGAGAAAACCCAGTAGCAACAAACAAGGCTACTGCACCCAGGGAGCTGCTGGGGCACGAGAGGGAGCCTCGTTCATTCACTCACAAATCAAGTGTGAACTGCACACCGGCGTGGAGAACTGTCCTCAGGCCTGGAGACTCCTTAGCACCCCTGCCCTTACCAGCTTACACAGAGACAGAGGACAAGTTTGGGAGCAGCAGAGGTGGCTAGCACCTGGCAGGAAACAACCCAGAGCCACTGGGAGAGCTGCTGCCCCAGAGAGGAGGTCGGGAAGGGAGAAGGATGCTTTCCCTGCACACTGGGAAAGAGCAGAAGAGGCAGGTGCAAAGGCCCTGTGGTGGGAACAGGTTTACATGTTTGAGGCAAATGAAGGAGAGATGATGGAGAGGAGCAGAGTGGGAAGGGGCAGGAGGGTGCCACCCAGGACACCCAGCAAGTGCTGTTTCAAAGTGGGTTTGGGATTCTGTTCTGTTCTGCTCCACTTGGTTCCAATGGAATCATTTTGAGAGTCATGGCAGTGTCTGGGGGCATTTAGCAGCTGGGTCTGGGGGTGCAGATTTTAAGGTAGTAACTGTTCCGATCTGTGTGATCTGAGTAGCACCTGGGCCCCTGCAGGCCCCATGGTATCAGAGATTCGGGTGGGCCTGGCACTGGTGTTTCTCGAACCTGCTTCCTGCTGTGCAGGAGGTGACAGCCATCGCTTTAAGACCTGTTGTGTGGAAAATGAATGGCTGGGGTCAGAGTGGGTGAGGACATCCAGGAGGGGGAGACTGCCGGCCCAGGAGAGTCAGAGGAGCTCGGCTGGCAGCTGTGCTGGGTTCAGGGCGTGTGGGGCTCAGCAGAGAGGTTTCTATTCCTAAAGGGCAATAAGGGAAGGAAAGAGGGCATCTGCCAGGCTGTCGAGCACAACTTGGATCCGCACCCTCAGACGCACACCGCTGGCCCTCGGCACACGTGTGCCACAGAGCTGGACACTTCCTCCCCCTGGAGAGGGGATGCTCTGCCACAGTGAAGATCCTGTCACTCTCTGGCTCCTCCCTGGGCTCCTTTGTTCACTGGCTCTTTCACTCACTCACTGGTCATCCACTTGCCTATCCATCCGTCACCCACCATCCTCTCATCTGTTCACTAATTTACATGTGGAAGCACACATTCACTCGAGCGTCCTTTCATCTGTTAACTTATCTGCACATTCACCCCATTCACTCCTGCCCTCACTCATCTGCCTGTTCCCTCCACCTTCCACTCCCTCACTCGTATGGTTTCTCCATCCTTTCATTCAGCCATCCATGCATCTGTCCATCCATCCATGCATCCATCATCCTTCCATCCATTCATCCATCCATCCAAACATATATTTATCCATCCACCCATCCACCCAACCATATGTTCATCCATCCATCCACCCATCCATCCATCCATCATCCTTCCATCCATCCATCCCTCCATCCTTCCATCCCTCCATCCATTCATCATCTATCCATCTGTCCACCCATCCATCCATCCATCCATCCATCATCCATCCATCCATCTGTCCATCATCCATCCATCCATCCATCCATCCATCCGTCCATCCATCCATCCATCCATCCATCATCCATCCATCCATCCATCCGTCCATCCATCCATCCATCCATCATCCATCCATCCATCTGTCCATCCATCCATCCATCTATCCATCCATCCATCCATCCATCCATCCATCCATCCATCCATCCATCCATCTGTCCATCCATCCATGCATTCGTCCATCTACCCACCCATCCCATTCGTCCATTTGCTCACTCTGGGTTCGTTCATGTACTTCCACAGCAATTTGGTTGGTTCTTGGGGTGCAGGTGCTGTTCGAAGGCCCAAGGAGTTAGTGGTGAAGGGGAATGACAGTACGCCGTCTGGTGAAGCTGACATCCGGGTGTGTGCGGGCGCACGTGAGACTCACGGACAGTGAGCCTTGCTGGGCTGGGTCCTGGTAAGAAGTTCCGTGGAGCAGAGGCGAGGGCAGGGCTGTGAGGTCCTGCTTGACGGGCTCGAGAGGCCTCTGACTCTTCTTCCTAATTTTACCTGACCAGTTATTCCAGGGCTTTCCAGGCCCCTGCTGTAGGGCCAGGGCAGGGATGTCCCTTGGGGCTGACTGGGGTGGAGCGAAGACCCGGCCTCCATGCCAAGGCTGCCTCGGGTGCCTTCTCTAGAGGGAAGCCTGCAGGGTCTCTGCACAGAGAGGGCTGCCCAGGGGGTGCAGAGCAGGCCCTGCTGCCTGCGGGGCTGGCCAGGAGCTGAGGGCCACAGCAGGCCGTGCTCAGCGAGACTCTGCAACAGGACCGAGCCCCAGTTCCAGCCTCAACTGCCCCCCACCTCATCCGGGCTGCTCCTCCCACTGGAGAGAAAGTGGCCTGGGTTTGACTTTTGGTGGGAAGGGAGCCGTCCATGGCCTTCGCTTTCCCCGTGGTGAAGTCCCATTGGCTGGACCCTGATGTCTGGCCTCCGTGGAGACGGCGGCAGACTGGCAGTCCCGCGTGGCTCCAACACGGAGCCCTTTCAAATGTCCAAGTGGGGTTCCCTCCGGAGCCCAGGGAGGATGGGTAGGCGGGTGGGGCGAGAGAGATGGACACACACACGCAGGCACGCGAGGGGGACAGAGACCCAGGGCGGCAGTCAGGCAGCAGGCGTGCTCCGAGGACCGTCTGCCGTGACAGCTCATGGTGCGAGCAGCAGCGAGCACTGCACAGGCCCGGGTGGCACTGCCCGCGCAGCCGGCTGTGGGTGTGGTGTGCACAGGGGAGCCGGTTGCTCCTCCCTCCGGCCGGGATGAACCAAGCAGCACCCGACCGTGTCCAGCCTGGGAGAAAACAGTGCAGGTCGGAGACCAGCCGCCGGAGGGGCCTGAGGCTGGAGCCCGGGGACGGAGTCAGCCTTTTGGGGAGTGGAAGGAGCGTCTGCTGCGGAACGGTAAAGGCAGGGCGGCGGCGGCCCTGAGGAGCTGGGGAGCTGCTCACGGCACACCCAGGGAGAGCCAGGCTGGCTGCCCTGCCCACCCAGGGAGATGCAGCGGGGTGCAGGCTCTGGGGATGCACCTCCCCATCGTGTGGGGCGGAAGGTGCTCGACCTAAGGACTTGCCCAACCTTGGCCCTGGGCAACGAGACTCTGTCCAGCAGGCGCTAGACCCCCAGGCGGCACCGCAGCCTCAGGAGCCCGGGGGGCCGAGGACACCAGGGCAGGGGCCTGGGAAGGCAGGGCAGCCTGGTGCTCCTGAGCCTCTCGCTTCTGCTAGTCCAGCTCCACCGGGCGACTCTGGGGAGCCCCTACCTCCCTCTGGACCACAGGCTCCTCTTCTGTCAATGTGATGCCCACGGACTTGCAGTCAGCACCGTCAGGTCCAGCCTCCACTGTCTCCTGGGAGCTTCCTCTGCCCTGGGTCCTCTGGGACATGGGAGTGACAAGATGGGCAGGTGTCACCTGGTCCCAGGGAACGAGCAGTGTGGACGCAGTCTTGGGGTCTAGCAGGTCCTCCTGGGAGGGCAGTCCTGCTGTTCACTCGTGGTCGACAGGAGAGGAGCGGGGGCTGGGTGGAGGCAGAGGAAGCCTGGCGCCGGGAGAGGCAGGCTGGGTGGGCGGGAGCAGCCTGGGGTCAGGAAGGGCCGCCCGTGGCTCCACCTGCTTCCTGAGCTGAGACCGGGAACATCGCTTCTGCTGTCTGGCCTCAGTTTCTCACCCATCCAGGGGGACATGTGTGTCACGAGAGGCTGTGCAGATGGCAAGGGCGGTGTGCAGGTGACTCCAGGTGACAGCAGAGGGCCTGGGTTGTCCCCGTGGCCTGCCTTCTGGCATCTCCTGGAGGTGTCTCCTTGGTACTCTGCCACAAGCTCTGCTCTCTGCTCTGGTCTCAGGGCACAGGGTTTAGGGTGGGCCACAGCGTTGAGGACGGCCACAGTGCTTGTTTAGGATGGGCCACAGTGACATGTGTGCCTTTCCCAACAGGCAGGGCACCCCAAGCATGGTCCACGTCCTCCTCTGACCCCCCACTGTCCTGCAAGCAGCGGGTGCCCACGGCCACTGTCCTGCTGGTGAGCCCTCAGGAGCTCCGCGGGGTCACAGGGCTTCCAAGACCGTCGTCCACGAGTGGCAGGACCGTCTCCAGCCTGGTTGTCTGGCTGCCCAGTGAAGCCCCCACACCCCTGGGACCTAAGGAGCCCCGCGGGGCACTTGGCTTTGGTCCTGGTAGGGCAGCTGCCATGCTGGGGCTGCCTGGATCCCTCAGGCGCCTCCCTGCCCCCAGGGGCCGCCCACACCTTCCCTGGGTCCGGGGTCCTGAGGCCTCGGGGTTCTCTCTCGGAGCCTGGGCACTCGTCCCACGTTCCTGTCTCCTCAGTTAGAAGAGCTTACTTTAAGGGGCTGCTCAGGGCCAGGGGAGGGGCAGCCGTGCGATGACTGGCTTGATAGCTGTGCCCGTGCCCGCCGACTCCCCGGCACCTCCACCTGGTCTCTTTCTGGGGTTTGCTCCCCCTGTACCCACTGGGTCGTTGGGCTCTTGCCTGGCAAGAGCCCAGGGACCAGCTGACGGCTCCCTTGTAACGCCCGAGCATCGGCTGGGGTTTCTTCTGCTCTCGGGACTTTGGTCCCGATTCTGCATCACAGAGGTGGCTGGAACGAGGTGGGGGGTTACCTCTGACTGTCCCTATTCCACTCATGAGGCCCTGGGGGTGGAGAGCTTCCCAGGGAGGCCACGTAGTGCCTACCTATAAAGGGGTCTCTCGTGGGTCAAGCAGAAGATGTGCTGAAACTGCGACTCTGGGGCCTTTGCAGAAAGGTCTTGGCAGATGTGAGTGAGTGGGCTTGGGATACCTCCACCCTGGACGGTTCCAGACCCCGCCTTCCACAGCCCCAGCCAGTGATACTGAGCAGACCATCCAGGGGACCCTGCTGCTTGTCCATTGGTGAGCAAAGGTGGTTTTGTCACTGTGCTAACATGCTCGGTTCCAGGGTGGTTTTCCAGGGTCGCCTGCATGAGCAGGTTCTTTGGCCTCAGAACATGGGCGGGAGCTGGTGCATGGGAGCAGCTCCTCACCTCTGTGGGTGGACTCGGAGGACAACTCTGGGTGTGCCTTGGTGGCTCCCCTAAGGAGCTGGGCCTCAGGAACCCCTCCAGTGCCTGCCTCTCACTTCTCCGTCCCACCTGGAGCTTCTGGGGTCACCTCCCAAACGCACTTCTTATACTTGAATCATGACAGCGCTCATGGTCCAGGATTCTCTGGACTCTCTGGAAAGTTGGTGCTGGCTCCTTAGGTCTCCTCTGTGGGTCTCCAGGCTGGCATCCAGAAATTACCCCACTTCCTGCTTTCCTACACAGGGCACACCCAAATGGCACACCTACTGTCAAGAAAAGTGACAGAATGCATGGGCCGTGGGGGAGGAGGACTGGCAGGTGACGGGTCATGTGGGTGGGATGGCAGCTGAGGAACCCAGAAGGTTCTTGGAGGAGGAAACCGGAGAAAAGGGGGGACTAACAGTTGGGTTTTCCTTGCAGAGGGCTGTCCTATTTGCAAACGCCTTTGTCGCTGTCTTCCCACCCGAGGCTGGCAGTGCACCCGTGAGCTCAAGAGGAAGACCGTTTTCATCTTAAGCAGAAAAAAAAGAGTCTTATTGGTGAAATGATGATTCTGGTCCCTGAACACCCATCTCCTGCTTCTTGGAACTCCATGGACGTTTCCATTCTCCCGATAGGGTTGCCTGGGCTGGAGGTACCCCCAGGGAAACTCAGTCATCACATTCTCCAGAAAGCTGAAGAGTCCCGGCGAGATGCCAATTGAGCTGCAGGTCCTGGTGCTTGGTTTGGAAAGCAGGGTTGCTGAGCTGATGTCCTGGGTCAGCTGAGGGTTTCTGAGACTGAGGGATGCAGCTGCAGTGGTCAGGGCCCCTGGGCTCTCATGACATTTCCACCTGGTCTCTCAGCCGAGCACAGCCTGAGTAGCAAAGGAGAGATGAGAAGTCAGGGGAGAAACCTGGCAGGAGGCAAGGACCTCTCCAGATTAGCAGGTGACCAGGACCCAGCCATCAAAGAACCTGGATAAACGGCAGAGACCACTTGGGGAGTTTCAATACAGACAGCTTAGGTGGCAGGAGAGCTGATGGGAGACCAATGGTGTCCTGGAGTGACAGCTCAGTGGCCTGGGAGCTGCTGGCCTTGGGAATCAAGAGTGACAGGAGGGTAGGGAGGGGTGGTGTTGGCCTCGCCAGGCTCCACCTGCAGAGGAGTTGGGAGCCCCCAGTGACAGCGCCCAGGAGCAGGCCAGACCCTGCGGAACAGCCATTGTGTCCCCTCCCCTTTATTATGAAATAATTACAGGCTCACAGGAAACGGCAAGAAATAGTCCATAAGGTCTGCAAAGTCTTCGCCCCCCTTTCCCCAATGGCGACATCCGAGTAATTGCAGCACAACCTCGAAGCCAGGATTGCACGATCACGAACTAGACTGCAGATCTTGTCCTCGTGTGTGGGTGTGTGTGTGCAGTCCTACCCAATGGTCTGCCTGTGTATGCATTGGGCAACCGCCACAATCAAGGCACAGAATTTTCTACCACCCTAGGAGCTCCCTCGAGATGCCATTTGCAAACTTGCTCAACCCCTGGCCACCGCTCGTGGGTCCTTCATCTCTGCAGTTTCCTCCTTTGGAGAATGTTGAGGAAGTCACCGAGGCGAGCTCCCCTTACTCAGCAGGATGCCATTGAGACCCATGTGAATCACCCCCTGCCTACAAAGCTTGTTCTTCCTCACTGTCAAGGATTCTTCCACGTCTGGGTGCTGGGGGGACTACATTTGGCTTATCCAGTCATCCGACAAAGGCGTTATGAGTGGTCCCCAGGTGTTGCACAATGATGACCTTGCTTTCACAGAACGGTGTGTGGACTTGAATAGAGAGGCTCAGTGACACACCCCCGACAAACACGCTTTCGATTTGATTTAAGGGTATTTATCTGTTGTTTGTTTGTGGTTCTGGAGACAGAGCTCAGGGCCTCGTGTGTGCTAAGCATGCACTTGATCACTGAGCTACACCCTGGCCCTGTGGATATCCCAGCTCTTACAGGGTCAGCGTGTCATTATTCTTTAAAAGTCCTTGAGAAGAGGAATTTGTGTCATGATTCGGGATGGAGGTGAATAACACGCAGTGTGTCCGTGAAGCTTTAGCATGTTTGCATTGAAGGATACGGGGAGTGCTGTCCTTCGTTTTGCTTTGACCACCAGAAAGTTGAGTTTGGGGCCCACGGTTGATTTTTGAAAATCTCTGCTTTTGTTTCACTCCATGTTTGTTTAAGCCCTGAGGTTTCCATTTTTTTTTTTTTTTTGCCTTGAATATTATCTTAGGTATAACAATGTGAAGAATTTTATCAGAATTCCAAGGAATTCTTTCTTGGAAGAGAACAATCTGCTGTCACTCCACGTAGTTGGTGCCCAATAGGAGAGAAGCATGCGTGGGCGGGGGTGCCCTGGGGTGGGGCGTGCGCATGCGCGAGGCCCCAGGTCCATCTCCAGCCCCTCAGAAAAGCACAGAGCAGTGCGTGGAGGCGGCTGAGAGGTCCCCTGAGCTCTGTGAGCATCGCAGCTGGGAAGGTCCAGCTCTGCACCTGGGTGAGCCAAGGGGAAGGCCAGGTGCGGACGGCCGTGCCCCGTGATGTCCAACACATCCAGGTGGGGAGGGCCCGGGACCTTCTGTCTGTGGACCCAGCTGGGGTTCCCGGGCGATGTCAGGTCTCTCCAGCAGCCAAGAGTGTGTGGATGAGGCGGTGGAGCAGAGCCTGCAGAGGGACCAGACTGCAGATTCCTCAGAACAGCAAAAGGTTCTGGGAACGAGGTCTGTGTCATGGTGTGGGGGTGAGGTGTCCCCAGAGCTCACCTGTGAGACCGTGCAAGAAGGGTCAGAGGAGAAATGATCGGGTTGTGAGAGTCTTAACCCAATCAGGGGATTAATCACTGATGGGATTAACTGGGCGGTGACTGGAGGCAGGTGTGTGGCTGGAGGAGGTGGGATTTGGGGCGTGGCCATGGGGCACATGTTTTGTGTCCGGAGAGAGGAGTCTCGTGCTGCTTCCTGATCGCCGGAATGCAAGCTGCTTCCCTCCACCACCCTCTCCCGCCATGATGTTCAGCCTCACCTCGAGCCCTGAGGACTGGAGCCGCCTTCTGTGGACTCAGACCTCTGCAACCGTGAGCCCTCAGATAAACCTTTCCTCCTCTCTATACTTGTGCTGGTCAGATCATTTAGTCACAGCAGCTGAAATAGCTGACTAGAACAGTCTGGAACCCACGTTTTATTGTGCCAAGTAAGTGCATCATGAAGCAACCACCAGAACACACAGGCACACACAGTCTGCACGAGAAAGGTCGTCACTGCTGTTTTCTGTTATGACGACGCTGTGCACACACAGGCACACGCATGCTCTCTACCACCATGTCCTCTTACGACCGCGTCACATACTGCAGGGAAACAGAACACCTCAGAATAAAAGCTCGAACTTTAAATTGAGCATGTGTGGACTTGATTATTTTTCTCTCTTCACTCAGATTTCACACTGATAATATAGGGTCCACCATGGACCTTTTAAAATCTTTAAATTAGGAGATACTTTATTTTAACACTACTTCCTCCACTGACTATGTAAATTGATATATTTTACACCATCGTAACCATCAATTAAACTAACCACAATTCATACATGCTTGTATATTTGTATATGCTTCATATATATATACACATGCATGAAGTATGTAGTTACGTGTATGTAAACACACACATCACACACCTACCTACAGTCAGCGAATGAATTTTTGTGGATGTTTTTATGGCCAGCACATGTAAGATTTCATCTCTGCTGAGGAAGGGGTGGAGAAGACCTTGGTATCTTGGTGTTTGTGGCCCCTAAAGGGTCACAGCACATAAACAGGCACACAGCACCTGTGCTATTAAAACTTCACAGGTGGGGCGTGGATTAGGAGCCCTGACGAAGAAGGAGAGGCCATGAGACCCGCCTTAGATCCACCCTGGGCCACAGGGCTGGCATCTGGGAATCTGACCTTGACTGAGGAAATCGTAGAAGAGCCTCCGTCTGCTCCACACAGGTGTTGTCACTGGCGGTTGGCGGTGGGTTGGGCATGCTGCCAAGCCCTTTGAACCCATCGTCTCCGACAGCCGGGGTGGGGGACTCAGGCCCTGGCTCAGTCGGGCTGTGGCTAAGTGCCGGCTTAGCCTCAGACCCGGGGCGTCATGCCTGAGGTCAGACTGTTCTCCAGGATGCTCCCTGCAGATAGACCAAGGTTCCTTTGCACTCAGGAAGGGAAGCTGGGCTCTCCCGGGCTTCTGGGCAAGGACAGGCCTCCAGCGGGCGGCTCTGGGTATGGTTGGCGTTTCTCTCCCTAAAGGAATCCTGGTTCAGGAATTCAACCCTGTCCTCCCCGCGGCTGCCAGGATGATGTCTCCAGGGCACAGATCAGGATGTGGCTCAGCTCCACAACCCCGATGGCTCTCCCGGCCCCCAGCTCTCCTGGCCGTGAACCTGCGCCCATGGACGGAGTTCCAGGAATTAGCCTGAGAAGGCGGACACAGACACGCAGCAGTCACCACCGGAGGCGGCAAACGTCCTCCCGGGCCTCGTGGGTGCCACTTACATGGGAAGCGGAGACACCTTTCTCCAGGGTTCAGAGGTGGTGGCTTTCCCCTGCCTTCCAGCCGGCTCTAGACTTGAGCCAACACCAACACGCCGGGGCTACCCAGAGCCTGCTGCAGCAAGGGTCAGCCAGCAGCAGAGGCTGGGGAAGCTTTGTGGCGGACGAAGGGGAAGGCACCTGTGTCCCTGATGGAGGTCGCTAGCGTGGGCAGTGGTCAGTGGGATAAGAGAATGAGATATCCATGTGACGGGCTACGGGGGCAAACTTGGCTTTCTCCAGAAGGCCGGTGCCACGTTCTTAGCAGGGACAAAAATCAGGGCAGCCTCAGTCACTAATGGAGTCCTGGTCAGCTGCACGCAGCCAGCTGACCTCCCGCAGGGTCTTCCACACGGCCGGCTGGCTCCCTGGGCTGCTCGTGGTAGTTAGGTTGGTTTTGGGGCTGGGTGATTGTGAACCACAGCTCCGTCTTTAGGTGGAACACTGGCCGTTGTCTGCACATTGGGTTTCTCATGTAAGCAGGTCACATGGAGTGACCACCTTGAGGTTTTGACTCTTCATTTGCAAATGTTTATCTGAACTGACAGGTGACGATCAGAGGTACTGCAATTTATATGCACTTCTTTATTCAGCAGTGTGAAACGAGGTCACCAACCGGCAGTGTCTGCCACCATCTCAAACACAACGTGGCTCACACAGGTGCTTTCGGGGATTGTGTGCGCTTCCGGACCTGCGTGCTCTTAACATAGCTATTTTACCAATTTCTTCTTTTGTACCAGGGATTGAACCCCAGGGGCACTCGACCTGCGTCCCCAGCCCTATTTTGTATTTCATTTAGAGACAGGGTCTCACTGAGTTGCTTAGTGCCTTACCGTCGTTGAGGCCGGCTTTGAACTCTTGATCCTCCTGCCTCAGCCTCCCAAGTTGCTGAGATCACAGGTGTGCGCCACCATGCCCGGGCTATTTTGCCAATTTTGAGACTTTCTTTAGTAAATCAAAATTTCATAAAGTTCTAAAATTCTACCTTACTTGAAAATTCCAAGTAGCATAAGAAACTCACAAAAACCACCAACAAAGCACAGGAGAAGGTAGACCGTGGTTTCCCGAGACCACGCCTCAGCATCCCTTCTTATTAGCGGGAAACGCAGATTCTCAGGCTGCGAATTAGGAAGGGCCACTAAGTCAGAGCGCTGGGCGTGACGCCTGCCAGTCTGACTTTTACCAAACTCTCTGACACACGTGGAGCGTCAGGAACCTCAAACGAGACAGACATGCCCAAATGTAAGTTGCTGAGAGCGGGTTATCGGTAGAGGACGGAGGAGGAGGAGAGGTAGGGGAGGAGAGGAAAGTGGGCCAGCCCTCGTTAAGGGAGGAGAAGGCTCTGCTAGGACCGTGGCAGCCACCGCTGCAGAAACCATGTTCCGGCACCCAGCACCCCAGATAAGACGTCGGGGAGGAAAGAGAGATGTCAGGGAGAAGAAGAACTGCATGGAACAGACACGCTCCTATTTTATTTACATTTCCGAGAACAGTGGATGTTCTGCTGAGGCAGCTGTTGGTCACTGAACGACTGAGTTGAACAGAGTGCAGATTAGCACCAGCGCAGCTGTGTGACGGGGTCTCTGTGAGTCCCACTGGAGTGACTGGACGGCATTTCTGAGCACTGGAAAGAGGTCCCCCAGGGCCCAGGGGTCTAGCCTGGGGCCTAGAGGGGACGCCCTGCCCCTGTGCTCCAGGATCTGCTCTTCCTGTCTCCACGGGTTTCTTCATCCACAGACCCACTCTTCACACGGATCCTCTGGCGATGTCAAATCATTTGATGTCCCTGAAGTTCAGCACGGGCTCCTCTGCTGGGGAACTCCTGCCCATCCGTCGAGACCCTGCGCCGATTCCACCCTCCTTGGGAAACTTGCCCCAGCTCCGTCGGGAAGTCTAAGGGTTGTTTCTTCTACTTTGGAGGCACTCGGACACACCTTTGTCAGGACGGCTACCCACGCTGGCCGTGACGGCTCATCTGCTTCCTGGTGGACAAGGTGTTCCCAGAGGGAGCGGACCCGTTTTTTGTTTGTTTTTTGTCTTTGTTACATACAGGACTTCTCCTTAATGCCTGGCTCACGGTCATAGCTCAATGAACATTTGCCCCGTGTCGTGCTTATCTGATGCAAAGCCAGCATTAGAGGGTATTTATTCTCCTTATCTTTTCCTACTCATCTTTGAAGTTGTTTGCAACAGGGATGAGGGATAAAATGAGAGAATAGGGCCAGGAAATTGGAAATAGACAACAACAACCACAAAACTAATATGCGGGGGGAGAAAGTTTATCCACAAAACACCTAGGCTAATGTCATTGTTATGATTCAGTATGGCATTGAACCTTGAGCTTCCTGGCCATCTAGGTAAAAAGGGAAACACTACTTCAGTATGTCTGTTTGACTCACAGTTGTTCATCAATAAAGTTCATAAGGAATTCCGACACTAATGGGCATCGACAAATGTCAGATTACTCTAGTATTTATAGAGAACTTTCATTTGTTCATTCTTCACATATTCTCTGAGCATGGGCTTTATCCTAGACAAGATGGAGGTTCTGGCTGCAGAAATGGAGATATGTTCACATTCTCAAGGGGGAAGAGACACAGAGACTCAGACAGTGCAGTCTGACGCATTCTGTGTTAGAGGCAAGATGGAAGACTTTGGAGCCCCGGGAAGGAACCTCGCTGTGTTGGAGGAGGGAAGGCTTTTTGGGAGCGGTGACACCTGAGCTGAGTTTTACAGACTGAGTTTGGCTGGCCGGATGGAGTTTGCAGGCTGGGAGGTGGGAGGGGCGACTGGCAGTTGGCACGCTGAGTGAGCGGGTTTGGAGAAGCAGAAGCATGTGCGTTGGGGAAGTTGCAGGTCATTCAGTAAGACAGGTGGGGGTGAGGGTGGGGAGCAGGTGAAGTCGCCACCAGCAGCAAGCAGGAGGGCTTGGTCCTTGGGTTCCGTGGGACAGGCAGTGGGGAGATATTGAAGACTTTCAAATGGGTAAGTGACGTCATCCTGGTTATCTGTCTCAAAACGCAGGAATGCTTCTTCCGTCATCTCTTGTTTGCCCTCCACCAGGCCAGCTCTGCTCTGCAGGGAATCCGCACCGGCCCTAAATTTCTCTGCGACAAGGCCGAGCACTTTGGAAACACTGAAGCCTGAACTGACATCAATTATGCTGAAAGGGGGAAAAATTAATTAAAAGTTTTCGAAGGGCTCTGTTCTGTATTCTTCTCTGTTTTCATGTTATCACAGCACTGCCTTTTATCCTGGCCGGGAGTTATTACAGTATAACATTTTCATGTTGCTCTTAGAGTAATTATGTCAAATATATGAGAGATGATAAGCGGCAGTTGGTATTACTCTGTGATTAATCTCCGTACATTCTGGCATTTCAATCTGGCCCCGGAAGGCTGGGTTTGCTACACTCTGGTGCAGAGGGAGGGTTCAGGGAAGATCTGGGAGGACTGAGGAGTTGAGACAGAGGTGATTCTGGTTGGGGATATCCCAGGCCCCGCAAAGAGCCCAGCAACCCCACGATCTCTCCAAGGCTCCTCCATCTACTGGGTTTGAAGGTGCGTCTGGGGTGCAAAGCACAGCCTACCGCTCTTCTTTGCCTCCTGGATCCCCAACACGTGGGATCGGTTTTACAGACTCCAGCTAAGGAAGTTGCCGAAGCATTCTTATGTATTTAACGGTTCTGGCCATTTGCTCTCATGAGTAGTGAACCCACTGGATACTTTGCAAGCCCCAAATCAAATACGAACACTTTCTAAGATGGTGTTGGAGGGAGAGGTGGTCCAACACCAACAGCACAGTTGGGTGGCCATTGTTCACCCCCTATTGTATGTTTTATAAAGAGCTTCAGAGTTTATAAAACTGAGTTTGAAGCTTCCCAGCATGGAGAAGGGATGGATGGGTAAGGAGAGGAAAACTTGCATCACCCTGATTTGATCCTCATACAACTATCCAATTAGACAATGATCAGATGGTGCCTATGCTGGATTCTCACACTACACCCCGGAAATAGGTGTGATTATCCTGAGTGCATTAAAAAGTACATTTAAACAACGACCTTGAACGACCAGAAGAGACCACAGTATCTCCATCTTGGATTTCTTTACAAATATGAAATAAATCTGGACTGTTTATTTCTATGCAGGGGAAGGATAAGGCAAGATGGCCAAAAAAGGGAACCAAGTCCCAGGAGAGGTCTGGACACAGTGTGGGGGCAGCCCCTGAAGAGGGTCAGAATCTGCAGCTGGAGACCTGGGTGGAGGAAGAGGGGGCTTCACCTCCTCCCTGGCCAACGGCCGCCAGCCTGGTGGGCCCCAGCACTGAACCGATGGCCTCCTGCCTGCCCCGTGCAGCACTCTGCAGGTGACCACGCCGTCCACCTGCTTCTTCCCGACTGCCACGCTGCCCTGCTGGGGCTGCCCACTCTGGGGCGGATCCCTCGGGGCCGAGTGCATGCTGGGCCACCACCTGGGTCTCATCCAGCCGTCTCCATCTTGGCCGCCCCCTTGGCCTCCCCAGCCTGTGCTCTGGGGTCTGGCAGAATTCCGGAATCTTCCCATTCCAAGAAGAACTGCTCTGCCAGGTAACCCCCAGATGGCCAGGATTACCGTGGCCCACTCCAGGTACTCCAGGGTCTATAATTTATTGATGGCGGGAATGAAATTTTCATTAAAACAGACTGCTATTTCTCATTCACTTGTCATGTTTTTAATTTATATTTTAAAACATTAATAAAACCGACACAATTAATTATTTTCTGAAATGTTCAATCCATGTGAACTGTGGGACTGGCAGAATGTGGCTTCCTGTTGTAGCAGAGGAACTGGCTCAGGAGATGCATTTCCTGGCTGTCTCTGGCTTCCTGGTGGATGTCGCTGTTTATCAGTGCTTTTTCCTTTGCTTCATCTTGAGATATTACCGGGTATCGCTGGGGGTCCTGTCTTAAGTCTGTGGTCTTATGATAATGTCCTCTTCACTGCTGTTGTGAGGTTCTATCTTTTCTTTCTTTGGCACCAGGGATTGAAGCCAGGGGTGCTTTACCACCGAGTCACATCCTTAGCCTTTTTAAATTTTTATTTTGCGACAGGACCTCACTAAATTGCCGAGGCTGGCCTCGAACTTGCGATCCTCCTGCCTCAGCCTCCTGAGACACTGGGACTGCAGGTGTGCCGCCACCACGCCTGGCTACGCTGTTGCTGATGCTATAAGTCGTATGGTGTTCTGAGCAGGACTCTAAAGGACTTTCGAGTTAGACATAACTGGTTCCAGTCATGGTGAACACCGTCCCCTTTCTGAAGCCAGGTTCTTCTTTTGTAAAATTGGTGTAGCACCAGGCCAAGGTCATGATCTTGCCTGCCTTTTGATGAGATGACAAAATGGCCCAGCATATCGCAGGTCAGCATGAACTGGGTGCAGTGGCCACGCCCAGGAGCTGCCTCCCTCTCCCCATGCTCCCCGGCCCTGTTCCCTCTCTGAGGGACATGGCTCCTGGGTCTCCTGTCTTCCGGATCCTGGAGTTCTGAATTCCATCAGTGGGGTGGATTTTGCAAAGGGCACAGGCGTCCTCAAACATCTGCTGCCCCGACTGGGGCAGCCTCCTTGGTGTGTGTGACTCGCTCCCCTGGGATACCGCTATAGAGAAGCAGGCGAGCAACTGAGGAAGAACAGGACTCCCAAGTGCGATGGCGTAGTGACGTCCAGCTCTGCGCGGGGGACCCGTTGGTCTCCTCCTTAGATTCCTGGCTGGGACCTGGCAGGCAGTGATGGGCTATTTCTAGAGAGATGCACACGCACTTACAGATGATGTGATTCACACTGAGCCCGGACTGACCTATGGTATTCAAGCTGCGCGCCCGCACACGATGAAGTCCGTGAACGGTCAGTGCGCACACACGGGCTCAGGATTCTGGGTGGTGTGGCCCAAGCGTCCCTAGGTGTGGCGGGGTGCCCGGCAGCTCCCCCTGCCCCTGATCCCCGCCCACTGGCTTTCCCCCGAGAGGCACCTGGCACCATGGACTCCCCGGGGCCCCTCCTGAGCGAAGCTCTCTGCCCAGTCTCTCTTTTGGCCTCCTGCCCTCTCTGCCTCCCCTCACCAATGGGAACCGAGTGAACCCACCCACCTTTGCTCTGCACGCCCCACAGTCTCTCTTGGAGGCGGCTCTGAGGCAGCACAGGGAAAGCTTTCTCTCGTTTTCTCCAGCTGGACTCTGATGGCGTCTGAGGTCCTTGGTGGATTATTAACACCCTATCAACACGACGGAACTTCTGCCAGATGCTTCCTCATCCCCATCCTGGGAAGCGCTTCCCGCTGTGGACAAGAGGAGGAAGAAAAACCCGAGGGCAGCTGTGCACTGGAGGATGCTCCCAGGGTCCTGTGCAGTGGAACCGCCTCTCGGGCCCTGTATGAATTGGGGAAATTGTTCCTGAAATATCGGAGTCGTTACATCAGGGTTCATGCTGTGGATCTTAAATTTTTAGTTAAAAAAACAAAACAAAACAAAACAAAAAACCAAAAACGGACAATTCTCATCATGAGGGTAAAGGAAATGTTGCTTTTGTTTTGAAACAAACACCTACGCCCCTGGCCCCTGCTGGGCCTTGGACTCCTGGCTAGAAGATGGTCAGCCAGGCCAGGAAGGAGGGCCCCCGTAAGACCAGCTCCGGGTCTGCACCTGGCCCGGCCCCATTTCCTTAGCCCAGGGGCTGGCGCACATGGTAGGAGGTGAGAGAAAGTGTCTGAACACACAGGAGCAAGACGGGCGCTGGGGGCCCCAGGAATCCGCCCCAGTGCCCGCCAGAGCTCGCTGCAGACCTGACACTTTTGCTGGTCTCGATGGGCCCAGAGCTGTGGCTCCCACCGCTGGCCTGGTTCCAAGGCCCTGGCCAGGAGGACCTTCTCTTCTGACGGACGATGATGGTCAGTCCCTCCAAGGCCCGGGAGCAGTCGGCGGGGCTGGGGGTGGTTACTAGCAACCTATGCACTGTGGCATGAAGAACTTCCAAGCACGCAGTGCCTGGTGTGTCCTCAGCAGGGCTCTTAGAGATGACGGGTAGGGTTAGGACCCTCCTCTGTCCCTCCTTCTGTGTTATAGTCAGAACCAAGAAGAGAAGGGGAGCTGGGCATCCCCAGCTCTGGAACTTTCTCCACGTCTCCCACTGGAAGCGGGCGCGTGAACACTGGCAGGGCTCTCTGGGCAGAGTGCCTTCCACCCCTTCTCCTTGGTCTGACTGGCTGAGACGCAGGCAGGTGACGTCCCGGGTGAAGGATCTGGTGCAGAGCTGCCTCCCTCACGGATCCCCTCAGATCAGCGCCAGCCCCCTGCAAATCCCCGCTCCTTGGCAAACCATGTACTTCATTCCGTTCCCAGGATCTTCTCGCATTATTTCAATATTATGAATACTTGGCAAATATATTAAAAAAGTAATAAACTGGCAATTATGATTGCGCGACGGACCCCAAACTGCAATTATTCATTACATTTCAATTATTAACTTGGCTTCAAATGTCTTTCGGCAGAGATTGCAAAAAGAGAGAGAGAAAAAGGTCTCCATGAGGCTCTGCACGCTGGTTCCTGGAGATCCACGTTTCACTCGGACTGGACATTTTTCTGATTTATCTGCTATCTCGGTGCTGGAGGAATCAAAGCAATGGTAGAAAGTTTCCTCTCTGCTCAATAAACAATAATCACCACACATTATATTGATACGGTGCTTTTTGCCCCAGTGCCTTGGTGTCTAGGATGACGTTCCGTCTTAGAACAGTGTTAATGACATGTGCCGCTTTGCCACACTCCCTGTTTTATTGATGGGACAGAGGCACAGAAGGCCCGGGGATTAGGCGGGGGAGACTCCCGCTGCCCACACCCCTGCGGCCCCAGCTCCGAGGCGCACCCTGACCTGTGGATAAAGTCAGTCGCGGGGAGTAGCCGTCTACTGCAGTTGAGCTGACCCCTGCGGGGTACATGTCACCTTGCCTGCCGTCTCCAAGAGCCTGAGGGGGACGACACAACCATGATTCTACTTTTGGAAACCTTTAGGTTTGCCCAAGTCCCACGACCAGTCCCCAGGGGCATCGTCGGACACCAGCGTCAGTGGCAAGGTGGTGACGGTCCTTAGGTGGGTCCAGGGAGGACGGTGGGCCAAGCTCACTGGCAGATTTTGGAGACGGGATCCCGAGGCCCACACCTGGCCCACCACGCCCCTGCCACTGACAGCCCCGTCCCATCGTGGCCCCATGGGGCCAGAGGTAAGCAGGCGAGGAAGAAGACGAGGCGCGTCTGAGGACGTCGTGGGTGGAAAGACCCTCTTTGGGAACGCTGGCCGACAGTTCGCCCTCCATACCCTCCACCCTTCCGCCGCTCCCTGTTCCCCAGGGGAGGGGAGCGAGTGGCAGGAAGAGCCCATCTTTTTAAAGTGAGCAAATCGGGTTGCATTTTAACCGTGCTCATTACCGGCTGCTTTGTCTCTGGTGCTCCAGCGAGTCCTCCGGGCCCCTGCGGAGAGTTCCCGTTGCACAGATTAACTGTCTGCGATTTTGTGTGGCGTGTCCTCATCTCGGTCATGGGCCCTGCACAGCCCTGTCCCCGTCAGGGCAGAGATGGATGATGTGGCACTTTGGCCTTTAAAATATGCACAATAAATACTTTAGATTTGCTGATGAATGACTCGCTCTTGTGACGGGGCTGCCGGGTGTGCAGGGACAGACGGAGGAGGAAGTTGAGCGAATCTCAAAACCAAGTCGCTCTCCAACTTCACAAAGAGGCGCCGGGTGCCAAGCAGGTTGGGGGGCTTTTCCAGTCGCCCCCACAAGGGGTTGCTTTCTGAAATGTCTGACTGTGTACTTTCTGGTGATGGGTGTTGCCTTTTAGGTTAACTCCCTTCCAAGGTGGGCATAGTAGGTCCTTTGTACTTTATTCAATAATTTGATTTCCTGCAAAGCACCCAGTGGGGCCTTTAGAACCCTGAACTAGATCATGCCACTGATCTGCTCAAAGCAGCCCATTGGTTCCTATCACTCTTAGACTAAAACCCTAACTCCTGCCCTTGTGCTTATGAGGCCCCTGGTGATCCACCCCACTCTTCTTCTGACCCCCTGACCCACCCGCTGCCCGTCACTCCCATTAAGCCATCTGTGTGGGCCTTTGCTCATCTTCCATAAGCACATAGCACATTCTGCCCCAGGACCTTTGCACTTTCTCTTCCTGTGGGGGTCTATCTGTGCCTGGCTTGTCTTGGCCATTTAGGTCTCCATAGAAATGTTTCATCAGATGTCAGAGATGATATTCTCAAACACCTATGGTGTGCCTTACCCCAAGCTCTCTCCACCCCTTTACCTTATTTTATGAATTCTAAACAGTATGAACCTATTTGTTTGAGTCGTCTGTGTGTGCTTTCTTGTTTGCCGCCTCTCTCTGGTCTGGGCACCTGTGCTTTCTTTGCTGCGTCCCTGCTGCCTGGGATGTGGCTCCACATGTGGGTGACACTTAGCGATGGCTGCTTGAGGGCGGAAGGTGAGCAGGCACGGGGCTGGGGACACGGCCCTGGCCGAGGCACATCCTAGGAAGGTGTCTGCCCTGTGACCAGGTCCTTGGACCTGGAGACCAGCCCCGGAGGCTGAGTCGCCCAGACTGGAGTGGCCAGTGCCTATTCTGGTGGTGATGGTGGGGTCATATCCTGAATTCCAGAGGCTTCACTGATCTTAGAGATCACGACAACCAGACCTCCCGGGAGAGAGGATGGGACTCGGTCAGTTCCACACCTGGGACCAGAAGACGGGTGGGAGTTAAAACCAGGACTTTGACTCCAGGAGCCCCGTCCGTTCAATTTCAGCGTCCAGTTCTCAGAACTGGGCTGTGGTCTGACCAGTGGCCAGCATCCTGCTCCAGAAGAAAAGCTCTATCCTAGCACACGCTGAGCAAGCCTACCCCACCAAGCGCGGGTGCTGGAGCCCAGCCGCGGGCAGTGCTGGGGGCCCTGCTCTTCAGGGCCGGGCCAGGCGGCCATCCGCACCGGACCGTCCATAAGCAGTCCACCTCTCTGTTCTTTCTTTCATCACACTCTGGGGCCTAGGAAACAAAAGCAGACAGTTGCTAGAACCCAACTCGGTCCCTTAGATGTCACGTGTAGGCAGGTTTCCAATCTCATCGCAGAGGTGTCTGCCAAGAAAATGCCCCCATTTCTAGTTCAGAGTCTTTCAGAGCCCTGTCCATAACATACCTGCTCCATAATATTCCCGAGTCTTCTACAGAGTCCTCAGTTGGGCATCCCGTGGACTGCTGCATTGGTATTCCAGAGATTTCACTGAGTGCTCCATGGACTAATCAACTGTGTGTTCCATAGACTATTCAATTGCTAACCTGAACATTCCTTGGGTGGTTTCACTGAGTTTCCCACTATTTCTCTGCAAATTGCACATCTTTTCAGCAGGAATTTCTTCCCCCTCCCCCTCTCCTCTCCCCCTCCCCCTTCTTCTTCCTCCTCCTCTTCTTCCTCCTCCTCCTCTCCCTCCTCCTCCTCCTCCCCTCCTCCCCCTCCCCCCTCCTCCTCCTCCTCTTCTTCTCCTTCTTCTTCTTTCTTCTTTCTTCTCAGATGGAGTTCCCGAGATTGAGAAGGTTAAATAAACTTTCATATGGGTTGAGAGGCCTTCCTAGCTCTGTTATCTCGTTGTGGCAGGATCTTTCGAAACCCACTCCTTGAGGAAAGCACGGCTCGGCCTCCCACGTGATGGCTGTCCGTGTGGTTCCAAATACGGCCATAAAAAGCAGTCCTTGATTTCCCAGCTGAAACACTTCTTTTTCCAGTGTCCTAAGGAGGGAGTTGGAATGGGGTAAGTTATGTGTTGTGGTTTTAGGCATTAATGAATATGAGAAACTAAATTATTGAATTTTGCAATGCAAATTATATTTTGAACACAAATTCTTCATTTCTGAATGCTAAGGACTCATAAAGAATGTCAATGGTTTATGAATTAGGCCATTAGCATGCAATTTGTGATTCACACAGCACACCGGCACCGGGTAATAAGTAACTATAGAAGAAGTAGTGTTGTTGTCTACATTTCCAAAATATTTTGCTTACTGCATTAGAAAGTTTTCAAAAAATCCTGATGGGCGGCCCTTCCTCCCCTTCCCTTCCTTTTCCCTCCCTCCTTCCTTCCCTCCCTCCCTCCCTCTTGTCCTCCATCCCCTCCCTCTCTCCCGGTCCCCTTCCACTGGAGGATTACATTAGTTATTATTCTATCTTTCCCAGTCCTTGCTGCTTCTCAGCAAGAGTCCTGAGGATCAATCGAGTTGGACCCCACTAATGCAGACGGAGGGAGAGAGATTAGGGCCCTGGCTCCAGGTGGGAGAGAGGTGAGAAACCGAGGGACAGAGAAGGATGGAGTGGGGCCAGCGGCTCGTTGATCGGGTGCCTTGACTGATCTCAGGGCAGCGGGAACCGGTGGGTGGAACTGGCAAGGAGTGACGTTTCTGTGCAGGTGGCTTCCGTGCAGGTTTTGCAGTTGGAATGAGCTGCTGGAGAAGCGTGAGCTCTTGTGGCTTGGAGAGGTGCAGACGCTAATTCCTAGAAGACCAGCCTGCCGCACGCTTGCCATCCCAGCGGCTCGGGAGGCTGAGGAGGGAGGATCGTGAGTTCAAAGCCAGCCTCAGCAAAAGTGAGGTGCTAAGCAACTCAGTGAGACCCTGTCTCTGAATAAAATACAAAATAGGGCTGGGGACGTGGCTCAGTGGGCGAGCGCACCTGAGTTCAATCCCAGGTACCAAGAACAACAACAACAACAACAAAAATGAAAAGCAACAGCCTGCGGCTCCTGTACCTCGGTGGTGGTCAACAGTGGCCGCATTTAAGAATCACCTGCGGGAGAGGTTACAGTTCTCCTGGTCCCCCAAGGAAGTCAAAATCCCTGGGGGTAGGACCTGGGACACCAATACCTCTTAAAGTTCCTCTTTAAGAATTCCCCCGTTGAGGTGGCTCATGCCTGTCATCCCAGTGGCTCCGGAGGCTGAGGTAGGAGGACTGCAAGTTCCACACCAGCCTCAGCAACTTAGCAAGGCTCTAAGCAACTTAGGGAGACCCTGTCTCTAAATAAAATATTAAAAAGGGCTGGGGATGTGGCTCAGTGGTTAAGCGCCCACCCCTGGGTTCCATCTCCAGGATCAAAAGAGATAAAAGAAATTCCAATTGGAACTACCAATATTGCCTGAAGGTTAGCGTGCATGAGGACCGAGGAAGTTAACCCTCAACGCAGGTCCTGGGTCCCTTGCGCTACGTGTTCCGATTCAGGTCCTTTGGAGAGGCCTTGGAACCAGCATTCAAACCACCCAGGCAGGTGCCGCTGTCCGAGGTGCACAGTTTAAAAACTCTCTCTGGTCCAGCTCAGTGTGCTATCTGATTCTCTTCAGCAAACGCATCCCCTTCCAGTGATAGGAGCCAGTCCCACTGATGAGCTAGCTTCAAGTGGCCCTACTCTGGCTCAAGGCCGACAGCCCCGGGTGACACGTGGGGGTCGTGATCAGAGTCACTTTGCTACAGCAGCACTCAGGGATGCCCATGAGGTGCCAGCCTTGAGCAGCAGGGGAGCAGAAAGGGGAGAGAGAACAGCCTTCTTCCAAGTCCGGCATTTCTTCTCCACCCAGATCGATGGAGGATATCTGGTCAGCTGAGCTTCTCACCCTGGCCAGCGGCCATCGCTGCCAGGTAGCAACGTCAGTGGGCTCCTGCTCAGCTCTAAGGAGCCAGGGGAGACCTGGCAAGGGCTTGGATGCTGCAGCGGCCACTCTCCACCACGAGGGTAAAGGACCAGAGGCGCAAGAAGCCACACCTCCCCTCCTCAGGGCGTCCAGGCCGGCGGAAGTGTCTCCCTGTGCAGAGTGAGCGAGCTCAGCGCGAGTTGGCGTAGGCCGAGCGCTCAGCTGGGGTGATGAAGTATTTAGGCGTCGACTTAGCACCCCCGTGCTTTGCAAAGAAGAGGGTTCATGCATTTTTAAATTACTTTGTAAATCACTCTGACAATGCAGATTTACCTCTGTGGCCGTGATTTAAGTACCAGGTTGCCCTCTCGCCATCTCAGCGGCTTAAGTCCTGGCGCTGATCTGTCAGAGGCCCCCTGTGCTCCTCCTGGTGAAGGTGCCCCTCCCCGGGCCTGCTCCCAGGAGCCGCTCCCCGGGGCGCGGGAGGTGCTGGGTCAGTGCCTGGATGCGCCGGGAGGACTGGCTGTGTGTGGGGAGCAGGTCAGAAGGGGGCCGGTGCTGATGCCTAGTAAGAAACAGCCCGGGGTTCGAGCTCTGCGCAGGGACCGGCAGGATGAGGGGAGGTGCGTCGTCTTCCTTCACCGGAATTTATGAATTCCTTCAAAAGAGGAAGTGTGTGCGTGTGTGTGGAGCGTGAGTGTGTTTTCATGCATATGCGCGAGCGTGCATTTTGGGCACACAAATTCATGTCAGAAACTCTCAGGGAACTATAGTCTCGGCCTAGGTGATGGGGAGAGGGAAATGATTTGTGGAAAATAGATGCAGCCATGGTGCTTTCTTCAAGGACAGACAATCCTCCAAGTACTCCCACCCCTTATTGGGAGGACACAGGATAATGTGGTAGATTTGGAGTCTGATCCTGTTTATGGGCTAGTTTCAGCTGTGTGACTTTGGGCAGGTTGCTTAATCTCTCTGGTAAAGTGGAGGCAAAATGGTATCTCCCCTTTGTCTCCAGGGAGAATGAAAAGACACGCGCCAGAGAGGGGCCTAATGCAGGCGCAGAGTGGAGAGTTCAGTGCATGGCGGCTGAAGACACCCCAAATTCCATGCTTAAAAAATCCTACTGAAACCAGACATTCTGTTTGAGCTTCCATATGTTAAGGACCTCGGGAAGTGTCCGTTTCATGCCCCTAGCACAGCGGAGGGGACTGAGGCTCCAGTAAGTAATGAACCTCAAATCCACAGGCACCAACGGGCAGAGCCGGGATTTGAACTTGGGTGTCTCTGATGACAAAGGTGGGTGGTTCTGTGTTCCTGTGCCACCTCCGTAGGCGAGCACTGGATGGCCAATGACCAGGCCTCCTCGCTATGTGACCTAGTGGACACTTAGTGGCCTTGACTCTATGCTGTGGGGTCCAGGACAGAGAGAAGATGTTGGCCTCCCTGCTTTGCCGCTTGGAATGAGCAGGGAGGGGGTGTGTGCTAAGACGGCCGGCCGGGCCCCTGCCTGGGGGCCCACACAGGGAGTTACACTGGGCTGGCCAAGGCTGGACCCTTCCCCAGCTGCAACTGGCAACCTGGTTCAGCAGATGGACCACACCCTGGGTCTGAGTGCGATTTCTCAGAATGCAAGTGACCCCAGGCCTTGATTCCCAGCTGATGGGTGAAGGGCTGGGCCTGGCAATTTGCGAAGCAGCTTTTCACCCGGGTAGGTTGGTCTGTTTAACCTTTGGATATTCGTGTCCTGCAAACGGAGCTATTTCTACCCCGGACCTTTGCCTTTGCTGGTCTCCCCTGAGGAATACTCTTCCTTGTCATCTGGGCTTTTCTGGTGCTGGGACGTGCGCCCAGGCAGTCTGATTCAGAGTCCACCCTGCCATCTCTGGCTCTTTCTAGGAGTTCACTTTAACACTTAAGAGTCCCTCCTACTCTGCCCGTCCTGTTTCCTCTTCCGATTGCCCACTTCAAGCTGCTTTCCTTCCTTCCTTTTTCTTTTTGATTGACATACGATTCCTGTCATAACACCTGCAGTTTCGAGGCGCACAGCTCGGTGGTTTTTAGTGGGCTCACGAAGTCGTGCAGCTATCTCTAGGAGCTAATTTTAGCATGGTTTCATGGCCCTAAGATAAATCCAGCACCCTTCAGCAGACACGACTCGGTTCCTCCCAAACCCCAGCTCCTGGCGGCCCGCAAGCTCCTCCGCGTCCGCAACTTTGCCTAGTCGGACATTAGAATCGCACAGCACGCTGCCTTTGGAATCTGCCTTCCTTAGTGCTTCTGGGTCTGAAGTCCGAAGCCTTGGTGGTAGGAGACCCCGACTCAGATCCGTGCCCGGCCTCGTGTTGTTCAGGGTGGTGGGACTGGAGCGGGTGTGGAGGCTGGAGGTGAGGAAATCGAGGCACGGAGACGCGAGGTAGCTAATGCCAAACTATTCAGCCAACACGCGGCCGAGCACTGACTCTTTCACATGTGCAAAGCAGAAGCAAGGCGGAGGGGGTAGATCGCAGTCCTCAGACCTATTGGGTAGCATTTACCTTCTCTGATTTTAGTGCATTGGTTTGCAATCAACAGAAATGGGTTGAAAAATAGGTTAAAAAAAGTGAGACTTTATTGGAAAGAGACTGGGGTAGCATAAGGAGCCCCAGAGGGTATTGGATAATCAGGAATCAATAACAGCAAGAACCAGCTCTGCAGTGGGGACCTGAACTCAGGATTCTACGATGCTCGTCAGTAGGGCGTGGTGACTCAGCAGTGCCAGTGACAGACAGCTGCTAAATCTCATCCTTCAATGTTGGACGCCCAGGAGGGCATCCGCTATTCCCAGCTGCAGCCAGGTGTGCGGGCGGCATCCCCAGCTGTGGCCGGGTGGGCGGGGCATGGGTGGAGGGGGCGGTCCCACGGCGGGGCTGGGGTGGGGCCTGTGGACCTCCCAAGAGGTCTCCTTGCGCCGATGCTGGGAGGCGTTTGTCCCCACTCCTTGGGTTTTCCATCTCCATTTCCATCAAGGACAACCTTGAACATATCTTCTTACTCTGAGAAAAATGAACACGTGAAAACCGAGAAGGCAGGCTCTAAGAAGGGGGCTGGAGAGGGCCCCGCTGGGAACGCAGGCCTTTCCCTGCACTGTGATCCTGCCCCTAGTGAACTTGGCTCGGAAGGAGGATCCTTAGGATGAGCGGAAGGCAGGGAGCAAGGAATAGGGAGAAGGGGTAGTGAGGCGGAGAGATCGCCCCCCACCCAAAGAGTCTGAATCATAGTCTGCTCTGAACGGATGACCCGTGGTGTCCGGAGCAGAAGCCAAGGGGAGCTCATTTGGAAAGACCAAACTCTCATCTTGATTGTGATACTAAATGGACACTGGATCTATCCGAACTGTCGGATTGTCTTGTTTCTGTCAGCGGCAACCTGGCCAGCTCGACCCCGCGTCAATTCGTTAGATGGCAAAATCAACAGTACCCAAGGCAAAGCACCACGAGCGGACAAGACACTTTCATCCAACGGAATCTCACAAATAATATATTGCTGTTTGTCATCAAGACACCTAATACACCAGGGGCTGCTCCCAAAGCTCTCATAATCAATTTCTGCTAATTTACCAATTCCGTGGCTCCGCGAGGGTGCTGCTAATTTCATATTTTACACATCCACAGAGGTTACGGTAATTGATTCAGCGCTGGGAAGTGTTGTAATGACTTTGAATGAACTTGAAAGGCTTTGCATTTGTTTTCAGAGGCCGTTGAGAGAGTGATTCAGACTCTGCCACACGGGCACGATTTGTAAAGGTTGGACCCGGAGATGACAGATGAGCTTTGTTCAGAGACAGCCACCTTCCTGTTACAGTCTCCCTGATCGTGAGGTGGGCTGTCTGTATTTCAGAGGTGGCAGAAATCATCTCCGAACATGGAAAAATCCTCTGAGAGTAACTTGGCTTTTGGAATTCTACTTTTTAAACAAACACCCCAAAAGGAAGTTGGCAAAGATGAAAAGTTGTAGGAATTATCTCCTTGACTTTGGCACTTCCAGAAAAAATTATTTGACTTGGCTTTGCTTCTGAGGTCCTGCCCTGTCTCCTGAAAGCTGATCAAACCTAAGCGGGAAAAGGATCGCGGGGCAGGGAACCTTTGCCGTGCTATAGTAGCATGCTATTCTATCAGAGGGGTTTCTCTCTGTGTCCGAACCTGGGCCAAGCATTTTGCACCATGACAGTGTTTAATCTGAATGACTCCCTCGAAGGTCACTCAACCCATTTTACAGGTCAAAGGATCGAGGCTCAGTCAAGTTAAATAAATTGCCCAGGTTCCCTGGGCATGGTATGAAGCCTGGTATGAAGCCTGTGCCTGGAACCATTTTACCTCTCTGCCATTCTGTCAGTGGCTTCCTGGCAAAGGTTTACCAACCAGCTTTCAAGCTGGCAACACATTGAACGCAACTCTGCGGTGTGGTGTCTTTCCATGACCGTGGTGTCAAAACTCCCACCGTGGCTGACTTCCTGAGTCAAGCCCACAGCTGCGAGGCCGGCTTTGATGCTGTTGTAAAGTCACCTCCTAAACTTCTCTATGAACCAATCACCTAACTCATCCTGAACTCCATTTTCCAATTTGTTGCGGCGATTTCCGCTCAGACGGCGTTTCTTTGCGGCCACGCTTTGGTCTGGGACCACTTCCAGGTAATCACCTTGCTCACCTCTTTTCTGGTTCCCCTGAGGAAACTAACTTCACGCTGGAAATTGGGTCGATTTCCACCAACGTTCCTATCAGCCGCCGTGCTGGAGCAGGAGGTGTCTGCTCCGGATGGTGTGGGTGGCTTCAGTCGCCTGGTGAGCTGCGAGGTGAGGTGGCCTACGATCGCTCCCACTCAGAACCGGCAGGAGGGGAGGGGAGCGCTGAGTGGGGAGGGACGGGGGAGGAGCTGATGACTGATGGAGGAGTCTCTCCAGGCTCAGGGAACGGGCTGCAGAAGCATCCAGGCGCTTCTGTTCCTCAGTGAGGAGCACGGGAGGGCCTGGCCTGGGCAAAGCGCCCTGGAGCAAGTTAGGCCATGCTGAAAACTGTCTGATCTTTGCCTCGGAGGGGCCTCTGAGACGCCCCCGGGAGAGGGCGGCAGGGTGGAACTTATAAGGAGGAAAGGAGCCATTGGAAGATGGAGTGCTGAGCCTCCAGGGGGCAGGAGTTGTGGGAGGTGGAGGGGGGCCGGGCCTGGGGCTGAGGGAGGGGCACCGTAGGGAGAGAGACCACCAGGAGGTCTGCTCCAGCTGTGGCGTGGAGGCATCTCTCCTGTGCCTGCTGAGGAGCCCCAGGCCACCATGCAGCTGGTGGGGAGAGAGGCGCCCGGGCTTATGGAACAGCCGGCTCTCGGCTGGGCTTTCCCTGTGCTGCGGGGCCTTTCAAGACAGCGACAGTAAGGACAGCTGTGGGTGGGCTCCGGGCCTAATCTGTCGTGGTCGGGAGTCAGCCAGGACGTTCAGATCCCGCATGCCCCTCTGCCCCCGCCAACTCAGCGTGCAGAGGGCCCGAGTCCGTGCACGCCCTCTCTACGGGGCGGCCGGCTGTGTAAGCTACCATTTCTCAGGCTCTCGCTAAGCCTTGGTGCCTGGCTGGAGGCTTCGGCCCAGTGTTTCCTCAAATGCTCAGAGTGGAGCAGCCAGGGAAGCGTTATTCTTGGCGCTGTTTCTCCAAGCCAGAATGCTCATCCCCAGAGGGGTAAAGACACTTGTCGGAGGTCACGCCCAGGTTCCAGCCCCAGCTCCAGCCCAGCTCTGATTGGCAGCCAGCTGTGCTCTGAGAAGTCACATCACCTCGCCTCCGGCTCTTCCCCTGCACTGGGGACCAGCCATCGCAGGACCTGGCTGGGAAACGATTCACAGGAGGGCTGGGGAGGGCAGTTTGACTGACAGCCCAGAAAGCTCTCTCTCCTGGGTTTTCAGTGCTAATCTAGAGGAGGTGTCTTCACTTTCAACCTTCAGAAGCAACGTGACAAGAATTGGGACGGTCAGTGGATAACTCTTCCATCCCAAAAGCAAGGGCGAAGGATTCCAGCCCAGGCTTCAACCAGCAGCTCCCACTTCATTCAGCAATGACGTCCCGGGAAGACTGGATTCTAGTCCTCAAAGGAAGAGGCCACATTGATGGCAAGGGCTACCTCACACTGGGCCCTGTCCCCCACTCCAGGACGCACGGCCAGCATCCGCCACTCGAGCCAAGCTGAGTTCGGCCTGCCATTTTGCAGCTGTTGGTATTGGTAAGTTCCCTGGTCTGTTTGGCCTTGATTTTTTTCAAGTGTGAAAGGCATGTGACAGAGACAAGAGGAGATGGAGCAAGAGAGCGAGCACCAGGGCGACGGTGGAGCTCAGGCAGACGAACGCTGTCACGCAGGTACAGGTGACGGCAGAAGTGCTGGCGTCACTCAGGCTAGCCGTTCGCAGCCCAGCTTTGCTGCCCACTCGCCAGATAACCTTGGGGACGTGTTTGGGCCTTCCTGAGCCTGTTTCCTTGCATTTAAAATGTGGCCGTCACTGCTTGCCTTGTGAGGATGGTGTGATAGAGTCACAGAAAATGTTCAGCACGGCACCTTGTGTGTGGTCACTGTCTACCATGTTGTTGAAGCAGGGACCTTGTTAATAGTCTACCAGGGGGCTTTGTAGGACCCAGGAAGCCATCAGAAGGCAGAGATGAAGGGCGGGGCTGGCACACGGGAAAGGGAGATCATTCCCTGCTGTGGGAATCCAGAAGGAGTTTGGGGCTCATGTGGCTGTGCTTGGTGCTAAGGAAGGGAGGTGTTTCAGCAAAGATGCCAATGAAAGTGAAGGATGGGAGGCACCCTATTTATGGGGCAGATGTGACATTTTGGGAGTCTTGAGGACTTTCTAAATGAAGACTTCTCTTAATCCCTGAGCAGAACCAAGGAGCATCATTATCTCCATTTTGCAGGTGAAAAAATGAAGACTGATGAACATGAACTGACTCACGCATCAGAGCGGGAAGTTGAACCTACCTTTCTCAGTGTGTCTTAGAAGGGGGTGTTCTGTCTACTTCATTCCAAAAGGGGGATCCTGGGAGAAGGAACCAGAAAGAACACCGGAACAGCTCCTAGAAGGGCAGGTATCCATCCTCTCTGCCCCCTCAGGGACGGGAGAGAGCCAGGGCCCCAGCGGAGTTTCTGATGACCGCCACACCCACACTCCCGCCTGGCTCATTCCACCTCTCTGCATGCCCAGCCCAGCAAGACCCGGGCGGCTCCGCTAATGTTCCCGAACAGCCCATTCCCGGGGACCCCGCGACCGCCCAATTATCTCCAGCCAATCGCAGGCCCGCTCCCTGCTTGGGCCCCACCTCTGGAGGCGATTTCTCTTTTCCAGGAGCGTCAGCCAGGGACCCGATAGCCGCTGTGAAGGTAATTAGGAAAGCTTGGCCGGGAAGGCCGCCCCTCCTCCTCTGTGAGGGCCCGGTGCGCCTGCCAGGCAGCTGCCTGCCCTGAACAAACAGCCGGGGGTCAGAGCACAGCAGCAGGAGCCAGCCTCCGGTCCGCGTGTGGGTGGAACTCAGAGCCACAAGGTCGGAACGTCTTCCTTCCTCCCTCCTTCAGTCCTGCTCCTTCCCTCTCTCCCTTCCTTTCCTCTCCATCTCCTCCCCAAACCAGTGAACGTAGTCCTTAAGATAGTAAGTGGGTGCCTTCCCCACCCACCTGCCTCTCCCTCACCCCAAGTCCCAGCCCCTGGCAAGTCCTGTTGGCCCTGCCTCCAGCTCCCAGGAACTGGATGGGATGGTTTCCTCGCTCTGGGCTGCTGCCTGCCTCCAGGCCACCCCTGTGCAGACCGGGGGTGGGGGGCAGGGGTGGGGGGGTGGTTCTTAATTCTGGAGGATCCATTAGAAATGCAAATCAGGCCCCTGTCAGTGCCCCACCTCGACCCCCCAATGACTTCCGAAGAAACGCACTGTTCCCACAGGCTGCCTGGGAGTGCCCGCCTCTCCGAGGTCACGGCCTCACCTCTCCCCACCGCTCACCCTGTTCCAGCCACCCTGGCCTTTGACCTGTTCCTTGAAAATGCCCTGCCTTGGGCCTACACATTCTGGGTCCCTCTGTCCAGACAGCTCTTCCCCCCGCTTGTGTGGCTGAGGCTGGCTCCTGCATGCCTGGATATCATCTTTATAGGGATCTTTCCTGAACTTTCTGAAGTAACAACCTGCCCCACTCCCAGTAAACCGTGCCCCATGATTCCTTCATCGTTGACCTAGCACTTACTCTGCCGTGGAATCACCTTGTTTGTCTGCTGCTGTGTGGGATGGCTCCCACGAAGACAGGAGTCTGTGAGACTGGGCTCTTTCTTGTCTGCCCTTCATGGCGTCCCTGTCGCCAAGAACAGATGATTGAAAATCATCTGTTAACGTAAGAATGGATGCCAGATGGTGGGTTGAGGGATTTTTATATCATGTCTTATTATCTTCCCTATAATCCATGAGCTAGAGCTAGGGACTGTTTGCCTCCCCATTTTGTTGGGGAGGCAAACCACTCCGTAGCCACCACTGTGGGAGTCAGGCCTCGACCAACAACCAGGCAACTTCCCCAAGTTAGGACCAGCTAGAGAACCGGCCAACAGGTACGCCCGGCCAATCACAGAGCATGCTCCACTGGCGCCCCTCGCAGCCCACGCCCACCCTCGCCGTCAGGGCCCCTGGGGCCTGTCCTGCTTCTGCTCTGAGGCCTCCCGTCTGCTTACCTCCGGGTCTCTGTGGAATCAAGTCATGGTGGCTGACTCCATCGTAAACCCAGGCTCTTGAAAAAACAGCATTTGCTCTTTTGGCTTTGGGTGGTCTTTGTTTCGCCTGTGTGATCTCAAGGTCACACAGTCAAGGAAGAACAGGAGGAGGGTTGGGTTTTTCTGGGCTCTTCACTCCACGGGGTCGCTTCCTTTCTACCAGGCTACGTGTTACTTCAAAGAGATTTCGCTCCTTCTCTGCTCCCAACCAAGGCACCCGTGATGCGTGAGAGTGGGCATGGGGAAGCGGGGAGGCGGACGTGCGGAGAAGAAGGGCAGGGCAGAGGGTCCTGGGTGGCGGCAGGCTGGTGGACACGGCAGCTTACACACAGAACTCCGCCCAGTGGCTGTCTTCTCCATCCATGGAACCTCGCGGGTGCTCAGTGTGGATGGAGTCAGTCATCTGGCTTTAGGTTGTTATTTGTCTGAAGATAAGTGTGACTGTGGAGAGATTTGTAGGAAAGGAGCAATTAGCATTCCCATCCATCTCAATGAAGGATAATAATAATATTAATTAATAGCCATGCCAGGGTGCAGTGGAAGATTTTAAAGTCTACAGGCAGGAGATCTTCAGGGACCACATCTTATCCTGAGAGCTTCTCTGACAGGTGCCCATTTGTTATGGGAACAAGCAGAGACTGCCTGCCTCTTCCGTCACCTGCAGCCAATCCTCAATTCCTCATCCTGTCATGCCAGGTGTGGGGAAATGTCAGGGACAGGATGTGCAGTCCCAGGAAGCCAGTGGGCAAGGACCAGGGAGAGGGATGGGGGCATGAAGGGAGGCCGAGGCCCTGGAGCAGTGGAATCACCCAGCTGGGTATGGGGACCTGGAGAGATCTCTGGAAAGAACACGCTGGGGTTACCCAGCACGAACCCCAAGCTTCTGAGTGGAGCCCATCTCCCCTTGCCAGCCTTTGGGGTGAAACATGGCAGACCTGGTCAACCTGCATTTTACACCCTTGGTCTCTAAGACTGGTTCAGGGGTGGTCGGAGAGGAAGGCCCAGGTTACTGAAAGCATAAAGATCATGGGTGATTTGTGGGTCTGAGGCTTTCGCCCTCTGACGTCTCTCTGAACAGTTGCTTTATCAACTGTTAAGCGTTCAGCTTCCCTGATGATCGATCGGCTTCACTCTTTTAACTGGCAGATTATTGAGATTTTTGCTTGTCTGGATTCCAGGGTTCATTTGCATGGCTCGGCCCTGGGGGGCAGTAAGGAGACACAGATGCATGGACGGGAACTGGGTGTCACCTCCTTGCCTGTGAATCGGGCAGCTCTCACTATGTGCATGCTACGACCTGGCCAGGGCTTACGACCTCGGTGGTCAAAACAGCCCAGCTGTGGCTCATTCAGTGGGAAGGACGGCACTTGGGAAAATCTCATATTCAGGCTACTTGTGGGAAGACGATGGCAATATTCCATAGCAATCGCACCAAGCTAAGTAAGAAATAGACTGGACATGAAATAAAAGATGGAGTGTGATTTAAAGAAATGCCCTCGCGTAGATCGCAGAGTTCGCCCAGTGCCAACCGCTGCTTCCCCAGCTCAGGCTGATGCCCTGCCATGCAGTTGAAAACTTTCCTCCACTCAGGCTCTGGCAGAACCACATTTGTGCGCGTGTGGCCTGTGACCCAGATCAGAAAAACTGAGCCCGAGTCTCTGAAGGGGGCCAGAACCTGCATTTTGAGGAGGCCGCCAGGTGAGCTTATGCACACGAGTGGCTGGGGACAAGTGTCCCAGATTCCCGGGTGTCCCAGGGGCATGTTTCCCACGGTCATGCACACCTGGACTCGGTGTGACGGCACCATCAAGGTGAAACGGTGGACGAGAAGGACCAGGACACGCCACAGCCCGGAACAAGGCAGGGAGGAGCGCGAGGAGCCGCAGACGTGGGAAGGCACCGGGTGAGCCCAGCGCCGCCTCGCGGAACCCGGTAAGCAGGGAAGGCAGCGGGGTGGGGCTGGACTGTGCACAGGAAGAGCGGAGGACCTGATGCTGCGCGTCATGAGAGTCCTCTCATTTTAAAGGCCGTCATCTGAAAGTCGGCGTTCCCACCATTTCTAAGCGTACGATGGTGGTGTTCCCGTGACGCGCCTCACCACACAGCCGCCCAACACCCAGCCGTTAGCCAGGAACTCTCCCTTTTCCGCCCCCAGGCCCTGCATGCCCGACCCCACTGTCCCCATGACCTTGACTCTTCTGGGGACCTCAGTAAGCCAACTCTGTGATATTTGTCCTTACGTCCGGCCTCGCTCGTTGGGGACACCTTTTGCTCCGCCCACGTGGTAGCTGGGGTCAGGACTCCTTTCTCTTAAGGGCTAGACGCTGGCCCATCCAGGCACGGGCTGCGTTGGGTTTTCCCATCATCCTCGGATGGGCACTGGTTTTCCCATCGAATGGTTTTGTTTTCGTATTTTTCTGGGCGCATCGTAGTCGTGCAAGACGGTGGGAGCCTGTTACACACCCACACACACAGCGTGACCACCCAGGGTGACCAGGGCCTCCTGGTGTTCTCCCTTCCCTCCTTCCTCCGCTCCCGGCCCCTCTCCCCTCCTCTACCGGCCTCCCTTCCGTTTTCGGGAGAGCCTCTGCCCGCTGCTTTTCTTTCCCTTTCCTCTCCAGCTTCCACATGCTAGAGGCGACATCTGCCCCTGGATCTTCTTCTGCGTTTGGCAGATTTCACGTAACACAATGTTCTATCCATTTACCTGCAGGTGACATGATTTTGTTCTTCTTTATGGCTGAATAAATCTCCGTTGTGTATGTCTACCACAGTTTCTCTGTCCAGCTCACTGGGTGTTTCTGAACCAGGAACTGTTATGTCTGGACCTGGATGGAGGGAAAAGGAAAGGGGGGCTGGTGGGACTGGAAGAAGAGTCTGGGGTCTGGATAGCCAGGAGAGATAAACAGACAATGTTACCAGTGGCTCTGGTGAGTGCGTCCCCACTGCGTTGAAGACTGAGAAAGAGCCGCGGTGGATGAGGGGTGCCCTCTGTGCTCATGGAGCCGGGGAGGCAGAAGTGACTCCTGCCCTTTGTGTCCCAGATGTGAATTTTTTGGACTTGGGCTGGTTTCAAGGCCCCACAGAGTTAAGGAGCTAACATCTTTGGTCCTTCAACCAGAGCCAAGGAGGGTCTGAAGGGTCACTTCCAGCTTCAGATGCCAGCTCTGACTAAGAGGCCTGAAGGACCCAGCCTCTGCCCTTGGCAGGGTCTCCAGCAGGAGGATCGATACTGTTTTATTTTGTTTTCTCTGTCCTCTGCTGAATCATCAGTGGAGACAGAGGACGGCTCTGGAATTCTTGATCTTAGGGATCTGAGTCCTTCCTCTGGCAGAGAAGGAGCTGCTTGTTGTCTGAACGCTTGAACCGAAGGATGTTGGATTGCAAGCCCCTGAGAGGCCGGGAGGCTGGTGTATGGCCTCAGACCCCGGGCTAGAGGCCTGCACGACTTCGCACACACGTGCAACCTGGGCTTGTCTGTGCTGCCTCCCCTCCTCCCTGTGCTCTGAATAGTCCCCTGCCCTGCCCCAGGGGGAGCACCCTGCCCACCTATTCCCGATGACCTGGGAGAGACTTTGAATCAAGGAGTCCTGGCCAGCTTTGGCTCCTCACCACAGGGGCAGTCACAGGACAAAGGCTGGCCAGTTAGAGCTTTCTACACCCTGGCCCCAGGAGTGAGTCGGGGAGCGTGTCCCCATTTGGGCCCTCGAGAGTTTATACCCGCTCCTGACAAAAGTGGGAATCCTTGTACATCAGGGGCTGGCGAACTTTCTATAAAGGGCCAGATGGTGAATGTTCTAGGCTTCTGGGCTCTGTCTCTGCCGCAGCTTCTGAGTTCTGCTGCAGGCAGGGCAAGGGGGGCCGTAGACCAGGCACCAACAAGAGGCTGACCGTGTTCCAACACAGCCTCCGCGACGCTGGGCAGCAGCGGGCTGGATTCGGCCCCCGCCAACCCTTAGGCCGAATTCAAACCACTGGTATGCAGGAGGTGGGACTCACCTCGTGAAGAGACACACCCGGAAGCCCGCTCAGGAGGCAGAACTAAAAGTCAGAGAAGAGCTCGGACAACAGCCGAGTCCTGATTCGGCTGTGCCTGGAGGCAGCCGCCCCTTGGACATGACAGTTGTGTAAGCTGACGTTGCCTTTTATTCTGAAGGCGATTTGGCACAGGTGTGTGTCCTCAGAGGGTTTTGGCACGTGGGACCCCGTCTAGTAGCTTGCTGTGGGAGTCCAAACACTGTAAAGTGTTGGAGCTAGAAACGCCGTCAGCAGCCTGCGAAGCAGGAAGAGGGAAGGGACCTCTTTCAGTCTTAGCTCAGAGTCCCCGATGGAGACTGACCACCGGCCCGAAGCAGGAGATGATCTCAGGCACCCACAATCCCACCAAGCGCCCACCACGCTCCACTTATTGAGCATCAAATGCTTGGACTCAGCCTTGACCTAGGAGGAGGAGAAGTGGGACATTCACTGCATTATGTGGGACACGCACCTGCTGGCACTGTGGTCACTTGCCCAGAATGTCTCATGGTCTTCTCACAAGGTCCAAATCTGACTCTTGTCCCCAGTACCCTTGCCACCTTCTCAGACAAGAGGCCGGGAATGGGGCTCTGGTCCCTGTCAGAGACGCTGCCTGTTTCTCAAAGCCTTGTGTATCACCGATGAGAAACAGTGGAAGGGAAGGGCAGCCAATGTCGCCTGCCCCTGGGTCCGCCAGGGCTGTCACGAGGCCACGCGGGCCTGTCGGCTGCACAGACTTCAGCAATTTCATCAGGCGAATTGGCGGCGGCGTCTTAGAGTTTTCTCTGTGCAAAGCGCTCACAATGCAGTGGTGCTTAGACTTTATATGTGCAAGATTACGACTGGATGCATAAAACGGGAAGAAAAACCTGCACCCACACGAGTTGGATGCAGTTATTATTTTTTTTCCTCCCCACCCCCAGCCTCTTTCCCCAAGTGAAAGAATTTTCTTGAGGAGAAAGGCGACAATAAAACTGCTGACTGTAAGCGGCCACGCAGCTCTTGAATGGGGACCTTGAGAAGCTCTTTCTTTTTTGGAGGAAAATCAAAGACATCACTGGGAACACTGCAGCCTCTTCAAATGCAGAGGCGGCTCCTACCTAACACACTGCGGCTTTGGAGCCCTGGCCCTGGAGGGCAGGCTGTGCTGGGGACCTGCCGCTGCTGGAGCTCTCTCTGCAGGGTCTGGAGGGGAGGGCCAGGACCTGGCTAGGAGCAGAGAGCCAGCTGCGCTTGGGCCCCTCTGCCCACATCCTGCGCTCTCTCCTGGCCCCTCTCCTGTGGCATGTGGTGGGGGAGCCAGAGAAGCCTCAGAGGGAAACCAAGAGATTAGGGTTAGGGGAATTTTCCTGAGGAAATAAGGGAGAAAAAAGACTCCAAGCTGGAGCCCAGGGGACAGGAGAGAAGCTGAGGCTGAGAGGTGTGAAGCGGGAAATGGGCATCGCCAATACAGACCACACGTGTGTGCACACGCCCCCACAGGTGCAGACACACACACACACACACTGTTGCACAGCAGGGCCATCGGCACCTGTGTACATTGAGAGAGTAAAAAAGTCAAAAGGAGACAGGAAGTGTGGGGGGAGGAGGGAGAGGGGGAAAGAAGGAGACAGGGAGATCACAGAGGTGGCCCAGCACCAAAGGAGGCAGGAAGGAGTCTTTCTTGGTGACTTCATTTGTGACATTCAACCAGAGAAGGAAGAAAAGTTCCCTTTTTCATTTGGACCCTATAAAACTTGCCTGTCCAGAACTTGGCTGAGCAAGAGGGAGTGGGAACGCTGGCTGTGAGCCCACCCAGGCCTGTGGGTCCCTTAGTTCCCTGAGTGCCCGGATGTCCACATCCACCCAGGGTCCACAAAACTGCATCCCGAACGCCAGCAAAGGCAGACACCCTGGGGGCGGTTCCCATGGAAGTGGGCGTGGGCCGGCTGGTTGGGCAGCAGCGCCCCCATGTGGAGGGCACGCCACACTGCAAGTCACCCTGGCATGGCAGCCCTGATGGGGCAGAAGCTCCCTTGGAAGGGGCACCCTGGTCTAACTGTGGCCTGTGTTGACACTGTGACCGTGCAACAGCCCAGGAGGGCACCCGCACTGCAAGCGCTTGCATCACTATTTGGAGGAGAGCGTGGCGACTGTGCGTATGGCAACCTGGCAGTACCATTTTCTTCTACGGGCCATGCAGCCTCGGAGACGCTTCCACCTCCGGCCACGTTCACCCACATCCCTGTCCTCACCGGCCAGCACTTCCCACTGTACCAACGTGCTTCAGCAGGCGCCTGCACGCAGCTCCCTGTGCACAAGTGTGGCGCTTCCCAGGCAACGACAGGCGAATTCACTCAATGGCCCCAAGCAGAAGGGACGTCGCCAAGTTAACTTCTGCATCTTCTCACTGTCGCTGCAAACACTGGGTGTGTTAAGAGTTTTACTAAAATCCCAACGGTAGGCAGATTAATGGCACCTCTTCCTAAGAGGTATCCATGTCCGGATCTCTGGAACCTGGGGACCTGGGAGGTGACGTGGCAACCATGGAATGGAGAGATGGTTCTGGACAGCCGAGGGGAGCGTGTCCTAATCACCTGTGCCCTTAAAGGTGGAATTGGAGGCAGAGAGTGAGTAGTATGGGAAGAACTTGGGAGAAGGAGGCTGTATTCCTGGAAAAGCAATAAAAGGGACTCCTCCCTGAACTTCCAGATAGGAGCGCAGCCCTGTTGACATTTTGGTTTTAGCCCAGAAAGGCCCATTCCAGGCTCCAGTGTTGTAAGATGATACATCTGTGTTGTTCTGAGCCTCTAAGCGTGCAGCTATTTATTTGTTCCAGTGGCCTTAAAAAACAAGCCCGCCTGCTGTCCCAAAGCCCCCCTCATCATCCCTGATGCTGTTTCTGAGGATATTTTATGGAACTCAATGTGGGGGAGGCTGGAGGAGGCTCAGGCTGACAGTGAGGCTGCCAGGGCCACCAGGTCAGTCTGCTGTGCCAGTTCCATTGCAAAGAGACCCTCACTTTGACACCAGACTCCAGTCATGCAAGGACCCCATGCTAATAGTTACTGCTCTTGCATCTCGTGGATGGGCAGTGTGTTTTCATGGCCCACTCGTGAGACTGAGTTGTGACAGGGAGCTCTTCCCAGACCGTATTCACAGCAGCCCCCCATCAGGAGGAGTCCTGGGTCCCTCAGCCAATGTGCACGAGGTCACCCTGGCCAGATCTCCATTTTCAAGAGCAATCCCAAATGTCTTGTCTTATCAGGAACCCGGCAGGGGAATGAGCAATCATGGTGTCGGTTTTACTCTTGACTGCTGCTTCGAGAAACCTCCATTTCATCTCACCTTGCCCTTCTCTCTCCTTGTCTTTCTGCCTTCCCCTCATTTCTGCACACCCAGACTCTCTTGTTTGCTCTCAAAATTAAAAGGGACTAGCAAATGCCTAGGCAGTCTTGACACGCTCTCTCGGCATCAAACGCTCAGGTCTGTCTGGGGCTGCTTCTGCCGGGGGCAATCAGCCCTGGAAGTTCAGAACAGTTGTATAACAGGAAGTTCCAGTCCTTGCAGACCTGGGGCTGGTGCACTGCTGATGAGGATAACATCAGGCGGCATGTATCGGCTTCAGAGTCGGTGGAAAAAGAAAACACAATAAAGATATTTCCATGTGTAGAAATAAAAAGAGATCAGCTCAGGGCCGCGAGGTGGTGCAGCAGAGCAAATCCAATGGGCAGATTTTTGCCTTAAGGTACTAGAGGGTAGAGATGAAGAGTGATGGCTCTGGAGTGGGTGAGAATCCGAGCTCCTCCACGTTCAGAGTCTTGTTTTTCCCCATCTGTGAAATGGGTTATTCAGTTCCCAGTTTGCAAGGGAACATTGATACAAATGAACCCTACACGGTCCACATTTTTCAGCTGAGGAAGCCCTAGGTTTGGGACCTTGGATAGTCACTTTATTATTGCTGGGCCTCAGTTTCCCTAAATGTACAATGGGAGTGCCATTCGTAGCTCCCTCATAAAGTCCTGTGGATTAATTGTCAATACAAGTGACACACTTTGGGTAGTGCCTGGCACGCCTCACCATGTTCCCTGTTAGGGTGATAAGCTGTCTTTAGACCCTTGTTTGCACACGGCAGGAACCACCTGGACCAGACTCATCTAGGAAAGGTGGCTGTGGCTTATGGGCTGGAGCAGCCCAATTACCGGCGGGAATACCACCGAAGAGAGGCGCTTTCTCCCTCCACTCCCAGTCTGCTCCTCTAGGTCTGCCAAACTCTTTTTTTTTTTCCTTTCTGGGAATGGTTTTCATTTGCTTCCATGACCACCCATGGGTAAATGTTAGATTTGTTTAGCTTCTCTGCCAGGAAGGGCAGAACCCCACCTCCTCCTGAAGCGTGATTAGCTTGGTTTCCACCTGGCTTCTGCCCGTTGGGTCAGAGTGGTGAGAACCTATGATTGGTTCAGCTGTAATCACATAACTGGGGTCCTCTGATTGGCTCAGCTGAAATCACATGACTGTCTGAGGCCCTCTGATTGGCTCAGCTGTAATCACATGACTGGTTGAGGTCCTCTGATTGGCTCAACTATAATCACATGACTGAGGTCCTCTGATTGGCTCAGCTATAATCATATGACTGTTTGACATCCTGTGATTGGCTCAGCTGTAATCCTGTGACTATTTGAGGTCCTGTGATGGGCTCAGCTTCAATCACATGGACATTCTTGGAGAATGTGTGCCTCCTTGGAATGAAAGGAGTATTTCCTCAAATAAGAGAGGTAGGTAGAAGGAATAGTTGTTTGCTACCGTGAGGGAAAAACAAAACAAAACAAAAGGGCCCAGTGAGTTTTCTGGCACACAGCAGGTCCTCTGCAAACCAGGCTTCATCCAGCCCACCTCAAGGATTCTCATCCCTAAGATGGGGCTCTTGGATGCTAGCAGTGACCAGTGGGGAGTACACTTCAGTAACTCATGGTGCAGGGACATAGTAGGTGCCTCATCAGTTCCTCTGTCCTTCCCCTTCCCTAGCCAGAGACGTAGGGAGACCTTGTAAATGGCTCAGGCTCCCTGAGGAAATCTGCCTGAGAGCTGCTTCCCCCCAGGACCCCAGGAACTCCAAGCCAAATGTAACTTGAGAAGCACCGCTCTTCCCACTTAGTAATTAGGCTGTGATTGTTGTTTATTTGTGCACTGTACTGTAACTCCCTCTGCCCGAGGCTGGTGCTAGAGCTCAGAAAATACAATTTCCTCCAAACTAATTTAGTTTTAAGAGGAAAATGAAAGTTTAAAGTAGTTTAATGTTTCGGCAAAACCATAATGGCTGGGGAAGATTGGACAATGTGAGCCAATAAAGCACCCTAATTCTGATAATAACTCAAGTCTTAACTTCTCCCCACGCCCAAACCCACCTCCACACTGACCCTCGGCACAGGATGGCACTGAGTTAGTGGACGGCTGGACAATCCTCCTTTAAAATTTTATTTTTTCTTTTTAATAAACAGTGCCCCCTTTGACTATAGTAGAGCCACAGGACAGGGCTGTTGAGATCACTTACGTCGCCCTGTTGCTATGCCCCAGGGGACAAGCCTGGGGTGGACACATCTCCATTCACGTGTTTTCCCCAGTCATGGGAGTCCCAGGGTCAGAGGGTTGCTGAAAAGGCCGAGTGGGCACATCACCTGTCAAACGTGAAGCCTCTGGGAGCCTGTGCTTCTCAGTAAGTGGGGAGAATGAGGAGGATCTGGGAGGGCTGTGAACTTAAATAACCGGAAGTTACTTAAAAGCGTGAAATGGTGGCATGAAGCGCCTGGCCAGCGAGATTGAGGGGGATGAAGGACGGGATGGGAGGAGGGGGAGGAGAGCGAACACCAAGAGGGCAACATCCGTTCGTTTGCCACAGAGCCACCGAACCTCACGATGTGGACCCTGGCTCCAGGAGTCCCCCGTCTCACTGGGGAGATGAACAAGCAGTCCTGGGTTTGGATCTTCCAGAACCTTGGTGTCCTGATTTCTGAAATGGGGATCATCCTAGGACCAGAGTCGCGGCGTTGTGTTGGGTTACTCGACATGAAAAGCTCTTGCTTGGAAGAGTCTCTGGCATGTGCTAAGTGCTCAATAAACGTGTGCTGACTTTTATGACCTACGTGTCTAAAGCAGCTCCACATTCAGAAGGGTGACCAGAACCACCGGACACCTGGTGGCTCTCTCCTGAGAACTTCACTCCACGGGGCTGGTGGGTCCAGCCTGCAGGGTGTCCTCACTGGTTGAGGCTTTGAGGGTCTGGGAATCCGAGTCTCTGGATTCTGGTGGTGCTCAGAATGGCTTGCAGCTCCACCCTGGGCCCAGAGGTGCGGTGGAGGGAGGGTGGCTGGTTCTTCAGCACCTGAGTGCTTTTGGCGCCGATGCTCATGAGTGGTGTGACTCACGTGACCTAAATCAAGCTTTTCTCAAAATCTATGAAATGGCATTCAGGTACTCCCTGTATCATCGTTGTCAGGACTAAGCGGAATAAGCAAGTGGTAAGTCAAGTCCAGGCCGTCACAACGTCTTGCCTGGGCGGCTGCAGGGGTTCTTCTGAGTTCACATTGTGCGCTCGCTGTACACAGTGCGCGCTGCATTCGCAGCTGTGGTTACAAATGCAAGCCAGGCCCATCTCCTTCCCGCCCTCAGCCTCCAATGGCTTCCCGCTGGGCTACATAAAAATCCCTTCCGTACCTGGCTCTGGCCCACCTGGCTGACCACATTCCCTGACCCTTCTCCCTCACCGCCCTTCCCAGCTTCATGGAGCTTCTCTGTTCTTCAAACCTTGGACACCTATTCCTGTCTCAGAGTGTTGCTCTACGTGGAATCTTTGTTCCCTAGATCTTTTCAAGCCTTTTCTCGTCATCAGTTCAAATGTCACTTCTTTACTTAAATGTTAACCCTTGCCTGACCAGGCTAATGTTGACCCCTGTCTCCCTGTTTCTTCCTTGTCCTTCTCTCTTGAGTTACTTAATTTTATTTTCTTCCTTGTGGTTGCTACTAACATATGCATCTACCTGTGGGTTTACTGTGTCTCCAATCATTGTGTGAAATGGGTATTTGTTAGGTCGGAATTTGGGCGACTGTAGGAGGGAGGGTGGAGAAACTGAGTCGAAAGCAGCGTGCCGAACAGTGATCCATCAAACGAACAAGAAAACTCCACTGACCCTTAACTCCACCTGCTGACCCTTAACTCTACTGACTCTTAACTCCACTTGTTGAACCTTAACGCCACTGACCCTTAATTCCCTTAACTCCACCTGTCACTCATCAGGACCCCTGCCCATTCTGGCCTATAAAGACCCTGGGCGGCCAGGGCCTCATGTGATTTTCTCCAGCTCCCTACCTGACCTGTACCCCGGGGGGCTGGGAATTTCACCCGAGGGCCAAATTCCAATAAAGCTTCCTTCGGCTGCTTTCTGTCCGATTTTATTTGGCCGCTAACTGTGCCCCCGAGCTTCCAGTATTCACTTCTGCATCCCCTGTAAACCTAAGTGTGCCTGGCAGAGAGCTGGCACTCAGCAAGTACTTGTGGAATAGCTAAATGAAAGAATGGCTTCAAGGTGCTCTGCAGAAAAAGAAACTCAGTAGTTGTCTCTGCTTCGATTTTTGTGGTTTAGTCTTTTTACATCCAGCTTCAGTGTTTGCTTAGGATTGGCCCAGGTGCTCTGTTAAGCTCACGCCAGGCCCACCTGGCTTCTGAAAGGCTCCCTTCTTTCTCGCTACTTCCTCCTTGCTTCTTGGTGGCTCCCTGCACCAATCTTGTCTCCTAAGGTTCTAGGTGCATCTATTGCCTTCATTAATAGGCATCCAGAGAACAATTAGAAAGAAATCAGGTCAGCCACCTGGCTGCCAGTCTTAACGGGGAAATCTCCAACTCTGGATGTCTTAGCATTGTGTAAAATGGCGCTCCTTTGTCCCCAGCTAATTGGACTGAGTCACCTCCACTAAACAAGCGTGACTCCGGGCAGAGTTACAGCCTCTCCATAGACAAAGCTTTCCCAGGAAACAGTGAATCAGGGGCAAAAAGTGACAGCCGAGCTGTTCAACATCTTGATCGGCTTGGGAGCTTCACATCTCTAAGGACCGAGACGAAGTTCAAAGGACCAAGTTGTTAAGGATTGGAGAGGAGGACGTTGGGGAAGTTATTGCACAATCTCTCAATTACGTTTGATCTGTGATTCAGTGGATAGTATGCAGACCATGAAACCTATGATTACTTCAGCCTCTGCTTTGATTTATGTCTGGCCAGGATCCTAATGACTGTGACTATCTAGAGGGATGGGTCTTGGCACCTGCCTGGTCTTTGAGGTTTGCCTCCTGCGAATTGACCCAAACATGCTGTCCTTCAGCCAATTTGTATATCTGTATCTATAAAATATATATAAAATTTTCATCTCTCTCTCTCTATATATACATATGAAAAATGTTTCTTCTATGTGTGTTTGAAGCCTGTGCAGTCCTCTTTCTATCTTGGCTGCACTTCCCCTTCTTCCCCCTGATATTCCTCTCATTCTCTGATTCCATGTATTCTACACTCTTCCCTGGTTCTCCAGGCACAGATCCTTGCTCTGGTTGCTGCTCCATTCATGTCTCTGATAGACTTCATTTTTGGGGGTGTGTCTCCCTACTGTAGTGTGGGCTGGGTGTGGCTCAGGCTTCCATGGTGGCTGTAGGGAGGGGCAACATGCCCCGTGTACCTCAGCCCTCCATTCCCTGCCACAGCAGACATCACCAATCAATGGCTCAGCTCAGCATTGTGTCAATCTAGAACTCCAGCAGACACTCTCAATCAATTAGTTAGCTTGAGAATGGGGCCTTATTCCCTCTGCCCGAATCAGAAGGCCTTTCCGAAGTCTGTTCCTCAGGCCACTTGCTTCAGGAACTTTGTGAATCTCTGGAGATGGTGCCTAACAGCCTGATTTTGAAAATAAAAACTAGAGGTGACTGGAGGGACATGCTAAATACTGAGACTACCTCATCTAGCTGTCACTGTCTTGAGTTGGTTAAGTGAGTAGAACTGCATAATTTACTATTACATACACTTCTTTGAAAAATATTTCAGAAAAGCGAGAGGAAGGAGGAGGGCTCTGGTGGCCTCCCTTCTCCTTATTCCGTGAGCTCCTCAGCGTGATGGAAGTAATATTCTAGACTTCGACGTGAACCCATCCCACACTCCGCAAATCTGCCTGGAGAGTGCTTTCCTTCTCTTCCTCTTCTCTTTATTTTTATTTAAAAAATTAAATAAGTCATATCAAATTGTAGTAATCTCCTTCAATAATAGTAATTTAAAAATTAAAAAAAAAATCTCAAAGTGTCTTTGATCTGCTCACTTTGATTGACCCATAGTTACTGAAGCCGTTTAGTGTAACTGAGCCCATAAAAAATTTGGTGTTGGATGGCAGTACTGAGGAATTCTAGGTGACTGCACGGTCACTGGAGCCGGGAAGCTGCTTCTCTGGAAGAATGGCCCTGTGGAGTGTTCCACCCTCTTACCTCCCTGTCCTTCAGTGGGGTTGGGTTTCTTTGTGTGGAGTCTGAGCTTCAGCTCCAGAGCCCCACACTTGACACGCCCTCTCCTCTCTTCTCACCACTGAATCTGGAGTTTGACTTGAAGCTTGCTCTGGCTTCTGCTGGCAGGTGGGGCCTGTGCAAGGGGCAGGTCTCTGTAGCCAAGAAGGCCCGGTTAGCGTCAGCAGCTCATCACCGCAGGGATGCCTACCATGGCTGCCTGCAAAGCCCAGTTCTTCTCCACTACCAGGGAGTGGACTGTGGCTCTGTGTCACACTCTGCATGGCGGGCTGTGCCCTCCAGTGCTGCAACAGACTCCGGCAGCCTCTGCTAGCTTCTTTCCCGGTTCTTGTCATGCAAATCCAAGGAATGAAGTTCACAGGGAGGATGGAAGGCAAGACTGAAAGGAGTAGTGTGAAGGAAAGGAAGAGAATTCCTGCAGGGCAAGAGAAGGCCCCCTAGGCGTTGCCTCCTGAGTGCGCCAGGGTAGGGGTGTGTGTAGCACTTGGGTCATTGCTATTGGTCCAGACTTATGCTAATGAGGGTTTGGAGAAGTACCAACGCCATGGGTCCAGATTGATGCTATTGACGCCATTGGCTAGCCCTGAATCCCACTGGGGTCTGCCCCACTTCCGGCTTCCCACCAATTGCTGGGAAGCAGAGGTTGAGGTGGTAGAGTCCTGGATGCTGGGTTCCCACTTCAGCGCTGGGTGGAAGCTGGCCTCCACCCCGGCCAGGTTGGGCCACCTCAGGGTGACAAGCGGGCCACAGCCCCTGCCACCGCCCACAGCCCTGGACCTGCCTTCACCAGGGCCTCGGTGCCTGTCTAGCCTCTGCTTCATGGCCTCGGATTCTGTTAGTCCAGTTACCTCCCTCAGGTGACAGCAGGGGTTTCTGGATGGGATTTGGGAAAAGGGTGGAGAGTGACTGATAGGTTTGCAGGAGTTTTAGGAGGTGGGGCCGTGATTGGTGTAAGGGAAAGGAAGAAGGGGAGGTGAGGAAAAGAGAATCTCGCCAGGGTTCATCTCTGTTTTTACCCCCCTGCCCTTGAGTGCAATAGGCCAACTGGTCTACCTGACTGGATTCCTTGGTGCCCCAGGAGCAGGAAGAGAACTGATATTTTTAAAGTAGCAAATAGGTTATTTTGAGCTTCTACATACATCATGTTACCATTTAGTTACTCCTTTTAACCCTCCCACCTGGATATCAGTTGCTGCCTCTAGTTTATTATTATTATTATTTTTTGTTCCCTTTAGTTATACATTACAGTAGTATCTCTATTTTATTCTTACCACTAGGGAAACTAACTAGGGGTCGAAACATTTTATTTCTCATTTTCTCTCTCCTCAAAAAAGAGCACGATTGTATCTAGAGGGAACCATTCCCTGTGTCAACGGCTGGAGATGAACTAAAGGAACTAAAAAGATCCTTCCTGGGGCTTCATGGTACTTACCATCTAGTGTTGGGAAATCCTCGATCAATGTCACTTGTGAGACAGCTGTGATAACTCCCGCAAAGGAGAGGACGCGCTGTCCATGTGAAGTGTAACCAGCCACACTGGGCAGAGAGTGTGAAATTTGGCTGAGTAGGAGGCAGCTCTGGAGAGCTGGGGACAGTGTCACGGGACAGTGTCACAGGCAGCTGACAGGCATGTGTGGAGGCCCTGCACAGCAGGGGGCTTGGGATGTTGAAAACCCTGAAGGAGGCCAGCGAGCTAGAGTGCAGAGTGAGGAGGGGGTGACTGCAAGGTGACTGCAGAGGTGCTTTAAGACCACGAGGCACCCTGTCTGTCATTATTCTGGTCGTCTTTGCAAAGTGAAAAACCACACCACAATGTGCTGGTTGAATAATAACTGCTTCCTCTGGCATTTTATGGTTTTGGAGTTTTTTTGGCGCGGCTCGGGGGTTCAGGCTTGGGTCTTGTGTGTGGCTTTGGCTGGGTCCTAGCTGGGGCTGCTGGCACATGAAGGCCCACTTGTATTTCTGGTACTTGAGTTTATAGGATGTAGAGGGTTGGGAGCTGAGAGGCTGGGCATTCTTGGGTGTCTGTTTCTTTCTCCACAGGGACAACCAGACTTCATGCAGACGGCTCTGGGCTCCAAAGAAGGATGTGGGGTGGGTGCAGAACCATGTCACCTTTGGTGACCCAGCTGCAGAAGTCAGGAAGCATCACCCTGTCACACTGTATTCATTGTGCGGTCACAAGTCCTGCCTCAATTCAAGGAAAAGGGGCATAGACTCCACCTCTTGGTGGGGGGTGACTGGGCTCTGTAATAGTTTCGAGAACCAGAGACATTGCTGCAGGCAGTACAGTCTTCCATGATCCACCTTCTGGTCATTGTCACTCATGACACCTCTGCTTGCCTAGCTCGCTCACTCCCTTCTCCACGATGTGTTGATGGCGCATCACTTTACATTATCAACCCCGGCTCGAGGTCCGAGGTCTTGTCATCCAAGTCATGTTCAGGTGTGGAGCAAGCTTCCTAGTTATTTTCCCAGCTCCTACCGGTGGGACAGGCATGGGAATATCATTGTAGACATTCCATTTTAAAAGTGGGAAAACAGACATCCTCATTCACTAATGTGCAGAGATTCTGAAATACAGCTGGGTACCTGTTGCTGGTTGTTTATTGACTCTGTGGTCCTGTTTCCTGGGAATGAGTCCTATGGCAGTCATTCTGCTTCTGCCTTTGATTCATTCTTCTCTGTGAAGCGGCTGAAGTTTGCAGTTGTACAGTTTTGATTCAGCCTGGTTCCTGTCCTTAGTACCTCTTTTGGGATGTGTCTAAAGTCTTCTTTTTGTTTTCTGTGGTCTCTGTCCTTGTTAGTTCAATTTGGTGGTGTTTTTGTCAACAGAAGTTTCTTAAATACTTGGAGGATTTCCTGTGAATCGTACACGGGTTCATTCAAACAGCTATACTCCACACTCACAAATCTGGATAAAAGTAATTCTCTACCTCGGGCTCCTTGTGAGACCTTTGTGAAACATGTTCCTTAGCATTACGAGTTTAATGAAGTCCATGAAGCATGTTCGAGAGGGATACCCGTAAGACCCTTAGAGGACCTTATTTTTGTTGGAAGGTCTATGAAACGTCCCCTTAAATCTTTCTGGGCAATTAAGAAAGGATCTTATGGTCCCACTCCAGATTTCTTTTTGTCCTGAGACCATTTCTTACTTTAAGAATTTCTCTCCCATGGGAAAAGGCTAGAAAGGGCAAGCGATTTCACTTCCAAATCTGCAAGTCCAGAATTCTTTACATTTCTTTGAATTTTGATCAAAAATAAAAAAAAGAGTGTCTTTTAAAATACATGTTTCTCTACTTCATCGCAGTGCTTGAGAAACAGCAACAAGTATCAACATCCTACTGGGAGTTCTGATCTCTGTACCCAAGACCAAATTCCTTAAGTACGTTTCCTGTTTTCCACAGGTAACGCTTGAGCTGAATTTCCCCTCACTACCTGACAGGGGTCGAGATGTTTCCCCAGTGTTACTAGCCCTCCCAGCAGCCTCCTCAAGGGACACCACGTCTCGCCAACAGATGTGTCCAAGCCCTTACAACTTGAAGAGCCCACTGTTTCATAGCCACTGCTAGGGCATCATCCCACTTCCAGGAACCAAATTCTGTTCCAGTATCTATTACAGAACATTCCAGAACAGTGACTGAGAATAACAGTTGTACTACAGTCTTTCTCAGTTTGGGGCTTGATGGGGGTCCATTAGGTTCTCACTCGCATTCCTTCACGTGGATGTAGTCACAGTGTGCCTGGAGCTGGAGACATCCAAGGACCCACTTCCTCACACATCTGGCACCTGGGTTGGAAAGAGTTAGTGGGGTCTGTATGTTCTGTGTGTCCTTTCCAACATGGCGGCTTCCAGGTGACTGGACTTCCTGTACAGTAGCTCAGGGCTGCAAAGGTGTGTCAGCCATAGTGACTTCTACACCCAGCTTTGGAAGTCATGGGCTATCGCTTCTGTCGCAGTCTACTCAGGGAGAGTCAGCAAAACCCTCCTGTTCAAAGGGAGGGGATATGAACTCCTGTCCAGGTAGTGGGAAGGTTTGGATGCACGCAAAGGACCCTCCAAATTATCGTTGTTTTAAGCCATTACATTTTTTTCTTTTTTAATGTTTTTATTAGTACTTTACAGTTATACGTAAGAGTAGGGTTCATTCTGATATGATCATACGTGCATGGGATGTAATTGCTCCATTTCAATCCTCAGTCCTTCCTCTTTCCTGCCCCTCCTCCCTCCCCCTCTTGTCTTTCCTACACCCTCCTGGTATTCCTTCTGTTTATTGATTTATTTTTTTTATTATTTAAACAAATGGGATACATGTTGTTTCTCTATTTGTACATGGAGTCAAGGCAAACCATTTGTGTATTCATAAATTTACATAGGGCAATGTTGTTTGATTCATTCTGTTATTTTTTTCCCCTTTCCCCCCACCCCTCCCACCCCTCTTTTCCCTCTATACAGTCCTTCCTTCCTCCATTCTTACCACCCTCCTTATCCCTAACCCTAAACCTAACCCTAACCCTAACACTAACCCCTCCCACCCCCCATTATATGTCCTCATCCACTTATCAGCGAGATCATTTGTCCTTTAGTTTTTTGAGATTGGCTTATCTCACTTAGCATGGTATTCTCCAATTTCATCCATTTGCCTGCAAATGCCATAATTTTATTATTCTTCAGGGCGGAGTAATATTCCATTGTATATATATGCCACAGTTTCTTTATCCATTCATCAACTGAAGGGCATCTAGGTTGGTTCCACAATCTGGCTATGGTGACTTGAGCAGCTATGAACATTGATGTGGCTGTATCTCTGTAGTATGCTGATTTTAAGTCCTTTGGGTATAGGCCAAGGAGTGGGATAGCTGGGTCAAATGGTGGTTCCATTCCAAGCTTTCTGAGGAATCTCCATATTGCTTTCCAGAGTGGCTGCACTAATTTGCAACCCCACCAGCAATGTATGAGTGTACCTTTTTCCCCACATCCTCGCCAACACCTATTTGTTGCTTGTGTTCTTGATAATTGCTATTCTAAAAATCTTAGGGTAGTTTTGATTTACATTTCTCTTATTACTAGAGATGTTGAACATTTTTTCATATATTTGTTGATTGCTTGTACATCTTCTGTGAAGTGTCCATTTCCTTAGCCCATTTGTTGATTGGATTATTTGTATTCTCGGTGTAGAGTTTTTTGAGTTCTTTATATATTCTGGAAATTAGCGCTCTATCTGAAGTATGAGTGGCAAAGATTTTCTCCCACTCTGTAGGCTCTCTCTTCACATTACTGATAGTTTCCTTTGCTGAGAGAAAGCTTTTTAGTTTGAATCTATCCCAGTTGTTGATTCTTGCTTTTATTTCTTGTGCTATGGGAGTTCTGTTAAGGAAGTCTAATCCTAAGCCAACAAGTTGAAGGTTTGGACCTACTTTTTCTTCTATAAGGAGCAGGGTCTCCGGTCGGATTCCGAGGTCCTTGATCCATTTTGAGTTGAGTTTTGTGCAGGGTAAGAGATATGGCTTTCCAGTTTTCCCAGCACCATTTGTTGAAGAGGCTATCTTTTCTCCATTGCATATTTTTGGCCCCTTTGTCTAGTATGAGAAAATTGTATTTATTTGGGTTTGTGTCCATGTCCTCTATTCTGTACCATTGATCTACCTGTCTATTTTGGTACCAATGCCATGCCATTTTTGTTACTATTGCTTTGTAATAGAGTTGAAGATCTGGTATTGTGATACCCCCTGCTTCGCTCTTTCTACTGAGGATTGCTTTAGCTATTCTGGGTTTTTTATTCTTCCAGATGAATTTCATAATTGCTTGCTCTATTTCTGTAAGGTACATCATTGGGATTTTAATTGGAATTGTATTGAATCTGTATAGCACTTCAGGTAGTATGGCCGTTTTGACAATATTAATTCTGCCTGTCCAAGAACATGGGAGATCTTTCCATCCTCTAAGGTTTTCTTTAATTTCTTTCTTTAGTGTTCTGTAGTTCTCATTGTAGAAGTCTTTCACCTCTTTTGTGAGATTGATTCCCAAGTATTTTATTTTTTTCCGATGCTATTGTGAATGGGGTAGTTTTCCTAATTTCTCTTTCTGAAGATTCATCACTTATGTATAAAAATGCATTGGATTTATGAGCATTGATCTTGTAACCTGCTACTTTACTGAATTCACTTATGAGTTCTAAGAATTTTCTGGTGGAATTTCCAGGTTCCTCTAAATATAAAATCATGTCATTAGCGAACAGGGATAGTTCGAGTTCTTCTTTTCCTATTCGTATCCCTTTAATTTCTTTGGTCTGTCTGATTGCTCTGGCTAGGTTTCAAGGACGATGTTGAATAGAAGTGGTGAAAGAGGGCATCCCTGCCTTGTTCCAGTTTTTAGGGGGAATGCTTTCAGTTTTTCACCATTTAGAATGATATTGGCCATGGGCTTAGCATAAATGGCCTTTACAATGTTAAGGAATGTTCCCACTACCCCAATTTTTTCTAGTGTTTTGAGCATGAAGGGATGCTGTATTTTATCAAATGCTTTTTCTGCATCTATTGAAATAATCATGTGATTCTTAACTTTAAGTCTGTTGATATGGTGAATGACATTTATTGATTTCCGGATGTTGAACCAACCTTGCATTCCTGGGATAAAACCCACTTGATCGTGGTGCACTATCTTTTTAATATATTTTTGTATGCGACTTGCTAAAATTTTGTTGAGAATTTTTGCATCGATGTTCATTAAGGATATTGGTCTGAAATTTTCTTTCCTCAATGTGTCTCTGGTTTAGGTATCAGGGTGATATTGGCTTCATGGAATGAGTTTGTGGGGGTTCCCTCCTCTTCTATTTCATGGAATACTTTGAGGAGTATTGGAATGAGCTCTTCTTTAAAGGTTTTGTAGAACTCGGCTGAGAACCCATCTGGTCCCAGACTTTTCCTTGTTGGTAGGCTTTTGATGACCTCTTCTATTTCATTGCTTGAAATTGATTTATTTAAGTTGTGTATGTCCTCTTCGTTCAGTTTAGGTAATTCATATGTCTCTAGAAACTTGTTGATGTCTTTGAGGTTTTCTGTTTTGTTGGAGTATAGATTTTCAAAATAGCTTCTAATTATGTTTTGATTTCACTCGTGTCTGTTGTGATATTTCCTTGTTCATTCTGAATTTTAGTAATTTTAGTTTTCTCCCTCTTTCTCTTTGTTAGTGTGGCTAAGGGTTTATCAATTTTGTTTACTTTTTCAAAGAACCAACTATTTATTTTGTTAATTTTTCTGATTGTTTCTTTTGTTTCAATTTCGTTGATTTCGGCTCTGATTTTAACTATTTCCTGTCTTCTACTACTTTTGGTGTTGGTCTGCTCTTCTTTTTCTAAGGCTTTGAGCTGTAGTGTTAAGTCATTTTTTTGTTGATTTCTACTTCTTTTGTTGAATGTGCCCCATGAAATAAATCTTCCTCTAAGTACTGCTTTCATAGTGTCCCAGAGATTTTGATATGATGTGTCATTGTTCTCATTTACTTCTAAGAATTTTTCTATTTCCCTCCTGATGTCTTCTGTTATCCATTCATCATATAATAGTGTATTATTTAATCTCCAGGTATTGGAGAAGTTTCTGTTTTTTATTCTGTCATTTATTTCTAATTTCAATCCATTATGATCTGATAGAGTACAAGGTAGTATCTCTATTGTAGAGAAGGATCCATGTGCTGCTGAGAAGAAAGTGTACTCATTCTTTGTTGGATGGTATATTCTATATAAGTCGGTTAAGTCTAAATTGTTGATTGTGTTATTAAGATCTATGGTTTCTTTATTCAATTTTTGTTTGGGACATCTATCCAGCGGTGAGAGAGATGTGTTAAAATCACCTAGTGTTGTGGTCTATTTGATTTCTGGAATTGAGAAGGATTTGTTAGACGTACATGGATGAGCCAATGTTTGGGGCATAGATATTTATGATTGTTATGTCTTGCTGATTTATGCTTCCCTTAAGCAGTATATAATGTCCTTCTTTATCCCTTCTGACTAGTTTTGGCTTGAAGTCCACATTATCTGAAATGAGGATGGATACTCCAGCTTTTTTGCTGTGTCCGTGTGCATGGTATGTTTTTTCCCATCTTTTCACCTTTAGTCTATGGGTATCTCTTTCTATGAGATGAGTCTCTTGCAGGCAGCATATTGTTGGATTTTTCTTTTTAATCCAATCTGCCAGTCTATGTCTTTTGATTGATGCGTTCAGGCCATTAACATTCAGGGTTATTATTGTGATATGATTTGTATTCCCAGTCATTTGATTCATTTTTGTTTTTTGACATGATTTGGTTTCTCCTTTATTTGGCTATTCCTTTAGGCTAGTTCCTCCCGTTGCTGATTTGCATCGTTGTTTTTCATCTCTTCCTCATGGAATATTTTGCTGAGAATGTTCTGTAATGCCGGCTTTCTTTTTGTAAATTCATTAGCTTTTGTTTATCATGGAAGGATCTTATTTCATCATCAAATCTGAAAGTAAGTTTTGCTGGGTATAAGATTCTTGGTTGGCATCCGTTTTTTTTCAGGGCTTGGTAAATGTAGTTCCAGGCCCTTCTAGCTTTTAGGGTCTGGATTGAAAAATCTGCTGATATTCTTATTGGTTTCCCCCTGAATGTAATTTGATTGTTTTCTCTTGCGGCCTTTAAAATTCTGTCTTTATTTTGTATGTTAGGTATTTTCATAATAATGTGCCTTGGTGTGGGTCTGTTGTAATTTTGTATATTTGGAGTCCTATAAGCCTCTTGTACTTGGTTTTCCATTTCATTCTTCAGAATTGGGACGTTTTCTGATATTATTTCATTGAATAGAATGTTCATTCCTTTGGTTTGTTTCCCTAAGCCTTCCTCAATCCCAATAATTCTTAAATTTGGCCTTTTCATGATATCCCCTAATTCTTGTAGATTCTGTTCATGATTTCTTACCATCTTCTCTGTTTGGTCAACTTTGTTTTCAAGATTAAATATTTTGTCTTCAATGTCTGAGGTTCTGTCTTCCAGGTGTTCTATCCTATTGGTTATGCTTTCTATGGAGTTTTTAACTTGGTTTATTGTTTCCTTCATTTCAAGGATTTCTGTTTGTTTTTTTTTCAGTATCTCTAATTCTTTATTGATTTCTTGCTTCCTGTATTTGCTCTTTTAACTGTTGATTGGTGCAATCATTTAATGCCTGCATTTGCTCTTTCATCTCCTCCTTCAATGCCTGCATTTGCTCTTTCATCTCATCGTTTGCTTCCCTGATTGTTTTAATTATGTACATTCTGAACTCCCTTTCTGACATTTCTTCTGCTGTGCTGTCATTGGGTTTTATTGATACACTATCTAGGTTTGTTTGGGACATTTTCTTCCCTTGTTTTCTCATATTGGTCAGATGTCAGTGGGACTGTGTGATATTGTAGATTTCCTCTGTTGGCTTATAGTGTCCCTGTAGATTTCCAGTGTATCACCTCCCAGCCTTCAGTAGCCTGAAGTCTTGGAGTTACTTGATAATGCAGTGCTTCCAAAGAATGCTACCCCTAGCCTGCTACTGGTTCCAGGGCTTGGAGTTGGCTCTGTGTGGAAAGGCTCTCACTGGGGGGCCTGCTCCTAGAAGCTGGCCATGTGGGAGGAGCCCACCGCTGGAGTGTGCAGGGCTGCCTGGGGAATACTCTAGCTGCCCTGCCCTACTCTGATAAGCCACCCCTATCCAGGCCTGCCACCCAGCCCGCGCTTCACCCGGTGGGGGAGACTTACCCTGTGGCTCTATTTTAGTCCGAGTCTCTCAATGCCTCCCCTTCTTGAATCCTGGGTTCTGGAGTGACTGGAGATGCAGTCACCCTCTAGTCCGCCATCTTGGATCGCCCCGTGGAAAAAGCCTGCAGCCGGAGGGGACAGGTCTGCCTGGAGAGGTCTCTGGCTGCCCTGCCCTGGTCCTAGAGGCTGTTTGTGGGTCGGAGCTCTCCGCTGGCTTGGGGACTTGTGGCTGGCTCTGTGTATAAAGGCTGTCACTGGGCGGTCTGCTCCGAGAAGCTAGCCTAGAAAGGCGCTTCCCGCCGGAGGGAGCTGGGCTGCTTGGGGAAGTCCCTGGCTGCCCTGGGCTGAAGCTACCTGGGGGCCGGAGCTCGCTGCGCTGGCTCAGGGACTTGGAGCTGGTTCTGTGCAGAAAGGCTCTCACTGGGGGGCCTGCTCCAAGAAGCTGGAGAAGCTGGCTGTGTGGGAGGAGCCCACCACCAGAGTGTGCAGGGCTGCCTGGGGAAGACTCTAGCTGCCCTGTCCTACTGTGATAATCCGCCCGAATCTGGGCCTGCCGCCCAGGCTGAGCTTCACCAGGTGGGGGAGACTCACCCCGTGGCTCTATTTTAGTCCGAGTCTCTCAATGCCTCCCCTTCTTGAATTCTGGGTTCTGGAGCGACTGGAAATGTAGTCACCCTCTAGTCCGCCATCTTGGATCTCCCGATTTATTTTTAAAATTGGTGTTAATCCATGACATTTTGGGGAATACTTTTGGAAAATATAATCTCCCTTAGCCATGATAAAGAAATGAGTCATTGGTCTGAGATCAGTGGGGCATCATGGTGAAGCTTTAAAGTAAAGAGATGCATTTTGAAACGATCCTCTGGCTGCAGGAGAGAGGGCTGAAGAGGGGTCAAGAATGCAAATAGGTGATGAGTGAGAAGAGTACCACTCCCAGGTTTATATCCAAGAGAACTGGAAATACATCCCCATACAAACCTGTACCCCAAGGTTCACGGCAGTGTTATTCATGACAGCTAAAAAGCAAAGACAACCCACAGGTCCAGTAGCTGAAGAATAAATAAACAAAATGCTTTGCATATGTAAGATGGAATATTATTCAGACCTAAGAGGAACCAAGTGCCCATACAGGCTACATCATGGAGGAACCCTGAATACATTGTGCTAAGTGAAAGAAGACAGATGCCAAGGCCACGTGTTGTATCATCCCACCTGTAAGAAGGAATATCCTGAGGAGTCAAGTCCGAGATAGAAAACATATTGCCAGGGACTAGAGGACAGGGGACTGGGGAGTGACTGCTGAGGGGTACAGGATTTCTTTTGGCAATGGTGAAAATGTTCTGGAGTTAGATAAAACTGAGAATTGTACAACTTTGTAATCTAATAGCCGCTGGACCATCAACTCTGAAAGGGTATGCAAATAATATCTCAAAAAAACTAAAAAGTAAATATTTACTTTTAAGAAGTAAATATGATCTTATTTTGCAGTCCAAGCAGCTGAGGTTTGAGACAGCTCAGTTACAGAGGAAATCACAATTCCTAGGAGGAATTTCAACTGTTCTCATGAGAACCTGCCCAGAAGCTCCGTCATCCCCAGGTCTGTTCCTGGCCTCCCTTTCTCTTTCCTTAGGAGAGGTCCTCCTACCCCAAAGTCTTCTGCTCCATCAAGACAGGATGCAGAGTTTCAGGGGAGTCTTTACTGTTCCCTCTAGCTTCTTCTGAAAAAAATATATAGTTGTGTAATATTTTGTATTATAAACAAATTACCTTACTGGACTGAGTTCCTCCAGGGCAGATTGTCCACCAGGATATTTTCTGTTGAAAGTGATATAAAAACAGTGCCACTCTCACTAGAGAAAGTCTAGATCTGGGCTACCTTCAGGTGTGGCTGCATCCAGGGCTCAGTTCTCTCTCCCTGCTTTGGCTCCATTGGTCATGTCTGAGGTTCTGCTCTGGAGGTGAGAATGCAGCCCCTCTCCGGACACGTTTAGCTCAGCTTTGGATTTAGCTCTGGCTCTTCCCTGAAGCCATCTTCGTGGGTGGGAGGATGGGGTTGCTGAAACCTGATTGCACGTACACCCTGATACTGAGGGTCTTCCATTCAATCACCAGGCCACAGACAAGGAGAGGAAGCAGGTTTCACAGCGAGACCAGAGGGAGCACTGTTACCAAAAGAATGGGAGATGGGTGTTGAAGGGCAAAAGTGAGCCAGGGTCCACTTGGCGTCATTTCCCAGCACTTAGAATTCACAGCATTTAGTGGATTCCTGCTGAATTAAATTGCAGTATTCAAATAGCAGTTTCCAAATGGCAGCCTGCGTGTAGGAAGGAATGAAAGTACTTTGAAAGGTGCGCCGGATAGGGAGGGTGTATGGTTGGGGCTTATCTCTAAAAACTGCATGCTCCAGAGGGTCTTTTGGACCTTTCTTTCAGACCAGTAAAAGTGTCTTGGATATTCTGAAAGTACAAATTAGCAGGTCTCAACTTTTTTGTTTAGTGACATAACTGTGATTACTCTCAATGAAAAACAGGTATAGACTCTCTTTAGAAAATTTTATACTATCCTGAAAACTTACGTGGATTTTTGGAATCCCTGGACTCCAGGACTCCCCAGTGGAGGGGCTATGTTGGATTTTGTGTATTTCGCGGTCCCTCGTTGTTTTGAGGTTTTTCCTCTTGGAACTACCCTGACTCAGGACTAGAGGGCATTGTGTACCTTGGAACCGCGTCAGAGGCAGAGCTGGAATTCCTTAGAATTCCACACAAAGGCTTTTGCTGCTCCGTTGTTAACAAGTGAGTCCTTCCTGCTCCCAGGAGGGGATTAAGTCAGCTCCCTGTGAAGAAAAGGATGGGGACAGAGGGAGCAGAGCCACCTAGATGTTTCCCTGTTGTGTGCTGATGAAGGGGGGCAAGCTCCCCAGAGTTCCAGTGCCTGGGGAGGGCTTTCCCAGCAAGGATCCTGGGGCATTGGTGGGCACTGAGATGAGCTTCAGAGTCCCAGCCCTGCCTCTGGCTTCCTGTGGGATTTCAGGAGCCCCCTTCCCTCTGCTGGTCTTCTCTGCAAAACGAGGGGATTGGATCAGCTACTCCCAAGCTGATCACAGTCTGCGATGCTTCTCAGTTTCGAATATTTCAGGAGTGGAGACACGAGGGGGAGAAAACATGTGGCCAAGGAAGACTGTGGCTGGACTCAGTAAGGAACAGCCCAGGAGCCACCAGGAGGACACAGGCAAACAGGCCCAGCACACCAACTGGGAGGGTTGAAGGAGGAGGCCCTTCCTCAGTACTAATTGGTTTGCATGTGGATGCAGTCTGCTGATCCAGACAGGAAAATACCCAGTAGGCAGCCTTTAAAATAGTCCCAGGGTCCCCAGCTCCTTGAGTGATCCCCTCCCCTTGAGTGTGGATTCACTCAGTGAATGTGCAGAAGAGATTGCACGTCCCCTTGGAGCGCAGGGCACACCCAGGTGGTCAACTCCACCTTGCACACTCTCCCTCTAACCTGCTGCCCTAACTAGGCCAGCTGCCATGCTGTGAGCCACCCAGGGAGAGATCCTGATGGGCAGGCCTCCCAAGTCAGTGAGACGCAGAGACCCTTAATCTAGCAGCTCACAGCTCTCATGGAAGACACTCCTGCCGACCCACGAGTGAGCGTGGAATTGGGTCCTCATCCATTCCAGCCTTCGGATCAGACCACATTCTTGTTGATAGCTTCACTGTAGACTCTGAGGGGACCTTCAGCCAGAGACCCCCCGCCCCCCGCTAAGCCACGCCTGGACTCCTGACCCACAGAAACTGGGATAATAGGGGTGATTTGCTACATAGCAACTGATAACCAGTGCAAATAGTAAAACAGTGGTTTTCAAACTTGTCTTTCCTAGTAGAGTGACTTCAGGTGAGTTTTAGAAACTTCTCTAAACTTTGGTTTTGACATTGATAAATGGTACCTACATCATAGAGTTGTGTTGTCTAAATGAGATCCTACAGCAACGTGCTTGCTTGACACAATGTTTGGAATCTGAGCAATAAATGACAGCCATCATCATCATCACCATCATCACCATCATCAATAACAGAGAGGTGGAAACTAGTAGGTGTTTTAGCAAAAAATCTGTCCTGAGATCTTTCATATCCTTCTTCTAACAGTCAAGATAGTTGCATGCAAATGACTGACCACTCAGAAGATCCTCATCCTCTGTCACAAGGATTGGTCCAAGGGGTGGGTGTTGACCCAAAAAGAGCAGCAAGGTCCCTTTCCTGAGCTGTCCACGGAGTTGCCGTAAGAAGGTTTCAGTGATGGGACAGAATTTCTAGTAGTTCCAGTCACAGAGAGAACCATAGCCCAGAACAGAGACAGCGGTAATTTCCAGCAAAATTCTTTGCTATTTATTTTTGTTTCCAATAGAGTTACATTCCAGCATTTACTAAAACCTAAAAAAAAAAAAACAAAAAAAAAAGAAGCCAAACCAAACCAGACAAATAAACAAAAAACCAAAGAAACCAACAACATGACAACAGAAAAGAAACTTCAACCCCTCTTCCAAAGTCATCTGCAAATAATTCTTCATGGCTTAATTGGCCCTTTCAGGTAAAACCTCTCACTGTTGCAACAAAAAAGTGTTGTTTTTACCTGGGAGGGGGCTCAGGCGATTAGCTCTAAGAAATGGGACATAAGGGAGCTCACCGGGAGCCCTTCCCCCATCTCTGGCCTGGAAGCAGAGGTTTCACTCGGGGTGGGCAATGGGAAATCTCTAGATTTCCTGGAGTCTCCTGGAAACCCTGTGACAGATCCCACTTTTAGGCACTGGTGTGTTCTTCCTGCATGGCCAGGCTGGTGCAGGCAGCTTTGCAGAAACACACTGATCTACAGAACAATCAACTCTAAGCTCCTTCCTTGGAGATGAGGAGAGACTGACATTTTTTTAAGACAGGGATGCTTGAAGTTTAGCTACTCTGAACTTGAACTAAAAGATATCTAAGTGGTGGCGATGTCACGTAGTCCTCGGAAGGGGAATCTGCAGCCCAGGAGAGAAGCTGGCTGGGTGGAAACATTGGGAGTTAGCAGAATGTGAAGCCATGGCACCGGGTGAGATTAGAGACAGGGACAAGGTAGCTCCTTTCAACCTTGGTGTGGGCATTTCTTTCCTCTAGCAGGTGAGCTGAGCAGAATCCTCATGCTTCAGGGGGACCGGTGAGCTCCTTTCCTTGGGCCACTGGGACAATTGCTCCAGCCTCCACGGTGCTTATGACTCTTGAAATGAGCGTGTCGTGTCAGTGTGAGCTGTGTACGAAGGGACAAGGGATGTGCATCACGGCCCATCGGGAGTGAGAGGGTGTTACCCAAACACGTCACTAACATCTTGACCCAGTCAGTCTCCATATTGTGTCTTCTGAATCTCACCTGTGTCTCTCTCCCTCCCCATATCCTTGGTAAAGACACTTCTTGAGATATTTGTCCTTGTTAAGTTATAAGGAATCGTGACTCACTACAGATGTCTTTACCTAGAACCTTTCTTTCCCAGGCTCATATATAATCTCAGGGAAGGTTTTTGATTGGCCCATTTGGGTCACATGCTCAATGCTTGGGCTACTCACTTTACCAGTTGGACAGGTACTAACTAGGGTGAATTACTCTACATCTGTCTCATTCTGTTGCTTTCAGCTTCTGCGAGCTTATCCATTTTCTCTCTCCATTTGTGCTGTTCTCTCTCTCTCATTATTCTGTGCCTTTCTGGATCTCTCGTTCTCTGTGGGTCTCTTTTAGTACCCTCCTATATCTTGTTCCATGTGCCCACCTAGTCCCTCTGTCTCCATCTCTGCAGGACCTGCCCGTGTGGACAGAGCTTTAAGTCTGGTTTGCTCAACTGTTTTCCCTAGTGTCCAGTATAAAGCAGACATTCATTATGTTTGGAGTGAGTGAGTAAATGGGAAGCCCCATCTTCATTTAAAGACTTACAGGCAGAGGAAAATCAGTTCCTTCTGGCAGAAGATGGTTGGGACACATGTTACATCAAGTCCCTTTAAGAACAGGAAGGGTCCTCTGACAGCCTTCGTGAAATCTATTCTGGTGTGTACCTACTGGCCTTAGTGTATGTCTCACCTGTAGACTCTAGGGACCACTGGACCATTCCCTGCCTCTAATATGTATTCTGTACCATTACTGTCAGTCCTTCCTGATATCTTACCTGCATTCTTCTGCTGTGGCTTAAGGCTCAGCTCAACACAGAAGAGATCTAGTGATTGCAAAGCTGTGCAATGAGTTTTCCATTACTTTGTTCAATTTTTCCTACAGGAGAACCTGGAATTGCAGAGCAGTTTTGTTGGAAAATCCAGTTTGGGGAGGTAAAATTCCTGGGTTAATAGTCCAGAGTCTGAGACAATCTTTCTGGGTGAGCAGGGCTGAGTGGCTTTGTCTCCTTCAGCTTCAGTGTTCCATAATAAGCTGGGCAGGTGACCCGTCTCTCTGGGAATGCTTTCTCCATCAATTCAGTCGGTTGAAACAGCGCACTGCAGCAAATGCTTGACAGCCATGGCTGGGGCCTCAAAAATTATGGCAAATACCATCTGGCCTCAATCTTCAGTGATTTTATAGGGACTTGTAGTGGCTCCCTCTGTCGACTCTCTGTACCCAGGAGGCAAAGGTGGCTTAGAATCCTGTTATCCCTTCTCTCTAGCCCTCTGTGCTGGGTCATTAGAATGCATTTGCCATGAATGATGGAGAAAGAGAGGGAACTATGTTCAGGCATTAATGGAATCTGCCACATGAATTTCCCTGGAATATTTCATGTCAGGCGATGCAACCAGAGAGCTTTTGGGAGGGGTGGTGATAAGAGACAGGTACCCTTGGAGACATTGGATCCTGTCCTCTGTTAGACATTGGATCCTGGGTCCTTGGAGAAAAGATGCAGGCTCATCATCCTTTTACTAAACAAACATTCAGTGAGCACCTATTCCGTCCTGAGGGCTACCTACGTGATGCCAAGCTTCTCAGGCAAGAAAAGCACAGGGGTTAAATCCCCAGATCCAGTGTTGTCACTTGGTGACTGGGTGAACTTGGGGAAAATTCCTTAACCTTGCTGACCCTGTTTGCAGGGCCGTAGGGCAGGTCCTGTGAGGTCTGGGGAAGGTAGTGCCTGCACAGTGGTCAGCGCGGCCCCCAGGGCTTGCAGGTACTTTGGAACTGGTTGGTGTCTTCACTGCCGGTGGGAGGCCGCTTTGTGTCTGGCTCATGTCATCTCATGAGCCAGTGCTGCTGTTTGACATAGGAGAGAATATTCTTGCCTAAGGTCATACAACTCTTCATATTTGGCCACAAGAATTCATGGATGCCAAGTTCAGGAAGACCCTTGGGGCCGCCTCTAAATCTTTCTTTGACATAGATGACCTCAGTTATTTTGCAGAGCATGCCTAAGTGGTAGGCGCTCCTGTTACCTGCACACCTGTTACCTGCATGGTGCAGAGGAGGAGAGGAAGGGTGTCAAAGGCTGTGTGGCTTCATCTTCCTCCTCTGCACCGGTCGGCTCTATCTTGATAAGAACTGTGCTCAGGTGTCCTTTGCCCTTTGCTGGCTGGGAGGCTGAGGCTTGGAGACAGGAAGCACATCCCCTCAGGTTTCAAGGCGAGCAGGGCACTGGGTAGGACTGGAAGCATAGATCCATTTGATTCCCAAGCTCATGGTCTTTCCCCCAAAGAGTGCACAGGAATGATTACGAATTCCACTTCTGGAAACGGACATCCTGTGTTTAAACTGTTAAAAAATGACAACTACTTAAAACTGTGGCACCCTTCCCATCCCCTCTGGGCTTCCCCGAGTCGGTTTTCTTCTCAGCACCGATCACCATCCTCCAGGTTGCATAGTGTGCTTATTTACCTTGTTTCTTGTTCATGAATACAGGGGATTTTCCCTCCTGTCCTATCCACTGCTGGCTCCCCACTCCTGCAAGATGCCTGGCCCGAGGTCGGCGTCTCTGCTCATTCCATCCACACATGACTCTGGTTCACCACTCTAGGCCTTTGCTGCCATCTTGGTTTGGCAGATTACTTAATCTCTCTGCACCTGTTTCCTCCATAGCAAGATAGAAAAAATGGTCATGCTCACCTCACAGGAGAGAAGCAAGGATGAGATGGGTGAGCTCGTGAAAAGGGCTTAAATCAGGGCGGGCACACACTTGGTACTCAATCATCGTTACCTACTCTTACCTAATCCATTGCATACCTGGACTTTAATGACATCGACTATCCCTTAGTGACAGCCAGCCGTGCCAGTGTTTGTCTTACATAGATTAGCTAATTGACTCCTCTCAACTCCATTATTCTCACTGTACAGACGAGGAAGCGGAGGATTAAAGGGCAGTAGATTTGTCATCATGACCTTAACTGGCATTTCTTCATGGTTTCCCACAAAGCCTCCTCTCCAGGTGTCCCAGGGAAGCCAGCCCCAACCCCTGCCAGCAGTGTAGCTCCATGCTACATTCATTGAACCCAGAAGCTTTCCAGAATCAGCTCTGGTTTGCAAAATGCCTCAGTGACATCTTCCCTTAATGAATGCCAGTCCTGATGTAAAGTTACATTAATAGGACAGTTGGATCTAGGGCCCGAAGCGCAGCGATGCCCAGGACAATCTATTTATAGCCACATAGTGTGAAGCCTTCCCCTCCCCCACCCTACCCCGGAAAACCAGTTTATACTCACTGCCACTGCAAAATCAGATTTATCACTCAGGGGATTAAGAAAAACGAAGGACCCATTTAATGACAGGATTGAGTTCATTATTGATCTTCTAGCATGTAAATTACAGATCGTCATAAATGTTTTATTCTTTGAGTGGCCACTACTTAATTCCAGAAAAAAAAAATCAACCAAAACCCAAAAAACAACAAACAAACAAAACAAAACAAAAAAAAGAGAGAGAAGCTGGTATTACAAAGAATAAGCGTCTCCTCTCTGGGCACAAGAGCCATCTCTTCTGCCTTCTGACGGACGAGAATCTGTCAAAATGAAAAATTAATGGCTGCTCCCTTCATTCATCATTGCCTGCCTGTGTTCCAGTAATGCCCGCTCCCTTCCTGTCCTCCTTCCTCCCTCTGCCTCCCCCTCTTCCTCCACCTACCCCATTGGTGGGACTGTTTACCAGCCATGGATTGGAGGCAGAGACATGGCGTGGTGGTGGGAAATCAGAAGAAAATGAGACCCACTGGCCTGCGGACTCACGCAGCATCTGCCCAGCGGGGAGAAAGGGTCTCTGCTCTACTGGAGTATGCAGGGTCCACTGTTGGCACAGTGTGTGTGCCACCCAGAGCCTCTGGGGTACGCTGCTCCCCTGCGAGGCCTGCGGTAGGCAGAGGGAGTGTCCGGCTGGGTGGTGTTTCAGCGTCATCGTGGAACTTGGTAGGCAGGCTGACATTCCACTGGATCCAACTTTCCTGTTTTATGGATCAGAAGATGGCGCCTCAGAGAGGAGATGGGTTTTGCTGAAGGTCATGCAACTGGTAAAATTTGTAGCTCAACTGAGCTGAGCCGTCAAGGTCACCTATCAGTCTTTTCATTTGGTTTAAATCTCTTCCCTTTTCTGGGTCCCTTAGGGACACTTTTGGATTCTTATTTCACTTCCCTGACTGTAGAAACTGCACCCTAACTTCATCGTAGTGATCGCCGTGTCCTTTATCAGATATTTCTCAGCCTCTGCTCTCTGGACCAGGGTTCCGTTGGAGGTAGGTTTGCCTTGTGTCTTTCTCTGGCCAATGAAATGAGAGCAGCTTTAAGAACCGCTGGGGGAGGCAGCACGTTCCTACCATGCAGGGGCAGTTGTGTAAATAAGTTGTGATGGGGTCACGCTGCCATCAGCCTGTGTCCTCCCCTAGGGCCCTAGTCACCACACGGTGTGAGGGAGAGGCCATTGTGTCGGGCTCAGTCTCTCTCAGGTGCTGGGGTCGTTTTTTTCTTCAGCAAAACTTAGCCTATTCTGACTTCCACATGGTGGAAGGTGCTGGAGTCACAGAGGTCTTCCTTTCCCGGCTTCTGCAGATGTTGCTGACCGTCACCTTCTCGCTTCCTCAGCCATGTCAACGTGCTCATGTCCCTTCGGCCCCTGGAGAGCCTCCCCGTGGCTCCCCTCCAACTCTCATCGTTCTCTGTCCCGTTTCTCTTCTGGCATTTCTGAAAGCAGGTCTTCTCTTCTCTTCTCCCACTTCTCACTTCGCATTATCAGGCTTCTCCTTCCATTGCTCCACAGAGCTCTCTGTGAGCTCCACGGCACCGGCTTGGTTGGGTGCAGTTTATATACCACACTGGTGCTCGTCTGGTGCTGGTGACCCCGTCTCTCCCGAAGCTCCAGGCCTCTGGGCTCCCCTCAGACCTCAGCCCTTCAGGATGGCACGCCTCTCCGGCCAGTTCCTTCTTGTCTCCTTCTCGAATGTTTTTCTTCCTTGGTCTCCGTGTGCATCACTGGTGTTTCTCAATTCTGAAAGGTCTCAACAGGGTCTCCTTAAGTTGCTGAAGCTGGCCTCCAACTTCCAATCCTCCTGCCTTGGCCTCCCAAGCCATGGGGATTATAGGCACGCACCACCATACTTGACACCACGTTATTTTTCTTTACTCCCTCCTGCCTCATGGATGAAGGGGACAGAGGGGCTGAGGGCAAAGAGATACTGAGCAGGAGAAGATAACCTACCCTGGGAGAGGGGCGTGTCTGTGTTCAGCTATTGCTCTCCAAGGCTCTGATTTCTCTCAGTGACTTTGAGAAATCCCTCCACCCGTCCAGGCCTCTCTGCATTGATAAAGGAAGCGGGGTCCGGGGATCTCTAAGGGCTATCTCTGCTTTGGTAACACATATCAGAGCAGATATCCTGACGGCCTAATTCAGCCCTGACTCTTTCAGCTCTCTCTAGTGAGGATGCAGATATGGCTTCTGGGGTCAAGGTGACAGTCAGAAGGTGGCACTTTGGTGGCATTGGAGTGAATGATGGGATTCGGCATGCTCGGGTCTCGGGAGCACGTCTTAGCTGCCCTCCCTGGAAGATAAGGGGAGGGGCAGAGAGAATGTGCGGGGACGGCTGAAGGAAGGGTCTGTGGGTTCGTCTCCCAAGTGGCTGTGGATCATCACAGAGGAATCACAGCTAGGCTCAGGCTGACCCGGGACGCGTCCAGCACCCTTCAATGCGAGGCCTCGGGGCAACGAGCCCTTCCCTTCGCGAGGTCACTCTGGGGTGGCGCGGTTGGAGGCCATCCGCGGGTTCACTCTGGCAGGCGGTGTGTGTGTCACGGAGCATGCTCTCCAGTTGCGCCTGGCCAGCCTCCTGGCCCAGGCCAGCCAAAGGCCCATGAGGCGCTTCAGGCCTGTCCCTGGCCTTGCCTCCTCCCACACTGCTCTCCCCGGTTGAATCTCCATGATGTGGCGGTGACGCGGATGCAGAGCCACCGTGTGATCAGACAGAGGGACAGAGGAGCCCTGGGGGGCGGGAGGGGTGAGAACTGCTGGGCTCCAGGTGGACGTGGCCAGGAGATTCCCGCCTCTGAACGCTGGCCCTGCTTCTCTGTGACACCTTCCTCTTCTCTGCCTTCCAGGCAGCCTAGGAGAGACCCGTTTCCCCGTGTTCCAGAACGTGGGCCTTGCGAGACGCGAGCTCGGGGTTATTTTCCTGGCCCTACCACGTGCCAGCCGCCGACCTTCTGTGGGGAAGGGGGCCCCACAGCCCCGTGGCCCAAGCCTCTGTCGTTGCAAAGCGTAGTAATGGCATTTTCCGATGCTCTTCCGTGCTTCGCGAGGCCGCAGATCCGTCTTGTTGGGCCTGAGGGTCCCGCGGGTGCCACACGGAGGCGGGGGCTCTGTTCCCTCCCATCAGAGGCCTGGGCGGGTCGGAAATGCCAGCCCTGGTGTTCCTGGCCTGGTCCTGACTCCTGGGCTGCGCTTGGCGGGGGTGTCACAGCGTGTCGTGAGGCCCGCGCTCCAAGCCCACGGCCTCCTGCCTCCTGCAGCCGGAGTCCCTGTACTCAGGGCTTGTGCCTTGCTGCCCCTCCGGCCTGCACCCGCCCTCCTCCGTGTGCTTCCCTGGGACCCCGTTTCTTCATCTGACCTGTTGGGCGCGCCCGTCTGCCCCTTCTGTCTGAATCACGCCTGAGTCCCTGGCATGGTCGGCCGTGGGCTCTCTCCCTTGGTGGCTCCTCCGTCTCTGTGGAGCCGCAAGTGGGTGGGACAGTTCGACTCCACCTGCCATAAGCCACCTGCAGCCCAGCTCCGCCTGGCCCAGGGCCCAGGACCCTTGGTGACTAGTTCCCCTCCCTGGCCACAGGTGTGTGATGACCCTGAAGACGGAGCTCAGAACACAAGGACGAGTTCAGGAAGTGCCTCCCTCACCTCTGTCTGCCTCGCCAGCGCTCTCCCGTCTCACTTGAGTCAGACCACATGCAGGACTGACCGTGGTGAGAGCCCAGGAGGCCGCCATTGCTGGGCGCTGCTCTTCCCGTGGCTGAGCCCTTCAGAGGGGTGGGCGACACTGCTGAGTGGCCCTCGGAAGAGTGATGTGCAGATCCAGGGAGGTCTCCCTCCGTTCTTCCTATTTCTCTGTTCCTCCCTCAAAGTAATAATAAGGATTACAAAGGAGGAAGAAGCAGGGAAAGTTAGTTCGAAATGAATCTTTAATCAGGTTTCATGGGTTCGCAGCGAATGCCTCCTTGGTTGGAGCAGGGCCGCAGAGGCGGAGCCTGGAGATGCCATTCTGGAGATGTAGCCTCAAAGTCAAAGCCATTCTGACAGAAATCAAACGAGAAATAATTTCTCCCTGAAGGAATTCTGTGTTAGCTTAATGACGGCTGGAGTGTTCCTGTTGAAATGGCATAAGGGGGTTTTTAATTACGGTTTGTACTGTCCAGTGCAATGGCAAGACTTTTACTTATTTATTTTTTCCCTCTGAGCTCATTGGTTGAGTGTGTACTGCCAAGTGCAGTGTTTACCCCAAGGTGAAAAAGTGGGTTAACTTCTAAAGGTGGACTCGTGCCCACATGTCCTTTGATAGGAGAGAAAGGGCCTGACCAGGCCAAGAGGACTGAACACAATCCAGCTGGTGTTGGAAATTTATTTCCCAGGACCACGGCGGGGTCATCAATGAGAGGAGCAAGCTGAACCGGAAGAGCAGGATTCCCTGAGATAAGAATCCAGGCGCGAATCTCAAGCGGCCATGCTGCAGGTTGGGTGTCCACCCATTCGGGCAGCTAGGAGTGTGCTGGGGTTACGCCGTGTCAGGGGTGCTTGCTACCATGTTGTTGGACTGGGCTCTAGCTCTGTGGAGCACCGGGGCCGTTGAACCTGGGACTTCAGTACCTCCATAGCCTCAGATGGAGACTCGAGTCAAGGGAGAATTTTGTTGTAGTGAAAAGAAAATGGAGACCAGAGCTGGAGTCTGCCACTCTCCTCTCCAGTCCTCGGATCTGCGCGAGTCTGCTCAGTGTGCCTTGCAGGATGAGCACACCCCACGGGAACACTGCCCAAGCAGCGTCCTCGTGGCATCTCAGAAGAGGCCGTAAATATGAGGGGTTTTCAGGGCAGGCTGTTCAAACCTCGCTGTTTCCCGCTCGCGGCTAGGTTGTGGACAGAGTCCAGCGTCCCATGTCTTGGAAGGACTTGTCTCATGATGACTTCCCTTTGTTTCTTTTCTGCCCAATGAACTGAGCTGAAGTCCTCTTGGCACCTGATGGGCCTTCAATTGGACCCCTGGTCACAGATGTTTTATGGCAAGGCTATACTGGTGACCGAGGTGGGGATATCTGGGGTCTCCAATTTGCTGTATGTAGAGCTAGGACTTTTCTAGCTTGTGTTGGTGTTTAAGAAACAAAAACTCAAAGGAAAAGTAAGGGAAGGATCAGCTGCCTGCTTTCCCCATTGCTGAGGCTCCCCTTAGCACCCCGCCATGCAGCTCTGTTTGGATGCGGGTCGTTACTGGAGGGTACAAAATGATGTGGAGCTCATGCAGGAAATTACTGTAATTTTGGAGTTTGTGAAAACCTCCCTCTCTGTAGCAAGCTTGGTGAGGAATGCAATTTGCCTCCAGTGCATTGGTGAACTGCTCAGTAACATCAAATAAATTTCACTGCCCATCTCTATTCTAATTTGCAGGACTCTAGAACCACAGCTGTACCAGGGCTGGGAACTGGAAACCATAGTGGGAGTTGTCCCTCACTCAGAGTTTTTGTGGAGACGGAGTGAAATTATCTACACAAGCCTGGTTGTAAGGTACAGTTTCTGCATACAGTAATTATTTCAAGATGTATTTATTTTTTCCATGGCCATCTAAAGGTTTACTCTTGATTTCAATCTGTATAATAGATGCTCATTTAAATATGTGTTGAATGATCCATTCTTCTGTGTAATTAATGTACACTAATAATCATAAAAATAGGTGTTAAATGAAAGAAAAAACCCATCACAAGAAACTCAAGGCTGTGTTTCAAGTAGGATTCAATAGTTATTGGACAGTGACTTTCTATTGCTCCGGATGACTTTATTGACCTTCATGATATTTATTTATAAGATCTCTTTCCTCCTGCATTTTATGAATTAGTAATAAGTTAATTAGAGCTCTTCATTTTCCATTTTATGACTTAGTCACATTCACCTTAAATCCTTTTTGGAATAGGGCCAAGAAAATCAAGAAAGGAAAAGAAAGTAGAAAAGAACAAGTAAGTTTAGTTATTTTGCATACCATGCCATGGTGTCCAGGAAGGAGGGATTCGCCTTGACCTTGTGGTCATTGTGTGAAATGCCCAAGGAATGTGGCAGCGGTGGAGGCCGTGAGCGCTGCAGCCTTCAGTACGTCTCGGGGTCCAGCCTTTTGGCTCTGATCTTCATCTTGGAGGTGGTGGCTCGCGTCTCTGGCAAGGGCTCAATCTTAGGAGTGAGCTCAGACACCTGGGATATCAGGAACTCTTATCTGTGACCCAGGACGAAACCATTCCTCCAAAATTCTTTAAAAAAAAAAAAAATGACATGGAGATTGTCCTAAATCACTTCCCCCACCCCTGAGAAGCACCTGGTTGTGTTACTGCCTTTTAGATTCATTACCGTCTAAATCCTGATTTCCTACAATCAACAATCCCACTGTGCACCATCATGAATTGTGCCGCCTTCCTGTCCTTTCTGTTTGCTGTTGAAGGAACAAGGAGCTTTTCCTTGCTTCTTCCTGCAGGCAGGAGCACGTGCTGGGATACCCCGGGGCTCCTTCATGCTGGTCTGAGTTGCTGGTACATGCGCTATCCTGTCTCGCTTATTTGTTATCCTTAGTTCACCTTCTCCCAGAGTCACCACGCACTCCCGCTGTGCAGGGACCCCTTGGGACACAGGGGCCTGCTCCAGAGGCTTCCCCGTGAGTGCGGGTCATTTGCCTGGCGACCAGTTGTGTTCCTGTTCTTCTTTTGTGGCCGTGGGTCGTTCGGTTTACACCCCTCCGTCCTAATTTCATTATGTGCAAAATGAAGATCAGGATCCTTGTCTTTTCCACCTCACTGAGTTTCTGGGAGAATTATATAAGCTAGTGGAAGCCAATTAAAAATTTTACAGTTCCATAACTATATGAAAGATTATTGGGTGTAGTTAAAATAAAATTGATGCTGCTCAGTTAATGAAGTTATCCCCCCCAAGCATCAGAGTCTTCCCCTTCACATTACTTGAAATTACAAACTTGGATCTGTGCAATAATTGAATCCTTACCTGTTTCTTCTGCCCTGCCCTCCCGTCCTGGGGCCTGAGTCTGAGTACTGCAGGCCTCACGCACGGGCCTGTGATAGGCAGGTGGCTGGTTCGGTAAGCTTGCACAAGGATGGTGGCTATTCATTTAAATTCTGAAGGCATGTGAGGGTAGATCCAGAGTCTCCTGGTTAACTGGAGATGAGGCATCCAGGAGAAGTCCAAGGCTTTTGTCCCTCGCACCCTGAAGTCCTGGTGACTGAGATAGGAGCGTCGGGGTAGGAGACGTCCTTGAGAAGAAGATTGAGAATCTAGTTGTGAACTTATGTTAGGAATGTAATTACAGAATAGTAGATCCTAAGGGTCTAAAGTGCCCACAGAAACGGTCCAAACAATTTTAATAAGCGGCCACCTCGACTCTGCCTGAATGTCCTTCGTGGGAGGACCTTGGGGCCTCAGGAAGAAGCCCTTCTTGTCTGATAGCTCTAAGTGGTGTGATATTGAACTCTCCTTCCCCGGGACGTCCACCCTGCAGGAGTCTGGCTCTCTTCGACACGGTTGTCAAGGTATTTGAGGTCGTTGACCATGTGTCCCTGGGTTTCTCTGGTCCAGGAAAGTATCCCAGTTCCCCATCATTCCTCACAGGCTCTGGGAATGAGCCATTTGCACTTCAGCATCAAGTCTGCCTCTTTCGGGAAGTCTGCACCCAGGAGCTGGCTTGGTGTCGCACACACCTCTAACCTAGCAGTTTGGAATATTGTCAGATGCCAACCAACCCTGAGAGATGAGATGACAGAAGGAGGTATATCAGATCCTGGCTGCAGCCCTCAGGCAGACTAGAAACCAGGAGTGAGATCCGACCAGAGGGTAAGCCATCCCCGGGAGATTCGGTGTCCTGTTCAGTGCCTAACCCTGACCCTGACCCTTGCCTGGGGCCTCTCATGCATCCAAGACCCACCAGTGCCTGTTGAATGACCGACCGGATAAACAAATCAGTGTGGGAACAGGGAAAAGTCACTCCCAGCTCCAAGGGCCTGGAGCTCAGGGAGGCCTCCCTGCCTCCACACCTGGCTGCTTCCCCTTTGGGTGAGTTCTCCTTGTGCCACTGACTTATCCTGAAAGCGCTTTCCATAGCTGCAGTCCATGGCGACATGGGACTCTGCTTTTCCTTCCCCTCCACTCCATCCACACTGTCCACCATGATTTCTGTGAGGCTGAGACCGTTTCTGGGGTTTCTACACATCAGCTGGCCGTGTCTGATTTTGCCTGTTTGTGCACCCAGACTGCTCACCCTTCTAGGTGGCGTTGGCCTCTGGGACTCAGTGTCCTCCTCGGCATTGCCAAGGTGCTGGAGGAGAAGCCCTGGGGGCGTCTTCTGGTGTGAGCAGCCCACCCCTCCAGTGGCTGCACACATTTTGATTTTCATGGCAGTGGGCTGAGCGACAGTGGACTCACTAGGTTACCTGTCAGAGTCCTTCAAGGTCACGTGAACTACCTTTGGCTTCCAGAAATCCACAAGGGGTTGGAGTCTTTGGGGCACACCAGTGATTGCTGCTGAGGACAGCCCCCCAGACAGTGATGGCAGCCAGGGAGCGTTCTCTGTGTGACGACAGGCTGTCTCTGTTGTAATCAGCTGGGCGGAAGCAGCTCTGGGGCAGATCTTGGGTGGAGAGGTGGAGAAGCAGACGCAATCTGAGACTGGACTCCTGAGCTGAGGTTGCTTGAGCCAGGGCACTGGACAGGAAGTGACACCAATCGGACCCCTCTTGTAGCTGGGCCTCTTGCTGATGTCAGCTCACTTATTTGTCATAAACACCTCAGGAGGAAGGACTTCTTTGAAGTTGAGGAAATTGAAACCATGGCAGCTAAAAATGTTGGCCCAACAGTCTTCTGGGGGCTGGCTAAGCTGGCATAGCAAATAGACCCGCCAACTTGAGAGGCTTAAAGAGCCAAGGCGTTTAATTCTGCTGCTGGGGCCGAGCAGTCCAGGCAGGCGGGAGCTCGCCTCCACAAGGTCACTCCGGTCTCAGTTCTGTGTGCCCGTCAGTGGCTACGTCTCCTGTACGGTCGTATGGTTGTTCCCAATGGGAAGGAGATCATGTACACAGGGAGACCACACGTGCAGGCTTCTATGGACCAGGCTTGGACATTGCAACACATGCATGTGCCCATGCACACCCGCATGTGCTCTTGGCCAGATCTCCCATCTGTTTCCAGGGAGGTCTAAGCGATGCATGAGTCTCAGGCCGGGCAGCTACACCTCAGCTTCAGTCCTGTTGCTATTGCAGAGGGGACGATGGATTCTGCTGGACATCTGGCAGTTTCCACCCTCACACACAGGGCATGGGGGGACATGGGGCCTTGCTCCGACAAGGTCACAGCCTCTGTGTTTCCTTCTGTCGGCTCCTTCTTAGCTGATGTCTGCCCCCCCAGCACCGCTTCCTTCCACTGTCCCTGGCTCAGTTTCTCCTCTGAGCCATGCAGCATCCATCAGCCTGACTGGGGGAACTTTCCAGGGGATGATCTGGCTTGGTTTCCTTGCTAGGCTTGGTTTGGCCAAGGAGCGAGGAGAAAGAAGGCAACCAACCCTCTTGCACATAGTTTTAAAGAAGAGAAGGAAAAGCAGGAGGCTGCTGGCTGGGAGCCGCACTGCAGCCATCGATTGGGTAATTGCAAGCCCTCGGGTGTGAGTCCTCATTAAGGCAGAGGGATATGAATCATTTTCTAACGACACTTCGATCCCAGCGGCTCAGCATGCAGTTGGCCTCCGTGGTTGGGCTACATGTCAGCAGAGCTGGTGGGGCCAGCAGCCAGGCCGCCTGCCCCGTCTTGTGTCTTAGAGTTATCAGGTGCTAGGCTGTGGGCGGCACGCAGAAGGCCAGGTGGCTGCTCTGCTCAGGCAGAGAAAGCAGGTGTCTGGGGGTGGGGGCAACAGGCAGCCCGTGGGTGCTGTGACGAGCCACTCAGGAGCGACACCTGCGTCACAGGGAATTTTATTCTTGTGTGGACTGATGGATCTATGGTCATTCTGGTAGGTCTGTGGGGGCGATGTTTTGGGATAGCCCTCTGGATGTCTGTTGTCACACCATGGAAGGAACTGTAAGAAAATTCTTCCCTGAGCAATCAGTCATTATTGATCACATTATTTTTTTCTTCAAAAAATTTACAGACTTTTCTTTTGGTATAAAATTGACAAACGGTGAATTCTTAGATGTGCATCAGCCACATTTTGATAAATGAGCACACCGGCATGGGACTAGGCCAAAGGCCTAGGGAGGCCCCGTCTCTGTAGGTCCCTCCTCTTCCCTCCCAGAGGAAAGACCTGCTCTGATTTTCCCCACCACAGGGGCATCTGTGTCCCAGGAACTCACGATGAAGTCGCGCGGGGAGTCCTGCTTTGCTGCCGCTTCTTTCACTCAGCGTCGTGGTTTTGAGGGTCCTGCGTGTCTGCGTCCCGTTGGCTGTTCCTTTCTGTGCTGGGTGGTGTGCCGTGTGGATCTGCCTGGCTTGCTCCTCCTCCCCTGGCTGCGACCCCGGGGGAATGGGATCAGCTACTTATGAGTGAAGCGGCTGCAGGTCCGTGCTTCCTTTTGTGAATGTGGATCTCATTTACCTTGGGTGACGCTTGGAGAGGGAATCGTTGGGTCATAGGATGACATGCGTTCAGTTTTGTAAGAAACTGCTAGCCGTTTTTCCGAGGGCTTCCCAGGCTCACCAGCACCTGGTCACGTCAGCTTTCCTGCTTTCTTTCTTCGTTCCTTTCTTTGGTTTCTCTCTCTCCCCCCCTCCCCCTCCCTCCCTCCCTCCCTCCCTCCCTCTCTCTCTCTCTCTCTCTCTCTTCCTGTAAATCTAGACTCTGGTGGGTGTGAAGTGGTGTTTCCTTGAGTTTCAGTTTTCCCTTCCCTGCTGGCTAACGATTCTGAGCACTTGCTTATTCCTGTTGTGGTGTCATTAAAGTCCCTGGCCTGATTTACATCGGGTGCTTGGTCGGGTTTTCTGGGTGTGGGGCGAGAACATGGACGCTGCCCTCGGAGAGTTCAAGGGCCCCTGATGGCTCCTCCACTTACCCACGTGGCTCTGGACAAAGCCCTCGAGTTGTCCGGGTGCAGCGTCTCTTCTGGATACTTCATCGAGCGCAGTTAGCGGGGTCTTCGTGAGGACAGCGGAGGAGAGGGGTGGGAGGCCCTGGAAGCACTCTGGAGATCCGTGAATGGCAGCGTCGGTGGTCGTCGTCATTGTTCATGGTCATCGCAGCAAAGCCAAGGCTCCGAACCTCACAGGGTCCCCTCGGCGTTTGCTGAACCCAGGTGAGTTGAAGTCGCATCCAGGATCCCTTCCAAAGCCCTGTGCCCTGTGCCCCGGGGAAGAAGGATCTCCCTGCGCCCTGTGCCCCGGGGAAGAAGGATCTCCCTGCGCCCTGTGCCCCGGGGAAGAAGGATCTCCCTGCGTCCTGTGCCCCGGGGAAGAAGGATCTCCCTGCGCCCTGTGCCCCGGGGAAGGCTTCAAGTCGCTGCCCAGATCAGACTGTTCCATTCCTGTGTCACTGCTTAGGGCAGGTGTGATCATGCCCATGTGACAGGTTTGGAAGCCGAGGCTCAGAGAAGTGGAGCAACTTGCCGGAATCACACAGTGGCTCAGTGGGGTAGCCAAGGCACGTACCCAGGCGTTCAGACTCAGGACCCCAGGCCTTCCTACTGCCTGTCCTATGGAGGTCCGAATCCAGCCCCGGCGGGCCCATCTGCAGCAAGAAGGAGCAGATGGGACCTGGGTTCTGAAGCCCCTTTCTGCCCTCTGAGGTGACTGGAAGAGAATGAGCTTCACCATGTGGGGACTTGCCGAGGGCCGGGGAGTAGGGGAAGCTCCCCAAAGCCCTGGGGGCCAAGTCTGGCCCTGGGCCTAGTGTCTCTATGTTGTTGTTGTTGCTGTTGTTGTTGTTCTTCCTCTTCTCCTCCTCCTCCTTCTTCCTTTCTTCCTTTCTTTCTTCTTCTTCTCCCCCCGCCCCCCTTTTGTTCTTTTGGTTGAATGTATTTGGATTTTCCATTTACCCACTGGGAAAAGCCCAGTAATTCATTTTTTAGTTTATTCACTCACTTTTTCACGAACTTTTAAACACTAGGCATGGCTCTGGTCTGTGGTGGTCATAACAATGAGTGAGGGAAATAAAGGGCTTCTCTCTTGCAGTTCCTGTCCTGGTGGGAGGTCGAGGGGTGGCCGTGAGAGAGGCTGCTCCCACAGGACCCGGGACCGCTTGCCCCTCCCCAGGAAAGGATGATGGACAGGAAGGGAGAAGGCAGGCTGCTTCTGCTAAGCTGGGGCTTCAAGCAGGAGGCCTAGGGCTTGTCGTGGTGGCATCGGGGTGGCCTCTGCTCAGGCATACTGTGCCATTTTGCATCTTTTGCTCGTGTCTTTGACGTCTCTCCCAGAGCCCTCTCACTCTCCCTCCGTTCCAAGTGCCAGGCAGGGGGTCCAGCAGTGAGCAAGATGGATGTGGCCCTGCCCTCTGGGAGGTTGCCATCTGTGAAGAGATCACATCCGGGATGTGTCTCCACAACTCTGATAAGAGTCATAAGAATGCGTGGCTGGCACTTCTTGGGAGGGTCAGGATAGGCTTTCCAAAGGAGGGCGCCCGAGGACTGAGCTCGGAGTGTCCCTGCAAATGGGTGGACAGCATGAAGGGGGAGGAGCGTCCCAAGCACAGGGAATGGCATGTGCTTCTGTGGCTGCAGAGCCCACGACATGGTCACAGGCCTGAGGGACATCCTAGGCTCTTCTCTGTCCCCGTGGTGCACATCACACCTGGCACCTAGAAGGCACTGGATTAATGTTTGCTGCACAGAACCGAGCCAAACTCCTTTCTTTCCCTTCCAGTGGGGCAGAAGCCATCGGCAGTCTATGGAAAGGCAGGTAGCCTCGTCTTGGGCTAAGTCCACGGACTCTTCTCTTATTAAATTCATGCTAATTAAACATCCGATAGATGTCACGTATGGCCACCAATTCTGCACCAAGGACTCTCAACCATTTTTACATTTTTCTTAGACCCTAGAACAATCCTCAAAAGAGAATTGCACTACTCTATTCTGCACGTTAGGAAACCGACTCGAAGCTGTGCATTGGTGCGTTCAGTCCCCAGGTGGCGGCTCTGCCAGGAGTCAAGTCTCTGTCTGCAGAGCCTGCGTCCTTCTCCACCTGCCCCTGCTGCCGCTCCGTGGCTGGAAGCAGGGAGGTGGGGGGAGCTAGTGGTTCCAGTCAATCTGTTAATCTTCCCAAGTTAAATTTGGTTCAAATTGCTTCCTAATGAAAGCTGTCCAGCCACCATCTCACTGAGATCCTTTATGGAGTAACTGACAGCCAGAGATTGCCAATACAGAGTCATTAATATGCAGTAATGATGAGTGATAAGAGATGAAGATCTAAAGTGAACTATTAAACGACAATATCATTTTCTTGTCTTCTCCCCTTATGCACACTGACAGGAAGAGAGTTGACATGATAATTTTATAAAACTCTCTGACACTTCCTGCTAACTCCCCTCCATTAGCCTAGTATGATAATTGGCAAGAACAGACACATGGGAATAAGAAACACTCTCTTTGAAAGATGGAAAGGAGCTTGGAAAGGGGACACAGTACCTTCTGTTTTCAGGGCTGTGAATTCCCAATCAGGGTCTGAGTGACACACTTGAAACTAAGCATTTCTTTTGGCAAATCTGGGAATAGAGAGTGTATCCCCTAGACCTTTGAAAGAGTGGGGAATGGACTTTCTTCTTCAAATCCCTTGCTCATGTCCTAGACCCTGCAGGGTTCACCCTCCTCCTCACCTCCACCCACCTGAATTAAACCCATCCTCCAAGGCCCAGGTGATTCACCCATGGCCAGGATTTCTCTGCCATGTCCTCACTTCTCCTGACTTTCAACTTGGAGCATAGAGTTAGAGTTTATCCAGGACTATGGGTCATTTGGAAGCAGGGATCTGTAATTTTTGTCCTGAGAAATCCAGTGCCCCAAATTCCTTTATTTATTTATTTTTTTATACGTAAACCTGAGCCCAGAAAGGCCTGGGCCTTAAAATGAAGAAGATCAACGTCTGCTGAGTCACTGGACTTGTTCTGTAAAACCTGATTTAAAGACTTTGTCTTAGGTCTCTATAGAGCAAGTGTTATGGGGGGTTGTTTCTCCTCCAGATTCATACATTGGAATCGTAATCCCTAGGACTTCCAAATGTGGCTGCAGGTGGACAGAGGGTCTTTAAAGAGGACATTTAAAATGAGGTGTCCAGGGTAGTTTCTAATTCAGTAGGCTAGGCATCTTCATAAAAAGAAGTAATCTGGACATAGGTGTGGATGGGGGAAGCCCCGGGGGGGGGGGGGTGGCCGTCATGAGTCTAGAAGAGAGGCCTCAAAAGGAACCCACCCTGCCGACACCTTGATATTGGATTTCTTTTCTCCAGAATTGTAGGTAAACACATTTCTGTGGTTTGAGTAGCTGGTGTGCGGCTCTTTGTTACAGCACTCCTAGTAAAGTAGCACCATCAGCCACGTAAATAGTAATACTACTCCTCATGTGAACACCGATCTACTAGATGAATAGCAAGTATCTTCCACTGAGGACCCACTGCCAGGTTCATGATGACTGTATTAATAGTGTCTTCCCTTAACAGCAGACCAAGTTTTTCTGGTTCTAAAAGGAGAATATTACTGTGGACCAGCCACTGCAGATGAGCAAGAAGCAGATTTGGATGGGTTGGTGGACAAGATGGAACCCCAGCATCTGTTTGGGGGAGAAGAAGAAGATAGGATGAAGGACTATTTTTAATCAGGTGCTTTGTCCTTCGAAGAGACTGGATCCTAGCTGAGAACACTGTGATTGCCTTTCCACCATGTTCTGGAACAAATGGGAAGTGAGATAACCTTTCTGTGTTATTCCAGACACCAGAACACTTGAAGCACAGGAGGCCAGTGCCCATGTGATGGGATAGTTCCTTCTCCCATTGGTTCACTAATTTATTCATGAATTAATTCACTGAGAGTAGTGTTTAGAAAAGTACTCCAGTGAGTTAGGAAGAGTGTGGGCTTTTGGGCTGAACTCGTGTCCACCATATGCTGTGTGCCCTCAGTTAAGCCACTCAACCTCTCTGAGCCTCATCTGGAGGGAATGGAGGTGATCTGTCTCCCATCCTGTCATCGATCGCCTTCCTGACTGATGAGGGCTAATACAGTAATGTGACATCGACAGAGACCCACAGGTCTTGCCAAAGTTGAGGAAATTTTACTGACTCAATGATTTGTTGGGTGAACATAGACAAATCATCAAAAAGTTATAAATGTCCACATGACATGTCCACAGGTCAAGCTGTCCTCCGCGTTGCCTGCCCCCCCGCCTTTCCCTCCGTCCGTCCTTTCAGCAGGCCTTCCTCCCGCCCTCTCTTTCTCTCTCTGCCTTCCCTCCTGTCCCCCATAGCGACTTGCTTCCTGTTGAATGTTGAAGTATGTCACCCTCAAACCGAGGTTCGGATTTCAACCCCTGGCTCCTCACCTGTATTTGCAGATGGGGTCTTGCAGACACGACTGAGATGTAAGTTAGGGCGAGGTCACGCTGTGGAACCGGGGGGCCCGAATCCAGCATGACTGGTGTCACAGGAAGAGGGGCCGTGACACCGAAATGGGCACACGGAGAAGAGGATGCCACACGGGCCACACGGACACGCACGCACGCACGCACGCATGCACACACACACGCATGCACACGCGCACACACGCACGCACACACACGCGCGCACACACGCGCGTGCGCCCTGGGGTGGAGCTTGGACGCGGCACCCACCCAAGGACAGGCTGGAGCGGGGCACGGCTCTGTCGACACCTGGTCACAGACTCAGGCACTTGAGCTGTGAGAAGACATTTCTGTGGTCACACCATCCGCTTAGTTTGTGGCACCAAACGCCATTTCCTCCGGCAGGATTTCACTGGGAGCGCGCGCGCGCTGCTGCTGCATGCCTGGGTTGTTGGGCACCTTGGTTCTGGGGTTGGTCTCCTTCCTACCTACTTAACTCCTTCCAAAGTGTCCAAGTATCCAGAGGACATCAGGTGGCCACTGGTTCAAGCTTCTCCAGGTCTGGACGGTGTTAATGAAACGGGAGAGGCTGACCGAGGGCCGCTTTCCAAGGGGCTGCTTGGCGCCCGTCAGAGGCTTTTCAACCAGAGAACTACCATGGGAGAAAACAGGCCAGGTTTCCTTGTGTAAGGTGGGACCGCCTGACCTTGAGGTGGAGGACAGTCCCTCCTGAGTGTGCTGTCTCAAAGCTCCCGGGATCACGTCTGAGCGCGGCAGCCTCTCCCGTCCAGAGCCGCCGCCTCCAACAGCCTTGATTCCAAACTGTCTGTGGGACGAGGCAAGGTTGAGCCTCGTCCCTGCTCTTATTTATTAGCACATTAAGACCACTAATCACAATTAAAAATAACGATGCCATCAAGATTATTCAAATCAGGGACAACCAATTTCCACGACCGTTACTCGTAGACGGAATTATGGGTCTTCCTCTCTCTCCAGCACTTTTAAAGGACTCCTTTCTTTCCACTCCTCCTCCCTCCCCCATCAGACTCCTGAATTATTCCAGGAACTGACTTAGTACGGAAAGTCACTTCTAAATGAACTCTGTTCTGCTACTTTTGCTCTGCCTGCCCTCAAGTCTCCATCTCTCCCTTGGTGGCCTTCAAACGTCAAGGCAGGTCATTCTGAGGCCAACATCTGGCATTGTTCTTGTAAACAAGTTTCTCCCCAGGTAGAATCTTCTTGGGGTGAGTCAGGGCTCTACTTGTCTGGGTCATTTACATGGAAATGGCACTCTGCATTGGTGCTTCTGTTACTGACAATGCTTATTCTAGAGCACCCAGGATTTAAAAATCTGTCTTGTCTCTCTCTCTGCAGGTCTCTGGGGGGAGGGTGGGACCTCAAGTCAAGCTTCTCTTTCAAGTTGGAGCTGAGACTTAAACTATGGGAAGAAAACAGTTCTCAAGGACCCTGGCAGTTGGGTTGAAGGGAGAGAGAAAAGCCCAAGAACAAGGGAAAATCTACCAGGGGACCACACTCCTGCACTGGGTTGCAGAGGGAACGTTGGTTAGGCTGGGCCTGGTGAGCCTGGGCAGCTTGGGACAGCCAGTCAGAGAGGCGGCCGGGCAGAGTGTGCAGGACGGACCTTCCTCCAGGGGAACCTTACTTCCTGGTCCCGGAAGCTGGAGAGCTGGGGAAGTCCCGTCTGAAGTAGTCTTGCCTGCGTGGCTTATCCTTCCTGCCGGTGGGGGAGCGTGCGTCAGCACCGTGGTGTCCTCAGCAGGGTGAACAGGTGACCGGAGGTCACTCTGACTTCTCCCTGTTCACTGCCATCAGCCACCATCACTGGTGGCTGTCAGCCGGGACTTCCACTCTCCTTCCCTTCTCCCACCCACCACCACCGCCCCAGGTCTGGCCCCTCTAACCGGCGGTCACAACGGCCTCCTGCAGGCCATAGGTAATGCATGCACACCACCCTAAGGAGCAGCAGCTCAGGTAGCAAGGGGCTCTCCACCTGCTCACAGCCCTCCCACAGCTGGAACCCCAGCCACTGATCTCTGAGCGCTTGTTTACTCACTGTGAAGCGGCTCAGCGGAACCCTCCCTCTCAGCACCACGGTAAGAACTGGAAGAGACTAGAGGCTGCCGCCAGGGCCTTCTGCAGCTAGATGATCTAAAGCATGTCCCCTTTCTTTCAGTTCTAGTTGTTTATGGGACAGATTTGAGATCCCAAGTGACGGTATACGTGGAACCTTTCTCTGATATCCCAGGACTTGGCATGCAGTTGGTGCTCAATTCATGTCACCTGACCGAAAGATAACTTTGTTGAAGTCTGAAAGATGGCAGTGGAGGAGAGAAGGGGGGGAATACTTCAAATAGAGCCAAGGCCCAGGGGCAGTGTTGCTTTCTCTGGCAGTGCCCTCCTGTGCCCGTGCCTTTCTGAGTGAGAGGTGAGACAGGCGGCTGCAGTAGACAGACGCACTCTGCACCTTCACTTAATCGCCTTTCCTCTTTATCCCACTAGCTGATTTTGAAACATTTTGCTTTAACATGATCAATATTGTGAAATCCAATCACTTAAAAAAAAATAGGAATTTATTAAAAAAAAAGGTGGCAAGTGACAAAACACCGGCTGGGCAGGGATCAGACCACCCAGGCTCTCTACCTCCACATGGGCATATCGGGATGGAAAGGAGGGTCCTGGCGACTTTTCAGTGGGCAGAGACCTGCGAAGGCACTGTGGTGGTGCCGCCATCTTCCTGTCTTGAATTCCCTTCTTCCATCAGGTGAGGGAGTCTGTGTACCTGGCAGCCTAGGAATCTCCTCCTCCCAGAGTCCAGGACTGAGCCCATGAAGCATTTTCTTTCCACCTTTATGTTTGCATTATATAAACGAGGTCGAGAATCCCTCTGGACGAAGCCCAGGCTCCTCGACATGACGCAGGAGGGGCTTTCTACAGATTGAGGGTCTGCGATTTCGTGTGCTCGACTCATGCACAAGCCAGATCCCCGCAAGAGTCCATTTTCTGTCCTCTCCCACCTCTGCAGCCTGCATAGGTTGGCATGTCCCCTCTGGGAGCACGTTTCTCAATATTCTCCCCCATGAGCTGTGTCTGTGGACGGTCCCTCTGAGAACACTTCCCCGTGGTTATTTTCAAGATGGAATCTCAGTGAGGAGATGCTGTTGTGCTTTGAAGTTGTCACATCTGCTCCATAGCAAGTGCTGTGCTGGGTCTCAGGGACACAGCGAAAGAGAGACTTGGTGCCTGGCTTCACAAAACCCAGGGGCCTAACTTTGGGGGTCGATTTCTATTCATCACTGCATTGCCAGTGTCTCCGCTGTTTTTTGGCATTCAATAAATTATTAAGTAAGATAAAGTGAAATAATTCCAGGGTGCACACGTTTTAGAGTGGGCTTATACAGGAAAAAGCAAAGGATCTTATTCACCTCAGGAAAGAGACTTCTCAAGGGAGAGACAGGCCAGGCCAGGACATGGGTGTGGAAGTAATGGGATCACGTGGCTTGCTCCTGGACGGGCCTGGGTGAATCCAAGCTCTAGCACTGCGTGATCTTTGATGTTTGTTTTAGCTGATTAAACCTCTGTTTCTGCATCTGGAAAACAGGGAAAACAGAATCAGCTTCCTCTGACTCTTGTGAGACTTCAATGAACTAATCAATAGAAAGCTTCCAGCATAGAGGAAGCCATTTATTAAATGCTAGTGCTTTGTAATTATGAATAGAGGCTTAAAAGAATAGACCGTGCCTGGGAATGGCAGAAGGTTGTGTGTGTGTGGGTGTGTGGAGGTGTTAGAGGGTGATACACTGTCTTAGTCAACTTTTTCACTGCTGTGACTAAGTGACTCAACCAGCACCACTGCAAAGGAGGAAGAGTTTGTTCGAGGGCTCATAGTTTCAGAGGTCTTAGTCCACAGAAGGCCGGCTCCGTTCCTTGAGGCTTGTGCAGGGGAGGCAGAACATTATGGAGGAAGAGTGTGGCAGAGGGAAGCAGCTCACATCATCAGGAAGCAGAGCGAGACTCCACTCTCCAGACACAAAAATACACCCCGAAGCCACGCCCCATTCCCACCTCCTCCATCCCATCAGGGTGAATCCAGTGATGTGTTAAGACCCTTACCACCCCATCATTTCTCCTCTGGACCTTGCTGCATTGTCTCACAGGTGAGCTTTTGGAGGACACCTCACCTCCAAACCATAACAACTAGGAAGCTGGTGGGAGTCAAGGCAGGATTGTTCTGTGTTCGTGCTTGGGGGCTTGGTTGGCCTCAACAGGAAGTCACCTAGGAGTACACATGGCCAAGGCACATGACTGCTCTGTCCCTGTGAGGGACGAGGAGTGCCTTACCTGACACGGTAGCAACAGGACTCCTTTGAGAAGAGGGGAAGGCAGAGAGAGGAAAGGGGAAAAGGACAGAACGAAAAGAGAACGGAAGCTGGAGATGGGGAAAGAGGCAGCTTGGCAGGAAGGCAAGTGAAGAGGCAGGAGCAGGCATTCAGTGCCAGGGTAGAGGGCTTGTGTCTAGGTTAGCGAGGGGTCTCAGGATGGGCCTGAGGGCTCACACACACGGGAATTGTCACCGTGATTTACAGACCTCCATCTCAGGCCGGGCTGAGTGACGGAGAGTGAGCTCGCAGAGGCCCCTGGCGCAGAAGAGTCGGGGCTGTGGATGTGCTGCTTGCCTCGAGATTTACCTGCGCTGCACACTGCAGGTGCCAATTACCTGGGGTCAGAGCACAGAGCAGCCTGCCCCAGGGTGTGCTTCGCAGCCTCTGGACATTCAGCTGATCTTGCAAGAGCATGTCTGCAGTGTCGCGGCCTGGCCGGTCAGCACAGCCCCCGTCCCCCTTCCCTTCCGGCAATAAATCCAAGGATATTTTTCTAGCTTTAATTTATTTTTTAAAGTCGCTTTATGGACCTGTTAATAAAAGGGAAACTTGTTCCCTGCCTGCCTGTCACTCAGCCTCTGCTCATCTCCTCTCGCCCGGGAAAGTCCTCGGAAACAATACTGGCTCCTTTCTCCCTGCACATAAAAAGGTTTATCGATCTCCAGGTCCCTACAACTCAGGCCAAAGTAGCTCTCACTTGACCGTCTTCAGAAATCAGAGTTCCTCCCTCTCCCACCGAGTTCCCACTCGCACGAGGTCAGCTCTGCCCCGGGAAGCCGCGCTGCTTCATCACACTGGACGTTTCTCTTCAGAGGACGCCTCCATCTTGGAGAGAGAGGCTTTGAGACCCTGAACGGCACCGAGCAGAAGCTCACGTCTGTCAACGGATGCAGTTCCTGCTCAGCGGCAGCTGGGGGCTGGCCTGTGAGGAAGGGGTCTGGCTGTTTGCAGCCACCTTCTCCCACCCACGCTTATTACAGTGCAGGACTGTATTACAGTGCATGCTGGTGCTGGTGACCCTGCCCTGAGCCACGGGCGTGTCGAGTGGCCTGGGGCACACACGTGGGTCTCCGTGTTTGTGACGTGGATCTGTGGCTGTGGACGCCACAGGCGGTTTGATCTTCCTAAATGGAAAGTAACAAAGATGAAGAGTGAATGGTTGACAGTGGGGTCTCCCAACGGCAGCACCCTGGCATCTGGGGCTCTCTAGTCCTTTGTGGTGGGGCTGTCCTGTGGACCGTCGGGTGTCAGCAGCATCCTGACCTCCACCTCCTGGAGGCCAAGGACGATCAGTTGTTGTCAAGTGGTCAGATGTTGCTCAGACCGTCTCTTATTGAGAATCACTGGCTTAACATCCATGTTCTTGGTAGGGCTGACATTATGCCCATCAGGGCAAAAATTGGTTCCTGGGTGAATAAAAAAATCTTTCTGTGCAAGAAGTTCAGATAGACATACATTACATAGCAGATATGCAATAATCTAGGGTTAAAATTGCATGGTGGATAGTGATTGAGTCCTTAAGTAAAAAATATTCTAAAAGAGTATTTTTCAATGGGGAATCATTAAAAACAAGTTCAGAAACACTGGTGCAAAAAGATACAAATGGAAATAAGTATAGGTTTATTTTTCACATTCCTAAAGAAATGCCTTCACCATGGGAATCTTCCCTGTTGAGTTTTGAAGTAATGGAAGCTACTGACTTTTACCCCAAGTGTCATGATCCACAGCTGTACAGATAATAGTGTCCACTCCCTTCCAGGTGTCTTCCGATGTCATTCATTGGTAAGATCTGGCCCCCTTTCAGGGAAAGCTTGCTGATTCAGTTATTGAAAAAAATCTTAATATGGTTTGAAGAACTGGAACATAAGACTATCTTTTCAACGGTAAATTTTATGAACTCTAACTATAGATCAACTATTTCCAGAGAAAATTAGGTGCCTGAATGGAGATGTTCTGTAGGTATAAAATATACAGTGCATTCTGAAGACAATGTGAGAATGTGGACTATTTTACTGATAATTTAAACGATACTGATTACATGTTGGAATTATAATATACAATTGGCTACATAAAACCAGTTTATTTATTTATTTTAGATATTTTGGTTTAGTTGCAGGTGGACACATGCATTTATTTTATTTTTATGTGGTGTTTAGGACGGAACCCAGGGCCTCACGTGTGCTAGGCGAGTGCTCTACCACTGAGTCACAACCCCGGCCCCACAAAATTATTTTAAATATTAATTCTACCTCTTTGAAAATTTAAGTGTGGTCACCAGAATGGTTACAATGACCCATTTGGCTCATGTTGCATTTCTGCTTCTGGTCCTGGTCTCAGGAGTCATAGTTCCGTTTCCCTCTTTGCTACGACCCTCCTCTGTGGGTGTATTAAGTCCCTTCTCTCTAGGTCCTCATTGCCATGCCTGCAGGATTTGGACCAGAGCAGCACAACACCAAAGCTGTGACAGTTAAGTAGGAGTGCAAATTCCGTAGCATACTGGCAGGCACATAGTAGGAACTGAAAAGTTCTTGCTAAATGGGTAAGTTAGGCCACGGGTCTGATAGAGTTGGGGGCGGGGGTGGGTAATACTTTAGTTTTTCCCAATTGAATAGATAGTTTATGCTTCTTAAATATTTGAATAATATATGAAAATTGCCCCAAATCCCACTTCCCCAAAGTCAACCACCATCAATTATTAGTGGCCATTCATTCTAGATAGCAGAGCACAGTGCTCGAGAGCCCAGATGAGGGTGCCACATTCCATGTCTACCATTTAATCCTAAACTCTGTGCCCCTCAGTTTCCTCATCTGTAGAATGGGAATGACTACATCAGGTAGCTGTAGGGGACTAAGTGAAACTAAATGAGTTAATATTTATAATACACTTAAAATAGTGCATGACGCATAAGCATGGTGTAAATAGATATTAATTTCCCCCAAATACATCTGGGCTCCTCTTGCCCACCCTGTGCCCACCCCAGTGTAAGTCAGTAATAGCATTTGTGGTTGATCCTTCCACGCCTTCCTCTTGGCCCACTTGATCATGCAAGGTTGTTGTAAATGCTTATTTCATAAATCTGTGTTCTGTTATATACACCTGTCTGGACATGACTTTTTTTTTTTTTAGTAATGTATCTGCTGGGGAATCTGCTCACCAAGTTAATTGGTGTCAACAGTGACTACATAATCATCTCATGGCAGAGACAAATCCTTCTGTGCAACCATTTCTCTATAAATGGTCATTTTCTTTGTTTGCTGGAAATTTCTGAGCCTTAAAATGTTATACCAGAAAGGTAGGGGAGGGGCTGGCATGACTGATTATACTTCCCAACTTGAGCCAGCTCTGGGGCCTGAGCTGTGGATTTGATGCATGCCATGAGAGGTTCGTTTTGAGTTAAGTAAGTATCTGAAATCACCCAACAGTTAGATAATTGACCCAATTTAATTTTCCGATGGAGGGGCGACTGCTGGCTTCCTCCCTGATCTATAGGGATGTCACTGCATGTATTACACAACCAGTCGGCTAAGTATGAAGCTATTATTACTAATTAAAACCACTTCCCTGCAGAGCCCTCACCTCCTCCACCTCCCTAGCCCACCTGCCCACATTACCCAGGATCCACCCCTTCAAGAGCAGTTAATGTGAGACAAAAATCAATAGCTCAATTAACAATCAGGATTGGGCTTCCAGGCAGCAGGAATCGGGATCAATAACTTATGTTCAGAGAAATTAAAGGCACTTGTTAAGCCACGTTTAAAGCTACAGATGCAGACTATGGGGATATCTATCAAAATCCTCCGGGCTCTTTCTTGGGGAGGTAGAGAAGTACCTCTTTCCTTGGTCCATCTTCCACATGGATGGGCTCCTAATGCAGCAGGAACATCCTTACCATTTTTTCATGAAATAGATTCTCTGGCTCCAGGACTGTCATGCGCATCTGAGCTGACTTGATGGAAGCAAAAGCAGAGTTCCAGAATCATCTCTCAGCATCTCTCCAACATCTTTTTTTTTCTTGGGGGGGGGGGGGGTTAGAGTGAGTGAAATTTCCCTTCATTTTTAAACTTTTAATCTCTTTAAAATCATAGCTCTTCCAGCATTCGCCTAGCACACATCCCATTCCCCCGAGTTTCCCTGCTGACGTTTGCGTGAGTTCCTCTGTTTGCCGTCCCAGCATCACTCCTGGGATCAGTCAGGAGGGCTGGAGGGAAGTGACACATAGCCCCGGCCAGGGCGCAGCCGACACTGCAGAAGTGGTTTCCGTGAGGTGGGACTGCGGGTACGTGGGCGGGTCTCCTCCAAGCGCACTGAGGCTCCTCCCACGTCCTGGCTTCTCTGTCCTCCCATGTGAGTGAGCGTCTCCAGTCAGGGGGCAGTGGGATGAAACGAGGAGGAAGTACCACCTCACCTCCCAAGAGCCTGGGCTCAGCGGGGCCTTCGGCTTTCCGGCTTCCATTGCATGAACTGGAGGCTCCTCTCCGTCCTGGCTGTAAGGCTGGGCAGTGCGGCCCACCAGTTGTGCGCAGGAAACACACAGGGCCAGCACGGGGTTTGGAAACCAGCCGGCTGTGCCTGCCTAGTGGTCATGGCCCCCATTTGTGGGTGACTGTCATTTTTCTTATCGTCTAGCAAGGGAACTCGTCCCATCGGATGGGAGAGCCCATGCCTCCCAGCACAAGGAAGTGTGCCTGACCCAACCTGGGCCAACGTAGTCTCTCTTGGGATATTTCAGTTAGATCTACTAAAGAAGGCCTTGGTTATCCTCTGGAATCACCAAGTTGGTGTAGTATGTGCCTTGGGTTGCCTCGGGCAATGTACCTGAAACTTGAATAACTCCTCACCAAGTGGTGGAGAAGGTTGTCTGGTTATATCCTCTGGCGTCTGATAGAGCGACAGTCATGATGGAGGACATTTACAACAACAGGACTAGTACTCATGACAATTAGGATTTGTGGCATGTTTGCTATGCTCCAGGCACAAGTGTTAAGTTTATTCGCAATGGCAAGTGTTCTATTATCCACATTTCCTCGTGACAAAACTGAGGCACAGAGAGGGTGTGAAACTTGCCAAGGTCCTGTGGATACCAAGGTTCAGAGCTGGCATTGGAGCCTGGAAGTCTGACTCCAGAGCTTCACTCTTGGAGGCTTGGTTTCCTCCAAGAATGCTAAGGAAGGCATCATGGTGCTAAGGTGACAGATATGGGGTGACGGTGTCAGGAAAGGAGGCGATGGTGTCCCCAGCTTCCTGTACCTCCCCATGCGTTTCCTGAGTTGAGGAGCAAGGTCTTATTCTCTCGAATGCCCTCATATGCTGCTCTGGGGCACCTGCTATGTAGCAATGACACCGTACCTGGGGCTCTTGAGCAGAAGTTCTGAAAGCCTTTGTTGGAAAAAAGGAATGCGTGGTGATAGAAAGGTAAGACCCAAGAAGGGGACAGTGGATATCCAAATACAGTGCTGCTGCTTCTGAGGGTAACTGTGGTTGGGGTATGGACATCCTGGCCAAGATTCCACTGGAGGGGTGAGGATCCAGCCAGGTGGCACACCTCCGCCACACAGCCACCATACTGGAAATGGTGCAAGTGACCTGTAGCCATGCGATTAACACAATAAGATTTAATATGTAATCATGGGTAATCATGGGTAAGCAGGCTACATGCGTCCTGTGATTAATTCACCAAACACACTCAAGTCATTACTTTTTTGGTCGGTGCTTATAGAAATAGCATATAATGGATACCTATGCTTTCTATTGTCACAATATGCTGCAGAGAAACAACCACAGAATGGTTTACGCAAACAAGAATTTGGTTTGCAAGCATCTGGTGTCAGCCAGGACCTGAGTGGATGACCCTGTCTCAGGCTCTGTTGGCCGTGGTCTGATCTAGGCTGGCTCTGGCGGGGGCAGCTGCAGCAGTGTCCCTGCTTCTTATGCCTCATCCTCCAGCAGGCTGGCCTGGGCGTGTTCTCAGCTGTCAACAGAGGAGCAAGCCTGCTGCAGGACCTGGCTTTGTGCAGTGTTTGGTAACATCCTATTGGCCAAGGCAGATTGCATGACCGAGCCTCAAATCAGGGATCTTGCAAAGTGATGTGGTGAAGGGGTGTTCCTATAGGAAGAGGGGAAAAATTTTGGCTATCTTGCAGTTGATCAAATATCCACTGAGTGGGTGTCGTATAATTTGAACAAGCGTCTGAGAGACTGAGAGTGAATTCAACACCGTGGCCAGCAGCCTGAATCCTGTTCCGAGTTACCATGAAAAGAGGAGAGCAGTTAGACACCTTTTTGTAGAGCAGTAGTTTGCCGTGAGTTACTCCATTTTGAGTATGAGTGCCAAGGAAAATGACTACACCTTCTTTGTACGAGTGAACAACCATGATCTGCCGGACATGATCATAAAGCCCAAGATGATAAATAAACTAATGGTGCTAATAAATAATGATGATCTGCAACTTACCCTATTAGATCAGAAGCACATAGAGGCATCGGCATATCAACTCCATATCAGGAAAACCAGGCCCATGAACTTACCAAGAACACCAGCCCACAGCATGCAGTCACCTCTCGCCTGAGACCCATTAAATGGGTCAGCACACACTGAGCCATCATGACTATCTGGTGAATGTGTCACAAGATTGACAGGTGATGAACCTCCAGCTCAGTCCCTGGGCTTCAGCTCTGCTGGCTTCCCTGCTCGATGTGGCCACTCTGAAATTGCTTGCCTTCTGGACCCTGGTCTAGAGTAAGGTCTGACAGCTCTGCACCCTGAACTGGTTCTCTGACTGGTTCTTCATCTTATCTGGCCACCCACAGTGACTCTGCCTTTGTGTCTGCTCTCAGATCAGCCTCCTGGACCCCCCGTGGCCACCTTAACCCTTTCTTAGTCTTTCTGTAATGTGTGTGTGTGTGTGTGTGTGTGTGTGTGTGTGTGAAGTGTGATGTGTAATGTGTGACTTGAGTATCACAGATATTGGTAATTAAGATTGGATTATAAGAACTTGTGTTTTCCTGGCTTGTGACTACCAGGTCACCCATGAGTACTTGACGAATTACAACCAATGAAAGTGGTGTTGCTTGTGAATTTATTGTTTTTAAATAAATTTTGACATGGTGGAAAGACACAAATGTGTTTGGTCTATGTTAATGGCATTGCTTGCTCATGACAAGCACAGATTGTGCTTTAACCCAGTTAAGATGAATTCTCTGTGTGGGTGAATTTGGGGGCGGGTGGAGACTTCCCGGTCTCCTCTCATCAGACCTTATTCTAGACCAGGGTCTCTTTTCTGCTGCCTGTTAGCTGAGGCCTGGAGTTTCTTATCCAGGGACCATAGCCATGCACAACCCAGACTAAGCAGAGACTGACAAGCCTTTGTCCCTGAGAGAGACGATGTCATTAGTGACTCTTACCAAAGAAACAGCGATTGGTTTGAAAACTTCGATGGAGTCTGACTTTTCTTCTTACATTAAAAAAACATTAAAAGAACCACATAAGTTATATGTGTTCATTATGTATCAGAGAGTAAGAGAAAAATGTTCACCTAAGTTAAATGAAAATGGAAATCTCAAGCTATAGACAACAACTGGTCCAACTTAGGTGTATTTCCCTCTGCACATTTTCTCTATTAGGAGTATTATTTAAAAACTTGGGAGGTGTCTTTGATTCACAGTGTTGGCTGAACCACACACTGTAAGTATGTCTCTCCATCTTTAAAAGCCCATTGCAAACCTCATCCTCAGAGTCTGCCAACATCCCCTTTGGTAGTGATGCCGACTCATTTGATCACCTTAAGTTGAAGACAGGCGTGGTTTCCAGTTTTTTGGTCTCATAAGTAATGCTGTGATCACTCATGTTTAATTTCACGTTACTCATTATAAGAGAAAGTGCCACATATGAAATCTTGAAGAAGGAACAAACAGCGGCCCCAGCCTCTCACCGCCATGGTAACCACGCTGGTGCTTTTCTCTGTCTCCTTCCAGTCTTTTCTCCCACATCTAATCTTACGCTCATCTTTTCCTAATCAATATATTGCAACTTTCTGAAGATATGAAAGTCCAGCAACAAGGATCCAAGAAGAAAAAATCATCCATAATTCCATCACCTAGAAGCCACCACTATTAGCTTTTTGACCCATTTTCTCACATCATCATTATTAACAGTATTAGTATTAATTATTTCTTATTTTCCTGACTGAGATCAGGCTTAACCTGCAATCCTTTGGTTGGCTGTTCTTCTTCATCCTGTATCACGAGCATTTCTTTTTTGTGCTTAAAAGCTTTAAGAGATATTTAAAGCACTGAATAGTACAACATAGCATTTTAATGACCCACCAAGATCTCTTAGAATAGGTCTATCACAGTTAATTCAACATGGCCCATAGGGGACAGTGTTAGCTATCACATACTTTGCTGCAAGAAGCATCTTTGCACATACATTTTGATCCCATTTCTGCTGGTTTCTTTAGGATAGGTGGCCGGGGTGGAACTACTTGTAACGTATTGGAAGCATATGAAGTTTTAAAGATTTCTGCATGCAGGCCTATTCACACGGTTGCCAAGACACAGGGCACAGCATGCTGTGTCTTGATTTTGAGTCACCTTCTTAGCAGGGCATTTTGTCCTAATCCTGGTTCTCCTTGGAGAAGGGGACAGTCTCATACATTTTATATCCCTAGTCTGGTGCCAGGCACAAAGCAGTCACAGGTCTAATTTAGGGGCAGGGCAGGTTAGTGCTGGGGAGCCCATTTGTGGACCCAGACAGCCTGGGTTCGAAGCCAGGATGCGTTCCTTAGCAGCAAGAGAATTTGCTCAACTGTCCAAGGGACTGAGGTGGTTCCTACATTCGCCGTGAGGCTTAATCTTTTATGTCCTGGTGTCCCACATATAGGACACTTATAAAACTTAAATTGAGCATGATTATGGTATCATATATGGGATGCCAGCAGAAATGGGTTAAGTACTAAGTCTGTTTAGTGTCGCTATACCTGACATTGGGCACTTTCTGAAGAGGCTTGTTTGACATACAGTTCTGGTGGCTAGAAAGTCCAAGCAGCATGGCACAGATGTCTGGCAGGGCTTCTCTGTTGTGTCACACGCGATGGGTGGCATCACACGTTGGGAGTGGGCGTGAGAGGGCTCACATGGTCAGAGAAGAGGTGAGAGGCCAAGGGACAGCCAGGCCCACTCTGATCCACTCCTGCAAGTCCTGGCCCCCTCGGAGGATCCAGTGCCAATCCCCTCACATTCGTGGTCATGAGCTGGTCACCTTCCACTAGGCTCTGCCTTCCAAGCTTTCAGCACCAGGTAATGACTGGGGACCAAGCTTCCAGCACCAGGTAATGACTGGGGACCAAGCTTCCAGCACCTGAACTTCTGGGAGACACCCAAGCATACAGCTCCTGGCCTGTGCTAAGCACCCCATTAACAAGAGGCAGCACTGTGGATTAGAAAAACGGGCTGGTCAATTCTACAGCCTAAGTTTGTGCTCCTTCCTGCTGTGTGACCTCAGGTGCCCTCTCACCTCCATGCCCCATCTCTCCATTGGTAGAATGGACTGATAAGCATACCTGGCTCATGGAACTGCTGTGAGCACAAGGCAAGGTGAAAGCAGTCATGCATTCAGCCCGGTGGCTGGGCAGGTAGGAACCACGTATGCAAAGTGAGCTACCATAGGTAATGGACAGGGAAGCGGGCCTGCTGCAGCGTATTCTGCCTGGACCTCAGGGATGGTCAGCAGCAGGCGTGCCTTTTTGGACGTCTTTCTTCTGCAGTCGTACACATCTGTGTGGGTGAGTGCAGTGGCTGTGGCTCACTGATGATCTTCTCCTCATTCCCCTTGGGATCCACTGGTGGCGTGGGGGGTTCTTCTCTGCTTCTGTTCTGGTAGCAGGTCCTGGTGGTAGAAGACAGGAGGTGACGAAGGTTCTTGCCATCCATGGTTCTTGCCACGCAGCACTGCTGGTGGCAGGTAGTGCGTTCAGAGGCAGAGGCTGCAGAGATTGGGGCGAGAAGCATGTCGCTTCTTCACCCTCTGGGTCCCTTGTGTGCATCCTGCACTTCCAGCCAGGGGTTTGGGGGGAGACTCTCTTGCCCCTGATTAGTGCTGCTGCTTGATATTGTGTATTGAATGTGCAAATTTGATACATTTCTCCTCATTTTCTCACCTCCCCTGAATCTTGGCTTCAGGGCACAGGATCACGTCTCCTTCCGTCACACCAAGCCTCGACATCCTCAGGCACGTGCAGCACAGAGCACATGCTCAATAAATATTTTTCAGCGAGTGAATGGACCACTGTCCAACAACGAACGTGTATGTGGAGTGTGCAGCTGAGGCAGACATTGCTATTCCCAATGTTCAGCTTGGGAAATTGAGGTTCAGGGAAGTTAAGGGAACTTAACAGGAGGAAAATTAAGTAAAATTTTTTAATTTAATTTTTTTCCATATTTTTAACTGGCATATTATTATTATGCATAATGGTGGGATTTGTTATGTATTTGTACACACGTGATATAACAATATAATTTGGCCAATGTCAATGCCTCCCCTTCCCTCTCCTTTCCTCCCCTGTTCCCTTTACTCGACTGATCAGATTCCCCTCCCCCACCTTTCTTTCACTTTTCCTCTCCAACTTCCACATATGAGGGAAAATATAGGACCTTTGACCTTCTGAATTGACTTACTTCACTCAACGTATGGTCTCTAGTTCCTCTCATTTTCCTGCAAATGACATGATTTCATTCTTCTTTATGCCCGACTAAAACTCCACTGGGTGTATGTATCTCATTTTCTGTATCCATCCATCCACTGGTGGACACCTGTGCTGGTTCCATAGCTTGGCTATTGTGACTTGTCCTGCTGTAAACATGGGTACACATCTGTCCCTGTAATATGATGACTTTAATTCTTCAGGACAAATACTGAGCAGTGGTGTAGCTGGGTCATATGATGGCTTCATGCTCAGTTTTTTGAGGAGACTCCATACTGATTTCCATGGTGGTTGTACTGATTACTGTCCCAACAACAGTGCAGAAGTGTTTCTTTTTCTCCCCATCTTCTCCAGCCTTTATGATTGATTGCATTCTCGATGGCTGCCATTCAGACTGGAGTGAGATGAAATCTCAGTGTATTTTGATTTTCATTTTCCTAATTGCTAATGATGTTGAAAATTTTTTTCACATATTTGTTGGCCTTTGATAACCTTTTGATTTTCTTATATAGGCCCTCATTGCTATGAAATTTCCTCTTAGAACTGCTTTATAGTGTCCTAGAGGCCTCTGGTATGTTGTATCACTAATCTTATTTGATTATAAGAGATCTAAAATTTCTCTCCTGATTTCTTCTATCACTTATTCGTCATTAGTGAATTGTTTAATTTCCATGTGTTTCTGTTTTTTTTTTTCCAGTGTTAATTTCTAATTCCATTCCATCATATATTTGCTAAGAATTGCTATTGCTTTGTGGGCTAAAATATGGTCTATTTTGGAGAAAGTTCCATAAACTGAGAAGAAAGTGAATTTGGCTGTTGGATAAAACATTCCTTAGATGTCTGTTAAGTTCATTTGATTTATACTTTTTTGTGTGTCTGAAGACTCTTTACTGAGTCTATGCCTGGATGATCTGTTTATTGGTGAGAGAAGTGTGTCAAAATCACCCAGTGCAATTGTACTGGGGTTTATCTGAGTCTTTGAGTAGTGTCTGTTTTATGTAACTAGGGTACTGATATTTGGGGAATAGATATTTACTATTGTTATATCTTTTTGTTGAATTGCTCCCTCTACCCGTGTGAAGTGACCTTCTTTGTCTTTTTTGATTAATTTTGACTGGAAGTCAGCTTCGTTGGATAGGAGAGTAGCTAATTCTACTTGTTTTCAGGCCCCATTTGCATCGTATATCAATTTTCATCCTTTCACTTTTAGTCGGTGGCAATCTCTGCATATAAGGTGAATCTCATGCAAACAACATACAGTTGGGTCTTTTTTAAAAATTCTTTCTGCTAGACTATGTTGAGGCCATTTATATTCAATATTATTCTAGAGAGATGCTTATTAATTCCTGCAAGTTTGATTTATTTCCCATGTTTAATTTGATTCTGTTTCTCATTTACTTAGCTGCTCATCAAAATGAAATTTATCCATTTGAGTTATGGATTTTGATTTTAATTTCTACTTTGTGGAGTATTTCATTGATTTTTTTTTTGTATTTTGGGCTAAATAGTCATGAAATCTTTTAGTTTCTGCTTATCTCAGAAGGTTTTTATTTACTTTTCAGTTGTGAAGAATATCTTTGTTGGATATACCAATCTTTTTTTTTAAATTTATTTTTATTTTAAACAAATGGGATACATGTTGTTTCTGTACATGGAGTAACAGCATACCATTTGCGTGATCATACATTTACATAGGGTAATGATGTTTGAATCATTCTGTTATTTTTTCCTTCCCTCCCACACCTCCCATCCCTCTTTTCCCTCTATACAGTCCTTCCTTCCTTCATTCTTGCCACCCTCCCACCCCCCATTATGTGTCATCATCCACTTATCAGTGAGATCATTCATCCTTTGAATTTTTGAGATTGGCTTATCTCACTTAGCATGATATTCTCCAGTTTCATCCATTTGCCTGCAAATGCCATAATTTTATTATTCTTTATAGCTGAGTAATATTCCATTGTATATATATACCACAGTTTCTTTATCCGTTCATCAATTGAAGGGCATCTAGGTTGGTTCCACAATCTGGCTATGGTGAATTGAGCAGCTATGAACATTGATGTGGCTGTATCTCTGTAGTATGCTGATTTTAAGTCCTTTCGGTATAGGCCGAGGAGTGGATAGCTGGGTCAAATGGTGGTTCCATTCCAAGTTTTCTAAGGAATCTCCACACTGCTTTCCAGAGTGGCTGCACTAATTTGCAGCCCCACCAGCAATGTATGAGTGTACCTTTTCCCCCACATCCTCTCCAACACCTATTGTTGCTTGTATTCTTGATAATCACCATTCTAATTGGGGTGAGATGGAATCTTAGTGTAGTTTTGATTTGCATTTCTCTTATTACTAAAGATGGTGAACATTTTTTCATGTTTGTTGATTGCTTGTAGATCTTCTGTGAAGCGTCTGTTCATATCCTTAGCCTATTTGATTGGGTTATTTGTATTCTTGGTGTAGAGTTTTTTGAGTTCTTTATATATTCTGGAAATTAGTGCTCTATCTGAAGTATGAGTGGCAAAGATATTCTCCCACTCTGTAGGCTCTTTCTTCGCATTGCTGATAGTTTCCTTTGCTGAGAGAAAGCTATTTAGTTTGAATCTATCCCAGTTATTGATTCTTGCTTTTATTTCTTGTGCTATGGAAGTCCTGTTAAGGAAGTCTGATCCTAAGCCAACAAGGTGAAGATTTGGACCTACTTTTTCTTCTATAAGATTCAGGGTCTCTGGTCTGATTTCAAGGTCCTTGATCCCTTGTGAGTTGATTTTTGTGCAGGGTGAGAGATAAGGGTTTAGTTTCATTCTGTTGCATATGGATTTCCAGTTTTCCCAGCACCATTTGTTGAAGAGGCTATCTTTTCTCCATTGCATATTTTTGGCCCCTTTGTCTAGTTATTAGAAAATTGTATTTATTTGGGTTTGTGTCCGTGTCCTCTATTCTGTACCATTGATCTACCTTTCTATTTTGGTGCCAATACCATGCCGTTTTTGTTACTATTGCTTTGTTAGTATAGTTGAAGTTCTGGTATTGCGATACCCCCTGTTTCACTCTTCCTGCTAAGGATTGCTTTAGCTATTCTGGGATTCATATTCTTCCAGATGAATTCCAGGATTGCTTGCTCTATTTCTGTAAGGTACATCATTGGGATTTTAATTGGAATTGCATTGAATCTATATAGCACTTTTGGTAGTATGGCCATTTTGACAATATTAATTCTGTCTATCCAAGAACATGGGAGATCTTTCCATCTTCTAAAGTCTTCCTCAATTTCTTTCTTCAGTGTTTTGTAGTTTTCATTGTAGAGATCTTTTACTTCTTTGGTTAGATTGATGCCCAAGTATTTTATTTTTTTTGAGGCTATTGCAAATGGAGTTGTTTTCCTCATTTCCCTTTCAGCTGTTTTGTCGCTTGTGTATAAAAATGCTTTAGATTTATGTGTGTTGATTTTATAGCCTGCTATTTTGCTGAATTCATTGATGAGGTCTAGAAGTTTTCTGGAGGAGGTTTTTGGATCCTCTAAATATAGGATCATATCATCCGCAAATAGTGACAGCTTAAGTTCCTCTTTTCCTATTCGTATCCCTTTAATTTCTTTGGTCTAATTGCTCTGGCTAGAGTTTCGAGGACAATGTTGAATAGAAGTGGTGAAAGAGGACATCCCTGTCTTGTTTCCGTTTTTAAAGGGAATGGTTTCAGTTTTTCTCCATTAAGAATGGTGTTGGCCATGGGCTCAGCATAAATAGCCTTTATAATGTTCAGGTATGTTCCTACTATCCCTATTTTTTCTAGCGTTTTGAGCATGAAGGGGTGTTGTATTTTGTCGAATGCTTTTTCTGCGTCAATTGAAATAACCATATGATTCTTATCCTTAAGTCTATTGACATGATGGATTACGTTTATTGATTTATGGATGTTAAACCATTCTTGCATTCCAGGGATGAACTCCACTTGATCATGGTGCACGATTTTCTTAATATGCTTTTGGATATGGTTTGCCAATATTTTGTTAAGGATTTTTGCATCTATATTCATCAAGGATATTGGTCTAAAATTTTCTTTCCTTGATGTGTCTTTTCCTGGTTTGGGTATGAGGGTGATATTAGCTTCATAGAATGAGTTTGGTAGGGTACCCTCCTTTTCTATTTCCTGGAATACTTTGAGAAGTATTAAAATGAGTTCTTCTTTGAAGGTCTTGTAGAACTCAGCTGAGAATCCATCTGGTCCTGGGCTTTTCTTGGATGGTAGATTTTTAATGGCTTCTTCTATTTCATTGTTTGATATTGATCTATTTAAATCGTGTGTGTCCTCCTGGTTCAGTTTGGGAGGAGCATATGTCTCTAGAAATTTGTCAATGTCTTCGGTACTTTCTATTTTGTTGGAATACAGATTTTCAAAGTAGCTTCTCATTATGTTCTGTATCTCAGTGGTGTCTGTCATGATATTTCCTTTTTCATCACAAATTTTAGTAATTTGAATTTTCTCTCTCCTTTGTTAGTGTGGCTAAGGGTTTGCGTATTTTGTTTACTTTCTCAAAGAACCAACTTTTTGTCCAACTTTTTGTTTTGTCAATTTTTTGAATTGTTTCTTTTGTTTCAATTTCATTGATTTCAGCTGTGATTTTAATTATTTCCTGTCTTCTACAACTTTTGCTGTTATTCTGTTCTTCTTTTTCTAGGGCTTTGAGCTGTAATGTTAGGTCATTTAGTTGTTGACTTTTCATTCTTTTCTCTAATGCGCTCCAAGCAATGAATTTTCCTCTTAGTACTGCTTTCATAGAGTCCCAGAGATTTTGATATGTTGTATCATCATTCTCATTGACCTCTAAGAATTTTTTTATCTCCTCCCTGATGTTTTTTGTTATCCATGTTTCATTCAATAGCATATTGTTTAGTCTCCAGGTGTTGGAGTAATTTCTGTTTTTTATTTTGTCATTGATTTCTATTCTCAGTCCATTATGATCTGATAGAACTCAAGGCAGTATCTCTATTCTTTTGCATTTCATAAGGGCTGCTTTGTGGCATAACATATGGTCTGTTTTCAAAAAGGTTCCATGTGCTGCTGAAAAGAAAGTGAATCCGCTCGTTGATGGATGGGCTATTCTATATATGTCTATTAAGTCTAGGTTATTGATTGTGTTATTGAGTTCTATGGTTTCTTTGGTTGGTTTTTGTTTGGAAGATCTATCTAGTGGTGACAGTGGTGCATTAAAGTCACCCAGAATTATTGTGTTGTGGTCTATGTGATTCCTGAAATTGAGAAGGATTTGTTTGATGTACAGGGATGCACCATTGTTTGGGCTATAAATATTTACTATTGTTATGTCTTCCTGATTTATGGTTCCCTTAAGCAGTACGAAATGTCCTTCTTTATCCCTTCTGACTAACTTTGGCTTGAAAAGGCCAAAGTTATATCTGATATAAGGATGATATAAGGATGGAAACCCCCGCTTTTTTACTGAGTCCATGTGTGTGGTAGGTTTTTTCCCATCCTTTCACCTTTAGTCTATGGATGTCTTTTTCTATGAGATGAGTCTCTTGCAGGCAGCATATTGTTGGGTCTTTCTTTTTAATCCATTCTGCCAGTCTGTGTCTTTTGATTGATGACTTTAGGCCATTAACGTTCAGGGTTATTATTGAGGTATGATATGTATTCCCAGTCATTTGGCTTATTTTTGGTTTTTAAGTTGTCTTGGTTTCTCCTTTGAGTGGTTTTTCTCTAAGGCAGTTCCTCCCTTTGCTGACCTCCATTGTTGTTTTTCATTTCCTCCTCATGGAATATTTTGTTGAGAACATTCTGTAGCGCAGGCTTTCTATTTGTAAATTCTTTTAACTTTTGTTTATCATGGAAGAATTTTATTTCATCTTCAAATATGAAGGTTAGTTTTGCTGGGTATAGGATTCTTAGGTGGCAGCCATGTTCTTTCAGAGCCTGAAATACGTTGTTCCAGGTCCTTCTAGCTTTTAGAGTCTGGGTTGAGAAGTCAGCTGCTATCTGTATTGGTCTCCCCCTCTATGTAATCTGATGCTTTTCTCTCGCAGCCTTCAAAATTCTATGTTTATTTTGAATGTTAGGCATTTTCATTATAATGTGCCTTGGTGTGGATCTGTTGTGATTTTGTGCATTTGGTGTTCTGTAAGCCTCTTGTGTTTGATTTTCCATTTCATTCTTCAGGTTTGGGAAATTTTCTGATATTATTTCATTGAATAGGTTGTTCATTCCTTTGGTTTGTATCTCTGTGCCTTCCTCAATCCCAATAATTCTTAAATTTGGTCTTTTCATGATGTCCCATAGTTCTTGGAGATTCTGTTCATGATTTCTTACCATCTTCTCTGTTTGGGCAACTTTATTTTCAAGATTAAATATTTTGTCTTCATTGCCTGAGGTTCTGTCTTCCAAGTGGTCTAGTCTGTTGGTGATGCTTTCCATTGAGTTTTTTATTTGGTTTATTGTTTCCTTCATTTCAAGGATTTCCATTTTGTTTTTTTTTTTGAGAATCTCTATCTCTTTGTTGAAATGATCTTTTGCTTCCTGCAGTTGCTCTTTCAGCTTATTGGTATTATCATTCATTGCCTGCATTTGCTCTCTTATCCTTTGCTTTGTGACTCATCTTAATCATGTATAATCTGAAGTCCTTTTCTGACATTTCTTCTAACATACTGTCATTGGATTCTATTAATATAGAATCTATATTTGTTTGGACCATTTTCTTCCCTTGTTTTTTCATGTTGTTCACGTATCTTCCCCTCTAGCAGTGCAGATCTGGGGTATTGCAGATTTCCCCCTATAGGCTTTTAGTGGCCCTATAGGTTTCCAAAACCCTTTTTTTAAGGGGAGATCAATATTAGCAGTGCCCAATTCAGACACTATGCAATCCTAGACCAAATAGCCCCTATGAGGACAATAACAAAATTGTCATAATATACAGAATGAGTTCAAATATTATCTTCAGTAAAACAAACAGATATGCAATAAGGTCTGCAGTTTCAAATGGAGGACAAAGAGGATGCAGAGGGATGTAGAATGTGGCTGTTAATGGGATAAGAAAAGAATTTACAGAAGTTCTAGATAATAAAAAGGGTGGGAGTGTAATCAAAAGAAATTGGAGGTTAGCATGCAAAAAAGGGAGAAAGACTCTGAGGGAACAGGTAAACAAAAGGAAAAGAGAGGAAGAAAAGTGAAGAAATAAAAACTTAAATTTTTTTAATAAGGAGAAAAAAGAAAATCTGCAGTATAACAGTCATATAGTAAAGAAACCTCCCAGAGTTCAGTAGCCTGATGCATGAGTGGTACCTGACAATGAGGTTCAAGCCTCCAGCAGCCGTCTGAGGATGGGTTTTGCCCCACCTAAAGATTGGAGCTATGGCTTCCAGGATTATACAAGATGGCCGCTCTGGCTTCAAAATCTGTTGGCTAATGGGGAGCTGCAGCTCAGGGTGTGGATGTGGTCAGCAGGAGGTCCTGGAGGAGAGATGCAGTTGGTCAAGCAGGGGTCCTGGAGGTCGGGTATGTTTGGTGTGGTTGTGGGATCCTGGAGGCTGGTTGCAATCAGTCAATCTGGGGTCCCAGTGATAGGGCGCAATCAGTTGGTCTGGGGGTCCTGGCAGCAGGGAGCAGTCAGTTGATGTGAGGGCTCCAGAGGCAGGGAGTGATCGGTCAGGCTGAGGGATCCTGGAGATGGGGCTCAGTCAGTCTGGCCAGGGGTCCTACAGGGCCTGACTATTGTCTCAAAATGGTGGCAGCCATGTGTAATCAAACCTGCAGGTACTGTAACAGTGAACTTCCAGGCAATAGCAGGCAGCTGGTGCTCCACTGGCAATTGGCGATCAGTTTGCTGACTGTTGTCGGACGATCAGGAGGTGAACCTCGTATGTTGGGAGATAGATAGGTGTAAGGCAGGCAATGGACAGGCAAGAGGCAGGCAACTGGCAGATGATAGGTGCCTGACAGTGAGCAATCAAGAAACAGATATCCTGTGCTTGAAACCGGAGTTACGGAGCAACAAGGATGCAGCCTCCCTCTAGTCCGCCATCTTGGATCTCCCAGATATACTAATCTTGATTGACAATTATTTTCTTTCAGGGAGCATATCATTCCAGGCCCTCTTGAATTTTAGAGATTGTGCTGAGAAATCAGAATTAATTTTGATTGACTTGCCTTTAAATGTGACCTGACATTTTTCTCTTGAAGCTTTAAAAATTCTATTCTTGTTCTACATGCTAGATATTTTAATTATAATATATCATGGAGAGATTCTTTTTTTCTGGTCTTGTTTAATTGGGGCTCTAAATTCCTCCTGTATTTGAATGTAGATTTCATTCTCAAGATTTGGAAAACTTTGTTATTAAATAATAACTGAAGAGATTATTGAGGCCATTTGCCTGCATTGGACAACACTCCTCAATTCCAATGATTCTTAAGTTTGGCCTTATAATGTGTTTCCAGACGTCTTGTATTTTCTGGTCATTGTTATTTATTTTCTTTTTTAAAAATATTATCTGAATCTTCAAGGCTGACCACTTTGACTTCCACCTCTGAGATTCTGTCTTTATTATGATCTAACTTTTAGAGGAATTTTCAGTTGAACATTTTATGTGTTTTTTATGTATTTCATTTCTAAGATTTGTTTGGTTCCTTTTCAACATCTCTATCTCCTTATTAAATTTATCATTCATATTGTGCACCTATTTCCTTAATTCAATCAGTTGTTTTTCTGTGTTCATTGATTTATTTGTAATCATTCTTTTGAAACTTTTATCTGATATTTCATCCATTTCAACATCTTTGCAGTCAGTTTCTGGTGAAATATGACCTTTATGAAGCCTCAGGTTACCTTGTCTCTTCATATTTCTTATATTCCTGTGTTGGGTTTCATGAATCTGTTGGGACGAATTTCTCTTCCACTCTTATATGTGGGTTGTTTTAGGGTACAACATTCTCTTTCCAATGTGTTATGACTCTCTCAATATTTTTTTCAAGTGGTTTTGTAGTATGTTTTCCCTGCTAGTTTTTTGGTGATACTTAGTGTTTTTTGACACAGTGTATATTGTGTCAGAATTTGCTGATTCCACTTTCTCTGTGGACCTTAAGGGAGTGGGGTCCTCCTTGTAAACCTGGCAATTATGCTGTGTACAGCAGAGTATTGGGGTGCACACTCTGTCATTGCTCTTCTTCATTTAACAACCCCGTGTATTCTAAAGGGAATTGGGAGTAATCTAGATTGAGACTCCTTGTACATGTGTTGTACACAGCCTTTGTGTTAACTTTCTGATTTTGCTGTAGGAGTGGATGTCCATGAATAAGACTCAAGACCCCTCTGCAGCCATTCCTACTTGAGATCTGGTCATTATTATTTTTTTTGTGAGTGTGTGTGTGGTGGGGGGAGTTTATATCTCCTGTGTATTAAAGTGTCATTGAAGTCTGTGCCTAGTCTGTGTGGAGCAAGGTGTGCTGTCTCTTGGTTGTGTTTAGCTCAGCAACACAATCTATACCCTGTGAACTTGTAGTGACCTAGTAGATTCTCAGCACCCCATAGAAAAGGGAGAAACAAACAACTGCAACAGTGAAGAAAACCATATACAGCATTAGTATAAATGTCTGATGACTTCTTTGACATCTATATCTAAATCACTGCAAAAAAAATAAATAAAGAAAAAAAAAAGAAATGGTTGAGTGTTCAATTGTCAAACAATTGCAAAAGTAAATAAATAACCATGAATTAGATCTGGCATTTAAGGAAACAGCAGGTATGCCATGCACAGTACTAAAAGCTGCAACAACATGATTGGTACTCATGCTGCTTGAATCCCAAGCCATGGAGCAACTGGAAACACAGCCTTTCTCTAAAACACTATCTTGAGTCTCATTTTATTTTTAATTTTTTTTGGAAAAAGTATCCATTCAAGATTCAAAATGCAAGTAAAATTTGAAAGGTGCACACCAAGAAGTTTCTTGACAAGTTTTATCTTTCCAACATTTTCTTTTGCAAAGTTACCTTCAAGCTATTTAGGTCTTTTGCATTTCCCCATGAATGTGGCCTCAGCTTTCCAATTTCTATAAACATAACCATTATGATTTTGATTGAGATTGTGTGTATCTACAGATACACTGAGGGAGAATTGACATTTTAACACATTTCAATATGTGAACTAGAAGTAAATTCTCCATTTATTTAGGTCTTCTGTAATTTCTATCAGCAATGATTTGCAAAATTTCAGTGTAGTTGTGTTCTACATTGTCAAATTTATCCTTAAGTATTTCATATTTAAAAATGCTCTTGTAAATATTATTTTTTTGAAACATCAATTTCCAATTATTTGTTGCTTTCAAGTAGAAATGAAATTGATTTTTGTATATTTAATTTTGTAATTGGTTATTTTTATTTGGCTTATGAAATTTATTGATACAAAATTGAACAAATTGTTTATAATATTCCTTTATTATTATTTTATCATCTACAATGATATCATCCTTCTTATTCCTATTATTATTAATTTATGCCTGCTACTTTTTTTGTAAGTCTGGTTAGAGTTTTATCAATTTTATTGATTTTTGACAAAGAGGTAGCTTTTCATTTCATTGATGTTCTTCTTACATTGATTTCTACTTTGATCTTTGTTATTTGTTTTCTTCTTCTTTCTTTAATTTGCTCTTTTCTTTCTGTTTTTCACTGAGGCTATTGACTTGAGGCCTTTATTCTTTTCTGATTTAGGAATTTAGGCTATACATTTTCCTCTAAGTGCTGCTTTAGTTGCATCCCCCAAATCTTGATATATATGTTTCTTTTTAAATTTACTCCAGACTGCTTTCCAATTTTCTTTTTGATTTGACCCTATGATTATTTAGAAACATGTTCATTTCCACATGTTTGGACATTTTTCAGATGTCTGTCTAGAAGTCTTTTTGCAATTTAAATGCACTGTGGTCAGAGAATATAATTTGGATAACTTTAATTTTTTAAGACACACTGAGACATGTTTTTCAGTCCATCAAATGGTTTATCTCGGTGAACCTTACATGGCAGTTCAGAAGACTGCACTCTCTTGTTGGGTGAATTGTTCTGTAAATGTCAACAATGCAAAATTTGTTCTTATTTCATATTTCTCCTACTGTTGCATTTCTTTCTAGTTGTTATTTTGTTGAGAAAGGGGTATTTGAAATTTCTGAATGTCATTGTAAAACACTGAATCATTTTAAAATTCAATTTCAATTCCCTTAGCTATTTTACATCTAATTATTTTTAATTCCTTTATTTGTTCTAATTAGTGGTACATGACAGTAGAATGCATTTATACCTTTGATAGCTCATACATAAATGGAGTGTAATTTCTCATTTTGCTGATTGCACATATTGCAGGATCACAGTAGTCATGCAGTCATATGTGTACATGAAGTAATCATGTCTGTTTCACTCTACTGTCATTGTTTTGTTATTTTAATTGTGGTTTTAGAATTCATAGTATATGCCTAAGTCACCATAGTATACCTTCAAGAGAGATATCATTTCAGGTATAGTATAGGTTTTTCTATATTCGCGCCGTGTTTATCCTGTGATCGACTTATATTCTAACCTTCCCCAAATTCTTAGTTTGTAAAAGTTAATTCTCTTTAAAAAAAAAAAAAAAAAACCCTTAAAATCATAAGAGAAAATCTTATATATTTACTACTAGTGCTCACCATGCCTTTGAGTAGATCCATAGTTCCCTGAAGGGATCTTCTAACATTTCTTGGAGTCTAGCTCTGCTGAAGACAAATTCTTCAGATTTGTTAACTATTGGAATCATCTTTATTTCGCCTTCAATTTGAAACGTATTTTATGAAAGGTGCATCCACCTGGCTATAGAAGTTTCCCGGTCTTTCCCCCTTGGGTTTTTAAAGATGCTGGTGTTTTGGCTTGTCTTTTTTCTGGAGAAAAATGTGTCCTCCTCGTTTTTGTTCCTTTTTGGAACATGTCATTCTGCTCTTGCTTCTTTTAGGATTTTCTCTTTATCCCCAATTTAGAGCAGCTTGATTGTGACGTACATTGTCATAGCTTCTTTTGTATCTTTCTGAACTCAGGCTTTGTTAAACTTCTTGGATCTGTTCATGATTTTCATTAAATTTGCAAGCTTTTGGGTCATTATATTTTCCACATTGTTTCTTTTGCTCTTCTCACCTGCGGGTCCTTTATTTATTCATACGTAGGTTGCCTGAAGTTGTTCCCCATTTCAGATAATCTTCTCCACTTTTAAGTTACTTTTTCACTCATGTTAGTTTCTTTGGCACTTGAAGTTCACTGCCTTTCTTTTGGAATCTTATCTTTGGTTCATCCCTTTCTGCCTTTAATTTCAGATATTGCAGAACTTCCATTTGATTCTTTTAAAATATCTTCCCTATTTCTACTTAAATTTTTGAATACGTAGAATACAGTGGTAACACATTTTAATGACCTCGTCTGCTAATTTAAAAATATGCACCCGTCACGGGTCAGTTTTAGTAAATTGACTTTTCTTTCCTGAATTTCTTTATTCTGTGCCTGGCTATTTTTGACAGGATGTCAGACATTGTTGACTGTTGGGTATTTTTGTGTTCCTATAAACCTTCTTGAGATTTTATTCTGAAAACTTAATTTTATTCTGGATTTTACTTTTGGAAACAATCTGAATCTTTTGAGTCTTGCTTTCAAGAGTTAGATGAGACCAGACTGGTGTTTAGCCCAGGACTGGCTGATCCCCGCGGTGAGGCAAGGCCCTCAGAGCACCCTACATCAGGAGCTTTTGTTTCTCCCTGGAGGGCCTGTGTGCGAGTCCGCGACTGTTCTGGGCTTGGCTTTGGGGAGCGTCTGGCGCACCTGTGCTGATCATCAGTTTTCTGAGTTCTCATGGAGGACCTTTGGCAAAGCCCAGCTGCGTGGGTCTCCCTGGAACTCAGTCCTCCAACACTGGAGGTTCACTGGGCTCCTCAGTAGGTTCCTTGTCCCTGCGTTGTTTCTGGGGCATCTTGCAAGGCTAGCGCTTGGAAGTCCCAGCGGTCACCTCATTTACTTCTAGTCTCTCAGAGGTCCTGCCCTTTGTTGCCTGATGTCCATGGTCCTGAAAACAATTATTTCTCTCATACACACACACGTGTGTGTATATATGTGTATATGTGGGGTGTGTGTGTGTGTGTGTACCAGGTTCTTTTAGGTAAGAGTAAATCAAGTCCCTGTCACTCCATCTTGGCTAGAAGCTGAAATCCTCTAGAGCCAAAATGACTTTCCAAGGCCACACAGTTAATTCCTATTAGAGTTTGGGAAGAAAATCTCAGTTTACCATCTCATATTTTACTGTGCTTTGGTGATTTTTGCAAATGTAAATACTCCTTACTATTTTCAAATCCAGATTTTTACAGAATACGACCAATTCTATGAGAATTTTCTTTGGAGACGAGGATGTATTCTATTCTTTCATAAATACGAGACGCTGCAAATAGCAGGGGCTGAGCCCGTACCCAGTGTGGTCCTTGTGGATCTCAGGGACTTGAGCGCTCTCGTTAGCGAGCACGCTGCGCTGACTGAGCCACCTCAGGTTCCGCGGTGTGTCGTTCCTCTCATAATTGGATTCTTAAAATCTGTGCTTGATGAGTAATCAGCTCCACCTCCTACTTAGAATTCTATTTATGATATAGCATTTCTCAAGGGAACTCTTAAAAACACACACTTATTAGCTGCGTCAAGTATTTTTACAAAATAAAATTAGTATCTCTTTTTCCCTAGACTCTTCACTTAGGGGCAAGAGTTCTCCGCAGAGCAAGGCAGGGGCAGTAAGAGAGCTTGCTGAGCAATCTCAGAATGATTAGAAAATTCCCCGTTGAATGACTTTTCTCCTTAAATAGGGACTGGCATTGTTGAGTTTGACTTGAAATTTTTAAACATTTTCTGTGGAAGGGTTAATTGCTCACTTTAAAATGCATTTTCTCAGGATACTTCTGCAGGAAAGTATGCAGCCTTAATGATTATTTAAATCATTTTTTCCTTAATGAGAACTTTCAATTGCTAACTTTTAAGGCACTCCTCATCCATTGCAGTGGTTTTCAACTCTATCTGCATATGGAATCACCTGGGACTATTAAAATGTCAATGCCAAGAGTCCCCACTCAGACCAATTAAATCAGTATCTCTGGGCACAGCGCCTGGACATCTGTATATTTTAAAACCCTCTTGGTGATTTGAGTTTGCAGCCAGCATTGAAAATCACTGATGTAGTGAAAAAGTCCTCATTTTATAGATGAGAATGTGGAAGCTCAGAAGCATTAGGAAATTACCTAATGTGATACAGAGAAAGGTCCAATCTATGCAGTAAGTTCACACCTTTTTCCCTGTAAGAAGGCACAGTAGTAGGTGCTTAAAGATATTTTATTATTCAGTTCTTATAATGATCTAATGATATACAATGATAATGATATATAATAAGAACATAATGATAGATCATGTGTCTCATCATGGTCTAATTGTATGTAGATAACGATCTAATTAAATATACATCTTTTTAAAACCACTTTACAGTCAAGGGACCCAAGGTTCACAAATGCTGATAAACTTACCCAAGGAGATATTGCCAGAAACTTGCACATGGATCTGTTTTCTGATGTTAGCATGATCCTTTTCTCATTGAACTTCCTGTGTGTCACCACTGAGTCTGTCTCCACCTCTGTTCACAGAAAGGCTCTTGGGATTCTACCCATTGGGTTGAGTCAGGGACAGCATCAATGGTCCCAGCCTCTCTTCGTGCCTGTTTGCAGTAGGCTCTTGATGTGTTTGTTAAGTAAGCAAATAAGTGAGGGTTTTGTCCATCAGCATTGTTGATTTTAAACAAAAGAAACCTTAGGTCCGATTGCCTTAAGCAGAGAAAGGAGCGTTCTGGCTTACTTCATTTTAGAGTCCTAGCATCCTGAGTCGAGGTGCTCAGGTCCTCCTGCACAGCACCTTACCTCTCGCCCTTTCCTGATCTGTGTGTTGGCAAGGGGCTGATGCCTGATATTCATGTGCTCCGGTTGGGTCATGTGCCTACCCATGAGCCAATCAGTGTCCTAAGGGGGACACAGTAATCCCATTGGCCAGGTTTGCACTGACTGCCTCTGCGGCCGAGCAGATGGTGACCTCAGGTACACAGAGCCACATGGACTTTAGGGCAGGAGAGGCTCCTTTCCAAGAAATAGGGTGGGATGCTGTCCACAGAAGCAAATAGACCCCAGAGGGGCAAAGCAGGAGCATCCATGGCTTTGGACAGGTCTGATTAGGTTTTGACAACGGTCTCTTGCGAGGGTTGGATATCAGGATGGAGCCAGATGAGAGTAAGCTCTTACCCTCTCCTAACGTCTACCCCAAACTTCAGAATGAACCTCCCTGGAGCCCATGGGAAGCACCTCGTGAGTCCTGGAGTGTCATCCACAGCAACTCAGATGCCAGTCACCCTGTCCTTTTTGTGCTGAGACAGAGGTAATGAGCCACAGAGAGACTGTTTTCTGATGAGGATTCAACGTTACATGAACAAGGCTTGCTGAGTGTGCGTGTGTGCACGTGGGCGTGCATGCGCATGCGGAGTGATATGAGGATGGAGCCCCTGCCTGTCTTGGTATAACAGTGTCAAGCTCCATGGGCTTCCTCTGAAAAGAAGCAGAGGATGTTGAGGATGGAGCACATCTTACAAGCCAAGGAAAGAAATTCCACTGTGGGTTTGTTTAGCCACACAATCTGTCAGATGAGCCAAATGGGACATGTTTCTCAAGACTAGTCATGTCTTAGGTAGCTTGGTGAACTCTTGTAAGGGATGCCCTGAAGCCTGTGTGTGTACGTGTTGTGTGTGCACGTGTTGTGTGTTTGTGTATGTATGTGTAGGGCCCCGCTCCCCACAGAATCAGAATCGCTCTTAAAGTCCTGCCAAGTAAATGGAAATCAGTAAATCCTGTCTATGTTCTCCTGGAGATGCTGCTGGTTCATATGGATCTTAGAAGAGAGAAAGAGAGAGAGAGAGGAATTATTGGGGGTTGATTTCGGAGGAATCAGAAGGAACTGGGGGACACAGCTACTCTGAATATTTGATGAGTCACTGTGAATAAATGAGTCATTTATTGCTCCAGCAATGAATATGCAGGGCTGCTAGAGGTGTTTTTATGAGGCACTTTTAAGAGAAGCGTGCAGTGTGGCCACAGAACTGTTGTGAGTTGAATCACCAGGGAGTTGAGCCTGGCTGGAGCTGGGAGGGGTTCCAGCTCAGGAATCAGAACACCGTAATTTGGGGAGACAGCGATGGCAAATGGGTACATGGAAGGCACTGTGGATATTTTCTTGGTGCTCTGGGAGTGTGGGGGAAGGTAAGAGGAGCAAGAGGACAAAGCATTCAGATGGTCACTAAGCCGGCAGATGAACGTGCGGTCGAGGGGGACTAGTTTTATGTGCAAGAATGTTTAGGACAGCTACTGATTATAGTATGAAAAATGGAAATAGCTGGATCATTTCCTGATTGCAGAACAACAGAGGATTAAATCAATTATGCTGCATTCTTTTCTATGCTGCTGTGCCGGCGTCACTAATGACGCTGGGAAGATCTGCGGGAACATGGGGAATACTCCTGATCCACGATAAATGAGCAGCAATGGCAGGCAGATCACAGTCCCCATCACTCTAAAGTCCCGCTGTTTCCCTCTTCCTTTCTCATTCACCTCACAACAGCTCTTTCTATACTCCTGCGGGCGAGTCCATACATCTGCACTGTGGAAAACTTGTAAAGCACAGGAGAGCATTTTGAAAAAAAAAAAAAAACACCAGAATGACCCACAATTCCATTACCCAGTGACCTGCTTGGGTGCATTCATTCGAGTTATTTTTTTCCTTCTCTGCGTGTGTACCCAAGTCCTCTGAGTCTTGCCTTCGTAGTTAACATAGTTAGAGCCTCTGTTTCGTAATCTGTGGGTGGTCCCACGCCTTACAGAAGATACTGTGGATTCAGTGAATCCACCCTATCTACCCACCCTCCTGCCTCCCGGAATCTGCCTCTCTAAACAGGGCAAGGGGCAACACCTTTCCTCCAGAAAGGCTGTGGCAGAAAAAGACTCTGGGGTAAACTGAGGCTGATCATAAGAAGTGTTAACCCTCACTCTTGGCATTCATGGACTGTTCCCCACCACTGGGAGTTTGTAGCCTCCCACCATCCCAACTGCTATCTTGATCAGCTGGAACGTATTTAAAAAATTCTCATTAGCTTATTGAATAGTTTGATTCTCCCTCTTTCATTCTACCTAGACTTGAGTAGAGAACCTCGATGTCAAATTCAAAAATTATACCCTATGTACATGTATGAATATGCGAATGCTGTGAATCTGCATGGTGCACAACCACAGAAACAAAAAGTTGTTCTCTATTTGTGTACAGTTGAATCAAAATGCAGTCTGTAAAAATAATAAGTAAAGTTAAAAAGAAAGAAAAATTATTATCCAGCTGTTTTCCTAAACTGAAGGGAAATTAATTCTTCAATATATATTCCATGTCTTTTGGAATAACCCAATTCTGCTTTCTGAAGTCACATACATGAATGTGTGTATTTGCACATATATGTACGTGCACATGAAGTTGCTATCCGCCCGCACACACGTGTGCTCACACGGATGCCGTGGCCCACCACGGTTCTGTCTCGTAGGCCCACCACGAGTTGAAATCCAGGCTGATGGTGCGTTCCCAGCCTGGCCTGCTGGAGGCTGTGGCTCCATGATGTGGTGAGCTCTCAGAGGTCTCCCCTCGGACCACGTGGTTGACCAGGGGCTGCAGCTTGCTGCCACTGCCCAGCCTCCCACGAGAGCATTGGACTGCTGCATGTCACCAACCTGGGAGAGATCCAACTCAAGCTGCCAGCACGGTTTCTGCTGCGTTGTAGTTCGCTTTCATGCCAGCAGAGAGTCAAAGTCCCACGCAGACCCGCACAAAGTTCAGTGCTGTGCCGCTGCTCCTGCCTCACTGGGCTTGCAGGAGGGGTTTGCTCCATGCATGGCATTTGGCGCCTGGCAGAAGGAGCAGGGGACACTGTGGTGTGTTCTTCACATGGAGCATCTCTAGAGGGGAATGGAGCCAGCCCAACAAAGCCAGCTTGCTTTCAGCCTCCGTTTGCATAGTGCCTGATAAAAGATCCCATTAGCCAAAGCAGGTTACACAGCCAACCCCGAAGCAAGGTGTGCATGGGGGTATGAGTTCCACAGTTCCATCCAGATTCTGGATGTAGAACAGTCTACCGTGGTGTATGGAAGCACCAGGCACCATAACCCAATCAGACATATTTTAAATGTCCGTCTTGATTCACAGGGGAAGAAACATGTATGGTCAACAAACATATGAAAAAGTGTTCAACATCTCTAGCAATTTGAGAAATGCAAATGAAAACCACACCGAAATTTCATCTCAGTCCAGTCTGAATGGCAATTATCAAGAATACAAGTAACAATAAATGTTGGTGAGGATGCGGGGAAAAGGTCCACTCATACATTGCTGGTGGGAATGCAAATTGGTTCAGCCACTCTGGAAAGCAGTATGAACATTCCTCAGAAAACTTGGAATGGAACCACCATTTGACTCAGTTATCCCCCTCCTTGGTATTTACCCAAAAGACTTAAAATGAGCATACTACAGTGATACAGCCATATCAATGTTTATAGCAGCTCAGCTCACAATCGCTAAGTTATGGAACCAACCTAGATGCCCTTCAATAGATAAATGGATAAAGAAATGTGGTACATATACTCAATGGAGTATACTCAGTCATAAAGAAGAACGACTTTTTCAGGTAAATGAATGAATCTGGAGACTATCATGCTAAGTGAAATTAAGGAATCCCAAAAAACCACAGGTTAGATTTTCTCTCTGATATGTGGATGCTAACACACAGTAAGCAGGGTGGGGGAGGGAAGAATGAAGTTCAGTGGATTAGACAAATGGGAATGAAGGGAAAGGAGGGGGATAGTAATAGGAAAGACAGTGGAATGAATCAGACATAACTTTCCTATGTTCAGATATGAATACACAACTAGTGAAGCTCCACATCATGTACAACCACAAGAATGGGATCAAATTATAATGAGCTGTACTCCATGTATGTATAATATGTCAAATATACTCTACTGTCACGTATATCTAAAAAGAACAAACAAAAACATTTAAAAATGTCTGTGTATTTCACGCCAATATGTAACCTGCCACATACACTCTTTGGACAAGCAAACAAGGAAAAAGGGAAGTAAATGAGTCAAAACATTAACAGTGGTCATCTCAGGGAGGTGACCTGGTTTCTCTAACTTTTTAAGATGAGTTGGTATTATTTTTTAAACACAGACAATAACCATACTCCTGCATACTTCATTATTTCCTTGAAAAGAGTCAGGGCAGGAAAGTAGTTGGGGAGAGACATAAATGAAAATTCAGAGGAAGACATTGACTTTTGGGGAAGGTGGTGTCCATATCTGTGATTAGGGTGCCCGGTGTTAGAGGGCCACTGGGTTCGGGCCACATGATTGTGATGGAGGCAAGTGCAAAGTTATTGGAACGGGTGGGTTAGACTGGAGCTGGGTTTGTGAAGCCAGGTCCAGTCATCAGAGATGGGTGTCCAGGGGTCAGAGCAAGCCCGCCAGGAAGGTGAGCTCCGTGCTTGGCTTAGCTTGGATCCTGGGTTGCTGACCGCCTTCCGACCTCAGGTGAGCGTCAGGTCTGGAGGAGAATGTGGGGCTGAACTTAGAGGTGGAACAAAGGGACTTTAGATATGAGCAGGGTCCTCAAGACCCTGAACCACACCTGTCAAGTATCCTTAACAAGAGCTGTGTAGTCCCACCCTTAAGGACCACCAGAAACCTGTTTCTTAAACTTCGCCCTGCCTAAGCATCATTCAGAGAGGAAGTGAGAACACAGACTGCTGGGCCCCACCCCCGGAAACTTCGATATGAGGTCTGGGATGGGACCTGAGAATCTACATTTCCAATAAGCACTCAGGAAATGTTGGTCTGGGGACCACACTTTGAGAATCACCACATGAGAGCAACTCTTCTCAACTTGCTTGAAATTCATATCACTTGGAGAGCTTTCAGATATTCTGATACCAAGGCTCTACCCCAGACCAATTAAACCAGAATCCTGGGTTGGTACTCGGTCACCAACGTATTTTTTTAATGCTCCCAAGGTGAATACAATGTGCAGTCAATGTTGAAAACAGCTCGAAGGAGCACTAATTTGATCTGCTTAACTATTGAGTACATTGGCAGGAGGTACTAAATTAGTCCGTCACCAACCATCACCTCTTTCTCTGTGGACCAAGGAGGTGAATGGATGCCTGTGGAAGTCCCCAGAAAGAGTAAAGTTTGAACTCAATCTCCTTCTTGGATCCCAAGGGAACTAGGAAAATCTCTTGATGCCTGGTTGCAGAGAGGATGAGAAGAATGTAGTTTCTTAACCTGGGCATGTCACCATTAGAGAGGGCCAAATGTCAGATGCAGGATGCTTCTAGAGGTAAAAGGACATTGTCTGCCTTTGGAGCCATCTCCATGGGTCTTTGCTGTCATATGAGATACTCTAGAGCTACATAGTTTGGAAGAGGTGAAACTTGACCCGGGACTTGTCTTGTTTATATCTCTCTTTCTCTCTATGAGATTTCCTGGCTTCCAATCCAGCCATCCGACAAGTCCATTCTCTGGAGTGGTTTATCTAAGATCTGAGATCACAGTCAGCCCTTGTCCAATGAGCTGCTACTTTAAGTATGCTTCTGTCCATGGGGGAAGTCTTAAACCCTTATGCTTTGATAAAGTCTACCCTAACAGTCACAAAGAATTGTAGAGTAAGGAATGGCTCTTTAATGGTGAGATTGTGGGCCAGGAGGCAACATAGGAACTGCCTCCAGAGACTTTGTTAGGGGCTGAGTTGTGGTCCCCCAAAGTCTCATGTTAAAATCCTCATCCCCAGTACTTCAGAATGTGGCTATATTTGGATATGAGATTTTAAGAGGTAATTAAGTTAAAACAAAGTCATACGGGTGGGCCCCCATCCAATATGACTGGTGTGCTTATAACCAGAGTTTAAGGTGCAGACACACAGAGGGTCGAACATCTGTAAGCTAAGAAGAGAGGGCTTGGGAGAAACCAGTTACGCTAGCTGCTAGACTTCCAGACTTCCAGTCCGCAGAACTGTGAGACACTGAAATTCTGCTGTTTGTAAATGCCTCATCTGTAGGATCTTGTTATAGCAGCTCTAGCAAACGAATACAGATTTGTATGGGTAACTTGCTGAGGAGGAATTCAATTTATTTTTCAGAAGACTAAACCAGTTGAGTAGAAATTACAGTCAGATAGATTCGACTAAAATGAAAAGAAGAAACCTCTGAACATTCTTGCCTGACTGCTTCTAGCATGGATAATGACCACTGCTCATATATTGTTTGCCTCTAATTTTTTGTAAAAGAGTTTTGTTCTACAAGTTGGAAGAGTATCTTTCTAGGTGACAGAAAGGCCACAGTGTGGAACAGAAGGACCTAGGGGGATGGAGTGATGTTTGTTCTTTGCCAAGTCCTCTGGGCTTATTTAAATCTAAGAGAAAGAAGAGTTAGATATAGAATTTGAAAAAATGAGAAAGACTTGAAGGGATATATTGTGAGTACTTTCTCGTACTTAATAATAATGCCCTGTAATATAGACACTCTGAAATGTCAGGTATCAGGTTGTTCTTTACCCACTTCAACTTATCTTTGTAGAGAATACTTTTGCCAGTTGACAAAGTTGTTCTTTCCCTGGAAACTTCTCTTCCCCACCCAAAGAATCACAAGGGCCAAACCCCAATAGCTCCGGTGGTGCTTTCCATGTGAGTTGAGTCCTCTGTCTGTAGCTGATTGAACCAGGGAGTTCATGTGACCTAAGCCAGCAGGTCAGTCTTCTCCTAGGGAATTTGGAATTGGACCTAAAAGATTTCAGCCCCCCTCAGCCCGTTCTGTAGAAACTTGGGAGCTGAGGCATGCCATTTTTCTCTTTTTTTCTATTTTTCCATGTGTAATTGCAGGTTTTCAGGGAGAGAAGGGGTCTGAATATTACAAGTACAGGTGGAAGGTGAACTGACTTGTTATTGATCGGTTTTCATTTGCCAGCTTCTTCTTCAACTACACTCCTGACCTTCAATTCCATGACAAGTCCCTGCGGACTTACACTGTGTTTTAGTCAGCTTTTTCATTACTGTGACCAAAAGACTTAGAGGAGGAAAAGTTTATTTCGGTTACAGTTTCAGAGGCTCAGTCCATGGTCAGCAGACTCCAGAACTCTGGGTCCAGGGTGAGGCAGAACATCATGGCGGTAAGATGTGGCAGAAGAAGGTAACTCAGGACACAGCAACCAGGAAGCAGAGGGCTCTCCACTCACCAAGGACAGACTATAAACCCCAAAGGCATGCCTCCAGTGAACTACTTCCTCCAGTCACATCCTCTTGTCTACAGTTACCACCCAGTTAATCCACATCAGTGGATTAATCCACTGATTAGGTTACGGGTCCCACAGTCTAATTATTTCACCTCTGAACATTCTTGCATTGTCTCACACATGAACTTTTGGAGGTCACCTCATACCTAAACTGTATACACTATAAAAAACTCCCATTTGACTAGAACTCTTCCATGATGACTACCTACTGAACATTGGTAAAATTTGGCTGTGATGATAGAATGGCTATCACTTGCTCATTTATTTCTCTGAACAAATGATGTGGACCAGGTTCTGTTACCTTCAACCAAAGAGTGTGACTTGGAACAGCTCTGTAGTCCCTTGACCAGGACTGAGATGACCTCCAACAGTTACCAGAGGTACCGCCTGTTCTTCACCAGGGAAACACTGACCACAGGTTTGCAGAGCGGCTCCATAACCTCAGGTACTTTAGCAAAGGAACTGAGGAAAGGGACAGATTCCTTTTTAAACTGGGGCTGCTGGCCGCCCTCATTGCTGTAGACTCAGTTCCTGGCCCAGATTTAGACTAGACACCCCTCCATTTGGCCAATGTGGGCTTGACTCATTATCCATCCAGTCTGTGAAGTTTCACACCAGCTCAACTCTACGGCTAGTGCTCTTCAATGTAGTTCATCCCATGGCCAATGAGCAGTTTCCTGACAGAGACACTTACACGGAATAAATCAAAACAATTCACGGGCTCTCACTGGGTTGACTGTGGCCCAGTTTTCTAGTTTCCAAAATGTGGCTGACTTCTTGTGGCACAGAGCGAGGCGATGTGTGTACAGAGCGAGGCGATGGTGCGTGCAGAACTCAGCGTGGTGCCCTGTGTTTTGAGCTGTTATTTCATTTTCTTCACTGCTGTTGGGTAAGGCCAGAAGGAAGCTGTCCCAGATTGGTCCCACAGGTCATCCGTCCCTCTCCCCAGTGCCAAGATGAAGCCTGGGAGGGAGGGGAAGAACCGGGTGGATGGATGTGTCTGCTCCTTCCCAAAGCTGAGGATAACTGGATCATCAGGAGGAGCCTTGGGTAGTGGCCATGGCATTCTGGCCGAGGAAACTCCCAAGGCCAGTGGTACGGCTGCTCCAGTCTAGCCGAAGCAGCCATCGATTCCCAGAAGTTGCAGGCCTGGCCAGTTCATGATTGAAGAGGATGCATCTGTATCTGCGTTTGTATCTGCATCCATATCCCATCTCTTTGTTTACACACACACACACACACACACACACCCACACACACACAACACACAGGGGTGCTTAACTACTGAGCGACATCCTTAATCCCTATTATTTATATTTTTTATTAAGTTGCTTAGGGACTTGATAAGTCATTGAGGCTGGCCTTGAGCTAGTGATCCTCCTGCCTCAGCCTCCCAGTTGCTGGAGTTACAGGCATGCACCCCGTGTGTGTGTGTGAGTGTGTGTGTGTGTTTCTCTTTGCCTCTCTCATTTTTGTTTGGTGGGTTCTTGAATCTTGTCTGGGTGTGTCCATGTGTATGGTCTGGGTGTGAGACTGTCTACCCCTAGTGATCACATCGAATGTGTGAAGATCAAACCTTTATCCCCATAGGGAAAATAGGATTGTCCTTACTCTTCCTTTAAACAAGTCCTTTGTATTGAGCTGCATCATTTTTGAAGACTAAATAAAGCAGCTATTTTGCTGGCATAGAGATTTTGGTAATGACCCTAGTACTTTCCTAACGTTCCATTCGGAGAATATACGGAATCTGTCCACGCTTGACTTGCCCTGATAGCCAGACGTAAAACACCTCGATCGGGCTTCTGTAAACACACATCAATTAACAGGATGGCCAGGGCAGCTTCTTGTTCAACATCGGCTCCTTATCACCGGTAGCACCAGCGGAATATATTAAGGGGTTCGTGTCCGTGGGTTTCTCCGGGCCTCCTAGAGTGCCCAGGGATCCCTGTTAGCTGGAGCCGGATTAACACGCCATGTGGAGCTGAGGGTGGCATGTTCTCCTCCGCCGTCTGCCAGAGCCAGAGAGGCTGGGATTGTGATGGTGGGGGGTGCGGAGACTGATCTTTATCTTCAAGGAGCTAATTTTCAAAGGTGTCAGAACAAGCAATGGCTCATCGGGTGATGGCAGCCGCGTTTGTTGGAGTCACCCTTCTGGGCACTTCACATGCACAGTCCCTTCCTGCTAAACCTTCCTACGGGCGACGCTGGTATGTGCATTTTGAAGGTGAAGAAACTTGAGGGATAGAGTCTAAGTGTGTTACTGAAGGCCACAGCAGTAGGAGATGTCACAGTCTCAGCACTGGAGAGTGACAGCTCTTTGTTCCTGTCCCTCCTTGTTTTGGGGAATGACCCTGACCTTTTCACCTAAGGACTGGACACACAGTGTTGGACAGACCAAGCTTAGGACTCATCCAGACAATCGAGACAGTCTTGGGTGGACAATGACCCAGCATGTCCCATGAGAACCCATTTCTTTAGATTGAGGTTCTGATGCAGGAGGAGGGACGTTTAGGGAAATTTCTCTTTTTGCAGAAGGCTTCAAAAAATTCTTGCTGTCTTCCCCTGGAAGGCGTGGGATGAACATGTGAATGGGGTGCTTCTACTGCCTTTTGTTGCCACAAGGCAGTGTCTAGTTCAAAATGCTGCTGCATTTGGAGAGGGTAGAGGGAGGGAAAGACAGACACCAGGGTCATCGTTTGTCTTTCCTATGGCCTTCTGTGTTTTAGGCATTGAAAGTATAAATTCTGCTTATCGTTTCAAAAACTTTAGTCTGGGTTTTCTGTTTCCTGAAACAAAGTAATCCTTTACTGATACTCAGACCCAGTCTGTCTGAATTCCGGTGCTCATCCTCTCCTGAGCTGCCAGCAAATGATAGAGAACCACATCCAACATGATCAATGGCTCCTTTTTAAAAACGGTACTGGACAGTGCTTTTCAACTTCTTAAAAGACTCCAAGGGGGCATAGAAAAAATGGAGCCTCCTAAACCCCAAAAACCGTCACAGATACTGAAACTGTTGTCAAAATCCTGCAAGGAAGTTCCACTAATCTTAAGACTGACTGGAGCTGGAGTGAGAACTATAAGATTGTTTTGATGTCTACAACAAGGTAAGACTGATATTTGTAAACAGCTAAGGAGAAATGGTAGTTTTCCTCTTCCCTTCAGAGTCCAGTGACTGTTCACCACTGACTGACCTCTGTTTTGTGACTGCTGTCGTTTGCTGTGATAGAGCATTTCGAAAAAGGGGTTTTATCTTTTTTAAAATTTTATGTCCAGGTCATTGGTTATTCTAGGACACACAATGGTTTAGGACAAAGAATCAATCTAATTATTTCTTTATAACAACACCTCCAGGTACATCCCAGCTATTTGGGGTGAATAATTAAATGGAAAATCAAGAACAGGAATGTCTTGGCATAAAAGGACTGGCAATGAAATTCATTATGAATGTTGGCACACCCTTTGAAGGACAAGTGGCGTATTGGGGAAAACAAAAGACGTGTATTCGAAAGGAAAATCATGCTGATTTCTTTCTCCTTAGAGTATCAATAAGTAGTAATTCATTTTTTTCTGATAAATAATATTGATGATAATCAGAATGATTTACAAATAAAACAATTACTAGATCCCTAATGTGTTCTAGGTACAATGTTAAATATTTCACAAAACTGTCTTATTTTAGAAATATATATAAAAGTATATTTTAAACTAACTTAATGCAATGTATTCTACCTTTAAGTCCAGCAAATGGTTTTAGACCAAATGTCGAAAACATCCCACTAGATAAAAGTCAATACCAATCATTTGTGATATTAAGCAGATAATAAACAGATATTTTATTAACATGATAAAATCCTATTTTAAAGTAAATAATCAACATCTTTGATAATATAAATACACAAGGCGGCCCCATTAAACTTATAGAAACTTCTAAGGTATTTCTTAGTTTGGGATAGACTAATTTTTTTGAAAGATGAGGATGATGTAATAAACCAGGAGGGAAATAAGAGGTACCACTTTTAAAAAGAGAACTCTTAACTGACAAGTGCAAACCTGAAGATGATTGTCTATAATTCCTTTAGGACCAATAAGGAATTCATTAATGTAGGTATGCAAATATATAAAGCAAAATCTTTAAATATTACTAATAATTAGCAGCCAAAGAGAAAAATGATTCATCTAGAGCTGCAAGACAGACCCTTAGAGGTAACCACAGTAACCAATGTGTGTCATTCATAAAAATAAGTATACACGATTGGATTGAAGGATGTACTTGAAAGAAAAAACCTTTTTTAAATGAATAGGTTGAATAATGTCCAGGTGTTACTTATTCAATAATTTCGATAGGTAGGACTTGGTAGGACTGCCATGGATCTTGCAAAATCACATGGATGTCCATGTGAAATCCATGGGTGAGATTCCCAAGGACATTTTGAAAGAAGAAAAATAATGATCTAATGAAAATTTGGAGACAAAGGTACTTGCCCAACCAACTCACATAATGTTTCAGAAGGCCCAAATGTTGGAAACAATGTGGTATCGGTGCAAGAAATAATCAGTGGAATAAAGAATACTATGGAGCAAAACCTGAGCACATTCATCACCAGTGACAAAGAAGGCTTCCCAAAACAAGGTGGAAATGGGTGCAGTTAGAATACATTGGAAAAACTGGTTGTTTATGGGAAAAGAAGCAATCCATTTAAATCTTCCTCATTATGGTGTATTTATGAACACATTCCAAATGAACTAAGCAGATTAATATTAAGAAACAGGGAAAAAAAAAACACTCAAAAATTGGAATAAAATGAAGATAAATATTTATCTCAGCTTGAGACAGGACTTTTCCAAGCATAAAAACTCTTAGAAGGAATCACCAAGAAAAATACTAATGGATTCAATTTAAAAAATTGAGAGGATTGTACAATAAAGCATGTTGAACGAAATTAAAGGGCAAGAGGCAATTGAGGAAGTGGGAAGAGGAGCAGGAAGTGTGGCAGAGACAGATGGTTTTAGGAGGCAAAGGAATCTTCAAGATCCCAGAGAGAAATGTGTAACGCGCACAAAGTTAATTTTCAAAAGTGGGAAATGCAACAGTCCCTTAGCATAGGAGGACAACGTTCACCTCTAACAGACATCAAAGAAATGGAAACTGGAAAGACAGTAGGGCATATTGTCCTACTGTGCCGGATCAGTGTGACGCGCGGACCCCACAGGACAGCTGGCCTCTGTGCAAACTGGCTCGAGTTGACCTGAGGATCTCCAGCTGTTCTATGCCAGTGAGGATGACCCGGTGGCCTCTGATGAGATAAGACACGTGAAACGCTCCAGACCACGTGGGTGCTAATTGCAGGCGTAGGTGAATGGCTGTGGAGCCAGGTAAACTTTCAGAGAACTGCAGACTGAGGTAGATGCATCTGAACTCATTTTACAAAAGGAATTGTGCATGGAGGAGACAGGAGGGGGGGCCACTCCTGCCTGCCTCCTGGATTTACAGTTATAGGAACGAAAGCCGCGGAGCCTGCTCTCAGGAGGAGACACTTGTTGGGCTTATGACGGATGTCAGCATTCAGGCTGAATCTCAGGACGGCACCATTTGACAGCTGACCTCTTCCAACATCCCCAAACCAAGAGACCTGCGTCTTGCACCTTTCGCCCCTCAGCTTGAACTTCCTTCTCTCATCCACTCTTTTATCTACAAACCATCCCAGAAACACATCAAAGAAAAAGAGCATCATTTGCCAATCATGCCTGTTTCCAAGACACCTGTGGAACCCTCTAACTTAGAACAGTGTTGGCTCGGTTAATGACCTCATCTTTCCTTCCACTTGGTTCATGTTGAATTTCTTATTTCCTAATGCCATTCAAGAATGTACAACAAAAATTAAAAAATTAAAAAAGAAAAAGAACAACAAAAGAATATATATATTTTTTAAATTGTATTTTTGATTTACATGATAATTGTACACATTTATAGGGTATAGTGATATTTCGATACATGTATACAATGTGTAGCAGTCAATCACAGTCGTGAGCATATCCATCACCTTAGACATCATTATGGTTTGGATATGAGGTGTCCCCTGCCAGCTCCTGTGCCATGCAGGAATGTTCAAGGTGAAATGATTGGATTGTGAGAACGGTAACTGAATCAGTCCATCCTAATTGGCATGGACTGACTGGGTGGTGACTGTAGGTAGGTGGAGTGTGACTGGAGGAGGTGGGTCACAAGGGCAGTGCCCTGGAAGGGTGTCTCTTCCCTGCAGCGTCTCCATGCCTGCTTCCTGGAGGCCGTGAATGAGCAGGGCTCCTCTGCTATACTCTTCCACCATGATGTTCTGCCTTACCTTGGGCCCAGAGTGATGGGGTCTGGCGACCCTGGACTGAATCTCTGAAAAACGTAAGCCAAACCAAACTTCCTCCTCCACGATGTGTTTGTCAGGTGTTTTGGTCATAGCGACAAAATGCTGACTCACACGTTTCTCATTTCTTTGTGGCAAGAACATTCGAGATCTTATCTTTTAGCAATTTTGAAATCCACAGTAGATGTTCATTAGCTGTAGCTGCCCCTCTGCTCTAGACCGCTAGAACTTGTTTCTCCCATCACGTTGTACCCATTAGCCAACCCTCCCGATCCCTTTCTTTCCTATCCTTCCCAGCCTCTGTTTTGATCGGAAACATACAAAACATACCCCGAGCCAGGTGTGGTTGCCAATGTCTTGCCAGGAGGAAAGAGACTTTAAACATTATCCAGTGTTTTAGGTTTCAAAATGGGCCGCCATTCAATACTCAACTGAAGTTAATGTTTGCAGAGTTAATGATTCATGATGTCTGAAGTGGTCAAAGTAGCGTAGCTGCTTTTACAGAAATTACACTTTTAATTCAGAAATTAACTAGAAATCTCAAGCCTGGGACCATGTGCACACATGGAGGAAAGCAGCACCTCCGAATGAGAATGTCTCCCTGATGTGGTAAAAATGACCATCTGCAAAGATGCTTGGGAAAACGCCGCCCTGCCTGCCTGCCGCATCTTCTTAGCGCGCTGGCGCCTAAGCTTTAGAGGAACAGGATGCTGGCTGAAGATTGGACCTCAGGTTTTGAAATATGGAAAGAATTGCCAATTAGGGGTTGGCAATCAGTTTTTATTCTCTAGGAGGAGTTTGAAATTTGCTTCATGGACAGTCTGTTCATTTCCTTCAGAAGGACCGTCTTGGAGGGCCTCACTGGCTGTGCGGACACCAAGAAAATGCTTCCCCACTGTCCTGCAGAAGCCCTACGTACAGCACAGTGACCATAACACAGATGCAGAGACGCTGGATTCACTTCGAGCAATATAAAGTGGATGCTGTAGCAGGATCGAGCTGTCTTAATGTGAGGTTTTTTTTCTGCTGGGACCATAGAGTGCTGTGTGCCTGGAGGGCGGGGGGCAGGACATACAGATGTGTGGTCTTGGGTAAGCCCTTGTCTGCAGACCAGGCTGGGCAGAGTGATCACGGTGGGGAGCACTAATTATGTAAGAGGCACAATCGATGGAGTCTGGCCCAGCACACACCAGATTTGACCGGTGACGCCCCACGTGGGGTTTGCTTAAAGCAGAATTTGGCTGTGTGCAGATTAGCTGGGAACCAGTTGGCTTGCTGTTTCCTGGCTGCACACCGTGGCTCCCTGCCCTTTAAGCTGCCCCTTCCTCCTTTTTCTCCCACTGCAGTTAATCTTTAAAAATACTGAGAGGATCATGAGACCCCCTGAGTATAAAGGGGTCTTGAGTCCTCTTAAGACTTCTCACCATGTTTGCAAAGAAAGCCAGACTGCTCACACACCCACAGAGACCTCAAGGATAGGTCCTCCTGCTGCTGTCTCTGCTCTCAGCTCCTCTGTCCACTGCCTCTGACCCACCTTGCTCTTCTGCAGATGTCTGTCCTGGCCCTGTTCCTTTCCGTAATGTATAAAGCTGCTCCCCCACCCACCAGGTACAGCCATTTTGCCCGCCTCCCAACCACTTGTCAATCTGTGAACATCCTGGCTAGCTATTGGTTCATCAGTCAGCTTGCAAGTATCCTTCTCCCATATTGGTCCCCTGTTAGCCCTCCAGAATTCAACTGTTTACTGTAGCTTCCCGCCATCTTTTTCCTTTCTTCTGTCTGTCCTTCTCACGTTTCTCTAGCCTCTTGGCTTTCCACTCTCTCTAGCGCACCCTTTCTTTTCCTTTCTCTTTTCCTCTCATTTTCTCTCTTACCCTGCAGGGAGACACTGTTTGCTTAATAAATTCCCTTATGTGATTTCCCGTGTCTGGCGTGCTTCCGTGGAAATTCCTTACACTTTCCACAGATGGCTTTGCACATGCCCCTTCTGCCTGGACCCCTCCTTCCTGCCCAACCCTTGGTCCTCATGGCTGAGCCTTTGTCATGATTGAGCTTGTCATTTTGAATGTCTCCCCAGAGACCCCTCACCCTCCAGTCACCCCACTTCAGCCTAGTCTCTGTTTCTTCCTTTTCTACAAATGGCCCCAGTTGCACTTACTAATTTATTTGCTTGACTTTTCTGGGTGGGTTCTATCTTTCCAGAAAGTTCACTTTGTTGGTCCCTCTACTCCAGGTTCCCAGCACATGCAAAGGGGCTCAATAAATGTTTGCTGAGGAAGGAGAGTTACTGACCTGTGCCTGCCATGGGGCCAGACCCCAGGCTTTGGTTGGTGAAGCAGGGACTATGTCACCTGAAAACGACGGATGTTCTCCTGGTCAAGTTTCCTGGGGGAAAGGTACGCCCTGTGCTGGCAAATGGGGTTGGTCTCAGAGTGGGAGAGAAGAGAGCCTTTTAGTCTGAGATGGGGGACCATGGTCTGGCATCAGGCAGGGACAGATTGTGGCAGCTGGTGCTGGCAAGACATATGAGCTGGAAGAGGGTGAGGAGACTGGCTCCTTAAGATTCTCTGAGTTTGGGTGAGGACCTGCGGACTCAGGACTGTTAGTTATTCTTGTTATTCTCCTAGTTTGCAGCACACTTCTACAGTGATATTTTCTGCAGTGTAGTTTATAATAGCAATGTGCACACACACAGAGAGACTTATATACTCATTAATAAAGGGGACTAAGGCTAAATCAAGTACAGAATCTTTACACTATAGAATAATATGCCTTGGTCAAAAAACAGTGATATTACAGTAGAGTTATATTTAGGTCCTATAGAGTTGGTATGCTGTGATTTCTAAGACCTGTTACTTAAGCGACAAAACAAATCAAAGCACAGTATGTATTATTCTATAAACAAAATCGTTACATACGCAATCATCTTTCATATATAAATGCATAGAAACTATGCCAGCAGAATTTAAAAGTAGCTGTTAACAGAGGTTAACTTTGGGGAGAATCATGTTTAGAGAAGAGTTGAAGGAACTTCTTTATTTTACTCCATCTACCTTTATCCATTAAAGCATTTTATAATTGAAAATGTCTTCATGTTGCATAATTAAAGTGAGAGGAAGAAGGAGAGGTGTTCCAAATCGTGTGGTTTGGTGTTTATGAGATCAATGAGATAGGTGGGTCACTCCAATCTTACTGTCACCCCTGCACTAGCGTCACCTGGGGTCAGTGGATGCTGGATGGGGAGGTTCTGGGTCTAGACCTTGACCGTGCAAATCAGTCTCTGGGGAAGGACTCTGAACTTGCGGGACTGTCCCAATCTGGTCCTCAGATCACACCTTGAGGAGCACAGAGGGGAAGGTCCAGATGTCCGATCATTATTCTTGTCTGTATCCTTCTTTGTAACTGAATCCAGCCCAGTGGCACTTTGGTGTATGAGAAGTGTTCCTTCCCAATGAGTAGACCATGAATAAAACAGAGAGGTCATTATCAGATGCACAGCATTCAGAGTTGTCTTGCTTTGAAGGAAGTAGGGTGCTGTCTGAGCCCCTCCCTTTCCTTAGGCTTGTTCACTGGTTTACCCCAAACACCCTTTGGAGAAATGGGGCGTGGTGGGACTGGGCCCAGTCTCTTGCATCCTGTTCATCTGGGCCACCTGTATCATCACACGCCTGTGCCAGATCAAGTGCTGAGTTCGAGTCTGAGAAGAGTCAGGATTTCCGGAGCCTCTCCTCACGGGTGCAGGTACTGTTACAGTGGCCTTTGTGGTCACTCAGGCTGTCCTGGGCCCTGAGGGTCAGGTGGACCTTCTGCTTTGCTCTGAAAAGTCCCCACCCCAGAGTATCTCAGAGTGGGTTCCACAGGCTGGACCACCCTCACTGAAGTCAGCTGGGCACTTGTAAAGGGCAGTTCTCTGGGCCCTTTGTGTCCTGTGAGTTAGGGACTCTGAGAATGCGACCCCTGGAGTTTGAATTTTAAATAAGGTTTCCAATTTTTTCTAACGACACAGAAGTCCATCCTTTGACATTGGCCTGTCCACTGTGGTTTTCACTCTGGTGGCCACTAGCCACATGTGGCTTTCGAGAGCTTGAACGGTGGTCAGTACCGCCTACTGAGGCGATCCTGCTTTGATCTACTGGTTAAATAAAACAGGTTTTAGTCCTTCCTACCACCCACCTCTCCTCCCTCTCGTTTAATGTGCCTAGTAGAAAATTAAGAATGCCATATGAAGCTCACATATGAGCCTGTTAAAGGACGTTCTAGAATGTTCTGAGAAGGCAGGGAGCGAAATGAAGGGCATCCACCTTCGGAATTCAGAAAGGGAAAGGGAATCAGTTCACTATCCTGGAGCTGAGGCTCCACCTCAGCGTGGACAGCGCCTGCGGTCTCTGCGGACGGAGAGGACGTGCCTGGTGTCAGGGCCATGGGCTTCCTTTTAACAGGTGGAGGTCCAACACTGTCCCCACAGCGTGGCTTTGACAGACGCCTCCCTTCTCTGGGCTCGGTGCCCTCGTCCTCACGGTGAGCAATTCTCGTCCTTACAGTAGCAGCGATGACACTGACGGGTTGCCACAGATGGCCGTGGTCTGGTGGGCGCTGGGGCAGGCCAGTCATTGTCACGGAAACAAGGACCCGTTCAGGGCTGATCTTTCCTGACATCCCTTGGGTTTGGGGCCTGTGAGCTGATGGGGACCCAGCCAACCCTCAGGCAGCTACGATGAGGACATGTCCTTTTGTTGCTACTTTTTGTTTCTAAAACCTCTGGATCATGTTTCGGTCTTTCCGAGACTTCAGGTCTTCATTTGCAGAATAGAGGAGAATCCAGCCCCTTCACAGACTGGAGCCAGGATTAGGAGATATGCAGACAGCGCCTGGTGTGGCAGAGGCAGTGACGCGGGTTTCCCTCCTCTCTCTTCCTTTCTCTTTGCCTTCTACCATCTTTCTTTCCTTCCTCTTTCCTAATGCACTTGGAAAAGTGGAAATGGAATGATTTGAGGGCTCTTTTTGTTTTCATGGTGCAAAAATACTGCCTCGGGGGTCCAGTGACCTGGGTTGGTGTTATGGACTGAACAATTTGTCCCTCTAAGAGTTGTGTGCTGAGATCTTAGTCCCCAGTGTAATGACAGTAGGAGGAGGGGCCTTCCAAAGTGGATTGAATCACGACCAGAGTCCTCACAAATGGGACTGGCACCCCCAGATGCCAGAGAGCACCCCACTCTCCTTCTGCCACATCCACGGCACGGAGAAGCAGCGAGTCTGCAGCCTGGGAGGGGATTTCCACCAGGGCCCAACCACACTGACATCTGATCTTGACCTCGAGTCTCCAGAACTGTGCGGACTGCTTGCTGTTTAGGCGCGCAGCGACGTCTTCTGTTTTAGCAGTGCGAGCAGACTCAGCAGGGTTTCTAGTTGGGTTGTGCACTGGGATCAAGGGGAAGCCACGGAGGCTGCCCTAGCTTCAGTTCCTCCACCAGTAAACGTGTCCATGGTTACTTATTATGGCAACTAATTAAGGAGCCACTTCTTCGCACGACTCTGAGGGGGGCACCACTTTCATAGAATGGAAATACAGTGCTGGGGGCCCTGATCCTAACGCATCACATCCTAACGCATCACAGCGCCTCCAGAGGATGGAATGCCATGGTCATGACAAAGTCACACCTCCAAGCCATGTCTGATCGCATGGGAGAAATGCTTGTGTCAAGAATTATGCAAGAACCACTGCACCTCGGGGTTCCACGGAGCAGTCTTTTGCTTCAAAGGTGATTGGGTGGAACAGATCTGGGGACTCTTTTCTCTTCCAGCTTCCAACCGCCTTCCAACCTGATCTCCATTTGCAATCTCCAGGACCATCTTCTCACCCATCTCCTGCTTCCAGGACCCGCCAACTCTTTTTGTGTGTGTGTGGTTAGCTCCTTATTGATGACCAACTTAATCTCCCAGATTGGTCAGAATTATTCCACTGAGGTGGAGGCAGCTGCCAACGACCTGGTCAGTTTGCATCTGTGCACCTCCTACACCTACCTCTCTCTGCGCTGATGTTTGACCCTGATGATGTGGCTCTGGAGGGTGTGGGCCTCTTATTCCATCAGCTGGCCACGGAGAAATGCGAGGCCCCCAAGTGTCTCCCGAAGATGCAAAACCAGCGCAGTGGCCACACCTGCTTCTAGATGTGCAGACACCTTCTCAAGGTGAGCTGGGCCACTGGAGGCAAACTGACTGAGCAGCACCGTTAAGTTCACACCTCGAGGAATCATTGCATGATTCTTACCCGTCAATATTCTGACAGGTTCAAAAGAAGTCCTAGAGAGGAATATCTTTCCTGAATAGCAGGCCACTGTAAAACACGCCATCTGCAAGGGTTTACCCAAAACTGTACCTGATTCCTTACTGAATGTGTCTTTCCTTTACAAATAAAAGAAGGGCATCACCTAAAAATTCAAATAACATGCCAAGGCATGAAATAAATACTGTACGCATGTAATCAACCAAAACCAAAGAAAAAGACAGGTGAGGGGGCAACAGCCTGGACGCCACGGAAGCTGCCCTGGCCCTGCAGAAGAGCCCGCGCCGAGCCATACTGGACCTCTCATGCCTTGGGTTCTGTCTGCACAGACCCACATCTCTGTGACTTTCTGGAGAACCTCTTCCTTTATGAGGAGGTAAAGCTCATCCAGAAGATGGGGGACCACTTGGCTAACCTCTGTCATCGGGCGGGCCCCCAGGCTGGCCTGGGCGCATAGTATACCTCTTGGGAAGACTGGTCCTCCAGCAGGACTGGAGGCCCTGGAGCCAGTGGCCTTTGATAGGGCTGCTTTGCATCTCCTGGCATCAGGGCTTTGGCCTGAGCCTCTCCCTCCAACACCTAGGCAGCTTTTAACCCTGGGCTGGGGACAGCCCAGCCAGGAAGACTTTCCTGCCAGTCGACTTCCATTGGCTTGGTGGAAAGCTCCAGCATGCATATTATCTCCTTTGGGTTCATCGACACCCCTCTCAGGGGAGTGGAGCCGGGAAGATGATTTGCATAGCAATTTTATTTGTTCCTCTGTGCAAGACTGGATGCATTTGTGCGGTACACATGCTGAACAGAGGGGGAGCCGCTGAGTCTGCCGCTGAGGCCATCATGCACACACCCAGAATCCAGAGGACAGGCAAGATGTGTCGCTTCTCCTCCCCCAGGTCTCTTCTGGGCCTTAGGAATCCACTTCTACAGGTACCCAAGGACGCTGTAGCCCCTCCCAAGTCTTGGACCCAGTGAAAGTAAACTTTTTCCAGGACAAAAAAAAAAAAAAAAAAAAAAAAAAAGGATCAGGTGGAGAACACCAGAGTGAGAATTTACATGTGGTGGGTTCCTTTCTAGTTTTAAAAGATTTGAGATCGGAAGGACCCAGAGCGTGGTGTTCACAGTGATCGTCCCTGGTTGGTGAGATTATGGGCCTTGTCCCTACCCTTTGCCTCTTCTGATTTTTCAACAGTAAACATCGGTGGAAGGGAGGGGTCCTAGACCAGCAGCATCACGGGGAAGCTAGTTGTGTTGACGTCATTCTGAATGTGGGGCCTGTGAAAATAATTGGCTTCAAAGGTTCAAGGAAAGTGAGTTCTCCAGCCTTGGTTTCCAGGAGCAAAACAGATCCTCAGAGATTACCTTCTACTTATGTATCATCTATCAAAATGTATAGATGCAGTCTATTGTCATGTACAACTAATTAGAACAAATAAAATAAAAAAATTTTTTAAAAAAGACATGGTTAATAAAAAAAAAAAAAAATACAGGTCTTCATTACAAAGCAGAGTGGGATGTGAGCAGCAGCCAGGGGGAATGGCAGAGGCAGAAGAAGGGGCGGGAGCTGGTAACAGCGTCCTTGGGTACCTGTAGAAGTGGATTCCTAAGGCCCAGAAGAGACCTGGGGGAGGAGAAGCGACACATCTTGCCTGTCCTCTGGATTCTGGGTGTGTGCATGATGGCCTCAGCGGCAGACTCAGCGGCTCCCCCTCTGTTCAGCATGCGTACCGCACAAATGCATCCAGTCTTGCACAGAGGAACAAATAAAATTGCTGTGCAAATCATCTTCCCGGCTCCACTCCCCTGATAGGGGTGTCGATGAACCCAAAGGAGATAATATGCATGCTGGAGCTTTCCACCAAGCCAATGGAAGTCGACTGGCAGGAAAGTCTTCCTGGCTGGGCTGTTATGCCGTGTTTCAGCCTAGCAGCTTAACCCCGGGTGGCAGAACGCCTGTGGTCTTGGCAGAGTCAGGGCCCTTGTTAGAGTTTCCTGGTGCTAAAAGGGCTGCTCTCAGTCTCTGCTGTTGACCTGGCAGGTCGGCCCTTCCTCACTCTGAGTGCTGCTGCCTTGGGGAGATGGAAATTCACTTCCCGTGAAGCTTTGCAAAATCTCCCCTCGTTGAACAGACCCTGCCTGGCCCAGGATGGGGCAGCAAGCTTGGGACAGGGAGACTGGGACTCCTCGATGGCCAGCTGTGCTGCGGGCAGGAGGATGGACCAGTGTCTGATTGAGGAGACCCTGGGCTGTGTCTCTGGTGCTCTCAGCTCACCTCCCTGGCATTTCTCCAGTGCATCTGAATTTAGTACATTGCAAGATCCCCCCCAACAGCGACCAAGTGAAGGAATGAATTGACCTTTAATTTCTAATCCTTAAGTCATGGACTTTAGCAGAGCTGAACCCATGTCAGTGGGGTTCAAAACTGTCCGCCTTGCTCTGGAAGAAGCAGGCTGCATGTTCAGTGTCAGTTTGAACATAAAGTAAATAAAAAAGGAGCCAAGTGGGATCCCAGGGCTCCTTATAAAAGGCAAAAAAAGGACCAGACAAAGAAGGCAGAGATGTCCAGAGAGAAGGACACCGAGACACAGATGAGGTTCTGAAAAGAGAAGAAGCAGCTGCTCCAGAGTAAAGAAGAGCATCTGTGGCTTTTGGTCACATGAGATGGCCAAGCCTGAGTCCGGCAGGGCCCAGGGACACAGAGAGAAAAGGGAGGGCCAGGCGCCTCCCGAGGAAGAGTCAGCTCAGGCCCTGGAATGGGCTAAACACAGCGTGAGTGTGTCGCCTGTCTCGCCAGCTCAGGCCCCTGCTCTGGGACCACGCCTTGCTCCCCCAGCTGCTGAGAGTGTCACCTAAGGTGGCTTAGCTGAATGAACCTGCACTTCCCTAAGGGACACCCTCCCTGGGCATTCTTGTCCAGTGACTGACCCGTGGGAGTGTGCATAGGCCAGGCACCTTTCCCCAACGGGGGCAGACCCGCTGGGCGTCCCGGCACCAGAGGGGCATTTCCTGGCTCTGCCATGGGGTCTTCACGATTCTTCATCCCCGATTCTGTCTCCTCTCTCACCCTTCAGCAGCGTGGCCCAGAGCACTCTCTGATAGTCACTTTGCCCACTGACCTCCATCTAGGATTCTGCAACCTACAACAACGAGCTGTTTGGTACCCGATTTCTAGAGTAGTTGGGAACGATAACAAGGACCCTAAGTTCTTTGTTTATGTGCCCAGCTCACTGATGGAAATAGTAAGTGGCTTGGTGGACAGACTGATGGTCTCCCAACGGGGTACGCGCTGAGTTGCTGGAACCTGTGGATGTACTGCCTTACATGGCCAAGGGGAATTAAAAGAGGAGGTGAAATTAAGGTTGTTACTCATCTGGACTTAAAATAGATTATCCTAGAATACTGGGGTAGATCCGATGTAGTCATCTATCCTTGAGGTTGGAAGACAGAGGCAGAAGAGAAGGGTCAGGCAGAAAGTGACCAGGCTAAGAACACGGATGGAGGAGGCAATGGCCAAGGAATGTGGGTGGCCTTAGAGCTCATGAATGGTAACTGAAATGTTACATCATTAATCGCAGCTCTATCAATCTGTAGTGTTGGTTGCTTGAGTATCAAAATTAATTTATGTGTGTGTGTACGTGGGGGTATGTGTAGACAGTAGTCTCTTGGTTTCTGTGTGGGGTTGATTCCAGGACCCACTCACAGATACCAAAATCTGTGGATGCTCAAGTGCCTTATCTAAAATGGCATGATATTTGTATATAATCTATGTATGTTCTACCATTACCTTAAGTCACCCCTGGATGATTTACGACACCTAATATGAACGATACATAAATAGTTGCTAGACTGTAACACTGTATTGTTTAGGGAGTAAGGACAAGAAGAAAATTCTGTATGTGTAGTACAGATGCAACCTTAAAAACAACAGTGCTTTCCACCTGCAGTTGGCCGTGATGGTGGATGTGACACAGTGTTTTCCACCTGCAGTTGGCCGTGATGGTGGATGGGACAGTGTTTTCCACCTGCAGTTGGCCGTAATGGTGGATGGGACTCAGAATTCCACTCCTCGGCACAGGTACTTACAGCGCCCAAAGCACTCCATCTTTTCCCCAAGTTCTGATGTCCATCTTTTGAGAAGGCCAATGGAACTCCTACGAAGGGAAATCTTTTGAAATTCACCTGGAGATCTTGGGGTGTAATGAAGATAGGGAAGAAATAACTTAAGAGTCTGCTTGTGTGCGTCGAGGACCACCCACGTGTCAGGCTCAGTGCTGGGGCCCTCGTTCCAGTGGGAGTATTTCCTTTGTTATTTCCACTAGTCGACACCTACTTTGGGACCTTCCCTCTCCTGCCCTCCCCCACGGCATCCTAACAATTGCACTAAACTTTGAGAAGCACCATCTAACACTAAAATGACAGACTTGCAGTTTGGATCCACCAGTGATTTGGACTCCATAGGCCTGAGGTCGAGTGTAGGAACCTGAGTTTTTATCGGGCAGGCCAGGAGATTCTCATTTAGGGGGTCTGTGGACTGCACTTTATGAAACTGCCCGGCTGGGGTCCTCAAACAATTTTCAGCACAGGATTCCTGTGTGAACGTGACTGACGAATTGACCTTCACCGTGAGCAGGGACTCAGAGACCTTTCCGGCGCTCCCTCTCCAGGGAACTGAATGAGTTAATCCATCTCATAAATAACATCTCAGTTGCAAGTCAGATATTTATTTCCTACGCGGGTAACAGAAGCCTCCTTCCTACAGAACCTCATCATGGCGCCGTCGGAGTGGTGCTGGTGAAAAGCGATTGCTCTTGGGGAGATTTTTATGATGTGATTTCCACTAACAAAGGGAAGAGGAAAATCCAATTAAATTCCAAGAAGGAATGACAGAGGGTGATCCTAATGGAACCATATTGTTCCAAGCAGTTTACAGAGACAGGCAGAGCTAACTCCTGGGCAGACAGCAGGGTGCTGGGGGAAGTGTCCGGTGGAAGCCAGTCACTTGCTCGGGAAGAAAGGGGGAAGGACCACATGTTTCCTAGAATGCTCGAGAATCAGAAATCTCATTAAAAAGTTACTTTACTGTAGTACAGACAGAAAATACTCTGCCTCTTGGACTGGAAGGATAAGGGCTAAGGACAGGTCATGGCTGAACTATTTCACTCACTGTAGCAAGAAAGTAAGCCATTGCTCGGCATCCCCAGAGGGGGATCTGTGGGCAGGTGGAGCTTCTGACTCGAGACGTCGCAGACGAGAAGATGTGGCACACTTGCTTCCTAGCAGGCAGTCTGTGGAACGGCTGTGTGACTTTGTGGTTCTGTCATCCTGGGGGATGAGGATAATCCCAGACTGGTGGAGGCTGAAGTCCAGGACTGGGTCAAGCCCAGTCACAGCCAGCCTCTCTAGTGTCTTGAAATGGATGTCCTTTATGTCATCGACTTTTGCATTTATGGTAAAAAGCCCATTTTAAATCTAAGTAGTAGTTGTGTTTTGTCAAACAACCCAAATTATACACAGGGGCTTAAAGAGAAATGGCCCGTCCTGACCCTTCCCGCCTGTGCGTCTTTGACCTCAGAGCTCTTGGGCCATTTCTCCTGCGTCCGGAGCAGCATCGATGTTCTGAGATGCCAGCTGCAAGGGCACTTATGCCGGGCCGCACGGGACCCACGGGCAGTGGGCACATTCTCTGACAGGGGCCTTGGCACCGTGAGGACTTCAGGCCAGATGAGAATTTGCAATTTGGGGGCTTCGTATTTTTTTCTTGACTGTCATGATCGTCTCATGCCCAGTCATCATAAGTGATAATAACAACCATCATAGAACAAGGAGCAAGGAACCAGGAGAGCTGGGCTGAGCCCTTCACAGAAAGGTGCCCTCAGAGACTCGAGGGCCTCTAGAGACTCCCATCCCATTTTTCTCATGAGAGCTGGGGCACAGAATGACCACTGAACACCCGGCTACCCCGAAAGACTGTGGTGTTGAGCCCAGAGTCCTGACTCCTAAGCCATGCTCTGAGTGCCTTTTTACCGCGTTTCCATGGATAAGCAGAGAAAGGGCTGAGCCATCAGTTTGGGAACACAAGGCCTGCTGATTGGGGGTGGTGGAGTCCGCTGCAGAACCAAGTCTTCAGACTCCGAATCCTGTCGGCTGGCCTCATCTCTGAACCATTCCCTTCAACCCAGAGAAACTTTTGAGGAATTCAGGGAAATTAAAGAATAAAGTCCTGGCCGCCAGCCCCTCCCTGGTGTACCTAAGTAAGCTGCAGAGAAGGCCAGGCCATTTATTTTCAGGAACAGCCTAATGATCACCCAGCAAGTCTAGTTACGGATGTGGTTCATCAGTCCACCTGGATATACTAGTGCAAAAGGCTCACAGTCCGTCTCAGGCTGATGGATTGCCCCAGTTATTAATGCAGAAAAGGAGGGAGATTTACTTTCTGTGGTGGAATTAAGGTGCTTCAGTGCACCCTGGACTAGTTGTTTTAAAATAACAGGGGACCGAGTTTCTCTTGGAAAAGGACTTAATTTTTATTGAAAACCTACCACCTTCAAATGGCGGGAAGTTGAAGAACTATAAAACTGTCAAACGGCCCCATTATTAAAAGCTTTATTTGACAAATCTTCCACTGCTGGGGTAACTCGTGCGTTTTCCCTCCTTTCTCGCAAGAAATAAAACCGCTCACTTATGCAAACTGCTGACAAGGAATGGAAACAGATGGACTTCTAAACATGAGCAGAGACACCCCAGCCCCTTCCCGCAACCTAATGGAAGTTAGAGCCATTCATAAATCCAGGGCGTCAGGACAGAATGGCGATTCTACTGCCTCTGGTCTCGCCGGGTTTGGAGCCGAGGAAGATGTCCTTGCTTCTGGAAGGCTCTGTGTGAATGGGAAGAGTTTAGGGGCATGAAGAAGTGCTCAGCTCATGCTGTCCTCCTGCGGCAGTTTTCGATTGCCCCATACTAAATGACCTCCAAATGCAGAGACTTAAAACAACACACGTGTGTTAGGGGTCCCTGGCTCAGTTGTGGCTCACTGGTAGCTCCCAGAAAAAAGCTCCGCAGACATGAGAACTCACGCAAAAGACTTTATTTATGGGGACGGATAAGGTCCGCTCGGGGTGGAAAAAGAAAAGAAAGAGAAAAGATGGCGTATGGCTTCTCCCAGATATTGGGATTTGGTGGGCTGGGAGGAACCAATCGCGGAGGAGAATTCTTGCAGACTGACTGATGGACCAATAACATGTTAGGACACAACATGGGAGGCAGGAAGATGACGGCAGCGTAAGCTGGAAATTCCTGTAAGGGAAGAGGTGGGCGGAGCACAGATTGACAGGTGGTGGGGAGGCGGGAAATTCCTCTAATGGGAGAGAAAGGTGGCTTTATACCTTACAACGTGGAGCATCTCAGGGTTTCTGGGACTCAGGGGGGAAGGCACAGTTTCAGTGGACCTTTGGTCAGGATCTCATGAGGCTAAATGCAGTGTCAGCCAGGGCTGGCTTCGTATGCTGGAGCCCCTCCAGGGATGGACCTCTTTGCATGATTGCTGGTGGCTCAGTTCCTGGTGGTTGTGGTTTACGTTTGTTGCTATTAGAGCTGTTGGCCAGCACAGGCTGCCCTTGGCTCTAGCCCTTGCTCTTCCTTGACACGAACTTCTCCAACACACCTACCTACGTCATCCAGCCAGAGGGAGGAATCAATCTGCAGTGTGCCCATGAGCAAGGTGGACTCTTATATGATGAACATGGGCTTGGGAACTCAGCCCGTCCATCACCTCTGCCATGTTCTACGCCCATGAGCAAGGTGGACTCTTATATGATGAACGTGGACTTGGGAACTCGGCCTGTCCATCACCTCTGCCATGTTCTACGCCCATGAGCAAGGTGGACTCTTATATGATGAACGTGGACTTGGGAACTCGGCCTGTCCATCACCTCTGCCATGTTCTACGCCCATGAGCAAGGTGGACTCTTATATGATGAACGTGGACTTGGGAACTCGGCCTGTCCATCACCTCTGCCATGTTCTACGCCCATGAACAAGGTGGACTCTTATATGATGAACATGGGCTTGGGAACTCAGCCTGTCCATCACCTCTGCCATGTTCTATGGGTGAGGAGCAGGACAGGGTTGTGTCTACGCTCAAGTAGAGAGGTCGATACAGAGCTGCAAATACCAGAAGAGGGATCATGGAGGCCACGCACTTCCTACCCCGCTCCCTGGGTTGATCAAGGAGGTAGGCTCGACCTGAACTTCTGAAAGGGAGAAAGGAGGAGGGGTAGAAGAAGTGCTTTGGACGAGCTAGAAAGCAGTGGAAGGGCCGAAGACCTCTCCTTGGTCAGGCCCAGGCTCCATTCTAAGTGACGGATGAGGACACATTTCAGGGCTCCCAGCCAACCTGGCCAGTCACTGTTTTCTAGAAGGCCCAAGTGTGTTCTCTCATGTGGACGCTAGGGAGGAGAAAGAAAGTCAGGGGAGGTCAGCAGAGTCGAGGAAAGGGACCAGGGGAGGGAGGAGGAGCGGGAGCGGGGACGTACTGGGGAAGGACGTTGGTAGATTACGTGGTCATCCTGTGTGCGCATGAATACGGAGCAGTGAATCCCACCATCCTGTACAGCTGCAATGCACCTGTCAAAGTATGGGAGAAAACTACTCGCCGAGTTCAGCGTGCTCACGGGTACCTGCCAGCAATGGGGCTGGGAATGTCGGAAACTGTCTACCAGCTTGTGTTTCTTGAATGATTGGTTTTCCCATCAAACGTGGGCTTTCTTATCAGAGATCATTGTTTCACTCTACGTTTGTTCCATCAGAAGCCCCAGCGAGCACTTGGAATGCGGTAACTCCCTCGTAAACGTCCAGTGGACCTGCACGGGTGGGCGGCTTTCTTTTGGGTGAGCAGATGAGTTGGGAGGGAGGGGAGGAGAGGGCAGGGTGGGAAGGAGGGAGCCGCGCACCGTCTTCTCAGGCAGTTGGCACCATCAGGACTTCTCCACCTGGGCACCGTTGGCATCTGGGGCTGGGCCGTTCTCTGCTGGGGGGTCCTGTGCACTGGGTCATCTAGCAGCCTCCTTAGATGCCAGTAGCCCCCCCACCCTCTCTTTTGACATTGCCAGTTGTTCTCCAGAGAGGAGAGACGCTCTGCCCCGTCAAGAACCAGCGGGCCATTCTGCACAAAGAAAACAACCTTGATTTTTCAGGTGGCTTGAGTTGTTTTGCCTAGACCAATAGAAATTTGTTTTTTTTTTCCCTTTCAATCTTTTCTACACACACACACACTCTCTCTCTCTCTCTCTCTCTCTCTCTCTCTCTCTCTCTCTCTCTCCCTCTCTCACTAATACACATATGTACACATATATATGCATTTTACATAATGGGGTTCATATTAAATACATTGCTTTGGAACCTGCTTTTTTCACTTAACATTGTATGGTGAACACTTTTCCAGGTCATTAAATTCTTTTACAAAATAATTTTAATAGCTCTTCACTATTTTGTTAAACTTGTGTGTACAGTGTTTAACACCTTTCTTGCTATTCATTTTTCCTCATTTGTTTTGCTATTATACATAATGCTGTGAGGATCACGCTCCTACATAAACACTTGTGTACCTTACTGATTTTTTCCATTATGTAAATTCTTACAAGTGATATTTTTAGAACAATGTCTTTTTAAAGGCTTTTAATGGATTTCACTAAATCATCCTCTACAAACATTATTTAAGTTTTACTTCCACTTGTTATAAATGTTAAAAGGGTGCTTCTTGTTTCTCCACATTTTTTGCAAATTTTGTAAGCAAAATTAGTATGTCATTTATTCTAATTCATTTGATCACCAGTGAACTTTTCCATCTTTTCTAATGTCTGCCAGTCATTCATTATCTCTTTCATGAATCTGTGTGTATTCTTTCTGCAAATTTTATTGGTGTGCTGTTTTCTTATAGATTTGTTTTGTTATTGTAAACAAATGGGGTACAACTTGTTTCTCTGTACATGAAGTAGAAGCGTACCATTTGTGTCATCATACATTTACATAGGGTAATGGTGTTTGATTCATTCTGTTATTTTTTCCTTCCCCTGCACCCCTTCCACCTCTCTTTTCCCTCTATACAGTCCCTCCTTCCTCCATTCTTGCCCCCCTCCCACCCCCCATTATGTGTCATCATTCGCTTATCAGCGAGATCATTCGTCCTTTGGTTTTTTGAGATTGGCTTATCTCACTTAGCATGATATTCTCCAATTTCATTCATTTGCCTGCAAATGCCATAATTTTATTATTCTTCCATTGTGTGTGTGTATATATATCTATATATCTATATATATATATATCTATATATATCACAGTTTCTTTATCCATTCATCATTTGAGGGGCATCTAGGTTGGTTCCACAGTCTGGCTATTGTGAATTGAGCAGCTATGAACATTGATGTGGCTGTATCTCTGTAGTATGCTGATTTTAAGTCCTTTGGGTATAGGCCAAGGAGTGGGATAGCTGGGTCAAATGGTAGGTCCATTCCAAGTTTTCTAAGGAATCTCCACACTGCTTTCCAGAGTGGCTGCACTAATTTGCAACCCCACCAGCAATGTATGAGTGTACCTTTTTCCCTACATCCTCGCCAACACCTAGAAATTTGTTTTATAGGCTTTTAGGCCAACTGTGGTGGCACATGCCTATAATCCCAGTGACTCCAGAGGCTGAGGCAGGAGGATCACCACTTCAAGGCCAGCCTCAGCAACTTAGATCTTGACTCAAAAAATAAAAAAGAGCTGGGGATGTGGCCCAGTGGTAGAGTGACCCTGGGTTCAGTCCCTAGGACCAAATTTTTTTTTTTTTTTTTAAATTAGACTTTCATAAATTCTAGAACTTTCTCATGAAATGCCTCCTTTCACAGGAAGTTGGCACAGCTGGTTAAGAAGGTGGACTTTGGAGTCTTGTAGGTGGACATCCTAGTGTTTGGACCCCACCTCTGCTGCCTGGAGCAGTGTGGCTGGTGGACAGCAGAATGCTCAGGGCAGGGGCCGTGTGTGTGAGAGGGGCGTCGTGTGCTGGTTGTGCTTGCCACCTTCATTTGGGCTGCCTCAGGTGGCCATTGTCTCCCTTACACCCTCTTGACTTCCGATCTTGTTGGGCAGGAGTGATGGGGTTGGAGTCCTTCTGTGGGCTCAGCTACCTCTCTTAGGTGACAATGACCGGGAGACCCTGTGCCACAGGGCAGGTTGGCTTTGACCAGCGTGGACCTGGGGATATTGGGAAGTCCTCTACCTCTGGAGCATTCCTCCGTGATGACATTTTAAGGCCTTTGCTTTTCTCCGAGGAGATCTTCTTTCCAAAGTCTGCAAACTAGTCCTATGTCCCCATTGATTCATGAACCTCTATGCACACCTATGCACGAACCCACGCACACCTGTATTTAATTATGATGAAATAACATAATTTACCCTTTTAACTATTTTAAATGCACTGTTCTGTGGCGTTAGGTAGAATCACAGTATTGTGCAACTATCAGTACCACCCGTCTGCAGAGATTTTCCATCTTCCCAAACTGAAACTGCACCCACTAAATACTAGCTCCCCAGACCCCTCTCCCCAACCCCTCAGCACCCTATCCTACTTTCTCTCTGCCTTTAACTAGGAGCCCCATATAAATGGAATCATACAGCATTTCCTTTAGTGACTGGCTTTGCCTACACCATCTGTATAGAAGCATGAGCCCAAATATCCCTTCTTTAGGGCTGAATACTATTCCCATTTGTGTCTTTACTGTATTTGTGTACCTGTTGATCTGTTGGTGGACATGAGGGTTGGCTCTGCATTTTGGCTGCTGTGAACGATACAGCTGCGACCCTGCATGGAAACATCTGCTTGAGCCATTGCTTTCATTTCTCGTGCATACCCGCCCCAGAGTGGGACTGGGGACATGTGGTAATACTCTGAGGTGGTCCTGCTGTTTTCCACGGTGGCCGTGCCCTTTCTCCTGAGTGTTGAAGGGTTCTGGTTCCCTCAGGGCCTTGTCAACACTTGCTTCTTTCTTTGAAAATAGTTGTCCTCACGGCTGTGAAGTGTCACCTCCCTGTGGACTCCATTTGCATGCTCTCATGATCAGTGATGCTGAGCATCTTTTCAGGTGCGTATTTGTATTTCAGCCACGAATTTGGGAGACCCAAGCCCTTCCTAGTGAACAGGCTGCACTGAGCTGCTGACTTTCAGCAACGCTAGGGAGGAGACGACCGTCGGCCCCAGGACACCTGGCTCCAAGCCTGGGCGCTGGCGGCGTCCCCGGCGTCTGCCTCCTGCCTGCGTGAGGCCACTCCCCGCTGTTCCAGGACTTGAACCCCCGTAGAAGCCCTGCTCGTTCACCTTGGTCATCAGGCAACATCCCGCCTGGGAGTCTGGGAGGAGGGCAGGGCCAGCTGCCCTCTCGTGAATATTTACAAATCGGCCTTAATAAATCTTCGCCCTTCCCGCCGCCGTGGGCGCTCAGGTGCCCAGTTTTCTGGGAATGCAGTGGGATGGTTTCCTATCTGTTAGCTTGTCAGAAACAGGCGCGAGGACAATCAAATGTTCATCCATTCACATCTGGCGTTCTGCGGGGAACAGCGTTTAGACCCCTGCCGTGTTTAACTGTATAAATGGTCTCTATCTATCATCTAAACCAGACCCGCTTATGTGCCGAGCAAACCGCATCACAAGGATGCACCGGGCCCAGCGGCACTTCCCCCTCTCAGCCCTGGAACGTGCAGGATTCTCACTACCGTCCTGTCTTACCTTCTTCCTGCCGATTTAACCGTGGCCCGGGTGCCTGTGCATGGCAAATGTGTGTGTGTGTGCACGTGTGCATCTTTGGGTCCAGGTATGTGTGCATCTTGGTTTTGGCAGCGGGCTGGGGACACGCCAGCAGGGCCGCGTCCCCTCAGCTGACATCTGGGCCTCCTTGATGCCATGGGGCCTGTGCTCAGCCCCCTACGGCATTCACTAGACCCCGCGGGAAGGGCCTGGGGCGGGCTGGGCGACCACTGTCCTGCCAGCGCGGGTGGCCAGCTGCTCGGAGCCTCCCTGGCCGCAGGCCTTTCGGCCTGTGGGTTTGCAGAGCAAGCGCCTGCCTTTCCTTTAGCCGGCTTGCCCTCTGCGGCGGCCTGGCTCCTCTCAGCTCCCAGGGGACTCGATCCTGAATCCTACCTTATCAAGAGTCGGGAGGGTGGTGATGGTATTCCAACTCCTCACGTCATTGTCAGCCCACACGAAGGTGCAAAGGTCTAGACCACCTCCTTCAATCCAAAAACCGAACCAACAAGGCAGGTCAAAGAACATGCCCTTGGGCAGCAATGGCTCATCTGGACTGTCATAACATGTCAGACATGATGCTGAGCCCTGTACCTCCACTAAACTACTTAGCAGTCAGCACCACTCTGGAAGGAGATGTTATGATGTTATGATCTCCACTTACTGTACAGGGGAACAGATACCCAGAGAGGTTAAGTAATTTACTTAAGATCACACAGCTTAGTGGAGAGCTGGGGAAATAACAGAGACATTTTGGATGAAGAGCCATGTTCTTAGCCACTGTGCAGTGCGGAGGTGTGTTCTCTATGCTCTTTGCACCATGGACACTAAGGACTGTCTTAGAGGTGTGAATGGTGAGCACAGCTGGAGGGGAGAAGGCGGAAGGACACCTGGCTCAGTCCACCGGCACAGGCTCACGGGCCGCCGCTCAGTGTGCGGCGCCGCCGAGGGGCCCTATCTTGAAGGCCAACGAGAGCCGACTTCCGACCCCACGAGAACAGAGGGCACGAGGAGTGCGTGTGCTCAGGGGGGCGCTGGCGCTGCCAAGTGCGGCTTCAGCCCTCCTGCTGTGCGACCTGCGCGCTTCGTTGTCCACTAAAGGGCCGAGGAGAAGGCTGGCGTCAGGCCGAGCGCTTTTCCCAGGCCGCCGCCACGGGCAGCCGGGCCCCGCCAGCTCCTGGTTTAGAAAAGGCCCAGAACCCAGCAGCCTCGCGGGCGCACGGCGCCGCCCCTGCACCCCGTGGATGTGGCCTCCCGCCTGGTTGCCTGCGTCCCGCAGCCCCCAGACCGTCCACTCTCGACAGTGTCCTTGTGGTCGGGTCACTTCCCTCGGACCCGCGGGGGCTCCCCTCTCCCTGCAGCAAGCCAGGCGCAGGCGATCGGCCCCCGCTCCGTCACACTGCCGTCCCCGTCACGCTGACCCCAGGCCTGCCCAGACTCCGGGTCCCGCCAGGGCTGGGCTCGTCCCCTCCTCCTGGCTGACCACTGCCCACTCGCGACCCTCACCCAGCCCGCCCCGCCGGAGCCACCACCACCGCTCCACCCACTCCAGCACCTTCGCTTGACTTGACACTAGGGCCCTACAGCCCTGCACGCAGATGCACAGTCACACTCACACACTCACATGCACTCACAGTCACACTCACACACACACACATTCCCACTCACCCCCCCACACACTCATACACACTCACACTCATACGCACGCACTCATACACACACTCACCCATACACACTCACACCCAAACGCACATACTCACATTCTCACACACTCACACTCACCCCACTCACACTTACCCACACTAACATACTCTCACTCACTCTCACACATTCACACCCACTCTCACACACACACTTACCCACACTCACACACTCACACTCTCACATTCACACTCACCCACTGTCACACACTCTCATGTTCACCCACACTCACACACACACTCACTCTCACACTCACACTCACCCACTCACACCCACACTCACATGCTTATACTCACCCACACTCACTCTCACACACACTCATACTCACACTCTCACACATTCACACTCACCCACACTTAACCACACTCACTCTCACACACTTTCACAGATGCACACTCACACACTCATGCATTCACACATATGCATACACACTCATATGTACAACTGTACCTACACACACTCATACTCACATGTACACACACACATACACACACTCCCCGCCCCCCCATTCCTCTAGTTCATTTTCTCTCCCTCCCAGTACAGGAGCAGGGATTGCTGTGTGTGACTGTGGGTGTGTGCCTGGCACATACTAGGTCCACATCTTCTAGAGATACGCAGGACGCACAGGCAGGCGGAAGAGGTTCAGAGCACCTGAGAGAAAGTGTCGTGTGTCCCCCCCCCCCCCCCCCCCCCCCGTCCTTCAGCCACACATCTCTGCTCCCAGGAGGCAGCTGCTCCTGTGGTCGTCCTGATCCGCCCAGAGGGCACGCATGAACGCGTGTGCACAAGTGCATGGGCATCTGCCTCTGCCTCTCTGTGGGGCTTCCTGCAGGGCCATCCTGCCTTTCTTTCTTTACTTCCTACCTCGCGGGTTGCTGTGGTTTAGATGTGCGGAGTCCCCAGAAGCTCATACGGGAGGCAGTGCGAGGGTTTTCAGAATTCTAAGCCCACCAGTGGGTCGATCCTCCGATGTGGATTAGGTGGGCGGTGACTGTCGGCAGGCAGGGTGTGGCTGGAGAAGGTGGTCACTGGGACGCGCCTTTGGGCTTTGTCTTTTATCCCCGGAGCAGAGCTCACGCTCTCTGCCTCCGGTGGCCAGGCTGAGCTGCCTCCCTCCGCGTGCCTTCCACCATGAGCCCTGCCCCGCCTCTGAAACTGACCTCCGATGAGCCCGTGTCTCTCCATCCCTCTGTGCTCTTGTGACCCGGCTCCTTGTCAGGTCTGATGGTCAAAAACACTGCCCACTGCAGGCGTGCTGGGCATGAGGAAGAGCTTCAGCCTTCGCAGTGCCCGCCTTCGACATTGGCATTGAGCAGGCATGCTGTGGGCCCAGCGCCCCTCCGCCGGGCTCGGGTGGCTTCCAATGGCTGGCTCTTTCGGACGTGACTGTAATTAATAATGCAGCATTTGCATCATTTCTCACAAATGCGCGTCTATCTGTGGGATGGATTCCTAGAAATGGAATTGTGTTGGCTTACTTAAAAAGAAAAAATCAATGCTTGGCTAATTCAACTTTCTCAAGAGGTGGGTTCATGGCAGCTTCTGATCCAGAGGGTAAACATGCTACTGTGTATCATTATGTCAAAACTAAAAATGGACTCGTTGCACAGTTAATGGGGATGTGCAGCGAGCGCCGTGTTGGAAGCTCTGCTCTCGCGCTCTGCTCCTCCACGTCTCTCTCCCCTCCCTCGGCCTTGAGCAGGGGCCACGAGTCCCAGGGGCTGTGAATGGCAGAAAGCGTCATGGGACAATTTTCTGATAACAATACTGGAAGACCTGATTTACTTCAAAATCAGCCTGGAGGTCAGGCCTTAGTTTCTTCCCTGTAACCGGCTCCAGCCTTGACTTTGTTCGTCATCTCCTTGGAGGTTATTTTCTCTCTGGCGCAGCTGGGTGGGGTGACTGGCATGGTTGCTTTCCGTAGCAGAGAATGGAGGAGAGTAAGGGAAGCTCTGAAAGTCAGCCTGCCTGAGCCCCGTGGCAAGTTCTGGACGGTGCAGGGGTCTGTTCTTCAACGTGGGTGACAACACTATCCCTCCAGGGGCTGTTCTGGGTTTTGATTAGCTCACGTATTCATTCGTTAAAAAGAAAATGCTAAACCCCATCCACATGTGAGGCTCTGCTGGGGTCCAGGGGTGCGGACCTGAACAGAAGCCCTTGACCACGTGCCTGCAAGGGGCCTGTGAAGAGCTTCTCCCCGGGTCTGCCACCTGGTGGGGCTTCTGGCACTTTCGCCATCAGAGGGTGGCAGGGGACGTGCTGGTGTGGGGAGGTGTTCCAGTTTGCCTCCAAGGATGAGGCCTCTTTTCTTGGAAGGGAAGAGGTCTAGTACATGGCATTTCCAGCAGAGGGCGCAGGACAAAGTGGGAGTATCAAGGGCATTTGCAAAATTGAAGAATCTGGCCCAAATCCCTAGGGGGCCTCTCCTACCCTGATGTCACACTGGTTCCCAGACTCTGGCTTTCTGCGCCCTGTGACAGACAGGCTCCGTGGTTGTCAGCCTGCTTGCCCACCCCCCGGTGACCTCAGCCTGAGCAGGTGGACCCCTGGCCGTCCCCTTTGCACTAGTGACCTGGGTATTTTAGCAAAATGGTCCATGATAGGCCACCTCTGCCCATGTGTGTTCTTTGTCTGCTCTCTTATGATTTCTAATCATTCTCTTTTGACTTGATAAATGACTCTGGGCGTCTTGCAACTTTCCTGAAGACCCAGGGTGAAAAAACATCTTTTCCAGTAGCTCTAGCCCTTGCGAGGGAAAAATGAGCCTCCTCGATACTCAATAAATCACTTTGTCACCTTAATCTTTTATTGATCTCAATAAAAGTTGTATTTTGTTTCTTAACAAAAATCCACCAGGGAAGACATCCTGTGCAGGTGGGGCACGATGAGAGTGTGGTCAACCACCCGCCACCTGCCGCTATTTATGGGGTGCCATGCTTGGAGGCACCGGTGGGGGCGGGGGCAAGAGACTGAGAAAGCATTCTTGTAAGTGACGCATCTTATTGTCAAAGACACACTTGACTCCAGGTAGCCTGCTCACGGACCAGACTGCGCAGCCATATTTTATGCAGACTTTTATAAAGAGGTCATAAACAGCTTGCTTCTCCAAGTCAAGAGGCGCAGGCGGGCACTTTCCGGCTTGCAGGTAATGCATCTATGCGGTCAGTTAAATTTAGAACATGGCAATCACTGTACTCCGGGCTGGCCTGATCTCCAGGGGAGGATTATCAAAATAGGTTACTCATGGAGGAATGAGGAGAATTTTATCAGGGCCAGGAGTGAAGCTTTTGTTAAGGTTTGGAATAAATATATTTCCCCCTTGCTGCAGAGGTAAAGAAATACTAATAAAAGAGGCCTTCAACGTTAATACTTGTGTCTTCTCGTATCCCCCCAGGGGGTGAGGAAAGGGAGTGTTTAGTGGTTTGAGCTTAAAGAAAAAAAGAAGTAAAACAGAGCAGTACACAGTGCTTTTCTGTTAAGACCCAACCCGACTGTCCCCTCAGTCAGGGCTCCCTCCATGAGAGGAGAACTTTTGTTCTCACCAGACATCCTGAGATTTCCTCTCTGAAAGCTGTCACTCTGTGGTATAAATCAGCCAAGGTCCTTGACCTCATGGAGCTTCCAGTCTCAGATGACACAGACTTCCATCTGTATTTCGCTTTCTGTGATTTCATTGGCCCACGGTCAACCACAGTCTGAAAATGAGACATGGGGAATTCTAGAAATGCTTTGTAAGCTTTAAATCACTTTTGCATTCTTATAATTGTTCTATGTTATCTTTAGCTATTATTGTTAATCTCTTCCTGTGCCTAATTTATAAATTGAACTTTATTGTAGGTACATGCACATAGGAAAAACATAGTATCTACAGGGTTTGGTGCCATCTGCAGCTTCAGACATCCTCTGTGGCTCTCGAATCATATCCCCTGTGGATAAAGGCAGTGGGGGGGACACTGTTCAATTGAAGCACAAATCTTGGTGCACAAGTGGTCAAAACAGGGAAACCGAAGTTTGTTTCCACTTCCTCTGTCTGATTGATGGCTGTTACAACACCTCTGGGCTCAAACTCTGTGTGTGTGTGTGTGTGTGTGTGTGTGTGTGTGTGTGTGTACACACAGGGATTTAGGATTCATATCTCTTAAAGGAAAGTATGAACCAAATAATCTCCAAAGGATGAGTTTAAGTCTTTGTATAATAATCACTACCATTAATTGAGGGTTTTTCCATGCCAAGCGCCATGGGGTTTTATTAATAATGGATGGCATTATTATCAATAATGGATGGCATCTGTGTGTGTACTGTGTGCCAAGCACTTTGCTAAGCACTTCATGTATTCATCCCTTGAACTTCCTAACCATCCAGGCTGCAGGTGCTGCCTTACCTGCTTACCCAGGAGGAAGCCACCGCACACAGAGGGCAGGGAGCATGCTGAATCTCCCCCGGTGAGGGCGGAGCTGGCTGGGTGCCCAGGTCCTCTGGTCCATGCTCCTTATCATGCTTCTTTCCTCAGTCCCCCACCTTGTCGTGGTCCTGATTCTCCGAAGACCGCCTTGCCATCAGCGTTAGTCACCCCTCATCTTTAACATCCAGATCAGGAATGGAAGATGCTCTGGTATCACTTTAGCCGACCCGAGACATTGGTCAGGAGCCTGTTTACAAAGTGAAATCCAATGCTCTTTCCTTAAATGGGTCCCGGATTCTACCAGCCCTGGATCTGTTCTCACAACTGGGCTTCAATGAGGGCATCCCTTAAGCATCTCTGACTGCAGGGGGGACCACCCAGCAGGATCTGTGCAAACACCAATTACAGGGGAGATTCAGCAGGCCCCCACATGTGATGCTCTTGCTGGGGCATGACCTCCTCTCTCTGCTTTCTGGAAGCAGGATGGACTATGCAGATTCACTGGCACATGTCATCGGAGGTAGGCCAGAGGATAGAGAAATGACTCCAGAAGATTTTTGGTTGTCTTTTTTTTTTTTTCTCTTATCCATATGCAGCAATTTATTCACTTGCAGATTGTAGAGAGCTCAAGTCTGTGCATGATCAGGAAAATATAAAGCACTATACACAACAAAGGGGACTGTTAGCAAAACAGATGCAGCGTTAATTGCACTTGTGAGGGAAGCATAAATAAAACAATGCATGTTCTGGAAAATCCTTTTGTGATGCTCAAATTTCACAAAACTGGCTTCTCTACAAAGGTAGAGAAAAAGCAGCAGCCCAGCTCCTAGAATTAGATCTCTAAAACACTGCTCAGATCGATGCTAATGGAATCAAAGATTTTCAATGTCTCATTCATTTTTTTTTTCATTCAACAAATATTTGTTGAAGGTCTGTTGTGCTAGATCATGTGCTCAGTGCTTATGATAATGAAGAGGGATATCTAGGCCCTGCCTCTGAGGAGCTCTGAGTTTAAGTGCCTAAGTAAATATCTAGGGAAGTGGTTCTCGCTGGGTGGGGGTAGGGCAGACAAAAGGGATTTGGGCACTATTTGGAGATAGTTTTGGTTGCTGTGACAGGGAAGAACGTGCTGTTGGCACCAAATAAGTGGAAGCCAGGGATGATGGCTAAATATCTTACAATGTCCAGGATGTTCCCCCACAACAAAGAATTATTTGACCCCAGATGCTGATAGAATCAAGATTCAGAAACTCACTTCAGAATATCAAATAACAAGCCCCTCAATAAGGGCACATGCAAACCCTATAGGAACGCAGACAGAGAAACCAAATTAGTCAGTGGGACAGTCTTTACGAAGACTGTGACCTTGGAGCTCAGCCAGGATAGGTTGACAAAGCTTGGGTGGCATGGAAGAAGAGGAAACAGATTCACAGCAGAGCTAGGGTGTGCAAAGGCCCAGTGGCATCTAAGAATAAGGTGGATTCAGAGCACAGCACTGCCTGTGTGGTGGGGGCCAGGAGGGTGACAAGCCTGTTGGGATCACATGGTAAGGACCTGATAATGCCATACTCAGGACCCTGGAGACTTCTGTTAGAACAGGGGTCAGTAAAATACAACGTAAGGGCTAAACCTTGTCCACTGCCTATTTCTGAATAGCTCCTTAGCTAAGAATGGTTTTCATACATTTAGATGGATGGAAAAATCCAGAGTAATGTTCTGTGACATGTGAAATGATATGTGATTCAAATTTTGGTGTCCATAAATGAAGTTTACTGGAGTCCACCCACGCTCATTTATTTATCCATTGTCTCTGACTGCTTTCGCACTACAACAGCAGAACTGAGTAGCGAGGACAGAGACCATATGGCTTGCAAAGCCTAAAATATTTATTTTGTGGAAAAATATTGCTTTATAGAAAAAAATTTGCTGAAGCTTTAATTATAGAGAATAATGTAATCATACTATACAAATCGCTATCACTGTCACTGTTGGGAGATGATCTGCAAGTTGGAAAACTGTTTTAAATTCAAGGAAGATGCTAATTAAAGTGTCAGTCAGGATATGTTAAATTGTGCTGCAGAAACAAGTGTGCCCACTGAGCTTAGTGGCTTTTGAGGCTGGTTTCTCCCCCACGATGCAGGGAGATGCCAGGTTGTGCTACAGTAACATATAAGTCCACAGAGCTCAGTTGCTTCTGTGTGGGTCAGGTGTGTGTCACTGTGACCAAAATACCTGACGAGAACAACCTAGAGGAGAAAAAGTTTATTTGAGCTTAGAGTTTTAGAGACTTAGTCCATGGTCAGTCAACTCCATTGCCTTGGGCCAAGGGTGAGGCAGAACATCATGGTGGAAGGGTGTGGTGAAGGGAAGCCGTTCTACTCATGGTGGCCAGGAAGCAGAGAGAGAAAGGGGAAGGGCCACAGGGAAGACGCAGCCTTCCAGGGAATGCTCCTAGTGACTTACCTCCTCCCGTCATGTGCCTACAGTTACCACTCAGTTGGCTCATTCAAACTAGAATGGGCTGATTATGTTGTAGATCACATAGTCAAATCATTTCACCTCTGAGCGTACCTGCACTAACAGAAGTATTCAGGGGACACCTCATATCTAAACCATAACCACTTCCAAAGCTGGTTTCTTACTCACCATATGTGTACTAAGGTAAGTATCAGTCAGGCTATGCCAGGTATATGCAGTAACAACTGAGCCCACAGAGCTCAATGGCTTCCAAGGCTGGTTTGTCAATGGCAATACACGTCCACTGTATACCAGCTGAGGTTCTGCTCCTTGCCGTTCTCGTTTCAGGATTGGAGTGGCAGAGGTGGCTAGCTGGAACATTTCAGTTCTTATGGCAGAGGGAGACAGTAGACGCAGTGAGTCACATTCTGGCCCTTAGCAGTTATGCCTGAGAGAGGTGCACTGTGCTTCTACACAGACCCATTAGAGAAAGCAGGTCTTGAGATACTCATGAGCTCCTCAGGTAGGGACGCACAAGCCCCACAAGGAGGGACACCACAGACACCAGCGGGATCAACAGAGATGAAAAGACTGGTCCAGGGCCGTTCCAGAGAGCATGGTGGGAAGGAGGAGAGAGGGGCAGAGGTCAGGGGGTCACCTGACATCCTGCTTTGGTGCTTACTGGTGGCAACAGTGACTGAGATGGGCAATCCAAGAGGAGGGACTGGGATAAAAGACAGCGAGTTTGGGGTCCATGGGGCATTTAGGTGGAGGTGCCTGGGGAGCCAGCTGGAGCAGCAGGCCTGAATCTCAAGACCAGAAACCAGGCAGATACATTCCTTGCCCTTACTTTCCAGAGGGGTATAGATAAGTACATGTGTGTATCATGTTAGGTTATGGTAACCCCAGCGAGAGAAGAAAGCGAAGCTGGCCAGAGGGTTGGTAGGGAAGCAGCATTCATCCTTGGTGGTGTCCAAGAGTCTCCGGGCACTTCGCACAGGAAGGTCCCGGAAGCTCTTGCCAAAGAGGCGTCACTTAGGCAGGATTCTGAATGGAATGATATTGGATATTTGGAACATCCAATGCTGATATTGGGGGAGGATTGCTCCAGTCAGAAGAAGAAAACATGCAGAGGTGCCGGGCGAGGAAGGAGCAGGAGAGTCACGAGCAATGGCTCATACCGAGCTGAGAGAGGGAGCTGGGAGCTGAGCTCATGAAGGGCACCAGGAAGCACTCTGAGGCCCGGGGCCCGGCGTCAGGGAGCCTGGCCAAGTGACGGGAGCCTGCGAGCGGAAGCAACGTGGTTTGATCCTTACGTCAGAAGGACTGCCCGCCAGGGCTGCTCTGTGGGGAAGGCTTCCTAGGACGGCAGGGTGGAAACGAGGCCAGTTAGGGACTGTTGTGGTTGCCAGAGGCGAGCGTCACTGTGGAGGAGGAGCAACGCAACATGGGGACATGCTTAGAGTAGGCAGCGTGTGCTGAGGATTGCATGTGGAGGGCCTGGAAACAACGCCATGACTTTTAGACTGAGCAACGGGCTTCTGCCATCTGCCGAAATGAGGACCACTGGGGGCAGAGCAGGCTGTGCCGGGTGAAGAGATCTCGAGTCGTCTACGTCACCAGGGACAGGTGTCCAGGAAGGACTTGCATCCTCCAACACCAGGCATTCCAGAAGAACAACTTCACATCCGTCTTACGAACCAGGCAGGATGGATGCTCTTTGTTTCCATTTTGCAAATGGAAATAACCAAGGCTCAGAAAGAGCAAGGCAGAGACAGTATAATAGATGATTCTGAAACACAAGATAGAAATCAACTCCAACTAACATAAGCACAAAAGAAAGTGTATTGGCTCTTATGAATGGGGCATCTAAGATGTGGCTGGGGTTGATGGTGGTCCATCTGTCTGTCTTTCCAAGATGGGACCTGCCAAGCCCGATGCATGTTCTGAGCCCTGAGAACACAGCACTCAGAAAACTGTGCACATCTTCTTTCAGGATGACCTCCCCTTCCCTCGCTGAAAGACTCCTGCACAGCTAGACCCATAAAGATGGAAGATTGAGTGTTCAGCCAGTTGGATGACAGGTTCTAGTTCAATTCTGATTTGGGAGAGGGGAATCCATCGCAACCCTGTCACCTCGCTGCCAGGAGAGATTGCCTTCTTCCTGCTCAGGAGAGATAAAGAACTCCCTGCCTCCCAGACAGGCTTCTTGCTGAAGCCAGTCGCCACCAGACCTTCTGGGACAGAAGCCTTTCCGTACCCAGCTGTGGTTGGAGTCGACTTTCAGAGAGGCCACTGCTTCTACATTGGGATTGGAGGGCTTCTCGGTCAGGTGCCTCTGAACTTGGAGTTCTGTCAGCTGGGTCATTCCTTAAGGCTTCAGCCGCCACCCTTCCCTCTGCCTGCTCTCCTGGGAGCACAGAGGTCTCCTACACTCCGTCATTTGAAGTCACTTATGGCTTCTTGCAAATGACATTCTGTTATTCTTTCTTGAAGCTTGTTCCTCTCGGGTCTCCAGGATGTATTTATCTCCCCCCACCCACCCTGACTTCCGGAGGCTTCAGCCGTGGGTCCTGTGTTCTGTGCTACCTGGACTAAGATCTCATCCCTCTCTGTGCTGGAGACTACTGGCACCTGGCAGTTGTACCCCTCCTCTGTTCCATTTGGTTTAAGTGTCCAGACTGGCATGGGTACAGGGGAGGTGTATGACCCACAGTGGGATCTGAGCCCCAGTAATCTCACAACCCTCTGCTCAAAGTTGGTTTTAGGACAAACATGTGACCCTATTCTGGCCACTGGGATCTTTAAGGAAGCTGGGGATTCTGGGAGAAATGGTTCCCTCATACTGAAGCCTTCAAGCCATCCAGAACCTTCTGGCATCCCTGAACATGAATCCCATCTTCCCGAGTCTCCAGCATGGTCCCCGTGTCCTCCAGCTGAGGTGCCTTCGACTGCCTCTCAATCCCATGCAGACGTCACTCTTCATAGCTCCGCTTGGCGTCCCCAGCCCTCTCTCCTGCTTACCTGCATCACAGGACCTGCCCGGTGCCTTTCCCCCTTACTTTGGGTTTTTCCAGGCAGAGATGCTGGCTTATTAATTTTTGAAACCATCTTAATGGCTGGCCAGCTACCTGACCTGAGGAAAATGTCCCAGGAAAGCCGTGAATTGAAAGTGAGGCCTGGTGGGTGAGAGAGGATGGGCACACTGACCAGTCAAGGGACAGGCAGAATGGCCCTGGGAAGGGCCGGGAAGCCCATGGCCTCATTTCCTGTTGTGCAGGATGTCCAAAGTCCTTATCATGATGTCCCGGGCCCTGCCTGCTCTTGCCCCTGACCATCCCTCTTCCTGCCATTTCTTGCCTGACATCCACGGTGCTGGAAGCTTCAGGTTTCAGATCCGCAGGTGTTAGGCCCGTCCATTGGCAGAGCCTTTCACCTCCCGCCGCCTTGCCTGGGACTCCTCCCCATGTTGCCCACCTGTCATCTCCTACTTGTCCTTCCCGACCCCATCCCAACGTCACCCTCCTGGGGTCTGTTTGCAGGCCACCCTTGAACAGGCACAGCTCCAGTTCTGCATTTCTTCTGTGCTTGAAATATTTTTCCAAGGGTGGCACTATGTCTGGGTGTTGTTTCTAGTGCATCTGCCTCCTGTTCATGGCTGTGGATTCCTCAAATGCAGGGGTCAAATCCCCCTCCTCTGAATATATCTCCAGTGCTTCATTTAGTGACTGGCATATCCTGGACTTAATAATATTTTCCTGGTGCAACTGGATCTCTTGCTTCCTAATTCCACTGAGGCTGCTGATGGTAGATTCATTTGGAGTCTGGCACTGGATATTTCAGGCTCAAACCTGATGCAATAGACTTTCCAAGGGGCAAATATAGTAAAAATAGTAATCTAACGTTTGGGGTCTTTAAGTATCAGCATCATTTCAAAGCTTGGCCTGTATTATCTCATTTTACCTATACATCTGCTCTGTGAGAAAGAAATATAAGCGTTTATATTTTACAGAGGAGGCTCAGAAAGGTGAAGTAACTTGCCCAAGGTCACAGAGCCAATAAAGGACAGAACCAGGATTCAAACTCAGATATCTGACCCTGAGCTGGGTACACTTTAGGAATTAATAGCTCCTAGCAACCTGTTGTCAGTACTTTCTGCTGTATTTCCTGTGGCCTTGTCCCAGGTCTTTGCGGCAGAGTTTTAAAATTGAGAAGCCTGCTAGAATTACTCCTCCCTCCTCCAGCTGCAAAAAGCCTGCCCGTGTGCATCACCAAAAGCCTTTGGCATGGTCTTCAATCTTTCCCACACTCAGCCACTTCCAACCTCGACCTTAGAGTCGTGAAGATGATCCTTACGGGGCTGTTACTCAGAGGAAAATTGAAACAGTCCCTGTGGGGAGAAGGCAGGATTTTAGTTCCAGCCTTCTAATTTCAGATCAGCCTAGAGAAAAGGACCATGCTAGCAGCCTTATCCACAAAATTAGGTGAGCCCTGTTCTTTGCCTCTGTTAAGAAATATGGGCGCTGCTCTAAAAATCTTTTTTTAATCTCCTCTCTGGTCCATGTAACAGGAAATTGGTCTCTGCCATAGGCCAATAAATCTCCAACTTTTTATTGAATATTAAAGAAAGACTTCAAGTCAAGTTCAAATCTCTTTGCTTGGAGCTTCTTACGTAACGCTGCAGTTCCCGTACCCCGGGTCACACGAGCTTTAAAAAGAAGGAAAGAAATGGAAAACTGCAGGTCTGTGGTCCCCAGGGATGATTTCTTCTCCTTAGAAATAATAGCCCATTACTCTAAAAATCTTAAACACGGCGTTACCTCTGGCTTGTGCCTTCTAATTGAGACAAGGTGATTAACCGCTGGTCTTGTCTAGACGCATCTAAAGCAGGCAGGCAGTGGCTTCTGCGGGAAGGCAGGGTGTCAGTGCGTGGCCCTGAGGAAATTAGGACCAGTGATGGGGGGGTGGGGGTGGAGGCGCTGCTCAGACTCCCTTTCAGGATGGAAGCTCTTCTTTCTCCTGCTGAGAGTGTTGGTGGCTCCCTGGCTCAGCCAGGTGGCCCTTCTGGATAGGTCTTCTGCCTGAGCAAGAGGCCTGGCTCAAGGTCACAGCCTCTCCCTAGGAGCAGTCCAAATGCATTAACTGGACAAGGTGGGATGAAGGCCTGGTCAACTGCCTTCTTTTGAGGCAACTCAAAAGCTCCCTTCCCCGGGGCTCTGCCAAGGCCTGGGTTGCAATGGTGTCCCTTGCTCCTTGGTCCAGGTTTCTCGCTGCCGCAGGTGTCGATTCCACAGGTGCTCTGCAGTGAGCTTCCCCCTGCATGGGAGTCTCAGGATCTGCTTCCTCGGGAACCCATTCTAAGGGAGATCTTTATGCACCAGTGAGTTTGAAAAAATTAATGCACTTTGAATGGAAGGTAGAAGAAAACATAAAGAATGATACCCTTTATATAATATTTAAAGCATATGTAAATATTCGTAGACTTCTTTTTCCAAAAGTATAAAGGCATGGAATCATAAATGCCAATTTCAGAAGTCTGTTTTCCCCCTTGGGTGGGGGGCAGTAGAGAGGAGAACAGGGGGGTGCAGGGGGAGCCCATGGAGACGTCAGCTGTATTGGTAAAATTCAGAGTGCAGGGTGCATGCATACTTATCTTTATTGTTGGGTAGGGTTTTTGGAGCTCAACATATTTCATAGTAAATGTAAGAAAGGAGGCCTTTTCAAAGATGCAGATCTGAAACCTGGCTCTCCTCCTGAAGAGCTGTGTGGCTCTAGACATGCCACTTGATCTCTCTGAGGCTGCAGCTTTGTTTCTAAGGAGTGGAAACCCACTGGCCCAGACTCTAATGCCTGTAAGAAATTAAAGACCCAGTGGAAATCTTGCTCCCAAGGGTTCATGGTCTCTCTCCTGTTTCTTCCCATGTGTCTCATTTGCCTTGTCCTCCAGACTCCTTTGTCTCCTCTCCCTACTCTATATCATGACCTTTCTGCTTCAAGTTCTTAATTCCAAAGTTCCTGCTCCAAATTCTCAGGGGAAGAACCTTCGTGGCCTCAGGTAAGGATGAGCTATCTTTGCATTGACTTCTTATCCCTGGTCCAATCCACCGTGGATGGCAGCCCTCGTGGGTGAGCTGTGAGCTATGTGCACCCTGTGTTAACGTTTTGCAGAGAAACAGAAGCCACAAGCACACAGAGTGATGTGTGCCTTAGCGATGGGGTATGTTCTGGGAGATTTGTCCTCAGGGGATCCCGTCCTGTGCAAAGGCCATGGAGCCCTCTCACACACACGAAGACGGCTGCAGCATCGCGAGGTGGTACAACCTCATGGGACCACCGTCACATATGTGGTTTTTGTTGACTAAACTGTTATATGACCCTTAACTGCACAGACCACATATGTAAATGAGATCTAGGCACAAGGGCCTCTCATGCATGTCAGGGTCAAGGTGGAGGCAGATTCACAGGCAGAGAGGACAGGAGCAGACAGGTAACCTTCAGACACCTCAGTGCAGGTACTTAGTGTTTCCTCGTAGGGACTTTATAAAGCTGAATTAGAACAACCAACTGCGTTTCAAATCAGGCTTGGCCTTGGAAGGCGCGCTGTAAACACTTAGCACCCTTCCTGACCGTGGGGTGCACGGTGAACTTCACAGCCAAGGTTACATGCATTAGCGGTGAAAAGGGTTGGGAGTCAAAGTTCTGGGACTCAAATTCTATCTCCACCCCTTAGTCTCTGGTCAAGAAACCGAGTTCCTCTGAGCTGCAGTTTCCTCATTTGCACAGTAGCGGTGAGACTGGCGGCTGTCCAGGAGCGTCCTCAGGGGGAATGCCCGAGATCGCCTGTGCAGTACGCCTTGCTGGTGCCTGGCACAAATAAAGCGCCCTACTACCCAGGCCTTGCTTGCACCATTATCGACACGTTTAGGAGAAAGGGGAAAATCCTGAAGAGCTCACTTGCTGAGGAAACACGGCCCCCACCGTCAGTGTCCATCAGTCAGCCAGGGACATTTACTAGAAATATCCCGAGCAAGCGGCATATCTTCCGACTCAGTCCAGTGACACTCTTTAACGATGCCTTCCCCGTCCAGAGCCTGGACGAGCTCTACTCCCACTGCCTCATTTCAGTGCTTACCAAGGAAAGGATAGTGAAGCCACATCGTCTCCCATTTCCTGTCTTTAAGCCAGACTGTTACTTGCTTGAGTTTATAAAGAAAAACTTCAGAGGCTGCTTGGCATAGATGGGGTGCACAGTGCACAGCCGTGTGGGCTGTTGCCTGGCACGTGGTGACTGCTTTGTAAGCTTCGCTGTCACTGTTATTGCTGTCGTTATCACTACTGTGAATATTATCAACATTACCTTCTCTCCAGGTCTTAGGTGCTTTCTGTCCCTCTGCTGCTGCTTCTTTGTACAAAACATTGCATCTTTTGGGTGTTTGCCCTTGATTGCATCTCCAGATGCCCTGCATTCGGTGCTGCCGCCGGCCAGTACTTGGGCTTCAGAGCCCATGGCTGGCTTTCTCTGTGTCCTCTCTATTGCCTTTTCTCCCTGCTCCCATGCCCAGCCTGGCAGGACCGTCCTTCCCTCCAGTCCCCCGAACCAGGCTCTTGACCCTCCCGGGAGGGAAGGGTGTGGGACTCCGACACTAGCTGACTAGAAGGCCAGATACCTGCAAGCTCGCTCTCGTTGCAGGAGAGACGCTCCTCTGAACTGGTCTTCCCAAGGCAGGTGCTCAAAGAGGTTAATTTCCAGGAAGGTTCCTGAAGGTATGACTTACCATCTTCTCTCCAAAATGCAATGCAGAACAGACAGCACTGCAAAATTGGAGTGACCCACATCTGTGCCAGACTTTCCAGCCCTCCCAGGAGAGGGCTGCTGGCTATCAAACTGCCCCCTGCAGTTTGCATTATATGATGCCCTCCCCTTCAAAGAAAAAAAAGCCGTGACGTGTTCGATACCCCCCCGGACTCCAAAGTAATATTCAGCATACAGCACCCCCCTTCCCCAAAGCGAGTTATTTGCCAGAGATCCCAAATGGTCGGTGCTTGATGGATGGTGCGTGATTCTCCATCAGCACACCTTGGAGCCCCAGAGCTAACCCTCTGACAGCGTTAGCATAAAAGATTTACATTTATGTTACGAGGGCCACACAAGAATAATAATTTTAAGATACATTGCCTTGGCTGCTGGTGCACCCTGGGAAATCTAGCAGCGGCAGGAGCCCAGCCGCACTGTAATTACAAAATGGCAGTGCAAGAGAGGTATTCAGAGACAAGCAGCTAGAGACCAAAGCCATCTGCATGCCTTGGCGGATTGAAATTACAGTAATATATGAAGACATTACCTGAAAAACCCGGCACCATTTAAATGATTTACTCTTCAGCCCCGGCAAGCTTTAATTTAAGGATAAAGTCATTCAGAAAGCTAATCTGATAGGGGAGGCATTATTTCACACAGTTAAGTTAATTTACAGTAGCTGATTGTTGTGGTTGCTTTTGGTATTATTATCTTCCTACAAACAGCTGATCTGCCAGACAGAAGCAATATACTGCTTAACACAGTGTCTTAATTCAGCAGGCGAGCTATCTGTGATAAAGGTTTGTTTATAAGCAATAATAGGAAAGTCATTTTGAGGCCACGCTGATAACACTGTTGAGGAATATTTTTAAGGGGGAAAATGCACAATTAAATGAACAAATGAGTCAGCCAGTCCTGTGCTCATGTGTCTGTGTGTCTAATGTCTGTCTGGAGTGGCTGCTTTCCCTCTGTCCTGCCCGTGGGTCTTCTCCTGTGGCCCTTTGCATGACTGGTACAAGTAGCCTTATGCCTGGCAACAACTTTCTGGTTACCCACTGACTTCTCTGCCAAAGCTTTGCAAAAATAACATCTCGGGGGCCCTGAGAATTCAGCAACCCTCTTAGCGATCTGCTTTTCAAGGACAAAGTGAGCTTTGGGATTTGTCCTTCAGGAGTTTTTTCATCTTTGGGAGACCATAAGTATTCCCTTGTGGGCATCCGAATAGAAAAGTGGGATTTTGAAAGGTAGCAAGCAGAGTCGGTGGTGGATGGAACTGGAGATTTCGAGAGGGTGACTAGGAGCCCACCTGCTGCCTCCTTTGCAAAACCAGGTAAGAGGGACTGTGGCTCAGCATGCGGAGGTGATTCCAGAGCTCCGCTGGCATGAGCAGGAGCATTTGTCTCTCGGATCTGCCGACACGGGCCTGGGGATGTTTTCTCTACAGATGAACAGCCTCTTGTCATCTCATGAGTTCCTCTCAACGGGAGAGGCGTCACTTCTGGAGAGCGGCTATGGAAATGCTACCCAAAGGATCAGGAAATCGCTGTGGATGGTCCAAGAAGGAGCTCCTCGGATAAACATCTCTTAGAAAAGACCAGAAAAAAATCTGATTTGTAAACTGAAAGGGACTTAGTCCACCCCACTCAGAGGCAGCCATGGCTTCTTCAGTCCTTCTCGTGGGCGAGGCACCATGAAATGGGCACTGGGTCTGTTTCACCCGCAATTCATAGAGGAACAATCCAGATTCAACAGTGCCCCTGACTTCTACCAGGAGCCAGGGGGAGGAATCCCGCCCTGTGAGCCTGAGGATGCAGCAGCGCGGGGCCTGGCGTGAGGCCCCTGTGGGATTATCTCTTGGTGGGATTATCCCCTTCACTGGACTGTAAATTAAGTGAAGGAAAACAACAGATCAAACAGACAAGCCAAACCCAGCCGCTGGGCATGCTCGCTGACACAACCCAGTCTCTCAACGTCCCATGAACACATGAGTCAGTGAAGAAATAAATAAGTGGGTTTCCTTAGCCACAGATGAAAATCAAATGTCCTCTGGGTTAGCTGGGAGGAGTCGGCAAGGAAATAGGCAGAGAACTCAGATGAAGCTGTTCGGCCCTGTGTGTCCAGTCCTCCCATGTTCCCCGCAGAGAACCGGCCTCATGGGTTTAGAGAGTAAAGTCGCCTGTGCTGCATATTTGCATAGGGAGGCAGTGGGATGTTGGATCACACAGTTTATTCCCCGTTGGGCATCCTTTCCATTCCTGCTTCCCACACAGTGAGGTCATCAGATCTTTCCTTTTTGGCCCTCCCTTCCCTAGGGAGCGACCCGCTCTGCACCTGCTTTCCACCTGCTCCTGAATTTGAATCCCCTGCCACTAGGAATCACAGTATCTTCTTTATTCCTTATTAGACCTGGTACCAGGACATACGTGCTGGCTTCTGACTCCCTGCAACTCATCACGTGATGTCAGTGAAAGCTGTTCTCTCCCACGATGCCTCCTCCATCCTTCTGTTAAAAAAGACTTCATGATGCGAGCCGAATCACCTTGCCCAGGACCCAGCACATCTTAACCATGCTCAAATACGAATTCCTTCCCCCATTCATGAAGTCGTAGGCTCGAGAGACGAATAAGTTTAAAAGGGAGGCAAAAGAGACACGGATAGCAGAAAAAGGGTCAGCAGGCGGGCACCCCTCCCCCAGGGGAGGGAGGTGCCCGTCACACTCCATCTGTGGCCGCTCATTCCTGTGTGGTTTCCACCGCTGGGGGCTGCCGGCTTTAACATAAGATCTGGTTTCCGTGTTAAGCCCTTCTTAGCCTTTTGGGGAAGAAACGGATTTGGGGAAGGAAGAGCAAAGAAAATCACTTAGAATCAGGGTGGAGACCCTGCCACAGAAATTCCGATACTGGCTGACCCTCTGGGGTGCCTGCTGGTGGGTTTTATTTCTGGCCTGATTCCCGGCGCAGAGGAAGGTGGCACCTGACACAGTCTGAGAATGCGGGGTGACCAAGCTCTTCCTGGAAAAAGCATGCTGTTCTCTAGGGTCAGGACTCAGGTGCCTTGCCCAGGGCAGCATCCCTTCCCATCCTGTCTTTCTTACAGGAAGGTCAACCAGCATACTGCACCTACCAGGAGGAGACCATCTGTATCAGGCTGTAAGCTCTGTCGTATGAACCACAGTCTCCCAGGGCCCAGCCCTGTTCCGAGCAGATAGTGACCACTCAGTTCTCCCCACCTTAAGCACTTCTCTACAGCAACAAGCCCAGATCCTTGGAAGGATGCTTGAGGCCACCCCTGACTTCCCTCTGACCCACAGTTCTCCAAGCCACCCCCTCTGGCCTTCTGACAGTCTCCCTCATCCCAGAGACGACGATTGTCCCATCTGAGCACTTGTGTTACACAGAGGACCCGATGCCTGCAGAAGCACCAGCCTCTGTTCCGCACACCATGTCCATCTGACGAGAGCGAGGTGGATTAATTAACGTGGTGGGTCTATCTTCCACCCAGCTGTCTTGTGCTGCAATGGAGACCAAGGAAAATCCATTAGATCTCACTGAGAGATAGCTGAAAGAAAGTTTAGATTAAGTTTATCTCTCGAGGCAATTTTATTAGATAGATTAAGTTTCCGTTCATCTCTCCAAAGACCGTAGTAATAACCAGTGTCGTGACTTTGAAATCCTGAGGACTGCAGAGGGTAATCAAACACGGTTGTCTTTTTATCCTTCTCTTTTGCTTCTTAGCATTCTACAATCCTGCCTGGCTCGTCAGTCAGAGGGATAGCATTAAGGGGATCAATGTTGACAAGTGATAGTACAAATTATGTAATGCCGATGACATTCCGCCGTCTCCTTTTGATCTGCAATTCCCACTCTCCATCACACCTTTCTCTATGAAAAGTATTGAAGGAGAGGCGGCTGTGGGTGCCAGCAGCTGCCTTCCCAGAGCCCCAGGGGCACAGCAGGGCGATTTGAAGTGAGCGGGAAGCTCCTGAATTAGACGCGGGGCCTGGGACGATGGCCTGACTGACAGGAGGGGAAATTGAGGTCATTTTCCTACAACAGGCCTTTGGCAGCGGCCCCTTGGGCCCACGCTGCTCTAGTCCCGGGAAGTATCTGACAAGCTAGGCCCACACCGGAAGGGGCTTTCTACTCCAAGTCTGTACCCTTTGACCTCTCCTCCATGGTGGATTCCACCCTTCCTTTTGGGGGACTGATGGAGGAATAATTTAAAAGAAAGATCTGAGCTGGTTTCATAAGAGGAAAGAGGCACAGAGGGTCAGCTCTCCTGGAGCCGGGAGTACTAAGTTTGGAGCCAGGCAACGCGACACACGGGAAGAAGGTAGCCGAAGGGATGTGTCTGGGGAGGGGAGATGCCTCTTTCTTCTTCCTTGTTTCCTTTCCTGTGGAAGAACCTTTGTGAGGTGCTCGTCCTCGTTTCCTTTGCCATATAAGAAAGACAGCACGGATGTGGAGCAATGCGGTAACTCCTGAGATGGAAGGGTCCAGACTCTCATCCTGATTATGCCCTTATCAATGAGGGGAGCTCAGAGGACTGTGCGAAAACCCCTGTGGAGTCGGATTTGGCCTGGGCTTTGCCTGTCCTACGGTGTCCTGACGTGTGTCACGGGGCTCACGCAGTCCTTTAGGATCCTTTCAGACAATCGGACTCTGCCTTCAGCACAGTCCCGAAGGGGCCAGAGGAATGGGGAGCGGGACGGAGGGGTTGACAACTTCAGCACCTGTTCCTCGCCTCGCTCTTCCAGTTGATGCCTTCATTTCATGAACATTTACTAACCTCCCTCTGTGCGTCAGATCCCTGACGATTTAAAGAAAACGACGCACATGAAGCCTTGATTGCTGCGAACGCGCCCTTTCCTTGATGAAATAGCTCTGTTCACTTATGGTGGTATTCCCACAACCTGGTGGTGTCCTCAAAATAAGGTTTCGTGAATAAATGCACAGATGAATGCAAACAAAGTCCCGGGGTCCTTCCTAACCACTAACACCAGGCTGCTGAGAGGCAGCCATTACTGAGGAAGGTTCTGGTGACATGACAGAATACCATCCCTCAAGACCAGCAGTCAAGGCTAGGAGGAAGAAACAGAATTCAAGACCACATTTCACCATGAGGAATTCTTTAGAATGTAAAATAAAAACAAAGAGAATTTTATTAATCTATTTTTGCCTACAGCCTGGAAAAGCCCTTATGTCAAAACCCCCCTGCCTCTAAATTATGCTTTGACTTCCCATTATAAATTTTATTAACCACTCTTTTATTAGCAATCTTATTACAGTTGATCTGCACATGAATAGAAACAATTTACAAATGATCAGGGTTGGATTAGAGAAACCATAAACGCAATGCAAATTGTTACAAATTATTTACTGGCTTAGTACAAATCTGCATATAGATGGGCAAAGTCAATCAGAAAGGTACCTTCAGGTATTCTTCACAAGATATGATCGTGAAGATAGTTGCAGACTGGTAGGTGACGTGCAGAATAGAAATGAAAATAAATAGATTCATTTGTCAAACACACTTAGGTGCGGGTCTTCTCATTTAATCAGAACTTTGGAGCACAGGATATCTGGGAAAATTGAAAATGGGTGAGGAAGGGGGATTGGGAGTGGGTTTACTTAAGTGTAAGGTCAGGAGTGGGAGACATATAAAGGGATTTTGGACAAACAAAGAGCGGAAACATTGACCTAGCGCTTCAGAGGATTACAAATGTTTCAGCCCATTAATCTTCCAGCAACTCTTCCATACAGGGAGACTATTATTTCTGTTTCTCAGTTGAGGGAACTGAGGTTTCATAACTTGACCAAGGTCACAAAGAGACCAGGACTGGGATTTGAAGCGTCCACCTCCACCTCTGAGCCTCGGTCAGTGAGCTCACCCACAGAAGCCTGGAGTTGTTCCTCCGGGAAACCAAAGTCTCAGCTCTGCAGAAATCACGAGACTCGAAATAATCCTGCTTTTTCATTTATTTCCCCTTGGCTAAGTAAGGCCTAGAACCCAGGCCTGGGCACTTGCAGGGTTAAGTGCTTCTGTTCAACTTCAGCGTGGCCGCAGGCAGGTCTTTTCCCCTCCGGGGGACTGGGTTTGCTGGAGGGGAGAGGATCAGGTTTCTCCAGACCATGAGTTTAATCAGGCCCAGGGCTCAGGGTGCATAAGCTCCTAGGACAGGAACGGAGCCCTAGCAGGGGGAAATTGGGCGATGGCTTCCCGCTCCTCACTTCCGCCTCTTGGTGCTGCCTTCTTTCCCTCTCCAGGATTTCACAGCTCTCTTGCTTCACGGAGAGTCTGTTCACAGGCCTGGGGTGCAGCTCAGCAGTGAAGCATTTGTCCTGGGTTCCAGCCCAGCACCATGCGTATGCAAACAGATCTGTTCTCAGGCACTTTTATTTTTTACATTAATTTTTTAATTTGCTCTAATTAGCTGTCCATGGCAGCAGGATGCATTTATGCACTTTGAGAGGTCACACACAAGTGGAGTGTCATCTCTCTCGTTTCTGATGGTACGTATCGCAGGATCCCATCCTCGTAACTCAGCTCTTTCCCCGCTGGACTTTGTCAATGGAGGTCAGCTTGTCACCATAAAAAGGGACATGGCGAAGGAGGATGTCTTGGATCTTTCCATTAAACGGGGAAGGTTTTCTCAGAGCCCTGAGAATTCAGCCGCGCGCACAGTTGCTCTTTCACATTCTGTGCTCGGGGCTGCGGAGTGTCAGAGGTGGGGTTGGAGATGGGGAGGGTGCCACTTCCCCTTCCTGGCAGAGGGTCCAGTTTTCTCTACCCTCCCTGTCGCTGTTGCATGGCATCAACAATGCTGGCAAGGATTCTCGGGCAGGGGCTCCCTTCTGCCTTCTGCTTCCTTCTCAGCCGTGGGGAAAATGAACATGACATCACACAAGTGACCTGTACTTTCTCCATGCTGACCGGATGTCAGGCCGAGCTCAGAGCCCTACCTGCTCTATTTTATCAGGGGCTTGCAGCAGCCAGGCGATCGGGCATCCTGAGAATGTTTTTACAAACAAGGGAACGCATATTTGGAGGAGGATGGCTTGCCTAATTGCGCATACCTCTGAATGGAAGGAGATGTCTCTGTCTCTGTCTGACTCCAAAGTTCCCATCCTTAATAAACCACGTTAATCGTGTGAGTTTGAAATACGTGGGACTGGACCTGTTAATCCTCCTAGATCTTTCCCATCTCAAAGATATCATTGTTAAATTCCTAGAGCTAGAGAGTTGCAGATAAAGAGATCAGGGCAACGAAACAGGGATTTTTACAAACACATATGCAGACAGGGACATTGGGCGCAGAATTGGGATCAAGAGGAGAGTGACCAGGCATCTCGACTCTTCTCCCCTACAGGCCCTCACACGTGGGAACTTTGTGCCCTGTACAACTCCAGGAGGCGCCATTGGCATTGGCCATGTAGTGGTAGACTGTCCCCAATCTGTCATATAAGGCTAGGACATTTTCTTATCTTCCTATAATTTTATTTCATAACCATTTCAAAGACAGAGAAGAGCTAGTGTTCCTTTTTCTTTTTTCTTTTTCCTGAAAGAGAAGCCGAGAGTTTGCGCAGCCTGGTCGCTGGCATCAATGACTTTGGAAGATGCTAGCAAATCAATCAGGAGCTGCATTGTGAATTCTTGGCATGGATTTTCTTTTCTTTCTTTTCATTCTTTGTGTGTGTGTGTGTGTGTGTGTGTGTGCATGCACGCACATGCAACCCTGGTGCTTTTCCACCAGCAAAGGACTCAAGAGCTCAGTGTAATTAACCAGCAGAAATGCACTGTACTCAGGCTTGCTTTGTACATGATCTTCTCTCTCACTCCATTAACAAATGGCCCACTAGCTCTGCGTCCTGCATTCATTAAACATCTTGCACTTGGAGGTTTTGGAGCCTGCTGACATGGTCTCCCCGAGAATGTGATCCAGAGTTTGGAGCTCATAAGGGAATTCCACACAGCTGCTAGCAATCTTCTAGGCCACTCCAAGCTTTTGCAAAAAGAACCCAGCAAAGTCAATAGGCCCTCTGCAGGGACTCTGCAGTGATACCAGTGGCTAAGGCTCTGCTCCTCTTGGAATACTCAGCCAAAGTCCTCAGGAGTTGAATTCAGATCAAATTGAAAGGTAAACTAATTATAGTGGGGCCATTTGTGCTTTCGTGGTTTGGCTATGTCAGCATTTCCTGACTACACCGACTCCTTCAGGGATTTCAAAATCTGCTTTAAATGTCTTTTTTCCACCCTTATTATTATTCTCCTTAGTTCTGTATCTAGTTCCATTATAGGTTCTGATAATTAGGCAAAGGGACTTTATTGCTGTTCTTATCATGTGTGGTGCAGGTGAAATGTGTTTGTTATACACACATGCACACACAAACACACACACACACATGCATACAACCCAAAAATGGGTGCTATATTCATTCAAGATGGTTTTAGTTTTAAGTCATAGAAACTCACATCAAACTGGTTAAAGGAAATTTAGAGATTTGTGCAAATGAGCATATGTGCAAATGAGGGTGAGTGTGATTTCACACTGACCTGGGACTGAATGTGTTGGGAGGACTTGGCTCCCTGGCTCTCCCGGAGTCCAGTTTTTGCCTGCTGGTTTTTCTCACAGGGGAGAGCACAGCGTGGTGGGCAAGGTGGCTTCCAGCAGCCATGGTGTGGAAATTCTCCTTCTCTCAACTTTAACCTCAGAGGAGAATGACAGCTTCCCTGGGATCATGTGCCCAACCCTGAGCCAAGCACAAAATAGCTGTGCGAGGATCTAGGACTTGGCCTGGTCAGTGCCACACAGTCAGGAGTGTGACAGACAGCCCTGGCAGCCCACAGGAAGTGGAGAGCCCAGCCCTGTTGCTTCCTGGCTGTGTGACAGAGCAATTTCTTAACCTCTCTGTTTTCCAGTTTCCCCAACTGTGGGAAGGGAGTTATTACTCATGACACAGGGATGGTTAAGGGTATCATGAAATAATGGTATAAACAATAACCATTTATTGGGGAGCTAGGGACGGACACTAGATACCTGTCAGGTCCTTCCTTGCATGCTAGCCATTCCCAGAGCATGTGGCATGGAAGGAATAATCAAATGCTTTCAGATGTGAGCAGAAGAAGCAGGCCTTACTGGAGAACTACTTGGGGTCTTTAGGAGTCATGATTATCCATCCCCAAACCAATTGCCAAACCATTTTAGGCTGGCTTGTGGGGGGTGTCATGGATCCTCTCAGGACAACCATGTTCCATGTGCTGCAGTTGTAGAAGCTTGTTCTCTGTAGTCTACAGCCCAAGTCCCAGCTAGAGGCAGACCAAGCTCTTTGCATCTGGTTTGCCTTCTTTGGTCCTATTCTAACTTGTTATACTGAATTTTTCTCTGATAAGTTTCATTGTGAGATAGTAGCTTTAAATTAGTTAATTCTAGAATTAAAACCAGTTAGTAGATTTGTTATGGGACGTGGTGGGGTTATAAAATGTTCCCATCAGAACAAACTGTTCCCAAGTTTTAGTACCAGGGAACCATATACTGCATCTAAGCAGCTGCCTGATTTTTAATTTTCTGGAAGCAGTATCTTTCTTTCCTCTGGCTGCCGGGAAGCTCGAATTCATACGTTAACCTTACTTCTAATGAGTGCACAGAACTTCTGTTGTGCACTTGGGCATAGCTTTATCCCTGACTGTATTTTTGTTTCTTGCTTCTTGTATTACCTTTGCTCTACTTTTTGAACAATTACTTGCGTTTATCTTGTTTTATTTCTTTGAGGTGACTCAGATCTTTATGGGGTTGTGATGGACCTTCTTAAAGAGAGAAAGAAGAAATAGATGCAGGCGGGGCCTCGGGGCCTTTTTCTGTGCAGATGATGCTGGCTGCGCTAGTGCCCTTTCTCCTCCACGCCAGTTCTCCGGTCTGTCTGGAAGCGCTGGTTCAATCATGGCGCCCAGCTCCGGTTTGACGCTTCCTCCGCACACATCTCATCAGGAGCCGCTCCTCGCTGTGGTCTCTTTGTTCACTGACTGGAGCCTTGAATGCCTCGCTTTGCCTAATAAATGACCCAGGGGCTCAAACTTGGCCCCAGCCTTTGTTTAGAAAATGGAGTTGGTAAAGCTCTGAAGCCTCGGAGCCAGGGACACTGCAAGGTCGCCACGGCCACTGCAAGGTCTGGCACCTCTCAGGCAGGTCGGGAAGGTTGTTTGTGGCCCTACTTCTCTCAACATTTATTGGACACCTTCCTCCCACCCCCATAAAATCCTCAGTCTTGCTCCTACCTTGGTGGGGATGGCAGCCAGTAAGTCCCCAGGTGTGGGGAGTGCCAGGTGACCATTACTCCTGGGGTGGATTGACAAGCCAGTGCAGGCTGGGTGAAGTCTGAGGAACCATCCATGGGTCTTGGCTGCTTTGACGCCCTGTGAGTTCCACTTTGAACATTAGGTGGCAATTGCAAAGGGGACCTAGGTTCCATAGAAAGGGGCTGCAATGTGAGCCTGGCCCCATGCTGGCTCCAGTCCTGGGTTCAAATGCTGACTTCAGCCCCTGGGACTAGTTGCATGGCGTCTCCATGTCTCAGCTTCTTCATCTCTAGAGCAGGGGTGCTCCTAACACCCCGCTTAGTGTCGTAAAATGAACTGAGATTGTGCCTTGCTGTAGACTGAATATTTGTGTCCCCTCCCCAAATCCATATGTTGATGCCTAATCCCCAAATGATGGCATGGGGGGGGGGGACCCAGGGAGGTCACCAGGGTGCCGTTCTCAGGAATGGCACTGGTGCCTTTGTTAAAGGACCCTGGAGATCTCTCAGCCTCACCATCGTGTGAGGACACGGGAGATGTCGGCTGCCTGCACCAGGACGCAGGCCCTCGCGGGACCCTGAACCCGCCAGTTCCTTGGTCTTGGGCTTGCAGCCTCCAGAACTGCGAGCAGGAGTTCTTGCTGTTTGCAGTCTGTAGTCCCCAGCGTGCGAGCCTGGTCTCCACCTCCTCTTCTCTCCACCCCGTCGCCTAGGTAACCTCTCTCTGCTTCCTCTTTGACTCTTGGTTCAGGAGGTGCTGCCTTGTGGGAAAGTCTGTCTGGGCGTCCGACCGAGGCCCATCCCCTTGCGGTAAGTTCTCAGGGCTCTGCATCCCCTCCTGACGCCGTCACGGCAACATTTGCTCATGGGACTGTTGAACGTTGGTCTCTACTCCCTGGCTGTAAGTCCGAGGGGACGGGCTCCAGCCTTGCTTCTGGTCCCGGTGCCTCCCTAGTGTTCTCCTCCAGGATGGGCTCATGGAGGACTCAGCAGAGAGACACCCGTGAAGAGCGAAGCTGGGAAGAGGACGGAGTCGATCAGTCTGCAGAGGGAGGAGGGCGGTGCTACCTGGAGCACCCAGCTACCTGTGCCACAGAGCAGACGTGGTGCAAAGTGCTTCACCTGTGCCCATATGCTTAAATCCTAGCACGACCCCACCAGGCAGGGCCTGTGTTGTGTTCTCCTCTAATTGCAGGAGCCATGTTGGACACAGACGTAAATCCCAAGGAACATGGCTTGCACTGAAAATTAAATAATGGCCCAAGACCTCTCCATCCCGTGCACAGAGCTGCAGGGCCATTCCAAAAGCATTTCATGGGAGGTGCGAGTCCTCCTTTTACCTCCTTTCCTGGGGTGGGGGGGTTCCAGGCTGAAAATCAACCCCTTCTAGTTAGAAACGCTGCCACCCCCACCTCTCGCCAACCCCAGTTCCTGCAAGATGGTGTGTGCTCTTTATTTATTATACACGTCTGCATATCGAGATAATTGGGTTGTATAATATTGCACGCAGACTAATCTGAGAATGATTTCTGCTGAATAGAAATTACTTATTTTGATTCCTCGGGGGTTTGTTTTGTCAAAACTCATGTAGTATTTAGCAAAGTAATCATTGTTCAATTGCCGAGCACAGGAAGTGTAAAATTATCCTAATAAGAATGAAAAGAATGAAGAGAGAGCGCTGCTGACCTCGTCAACTTGATTAGCGATGGTGGCTCATCACGCTCTCCAGGCGTAACCCCGAACGCTGCCCGTGACCATCACCATGTACCTCTTTATCTCACCGGCCCTAATTAGATATGCAATTTGTCATATGGCTGTTCAACCAGAATAGAATCACATGCACGCAAAACCTATAGAAGGAGGATGTGACTGCTAAAATTCAAGAAGACTGCTCACTAGCAAACTGAGACCCAAACTGCAAGGATGGTTTTGAAAACCAGAAGTCTGAGATTTCCCTGGATCCAGGCTCTGTGACCCTGACTTAATCACTTTACCTCCATCCCCCAAACTCCTCATCTGTCAGAGCACCTTGGTAAGAACGTCAGCAGTCAAGAACTCACTCTCTCATTCCAAAGAATTGTTGACCATTGGGCCCCTTCTTATTCTGCAGGCAGCTCTGGAGAAGAATAAATCCTTGTGGAAATATGGAAGTTCCATATGCAAAAAGAATCTGTAAAGGAAGAAAATAATGATCTTTTCTTGGGCATCTTCATGTGCAAATAGATAAAAAAATGCTTCCTATAGTTACCTTATTTCACGTATGTGACAACGTTCTGAGGTGGTTGAAGAGATAAGCTCAAGATCACACAAGGAGAAAGTGGGGTTCAAATATAGGTCTTAGACCTTCCATTTCTTTCTGATCCTCTGACTGGTACTGATAATATAAGACCCTATGATGACCCAGAAGAGGCTATTCCTCTAAGTTTAAGAAACTGAGGTCAAGAGCTCTGATTGGCAAGGCACCATGACTCTGTCACTTACCTGGTAGGCAGGTGCAGGAAGAGTTAGGATGGACTCTAGAATTGCAGATCTTGCAGTTATGTCTTGGCTGGGACACTTTTTAGGTGATCTGAGGCAAGAACTTAACTTGTCTATGGAGGGTTAAAGTAAGAACTTCAAATTCTTCAATGCTCTTTCCACGTTCCCTTCCCTTGAAGGAGAAATGACACTGTGGGATTGTCAAAGTGAGATCATAAGAGGCCAGATATTGGCTGCTAGCCTTTTTGGAGGCGCCATGTTGTGAGGAAGCTGGGACAACTCCGTCAGACCACAGGTTGTTGCTGTAGTTGACTTGAACCTTCAGGTCACCCCCCGACTCCCAAGTGTCAGGTGAGAGTGAGGACGATGCCAGTTATTTCTAGATAGGCACCTTCTGAGCCCACCAGCCAATCAAGCCTTCCCAAGGGAGCCCCCAACATAATGGAGGGAAGGTAGACCATCCCTACTGTGCCCTCTTTCATTCTTACCCATCAAATCCATAAGGATCGCAATGTGGTCATTCCTACACATCTAATTTTAGAGTTGTAATGCAGCAGTAGAAACTAGGACACTGTTGAAGTCCCAACGTCCTCGTGGGCATAATAGAGATAATAATGCCTTTCTTATAAGACCGTGTTGGGCTAGAAGTGAACAATAAGGAGCTTAACATCGTGTCCTGCACGGAGTAAGAGCGCAACAATTGTTACTATTAAAGTGATCATTAGTATCTTCCGTCCTCTGGGGAGATGATCTCAGATCCCTGAGTGTGGGAGGCAGGATGCCACCAGGCTGGTGTGTTGTCACTGAGACAGGCTGAGCCTGCGGGCAAAGTGGCAGCGGCAGCCATCAGGAGTTCCTGTCATCTCCACCTCCTGGGAAATAAGGTGACCTCCACAGATGGCCAAGCAAGCACCGCTAGTCTATTTGCTATGTCTTCAAAAGTCTTCAGAAGAAGCACTCTTGGTTCATTTACCAACCACACTGTCCTGAGTGATCAGTGACGTGGTCCCCAGTGAGGAAATTCCATGCCTATGTTAGGAAATTCCAGTTGCTGTGTTGGCAAACTCCAGCAGCCTGGTCTGTTATTCCTGGCAGCAGGAGACCCAGTGGGCATTAGTTGGCCAGGTTTTCTCTTTGTCTCGCTCCGTAGACTTCCTTGGCCCTCTGCAGGACCCTGTTGACACTTCTCAGCCTCAACAGTGGGATCCCTCATCTTCTACCATCCAGGCCTGGCCGTGCCAGGAGATCCCGCTACAGAGCCCGGCGCCCCTGAGCTTGCATCAGGCTGTGCTCTCCACATCCCTGCCACTCACAGCTCCCCACTAAGATCCATTCCCTGCCTTTGCCTGGGCACGGGGATGCTTTGATTATTGCCCAGCTATGGCTGCCCAGCAGATCTCCCAAAAGCAGCCTTGAGAAGGGACTCAGCTTGACCTCCTTTGAGCTGAGTCTTGATCACCTTTGAGGCTGAGACTCACGCCTCTGATGCTCTGCACCATCTCCCTTGCACTTGGGCTTGGAGGACTTGGGGTTATCATTCTCAATTTTCTTCCCATGGCGACAGCATCTAAGATGTGCTAAACATCAGTCAGAAAAAAGACAGTCATCCTGTTTGTCTGTTACAAGGGTACCAAGGAACCTTTTGTTCAAGAGATAGGACCGAAGAACTTAAAGGCATTTTTTCTTCCAGCCATTTCCTGAATATTCACTGTGGGTCAGGCACTGTTCTCAGGGAATTCCAGGGATCCTCTCAGTCTTTGCCCCAACCCGTTCTTCTCAGGCTCCTGTTAGAGAAGGGGAAGCTGAGCTCAGAGGCAGGGCAGCGTGCCAAAGCCAGGAGGCTGTGGGGTCAGGGATCGCATGCAGATAATCCGGCTCCAGAGCCTGGAACTCTTCTCCTCTGCATGCCGCCTGTTGATGTGAGAAGCTTAGACTCGCTTACACCCCAGGCCCCCCGTGAGGGCGGCTTCTGGTCTGCCGAGGTCTGTTATTCCTTTCTGCATTCCTTAAGCTTTGTTCAGGCCAGGCAGATAGAAGGTGTTGGCTGAGGGTTTGTTGGATGCACAGTGCCACCCAGGGCCAGCACCATGATGTGATGGGAACAAGGACCACGTTGAATATAAGAGTCATTCTTAGGTTGCAGGGTCTGCGAGGAGTCAGCACAGTTGTTGACCCAATTCTAGCAGAGCTGGAATAAGAAAATACAGAGTGAGGGGCGAGGGTTACTGACGGGTGCAGAGCGCCCTGAGGAAGTACAGGCATGCACCTGGGAGCTGGGAAGTCCTCTCTGCTCGCTCAGCTGTGGCTCTCTCTATATCTCCTTAATTTCTCTCCCTCTGCAGGGGAGACAAACATTTGTTTGCAAAAACATTTTTTTTTTCCTTCTTTGTCCATGTCATGGTACAGAGATAGCCTCCAGAATTTTCCTGACTTAGTTCTAGTGCCAATTCCAAATTCCTGGGAGAGAAAATCTAGTTGCCCAGACGACTGGAGATGTTCCCCATTGGTCTGATCTCCAGTCACCCGAGGAGGTGAGGGGTGGGTTGTTGAGTGCAACCTGGTGGCCAGAAACCCACTGACTGCAGAGTAGATCTGGCCTAAGGGTGCCCAAGAAGTGCTTTGCTCAATAGTCCCTCTTGGAAAAAGAAATTTGCCAACACACCTTGAGAAACATGGTACTCAAGAGAGTGGGCCCTTCAGAATCAGCCAAGATCTATTGAGAAACTGGGAGTTTTGAGGAAAATACTTGAAGTTACTTTCTCACTCTAGAGATGCATGGTGATATGAACACTTGCCAACAGATACTCCAAGGGAATCCTCTGAGGGGGGAAATCCTTGATGGCAGGGACCATGTCCAACACTGGAATCTCAGTTTCAAGTCCCTTTCCCCCCGCCCTAAGTATAGCAGGTGTGATATTAGATGATTTATTTAGGAGGCTGTACTGCATTCCAGGATTTAATAATAGGTCTATTTATAATTTTGTCTTCATGAAAGGGCTTTAAGATCTTATTGCCACTTTGTAAGAAATTGTAGAAACTCAGAGAAGTTGAACAACTCAATCAAGATCATGGTAAACTGTGGACCGTCAATCTAGGTTTCTCCAAATGTGGATCCTGGTCTCTTTATGTCTCTATAAAATATCTTTGTTTCAAAATGAATTTCTTACAAGGAAAAAAAAGTACAAAGTGATTTATCATCCAGGAGAATAGCTGGAGGAGGTGAGGGACTTTCAGGTACCTGAGCTCCAAGCACCGAGGGAATGTTGATAGCGATCTGGTCTTAATTAAGCTCAGCTCTCATCTGTGACACTCTGGTGCTCTGGCCCTGGGACTGAAAAGCCATGCGTATCTAAAATCCCTGAGTAAATAGAGTGGCGGCCAGGGCAGGCTCGTCAGTAGATGCCTCAGAAGGCAATCTCAACCTGTTCACGACAACACCCAGAAGGGAGAGAGGGCTGGTTTGCAAAGGACCAGCTATGTCAGAGGGGGGAAGGGAGGAAGGCAAGAAAGGACACCCGCACTCCAGGGACTCGATGGCAAGTGTGTTCCTGTTCAGTGCCTGGGGTCCAGGGAAAGCTGAACCTTAGTAGATGTGAAGAGAATGGAAACCACAGACCTGCGTCTTTCCAAGCATTTCCAAGGTGCCATTCCTCTGTGATAGTCCTTTTTCTCAAAGCTTCTGCTAATTCTTGCTGTTACCTAAGAAACACAAGCGTGAACTGAGCCTGGGCCACTTCCCTGAGAAAGAGTTGATCCCTCAATGAACCTCAGATGACTTTTTAAGAAGTCTTGTCAAACCCATTCATCATCCAGGGAAACATCTTTACAAAATAAAAATGGTCGAGTAATTGTTGCTAGCGTTCCATGGGGCAGGAATGATTGGAAGCAGCATCTGATGGTTCACTCATAAAGCTGATGGTATAAGGTCTGGTATGCTGGGTGGGCAGCTGATCAAATCAGGCAGAGCTTATGGTTTTTGAGACTCGTCTCCATGTCTATAATGTCATGACTGTCACCCTTAGCTCCAGGGACCGCCACAAGGCAACAGTCCATAAATGGCTCACGATGCTTCTCAACCATGTGCATTTACTTTATTGAACATGAGAATTGTTGGAGAGGGAGGGACTTCAGCGGTATGAGAAATTCAGTGTGCACTAGACGCTGCGCACAGGGCAGATGTGAACCAACCCACCCAACACGCAGATGATCCTTGGAATAGGTCTCCTCGTTGCCTTTGATTTACAAATGAGGAAAGTGGGGAGCAAGGCGCGAACTCACTTCTACCCAGCTAGTAAGTAGCATTGCTGAGATTGGATCCTGTGCTGTTCTTCTCGACCTCGGGATTTTAGCCACTCTGCTCCGCCTCCGTGATGCGTTATGTTGCTGTAATGCTCAAGGCCCCTTGGACTGCGCCTTGTCCTGTGCTGGGGAATAGTGACGGGAAGCTGGGTGAGTGTTCCTGGGGTCCGGCTTCCAGTTTCTAAATGGGGTTCTGGTGGTCTAGGGGTCACACGGTGGCCAGAGCCCAGGAGATGCTGTTTCCATCTGCTGCGTCTTCCCATTTAATGTGCTCTGAGGACCTCTGAGCTGCATTACCTGCACCTCCACCTCTTAGCACTTTCTGGGAAGCCACTCTACTCAGGCACAAGGCAGGCCAAGGGAGGGACACCTCCAGGGACAGTCTCACCCAGCGTCTGATGGGAGCGGGCACGTGTATAACCGAGCTCCTCCATACCAAGCTGCGTGTCCACACTTTTCCCCAAAGCAGGAATTAAGCTTCCATCACCACCGTTGAAGTGGCTGGTTACTGTCCCTTCGTTGGCTGTCTTCCACTCCCCTATGGTTTCCCTGCTTTCCCTCCAGTGTCCCATGAACTTTCAGACGAACAACTTGTGCTCAGGTTATCGCCTCAGGGGTCTGCTTCTGGGGGAACCCAAACAAATGCACGCTCCAGTTCTGTCCTGACCTCAATCCTTCTTCCTCAGAGCTTCCTGAGCGAGGAAAGTACGGCGCAGACGACGGCCGAGTGGGAGTCGGAGTGCTGCTTTCAAATAGCTGCGTAAGCACCCGCATTTGCAGCGCAGGTGGTAGGTGCTCGCTGCGGGTGTGGATTCAGCCTGGAGGAGGGTTCAAGAGGTCCCCTGCTGCCTCCATGTGCTGACAGTGGGGGGCGGGTGGAAGCCAGAGGGCGTTCCCTCAAGGGTGCAGACCGTTAAGGCCAGTAACACATCCAGCAGCAGAGCTGCTCAGTGAAGTGCAGGGCTGGGTCCACCCAGACTGGCCTCCCCTGCCTGCCCAGGGAAGCAGCCAGGGGTGTGAGCTAGAGACGTGGGGAGACAGATGGCGGCTTGCATCTTGCAGAGGGGTGGGGCCCCGGGCCATGCTCAGACCTGCTCGCTTTGTCTTCTTCCTCCTGTTCCTCTCTGGTTCTTGATGGCTTTTGATTCGCTTGCCAATGAGATGTTGAGTTCATTTTCACAAACGGCATTTCTTGGCTTTTTCTTGGGCTTGAGTGGGAAGGAGTTAAGTAGAATTTATGCAGGTTGGCGAGGCGTCTGTGGGATTCGTGGAGTTAGCTTCCTGTCAATGGGTCACATCTGCATGTCCCAAGTGGTGCAGAAGCTACGACAATATAAATAAAGAAGAAGAAGGAGAGGAGGACGATTTAGAAGTGATGGAAGGACCCGAATCGGTTTCCGGGTGGTATGAGAAATGCTTCCTATCTTCCTCATGAATATTCATGGCCGAGTGAGCGCCCATCATGAGGTCCATCCTACCAATTCTTGAAATGGGACTACGGATTGTACGGTCAGCCTCTTTCTTGATGAATGTTCGGGGGCTGGGGAGAGAACAAAACGGGGTAGGGACTGAGGTCAAGGCCATGGTGTGAGGGCTGGGGAGGAGCTGTCTGGACTGGGTGAGCAGGTGCTGTTGGGAAGCAGCCTGACATGTCTCCTCGCATGCTCCCTTGCTGAGCTAATTCTTCAAATGTTGCCACGCTGATACCTGTCCCACCCTCAGCTCCAAGGATAGCAGGGTGGCCACCCAAAGAATAGAGGAAGGATTACACCACTCCTCAGTATATATCCTAAAGACTTAAAATCAGCACACTACAGTGACACAGCCCATCAATGTTTATAGCAGCTCAACTCACAATAGCTAAGCTAAGCTAAGCTATGGAACCAACCTAGATGCCCTTCAACAGATGAATGGATAAAGAAAATGTGGTACATATACACAATGGAATATTACTCAGCCATAAAGAAGAATAAAATTATGATCTTTGCTAGTAAATGAATGAATCTGGAGACTATCATGCTAAGTAACATAAACTGATCCCCCCCAAAACCAAAGGTTGAATGTTCTCTCTGATAGGTAAATGCTAACACTCAATAAGTGGGGGAGGGAAGAAAAGAAGTTCAGTGGATTAGACAAAGGGGAATAAAGGGAAGGGAGAGGGGATAGAAATAGGAGACAGTGGAATGAACTTTCCTATGTTCAGATATGAATAAACCACAGTGAATCTCCACATCATGTACAAGCACAAGACTGGGATGCTAATTAGAGTAAGCTATACTCCATGTATGTATAACATGTCAAAATATACTCTACTGTCATATGCATCTAAAAAGAACAAATAAGAAAAGGAAAAAATGAATACACGAATACCTGAAATAGTGATTGTCCTTTTACTGAATCAAAATATGTCCTCAACTTGGAACTCCTCAGGGAAATGTGTCCAAGGAGCTGGTTACACAGAGGGTCCTTGCTGAAGGGTGAGGGACTGGGGCTGGGCTGAGGGGTGCTGGAGAGATTCAAGGCAGATTCCTGGTCTTTTGAACCAGTCTTTGAAAAGTCACCCCCACTATGTTGAATTTGACTGCTTACTCTGATAGGGTCTGACTGGTCATTATACTGTTTTAGCATTAATTTCATTGTCAAGGGAAGATCTTTTATCACTGGAATAAATCTCCAAGGGTGGAATTCCAGGCTGGGCAGAGCAGAATGCCTTTTTATTTTGCTGGCTTTGGAGGCAAAATGCATCTCCTAATGGTGCTTTGCTGCCCTGGCATGGCCTGTCTTCCTGTTTGCAGACTGCCACCTGGAATACTGGACGGGGAAGGAGGTGAGGGGCCAGCAGCAATTAAAACCAGCAGAGGAGCCGAGGAAGGACTGGAGCTGCAGCCAAAGTCCCCATTTATCAATGTCTCCACCAAGAAGCCCTTGTCACCTCCCAGTCACCCAAACAGCTCCCCGAGCCACTTCAGTGCCCACTGCGGTGGCTTGCTGAGCCCTGGAAGCTTATTAAGAAGCTGGTGAGTAATGGGGACCACACCTGCCTCTAGTGGATCTAAGCAAGTTAATAACCTTCTTTAAAGCAAAAGCAAATCAAGTCCTATTTTAAACATTTTATTGACAAGCACAAAGAGGCAGCTGTCTGTGGCCCGGGTAAATTTATCACTCGGTTTTGTTACTTGTTTCTGACTCATGCAGTGGACAAGAGCATTTCAATCATCCAGTGCCTCCCGTTATTACAGGATGGAGATGTGCTGGAGAAGACAACACAGGACAAAGGGGGACAGTGGGTATCTCCCGAGCTCCTGCTCTGTGGCCGGGACTTCTCAGGGTGCGTGCCTTAGCTCGACGCACCCGATGCTCAGAAAGCCCTTCCTGGGGACGGTTTGATTGCCCCTCTACACTCGAGGACACGGAAGAGACACAGGACTGAAATGCCTAGCTTGGAATCCTAGGACAGTCCTGGGGACAGATCCAAAGCCTCATCTGGCATTTGCAATCCGTCAGGATCCTAAAGACAAAGTAGGTGACACCTTCACGGTCGGGGCTACCCAGGAGATTTAATTAGGGGACAGTCCACACCACTGAGAGTGAGGGTTGGGGACCTACCGTGGAGAATGCCAGGGACTAGCGAGACAGGAGCCATTAGCCCTCCCCGGGCGGAGGGTGGGGAAGGGGCGGGAGCTGGGCTCTGGAGAGAGATGGGTAAAGGGGCTCTTTTCAGCGGAACAGTGAATTTTGGTTAAGAAATGAGGCTGGTACAGTGGAATTTTCCGTGGAGGGAAGCAGGGAGGGAGCCTTATTGGCTGACCCAACCGGAAGTAGGGTCCTGCTGGGGTGTCTTGTACTGACCGGCCTCCCTGTGTGGACAGGCCAGCACAATGTCCCACTTCTCTGTTCCAGCAGATCCTCCAAACTCCCCCGTCCCACCTGACGCCAGAGGGCAAGAGACAAACTGTGCTAGTGAAAATCTCTCCTCCAAAGGAATCTGGTCCTTTTCAAAGCATTTATCCTAGGCTGTAATTCAAATAATCTCAAACCACATTGCTTAGATTTTGACCATGACCTGCAATCCTATAAAGAGCGTCTCTTAAGTAACACTTCACGTCCGTAAAGATCTCCACCAGCAGAAGAGATGAGGCCCAGGGTGGCAGCTGGGTGGGTCATTAAGACTCACCTCCTCCATTATTTAATATATCTTTACAACCTCCTGGGGCAGGCAGGGAGAGATTCGCCATAAACCGCACCTGCTTTACAAGGAGGTCTTCAGAGGAGAAAATAAATGCCATTTTCCCCTGCAAAGGAGAGTCATTTTGCTGCCCTGGCTCGGCTGCATTGCTGATGGGGTGGCTTTGCCACACTCCCCGCCACCCAGCGTGGAGGATTCGGGAATGGAAACCTCCCAGAAGTTCTATGTCATTCTCTATTTCCTTGCCCCTCCTCTTTCTACCATGCCGTTCTATTGATTATCTCCAGAGAATGGCCCGACTCTTTGTTTTGTGATTATGAACCAGAAATGGAAGTACCAGGGACAGTCACAATGTTTAGCATCTAAGAGTAGCATTTTCTTCTGCGTGCCAGGTCTCATGTTATTTTTCTTGAAGACAAAAAAGAGCAAAACGGTTCCTGCCCTTAAGGATATCATGGGCTAATGAAGAGCGTAGACTTGCATAAATGGACATATTCAGGAAGCCAGGCGTGCAGAATGCACCAAGTGCACGGGCTCTCCAGTTGAGAGAGCGATTACATTTGTCCTGGTGGCCGCGGGAGCTTTATGGCTCAGGCGATACTGAGCTCTGAAAGAGGAATTCCTGAGGCAGAGACAGAACAGGGGTGTTAGAGACAAGGGCAGAGACAGAGTCCCAGCATTAAAGATGTGAAGGGGCAGCAAGTCACAGGAATGCCTGGAGCAGGGGACTCTGGAGAAGTTAGAACCGGAGTTGTGCCTCCAAGGCTGATCAGGGTTGAGTTTTGAGTGGCACTGATGCTCTGCCAGTGCCAGGGGGTTGGGGAAGGAGTCAGATCTGTGAGGGAGACCGCTCACATCCTCCTCCAGCAAGACCCTCATTCTGGAGGGGCTGAGATGGCTTCCGAGGCTCATTTACAAGCATCAGCCTGTAGAGGGCAGGCTTGCTCACTCACAGCCCCAGCGCCCAGTCCCCTGAAAGGTGAGAACGTGCGAGGAAGGATGCTCGAATTTACAGAGGCTCATTTGGAGGCGAGAAGGAAATCACAGTTCCAGGCAAGACAGGAAGTATTAAGCTGCACTTTTAAGTCCTAATCAAATGCGAGCAAAAGCATTTTCAAAAGCAGGAATAATTGGTGGTCGAACAAAGCCTTCTTTTAAGCCACGAATGTTTCCCCACTCCCAGGGACTGATAACAGGCTTCCCCACTCCCTGCTCCGCCACATAGCTGCTTAAAGCGGCAGCAACCATCCGACAATGGAACCCAACCGAGGCATAAAACTCGCCATTGTGAACTTGGGGGCAGGTCCCTGGTGAATCCATCGGTGGCTTTGGGATTGGTGGTGTCACAAGCTTGGCCAGGGAGGCTGGGATGCTGGACAGGTACACACACACACACACACACACACACACACACACACACACACTCATGCCCACCTCCTCACACCACCTCCAGCATGGATGTCACGGGTCGCTGCATACCTGTGCCCCTCAACGCCCCTCCCCACACCACCCTACCCCCAAACGCCCTGAACACACTGTGCACACACACACACTCACACACGGCCACTCAAACCCCCGGCCCCCTCACGCTTTCCCCCCGCAGGTACGCAGGACACGAGCCCCTGGGGAAAGTGCACTCCTCAGGTGGTCCCGCCTCTGTCCACCTCTGCTGCCCAGGTCCCCCACCCCACGCCCTCCACCTGCTCCCTCTCATCTCCCCCACGGATGCCCCCCATGTTCCTCGAACCCTAGCATGCATCATGCACAGGTCATACCTGTTCCCAGAAGGAGCAGGTGTGCCATCTCAGCCTCCGTAAAAGCCTGCAGTGACAAGACTCTCTTTGCCTGTGATATCACAGAGCTACCTTCGTTTACCAGGTGCTGATTTTGCTCCCGGGTCTCTGCTGAACGAGGGCTCAGTCCCTCTGCCCAGTCTCCCTGTGAGGGATCAATATGCCTATTGTACAGGGAAGAGTACGAGTACGGAGGGGCGGAAGCCAGCCTCGACCACACGGTAACGGGCGGAACTGGGTTACCTGGGCCACCTGGGTCCGCAGAGGCCTGAGGGTCAGAGGACACACAGAGGTGATGTGGTTTCTGGACACGGGAGGTCATATCTCCCTGCCCTTCTGCTCTGATTGCTGGGTTGGTGTCCCTTCCACCCATGGGCCTGTTCCTTGGCGGTTTGATCTGCTGGCAGCCTGGTCACCACGCTGCCATTCTGACTCTTCACAAATGGCACAGAGGAGCTCCATTATTGATCCCACTTTATTTTCAGAACACAAGGGAGAGACAGTAAAGGGAGCAGCTTTCAAAGACGTCCACAGGTCAACCTGGGGTCAGGACTTGGAGAACCTGCAGCGCCTGCCTCTGGATGCTGGCTCTCCACACCTGCCGCTGCCCCACGACCTCAGCTTCGCCTCCCGGCCTCCCGGCCTCCCATCCTCCTGGGTGCCTTTCACATGGTCTGCTAGACAGGAGTGGTGTGTTGGAAGCTGGAGGCGCAGGGTTTGAATCTCAGCGCTTAAACTCACTGGCTGTGACTTTGGGCAAATCCCCACCAACTCTCTTGATCCTCAGTTTTCAGTCTGCATCGTGGAGTTGTAGCAAAGCTCACCTGCCACAGGTGACGTGTGACATGATCATCGAGTGGCATTTTATCATGATTCCGCCTGACTTAGAGTGGACATGGAGATATCAATATTTAAATGTCTCACCTTGAAAGCCTGGTGCCGTGAGGCTGCTTCTTTCTAGATAGTCCAGGACTCCGAGGCCTCACTGGGGAGTGAAGTGCTGTCCTGCGTACCTGCAGCAGGGTGCGAGCCATTCCGCTTGACCGAGAAGCAGGCTCAGGCCCAGGGGTTCAAGTTGGCTTGCCTAGGACCCACAGGAATGCGGTGGCAGAGCCGGGAGTCTAGATCCAGGACTGGTACCTCGCCATCGCAGGGGAGTTCCAGAGAATCCGTTGACCTAGTTAGGATCACAAAGCAACCATTGAGATCGCAGCCTCCCCTCTTGGTGAGCGAGCATTTCCTCCCTGCTTGGTGCTGTGCTGAGGTTTGCACATGTTATCTCATTTAATTGCAGTACTTGGAGGGAGGAGGAGCTAGGATCACCTGCATTTTGAGAAAACTGGGGCTGAGAGAGGTGGAGAGATATCCCAAGATCTCATGAGTAGAAAGTGGTTGAATAAAAAAAGCCAGCCAAAGTCACGTAATTTCTAAATCTTAAAGGAAAGTTGTGCAGCTTAGCTTTGGGGTGTAGATGAACCAGCTTAATTGAGTGAGACAGCTGCGGGGAGGCAGGGGCTTTTCTTCAGCCCCCTCCCAGGCCATTGGTTCTGTATCAGTGGCTTTGCTGAGACAGCGGTTCCCTTGTGTGGAAGAGCCCCGCAGTCACAGTGCTGCTGTTGTACAGCGTGGGAGATGGGCCCCCAGGCCCCAGTGTGAATCCAAAACCGCATCAGAAATAATCAATGCTCCTTCCGTCTCGTCTTGTCCTTCTTTATTTCCGTACACGGGTCCCTGATTTTTCCTTCCTTTTCTTCTTTGGGGAGGGTGATCTCACACTTCCCGTACTCGTCTCTCAGCCCATCACCTCCTTCCTGTGCTCCAGGTGCGCACGAGGAACCTGATCCTGGTTCTCAAGTGTCGGCATAAGGTTACACGTAGGTTGTGCCTGGCTTCTCTTTTGTTTTCTAGAGTTTACGGCTCTCTCCTCTTTTGCCACCCCACCGCCTTCTCCTTCCCGCAACGCACGGCAGGGTTCACTGCCATCCAGGCTGGATTCCACCCGCTGTCCGTGTTTATTTGTGTGGATGTGCGCCCCGGGCTCTGCTCGGGGCGGGGGTTTGAAAGTTTGCACGAGTGACATTGTGTCTTCTTTGTCTCTGCTTTCCCTCAGGGTGGTCACGAGACTCGTCCTTGTCATAGATCAGTCTGGTCCTTATTTCCGAGTGAGTCACGACTCTTCATAGTCTCTTCTACTACATTTATCTGTTCCCCTAGTGTTGTGCAACTAGATTCCCTCCAACTCTTAGTTACTGCAGCAAAACAGGTAATTCCCCTCATGTGTGTTTCTTGCAGACCCTTGTGAGTTTCTCTAGAATGTGTGATGCTAAGGTTTGGCTCAGCATCTCTCCAGAGCTCTCTGTGTTAACAGCTCAGTCCCCCTGGCACTGTGGGGAGGCAGTGGAACCTTTGGAAGATGGGTCCAGTGGGCAAGGCTGAGGTTTCGGGGGTCACATCCTTGAAGGGGATTGTGGGACTGGCCTCTTTTCTCTGCATGGCTCATGACGTGAACAATTTGCTCCATCCAGCCCTCTTGTTAGGATGTGCCCCTGTCTCTAGGAGCCCAAAGCAGTAGAGTCAACTGATCTTGCCATGGAACCTCAGAACCATGACCCAGAATAAATTCTTTTTCTTTATGAGGTTCCTGCCTCAAGTATTTTGTTGCAGTAACACAAAGATGAATAATTTGTGTATGCAAGAGTTGGCTGGTACTCTCAGCCCTGCTGGTGTGGAACATGAGAGGTGCATTTCCATGTGTCCTCTACTGAAAGAAGCTTCCGCTTATCTGGAGAGCATGAAGTGGCATCTTGCTGATGTACTGCACTTCACTAAGCTGGAAGTTGAAGCCTCGCACCAGGTACCTTCTGTCAGTTTGTTTTCTCCTTCTGGGATGTAGCAAACGCTTTCTTCTCATCTGTCACCTCTTGGTAATATTCTTCTTATATTTGTCAAACCAAATCCATTAATCCTTTCTCTGAGAGCTTGTGTTTTTGAGGTCCCATAAAGATATCACTGTATACTCTGAGGTCAAAACCTATTAATTTTTTTTTTTTTTTTTTTGCTTAAATATGGAACACTTACCTTTAATGCATTTTGAGGTTACTTTTGTATACAGTGTGAGGTAGAGATTCAGTCTTATATCTAAATAAATTTATTATACACACACTGTGTGCCAAATATTCTGAACTATTTAGAAAAAGATCCTGGCATGCTGCATGCAGTTTGTTCCACTGACCCCTGTTTTTGTGCACCAGTTCCATCTTGTATTTATGAGTGTGGTTTTGCAAGATGTCACAATATCTATTTGGATGGGTTATTGTCTCTGCTCTTTTCCCTCTTCTCCATTTTCTTCCCAAATTGCTGTTTTCATAGTTCTATTCTTACATTTGCATTTTAGACCAGTTTGTCAGGTTTCTTATGCAGGTTTGCTGTGGAAGTCTACCCCACAGGGTTGGTTGACTGACGGAATGAGAAGATGAATGTAAAGGGCTTTGCCAACGGTTCAAAAGTCTAGGAAAGCCAGTACAGTGTCAAGGTGACACCAAGGCTCTGGGGTCAGCCACACCTGGTTTCAAGTCCCTTGGAACTTGGATAAATCATCTGAGTCCTCTGAGACTTGGTGTCTTTGTTTGTAAGAATGAAGTTGATATTAACCAGCTCACAAGCTCGTGGGAGGGAAGAGCAACAAGAGGACAGCATGGGTCACCAATTATATGGGTGTGTCATAGGACTGGGGGCCGGAGGGCCGGGTGTGAGCACCACTGGGGACAGCAGAAGAAGAATGAGAACGCCAAGCCGGGTTTCACACGAGGGATCGGGGCTGCTGTTGACGTGGTGCAGGCTGCCAGGTTAATGAGATCATTCATCAACATTGTGTTCAGGGCCATGATGGATTTGCCCAGATCCCCTGCCTGAATCTTCTGGGGGAAAGGACATTAATGGTGACATCTGCGAGCACAGGGATGTGTCAGACTCCTGGAGTGGTCATGAGGAGAGCACTTGTCTCTCTCCTTCAAACTCTTTCTGCTTCAACACCTTAAGCTCAGCAATGCCTGGTGGGAGCTACTGGGTAATTACTCATCGGCCCTGGAATCAACCAGCTATGGGAGCATCGTCTGCTGTTAAATGCTCAGACAATGCAGGTGAAGAGGAAGGGGCGTCAGGCATGAGGCACATGCAGCTGGATCTGAGTCTGAGCTCTTCTGCTTAGCAACCCTGTGACCCCAGGCAAGTGGGTCCCTCTCGCAATCATACCTACTGAGTGGGATGGTTGAGAGGGTCACTCGATGCCATGAATGCCAAAGGAGGAGGAGAGGCGGGAGCTGAGAGCGTGCCACAGAGACACCAGGCATTCATGGGCTGCCTTCCAGCAATGGTTCTCTTGTAATTTTAACTCCAGCCTGGGAGTTAACTCACTGGCGGCTCTAACACCTACCTGGGGTTTATTGTGGCCTCTGGAAGTGACCCTGGACAATACAATCTGGACATGTCCACAGCTATCATGTGTGTGTGTACGCGTGTGCGCGTGTGTGTGCTGCAAATATTGGAGGAAGGTCTTGGAAGATGCAAGGTTAGAGATAAGAAAAATGAGGGCCAAGCTCAAAGGTTTAGGGGTAATCAGATTCATTCAGGTACCAATGCGGCTGATGTCTGTGACTCTAGAAAGGCCTATGATTACCAACAACAGCAACGATACAGTAGTTCCATAGGCTGCAAATATTAAGCAATTAATATTTATTTTTCTCTTTGTTTTTTGAAAAAATCCAACAGATCCCAATATTACAGATGAGGAAACTGAGGCATCTGGTGTTGAATGACATGGATGGCAGGTCTGGAGCTGGAATTCAAACCCGTGTCTGTCTGGCCCTCATCCCCAGGATCTTGATAACTTGGAAAGGCCTGTCAGTTACCCTGTGAGATTCATTTGGGGTTCTTTTCTCTGTCAAAGGCACAATGCTCCCACCATGTCACTTCTGAAAACAGCAATTTCTGGAACTGAAACTTCAATTTTTCAGAGAGGGAGACTGACACGGAGTTGAGGCATCGTGCGAAGGCATGTCACTCTCCATCATAGCCGTGAGGTGCCCGTTGCAGAGAAAGCAGTGAGCGAGACAGCCAGCTAGAAAATCAGAAAAGTAAAACGTGGCTGCCTGTGGCAGAGAATGCCTATTTTTTTGGCTCACCAGGCCCTCGATCCCTTTCCTGGTAATCTTATTCAACTCCCATTGGAAATCAGCCTTGTTCTTAGGCCAGTGGACTTTGGGAACCCCTCCCACCGCCCCTGTAGACTTTGGTCAAAGAATGAAGTAGGCTATTTTCAGGTGATCAAGAACTTATTTCACTATTATGAAAAATATCTTCATCATCACATAAAGAGCACAACCATTAAAAAGCCTAACTGGGGTGAAAGAAATAGATTAAAAAAATAACCCATAAATCTCAACTACTGGAAGCCATCCTGGCTAAATGGAGAAGGTGAGAACTTTGCAACCAATCAGGAAGTCAAATTCGTGCTTTGTTCCTGTCAGGCTGAGTAACCTTGGGGAAGTTTCTTTGTCCTTCTGAGAAGGATTGATACGTTGCACAAGTTCAGGGGCACCCCAAGTTCTGGTGGGGTGCTTTTACATAGAATATTCTGTTCATGGCTCCTACTGGGGTTGTGTAGAGTAATGCCCCTGCCTCCCAACATAATACTCCTCAATTACACAATGAGAGGCCTAAAATAATTGCCATAAGAATCATCTTCAAATTGGAGGAGACAATGGATGTGAAGAGGCACCTGACACAGTGAGTGCTCGACCGCATTCACGTTCCTCCTACATGATTTTTCAGGAATTGGAGGAAATGGAGATGAATAAGATACGGCCCCAGCCAGTGCTTGGGAAACCAAGCATAAAGATAGATGATGATATCAAAGTTTGTGAGACAACATGAAACGGGAGATTACAAGGTGATACTCGTCTCCATGTTGGATGAGTGGCACAGCAGGTAAGCATTATGACTCCCTGAGAGAGAGGCTGTCTTGGGTGAAGTCCCCAGAGGCAGATTCTGAAATGAGGATTCCCATGCAAATGAAGGAAATGCTCCTGGTAGAAACTGGCTCAGGAGCGGAGAAAGCAGGGCAGGGGGAGTAGTCAAACGAGGCTGTTATTCAGGGCATTTCAAGACTTTGCCTAGTCCTGGAGGGATGCTCTGAGCGTGCCTCTGCATGTGGCAAGAGCTTCTATTCTGCCTGGCTCAGATCTGGGCTAGGACCACTGCAGGAGGGCTACATTCCTGGGCATTCCTGGGCCCTTCTGGGTCTCTCTGCAGTTTTCCAAAGAAAGTCACAGGTATCAGCTACTGAGAAAAGGGCACAGAAGCTGGTGAACAGATGTGTGCTCTAAAATGGCATTTCCCCCAAAGGCTACAGCAATAATTCGCATCCCCCAAGCTCTCCAAGGACGTTGCTGCTCTCCCATTGAAAGGTTGAGTCTATCGATTTGAGGTCTTCCTGATGAATAGACAACAGCAGAAGGGATGTTATTTAACTTACAAGGCTAGGTCATAAAAAGTGATCGCTCTCTCCCTTGAGACACTTGTCCTTAGAATCCAGACATAATGCTTCAAAGAAGCTTGGGCTACATTGAGAGACCCATATAGGGAGGAACCAAGGGCCCCAGCCCTCAGCCCTGGCTAAGTGCCCACTGATGCCAGCACTATTTTATCAATCATGTGAGAGCGCCTTCTTGGGAGTGAGTTTTCCAGTTGAGCTGCCTCACCTGACGTGGCATGGAACCAAGATGAGTCTCCCTTGCTGAATCACCTGCCCAGGTTGCAGAATCATGAGCAAAACAAATGCTTGCTTTTGTTTTAAACTCCTAATTTTGAGAGGAGCAGTGATGGAAACAGTACCAGATGGTGGTAAAAGGAATCTGAGAATCTGGGTAAAGCTCCAACAGTGGACTAGATACTGGTGGGGCCGGATTCAGATTCTTTCTTTTGCCATGGGGTGCACCCCAGCTCCAGATCCTATGAATGTTGGCTGCTAACAGCATACTTTGGCCTCTTCAGGGAACTTCCCTGGTCTAATGGAATCATCTCAACTGGAAGGCACTCTTTCCGCAGGAAGTCTATAGCCAATGGCTGATGGACACAGGGATACTGAAGGGCCCATCTTTTGTCTTGTGGTGGAACCAACTTTGCAGTGCAATTTGAGCTCGAAATTTCCCCAAGGAATCAGAATGAATATGATCTCTTCATCCTTATTTAGGCTTTTGCCCCTTAATTGACTCTACTTCCCTCAGTCCCCTTTGCCTGAGAGCAACTCAATAAATCACTCACCCAAGAATGTCTCAATCCAGCCCCTGCTCCTAGAGAACTTGACCTAGAACAGTGTCTTCCACAGAGGTCTCACTATAGGACTAACATACATAAAGATTGTATATTTTGACAAAACACTCATCTCTGCAAGGTATATGAAGGGTACTCAAAAATGATAGATAATGATAATGCTGTGATGCTATCATAAGATGCCTACTGCAAATGTGTACTTAAAATGCCAGGGAAGGTATAGAATAAGGATGTCTTTATACTGAAAAGAGGCTGTGTCCTGAGACCAGGCTGGGCAGCACTGCATTTAAAGACTTCCGGTTCAGCACCACGACTTGTGGACAGCACCATGGCTCATGGACAGTGCCCACAATTAAAGTTATGTCCAATTCAGCACCTCATCGTGTGAAAAGTAGATGCCTCAATTAAAGGGCAATTGTTTCTAGCAAGTCTTGGTTGTAAGGTCTTATGCTATTTTTCACATATCAAGGCCCTCTCCCTCGACGCCATCAGGATATTAGAAAAATCCCAGGGCTTGCCAGGGGATTACTCTGTTTATTAAATTTAGCTGCACAAACAGAGATGCTCTGCACTTTGTATCACCCTTGAGAACTTGAGCATTAAGGCATGCTATTGGCTTGAAACCCAGCAATTTCACAAGACAATAAAACAATGTATGTTCTTTTCAATTTTTTTTCCTGTGTACTTTATTTGCTAGGGGAAGTAAAACGTAGTGCAATGATACACCATTATGTGATATGGAAGCTCTCTGCTGAAATTAAATTTCACCATTACCAGGGTGAATATCCACATCTGTAGAGTTAGCATTTTTACTGTGTGCACGTCAGTGGCTCAGACTCATTGTGGTACTTCACTCCTTGACTGTTTTGGTATTCTTTGTTTTAGTCAGGATCTTTGCAAGCAAGGTGAGCAAAAGAGAAATGTTCTGAGAATCACAGAAAGCAGAAGTGGAGGAAACCTCAGAGATATTCATCTGAGATATCTCTTTTTTAAAGGAGTTCAATGCTATGAGCAGCAACTATGTTTTGCCTGCAGCTAAAGAGCTGGTTAGTGAGATTCAATTACCCATACGTCTGACTCCACGTTCCATGATTTTCCACAGGCCACAGAGTCCTCTGCCTCTCCAGTCCTTATAGATCAGTATCCACAACTTGGAGGTTATCTTAATTCAACTACCAAGGTTGGACAAGTGGTACCTTGTTCTATGGAAGAGCAAAGTGATTGGCTGCATAATTCCAAAGGGAAGCGAAGGGTTTAAACATTGTAAGAAATATTTTCCCCAACTACTGCAATATACTCTGCCTTCAGAGTCATTCATATTCAATGGCAGACATGAAAGCTATGGAGAATTTGCTGAAGATGACATTCTAAGACATTGTAGTAATGCCATTGTAGCATGGTGACACATGAATTCCTTGTATTTTCAAAGCAAAACTTATAAGAAAATCACACTTTTCAAGAGTCTTTCCACCTTAAAAGTCTGAGGTGTGGTATGTTGGATTTGGTGGCTCAATAAGAGGTACTTGGGGTGAACTTGTAAACTGGTGTAGTATCTCTAAATTTACGTTAGAGATGCATAGTGACATCATGGCTTAAGGCACAGGCTTCTGAATCCTTGCATGCCACATATAATCTTGGGCAAGTCATTTAATCTCTCTAAGCCTCAGTTTCTTTTATGTATATTGGGAGTGAATTCAGCAATATCTACACCATGTGGTATTTTTGTGGATTAAATAAGGTTGTCGATGTAGACAGCATAACCCTGCATTTCAAAGTACCCAATAAATGTTAGTTAATTACAATAACAGAAGCCACTGATCAGCAAATGTTAGCTACATTCAGGTTAATAGCAGGCAATTTACAATATCCTTTCATGAAGTCCTCCCAGCCATCCTGAGCTGAGGATCATCTCCCTTGAATTGAGAATGGATATGGCAAGGTCTGGAAGGGTGAAACAGGCTGGTCAAGTCATCAAATTCATACCAAGTAGTGCCTGGATTTGAATCCTGGTCTGCTAGTCCCATAGCCCGTGTTCTTATCACAACATCTCCATAACTGAAAGGGATCTTGGGGGGTCATTGAATCCAGAGATTCCACAGAAGAGCAGGTTAACATGTATCACACAAAAAGTCAGCACTGCATTGTCAGGTAGAGAAAGAAAGAGGACTCTCTCCATGTCTATTGTAGTCACCATTAATGGAAGTGTATCTCAGACTCCATGAGGTTTCAGAGTAAGAGCTGGGTAAATATGTTGAATTCAAAGTTTCCAATAGAGTGTCTCATAGAAATGGCATCCAGTGGAACGTTCTTTATGGTACATCAACCAGGGCTAGCAAGGGCACTTTGTATATGAGAGGAGAATGTCAGGAGGGTTCCACAGGAGTCAGCCGATGAATCCTGACGGGACCCAGGCTTCAGGGCTCTGGGCAGACGGTTCACCCTCAGCAGTACTCTGCCATCCTGCCCTGCCCCTGTGGCCTTCTTAGCATCTGTCAGCCAGAGAGTTTGGGCACCTCGTACTTTACCACCAGAAGCTCCTCCTCACCAAGACGATCTCCCTCTCCTCTAACACCTCTTCTCCTTCCCTTGTACGACAGCCTGTCTGCCGACGAATCCATCTCCTGGGTGACAGCGTTCTGATGATGTCCTCACAGAGCACATTATCAAGGTGCCAGTTCTGATGGCCCTGTGATGTATGAGGCTGGAGTCCGTCAATGCCCTGCGGTTCCAACAGAACCGTCCATCACAGTCTCATCGCCTTCAAGGGGGCACGGCACGGACACTCCTTCCTAGGGAGATGAGGCACCACAGGGAGTTGAGTAGTAGTACAGAGACATCGGGAGAGATGGACAGAAGGCACATCTCAGTCCTCAAGTGGCCACCATGCTCCGCTTGCTGCCCTTCACGTAGGCCAAGCCTCGTATCCATCCAAATGCACCCATTCAAATATATAGGAAGCCACGTACTCTTCCAGGCACCGGGTATCCAAATAGCAACACTGGCAGTGACCAATAATCCGTTAGCTTCTCCTGTGCACCAGGCATGGTGGTCAATGCTGATGTTACTGTATTGGGTCATCCCTACAACCCACTTGTAGGGTGGCTGCATTTTTAGATGAGAAAACTGAGGCACAGAGACGTTAAGAAACTAGATAAGGTGGATCCAGCAATTAAGCCTTAAATATTGATTTCGGAGTCCAGTTGCTTCACCGCTAAGCTTGTCCTGCCCCACAGGGGACACAGTCCTGACAGTCCTCACATCAGCATGCTCTATGTATACTGTATCATGGTAAGAGCAGTTTAGGTTTTATTAATTTATAAAATATATCTTATTGGTTTATAAATAGGTTTATTAATGACATTCTATGAAAATTTGGAAAGTTCACAGTGAAAATGGCAGAATGGGGTTGATCTTAGGTTGGTCTCACTCTAGATCCACCCAACCTATATCCTGAGGCAGGAGAGCTGGACAGGTAAGTGATTTATAGAAATCTAGACCTAGACCTGGATTCGCACCCAACTCTACCACTTAGCCAGCCATGCGACAGTGGAAAAATGAATGAGCCTCTGTTGATGGAATGGGGATGAATCTAGGATCTACCTTGCAGGATTTGTTGGGGATTGAGAAAATATATATAGTTAAATAAGAAACATTAGCACCAGCCCTGATTTGGGGTAGAATTTTAGATAATAACTATCAGTAATTTTATTGGAAGAGAGGTCTATATCATGGTTTGTTATTAGAAATAGACATAAGAACTATCAGTAATTTTATTGGAAGAGAGGTCTATATCATGGTTTGTTATTAGAAATAGACATTCAAGATATAATCAACACCCAGATCCTGGATTCTAAATGCCATTCTCCAACCAAGGGAATCTCTTATATAAATCTAACATTATCTCAAAGCACAATCTAACATTGAAACATAATGAAGATGTTCAAGTTTCAGGATTCTCTCTTAAACAGTTTGTAGAGGTGGTCCAAGAGAAAGATAATGAGGAAGAGTCATGTTCTTTAGGTTTATGATGAATTAATAACAGTAAAATGAGGAGGTAAAGAAATTTACCCTCAACAGTAAAATATAGGGAGAGAGACTCTGTTTTCAGTTACTTGCAGTCTTAAGAACAGAGAAGTCACCAGGTATGGTGGCACATGCCTGTAATCCCAGTGACTCGAGAAGCTGAGGCAGGAGGATCGTGAGTTCAAAGTCAACCTCAGCGACTTAGTGAGGCCATAAGCAACTCAGCAAGACCCTGTCTCTAAATAAAAAATATGAAAAGGGCTGGGGATATGGCTCAGTGAGTAAGTGCCTTGGGTTCAATCCTGGTAACAACAAGCAAACAAAAACAATAGGGCCAGCCAAGGACATAATAGGCACATGTCTCAGCAAATAGGTATTCCCTTTTTATTTAATGATATCATAAGGAGAAATGCAGGTACCAATAACTTGCATAATAATCAGGGAAGGGATAAGATGTGAGTGGGTGTTTTCGTGCTGGGGGAGTCAGGGAGTCAGGGCAGAGGGAGAAGTCACAAGTGGGCATATTTGGATCGTGAACCAAAACACTGCACTCGGAGGTCGTGGCTCTTGGTCACCTGTGGCTGTGCTTGGCCAGCATTCATGAATTCATTGCTTCACTTGTTTTGAATGTCCACAGATTTCTCCCTGAAGGGGACTGGGGATCAGACTAGCTCCTTGTCCTGTGGGCCCGTGTGAGTTGGCCCAGGGTGGGTGCAGGGCCAGTCTGTTGCCATACGAGCTCTCCATGTCCCTTGCTTTGCCTGGGAGTGTTGAGTTGGCCCTGCGGGTATGAAAGCGAGAGCAAGTCAGATACATAATAAGCACTGTAAAAAGCAAGCTGGGATCGCGATTGTCATTAACAGGGCTGAACTGTGCCCAGGAGCAGGGGCTTTGCAATAAAGCTGGGTTCAAACCCTGGTTTCATGCTCAGGAGTTTTGTGACCTTGGGTACTTCCTTTCTCAGGGCTCCAGGTCCTCATCTGAAAAATGGCGAATCATAATTGCTGTTATAATTACGTGGGTTAGTGCCAACAGACTAGAACAGTATCCGACTCCCAGTAAGCACACACAGGAGGTTAGTTTTGGTGTCACTGTGGCCGTTACGCTATGATTCCTTCCATCCACCACTCCATCAACACTGCCGTTATTGCTAGGACTACACCACACTGCTTTCCTGTACAAGGGTTTGCTGATTGACTTGTTGAGTAATATATAAAAAATAAAGAGAAAATATAAGAGTTGAGAACAGAAGAGGAAATTGAGCTTGGGTGGGTTTTTCTCATCAAAACAACAAAGCTCTGTAGACAGTTCTTCCTCTTCGGCATGGACTTTGGGACTGTTGGGGCATTGTAGGCAGAATTATTTTCCATGAACTAGATTCTTTTAGCCCTGGTTGGCCAAAATGGGGTTTCTCTGAGTCTGGAAGTCAGAAGTATCAAATAACAATTTCAAAATAAACCAATGGAATGGAATTTGGAGTCTCCTTTCCATTGGTAATGCATCTTGGCAGATAGAACACCTAGACGTGGCTTGCTCTCTTCCAAGAGAGAGAAGATTGCCTGCAATACAAACTTCAATGACGAGGACCCTGCCAGCTTGTCATGTGGAATATCACACGCCATAGTCACTTACCCACGAGATGCGATTTCTCTCTGTATATGAGAACACCTATCCTGGCATGGAAAATCTCACCACCATGTTCATATCTTTGGGTGTTGCAGCTGTGTAGACTTTAAGAACCTCTTTAAAAATGTGAATGCTTCATTGAAGGAACATTGTCAACAATAAGATGCTTGATGTTTGAACTGCATTCATTTCTCAGTTTTCACAGTAAAATCATTTTGCAGATGAGGAAACCCAGGAGAGAGGTAAGCGATTTGTATTGGGTTGGCCCTGGAAGGACTTGAACTTGGGTTTCTTCAACTACAGAGCTTTTCCTAGTCTTCCACATGGATTTGGAGGGAGAAATGTCTAGGGAGATGCTGCGCAGGATCTTTGCTTGTTGAGAATTTGCAGTAATAAAGGGCCTAGGCATGAAAGTCAGATAGATTTAGATCTTAGTGCTTAGACTCAGCCCTTACTGGCCTTGTCACTTGGAGCAGCGTTTTAACCCTCTAAGAGATAGTTTTTCATGTTGAAATGGAGACAATGGGTGTGTGGTGTTGTAGGAGACACTAAGTGGTTCGTTGTGACTGTGTGGTTTTCAAGATCTGGTCCACAGGGGGCAGCCACCCCACATTTCCGTTGTCATTTGTGATTTACTCCAAATCCTGGACTCACTCAAGAAGGAAGGTCAGTCTCATGGAGTGCTCAGCAGGCATCCTCAGCACCGAGGTGTCCTGTCAGTGGGTGAGATGCACAGAGACAGATCTGCACATCCCTGCTTATCCCACCTTTGGCTAGAGCCCCCTGTATCTGCCTGCCTTTGACCTGGTCATGGGTGAGAACCACGCGCTGCCTTCAGCAGGACACCGGCCTCTGCAAAAGCCTCGAGTGTCACAGAGCCACTACTGGCGAGAAGCCTCTTACCTAGGCAGAGCGGAATGATTTATCCCTGGTCTGTGGGAGGTCACAGCAGATCAAAGTTAAACTGAGAGATTAAGAACTGATCCAGATGTAATAACACCCAGACAAGACACCAGGCCTACTCAGCGCCCCTGACGCTTCACACAAACAGCCTCTGTTTGCCTGGGAGCGGGCGGGGAGTGCTGCAGCCATCCTGGGCTGCACAGGGCGTTAGAGCGGAGCTGTGGACTCGTTCAGAAGGAAAGGGCATATTTTGAGATAGAGGGCTCTCTGAAGGGATTGCACTTACTTTCTTCATTCATTCACATCTATGCCAGGAATCCCGTGCCTGATCTCTTGCTGGACTCACACTTTAGTGTGAAAGTCTGAATCTGAAGTCCATGGAATCTTAGAGGAGAGGTGGTCAGCAAGCCCTCCATGTCCTCCCAAAATTAATTAATGGACATAGTTTCTAATTACTCGCTCTGTCATCTGGCTACCTTGGTTCTGATGCAATTTGGCCTCCAGTCCTTCAAAAGACATTTCTTGGAAGAAGACATATAAATGATAGAGAGAGAGAGAGAGAGAGAGAGAGAGAGAGAGAGAGAGAGAGAGAGAGAGAGAGAGAGAGAGAAAAGGAAAGAAAGGAAAAACAAAGCAGATGAAAAGATGACCAATGTTGTTGGTCATTATGGAAAATGCAAATCTAAACTACAGCAAGATAGAACTTCACACTCACCCATTCAGATGACTATAATAATAATAACAGTACCACTATTACTACTAATGCTAATCATAAAATCCAAAAAATAACAAATGTCAGGAAGAATGTGGGAAAATAGAAACCCTTACGTGTCACTGGTAGGAATATAAGATGGTACAGGCACCCAGGAAATCAGTGTGGGGATTCTACAAAAGGTTACATATAGAATTGCCATATTACCCAGCAGTTTTGCCCCTATATATGTATCCAAGAGATTTCAAAACATGTCCACACAGAGGCTAGGAAATGAATGTTTACAGATGCATTGTTTATAATGGCTCAAAGACAGAAACTACCCAAACGCTCATCCAGAGAAGAACGGATAAACGAAAGGGGCATTTCCATAAAAAGGAATACAATTTAGGTACAAGATCAGACGAAGCCCTGACACTGGTGACAACTTTGGATGAACTTTGTAAACACCACACTGAGTGGAAGACGCCAGACACGTGTAGTGTGTCTCCATTTCTGTGAAATGTCCAGAACAGGCAAAGCCATGAGCATAGAGAGCAGATTGCTTGTTGTCAGAGATGGAGGCCTTGGGCAAATGCGGAGTGACTACTTAGTGCAGGGTGCTCTTCTGGGGTGAAGGCAAACGTTTGGAAACCAGAGCAAGATGGCGGCACCCCTCTGTCAATGCTCTGAACACCCTGAACTGTGCACTCGAACATGCTTGATTGCAGGTTGAGAATTTTATCCCAATAAAAAATAGAAACACCTCGTGTAAAATACTTTTGCACAGATTAAATCAACTGACGCATGTACCTTGATAAATAAATGTCCTTTTTCTCAGTAAATACTATTTTTAATGGTTATTATGATGGCCTTTACTTTTTCTAGAGAAAAGTTTCCAAATGTCACCAGAGTCTCACCCTTGAGCCCCAGTTATCGAAAAACACGCGTGAAACATGGGTGGAGTTGTCTAGATGGGTGCAGCTGTCCTGGAAAACAGTTTGATAATAATACTTGGTGGGTCAAAATATGTCCCCTTTCCTGACAGTTGCATTGCTGGGTGTGTATCTTGAGGAGATTCCTACCTGGGTCCCCACAGGGCTGTGGGGAGAGGTTTGCACTGTGGCACTGTGGAGGCGGGGAGCAGTGTGGGCAAGGTCATGGGGAGAGGATGCAGATGGTGGCATTCCCGAAACCTTAGAGCGATGCTCGGGCACACTGGCACAGTCTGGGCGGGGAAGGGAAAGACAGAATAAATCCGTAGCTCTCCCCGGTGCTTAAGATTTATGTACGCAAACCAATAATTTGCCATTTATAACATTACAAATGCATAAAAGGATCTGTAGCAAACCCAGGAGATTGGTGGCCTGAGTAGAGCAAAGGGGATGATGTTGGGGCTGGTAAGAAATAAATAAAGCAAGCAAGAAAAGGGCCTGGCCCGAGGATGATGGTAGCCTCGTGCTGTGAGCCGAGGATTACGAGCACCTCCGCTCTGCACCGGAAGTCCAGCAACACACAAAACAAAGCCAAGCAAGAATCCATTGGCCCAGGTGACCAACTCAAGGGTACTCACAATCTGGCGATAGGTTTGACCTTCAACCTGGGCTGCTAATTATCTTCCCCTGGGTTTCCCAGACCAACGAAATCGGGCTCTGCAGGAGGTTGGGTCAGGCACCACTATCTTTAGGAGCTTCCTGGGTGACTCTAAGGTACAGTCATAGTGAGGGGCACTGAGTTAAATGGATCATGGTAAGAACAAGGACCTTCTGGATAAGTTAGGGAAGAGGAGAGCAAGGCAGAAGGGAGACTGGGAAGTAGGCAGAGGCCAGAGGAGGTAGGGGGAGGCCTTCGCGTTCTTGTCCAAAGACGAATCAGGGAAAGTTGGGATAATTTTAGCTGGAGAGTGACAGACCAGATTTGCCCTTCAGAACGTCTGATGTGCTCTCTAGGATGGATGAGGTGCATAGAGGAGGAAAGGATCTGGTTGAGGAGGGTTTCTACATGCTCCAGGGAGGATGATGAGGCTGGATGGGCAGGTGGAGGGTGGGTGGGAAATGCGAGTTCAAGGCCAGAAGCAGCCGTCCACTTGCAGAGATGGCAAACAAGGGCAGGGGAAAGGACCAGCTGTCCTCAGGCTCTCCACCGTCTAAAGTGGCCTCAGCAGAGGGTCCCCTGCTCTTAGGCTGAGGGCACTAGTTCTGGTCTGAGTGACCCTCAGCCGGCAGTTTCCCTCTGGTCAGGTTCACTGTTCACAGCCAGGAAATGACTAGAATGTCACTCCAGGGCCACTGATAGGGCACAGCGGGATCCCTGCTAGACCCTGTAGCAGCCCACGAGTGGGTGGGTTGCAGTAGCAGCCTGATTAGGGGGGCCAAGTGAGGGAGCAATGTGCCTCTCCCGGATTCCTACCACCCCAGCGTGTGCCTGGGCACATCCACATGCAGATCCACTGAGGAAGTCTCAGCTGAATGTTGGAAAGGGGATAGCTGAGCCATGGCTGGAGGAGGGTGGACTCGCGATATCTGCCCACAGCGATGGTCGACCACACTTGTCGTCTGCGGGGAGCTTCAGAGGGCCCCGCTGTGCGCATCACACGGAGCGTGGCTCCTAACCACTGCAACGGCCCAGGGATGCAGGCGGGCCCTTCACCTCCAAGGCCGGTGAGAGTCCCAACACCAGGCTTGGAAGAAGCACTTAGTCCGCTCCAAGCCCAGGGCAGGGCCGCTGCCAGACCTCTGCTCTGCGATGCTCAGCACATTCCCATGACAGCTCTGTGGGCCATGGGCCGACACGATCAGACATCGCCAGCTGTCTCCATGAGCTGTTCCTCGCATGCTCTGTCTCTGTTCTAGTCTGGGCAGAGGGAAGGAGCCCATCTCCTTCAGGTGTGCTGGGGTTGGTAATGGATGCTCAGAGTGCCTTTAAGGATCGCTAAGCCCAATCGTCAGGCTGGCAAGCCTGAAGATGTGCCATTTGGTCTTCTCTGAAATGGGGGCAGAGGAGGGTGCTTGGGGGACAGTTTAAGAGCTTCCAGAAAAACAAAAAGAACAGTTCCCTGCAGGATGCGGGGGCTCTGGCTGTCACGACGGGGCTGCCCGAAAGACCCCGCATTGCTATGGAAACGGCGCATTCCTTTTTTTATGAAGCTGGCACATAAAACTCCCAGAATGTGTCATGAAATAAGTTACTACTGTCCCGAGGCTGCCAAAGATGTACACCCTCATTAGGGGAGCTACGTGACAGTTTGGGGTTTATAATGAACGGTTTGCAGGCTCAGAGGCTGAGCTAAGTTCACCCTGTTGGGATCACAGCCTCCTGGTTTTGGGGAACTAAAAGGAAGCCCCTCCTTCAAAGTGTCCTCAGACCAAAGACCCATCAGCTTCAGTGGGGATGGGAGACGGCCAGGTGATGTAATTACGGTGCCTGCACACCTCATTTACATGCAACCGGTGAGCAAACTCTGGCATCTCCATAAACACGCTCCTGCTGGAACGGAGCGTTTTATGGCCTACTTTTCACCTGCAGCCCTTAATTGGGTAGCTCTGCTTCCCTCCAAGCTTTATTTACCTGGTAATATGCAGATGTTAGTTGGCCACGTTAGAAATCCAAGGGAGAGGAAGAGAGGGACCACACAGGTGTGTCCTCCCCTGGACCTGGAGAGACGCAGCCCTGGATTTTAAACCTCACCTTGTATCCTGAAGTCTTTTCACCCATCTTTTGAAAATCTGTCCTGCTTCCTTGACTGACAGGGCTTCTGATGGTGCATTTGAGAGAGATGAACTTGTTTTGGGAAGCAGACAATTAGATTGTGCAGACAGGGAGGTGAGGAGGAGGGAGAGGAGACAGCGAAGCCCAGAGAAGGCCTGGACTGTTGTCACTAAGGCTGGAACAACCACGAACGATCTGTCACTGAGGAGGAGACGGCTGTCCCTGATGAACACCGAGGAAGACAAGGCCGGGGGGCACTGAAAGAGAGTCCCGTGGCTGTGAAGAAATCGCTTCTGCAATGAAAGTAACACCCAGACAGTGCAAAGAACGACAATAAAGAGTCCCTGCGGGAGATTCTCTCCGAGCAGGGGCAGTGTGCTGAGGCGGTCATGGTCTTGAACTCCAGAGTTGAGACGCCTGGGTTTGGTCCTCGGCACTGCTTGGTCAACGTGCAGTTGACTCTTTTGTTTTTGGTGTTTTGTCCTCCCCTGGCACCTGTACCTTTATTCTTTTTTCTTTTTGGTGCATTATAGTTGTACATAAGGATGGGATTCACTGCTACACATTTGTACCTGCACGTGCTATAACCCTGTGGCCAGTATCCCTCCCCAGCACTCACCCCTCCTCCTCCCCCCAAATCCCTGGTCCCTTTTCTCCGCGGCTCTCCCTTTGGTTTTCGTGGGATCCCTCACCCTTTTCCTTTTTCCTCTCTAGCTTCCACGTAAGAGAGAAAACATATGACCCTTGACCTTCTCAGTTTGGCTTATTTCACTTAACATAATGCTCTCAAGTTCCATCCAGTTTCCTGCCAATGACATAATTGCATGTTTTGTTTATGGCCAAATAAACTCCATTGTGTATGCAGACACATTTCCCTTATCCACCCGTCCATTGATGGACACCCGGGATGGTGCCATGGTCTGGCTATTGGGCATTGTGCTGCTATAAACAAGGGTACGAGTGTATCACTGTGGCACGATGATCTTAATTCTTCAGGATTAAACCGAGGAGGGGTATAGCTGGGCTGGACAGTGGCTCCATGCCTGCTCTTCTGAGGAGCCTCTATGCTGGCAATCAGCATTTTCAGTGTCTTTGGCGGGCCAGGTGCCAGGCTGGCTCACTTCATAACCTCGAGTCCATTATTTAGCTTCCCCAAGCTCAGCATCCTAATTTATAAAATGGAAATAGTAGTCACACCTCCCTTGCTGGGTTTCTGTGATGGTAAAATGAACTGATATATGCAAAGTGTTAATTATAATGTAAATAATGAATGTTTGCTTTTATACTTACTACTGCTGTTATCACAGTTTTGGGCTTGGGAAAGATATAGTGCTGCAATTAGTCTCTTTTAACCAAGAACAGTGGATTATCAAGGAAAAAACACTTTAAATAATTGATCCCTAATATGAATGGGGCCAGGTCAGAAGGTCCAAAGAAGTCCTATTAAAGATATGACAATACCAAGATGGAAATAGAGAACAGCAACAACATAATGACAACAATAATAGTGGCGATAAGAATTGCAATGAATATGGCTTTTGAGATGTGATTTAATTTCTGGATCCTCAAGGCCCTTTTTAAAAGTCTTAGCTTCTAGATAGATCCAGTGTGGCTGAAATCATGATGGTGATGGTGATGGTGGTGATGATGATGGTGGTAGTGATGGTGATGGTGATGGTGATGAAGGTGATGGTGGTGGTGATGGTGATGGTGGTGGTGATGATGGTGATGGTGGTGATGGTGATGGTGGTGATGGTGATGGTGGTGATGGTGGTGGTGATGATGGTGATGGTGATGGTGGTGATGGTGATGGTGATGATGGTGATGATGGTGGTGATGATGGTGATGGTGATGGTGAGGGTGATGATGGTGGTGATGATGGTGGTGATGATGGTGATGGTGATAGTGATGGTGATGAAGGTGATGATGGTGATGGTGGTAGTGATGGTGATGAAGGTGATGATGGTGGTGATGATGGTGATGGTGATGATGGTGATGGTGATGGTGGTGATGGTGATGGTGGTGGTGATGATGGTGATGGTGATGATGGTGATGGTGATGATGGTGATGGTGATGATGGTGGTGATGATGGTGATGGTGATGATGGTGGTGATGATGGTGGTGATGATGGTGGTGATGATGGTGATGGTGATGGTGGTGATGGTGATGGTGGTGGTGATGATGGTGATGGTGATGATGGTGATGGTGATGGTGATGGTGATGGTGATGATGGTGATGGTGATGATGGTGGTGATGATGGTGGTGATGGTGATGGTGATGGTGATGATGGTGGTGATGATGGTGGTGATGATGGTGGTGATGATGGTGATGGTGATGATGGTGGTGATGATGGTGGTGATGATGGTGGTGATGGTGGTGATGGTGATGGTGATGATGGTGATGGTGATGATGGTGGTGATGATGGTGATGGTGATGATGGTGGTGATGATGGTGATGGTGATGGTGGTGATGGTGATGATGGTGATGGTGGTGATGGTGATGATGGTGGTGGTGATGATGGTGATGGTGATGGTGGTGATGGTGATGATGGTGATGGTGGTGATGGTGATGATGGTGGTGGTGATGATGGTGATGGTGATGGTGGTGATGGTGATGGTGATGATGGTGATGATGGTGGTGATGATGGTGGTGATGATGGTGGTGATGATGGTGATGGTGATGATGGTGGTGATGGTGGTGATGGTGATGGTGGTGATGGTGAGGGTGATGATGGTGATGATGGTGGTGATGATGGTGATGGTGATGATGGTGATGATGGTGGTGATGATGGTGGTGATGATGGTGGTGATGATGGTGATGGTGATGATGGTGATGATGGTGGTGATGATGGTGGTGATGATGGTGGTGATGATGGTGATGGTGATGATGGTGGTGATGGTGGTGATGGTGATGGTGGTGATGGTGAGGGTGATGATGGTGATGATGGTGGTGATGATGGTGATGGTGATGATGGTGGTGATGGTGGTGATGATGGTGGTGATGATGGTGGTGATGATGGTGATGGTGATGATGGTGATGATGGTGGTGATGATGGTGGTGATGATGGTGGTGATGATGGTGATGGTGATGATGGTGGTGATGGTGGTGATGGTGATGGTGATGATGGTGATGATGGTGGTGATGATGGTGGTGATGATGGTGGTGATGATCGTGATGGCGATGGTGGTGATGGTGAGGGTGATGATGGTGATGATGGTGGTGATGATGGTGATGGTGATGATGGTGATGATGGTGGTGATGATGGTGGTGATGATGGTGGTGATGATGGTGATGGTGATGATGGTGGTGATGGTGGTGATGGTGATGGTGATGATGGTGATGATGGTGGTGATGATGGTGGTGATGATGGTGGTGATGATGGTGATGGTGATGATGGTGGTGATGGTGGTGATGGTGATGGTGGTGATGGTGAGGGTGATGATGGTGATGATGGTGGTGATGATGGTGATGGTGGTGATGATGGTGATGGTGATGGTGGTGATGGTGATGGTGATGGTGGTGATGATGGTGATGGTGATGGTGATGATGGTGATGATGGTGGTGATGATGGTGGTGATGATGGTGATGGTGATGATGGTGATGGTGATGATGGTGGTGATGGTGGTGATGGTGATGGTGGTGATGGTGATGGTGGTGATGATGGTAGTGATGATGGTGATGGTGATGATGGTGGTGATGATGGTGGTGATGATGGTGATGGTGATGGTGGTGATGGTGATGGTGATGATGGTGGTGATGATGGTGGTGATGATGGTGATGGTGATGATGGTGGTGGTGATGGTGATGGTGATGGTGATGATGGTGGTGGAGATGGTGATGGTGATGGTGATGATGGTGGTGGTGATGGTGATGGTGATGGTGATGATGGTGGTGGTGATGGTGATGGTGATGATGGTGGTGATGATGGTGGTGATAATGATGGTGATGATGGTGGTGATGATGGTGATGGTGATGATGGTGATGGTGGTGGTGATGGTGATGGTGGTGATGATGGTGGTGATGATGGTGGTGATGATGGTGGTGATGATGGTGATGGTGGTGATGGTGATGATGGTGGTGATGGTGATGGTGGTGATGGTGGTGATGATGGTTGTGATGATGGTGGTGATGATGGTGGTGATGATGGTGATGGTGATGATGGTGATGGTGATGGTGATCGTGGGCTGCTGCTGCTATTGGTGCTAGTGATGATGATAACAGCCATCATAGCCATCATCATAGTTATAATTTATTGAGTGCTTGCTGTCTTCTGTGTAAATAACTCTACATTTGATCTCATTCAATTTTTATAGCACTATAAAATATACATCAGGAAGGCCAATATACATCAGGAAGACTGATGCTTACAACACGTCCAAGGTTGCATGGTTATCCATCAGCACTAAGAGCTCCATTTCCAGTTAGCTGAACATCTAGAAGGTTAGCAAGGCTAGGGGAAGGTGAGGGGTCACCTTTCCCGTCCTGACTGTGCTTTACCTTCTGAGAGTGGCTTAATTTCAGAGTTGCATCTACTGTGGACCTTGATGTGGACCCTCTTGGTCTTGGGGCAGCTGTGACTCCGTGCACAGCATCGACGTAGACCAGAATGAACCTGGGCATCTCTCCACACAGGGGCAGGGCATCCCTGCCAGAGCACCTATGGAGGTTTGCTCTGAGTCAGAGGCCCCGGCTGTCTCGGATGAAGGAAGCGCGGCTTTCCTTTGTTTGGGGTCACAATGGCCATATGGCATTGCGTACCCAGGGACTATAAACTCACTGAATGCTAGGAAAACTCAAAAGTCTACCAAAGTTAAATAAAGTTAAATATCAACGTTAAATAAAGTTAAACACCAAAGTTAAACAGCTTCACAATGAGCAAGTTGGTGAATTCAAATCACATCTCTGGACTTTTAGTACTTTGTGTCCCTCGGCCTTTTATGGGGACACCTGGATGGACCTTTTGCTCATGTGGTTACTGGTAAAACATGGAGTCAAAAATGCACAAAATGCAGAGTCTGCCACTTGCTTGTTGTAACACTGGGCAGTGCATTACAGCCCTGACCTCACTTTTATCATCATTTAAAAAAATCCAGCCTAAGGCATTTTCTGTCTCATTATGTCATGCTTTAAGAATGAGAAAATGATATTGAAAGCATTTTTTTTGCAAGCTGTGTATTTACAAAGTGCTTCAAATAATTTTAATACAAGACGGACCCTTGTGCTGGACATGTTCAGTTCCTTTCCGTCTCCCCACCCATTCCCACCTGGAGGGCTGACCTGTAGGGGTTCTACTAATTAAGCTCCCTTCCTCTTCAGCTTCTAATTGGGTGGTCAATAGGAGTAAAGGCAGGAGAGCTGGGGTTGGAGGGGAGAGAGGGCATTTGTTCCACATGTCCCCAGCTGCCAGGGCACCCCAGGTTGCCCTTGTGGTCACAATGAAGGGCTGAGATCCCATCGGGCAGTCCTTTCCCTCCGATCCCTCACTTGCTCCTCTGGGCTTCAGTTGTTCCCCAGGCTCCTGGACTCTCCTTTCCTGGTGTCCATAAATCCTGCCCTTCTTTTGTGACTACCCACTTATTAAACATTCCATGATTTGTCCAGTTTGGGTGCACAATTCCTGCTGAGACCCTCATACTGGCCCTTTGAGATAAGTGTGCCAATTACTACATTTCTCAATTACCGATGAGACTTCCAATTTCCAACTGACACCTACAGAGGTGAACAATCTTGCCCAGAGTCACTCTGCCAATGGTGGAGGATTCCCAGTGCTAACCCAAGTCTCTTGATTCCATTTTATGTCTTGAATATCAAGCTTCCTTCCAATAGAAAGTAAGCCCAGAAGGCTTAGGAAATTTACAAAGAGAACTAATTGCATGCCTCCAGACATCTTTCTGATGCAATATTGAATATACAAATGGATAATGCCCAGACCCTTATATAAAAATAAAACTTTGATCCACAACTGCAGTAGCCAACCCAGGAAGTCAAACACCCATCTGTTCAGCAAACCATCCAGTGAGTCAAAACACAACTTCTGTAGCAGGCAACCCCAACTTGACCAATAATGAACAGCTTCCATAATTATTAATCATTAAGTTGATTCTTGTTTCCATCTTAGGACCACCCAGAAATAGCTAATTACGTTTCCCTAACCAGCCTGTAGGCTGCCCCGCATTCAGAGAGCCCCTCCAGGGTCCTCCCACCAGCAGCCTCCAGCAGGCCATGGAAGCTGCCCCTCTGCCATAAAGGCTCCCCGCCCTTCTGCCTGCCTTCGAGTCTCTGCCAAACCCAAGGGATGCTGGCTGACTCCCTTGCTATAATAGCAAGCTCGGAGTAAGCAGACTCTTCTGCCTCTCCTTAGGTTGGTCTTATTTCTTTCCACATTGGGATTCATCCCTTTAAAACTAAACTCATACCATAATGAACTGTGGAGTGGGCTGATAGGCCAGCTTGGCCACCCAGGAAATTGGTCAACGCACTGGAGGGAGCATATACCAGAGGTCGCCAGCTCCCTGCTATGGTTATCAGCAGAGCTAACCTACTCCATTTGGTAAAGTGCCGCTGACACAGGAATTGCTGCTGCCAGGGAGCAGTCCGGAGCCTCTTGCCCAGTCCACGGAGGGGTGGGAACAGGGACGAACGGAGGCACAGCTCACTGCGTTAAGGAGAGCTCGCTCTGGGGAGCGCTTCTTCCAGGTGACGTCCTTCAAGTCATGCGCCAGTCTACAAACGCCACCGCTATTCCACTGTAGACGAGGAGACGCAGGCTCAGGAGCTGCCAGAGGGGCCGGACTGAGATTGGGACCCAGGCTCACTGTCCACGAGGTCCTGCCTGCCCCCTCGTTTGGGGTAATGAGCACGTTCAGGAACACCAGCTAATCTGGGTCATGATTACAAGTCTCCTCCTTGAGCCAGAAGAGGGAGACCAGTGAAGTTCCATCTCAGAGGCCTGTGGAGGGCGATGGCAGCAGTGCGTGACACTCTGGAACCTTCCACCGTGTTTTTCTCCTGCTGCAGAGTTTGACAAAAAGGCTTTTCTCCTCCTTCAACCCGTGGGTCTCATCTGGGGTGATTCTGTTTCCCCCCAGTAGAGGTGGTCTGGAGACATTCTGGGGTGTCATAACTGGGAGTGGGGGTGCTAGTGGCATCCGGTGGGCAAAGGCGGGGATGATGCTGGACGTCCTGCAGCCTACAGGACGGTTCCACACCACAGTTATCCAGCTTCAGGATCCGGGAGGGGGCGGCTGGAAACCCTGGTTGAAACACTTGCGAGTCAGCCTCACCTTGGACGCAGCACCTCAGCCTCAGCGGAGCGCTCTCTTCACGGGAAGGAAACATGTTTGTCACTCTTAACATACTAAATGGTGCTCACATGATGAACTAGTGTTCGAGCTTGAAAAGGCTTTACCAGCGGGTCATCCTTGAGCCCTTTGCTGGATCACTCTGAACTTCAAGTTCTTTTTCTAATCAGCAAAGTGAAGCATTTCGTATTTACATCAAAATTACTCGAGGATACAACGAAAGGAAGTCAGATCGCTCCTTACAGGGCGCAGTACACAATGGATGATGAGTAGTTTCTTTGCCTTCTTCCCTTTCTCCTTTGGGACAGATGCTGGTTCATCCTCTTTTAATTATAAAGAAACCACAGTGCCATGGAAGGTACTCACTAAGTATTTGGATCAAATAAAATCATAGACCCCTAACTGGGTGACAGGACATGGAGTCAGGCACTCACAGTGTTAAACCCAGCGGGGCTGCGAGTCCTCTCCTCGCTCGGCACTACGTTCTGTGGCGGACGGCAGGGAGACACGAGGAAGGAGTCCGCCAGGATTGCGGTCGTCAGACACCAGGGTGAGAAAGGACAGAGGGAGCCGAGGAGAGGATGCTGGGAAGAACCTGGGACCCAGCAAGGGAGCAAAGCATGGTCCACTCAGAGGCCAGCGAGGCCCGTGCACCGTGAAAGTCCATCTGTGGACTCGGGAATCTCTATTCTTAGGTTTCCTGGTTAAAGGTCAAAACCAGAGGATCCGAAGTGCGATTTCATCTCGGTTGGGCTGAAAATCTGATTAAAGGTGGAGGAGTGAGATAACGGCCATGGAAAGGGCTTTCTAGCCGGGACCAGGGGCTCGAACTTCTTCCCGAAACCCCACGGATGCGCAGGCCGTCCCCCAGGCTTCGGTATCCCAGGAAGCCCTCGGGTGCACGTGCCTGTTGGAAGGCGCGCAGAGCTGGGGTCACAGCATCCTCTCCGGTCACCGTCTCCCTTGCACCTCCGTGTGCAGCTTTTTATGGTGGAAATTCCATAATTTGCTTTCGACTCTTTCTTCCCTGAGGGCGCCTGGGTTATTTTCAGTCTGACACAATCAAAGCGCACGTGGTGAACTTTCTTGAGCACGTCACCTTGTTAGTCCCCAATAAGCAGCTCTGGAATGGCCCTGGCACTTCCCCTCCGTGGTCTTGGTCTTCTGTAATCCCCTCCCCCTGAGGGTCTTGCTTTAACCAGCTGGGTGTGGCCACGTTGCAGGGATGTGGCTTTGGTTGTTAGGTTGCGTAAGATTCCAGAGCTTTCTGCCCCACGGTCCCTTCCCCTGTCCTTCCAGTGGGCACGCGCAGATTCACGCAGGAACCAAGGCACCGGCAGCTGAAAGCCGACCACAAGCAGAGCCCACCCTCTTCTCATGAGGCCACCAACCCTGAGCCCAGACTGCGCGACCTTGTGGGACACGCAGAGCGGAGGACCCGAGAAGCTGCGTCTGGATTCCTGACCCACAGAGCTGTGCAGTCGTGAACGTGTGGGTTCTGAAGCTCCTAGGTTTCAAGTAGCTCAGACTTGGAGAAATCGAGGAAAGCAAGCGAGTCTCCCGTGGGGCAGGAGGTTAGGGAAAGGACTGTGGGGACCGGTCGGGTGGAAAGACCCTTTGAACCAGAGTAGGGGAGTCTGAGGACACACCATTGATTCAGAAGAGACTCCTTCCCATCTGTGTGTGGCCTGCCCTGTGCTGGGCCCAGGGGCCCCCATGGAGAAGATGGCCAAATCCTTTCTCTCTGGATGTTTATCCTCTAGGGACAGAAAAAAAATAAACAGCAAACAAATGCACAAGGTACTTTCTGGTGGGCACAGGTAGTAGGGGAAGGGATCAGAGACGAGGACAGTGAAGCCTGGTGGGTGGCGCATTTCTGGTGGTCAGGGGCGTCTCACGGGGCAGGTGGTCCTCTGAGCTGTGCGTCCCAAACAGGCCAGGTTTCCACACACCGGAGGGGCTGGGGTCCTGCCCTGCGCCCCTGCCCCCAGGCCACGGGTGACAAGGGGAGGCGGGCTCAGCTCGGGAAAGGCGGCTGTTGGTTCAGGCTTCCGCAGCACCTAATGATGGATGATGGATGCCTGGGTGGAAAGGGGGACCTGCTTTGATGTGCGCGGCCCGGGTTGATTAATGAGCGGCTCTGCCGGGAGGCTACGCTGGGAGTAAATTACTCTTTTCAGAAATGGCTAGATCGGCACTATTGTACTAATTATTTCACAAGCTTGGGGTCAGTTCCAAATTCCCTGACACACACAAGGGAACAAACACCCCGGCTAACAGAAGTCGACAGAGCTCTAATTAAAGCAGAAATTGTTTGTGACTCTCCTCTCCCTCTCCCCTCTGCCCACCGGCTCTCTCTTCCCAGAGAAGGAAGCGTCACCCTTCCTTCCTGCCCCCAGCCTGGCCCAGCACAAATCCCCAGAGCTCCAGGAAATAGCCCCCAGGACCCCGGGGCCCATGCCTGTGCCCACTGGCAAGGCCGGGAGGGGTCCGTGGCGGCTCTGAGTCCTGGTTTCCGTGGCTGGTTTTCTATGCCAGTCACAGGCACGGGTGTTGTGCCCACTCATCCCTGGTTCACTTGTTTCTCTGTGTGTTTGCTCATTCATTCCATACTATGTATTAAATGCATTTTATGAGCTGGGCGCTGTGCTGAGAACCAGCAGGCTCTCAGCCTCCCTGAGCTCATTGCCTGGTGGAGGAGACAGACAGATGCAAAATCACTACTGTGAGGAGCACCACAGAGAGGGGACTGTGCTTTGTGAAGGGTGAGGAGGACTGGGCAGGGTGTGGAGACAGCATGCACAAAGGTCCTGTGGTAGGAATGCAGGTGGAACTCTGAAGTAATAAAACAAAGGCAGTGTGACTGGGTCTCCAGATGGAAGCACATTGATGTGGGAACAGGATTCTGCCGTGTGTGGCCTTAGCTTGTCTGCATCTCAGTTTTCTCCCCCAGAACATAAGGACAATGTTTGGCGGCTTCCCTGACATTCAGTTTGAATCCTCGGTGACTTGGCCTTGCTGCCTGATCTTGTCCACACTCATTGCTGGATGTTCACATTCCCCTCAGTGCTGCCCTGGACCTTCCCTGTGGTCCATTCTGCCTGGGTGCTGTGGTCCAGCTCCAGGACATTGCTTACCAATTCTGAGCCAGCCCTGCCCCCACCAGCCTTCCTCTTAACCCACAGTCAGGGGCAAAATGGGGATAGAACATGGTCACGCCTCCGAGTTGGCGCTGCCCCTCCGTGGATGCGCACCAAGTCCTGGCACAATGTTCTCGACTATTTACATCATGTTTTGAGGCTTTCTTCGTCTGATGACTGAAAGTCTGACTGAATGCAATCTAAGAACTTCACACAATGTCATAGGTCACTTCTGCCCACGGCTCCCAATAGTGGGTCTTAGTCATGTGCCTCTATGTGTCCTCGCGTCTTTAACCCCCGACCACCCTTCCCTGCAGGTGTGAGCACCACCATTGTGCAAATGAGTGAGTCTAGGACCCAGAGAGGCTGACCACCTTGGCCAGACACAGATCTGTGGGTGGACCTTTTCCCAAAGCCTTCTGCCTTGTTCTACCAGGCCGTGTGTCTTCGTGCATCTGTTCTTACCAGCCAGCACATATGGGAAATTGGTTATGCATAGCCATCATGCCACGTAGATTCCGTGTGATTCACCCCCACCTGCAAGGTAAAAACCACGATGTTTCCCATTTTGTAGGTGATAAGATGGAGGCAGAGAGAGACTCAGCAATTTGCTCAGGGTTGTAGAGCTAGTAAATGGTGAGGCTGGACTTACATCCAGGTATCAGGCCCCAGAACCATGTGACACTCAGACTCCTCTCCGTCCATGGCCACGCCCAGTGAAGCAAGCACCTTGATGTCCCACAGGGGCATCTGGGAAGGTGGCCAGCAGGGCGGAGTAGATGGGCCCAGGAAGGATCGACGCTGCAGCGTTCACTTGGATTCCTTTACTTTGGGGGTTGGGGACTGTTCAGCTCAAGGCTTCTGTGCACGGTCTAAAAAGAATGAGCTAAATGAGAAAATCAATAACGCACGCAGATGGCCTTGGTGATGTTTACACTATTTAAGAGAACAAATTATTTTGAAGCACCTGGGATTCATTCTTTCCCATACAAAAGAAGAAAACCAGGGGAATTACAGGTCATTTTTATCTGTTCGCTGAATTGACTCCCTAAGAGGCAATTATTCAGTGCTTTTCCTAGTTGGGTTGGTCATTCTCCAGCACCCCCAGCAAAGCTAATTAAGAAAGTTTCACTTCAGTGCAGTTTCCAGTATAGATGACAGAATTCATCCAGCGGACACTTATCGAGGGAATACTGTTTGCCAGGTACTAGGCCAGGGGCTGGGGCCAGGGAGAAATGGCCACAAATGTGGCCACAGATATGACAAACACAGGGCACATGTGCTAACTTCCTGCCAAGAGACCCGTTTAACCCTTACGCAGGTCTGTGAGGTAGATGCCATGATTATTGCCATTTTGCAGATGAGGAAACGGATGCTCAAGAATATGCATCTAGGGCGTGAAGGAAGCAGGATTTGAACCCCAGGTGATTTGATGAAAAAGTCAAATGGAGCCCTTGCTCTGGAATTGTTTACCTTTTAGCAGGGGAGGCAGACAACACACACACACACAGACACACATCAGGCAAATAAAAAGTAAAAAACACACTCACATGCAAGGAAAAAGCACACATCCACCCGCCACTGAACCATTGCATTGAAATATTGCAGCATGTTCTAGAACTAAGTGAGGAGAGCTGAGCATGGGGAGGGCAGGGGGAGCAGGCGAGGGGGTTCTTAGGAGGGTCCGGGAGACTTTGCAGAGAAGTAAAGTGGAAAGGCATCAGGAACAGCTGGAGGTCCAGGGGTGGGAATCCCAGACGAGGGAACCGAATGGGTCACGTGGGTGACGGCATGGAAGGCTCTGGGAGCTGGTGGAAGTGACCCACGGGCGAGGGTGGAGGAGGGCTGGAGGAGGAGGAGGGAGGGGTGGCAGGGGCTCCTGGCCCCGATTCCAGCATGTCAGGGAGGATGAAGGGAGATGATCAACGTGATTTGTGATCGCAGTGCCTGAATTTATCAAGAACTTGGTAATGTTCATTTTTATGATCATATGCTTATCCCCTATCTTGTCCTATTGACATTGCCTGCCTTTAAAGAAAAGACTAGGATTTTCCTTTGAGTTTCTTTCCTCTATCCACAGAGTTCATGCTTATATATTCTGTAAGAATTCCAGTTGGCGAGGCCTCAGACCCATCCCAGATTCAATGATCACTGCAGCATTGTAGAAAGAGTGCTGGTGTGTGTGCATGTGTGCACGTGTGTCTGTGTGTGTGTAGGTGTGTGTGTGTGTGCATGGATAAGCAACCTACACATCCATTGATGGATGAATGGATTACAAAAACCATACAGACAGCGTTGGAATGTTATTCAGACTTAAAATGGAAGGAAATCCTCCCATGTTTGGAGGACAGTGTGCTAAGAGGTATAAGCCAGTCACAGCAGGACAAAGACTGTAGGATTCCATTTCTATGAGGCCTCTAAAAGAGTCAGAATTCATAGAATCCAAGCAGGAGTGGTGTTTGCCAGGGCGGGGAAGGGAACGGCGTATGTCGGTTCTCCAGAGATTCGGGGCAGCAGGAGGGATTTCCTAGGGGAAGCTGGCTTCTGTGCCTATGGAGACCGAGAAGTCCCACGATCTGCCCTCTGTAAGCTGGAGACTCAGGAGAGCAAGTGGCATAATGTGGTGCAGTTCCAATTCTAACTCGAAACCCTGAGAAGAGGGTGTCCCAGCTCGAGCAGAGAGCCAGGGCACCCCTCCTCTGCCTTGCAGTTTGGTCCAGGTCCTCCGTGAATTGGATAGTGCCCATGCACATTCAGCTGAGGAGGGTCCTCCCTGTGACTCGGGGTCTCTGGGAAGGTCCCTGATCTGCTGTACTCAGTGTGCTCATTCCGATGCTCGTCTCTTCCAGAAACACCCTCACAGACACCCAGAGAAAAGCTTGCTAGCTCTCTGGGCACCCTTGGTGCAGTCAAGGGGAGACATAATTAACCACCACAGACGGGGTGTTGCTAGTCAATGGGCGACAGTTTCCGTGAGCGTGATGAGCAGATCTGGAGACTGCTGGACGGTCTGCTCTGCCATCAGAGCACCGAATTGCCCACTTCCACCTCGGTGAAGAGGGTAGATCGCATGCCAAGCTCTCTTGGCCCAGTACATCCAAACAGAAAATGAAGGAAGTCAGGGGCATTTCGAGTGTGCTTGGGGGCTGTGGGGCAGCAGCCAGGCCGCCAGGCCAGGGGCTGCTTCTTATGCAGACGTGTGTCCTTACACGGCCTGCTAAGCCTCTGGGCAGAGATGACAGGAAGTTTCTGCTGAGAAAAACCTAAGGGCTTTATTTTAAGACCTTCTGTCAGGAAAGGCCTTTGGAGAAAATCCAACCACTCGGCTGCCTTCCTGAAGGTCAAACGGCAGCGGCATGATCTGCTGGATTTGGGGAAACATTAAAAAAAGAAGAAGAAAAGGAAGAAGAAAACAAACCCTTTCTGAGAGATCATGTTTGTTTTTACAGAGAGACAGGGAAAGATGCAAGAATGTTCTGGTAGGAAGGGATTAAAGGAGATGGAATCCGGCCTCTTCAGCCACTGTTGAAATTGCTCCTAAATCGAGCAGACAGGGCCCTGTAAATGATTATAAATGTTGGAACTTATTTCAATAGGCCTTGTCATTTCTGAGCAGCTGTTTCACTTTACGGCACACCAGCAAACAGAGGTGCGTTTGCACCCGTGCTCCGTCTTTGCTTTTGGGTGAGGTGCTTCTGGGACGGAGGAAGGGGTCTCGCTTTGGCATGGGAATGGGGAGCAGCAGGGGGCTGCCTCTGGGCACCCTGCCTTCTCAGAGATCCCAAGCCACAGGGAGAAAGCGTCACTCCTGTGTCTCTGGGTCCAGGACCCGGAGGGGCCTGTTTCATTCCCCCACATGACCAGCCAGGGAGGCCAGCCCTGTGCTGAGAGGAAGCCATCTTTGATTCTCATGAAAGCAGAGATGGGGTGGGAAGGTTGCGTCTAGACTCTGCGTCTCTCGTACCGGCTAGGGTTTTCTCATTCTAGGATGGGCTAAGGACCAGCCGAGTTCTGAACCATTGGGAAGATTAAGTCCCTGGACCTCCATGAGAGGCTCGGTGCCTGAGTCATGGAGGTGCTCGGAAGATGCAGAGCTCAGTCTCAGTTTAAAAGCCACCTTCCTTCTGTTCTGACCTCTGTGCCTGTCTCCCTCCACTACACCCAGCTGGTGTCTTCTCATTAGTGCTTGGCTCTTAGCATGGGGCCATGAAGAGAGCCAAGTTCAAGTCCCACTTCAGACACCTGTCTTTGAACCACCTGAGTCCTCTGCTCTTGGGTAAAGCATCCTGTTTTACTTTTTTATCACAAGATGAAATTGTCTAATTCCATCATTGTGTATATGTTTTTTTCTGTCTTCTCCACCAGAATGCAAGCTCTGTGATATTAGGGACTTATGCTTTCTGTTCACTGCACTGTTCATGTCTAGGACATTCCTGATACGTAATAGGAACCCAGCAAATGATTTCTTAATCAATTAGTTACTGTGTGCCCACATTCCAGGCTTTTCATCCAGGAGGGCATCCGGCATTGTCTTAGTGCCTGTTACCTTCTCCTCCTCCCTGTTGCTGCTTTCAGACTTCACGGTGCCTAAAATCTGATCAACTTTCTCCCTCTTTCTTTCAGACGTGAGGGTCTTAGACGCTCTCATCCCCCTCCCCTCTGTATTTGGGGTGGACGTGGAGGGGGTTCTCTGGATGTCTACTTGCTGAGAGAAATTTCTTTGCTCCACTTGGGTGGAGAACAGGCAGCAGAGAACTCGGGGGCCTCTAAAGTCAGAAGAGAAAGAGGGGAGACGGTGGGTTTCTCACATTCATGCCTTGGGCTTTTGTTTTTGGCACAGACAGGGTTAGGAGACCGAGAATGTTCTTATATCTCCCCGATCTGTGGGATCTGGAATGGCGCTCAGAGATCGTCCAGGGTGCATTAAACTCCTCGCCCTTGAGAAACACAGGCTAGTTATCCAATATTTACATTCCAGGTTGTTTCCTCATCCATCCTCCCATCCGTCCCCAGAGCGGGTCAACAAGATTGGGATTCTTTCCATTTCACGGATGAGATGACCGAGGCTTCCCTAGGACCTGAAGCCTGGTCTCCTACGCCTTCTTTCTGCAGATTTGAGTTTTAGAATGAAGGTGCTCCCTTCCTCAACAGGGGCTGCGCCTCTCAGGCCTGTGACTCTAGTAATAACCCACCTGGAAGTGGCCAGGGCAGCAGGCAGCCCCTTCTGGCTGTTCCAGGCTGGGCGCTGAGATTCACGGGAGGAACCTCGAGGTCCCACGGAGTTCTGCTGTAAAGCCGCCATTGTGAGCTTAATCACATGAATATCCCTCAGCAAAGGGCTGCTGGGGCAAGGCTCTGCCAGGCTCACCGGCTTCCACTCGGAGGGGAGAGTGTCCTGTGCTCGCTCCCCAGGGACCACATGAAAAATGCATGACGGACGTCGGAGAGAGCGAGCTGGTGGCGGTGGCATCTCCTTGCAATCAGACCTTTTAAGAGTTCCTCTTCTCCCCCGCCTGAGCTTCACGCAGGAAGCCATGCCAAACACAGGCCTTCTGAAGTGCGACGGGCAGAGTTCTAACTCACCCAACCTGTCACTCGAGGAGCGTCAGTCCTTGAATGCGAGAGTGGATGGCCAGAGGTGGAAGCTCTGGGACCTGTGGTCTGTAAGGTGGGCCTGACGGTCCCCTTGTCCATGCGGTTATTGGGATTCATGGGAGAAAGCACACCAAGCACCCAGCATGGGGCCGGGCCATAGTCAATGCCCAGTGAATGCTTTTGCTAATGCTACCAGTGTTATTGATCGCGTAAAAGATGCCAGACACTGTGCTGAGCCCAGCAATGAATCCTGACACTAGCCTTCTCAGGTCTAAGTGATTATTATAGTGCATTGGATGGGACCCCAAAGATATGTCCATCAAGTACCTGTGAGTGTGAACTTATCTGGAACAAGGGTCTTTACGGATGTAACTAAGCCAGGGATCTTTAGGTGAGAGCGTGTTGGATTCTCTGGGTGGGCCTTAAAATCAGCGACAGGTGTTCTTACCAGATTTAAACAGAAGAGAGCAGGCATGCGGGAGGAGGCCAAGGGAAGGTGGAGGCAGAGCCTGGGGCATGTGGCCTGGATGCCGAGGCCCGGAGCCACCACAAGCGGGAGGGGCGAGGAGCTTCTCTCCAAAACCTTTTGGAGGAGGCACCACCCTGCCAACTCCTTGGTTTCAGATTTCCGTTCTCTGGAACTATAAGAGGATCCGTTCCTGTGGTTCTAAGGCACCTGGTTTGTGATAATTTGTTACACTGTCCCTGGGAAGCGAACGGAATTATCACCATCCCAGCTTCACTGATGGACAAACTGAGGCACAGTGAAGTCACGTGCAGTGATTTGTACACCACCATGCGTCTGAAAAGCCGCCAAGCTGTGGTTGAAACCAGGCACAGAGATAAAGGGTTATCAGGAGCCAGGGAACTGGAAGAGGCCAGCAGGCTAGGCAGCTTTGTCCAGGCGCTTACGCCCTCTGGCAGCTGAGCATGTCATGTAAGCACGATGATTGATTGATTAATGCCCACTGGGTGTAGACTGTAAGGCAGGGATCAAAAACTATGGCCCGTGCGGGAGGTGGCCATAGAATGCTTTCCACATTTTTAAATGGCTATGTTTAACAGCCCTTTGGTCCACGAAGCTTAAATCAATTACTATCTGACCCTATTTTTTAAAAAAATGTGCCAAGCACGGCTCTAAAGAAAAAGGGATAAGATAATCACACCTTCATTCAAAGTGTGGCCCTCAGTCCCCTTTCACTCATCAACTCACAGAGCATTTATTAGGCACCTGCTAAACATCAGGGACTATTCAAGGAGCTGACAAAACAAGATGGTGGTCCCTGGGGAGCCCACGTAAGCAGGTGCGACACTGTGTCCTTGCGGTGCTGACGTGGGGCGGGGGTGGGGGACACCCTGAGGGAGGGGAAGGAGGGCCCCCCTAGCGGGGCCTCCTAGGGAAGAGGTTGCATGTCTGGTACCATTTTAGCCCTTGTCTCCAGACAGCGTGGGCCTCCCTGTGTGAAAGAAGCTCTGCGCACTTTTGCTGAATGAACGAAGGAGGAAGGACGCCTGTAGGACTCAGCGACGCCTCCCTGGGGCTTTGCTAGGGGAGGAGATTGGCGGTGAGGAGTTGAGGTCAGAGGGGCCTCTGGCCCAGGGCTCGCCCTCGTCAGAGGTTTGCACGCAGAGGAGAGTGTGAAGCATTCAGGACCCTCGTGAGACTTGGTCTGGCTCTGTGTGACCCACAGGAAGAGACGACGTGGTCTGCGGTCCTGAGGCCCTCTGAAGCCGTGTCAAGGGCTCCGAACACCTTCCTAGAGGGGTGGGGAGCCTCAGAGAATCCGGCCTGCACACCCCTCCCTGCTTTCCCTGCCATTTCCGGCCCACCCCCCTCCCCTCTAGCCTCAGGTGGCTTTCGGGAACGAGCGGTGAGCTTGTTCCTTTTAGCCAAGGTACTTTGTTGCATGCTTTTCTCTAACTGGAATTTTCTTCTCTAGCTTCACCGTCTTCTCCTTCAGATGTCAACTCTGATGCTGCTTTTTCAGAAAGGTCATCCTGACCTCCTTCCTGGACCGAAGCAGGTCTTCCTGATGTACCCATGGATCTCCGTCTCTCCAGCCACATCTCAATCTGGATTCCTATTTGTAGATCCGTCTCACTTTCTAGGCCTGGGTCCATATCCACGTCTGTATGGATCCTGTGGTTTCTAGGGCCACCATACAAAGGCCCACAGGCCCCACATGTATTTTCTCATAAGACTGGAAGTCTGAGATTAAGGTGTCAGTAGGGCTGCATCCTTCTGAGACCTCACTACTCAGCCTGTAGATGGTTGTTGTTTTCCTCTCTGAGTCTTTGTGTGGTCTTCCCTCTATGCGTATTTGTGGCCCACGTTGCATTAGAGCCCACTTATGTAACTTTCATTTACCGTAATTATTTCTTTAAAGATTTTCTGTCTGAATTGCAGCCGGGATTAGGACTTAAAATGAGAATTTTATGGGGGTTGTAGCCCCTGGTAGATGGTGTCTATCTTGTCTTTCCATTGCTTCTTCCCGTGCCAAGAGCAGCATCTAGCACACAATAATATTTGAGGAGGAGGGAAGATGCTACCATAGCCGTCTTGGCCCAGGCCCTGTGGGGAAGACAGGAGCCCGGACACAGTGGGTCTTAGAGCACCTGAGATGACAAGTGGCAGTGGGTGGAGAGAGTGCAGGTGGGAGCAGAACATGGGGGCAGACCGAAAGAACACTGAGACTGGATGCAGTGGGTGTGAGAAACGGGGACACAGAATCGATGGGTTTAATTGTCACTGTGTGTCACCAACTTGGGGGCTCAGGTTGCACCACACCCACGGAAGCCAGGAGCTGGAGAGTAATTTAGCCCAGCAGCTGAATTCACCAGTAACGCTCTGCTCCCAACTTTGCCAGTCCCTCAGGCGGGGTTCCTCCCCTCCTTCATCTCCTCCTCCTCACCCAGCTGCTCCTTCTGAACAGGAGAGACTATTCCCCGCTGGTCGTCCATCTGAAGCCACCAAGGGGAAAGCCGTTGGGCTCCAGAGCATTGTACTCGAGGAGAACAGGAGGATAAAAGATGAATGCCAGGGACACGCGTTCATGGGATTTAAGCAAGAAGTAAGCAGACCCTAAAATTTAGACCTCAGAGCAGAGAGGCAGGGAATCTGAACTTGGCGGCTGTCATCGCCGGCCTCAGACTCTCCGTCATATCTTGTTAGGCCTAATCTGACTTGCCCTGATCACACTGGCGTCTGCGCACGCTGACTCAGAACCGCGGGTACTGCAAGCTGGAGATTAGGAGCGGTGCTGAGTGCTGTATTCACCTTTCACAAGCTTAGCTGCTCCCGACGCTTATAAAATAATTTTCGCCTTTATCTAAAGGCAGAGGGGTTTTTCTCCCCCCAGCTAGTGTTCTGGCTTCTTCTTCTTCTTCTTTTTTTTTCCCCTTTCCTACCTAATAAAATCCTCAGCGCAGGGCTTGCTGTGTAATCAGAGCTGTGCAGGCTGCTCTGCACGGGCACGGTGCAGCTAGGGGTAAAACTTCAGGACGTAATGATGTCTTGAACGCCAGCTGGCTCCCGGGGGTCATCCCCTGACTGAGCTCTTCCTGGCCTTCCTGCACCCCCAGAAAAAGAAGCCTGGCTTATTTACCATTTTAGAAAGTTAGACCTTTTCAAAGAGATGCCCCAGGCAAAACATCCTTCCTCTCCCATCTCTCTGAAACTAATGACTCTTCTCAGAAAGTTTTGACAGGGAGAGTTGTTCCGACAGCCGAGGGAGCTTGCTGGGGGCGAGGCTGGCACGCAGCCCACGGAAAGAGCTGCTCCATGCGGCGGCTCAGGGACTCCTGACTAGCACAGCGAGGTGGGCTTCTTGGAGCGGGAGTGGAGGAAATGTGCTCCGAGCCAGGGAGGTCCCCGCGCTGGTGTCTTGCTCTCCGAGTCAGAGGAGGGTTGGAGAGTTTAGTTTTTAGGCTCCTAACATATTTGAATTATTGTGACAATAATATTAGGATGGTAAAGCTGAGGTAGAAAAGAAGGTAGTGGAAGACATTTGCTTGCTCGGCCTTTTCCAAAGGGAGGACAGTAAGGAAATGGTTGCATATTTACTTTATCTTTGGGGATAAAAGAGGCCGACAGAGGACAGTGTGAACTAGATTGTGTATCTCGTGGCCACCTGAGAGTCAAATTGAGGTCTCTGTGGCTCTAGCTGCCTCATGTTGACTCCCCGCTCCTGAGGGACACTCAGTGGGTGGGGTGGGGTTTTCAGATTGAAGATGGAGATGGTGATACCCACAAAATCTCTGACCTCTCCTCCGGGAAAGGCCACGCCTGCCCAGGTCCTCTGGGATCAAGAGAACAAGGAAACCTAACGACAGTCCCAGCAGCCCACTCTGCATCTGTTATGTCCCCACTTGTCACAAAAATTCCGAGAATTGCTGAGGACAGCCCTCTGGTCTCTGAAGATAAGGAGTCTGAGCTTAGAGGGCTTCGAGACTTGGGTAAGACCCTACCTGATGCGATCGGCACTGGAACTTCCAGTCTCCAGCAGCTTGTGATAGGAAACTAGAATGCTCTTTGAGACGCAATCTCCAGGGCAAATACCAGGCTCGCCAAGTCAGAACGCTGGACTTTGTGGTAATTCCCTCAGGGGACCCTAATGCTACGGGACCACGGCTGTATGTTTGGAACCAGTTTGTCCCACCTTGATTCTTAAGTAGAGTTCCAAGGAAGGATGGAGGAGAGGTAGGGAAAGGGAAGAGTCTGGGGATGTACCTCTTCCTCGCCGTCTAGGTGTGCTGTAAATCCTCATCCTCTCAGCTTCTTGGGGGATCCCCAGGGGTCTCATGCAGCCCCCCCACTTGGTGGCACAAAGAAGTATTAGAACCAAGACAGTTGGCAGCTCCTAGTCCAGGCTGCTCAACAGCGTGGCTCTTGATTCCCATTATTGGGAGGCCACATGTAGCTGCTCAATGGAGGGGCTTCCCCCATAGAATCTGGACTCATCAGCTCGAACCCTCTCTGGTCTAACAGAAACCGATCTTCAGACATAATTTAAAAATAATTTTCCCCCTGGATTTCCTCTCTTCTCCCATTCCTCAAACTACTACCCTCAGCTTGTCCTATTTTATTATTATCATTTTAAATTTTTATTTATTTATTTATTTTTAAGATTTAATTATTTATTTTTTATTTTTTTACAGACTGCATTTTGATTCATTGTACATGAATGCAGTACAACTTTTCTTTTCTACGGTTGTGCACCACGTAGATTCATACCATTCCTGTAAATACACAGGATAATGATGTCTGTCTCTCCCACCATCTTTCTTACCCCCGCCCCCTCCTCCCTCTCATTTCCTTCTACATAATCTAAAGTTCCTCCATTCTTCTCTCACCCCCCAGCTCCCCACCCCCATCATTATATCATCATCCACTTATCAGGGAAAGCATTTGGCCTTTGTTTTTTTTGGGATTGGCTTATTTCACTTATTATGATATTCTCCAATCCCATCCATTTCCCATCTCTCTGAAACTAATGACTCTTCTCAGAAAGTTTTGACAGGGAGAGTTGTTCCGACAGCCGAGGGAGCTTGCTGGGGGTGAGGCTGGCACGCAGCCCACGGAAAGAGCTGCTCCATGCCATGGCTCAGGGACTCCTGACTGTAGCAAATGCCATAATATTATCTGCAAATGCCATAATATTATTATTCTTTATGGCTGAATAATATTCCATTGTGTATATATACCACAGTTTTTTTTTTTATCCATTCATCTGTTGAAGGGCATCTAGGTTGGTTCCACAACTAGTTTTTGTGAGTTATTGTGCTATAAACAGCGATGTGGCTACATTACTGTAGTATGCTAATTTTAACTCCTTTGGGTGTAAACCGAGGAGTGGAATAACTGGGTCAAAAGGTGGGTCCATTCCAAGTTTTCTGAGGAATCTCCACACTGCTTTCCAGAGTGGCTGCACCAATTTGCAACTCCACCAGCAATGTATGAGTGTGCCTTTTTCCCCATATCCATGCCAACATCTATTATTGTTTGTGTTCTTGATAATAACCATTCTAATTGGAATAAGATGGAATCTTAGAGTTGTTTTAATTTGCATTTCTCTAATCACTAGAGATATTGAACACAATATATTTTTCATATATTTATCAATCACCTGTATATTTCCTTCGAATAGCCAAAACAATCCTGAGCAGAAAAGTGAAGCAGGAGGTATCACAATACCAGACCTTAAACTATCCTGTAGAGGAATAGTAACAAAAACAGCATGGTAGTGACACCAGAATAGACAGGCAGACCAAAGGCACAGAATAGAGGACACAGAAGACAAACCCACAAAAATATATTTACCTCATACTAGACAAAGGAGCCAAAAACATACAATGGAGAGAAGATAGCCTGTTCAATGAATGGTGCTGGGAAAACTGGAAATCCATATGCAGTAAAATGAAATTAAACCTCTATCTCTCTCACCTTGCGCAAAACTCAACTCAAAATGGATCAAGACCTAGGAATTAGACCAGAGACCCTGCATCAAATAGAAGACAAAGTAGGCCCAAATCTCCATCACGTTGGCTTAGGACCAGACTTCCTTAACAAGACTCCCAAAGCACAAGAAATAAAAGCAGAAATCAATCAATGGGATGGATTCAAACTTAAAAGCTTTCTTTCAGCAAAGGATACAGTCACGAATGTGAAGAGAGCCTACAGAGTGGGAGAAAATCTTTTCCACACACATTTCAGACAGAGCACTCATCTCCAAAATTTATAAAGAACTTACAAAACTTTACACCAAAAATACAAAGAACCCAATCAATAAATGGGCCAAGGAACTGGACAGACACTTCACAGCTCCTTCTGTTGGAACGGCCTTTTCCACCCCCTGGCCCCGTTCCTTGCCCTCCAGTAGGAAAAGCCCACCTGGCTGTGGCCTGGCTAAGTCCCCGCTGGGGATGTAAACCACATGCACACATCTCAGCGTCTTGGCGGTGCAATCCCACCGGCGCTTAGGTGGTCTCCGCTGAGAATCATTGAGGCTTGCAGGCAGGGGTCTGCTGGCTGCGTGCTTATCTGGAGGCGTGAACTGGGGAGACCCGCATCCGTGTTTATTTGTAGGGCTGGCAGGGGTCTTGTGTTTGCAGCTTTATGACCAAGGTGTCTTCCTGGCTGTGGACTGTGGACCACCTTCAAGTTCCAGAGCTGACAGCACCTTTCCACCCCAGAGGCGGAGCTCAGTGAGTCCGTCCCTTTCCTCAGGGCCATGGGGAGTCTCTGCTGCCAGCTCAGTTGCAGCCTTATGTGATGGCATGTAGCCACGGGAAGGCGTCCTCTCTCCTTCGCCTACTAAGGTGGCTTGATCAAGGCACAGGCCAGAAGCAAGGCACAGGCCCACCAGTACTCAAGGAGGGCGATTGATTAGACAAGGGCGCAGATCAGTGGGTCATGCCTCGTTCATCTGATCTTGCCAAGTCCCACGAGAGCTCTGGATTGATAAGGATGGTAGTTGCTGTCCTATCACTTAATAATACCTAAGTGCCACGCACTGTGTACACGTTTGGCTCTTATGTCCATGGAGATTTCTAAGATACAGATATTGCTCCCTGCATCCCTGTTGGACAGAGGGGATATCTGTGACCTGGGAGACAGCCTTTAAACCCAGGCAATCTGATTGCAGAGTGTGCACTTTGAACCTGTATCCTCTGCTGCCTCCAGTTCTTTCCAAATGACCCTTTTGCACATGCTTGATTTCTGTGCAGTATTTAGAACTAAATACTGCACAGAAATCAATATTTAGAATCTCCCCACCTGCCATTTAGCTTCACAAAATCACTCTTCCCGTTTTTCCTTCTTCTATGTTGTTCTTCCAAGTCTTCTATCTCTTCCACTTTGCTATTTACTGTAGCTCCATTTTTCCACAAGATGTCATTTGTGACGCTTCCCCTGCCCGCCCACCTCCTTAGGAACCACATCCACTCACCTCTGACTTCCCAATCTTCATTTCCAACTTCTCACCCCAACCTGATCCCTAAGTTTCGATTCATAACTGGTAGCTTGTCAACGTTACCTGGGGCATTCCTCAAATTAAAAAAAAAAAAAAAAAAAAAGGAACTCTCCTTTGGCCACCAGGGTTCCAGACTCCAGACTCCTTTGCTCTTCTTTTTTCCTTTAGCTCACCCCCTCTCTTCACTTGGTCCCTGCCAGGGTAATGCAGCTTTTGTCGTTGATGTGCACAAAGCCCAGTGCTGAATGCTCCAGGGCATAAAGAGATGAGCAAGATGTGATTCTTGCCCTGAGCCATGCACCAGGCAAGCAGTCTAGGTGAGCATCTCAAGGGCAGAAGGGAATTTAATCCTTTCCACATCTTTAGTGCATGGCGCTATGCCTTGGCACTGAAAGTGTTTGGGGAAGGACTGTTATTTCTTTTTAAGATAATTGCATTTACCACATACTGTTAATGATTTAACGGTACCCACATCTTATTCACCACCCACGATGGGGAGCTCTTCCAAGACAAAGATGGCTCTGCATTCACTTCTCTTGATACCCACTGCACTACCTGGGACCTGAGATGGGCTGTCAATCATGATATATTTGAGTCAATAAAGAAAATTCCCCCATTAGCACAGACCGTGGTCATTGATGAAGTAAACGCAAACCTTCTGATTCTTGCCAGAGATGAAGAGACTCCAATGACCAAGAGGTCACAACTTGCCAGAGTCAACCAGATATTACTGTTGGAAGAAAAGAATTTGAACCCAGTGGAGCAAAGGTCTCACACACTGTCCTTGTCTTGGTCCAGTCTGCTTCCACAGGTAGAGACTGATCAGTTTCAAGAATACCAATCAAAATATGTCTTTTCATTTACATACAAGATGTCAGAATATTATTATGCATTGGCATGCATATGGAGATATACTGATATCTGTTTCTCTGTGTCTAATAAAGGCATATGCTTGCATTGGTCTGGAGCTTGCTCTTCCCCTTAACATTGCATCTGGGTGACTGTTCATGACTGCTCATCCCAATCTATCACTTTGTGCTACATATCTGTAACACATAGTATCAAAAAGACTGAGCTTTCTTTGATCAGCCCATCTTGATGGACATATTGACTGTTTCCAATTTTTTCCTTGAGTGTGCTTGCATTTTTATAAGTTTCTTTATAGGGTAAAATCTAGAAGATACTTTGCTGGGTCATAAATGTCTGTGCATTCCCGATTTTAGACATGTTCTGAAATTTCCTCCCAAACGCTGTTCACTTCTTACCCCTCTCTTCCCACTCATGTTTGAGGATACCCATTTCCAGCAGCTCACCGACCCTTGATAATGTCCAAGTTTTGAGTTCTCCAACTTTAAAGGATGATTGAAGGTTTTTAAGGGCTACCTTGGGTGATGATTTTGCACTTGTGTCTAGTACATTTCTGGAAGCACAGTGTACCCAGATCATCTCTCCCATGCCCATGACTTATCCCAAAAACTTCATCTGCATTATCATCTGTGGGAGGATGAACTCTCTTTCTAGTTGGTCTTCCCAAGCATTTGGTCTTCTGAGAAAAAACTTGTTCATCTTCTGTACGGAAGTAGCAGAAAGGCACCTGCATATCTTACTTTTTCGAGGATGTGGGCATTGCCGCCTCTGCCCAGGTTTTCTAAACCTGGCTGGTCTTCCTACTTACCTGAGGAGCTCAAAAGCAACAATGGCATTAGATTCCCAGGAAGTGACCCAGACCAAGAGAATCAAAGTCTCAGGGATAAGTCAAAGACATATGTGCATTTAAAAGCTTCCCATGTGATTCCGATGCCATTGGTGTGTGGACTGCATTTTTTTTTTTTTTTTTTTTTTGGGGTGCTGGGGATCGAACCCAGGGCTTTGTGCTTTTAAGGCAAGCACTCTACCGATTGAGCTATCTCCCCAGCCCGTGGACTGCATTTTGAGAGTCACCATTACGAGAGAAAGTTGTCAGTCCCAGCACGTCATATAAGATGCATAAAGCTCAAAATGTGTTACAGCCAGGAATACCTGTGTTGGGCTTCCTGACCGCCCTCTGCCTGAGTTGGTGGCCTTGGGCAAGTGCCTTCACTCCTCCGAATCTTTACGGTTGTCCTAAACGGTGGTGGATGCTGGCTGTGAAGTTCTGATTTATGTCCAGCCATCCAAATTAAAACAGACTCAAAACAGAACAAATCACTGCAGTTTTTGCCTGTTTCCATGGTATCATTACTCCACACTAAGGCTCTGGTAAGTTATCTCCCCTGTCATCCCACCATCTGCGAAATCTGAACCAGAATAAAAAAAGCACTCAGGTCTCCAAGTAACAGATGTAGATTCAGCGAAGTCGAGAGGTATGCAGCTATGGAGGCGGGAGGAGCAGGTGAAGGCAAGGCGTGAGCAGACAGCCCTGAAGTCTGCGCACCGGGGATGGAAGCACCTTCCAGGGTTGGGACTTGACATTGCTGAGACACAGTTTCTCCCTCTGTGAGACGGGAGGGTAATGACCAGGCTGCAGCGTGGCTGTCAGGATTAAAGGGGATGATTCACATAAAAAACACAGGACAGGACGTAAAATATGCTGCCAATTATACAACAACATGGGAATTGAGCCTTGACCCCTCACGGGGTACAAATCAAAAGAAAGGAACCAACACATAAGTGGGCTGGGTGAATTTGGGGGGAGAGGGTCAGAGCTGTGCTTAGAGCAATTTTGGAAACAGAACTGCCTTGGGTTCTTATGACTGTTGTAACAAGCACCAACTGAGGACTAAAATAGCAGAAATTTATTACTTTATAGTTCTTGAGGTCAGGAGTCTGGAATGACTTCCTGGGCAAAAATGAAGATGTTGGCAGGGCTGTGCTCCTTCTGGAGGCTCCGGGGGAGATCTGTTCTCCTGCCTTTTCTGTCTTCTTGAGGCTTCTGCATTAATTGGCCCATGATGCCTTCCTCTACCTTCAAAGCCAGCGTGGAATAAATATTACCTCCAGGGCCTTCCTCACACTCCATCCCCTTCGTAAGCCCTGATCATGGTTTCAGGAGTGTGCGCGTATGGACAAATTCTGCAACACACACACACATGACAGAAGTGCAGGTTGTTGTTTATTGTATCGACCTCCATAAAACTCTCAGGAATGATATTAAACAGTCGGAAACAATGCGCTTTCCCATCTCTTTCAGACTCTACAGCTCCCGCTTCCATTACATGTGAGCATGTTAGAGGACCCTGGGAAATCCAGGCTACTCTCCATCTTAATAGCCTCCACAATCCTCAAGTCCTCCTTGCCATATGAACATGTTTGCAAGTTCTAGTGATGAGCAGGTGCACCTGCCGCAGGGGCATTATTCTGCTGACCACAAAGACTGAGATTGGGAACTTGAACTTTAGGGGAAGCTAAAGACCGTACACCCAGCTAAGGGCATGCAAAAGAGCTCTTTCCAGGATTAGAGCATTCACTCCTGTATGGAAATCTTAACATCCAAGCGGATTTAGAAGAATGGAATCAAACTGAATACTTCCCTACCATCTTGTTTGCTTGAACTTTAACCATTTATTCACCAACCTCATTAAGCTTTTACTATGCTCCAAGCAGAGCTATGCACCGAGGTCCTCACGGTTCTGTGGGGATGACAGAGCGGGCCAATGTCGTGGTGGAGCAGAGACCCTTGTGAGGAAGCACGTGTGCATGGAGAGCCAGGGGAACAGGGATTGTTCCCTTGGGAGTGCATTGGAGCTTTAGCACAACCATTCCAGAGAAGATAACATTTGTTGACCTTGAAGGGTGACAAGGAAGTAACTTGATCAGGAAAAACCAAAGAACCAAAACACAACCTCCCACCTCCCCGTGGACCTGAGTCCATCGAAGCACTCCAGCCCCTCCTGGGCACAGGCTCACCAGACAAAGAAGGTATGGGTGACTCCAAGGGAGGTAACACCAGGCCTCCTGTCTCCAAGACCTTTCCTCCCACTGCTGACCTTGACCCAAGTGTTTCTTGAATCCTCACCTTGGAGGATTCAAAGTCTAACGGTGATTGTGTGCAAACCTCTTGCTTCCTAGATGCCAAGCCATGCAAGGGCAGAGGCCATGTTTCGTTCCCCATAAGGGCAGCCGGGAGACAGTTAGGCCTTGATAACGTTTGCAATTATGAGCTCTGCAACCAGACCCCCTACATTGAAATCCTCAGACTGCCACTTGAGGGTTGTGTGATCACGGGCACCTGGAGGGCCACTCTGTGCCTGTTTCCTGGCCTGCCAAGTGAGGGGAGGGCCGTATGTTCATTGTTGGGTCGTCAATGGGGATTCAACGAGTCCAACTGCTCATAAATCGCTTAGAACCATATGCATGAGCCATAGTGAAACGCAGTACTTGTTGGCTGTCTGTTTTCTGCTATTTCTGGTACAAAATACATGTTCAGTAAATGTTTAATGACATGAGGAACGCCAAGGAGCCTGGGTGACATTGTTCTTCCTCCTTATGTTATAGACACGGAAATAGACCCTGAGAGGTTCGAGGTTCATCCAAGGCCACAGGATGGATTACGCCTCTTCAATGCGCAGCTGGAGTCTACGTGTCTGGACTTTCGCTCCAGAGTCATCTGCTCAGAAGAGAGCAAGGGGAAGGGGTTGGGATGCTGTAGAGGATTTTAGGGATGGGATTCTGGGACACACGGAGAGCTCCCCTGTCCCTCTTCATGCACACGCTATCCCATGCACCAGGACCATCCATGCACTTTGCTGATGCGGAACCCAGGTCCCCAGCCTCCATGACCTTGAGCAGTCAAGCACGGCTCCTCTCCAAGGTGCTCACCCTTTGCCTTCAGGGAAAATACTCAAAACTCAGCTAGACTCCTTTTCTGCACCCCAGGGAAGATTCACAAAAGTGACAACAGCCTTGGAAGGTGGCCATGTGGCAGTGAGGAGCACAGATGCCCTTTCTTCTCTTGGCAGAGAGAGGAAACCTCGTGGGTGACTCTGGGTAGGACACGGCGCAGGTGACCTGCTCGCCCTTCCCCACCTTCCACAGTCACTGGGTTTAGGACTCTGCCTCCTATTTCCCAAGGTCTAGAGAACAGTGTGCACCCCTCCTCATGTTCCTAAATACATGCAGCAGAAAACCTCAGGAAAGTTGGAAATGTTAAGGTCAGGGAGCCAGCCTGAGTTCCTCGGGAAAGAGGAAGTGAAAATCACAGTTGAAGCCGGTTTGTTTTTAGACCCCGCCCCCAGCTGCAGTGATTATTCCCTGTTCAAGCAGAGTGAATCAACCAAGGGATCTTGAGCTGTCGGAGATGTTAAGGGTTTTGTTCAGTCACCAGACACTTCCTAAACTCCTTCACCGTGTTGGGCAGCCCTGCCACCCACCCCGGGGTTATCTGCACACTACAAGCACGTGACTTAGCATTGGGCCATGAGTGTGTCTCATTTCTAGACCACATAGGTGGCTGAGTGACAGGGAATGTCTTATAAGCAGAGCCACTCAGAACCCACCCCGGGGCAAGATAGATGGAAATTGAAAAAAAATCTCCCGCCCCGATTGGGATGGACAGACTGGGAGGAAACGGGGCGAGCGCCTGTGCAGGGATCCGCCCTCCCTCTTGGGCACAGCTCTTCTGAGGAATGAAGTTAGTTAGCAAAGACATGAGGTGAAAGGGGAGAGAGTACCCCTGTGACATTGGGTCAACATCCGGTCTCCAAGGCCCTGGTTCTGAAGCTATTGTTTCTAGTTTTGCGTCTGCCTTGTATCGTTCCAAGCTAGGTAAGCAAACCACTTCCTTTTTTATCATAAGCTAGTCTGAGCTTAAGTTTTGCTATTTGTAACTCAAATACCCCTGGCTGAGGATCCTGGTTTACCAGGCTTGGCATGATTCGATTTCTCCTAATCTCTGCTTTGGACACGTCTCAGCTGTTTCTTTGACCCGCTGAAGTCCAGCTCAACCTTCAGCTGTCGTTTGCTATTATCTCCTCTGGATGCCACCTCTGAACTCCCAGGACAGGAGTCCTGCCTCCCTCCTGCAGCAGGCTGTCCTTATCTCCACACGGGGACTGAAAGCCCTTGAAGATGGGGTGTGCCCTTCGTAGTTACATCCCCAGCACTCAGTGTCATTCAGGGCATTTGGTGGGAGGTCAGTGAATGGGGGACTGGCACCTGCACACGGGGTGAGCGAGTCTATGAGGAAAGACAGGCATGGGGTACGCACGGATAAAGCATCCTCTACCTGTCCAGAGTAACGGTAGACGCCGGCCGCGACTTGCTTCTTTTCTTTCTCTGGTATGCGGACTCTTCTCATCGAGTGTGACAGCATTACACAGTAGGGATTATTGCTGCCGTGTTACAGACAAGAGGAGGAGATTCCCAAGCATGTGTCCCTTGTCTGGATCGCATGGCTAGTGGGTTCAAACTCAGATCCAGGAGCTCACTCGTGTCATGCTCCATTCTCCACCTTTAAAAAATAATTATAGAGCAGTCGACGAAGACGGCATGGCCCCTGTTCTCCAGGAGCTCAGAGAGGTACCTCTCTGCTAGAAGAAGTGAGCATGACAACATGAACTCACCGGTGTGATAAGATCCAACAGGAAGGATCAAGTCAATGAGGCACACCCAGGCGTGGGGGACTCGGAGTTGAGAGCCTGTCTAGCTCAGTCTTAGATCTATACTGCTGCCCAGAGGGAAAGACATTCTAGGTGATGATCAAGAATTGCTTAATATTAGTCCCCAACGCTGGAGTGGTTACTCCTTGTGTGAAGAGATTCCCTCTCAAGAATAGACTGAATTGCACATGGGGAGGAGGGGTTATCGGAAGTCTAAGACTCCTGACCATTAACTAGTCCATCAGAGGCACGCTCTGGACCCACGAAGCAGGCATTCATGTCCAGGGTATGGGCAAAGAGGTGCCTGGACTTCGCTTGGAGTCATTCTAGGGAGTTTAGCTAGTTCTGGCTTTGTGTCCTGGGGCGTATGGAGGGGCTAGCGGTGAGTGGCATCTGGCTTGAGCTGGCTTGGTGGGCTTCTGGAAGAAAGCAATGGTCTTTCAGGGTAAAAGAACTTCTTATTTTGGGGCAGGGTGTTGGGGATTGAACCCAGGGCTTTGTGCTTGTGAGGCAAGTGCTCTACCCACTGAGCTATCCCCAGCCCAGGGTAGAAGAGCTTCTAAGGAGAGACGTCGGCTGAGCACTGGGGCTCCAGGCAGCCTGTTGAAGTACCCTGCAGCTCTGCGCCAGGAGCAGCCATTGCAGCTGACGGTGTACTGCACAGGAGTATGTGACACAGGGAGGAATGGAAAGCCAAAAAGGTCCCATCTGAGGGGAAGAGAAGGCATTCATCCATGGAAAATAGCCCATTTGCTGAGCAAGGGGCTGCTTTTCAAAAACCCCATAGCGTAAGGGGTAGCCTGGCTGGGTGCAGTTTGCTTTCTTCATGGGTCTTACCCAATCCCATCTTTATTCTGCAGGCAAAGGAGATTGGAACTTACAGAGGCTGAGAAGTGTGTGTGTGTGTGTGTGTGTGTGTGTGAGAGAGAGAGAGAGAGAGAGAGAGAGAGAGAGAGAGAGAGAGAGAGAGGAGATAACATAAGATTAGATAAGAAGGGTTGGGATCAGATAAGGAGTCACAGGCGCTCAGGGATTTTTGGATTTCCTGTTAATGCTGGGTTCAGTGATGAGCCTCGAGCCAGGCTGACAGACAGCGTGGCCCTGGTGTGTGGTGTGGGAGGGCAGAGGCAGAGACCCACCCGAGAGCTGTTCAGCACTCTACACCTGACAAGAGTGTGGTAGCCCCGGGGCAGAGGTGCCCGACCCCTGGTGAAACTCCCTCTGAGCCACACATTCCGTGGACTTATCCTCAGGGAATCAGTGGTGGACCTGGGCCTGAGAATGGTCAACCGTGAAGACTGGGCAAGTACCATGTGTGCGTTGTGGGCCACCTAAGTCTCCTGTGCAGACCACACACAGTCTTCCAAACTGCCAGAGCTGCCTGTCCAGAGGAATCCTCCCAACGTGCAGGATGGACAGCGGCCACACCCCTACATCAGACCTCTTCCTCCGTGATCTGCAGATCCCCACCCGGGAAGCTTCGAGAGACCGGTAGTGATAACTCAGCTTTCATTGGGCTCCTGCTGGGCGCTACGACGGGGCCAGGTACTCCCTGACCACTTCTGGCTTAGTCTTTACACGGATCTCGTGGCCCAGGAAGGACATTGAGTTTGAGGCCTCGCCAAAGTCCTGTGGCTCAGATTCGAATGTCCCAAAGACTACTTATTACTACTCTGAGTTGTGACCTGCCAGAGCCAGGGCTCTGGTGGGGGCGTGGTGCTGGAGGAGGGTGGCCAGGGCTCACCGGACATTATGGACCATACCAGGCCCCACTTCCCCAGCTCATGGCCCAGGCTTAGGTGACGTTTGCTGGCTGGCACCCAAGTGTAGATCAGGGGTGACACAAGAAGCATGCAAGGGGACAGGGAAATTATGGAGGCACCTATAGGAAGTGAAGAAATGATGATTTCACCCAGAATCCTCCTGATCTCGGGGTTTCTTAGCAAGAGGGTCTGCTGATGCTCGAGCTCTCCCTTGGGTCAAGGGCAGAGCTGGGGCCTCACTGGGCCTCTGAAGCGGGTGAGACACGAATGCTCAGCCCGGGGGCATCGAGGGAGGAGGGCACAGGCTGGCCCGGGAGCACGGTCTCGGCTCTCCAATCAGACATGCGCCCCACGCTGCTCGCGGCCCCTCTCTCTGGAATTACAGGTAATAAGGTAGAGCTGATGTTAATGGTTTATGACACGAATTCATTTTGAGAACTATATGCTTCACCCATTGCCTTTATTTTTCAATTTGGATCTGTTGGGTATTAATAGCTTTGGGGCTGTGTTTTCCATTTTAATCTTGCTTTTTCTCATTTCCAAGTAGATTCCTTCTTTCAATTTACACAAACATTAAACCTCCATTTCCTGCAGCCCCGCAACCCCTCCCTGCTCCCTCCCTCCCTCTGCTGACCTTGGAATGGAACTTTTCTCTGATGCGCGTACTTTTCGTGTACGGGGCCACCTCCCTCTCCCTTCCCGCCAGCCACCGAAAGCTCATGCCTTGGCCACCCTCTGCTGCTGGAGTTGCTCATCAACATGGCAACATTTTGGGCTCCAAGGAAGAGATGACTCCAACCTTAAAACACACAGCGCTCTCTGTTACACCCAGTAAACAGTGCAGAGGGACAGTCCTGGGGACAGTGGATCTGGAGGACTATGGCCTAACGGGGTGCAGATTCTATCCACCTTTCTGTTCCCATCTTTAGGGTAACAGGCCTTTTCCATCCTGGCTTGTGTCCCCCTCATTAGGAGAAAGCTGGGCAGCTTTGGTCCCCCTGCTCTTGACAGCCATGGCCACGGGAGGAGGGCTGCTCTTCTTGTCTGTTCCTTTTAATGGACTCTTTCCCCAGACCCTCCCCCTGGCTCCTCCCCATTGATCACCGCCGGGCCTCACGCCTAAGCCAGTCGGTGCATGATGGGACTCGGCTTAGTACAGACAAACGGCCTCTCACTTCCTGGACTCAGGTGTGCTGAGCAGGAGGTGGAGGCTGGAGCTGCTGCATGAGGGAGCTGCTCCTCACCTCAGGGGCTCTTCTCCTGCTGGGTCTTCCCTCCTCTCTCCATCTTCTTCTGCTGCCCTTGACCTCAAATATGGGTAATACCTGGCTTACCTGGTCAGGAGCAGTACAGACCCAGGGCCAGACTGTCTGGCCGCTCCTCACCTGCCTCTCGTCGTGCCCAGGAAGTGCAAGGCCATCTTCACTGTGGCCTGCTGCCCACTAGGCCCGCCTCCCTGAGCGCTCGGCAGGATTGCTGAGGCGGGAGCGGTGGCCTTAGCTTGCTCTCCCACCGTCGGAGGCACCGCCTTGGAGAGGCTCCTGGCTCCCGGGCAGGCCGCGCTCCTCGGCATCTTGGCATTTTGATTTCTACCTCCTGCGCACCTTCCTCTGGCTCCACTCGCTGCTCAGTGACAGCTTTGTCAGCCTTCTTCATTCTGCAAACAGTCACCTCCCACGCGAGCAGGTCTTCTTCCAGAAACCTCTCTCAAATTTGGACACTTTGTGCCCTTTGCATGTGCTTCCGTGAGCTGAGCAACAGCGTGAAGGTCCCTCTCCACGTTGGTTTTTCTCCTCTGATTAATGGGATGTTGTCGGCGCCAGTTTGGGATGCTGCGACAGGGTGCTTTAGTCCGGGTGAGTGGACACTGATTGTTGTGGTTCCGGAGGTTGGAAGCTCAGATCGGGGTGGGACTATGGTGAGGCTCTGGTGAGGCCGCTTTTCCTGGTTTCCAGACGGCCTCTTTCTTGCTGTATCCTCACGTGGCAGAGAAGGTGGGGGAGAGAGAGGACCCGGACGGAGGGAGTGCACTCTGGGCCCTCCGTTCCTTTAGAAGGGGGCCAATTCCTACGGGGGACTTACCTCCATGACCTCATCCAAAGCCAGTTACCTCTCAGAGGACCCAACTCCAGGTGCCACCATGTTTGGGATTAGAGCATTAACCTACGAACTTGAACGCAAACATTGGTTAGTAACGTGATAAATAGCCTGTTTCTGGTTTGAGGGGCAAATGGGCTGATGCATCCAGGACTCTTGGAACAGCACTTGATACAGGTTAAGCACTGGGTGCCCCGGTGGTGGCCAGAGCACCTGCTCCTTATTTGGTCGCCATTCTTTCTTCCTTGATGTGCTTTGAGAACAGCAAATAAAGGTCCCATTTTGCCCATTACTGAGTCCCCAGCTCCCAGCACACTCTGGGCAACGTTTGCTGAGGACTGAGTGAGTGAACACAGGAGCTGACTTCTTGGAGGGAAGCACCAGCCACCCCCTGTGTCTCTGTAGGGAAGCCATGCCAAATGGACAGCTGGAAGTGGTTCCCAGACCTTCTGATCCTCTTCTCCAAAACCACGAAAGTCAACAAACCAATAAGCATCTTCATTAATGCCGTCTCTCGCCTGTTTGGGAAGGAGACACCTATCAGTCACAGGATGCGGGTTCTAGTTCTGTGTTTCCATAGACCAGGGGGGAGTCTCATGTGAGTAGCTTCCCAGTCCATAAGAGGCAGGATGATGGGTCGAGGGCTCTCTCGGTTCCTCAGCATCTCAGGCTGTTAAATGCATAAATAAATGAGAGAATAAATTAGACATTCCAAGAACTTCCCCCTCTTCGTTGGGACAATGGGTGTGAGATGACAGTCATTAAAGGTTGTAATTAGGATCCAGAAGGCGAGGACTGACCTTGGAGCAGGGTGTCCTCTGGACCTGAGAGAAGTAGGGAATGGCTGACTCTGGATCTGCCTTCCCTAGAGTCTAGGTCTCACCCTGTTCACAACCATATGTACATGTACGATTATATGAATGGTGTGAATCTATATCGTGCACAACCATAGAAACAAAATGATATACCCCATTTGTGTACAATGAATCAAAATGCAGTCTGTAAAAAATAAAAAAATAAATAAATAATTTAAACACACACACACACACACACACACACACACACACACACACAGACCCTTGAGCAAGCTATTGAAATCCTGCCAGGCTCACATCTGGAAAATGGGGAGGGAGGACCTAACCACAGGGTCATTGTACGTCATGAATGGACCTGGTACATGGTACCCTCCCCCATCAATATGAGTGTTAATGGAGGAAGAGCTCTTGTTGACTGCAGTCACCAGTGGGTGGAATTTCAGATGGAACTTGAAAGATGAACACTGATCAACCAGACGGGGAGGTGAGGAGTGAGACATAGCTCAGGCAGGAAATGATGACCATGGTGGCTTCCTGTGTATCACAGTCTCCTTGGGTTCTCAAACTCCTCCATGAAGAGGTACTATCATGCATACCTTTAAACCTTATGACATTCTAAGAATCAGAGAAGTTGAATAACTTGCCCAAGGTCACACAGCTAGTATGTGGCTGAGCTGAGACTGGAATCCATGTAGCCCTGTTGGAGCTTATATTCTCAACTGAGGAGAGTCTGGATGACCAGGCCAATGTCTTGGAGTGTCACGACTTGGTGGCCTTTAAAGAACACTAGAGGTTGTCCAGGACTACAGCCAGGCTCCAGGTCCATTGCCAGATGGAGGAGGCCAGCTCAGCCCTCCCAACTCACCCTCCACACCATGAAGTCTCCATGATGCCAGGTCTCCTGATGGCTGAGTCACCATGGCTCTCGTGATCCTGGCTTGCATATTGGAGATACCCTTAATTGGTAGCTGAAAAAACTCTGCCGGCTGCACAATGGCTCCAACGGAAGAGTTATGGCTGTTTACTGTAACACACAGACAGCCCCATTAACAAGAATGATGGGAGGCTGCTCTGCGGCATTACTCTTAGCAAAAGACTTGACAAATATGCTTTGTAAATGAAGGCGCTCCAACAGAGAAAACACATAGCGCTTGGCTCCCGCCCCCAGCACCCTCCCCCTTCCAGGGAACTTGCATGTCGAATCCTTTATGCATTATTCAAGGCCTGCATTCCGATGACGTTCATCAATAGCGGTGCCGATGGCAGGGAGAAGCTTGTATCCACTGACAAATGTAGACAAAGCAGCCTGCTTAACCCAGGAACAGGGGGTCAGAGAACAAACAGGGAAATTGATTGTGGCCGCCATATTTCTGCGGGAGCAGAAGAGTAAATGAACACCATACGTCACAGCTTATCACAGGGTAGGAGGGCTGTGAAGGGCTCAGCGTGGCCTACTTAAGGAACGCTGATGGATCATCCACAGACAGCTTTTGTTCCAGGCTGGGGTTTGTCTTGTCTACAAAGAGCCTGAGGCATCTTTCAGGTGACAGGTGTAGGAAGCAGGTCCTCCCGGCTCGAGGCTTTGGAGGTGGACTCTACTGAATGGAGAGCCAGGGAGCTGTCTGAGTCACCGTGGTCAGCCGACGTTGGACGGGGCCTGTCACTGCTCCTCTCCGGCCCTTGTCCATCTCTGTGGAGATGCAGGGCCTGCAGTCCCCAGGAGAAGAAAAGGTGCCTGGATTTGGCATCAGTTACATCCGGTTTTGGTCTCTCATTTACCAGCTCATAAAGTAGTTGCCTAAGTCTCTAATACCTCTCCTGGAAACTGGGACAATAATGCACGTCTCCCAGGACGGAAATCAGGATTGATTGAATTTATGTGTAGGGAGAGAGTGGGGCATCCAGTAAGCACTCAATAAATGATAGCTAACAAATGTCCTGTGAAGTAGGGAGTTTGTGGCCCCAGGAGGGGTTTTAAGTGGAGGGCAAGCTGCCATCCTGGGTCAGTTCTGAGGGGCAGGGACGGAGTGTTTAGAATACCTGCTTTGGAGTCTCAGGTCTATTCGTGTGACCATGGAAAGTCATCATCATCATCTCCAAGAAGTCACTTAATCTCTTCTTCTGTCAAGTGGACAAATTAATAGGTCATGTCTATAAAACACAGAATGGAGAGTCCGCACCCCTGGGCTTTGCTGTTTGTGAATGAGTTGAGTCACCGGGAGGTTCCCCCAAGTTGTCCTCTGCCCTGAGCGTTCGTGGTGCTGTGGGGAAGATTGACTCCTTCTTTGGGGAGGGTGTTAATCCTCTAGACTGATCAGAGGTGGATCTGACCTTTCCCCCAGCTTAGAGAAAATAGAGAAGAGGATGCTAACGTAAAATAAAATGCGTCAGGCATCTTTATTGTACTATCATCAATTTAAAACTTACAACAACCTTTTCAGTCTTATTATTATCCAAATTTTGCAGAAGGTCACAAACGTCAATGTACTTAGGTAAAATACAGAGAAGAGACCTGGTGGAGGTGATTCTGAATCCATAGATAGGTCGGCACCCCACCCCACCCCAGGGGGAGAGTGGTCCTCCTACTCGCATCAGCTGGTGCAGACCAGTCCTTTTCAAGTCACACTGGACAAATTTGTACCAAGTCAGAACTTGGTGGCTGAGAAAAGGGGATGCAGGCAGGGAGGCAAAGCCCAGGGATGTAGCCAGGTCTGTTCCTGCAGAAACCTGTGGGGGGGGGGGGGGGCGTCAGGGAGGGAAGCACACACACCTGTGCCCCAAGGTGGGTGGGCTGGAGCCAAAGCAGACAGCAGGGTACAGAGTGGTGCTCATTCCGCCCCACCCCCCGTGGTACTGGGATGCAACCCCGGGCCTCACGCGTGCTCAGCGTGCTCTCTACCACTGACCTGCCGCACGCCTCCCAAGCTCCAGCAGGAAGGGATGCTCTAAAGGCAAGGGCGGCGCCACGTGGCAGGTAAGATGGAATCCCCAAGGCAATTCATTCTCTTACCCGTTCATTTAAATTTTTTTCATTGATAAAGTAAACATTGCATATGTTTACAAGGATATATGTATATATTGTGGAATGATTAAATCAAGCTCTTTAACGCATGCACTATCTCACACACTTAGCCATTTCCAAGTAGATAACATACGATTAAGATGAGTTTTCATAATGTGCAATAGATCTCTTGGATTTTTTCCTGCTGCCTAGCTGAAATTCTGCGTCTTTTGACCAACACCTCCCCCATCCCAGCCCCAACCTCTGCTGAACCAACTTTCTACTCTGTGTCTATGAGTTCAGCTCTTTTAGGTTCATACGTAAGTGAGGTCATGGGACATTTGTCTTTCTGCCCCTGCTATTGTAATGGCGCACTTAACATAATGTCTTCCAGGGTCACCCATGCTGTCAACGAATGTCAGATTTCCTTCTTTGTAAGGGTGGATACTATTTCACTGTGAGTAGATCTCTTATGTTCCCTCATTCATCCATCCAACGACGGACACTAACTTAGGTTAGTTTCACATTTTGTCTTCTGTGAATAACGCCCCAGCGAACACAGGTCTGCGGATGTCTCTTCAACAGACTTGTATTTATCCACAAGTGGGCTTGCTGGATCTAGGGTAGTTTTACCTTTAAATTCTGGAGGAACTTCCATACTACGTTCCGTGATGGCGGTACTCATGTACATTCCTGCCAGTGTGTGAGTGCCTTTTCGCCAGCACTAGGAACCTTCATCTTTTTGATAAGAGTCATTCTGAGAGGTGCATCTCTATGCTCTTGTGAAGAAAATGTGACCAACACCCTTTTGGCCACTGAAGGTGCACTGAGCCTTGCAGGTCACACGGGCCCAGGACACCAACACTCTCTGCTCCCCCAGGACTTCACGCCCTTGAATTTGCTTTTCTTTGAGTCTGAAGCAGAGCCGTCTGTGATGACTGACAGGTTTGGCTCCAGGGGAATGTTACAGGCCAGGCTATGTGGGCAATGACTAAACAGACTCCATTTTGCTTCGAGACTCCACGTTATGTGGGAAATGCTTCTTCCATGGGAACACCCCGCCTCTGTGCTCGCCAACAGTTGCTTAGCATGACATGGTTGGCAACATAAAATGACAAAATGGCAATTCTTGTATAATGAAAAACTGTTCTCTTTTGATTCCTATTTTCCTAAACAATGTACCATGTCAACAGTGATGTCAACAGCGATTGTCTAGAAGTTAGTAACCATTCTTTAATTTGTACCTAAGTAAGGTCGTTTTGACCCACTTCCCCCTCTGCTGATGATTTCAGATCTCATGTTAGTTTATAGTTTTGAATCATAGCAACAGACACTTATGATTGATGTATTAACTTATGGTATAAAAACCCCTGAAACCCTACGATTGGGCTGTTCTCCCAATAGCCATTTTTTGGGGCATTGTGTGAGACCGTCAGTCAGTTGGCTAATAAAGACTCTGAAATTCAGACTTCTCAGTGGTGATCGATCTGTTCTTAAATTGTGCCCCTTAACACCATCCAGCAGGAATAGAATGTGACTCACACATGTGTGTTGCACAGGTGAGTTTACATTTTGTAGTACCTGTATCGAAAGCTAAGTTTAACAGTCTACTTCATTTAACCTGAGTGTCTAAAACATTGTCATCTCAACATTTGATCAGTGTTGGAAATTATTAATGAGTTCTTTACATTCTCTCCTTCATACTAGGACTCAGAAATCTGGTGTGGATTCCACACTGATGGTAGTACCTGTTTGGACTGGCTCTGTATATATATATATATATATATACATATTCCCACCCAATAGGTGAATTTTATTGAACATGTACTTATGATAACAAAATCATAAAACGCAAGGAAAGAAGAAACCATGAGCATACATCAGCAAAACAAAACTAAAGAAGGAAAAAATAGCTCAATAAATGAAAAGGTAAGAACATCAGCTTCAGATCCACAAAGTTATTAAGCACTGTAATTATTAAATCATCGTATTCATTGTATGTATGGTCATGTTTTCAGTGCTCAGTGGCCACACGTGGCTGGTGCTGGCTGTGTGGATGGCACGGCTCTGGAGGTGACCTCTCAGCTCACAAGTCACCCCTCAGAAAGCCTTCCCTGTGGCTCCGCCCTCTCCCGTCCTCTGTCCTGTCACTTATCACTGTGTGCAAGCATGCCACACACCACTACCTGCTGGTCTTGTTATCGTTGTGGGGACATTTTAATTTTATTGTCTGTTGCTCCCAACAGAAGAGAGGTTCCCAAAGGCTTTTACTGCCGCGACGTCAGCATATGTAAAAATGGTGCCTGGGATGCAGAAGGAGCTCAGAAAACAGCCAGCTGTTGGTCAGGAAGACAAGTGGACACCTGGATAAAGACAGTCTGCATCCAAGGCTAATGATAAGGCTTGTGCAGGGACTCAAGGGGCAGGGACGTCTCCCATGCGGAATCCCATCGACGTCCTCCTCCGCCTTCCCCAGGCGGCATCTTGCGCCGGAATTTGCGACCTGGGGTTCCCTCCCCGGGCACCTTCTGCACAGGTGCTGCAGCTGTGTCTTCCGTTTTCAGACCTCCCAGCGTAGCTATGGAAGGAAAAGCAAGACCCAGGGTCTGTGTGTCTGCTCCTCACCTATGCTGACCACCCCCTCCTGCGTCATTTGTAAGGTGACATGCTGTGACATGCTACGGCGGTCTGGGTAGCTGTTCATCAGCCGCTGCCTGCGGTGGTCATAGAATAATTCTTGGTCACCTATAAACGGCAACCTGCCAGATTCATAAGTCTGATGCATGCAGTCATTTGCCACACAGGTGAACCTGCTGCGGCCGTCCGGGATGTGGGATCCTCCGTGTTCGGGATCCCTGGTGCTGCTCTTCGTCCCACACTCCCTGGTGGAAGGATGGAGCTTCCTCAGGGAAGGGGCAACCTTTGCTAGTTGAAGCTCGGGGTTGACACCCACTGACCTCCGTCTGTTCTCATAGCAGGGAGCCCGCTGTGTTGATGGACATGTGTTATGCCCACTCCTCAGGATTCCCTCTGGTCTAGAAAGCTGGGTTGGATTTGTCTTTCCTGCAGAGGGCATTGGATTCCATGGGGGATGGAAACAGATCTTGTTCATCTTTGTACCTCCAGCTCCTAACCCAGGGCTGGAAAATTGGTTTATGCTTTGGTTGAAAGAATACGTGAACCAGGTGAGCCTACAAATCCTTCAGGGTTCTTTTCTGAGCACCTCCCATGTGCAGAAGGCCTCCGTCCTAGGCACCCGGGACAAGTCAGTGAGCAAAAGGGACCCAGGCCTCCTGGAGCTGAGCTGCTGGAGAGAGTTGGACTGTTTTTCATCTTTTCCAGAGTCTCGGGAGCACATTATTGTCCTGTTCCTGTTCCCAACACCCCATAACAGTGATAAGAACGTGGCCTCAGGAGACAGATACCCTTGGGGCCAGTCCTTGCACTGCCATTACCCTCTGCTGTGCTTCCCTGTCCAGGCGGGGGGACAGTAGTGTTCACACCCACGGGCCCTTGGGGAGGTCAGTGCAGTGAGGTGCCCGGCAGACGCCATAAGCACGTGGGGAGGGCTTTCGGTGCTTGGGAATTCGCTGCTCGAGACAGAGTTTAGGGCCGAGCGAGTGGAGCCATAGGTGGCCCAGGTGGGACATTTCTGGAGCCTGGAATTGCCGTGTGGGTCTGGAATGACTCTGGGAAGGGACTGGGGAGGCCTGTGAGGTGCCATGGCAATAGTAGCAGGATTTCTGGTGTTGCGTAATTAAAAGTCGGATGCCATGAAGACGCAGAATTGCCAGGAAACAGTCAGTGGACCCCTGAGCACAGAGCCGCAGGGAGAGCTTCGGGCTCCATGTTCCCAGGCAGGGCCCTGGCTTCAGGCGGGGAAAGGAGGGGGTTGTGGTATCTCTTTTCATCTTCGGCCGTCTTCCTGCTGGATTTCTGGAATGCTGGTGGGGCTGGGAGGTCTGCCTTGGATGCCAGGGAGAGCAGACGTTTCTGAGTAAGAATGCAACATGACTCGGAATATTCTGGAGTGTTCTGGATCCTTCAGAGGTTGTGCACTGGAGCTGGAACATCCAGGTTCAATTCCTGGCTCTGTCACTTAGACTGGGTGATCTTGGTACATGTCACTTAGCATAGACCAGTTTTAGTTGTCCCTTCTGCAAAATGGAGGTAGCACTTGTACCTGTCTCATGATATTTGAGGGGGTTAAAATGGAACAGTTTGCACCAAGTTTTTAGGACGGTGCGCAGTACACAGAGGTCATCCAAGAAGATTCTGGATGCTCCTATTCGCTCCCCTTCATTCTGTGTCTCTGCGCATCGGGGTCCTCACTTCATCTTGATGCTGTTACTTGGGTTTGTGGCAATTATCTCATTGTTGGAGAGCTTTAGGGTTTCTTCAGAGAGGTGCAGATGCAGGCAGATGCACCTTCAAGTCACTGACTTTGACATCTGCTCATAGCATGACCTGGCTACATCCCTGGGGCTATAAGCACCCCTTCCCACCAGGGGAAGGGTGGAGGGGAAAGACCAAAGAGAAATCAGGGGAAGAAACTGGAAAAATGGATGCTCTGTCTCAAAAATTAAAAAACAAAAAGAAATAATAATTGCAATTCTTTATTTTTATATCCCTTTTGTTATTTAATGCCACACCGTTGCACTAATTAGAGTTACGAGCAACATGTATAGCTATTCTTTTTATTACGTTATTTTTGGAACATTTCAAATAATCACATCTTATGGGAAGAAAGAAAAAGTGGATGAGTGAATAGTTTCCAGGGAATTTTCAACCACAATGAATGAAACGATGGCTTGTTTTTTGGTTTTGTTTTGTTTTTAATTAAGCGAGAACAGTAAAGAAATTTTTAAAAAGTGAGCCGGGTACCTTAAAATAAAATGGGATGATAAACTCTTTGCTGGCAAAGTTGCAATTTCTCTGTTGGATTTTGGATCTGGCTTTTATTATTAAGGCTGGTGCGGAAAGCTGGCATTTTGACAGGAACATGGAGCGTTTGTCACTTTCTGGGAAAGAGATAGATGTTGAATGACATTTTGGAAGAAATGTATACATTTTGGGCCCAAGTACTCTTTCTCTTTCCCAGGAAAATTCCACTAGCAAATAACTGATTGGTTATCTTGGTTCCCAAGTCTCATGGCTATTTAAATGAAAACAGAATTAAAAGGATTTTTTTTTTTTTTCCTTTAACCTTTGGGGAAAATGGGAAGAAGTCATCTCTGCGGGCAGCAGCTCCTCCAGAGAAGGGCACCATTCTTGACTGGAAAAACCCAGTGGAGCCTTCTTTGTTCCCAGAGGTGAGGTTAACAGGGGGAGCACAGAATATGTCCCAGAAAGAGTGTTTTGGTCCCAAGCCCCACTTATTAAAGTGAGCTACTCAAGGGAGGACCCTGGCAAAGACAACGAATGCCACTCAGGAGATCCAGGGTTCTTTTTCCCTCTGGCTTTGCACTTATCACAGCTGTGTGATACAAGGAAAGTTACTTTCCATCTCTGGCTACTTTAATAAAACAGTCATCATGGAATCAACATTCCTTTCCTCACTAGAGGATCCAGGGTGATGAAATGCTGGGGAGACTCTTGAATGCCACACAACTGTATGCTACTGTAATCAAGAAACTGAGTTGAGCATGGTGGTGCATGCCTGTAATCTAGGCAACTCAGGAGGCTGAGGCAGGAGCATCGTAAGTTGAGGCCAGCCTCAGTAACTTAGTGAGACCCCATCTTAAAGCAAAACCAAAATGAGCTGGGGTTATAAAGCTCAGTGGTAAAGTACCCCTGGGTTAAAAAGAGGAAAAGGAAGAGAAAGAAGGAGGAGGAGGAGGAGGAGGAAAAGGAGAAGGAGAAGGAGAAAAGAGGCCTCATTTGTGATCCTGCAGGAACAAGAGAAGGAGCCTACACCAAGGGGAAGAGGCAATCAAGAGGACAAAGATCGATGGGGACACAGGTGGACTATTGCCTAATTTCTGGCAGTAGAGGGACCACCTATGTAGGATGCTGAATAGTTAGAAAAGATCACTGGCTTCCATAAACAAGGTCAGAGCTCTGTTTGGAGAAGGTCGAGTTCGAGCTCAGTAGCCTGACTTCGGTGGGTGCTTTGCATTATGGCCACTCATGGCTCCTCATACCTGGCTTTTCCTTTACCATCCTGGATTTCTTTCCCTTTAACCATGGTCATCCATGGCTCCCAGTTGGACCTCAAAGCTCTTGAAATTTGGACAACTTTCTTACTGGGTGTTCAAAGAACCAAGTTCAAGCTGCCGTGAGACCAAAGACAGAGGCAGACACGTCAGGAAGGCGGATCGCAATTTACTGGTGACTGACCAACAGAAGCGTGGTCAAGGGTGGCAGCAAGACCACCCTGGGACTTGGGTCCGAGGAAGGGGTCTCATACAGTGATCAGGACAGAAGTGGCTTTCACCAGCCTGGAACGCCCCCGGCTTATTGCACACTAACATCCTGCAGTCGGGAGCGCCAGGTCCGTCATCAGCTCCACAGACCACTCTCAAGGTTGGTTTCAGGCAGGGTCCTGGGAATCCACGTGGGGAAAACCGACCGGGGTTTCTCAGGGACATCGTGGTTATGACGCAGGATAACTGTGGTCAGGTCAAACTGGATCTGCAGACCAAGACCGGAGTTTCCAGGAGAAAAAACAAATGGCAACCCAAATTCTTCTGGAAGGAGAAAGTGTGGCTCAGGTCTACCTGCATCACAGAAGTCCCTTCTCCTTGGCGCACAGCTGTCCTTTGAGATGCCAACATTTTCTGGATGGAAGAGCCACGGGGAAAGTCCCTTGTGTTCTCTGTAACCATTTACCATTTTGGTGGGAGTTGAAGAATTTCTGCATCATGCTTATGAAGATCCTGACACTCTGGCTGTTATCTGAGCCCATGCTTCGGGAAACAGGGATGTGTAAGAAATACCCCTGTCCCTCTGTTCTCCAGAGAAATGGCTAGCCCGCCCTGCCCTTGAACATTCGTGACCAGGCCACCTGCACCTTTCTTCGGTCACTCTGGTAAGACTGCCTCCCTCTTTCACAGTAGCATTAGAACTGGGGATGACTTCCCTGTCTGCCCGCTTCTGCCAAACCCCAGGTCCCCTCAGTGTGACAGTCTCGTCAATGAATACTCTCCCTATTGCAACTGCCAGAAGAAGAGTATGTCCTAAATTGTCTGCAACACATTGTCTTTGACAACTTCATGTTGGATAATGTTTTCCAGACCAGAGGGGAATTCAGTTCTCCCTCAAGGCCATAAAGGACAAAAAGCAAGAAGATTATGGGGCATCAGCAGGAACATCCTAAAAAATTAGCTAGAGCTAGACCAAGAAGGGAAGAAAGGGAAAATCTGTATGCAAACGAGTGGTTCAAAGTCCTGTGCTCTCAGGCAAGAAATTTCCACAAAGAGAGGAGGAAGGATGCCGGGAAATGCGAGAGGTCCTTGTTAGTACACAAGTTTTCTTTATTTTATATTCATCTTAAATCCTGGAAGATGTCAACATTGAGAATTCTAAACTCCACTATGGACACAGGCGAAAGCTGAGCCAAGATCACCAGACTGGGAACTGGAGAATATCTCTCATTTTTATTTTAAATGGCAGAGCTGTATCTGTGAAGGCTGGAGTTTCCCAGGATTCCATTCTGAAAGCTGGAAGGGTCAGGAAGTTTCACTCACCTCAGCTGCTGCCGTCCATGATGGGCAGGAAAGTACAAAGCCCAGGGTCTCATCTTAAGGCCTGACAGGGGGGCACGTTTTGGTCCAGAGATGGTAATGAAAAGAGGCCGGGTTTGGGATTCACTGGTAACGTCCCCGCAGCTGACTCTTCCCTGTCCCTGTTCTGACTTCTCTGCTCCCTGCTAGTTTCCCCAGACCTTTTCCTTAGTGAATCTCAGGACCCTGAATCCTTTGTTCAGGGTCTGCCTCTGAGAGAACAGATCTAAGACACCAGATGGACTCACCCTGATGGAAGAGGGAAGGAGGAGAGAGAAGCAGGAAGGGCGGAAGGAAGGAGGGAAGAAGTGCTCCTTTCTAGAAAGCCAGCAGAGGGGCCACGGAGAGCGTCCTAGCCTTGGATGATCACCCTGCCTTTGAATTTCCCTTTGTACCTTCCAGCTGTCCGTCTTGGTCGGTCACTTGCAAGACTTGGGTTTCAGCTTCCTCCTCAGTAAAGACTGATGCAGCTTTGTCTCCACGGTAAGCTAACGCTATTGGTGGACCTGGCCCTGCTCCTTGGAAGCCGTGCTGTCGTTTCCGGTGTGGGCTGGTCTGGGGTGTCCCGCTTTACCCCAAAGGTAAGTGTCTACCTACATCTTCCTCCTCCTCGAATAGCAAAGTCGGGAGGAACCGTGTGTTCTGAGCTCAGTAGATCTCAAATTCTCAAGGATACACAGTTCTTGGGGACTTTGTTTAGAATGCAGGTTCCCAGATTCCACCAAGCGCGTCTCCTCAGTGGATGTGGGATGGCCGCAGATATCCAAGTTCGTTGTTTGTTCTTCTTTCCCCAGTCAGCTCTGTGAGCCCAAAGTGGGTGAGACAGACTTTATATTTGGAGGCACTGTTCTGGGTTCAGAGACCAGGGCTGCCCCTCAGTGCACTCTTGGGGTCTTTGCCTCTGTGTGACGTCCTCCCTGCCAGCTCTTCCCAGCCAGGCCGGACACTGAGTACCGTTCCCCAGACCCCTGCTGCTGGCTGAGTCCTCAGACCCACTGGCCTCGCGGCCTTCCTCGCCCCGGGGTTGACACTCTGCCCTGCCGTCCATGGGCTCTTTCTTGGGTGTCAAGGAGCACTCGTCCATTTAGGGAGAACGGAGGGGCTGCTGCTGCTGCAAGATCCTGTTGACACTGACGATCCAGCAAGCATTCTGCGTCCATGTCGCCCTGAAAGGCAGCTGATCCGTTATGGCCAGTTAAGACCCTGCACCACGTGGAGCCAGGGCAGGTCGCAGCTCCTGGTGCGAGTTGGAGGTCGACCTCTGACCCGACGGAGGACGTTGTCCCTGCCGGTCATCGCGGTCGGAGGTAAGTGACGTCTTGGCTCCTGATCTTCCAGGCGAACTGCAGTGTGGTCTTCCAACCCCCCAGAACTGAAGCTTCCAAATGTCCCAAACCCAGACTCCTTCCCCATCTGCGTCATCCTGCAAGGCACAGGATGGATGTAGGAGGAAATGCAACCATTATTCATAGGACTTCCTGTTTCCAGGCCACTTATTTTGCCTTCTGAGGCCACCCGAGATCACACCCCGGGGCCAGCAAGCCTTCCTAAGGCGGCGGATAGTGAGTATTTTAGACTTTGCCGTCTGGATGGTCTCCTGGCAGGGACTCCACTGCGCCATGGAGGCAGGGCAGGGGCACGGACAGCGGAGGTGAGCGTGAGAGTGGCTGTGTTCTCATAAAGCTGTTGAGAAAGGCAGGTGGGGACTGGAGTCGGCCCAGGGCCATGGCGTGGCACCTGGAGGGAGCGTCGATGCCGAATTCAGCAAGTTCTTACGAGCGACTCTGTGCCGGCACTGAGAGGGCACGGGAGCTACAGCAGCAGGGCAAGATGGACACGGTCCTCACTCTCGGGCGTCGATGACTCCAGGGTGGGGAATAGATAAGAAGCCAAGGTGCAGCTGGAAGTCCAGTTGCTGCTGCAGGCGTTTTGAAGGCGCGAGCGTTAGGGTGGGGAATAGATAAGAAGCCAAGGTGCAGCTGGAAGTCCAGTTGCTGCTGCAGGCGTTTTGAAGGCGCGAGCGTTAGGGAGCTAGCGGTGCGGAGTGGGGCAGGAAGGGATGGCCACGGAGCAGAAGACACGGCATGGGGGACGGTCCCGAGCGGAAGGGAACTTGGGCTGCTGCCACCTGGGGAAGGAGGACAAGGGAGGCGTCGCCCCTAGTGGGTGCTGCTAGCTAAGCGTGTTATGCGGCCCCAGAAGCAAGGAGACGTCTCCAAGGTGTTTCAGAGCAGGAGAGCGACGCAGGCAGAATCTGGCTACAGTTCAGGGCTAGATGGGGGAGAGAACAATCATGAGCCAGAGCGGGCTGGATGGAAGGTTCCAGCAGTACCCACTGACAGTGCTGTTCCCACTTCAGGGAGACAGCATTTGGTTGGGTTGGGCGGGCTCCAGGGGAAGGGTGTCCTGAGACGGCAGCTCCGAGGGGCCCAGACTGTACGGAGCATGTTAGCAACAGGGCACAGACAAAAGAACCACGGTCCTTCCCTCTGGCCACCATGAGGCTCTGCACTTCCAGGCCACCTGGACCTGACGGAAGGTCGCTTGGAGTAAGGATCACCTTGCTGACACATTCTGAAGGCGCTTTAACTTCACGGAGTGCCTGCCTATTCCAAGTCTTCTCAGCCTCTGCTCGGAACGACTGAGGGCTTGATGCGAGCAGAGCAGACCTCAGCGAAGGAGTAGCAGTTGCAGCTTTCAAATGCGTTTTCATTTGCAATTTGGCAGGAACACCACAGTCACGGCCTCCTATTTCTATTAATCACAAGGGCTGGGACAAAGTCACCCTCCCTTTTTTGCTGGCAGACTTTCATTTGAGACTCTCTGCAAGGTGGCTAGTTAGACGATAAAGAGAGGGTGCAGGCTGCCTCTGAGGCGGCCTACGGCAGTGGTGCCCCTGGTGTGCACGGCCTTGAGCGTCGCCTTCCCTGGGTGCCGGTGTTGGTCTGTGTGACCAGCTGTGTACAGCAGAAGTGATGGGCTGTTGCTCCTGAGATTAGGTTCTAAAAGTGCTGCGGCGTCCGTCTTGGTTACCCTTGCTCCCTAGGATCTGCCTCTCAGGGAGGAACTGGCTCCCGTGGGTGAGCAGCTTTACCGACGTGCTCCTATGGAGCCTCCTGCCGACAGCTGAGAGCGGACGTGGGCTCAGGTTCTGGCCTCCGTCAAGTCTTCAGATGATCATAGCCCCACACGACAGCTGAAGGTCGAGTGCGTGAGACCCCAAGGTAGGCACAGCCAGGTAAGCTCTGGCTGGATTTCTCACCCGCAGAAAACGTGAGGTAACAAGTGTCATTTCTCAGACTTATTACATAGTGATAGGTAATAGATACAAGAAATAAAATCGTTGGATCTTCCAATCGTTTCGCCTGGTGTGAAAGCCCGTAACAAGTTTGGCAAGAAGGGCCCTGTTATCTGGAGGGAGGAGACTGAGGCAGGACCTGGCTAGGAGTTAGAAGCCTTGGTTGTGGACTTGTTAGTGGCCATGAGGGGCATGTGGGCTTTGCTCTCTGGACCTTATTTTCCCCTGTGCTAGAAGCAGGAGATTCGGCTTGATGAGCAGCGTCCCTTACCTGACACGGGTGTTTAGTGAGGGCGATAACAAGCACCTGTTATGCCCCACGGATGCACACGTGTGCATGTGCAAACACAGCCACACACAACTAACATGCGGAGTCCGGCTGGCACGGTGTGGGTGTTGAACCACAGGTCGGGCACTGAACTTCACAGGACTTACCCTAATCCCCCCAACAGCCGGCCTGTGCAGGTACCTCTCCATCACCATTCAGTAGCCGAGGAAATGCAGCAGAAGAAAACTCCGTGCCCGGCATTTCGTTAGTTTTCTTTTGCTGTCTGACGAATGAGCACAGGTGCAGCAGTCCCAAAGAGCGCATGCTCATTCTCCCGCGTCGGTGCGCGGGGAGTCTCAGAAAAACACCGATGGGTTTCGTTTCTCTTTTTCTCTTTGATTTTTGCCTGGGGTTTTGCAAGGTGGCAGTCAGAGCATCGCCCAGGCCGCGCTCTGCGGTGACTCGGGTCCTCTTCCCGGCTCCATCGAGTCACTGGCAGGATCTCGTTCTTGGCAGGAGTGGGACTGAGGCCCTCGGTTCCTGAGGGGGGCAGTTTATAGTGGTTCTTGGATCATCCCGGCCCGCAAGAGAGCTCCTCTCTTTCTAGATAAGGCTCCGTCAGTCTTTAGGGCTCCCTCCTGATTAGGCCAGACACACCCGGATAACCCCTTCCGACAAACTCAGAATCGGCTGACGCGGGACCTTAGTTGCATGTTCGGAATCTCTTCGCTGCGCCACGTAAGTTAACCTGAGCACGCCGAGATAGCCCATCATATTTGCAGGTCCTGGACACACTCAAGGGAGGGGACAATGCGGGTCACGGTCTTAGGAGTACCGAGCGGGGACCACCTGGCCCACCTAAGAATCCTGCCAGCAACAGAAACAGCAGGAAATGGAGACTGGAATCAAGTTCAGGGTTCTGTGGCTGTACTCTCAGGCCTTTCCCTATAGGGTGGGAAACATGGCCACTGGAAGGTTCAGATCATGTTCTCATGGCTCAGACTCCAAAAGGGAAGGAGGACTAGTCCCTCCCGCTGTCCCTATATAAAAACTTAGGGAAGACACTGAGCAGAGTGGAGTTGTGTCCTTCCTGGGTCCAACTCTGGATTGGATGGGTTAGCCTGGGTCAGGTGTCTACCCACTGATGAGAGACGGGCAGAGAGGGCCACCTTGACCAACCACAGCCTGGGGCAATATGGAGTATCTCCAAGGCCCTTCCTGTAAGAAGAGCTGGGCATGGGGACCAGAAGAAGGAGGCGATGCTGGGTGGAGAGGAGCCCCAGCCACACCCACAGAGGCCAGCAGCCCTCCTTACTGGGCTCCCGCAGAAACCGTGGAGAGTAGCCCGAGACTCCCTTTCAGGCCTGCGGAACCCAGAGAGCTCACGCCAACTCCTGGCTGCCTCTCGGTCCTCGGGCATCCCAATTACGGAGGCACGGAGGGCCCGAGTGAAGGCGCCGATTGAAGACATGATGTCGCTCCCGGGACTAATTATCTCTGAAACTTGGGAGGCGAGTGTGTGGCTGAGACTGAGATTCGTTAACCTTCTCTGGCCCCGGGGACATTCTCCACAGTGATCCGGATTTCTAATGCACACACCTCCAGGCCGGCCACGTTAGCCACATCCTCCCTGCAGGGTAGCCTCACCCCAGGGTGCTTGTAGAGCTTCATGGTTTGGAAAAGGTGGAAGGTAGCCTTTGGACGGGACTGACCTTTGCATCATGAGCATTTCCATGAAAGAAGGCACCCAGGAGGGCGGATGGCAGGCCGGCCGTCTCCTCCTCGCTGGGGAGATCTCCCTCTGGATAGCCTCCGCCCCTAATTTCCAGGAAGTACCCTGTTTCTGCCAGTTTGCTCGTGTCTCTGTCTTTATTTCTGCTTGAAACAAATCTCTTGGATACTTTATCACTTTGCTCCCCAAAGTTTGTGACCCAATTTCAGCTGCTTTTGAGGCCTTGCCTTCTGGAAACTCCGCAGCTAAGGAAAGGACCCAGGCCCCTCTAAAACCTCATCTGAAAGTGGCTCAACAGTTGTGACAAATAAGGGATCTTTCCATCTTTTGTTTTCATGGGGAGAGGATGGGGAGCCATGCCCAGCTCTCTATGAAATCCAATTTTCCAAGGTGGTGACTCTGTCTTGCAGCTGTGCATGCAGAACCTGGTGGTGGGAATTGCCAGGGGGCTTCTCTCCCCAGATCTGTCTACCTCCCCTCACTTCCTGCCCATCTATCCTATCTCAGAGTCAAGAGATGATCATAGGTGGGAAAGAATCCAATGTGCTGCTAAAAGAGGAGCAAGTATAAGAATGAGCTGTGCCTTGCTAATAGGTAGGCCCTGGGTGTGATAGAGCAGCAAGGCCTTTTCACATTTCCTGGCACAATGGCAGGCAGCTGCTTGGCCCCCATGATCTCTACCTCCTGGTATCGTTGCCCTGGTGTAATGTCCTCCCCTACAATTGCCTGCAGCCCTCACTAGGTGACTGATCCTGTCAGCTCTGTGATTTGAGACTGCCCACCCTCCAGAACTGTAAGGACTAAATATCTGGCCTTTATAAGTTATCTGGTCATCGAGTTGTGTTATAGCAGCATGAATAGACTAAGACTGCCTACCGACCTACCTGTCTGTCATCAATCAATATTTATCCTTGACAAGGAGAGATGTTTCCCATCTTACAGAAAATGGGGCCCAGAGAAGCTAAGTAACTTACTCAGTATCACACAGCAGGAGGGGCTATGGCTGGTTGAGATTGTCCTAGTGGCCTGACACTATTCTGTGTCCCCATTTTGCCCCCTTGTTGAAACCTCATCTCACCTTCTGAAGTGGATATTCTTGTTCTCCATTTCAAAGTGAGAAAACTGGATAACAGAGGCCAAGAAACCTCCTAAGGCCACATGGTCAATAGAGGAGCCAGGTTCACCATCTTTACTGGTTGGGGGACAGCTGCTGTCCCAATTTAAGTGTCTTTCCTGCGAAGACACTGACTCACTAGCCATGTCTTTTCAGGACTTCCTCCTGACTTCATGCTGCAAGTCAGGACTGGGAAGCATACACTGCTCATTTTAGAAAGTGCCGCCAGGAACCCAGGACCCTCAGTCACAAATGGCGTTGTCTCTTCTAATTACAAACGTGAGCACCCACACGCACGCTAGGCGCTGTGGCCACCCTCAGCTCACAGAGGACAAACCGGCTGAGCACCTATAGGGGGAGTGGCGGCTCACCTTCCCGCGGCTCCAGCGCGGCCTCCTCCCTCTCTGGCGTCCTGGCCCAGCTGTTCCACGTAAGTGGGACTCCGCAGGACGTCGCCCTAAGGGGATGCAGGCTGTTTACCCCATTCCCTTCTGGGCGCCAAATCTGAGTCTGTCCAACACCTTGTCCAGCGGGGACAATGGGGCGTGTCATTTAGGAGAGTTCTTCTGAGGCGGACTCACCTGATAGTGGACGGTCCCTTAGGAAGACTGTCGGTCAGCAGGAAGGGGTTTGCCAGAGGAGTTCCAGCCCAACACCCCACAGACAGAAGCAAAAGAATAACTGCAGTAAATACGAGGTCCCCGAGGCCAACTCGGACCCGGTTCTAGTTGAAAAGGCATGTGAACATGGCATCCCTATGAATTTATTTCCAAATCTCAATCTGCACTGGGCGCTGGGTGCCCACTACATACTCATTCGTGGGTGGACACAGGGTAGGGACCGGACGGTGAGCTCTACCCTGTCCAAGGGCAGGTAGCAGAGGCCTGCTTTGAGAATTTGATGCAAGACACTGGAGACCACACTGGCGGAGCTGTGGAGTTAGGCGGGCAGAGGCCCACGTGCCTCCTCAGACTTGTTCCCACCTCGTTTGCTGCATCGAGGTCCTTGGGACACTATCTACCTTGCTGCTTAGATGGAAGCATATTCATCCTGGGGCTTGAGTTGGCTTCCGTTTTTTCCTTAGTTTCAGGTTCTCTGCTTTCCCTGGATGGGGCCTGTGGCTGAGGACCTGCATCCCAGGGTCACTGGTTTCCTGATGGAAGCAGCAGGGGCAGTGATGAGCACCACCTCCTTGCTGATTCAGCCACATGGGCTTCTGAAAAACTCTCATTTGTTGTAGGGTCTCCGTGTTAGTTTCATGTTACTATAACAAAATACCTGAGGCCATCAACTTTGTTAGGGAAAAGGTTCATCTTGGCTCATGGTTTCAGAGGTTTCAGTCTATGGTCACTTGCTCCTGTTGCTTTGAGCCTGTGGTGGCACAGCACACCGGGGTGGGAGCAAGAGGCAGAGGGGAGAACTGTTCACTTTATGGTGGGTTAGAAAAAGGGAGAGGGAGAGAGGGAGAGAGAGGGGGAGAAGAGAGAAGAGAAGTGGGGAGGGGAGGGGGAGGGAGATAGAGAAGGGAAGAGCCAGGGCCCCAAATATCCCCCACGGGCATGTCTGAATGACCCAACTTATTTCCACTGGGCTACGTGACTCAGAGGCTCTGCTGCCTTCCCAAAATGCCACAGGTTGGTGACCAAGCCTCTAACACACAAGCCACAAGTCCTTGGCAGACTCTTAACCACACTGTAGCCATCTCCCAACGAGAGGACATCTTGGGCATGAGAGAGAATAAAATAAAAGGAGGGTATGGAAACTTCTAGAATAAATCCCCGTTTTCCAGGTGGTATTTACGGGACCAGCCCCTGGCTCTTGAACAAGTGTCTGTGTGTCTGCTTTCTTAGAAAGTGCCATTCACAGAGCTGGGCTTGGAGAGCCAAGGCCTTTGTGGCCCAGACCATGGCTGAGGAAGGTTCAGTGGAAGAGAGAGACACCCACACAGGCCGAGGAGGTAGCGTTCATCATGGAGGGCAAGTGAAGGGGGCTCCAGGCGGGAGGCGCAGACACTGGGCAGTCATGGAGTGGAGAGGGAGTGAGGGCAGGTGGAGCCCAGAGGGTGAAGCTCAGGAGTCCGGTCCTTGGAGAGGCCACGGGAGGCCAGACGGTGGCTTAGACAGCGGCCTTTCCAGTCAGAGCTCATTCATAGCATGGAAAATCATGGCGTTGGTTGTTGACTTGGGAAAAGACCCAAGAGGAAGGGAGTCCAGACAGACCTCTGTTTGCCATTGAGAAGGGACGTCGGCAGGCGTGAGGACAGTGGGCACCAAGAAGGTGGGGGCACTGAGTAAAACTGACGGAGCTTGATGGGCAGCTTCAGGCCCCAGGCTTGGCTCTCTGGTGGTAACCGTGTCCCTTTTCTGCACCCAGTCAGGAGTGGTGTCCGGGCCATGAAGGGCCGGCTCCTCCCGGGTCCCACCTTTATCCAGTCACCTTCTGGCTCCTACCTGTACTTGAGAGTCCAGCTGTGGAAAGCTTCGTTTCTCCTTTTATAAGACCATGTGGCCATCGGCCTCATCCCAGGCCCCATAGAGTCCAGTCGTTGGGAGATGGGGCACCTTTGGGTCCCCTCATAGTGGATTTCCTGGACTTGAAAAAGAGACCCACTCTCCTGCTAGCCAGTCTCTGTATTGTCACCTATTTCTGTGATGTCCCCGAGGTTCTGGGGGAGCCACCATGAAGAGATGGACTTGCGAGTTGGAAGCAAAGATGGTGTCCACTCCCACCAGGACACTGCTGGGATTTAGGAGGGAAGGATGAAGAACTGGCAATGGCCGGGGCCAGAGACGCTCCATGGGGAGAGTACCCCTCCGTCTGGTGGTTTCCACAGGGGTGCCCTTACTTCTCCCAGGCAACACCCCGGCGGAGTCTGGAGACGTTCTTGGCTATCAAACCTGGGGCGTTGCTGCTACCGGCACCTGGAAGATGGAGACCAGAGAGGCTGCTAAGCATCCTCCAGCGCACAGGGCGGCTCCCAATGACACCCACTTTCTGACCCCAAATGTTAGCAGCGGGCAGGTTGAGAAGCCCTGGCTTGAGAAGGGGCCATGGCGTCTTGCAGAAAGCCCGCCCTGAGGCTGGATTCGCGTCCAGCTCTGACAGCACTCCCTGGGGACGGGGCCCAGTCTCCGAGCTTCCGTGGACCCCAGAGCGCTCACCTGCCACCGGAGAAGACGGGCTAGAAGGCCACCGACCCTCCTCCCGTTTGAAAGCCATCGGCGTTTGTGGGTGTCCTGGGGTCTCCTCTTCTCTCAGAGAAAGTCGCTTCCAGTCTCGCTGAGAGATGGGATCAGGCCAGGTGCTTCTCTCCGGGTTGGTGTGACCCTCAAGATCCTTTTGAAGCTTTCCGTCCTGCAGAAGGACCTGGGCTGCGGGGCTGAGGAGCTCCGTCTGTGGAGAAAGCATTTGTTTCACGGCTTTTCCTTCTGAAAGTCAATAGTCTGACCTCAACCTTACCACCCGGGAAACCAGCAGGAAGAGGCCGGCTGGACGGGTCTGCGGAGCCGGGGCTCAGGCGCCCATGGACACCTCAGTGTTCCCCTAAGACGGGGGATTCAGCCTGGCTCCTTCCGCCTCCACTGAAAGCTGCTGGTAAGAGGAGAGAGACGTCCCCGCGTCTCGTCCAAGTCATCCTAACCAACATTTGTGAGTCGTCGGCTGCATCCCAGGCAGGGACAGGGCGAGAGAGGATCTAGATAGACGCTTGGGATCAACGACCCATAAAATAACGGGCTGGTGGGCAAGGAAATGCCACCTGGTGGGCAAATTAGTGAGAGTGACATTTACAAAGTCCTCTCGTGTTCTCCAGGGGTCACTTCACGCTGGGACGGGTGATCATTAAACGTGACTCTCAGAGACACTGTCTGGAGGAGGGAAATTGCTCAATTTTAAGACAAGATTTTAAACAAGGGCTAAACCACCTTTTATCTACTTGAATTTGGGTCACTAATTACACCCGCGGATCTTCAAGTAATGAATCTGACGATGACCTCATTAATTGTGCTATGACAACTTGTATCCTTCTTGTCCTTTTTTCATCATAAAATGAGACTGAGGCTTGTTCCCATTAGTGACGATGCTTTTATACTTATTAGGAGGTAAGGCAAAGGGGTGGGCGACAGGGGTGTGCTTTGAGGGAGATCCGAATTAGAGTCTGTGGTGCTGTGTGTCCATACATCTTCCATCTCCCTCTCTGATCCTTTCTTACTGATTGGAGGAGAGTATGATGTTGCTTCAGATGATTTTTCAAGTCTTTTCCAACCACCAAATTCTAGGATTCTAAGTGGGATTGACTTGTGATATTGAAGAAAAGACTCTGTTAAATGATCAAACCTGCATTTTTCCCAATGGTAGAATCTATTTATTATGTGTCCCCAAATGAAGTCATATGTCTAGATTGCATGTAATGTATAGTCAAAATAAGTAATAAACAAGCTTAAATAATAGCACGGGACATTTTGGGTATAACTTGAGCATCCCTAATTGGACAATTTGGTCCCAGGTGCTCCAAATCCGAAGCTCTTGGGGTGCCAACAAGGCACTGCAAGTGGAAAATTCCACCACTGACCTCTTGAGCTGAGCCGCGGTCAAAACATAGAACTCTAAAAATCTCCTGTAAAATGAACTTCCGGCCACGCAGACAGTGTACGTGGAACACACGACCCTGGTGTGCAGACGGGGGTCCCTTTCCTGACTCATCTCAGTACGCACGTGCAGTTATTCCAAAGTGGGAAAATATCTGAAGTCCAAATCACCTTGGGTGACAAGCATTTCAAGTAAGGGGCACCGGTCTGTGGTTCTGAGGGTAAGCTGTGGGACGTCTGGGGAAGTGGAGTCATGGGCAGGAAGCCCGAAGCTCCTGGCTGGCTGTTCGCCAGGTGCATTGTTGCTCCCGGAGTGATGGAGGACATTTTTGGTGGTATGGTCCAGCCGCGAGCCATTAGATCGGCTCAGGACAGCAGCCGAGCTGAGGCCCAGGAGCAGACCTTCCTGAGGCCACCCTCCTCTTCCCTCCAAATCTCAGCTGGAGCCAACAGCCAGCTCTGTTCCCAGCTCCCCCTCCCCAGGCCGCTCTTCCCGGACGCTAGGTGTTAGGTGCCACTATTACGAATCCTAGTCCTGCTCGTGCCTTGAATCCCTGGCACAGCAAGTGGAATCGCCAACCAGCCACGGTGTCCAGAACCATCCACTCTCCTGACTTCAGTTCACGGCGGAGGTAAAGGGCCCGTGTGTGGCCAGAATCAGCCTGGCCTGAGAGAGGAGCTGCCACCAACGCGTCCCTTACCCAGGCCCTTCCGCACCGTCTCCGCCCCACCTGTGGGGACTTCCCCACCCACCGGGGAATCCCTCCTGCGGTGGATGAGGAAATGGATTCCTGTGCACATGACTTCCTGGGAACACTCCCTTTGGAAATGCTGGATCGAAAGCATTCCAAAGTTGGACGTGGGTGGGAAGTGAGCTATTTAAATCGTCACACCAGGTCATACTAGTGACCTATTGAAAGAAAAGCAGGGAACTGCCCCATGCGATGCCATATTTCTTTGTGGGTAAGAGGCACAATTTGCTTAAATTGGGTAAATGAGAGAACAAAAGGAAAGTGCAGGTAAACAGCTACGGTTGAGGACTGGCGCCGACCACCGTCCTCGCCCCTCCCTGCCTCCCCTCCTCCCTTCCCCTCTTGGTTCTGACTCCATTCTGAGATACTGATTGGAGGGGGGCCGGGAGACCAACCATGGCCTCTCAAAGACGTCCAGGAGAAAGGGGACAGCAGCGTGGCCTGGGAGGAGCACAGGAGGGGAGGGAGGGGGTGGACTTGAGCTGTTTTAAAAGATTAAATCAGGAGTCCTGGGTGGTGGGCTGGCTCTAGAGGGGGAGAGAGCGGGGGTGCCAAGTCAAACTCCTGTTTCCCATCCCTGACCCCCAGGGCGGGCTCTCCCTGCAGGGACCCAGGGCCTGAGAGGGGCCTCAGTGCCCCCATCCTGCCAGCAGCTCCCAGGGACACTTGGTAGCCGAGGGGAAACTGCCTTCCTCTCCTCCTCTGAGTGGGAGAACTTAAGAGGTCACCCAGCTAGTCCTGCAAGGCAGAGAGGAAGAGAGGAGTGGAGAGGGAGACAGAAGGGAGAAGGCCATCAGTGTGCTGTGTCACACACTCAAACACTCACACACACTCACACACACGGACACACACACATGCACACACACGTGCACACACATGCGCGCGCACACACATGCACACACAGACACACATGCACACACACATGTGCACACACATGCACACACACACACACACACACAAACACACACACACACACACGCAGGGATTCTCCCAGAGAAGAGCGTGCTTAATGCTCCCAGTGACTTCTCAAGGGTCCCCGTCACCTATAAGGCTGTGAATTGAAAACGTGGAGTTTGGCAGCTGTTCTAGTAGTTTCCTCAGCGTGTTTTGGTTCAATACATCCGTATCTCACACCTATTATGTAGCAGATGATGAGATCACGTAGGCGGGCAGGGCACAAGGCACCCCTGCAGTTTATGGCCCAGGGCATCAGAGATGCAGCCCGCGCAAGAGACACTTGATAGGGTGCTGAGGGACCTGAGCGGTACTCATGGTGCTTGTGGTCAATCCCACAGTGACTTGGCAGTGGAGAAACCAAGGAGGACTTCACAGAGGAGGTGACACATGGATGGGTGTGAGCCAGCTAGAAGATTTCGTGTCGTCAGGGTTACTGGAGGCATCTCTGTCTGACTGTCCATCTTTAATTTCACCCCTTGACCATGAAATGTATTTAGGGATTTTCCTCAATAAAATAAAAACTTCACAAGTGCGTAGAGAGTTTGAAGATGCTCTTTGCAGTGCTGTTTATAACAAGAACTAAGGAACAGCTCAAGTGCCCATGAGTGGGGGTGGGGCTGAGTATAAGTGTTCGTGTCAGTCAGGATTTTGGGATGGTTTTTGTCACTGTGACCAAAATACCTGACCAAAACAACCTGAAAGAGGAGAGATCTACTTTGGCCCACGGTGTCAGAGCTTCCGTCCGTGGTCAGCTGGCTCCATCGCTCTGCGCCTGCGGTGAGCAGAGCATCATAGCGGAAGGGTGTGGTGGAGGGAAGCAGCTCACCCATGGCTGCCAAGAGGCAGAGGGTGCAAGGACCAGGGGACCAGAGATAACCTTCCGGAGCGCTCCAGGGTCCTACCTCCTCCACGAGGCCCCACCTCCTACAATGTCCACCACCTCCCACTAATGCCATCGAATTTGAGCTCCGTCCATGAACTAGCCCACTGATGAGGTCAGAGCCCTGTGATCCAGTCACAGACCCCAAGTCCCACCTCTGAACCCTGCCCTGGGGACCAAGCCTGACACCCGTGAGCCTTCGGGGACATTTCAGATCCACACTGTCACTGGTGTGGTATGTATCAAACATCTACAATAAAATGATATAGATCTATGATCGATGGGAGGGAAAGATATTCCTAATAAATTTTTGGTTAAAAACCAAGCCAATAAAAAGTCACCAAAAAACCCAGGTAAGAGTGAGTGACGGGAGACCACAAGTCCAGTGTCCTGGGCATTTCCTAAGGCTATATGCACTAGGGAGATATCTGGGGAGACCAGGTGTCTTTAGGAATGCTGCAGGCTTTCCAAGGGCCTCCAAATTCTAAGGGCACAGAATGCATGCCCAGTGCCCATTTGAGAAACTTAAGAGAAAAAGACAGTAAATAGTTTGCAGAAAATCAATGCAATTGGAAAGCAATTAACTGATTTGGGTTGTTTTTCAGGCCTGTTCCCGACGGCAGCCTGAGAAAACAACCTCAGTTGGCTCAGCACTCAATCCAGGATGAAGTCTTTCAAAGGGGAAAATTTCACTGTGATTTATTTTTTTCCAGATGTAAATATATAGCAATAACGCAGTTATAAAACTGGCATTGTATTAAACCATAAATTATATCTGACACATAATAATGTTGAATTACCATAGAAGTCCATCACCGGGCGGCATTGCCAGCCAACAGGTCTTACGGCCTCCGCATCAGCCCTGTCACTTGCTCCACGGTGAATAAGGTGCTGGGATCTTTGCTGTCAGGGTCAAAATGGAATCGACTCTAGCGGAGGAGAGTGCGTCAGCGTGGAGTTGGCACTGAGGGCCCAGGCGTGGCCACGCAGCCCTTTGCTTGTGTTGACATTCGGTGAATCTTAGCTGAAGACCTATTGTGTGCAATGCTGGGCTCTGCTGGCGGATGAGAGAGATGTGTTCTGCCTTCGAACAGAGAGCGCAGGGATTTAAAAATCAAATGCACAACTCATTATTCAACGGCGCTGAATTTATACAGCGACTCCTTTGAGGTTTGCTCTCTCCTTAGCAGCACCACTGAGGCCAAGGATAAGGCCGGGTTTTGGAGGTCAGCCGAGATGCAGTAGGGGAAGCTGACAGCGTGGCGGGCACCAGAATGGGTACATGGGAACCTGGTCTGCAGAGCTACAGGCAGGGTCAAGGGGTTCAGCGTCAGGATGACAGTAGCGAAGAGGTCCTTCTGGAAGAGGACCAGGGGGTCTGCGGGTCTGCACACCTGGTTGTCGTCATTGTCATGGAAATGCTGCTTCTGTGGTGCCCATGTCCTCGTTCTCCTTGGGGTGAGCACTCCTTACCAAGCTGCTGAGGGAATGAGTGAAACCCAAGCCGTGCGCCCGGGGCGCGTGGTATCACCGTCTCCCTAAGGAGGCTCACGGGAGGGCGCGGGTTGCGAGGTGCAGCCATCTGCACAGGCGTCCGACCTGGCCTCCTGGGGGGCGCGTAGGACGGTGGGGCTGACCTCAGGGTCCCCAGAGGGAGAGTTCACAGCTCACCTAGAAGGAAAACCACAGGCCCCGGGGTCCCAGGGATGAGCGACAAGGTCAGTGGACGAGGCTCGCGAGGGGGAGGAACAGGAGGTGGTGGACACGGTTTTGGGGATTGGGGTACCGTGAAGGGTTTTCACTTTCTGGGGAAAGCAGTTCCTGTTTCTTCTGAGAAAGAAAAGTGTGACCTAGAAGGATCCAGGCTGTCTTTTGGAGGAGCAAATAAGTACATCTAGAGAAAACTCTTCAGAGTGCTGAAATCGCAGCTCAGGAACGTGGTCACTCCCGGGGAGAGGCTGCAGAGGCTGAGGGGGAGACCCAGAGTGTGGGTCAGCAGAGTTGGGGGTGCTGGGGAAATGGAGTGCATGGAGGTCCCTGTCCCCAGTCAGCTGTGGTCCTGAGCCCTCGGGCTGTGTGCGCCTGGCTGCAGAATGAATGGCCCTCGTTCAATATGAGGAAGTGGCTGTAGAGGGATGTTTGGGGGAAACTTCCAAAGCAAGTGGTGGGTGAGAATTCATGATGAGCAAACACTAGGCGAAGAGTCAGGGGGGTTAGATTTAAAATTGGGGTGGGGATGTTCAGAGCCATAGGAGTGAAAACATAGAAGCAGCTCAAGTGTCCACTGACAGCTGGACAAAGTGGATCAGCCAACGTTGTCTCTCTGTACTGTAGAATATTAGCCAGCCCTAAAAAAGGAAACTCTGACACTCGCTACAACAAGAATGAACCCTGAGGATGTTTTGCTAAGTGAAAAAAGCCATTGCTCCCCTTGTATGGAAAGGCTAGAGAAGTCAACCCAGAGACGGAGAAAGAGGAAGGACAGATTCCAGGGCCTGGGGAAGAAGACATGTGAGTTACTGCTCAGTGGTACAGAGCTTCAGTTTCTCATGACAGGTTTGGGGGGTGGATGGTGCTCACAATCACATGACTGTGAGTATGAATTCTGAACTGTACCTTCAGAATGGCCGTAAAGCTGCATCACGTGGACGTCAACACAGCGGAATGATTGGAAAAAAAATAAATGGAAAAAAGAGAACAAGGGTGTGAGACTCAGTATGGTCTGTGGGAGGAACAATAACGGTTGCTATTGCCAAGAAGAAAATTGAAAGTAGGAAGAGGGAGGCAGCGAGGTTGAGGAGAGAACAGGGCTCAGGTTGAGTCAGTTAGCACATACATTTTGGCCACGTGGAGTTTAGACTCTAGAGGGGATGGACCTCCGTGTTTAAGAGCTTGAGTTTTATTATTGGAGCAGTAGGGAGCCATGCCTGGTTTAAGCAGGAGAGCAATGCATTATATTTGCATCTTAGAGTTATTCCTCAGACTGCACTAAGGAGAGTGAATCAGAGGGGAAAGATGGGGCGAGAGAGGCACAGTTACAACTAGCCAACCGGGGAGACGGTAGAGCTGGAGCCAGGAGGGAGGCCTGTCCCCGTCCCTGTTCCCTGAAGTGGCTGCAGGTCGGAAAGCAGAGCTGTCAGGTGACTGCGGATGGACCGATGAACGATGGACGGATGGACAGATGGAGTCCCACCCTCCTGTTCTGCAGGAGCACTAATCGGGTGGGTGGAAGCGGGAACGTTCATCCTGGGCATCTCCGGGCCTGAACGGTGAAGTCGATAGCAGGAGGCGTGATTGATTTCGTGCGCTACTCCCCAGGCCAGGGGTGGTCGAGGCGCCGTGCAGACCACAGGCTGGCTCGGGAGATGAGAAAGCCAAGCCCAATTTGGGAGGCAGGCCGTTCCTAATTGAACTGTTGAGGGAATTTTGATGAATGGCCCCGCCAAAGCTGTGGAATTAATAAATCATGCTGGAGGCGAAAGCCTGCTTCCTGAGGGACAGCCACCTGCTGATTCCTGCCGTTCCTGGTGGGCAGAGAGGTGGCTGGAGCCCGGGCAGGAGGGCCCGAGGAGCCAGAACCCCACTCGGCTCGGCCCCACCGGCTCTCTCCAAAACCCGAGAGAGTCCTGCTCTGCGAGCGAGGACCACGCTGCCACCTGAACGGAAGGTTAGAGACGTCCTGCCCAGACTTAGGGGACAGGTTCTGACAGAGAAGACGGAGCCTGCGTGGCTGCTCCCATCACACGCGGGGGTGGGGAGGCATTTTCGGTTGCAATGATCCCTCTGTCTTCCGAGGGTTAGGACCCGGGGATCACTGTCTTTTCAAGTAGCCTTTCCCGGCCCCTGGGCTCTGCACTGGTGCTCTGGCCCCCTGAGGCAAAGGCATTTGCAAAGAAATTTCATGTCCAACTTGGCACGTGACCCTCAGGGCACTGGGAGACCAGGTCTGCTTCACCCTTTGCCATTCGTCTTTCACTGGAACACAGAATGAGCTTCCTGGGAGAAGGGAGTGGAGTGGACTCCTCCTAAGACTGGTGCCTCGTCCCCACGGCGCAGGTGGGGAACCCGGGGCTGAGAGAGGGTCCCTAACTTGCCCAGGTGGATCTGAAGTACAGACCAGGCCACGAGGTGGTGATTCCAGGCTCTTAGCATTGACGTGGGTTTGGAAGACCAGGGTCTTCTGCTCACCTCCAACAAGCCCCTCTGGGGAAGGAACTCTCTCTTCTGCAAATGTATGGGAACATCTTTATCAATCACTTTTTGCAAAACTTTGGAGACCCTGGGGCAAGGCCAACTTGGAAAGGAGTTTTGACATAAACAGATTCAGGAGTGCTGTCTGCAGGAGGAAATCTTGATGCCTGGTGTGGGCTGAGGAGGGGCCTGGGGCTAGGTGAGCAGACCCCTGGTGCACCCCCAAGTCTTCCTCAGCTTGGCTGTGATTGCACAGCACGGTGGGGGGCTTCGAGGTCACGCATGGTAGAAAGTGAAGACGTGCTCAAGGGCTCTCACAGACCAAAGGGGGAATTTGACCCACCACGGGCTAAGGTATTGGGGATCCATCCAAATTTGAAACAGGGCCCTGAGGTGGTGGAGAGATTTCAGCCAAGGCTGGGGTTATGTGTTTTCTGAAATTCATCTTTATTTTGAAGCATGATAGGCAAATTGAAAGGGTTCATTTTATGTGTGGAGTTGGTGGGGGAGATGTTATTTCTGGGTGTGTCTCAGAGTGTTTCTGGAAGCAATCAGTATTCACCTTGGTAGACTGAGTCAAGAAGATCATCCTCCTCCATGGAGTGTCCCCCAGCCAGTCTGCTGAAGGCTTGAGCGGATGGAAAAAGTGGAAGAAGGGTGGATTCTCCCTCTTCTCTAGATGGGGCGTCCATCCTACCTAACAGACTTCAGAGTTCTTGGGTCTGGGCTTCCAGACTTGGACAGAATAACATCACTGGCTTACCTGGTTCCATCTTGCAGGGGACTTATTTTTGAACTTCTGGGCCTCTATAATTGGAACTTCCCATGAGGAAGCTCCTCTGACCTGTATCCTGCTGGTTCTGATTCTCTGGAGGATCCTGACTGGTCCAGTAACACAGGGTACATAGTGAGGCTCTGACCCAGTATGGAGGTGGGGGACAGAAAAGGCTTTGGTGAGCGAACCTTCAGCGGAAATGCAAGAAATAAGAGCGAGACAAAGAGGAGCTACCTGAGCAGGGTGGATGTCCTTCCAGGAATCCTGACAGCGGCACAGAAACGTGACGCTCCTCCCGGCCCACGCTCACCTCCTGTTCTACAAACCAGGTTACAGGTAAGGGCAGGTACATTTGTGCGTGAGATGTGGGAGGATCGTTGCTATCCATTAGCTTCCCTGTGCTTGGGGATACGGCTAGGTGATTTAGTATAAAGGCGTCGGCGACAGCCAGGGGACCTTTGGGGATGTGCGTGTGTTTTATAACAAGTCCATGAATATGGATTCGTAAGTTATACTTTCAGAATTCAGATAAGTAGTATTTGTATTGTCGTCTTTAAGAACTCGTGACTAGTTTGGTTCCTAATCTCTTTTGCTTGGGTAGGAATATTCAATTCTCAAACGGGGACTGGGAGGGAAAAAAAATCACAGCGTGCTGATTACATTCACGTGACGGTCCACGCAGCGCTGTCTTGTAAGATATTCTGGGCAGGCCTGCGAGGCAGGTCACTCGTCAGAGCATGTGTTCGTTCACTTACTCGTTCAGCATGTGTTCTTCAAGTGTCGACCACGTGCCCGGCATATTTTCAAGTTCTTTCCCACAACAGAGAAGTCCTTGTCCTTGTGGAACCAAAATTGGAGATGAGGAAGGCGGACGAGGAAAACAAGGGAATAAGGTAGCTTGACCCTGACCAGGTGATGACGTGGGCAGTGTGAGATGACAGTGGGCGAGGGCACCAGGGCTGTGGGAGAGTGCTGCCTGAGCCGATACTGAATAATCATGAGGTGTTACCCACAGAAAGGTAGAATGAGCTGGATTGTCCCAGCAAGAATGTTCCAGGTAGACGTGATACCCACAGGAAATCTCAAAGCATTTGAAAGACTCACCCAAGGTCACACAGCTACTTGATGGGTCTCATTTTGCCTCTAAATCAGGGGCTCTTTCCATATCCCATCATCTCAAAGCTGCTTTGCTAAGTCCTCGTACTACAGGGTCACAATTTGTAAATGAATGCATGCGGTAGTGTTTCAATAAAACTTTATTTACAAAACAGGTGTCAGGCTGGGTTTGGCCTTTGGCTATGCTTTGCTGGTCCTTGTGCTTAGTAATATTCACTGGAAGCCCCCGGGACAAGTGTGGCTGGACACTGAATAGTTAGGAGCTTAAAACATGAATTTCAAATTTTGATCAACTGCAATGTATTAGAAAATGCATTAAATTAAGAGTACAAAGACTGGCTTCCAGAGGCTGCTAAGCCATTAATTTGTTACATAGCCTTGAGTAGGTCTGATTCCCTCTCTGGTCCAGTTATCTCCAGTGGCAACTTGGGAGACGGGTTGGATTAGCTGGACAGTAATGGTGGCAATACTTCATTGTATGTCTGAGCTCTGCTAAGAGGGTAGATCTTGAGTATTCTCACTACAGAGAGACACAGAAAGCATACTGGAACCATCTGGGGTGGTGTTCATCAGTCTGATTGTGGCAACCATTTCACATACAGAAATCATCAAATAAACCTTACATAAACACAATTTAAAAATTGTCAACTACACTTAATAAAATAACACATAAACAAGTGGAGTCCACCTCTGGCTACAGTGCCCCTGAGGCCACTTCCCACTGGAGGGCGGCCAGTCTTGGGAACTGGCACCCCTGGAACACTTGCCTCGTGGATAGGTGGAAGATAGGCGTGCGCAGAGGCGGTGGTCAGCGAAGGGCAAAGTCCTGTAAAGGTCTGCAGAATTCCTGGTAGCCTTCTGGGACTGTTTCTTCCTCAGCCGAAAGACATTTAAAGTGCAAGGGGTCAGTGCAGTGTCTGAGGTGAAAGGGTGTGGATACTGCACTGGGAACCCTGAGCACGGGCTGGAGCCAGCACTGACCTGTACTGGCTACCTGGTTATCCCTCCCTGTTCTCATCAGTGAACGGGCTAATGGTAAATAATTCCTAATTTTGCTTTGAAAGTTCAGTGAGAGAATACAGGCAAAGCAATTAGCAGAGTAGGAAACACATTTTGATAGTTACTATTATTTTTGAGATGACAATGGTAATTGAAATTAATAGTTATTATTCTCGCTGCAGCAATAGTAGAATAATAAAATGGGCAACACCCAGAACTGCTGTAAGCAATGAGGGTAGCATGTCACATATAATTTCCTAGCAATTGGTGATCAAGTGAACTACCATGGCTTTTTAAAAGACCGTGTTCTCTTAAACACTTGAGTTCTGACTTCCAGGGTCACAGGATTTCTCTCGAATTCCTCACTTATCATTAGGAAATCTGTGACCTGGAGCAGGACGGCTGGGCTTAATCCTGCTCTGCAGCCCTGTTTCCCTAGAAGAAAGCCACAACCAGTAAAGTTCTACCAAAAAAAAAAAAAAAAAAAATTGAGTATATTCACTCCCATCCCCACAAGGAGGTCAGGAAGAGATCCCAAGGGGACCCGTTGATATCCTGAGGAGGCGAAGACCCTAAACCAAGGTCAGCGGTGACAGGGCAGCAGCAGGTGGCCCAGGCGGCTCTGTGTGGGGGTGCCTGGGAGAGGAAGCAGTCACACCTTTGAAGACAAGGGGAGTGAAGTCTCGTCTGGGGCGATTCCCTGTGAGTTATTTCTGTCCGTGGAGAGAGACAGAAGTATGTTTTATTATGGAGTCTGAGTCGAGCGGAATGGGCGTCAGAAGGGGCCCTGAGCTCCTGGTGTCTGAGGTGTCTCTGCCCCAGCACTTCTTTTTACAAAGCTTTAAAGACTTCTTACAATCACCCTTTGTATCTCTACTCCCACTGTGGATGAGGAACCCATCAGGAGGCATGGGGTTAGAGGCATGGCAAATGTCAGAGCTGAGGTTTGACTGTCCCCAAGTCTCTCCACGTTCTGAGAATACATGGATTTTTTTTTTTTAAATTACTGTGTGGCAAGAATACATAACATGCAATCCATTCATTCAACACATTTAAGTGTACAGTACATGAATGTTGGTTACAGATGCATTGTGGTATGACAGACTTCTAGAGCGTTTTCATCTTGGTTGACTGGAAGCATTAGTCTGCCTATTAATTAGTAACTCCTGATTCCCATTTCTCAGCCCCTGGTAACTCCTGTTTCACTCTTTGGTTCTGTGATTTGACTACTTTAGATATTCATAGAATTTGGACTCAGGCAGGATTTGTCTTTCGTGATTGCATTATTTCACTTAACATAATCTTCTCCAGGTCCATCCGTGTCATCACATGTGACAGAACTTCCTCCTTTTTGAAGGCTACATAATATTTCATCGGGTCTACACACCACATTTAGTTCATCCATCCATTCATGAGTGGACGTGAAGGTTGTTTCCACAACTTAGCTAATGTAAACCGTGCTACAATGAGCATCAGAATGCTAATAGCTCTTCAAGGTGCTAATTTCACCTCTTTTGAATAAATACTCAGAAGTGGGAGTGCAGGATCACATGGCAGCTCTACTTAATTTTTTTGAGGCACCTCTGTACTTTTTCCACACCAATGGCACCATTTAGAATTCTCATTAACAGCAAGAAATGGTTGAAATTTCTCTGTGCTCACCAATGCTCGTTCTCTCTCTTTCTCTTCCACTTTTGATAATTGTTCACAATACTTGTAAGGTAATGTCTCATTGTGATTTTGATATATACTTTTGATGATTAGTGACATTGAGTATTTTTTTTCATATACATGCTGTTTGTATGTCTTCTTTGGAGAAACATTTATGCAAGTCTTTAATCTCATTTTAACTGAGTTATTCAGTTTTTAAATTATTGAGCTCTAGGAGTTCCTTATGTATTTTTGAGATTGATCTCTTATCAGATATTGTTTGTGAATATTTTTGTGTATGGTTTACAAATATCTCCTTTGACGTAGTAGGCTGCCTTTTTACTCTGTTCATCTTGTGTTTCTCCACATTTTTGGTGACCACTTGCACCAGATTCCCTAGATCTACTGACTTTGAGAGTCAACCAGCAATCTATCTTTGTAGAATCTCTCCAGGAGATTCTTGCACACATTAGTGTTGGGTATTTCTGCATGGCAAATTCTTATCTGTTGAGACATCTTATACTCAGCATTACAGCCCTGTACTTAGGCATCCAGGAACTGGCAGAACTCCTTGGGTTTTCAGTTATTGCTAATCTTCCTCCAACCCTGGGAAATGGAAAAGAGGGAAGCTCTTCTTTTTCTATCTCCTGGAGGATTATTAATTTTATAATATCTGATATTAGTAATTATGTAATATCAATGACTTTATTACACTGTGTGGCTGAAAATATTAAACATCCATGATATATGATGCTATAGGAAATCCATAGATCACTGAAAATATTTCAACTTGGAGGTAAGTTAAAAATAAAAGGGAGTTTTTTAGTATCTTTTTGAAGCAAAATTATTAAATCAGCTGGTTATTACAATTTTGGGGTTTACAAAGTTAAGTAATTCCCTTAAAATGCATACTATGCTTACAATTCAAATGAGTTGCCACTAGGGGTCAGCAATGTCCACTTTATATATAATTTGATGATTTCCCTTGATAAATTCAACTGAGAAACAAAGATTGGAGCAATAAAATTTTACATGGTTCAACAATGATGGTTCCCAAGAACCAAATGAGAGTTGCTGGAGACCTACAAATAGCAAATGATTAATGAGTTGAATACCACTTCGAGTCTTAAAATGTAACACTATGAGATCTGTGCTTAAGCAGAAGAAACTAAGAGAGACTTCAGCATATTTTCAGGATCTTCCTTTGAGTTCTGCCTTCCATTTCATCTTTCCCTCTTCGAGTGGCCCTGCCTACATCCTTTCTTCCTATCCTTTACTCTGTCTTTGGTATCTATTAATGGATAAATTGTGTTGCCCCAAATTCAGATGTTGGAGTCCCAAATCCCAATATCTCAGAGATAAGGTCTTCAGAGGTAATTGAAATAAAATAAAGTGAGTTTTAATCCGACATGACTGGTGTCCTCTTGGGAAGAGGAGTTTAGGACACACACACAGAGGGACAACCATGGCCACGTGAAGACACAGGGAACACACTGCTTCTGCCAGCCAAGAAGAGGCTGAACAGATTCTCCCTCGTGTTCATCCAGCGAAACCCCGCCCACACCCTCCAGGCTGGACTCTGAAGCACTGTTTGTGGGTACTTCACATTATTATAATGGCGGCCCTGGCAAGTGAACTCGGTGTTCCTCCAGATCTTCCCTTTGGGTTTCTGTGGTTCCTGCTCTCTCGGGGCCTCTCTGGGCATCAATGTGTGCTCCTCTCTGACAATCTGTGTTTCTCTCCGTCTTTTTCTGTGCTCCGTTATCCCTCTTTATTTATTGAGAAATAAGCCATGCATGTTTATTGCACACTTTCTGCCTCTCTTTCTCCCCATCTCCATCTCTCTCTTTCTCCTCTTTTCCCATCATTTTCTTGCTTCTTTGGATAAAACGTGCCAGCCCGTGTAAAATGTTCAGAACAGAATCTGCCACAGTCAAAAAAAGTCGATTCCTCTCTGCTTTCTCTGTTTTCCGCTCTCTTTTTACTTTCCTTCTTGGCTATTTCCCTTCTTTCTCTTTTACTCACTCCCAAACTGGACGTAAAATAAAACTGGAATTTATTTTTCAGGATTTATTGCCGTTACTGGATAAAGTTTACTGCCCCCAATTCTAATTTTAAAGCAAGTCGCTTGACTATTTTACATCCCTCCAACAGGGAGAGGGGAGGGGCAGCTAAGTGGAATTGCTTTCTGTAAGTGACCCCTGTTAGATTTTTGTTTGTTTGTTTCTTTGGTGTAAAAATGTTTAGCTCTGTAGACCTCAAACTTCCTCAGGTCTGGACTCTCCTAGGGAGCTGGTTAAAAATGCACATCTTTCAATTTCCACCCCAACTTTTGAATCAGTACATTGAATTGGTGCTTGTAATGATGCAATTTAAAAGACTTTTTTTTTTTTTTTTCAGGTGGTTCTGATGCAGACGATATTTCCAACATGCCTGAGATTCACAGTCTTGGTACAGACTGAAAATGAACTTCCCCTCTGGACTTACCTAAACGATAATTGAAGCTGCTTCCTTCCTACAGACGTTATCAAGCATTCCTTCTGAGTTGGGTTGTGGGTCCCCACCCCCTGCCTTTTTTTTCTCGAAGTGTCTGATGGGCTGAGCAGGGAGCTGACATTTGTTTCCAAACAATTTAGGTGGCTGGAAAGGAAGAGCGGGACTTGAAAAATTAACAGTCATAGATTTACTTCTCTGGCACCTGTTTTGATTATTGGATTAAGAAAGTTCTGGCAGCTACAACTGGCTCTGCCAGATGTTGAAGAGCACATTTCAAAGAGGATGTAAAGGATGTCAGAAGACGTGAGGATCATTCATTTAAAGAATAAACTGTCTGGATCAAGCTCTGTACGGGCTGTCAGGACTGATTGCCGGCGTAATGAAACATCAAGAACAAAGGGGCGAGGAGACATTGATAAAGCCCAAACACGTCGTGAAATATAAAAATGTGCTGATTTTTAAGTCAACACCCTCGAGTGTCAGCTCAGCAGCTTGTAGAAACCATCGACATTCAGAGATGAGCCCATTTTTCCTGCACTTAGGTGCGGATTCATCTGCTGCTTTCACGGAGGCAGTAATAAATGTTCTTGGGGGTCTTATCTGTCAGCATCAGGACAAAGGGAGGACCACGGTCCCAAGAGATCTCTGGGAGACAGATAGTGATGGAGGAAAGGCAGGCACCCTGTCAGTGATGGTACCACTCAGTATCCATCTCGGGTAACTGGGCATCTGCTTCTGCAAAGTCTGAGCCTCTGTCACAGACACACGTGCACAGGCAGGCATACGCAAGAGGCACGGCACACGTGTGCATACGTGCAAGGTTACCTACGAATGCATGGGAGCGTCCACATGTGATGAATCTCCACGGTGCATGGCAAACTAAGTTATGCATTTGCACACAGAACCGCTTTCAAGGACAATGGCAGACAGCACAGCCACATCAATCCAAAACCTCTCCCAGTTGCTGGCCCGGCATGCTGCTGAGATACGGATGCTCTAATGCATCTTCCCCTGGAATCCTGGGGGACTGTGCCATGTAAAAAGTGCCTTGCTAGTGTAGAGTTAGGGCCAGTACGCAGTTCTTGGAGTCACCTTTCAGGACGGATAGGGGCATGGCTGCACTGTGTCAGCTCCATCTGCACTGGGGACGTCACCTACTCGGGAAGCATAGGTCATGGTGTGGAGATCAGGAGGCCTGTCTGGGCACTAAGGGACCCAGCAAGGCTGCAGAGGCTGAAATTCCCACAGTGATGGCTGCCCGGCATCCTGAGGATGCTGAGATGCTGTGTCCACGGAGGGCGGCCAGCCCTCTGCCCAAGATCACGGGAGACTCCGGGATGAGGGTAACAACAGCACACCCCGCCCCCCGAGACCTGAGCGATTGTACCTGGGATTAAATAACTTAAAAGATCATTTTATATCTAATTGAATGGTCGAATCCACTGCTTCTCTTATGAGGCGGAATGTGGAATTCACGTGTCGCGTGGGTGAAGAGTTGCCCTGAATGTTGAGGGAGCAGGTGCTATTTTCTGTGAAGGAGTGGGTCTTTGACAACCGCTGACATTTTATATCCTTTGCTTCCCGACCTCTCCTGGAGGTGGTTCTGCTCATTCACAGTTTTAAAGTAGGTGTTTTTATTCACAATTCAATTTTTCTTATAGACCTTTATTCACAGTATTCTTTCGGCATCATTGACCAGGGTTTGGGGTGATGCCCCTTTTCCTGCTCCTGAGGTTCACTTTTGCACCTCTCTCTGTCCTGAGTCGGGGTCTCAATGCTTTCTCACTTTGTCCTTAAGGAACCAACTTTCTACCTTATTGATTAAAAATCTGCATTGTGTTTTTACATCATTAATGTCTGATCTAAGAAATTTTACTATAATATTTTTCTAGAGATTCCTCTGTTTTTGGTTCTTCATCTAACTTTTTGAATTGTAAATTATATCTATTTTCAATCTCCTTTGCTATCTAAGTAAATCCACTTAAGGTTGTATATTTTGTTCTCAGGGATCCTTGGATTCTGTTCCATGGGTTTATAGCTGGGACCTGCCTTTCTCTAATCCAAGCATGATTTAAAATTTTATTTATTTCTTGAAAACATTAAGTCTGTGAGCTTCTTATATTTTTGTCTTATTCTGGATTCCTTCTCTTTGTTTTTGATTTTGTGTTTTCATTATTTTTCCTGGTGTGGATGATCTGGGTTTTCTCTCTTCCTGATCAGTCTTGCAACAAGTTTATTGATTTTTATTAATCTTTTTAAGAGATGGATTTGGGATTGTGTTGGTTTTCTCTTTTTATGTTTTCTATATCATTGATTACATTTAAATTTCCCTTTGGTTTCTATCATTTCTTCTGCTTATTTTTTGCCTAAATTTCTCCCTCTCCTCCAGCTTCCTGCTGAGGAAGATCATTGATTTCCTGTCTTCCTATGGACCAGCTGGGGCCTGACCCTGCTTCCCTCAGGCCTCTTCTCTGCCAGGCAGGGGGTGGCGAGTCTCTGCTTTGGCCCTGTCCTGGCCCCTGAGGCCACTTTGCCCCCTGGGCAGCGATGCGTCTCAGAGGGTCTCTGGATGGCCTGTCCTAAGCACTTGCTCCTTGTTATCATATTTAGTCCTTCAGATCCACGTGACAAGCATCCCTTCCCCAATTTGCTTTCTTAGGTTTAAAAAGGCACATGAATACCAAGTTGTCTGATGCTGAGGTCCGGATTTAGTCCAGTGTGACTCCAAAACCCAGCACCAGTCTCTCTGTGCCGCTGCTTCCCATGTCAATGCGATCGTTTGGGGAGACTCTACTTGGTAGCACACCAGGCCACATAGACCCCACAGTGGGCTGTGTGGCAGGCAACACTTACAATGTTTTAAAGGAACCCACGGAGCGGAGGGGCCCCTTGCCCACTCTGAAGATCCGAGTCCAGGATTCAGTCTTAGGTTTTCTTTTCAATATCCCAGACCCCATTCTCCTCACCCCGACCTAAGCTTGTATTCTCTTCACACCAAGAAGACAACCTGATGTCAAGGCCCGGTGACTTCACTGAGTGACACACCCCCTGCACAGATAGGGAGAAAGGGACTGAATGTCACATCTCAACTAGGAAAGAACTTACATTTCCATGATTTGATTTCCGCCTACAGAGCTGGATCCCCGTATGCAAAAATCCTTGTGTCTTTTATGATAAAGTGCATTTGACCTCAGAGCGCTTTAAGAAACTCACCTTGGTTTTACCAGCTAGTAAGCGGCAGAGCTGAGATTCGAAGCCCGTTTTGTAGGACTGTCGTGCAAACAAGAAAGAAAACCAAAGAAAGAAAGAACGCCAAGCCTCTTTCCCTCCTGCAGGAGACTGAGCATCCCTGAGACAGTGCCTCACCTCCAGCAGGACTGACCACACGTTCTCAGCCGTGTGTGGAGCCGGGGACGTGACAAGGGAGGGTCCTCAAGGAATCCAAGCAATCATTCAATCAGAGCAAAGATCTGGAAGAAAAGGGAAGCCAACTAGTTTAGCCTCCTCTCTTTGTGGGCAAAGGAACCGAGGCTTCCACTGGGGCCTCCGGGGTACTGGACCTGTGGGCCAGTACTAATCAGGTCAGTATCTTCAGCGTCTGAGGGATCTCTCGGATGCACCTAAGTCATTTCATTTTGGTTCAGAAGAGAGAGGTGAGCTGGGGAGACGCTTTTCCCTCTAACTTGGGGTGGGGACAACAAGACCAGAGACACGTAATAACTAGCACACGGGCTTAGGCAGCAGCTCCGCCTGCCCTTGACCTTGGGACGTCTAAGCCCACGTGGCAAGGTTTCCGGCAGAGCCTGACCTGCTGAGCGCAGGCAGGAGCAGGTGCACGGACACCCCCGACCTCTGAGGGTGCGACAGGAGCCGAGCAGGCAGGTCCCTAGCTCGCCTGTCCTGTTCCGGGCTCTGTTTTCCACTTGAGAAAAAACCTGTGAGCCTTCCAAAGGCGCTCACAGCTGTTGGCGTCTCTGAGTCCCTTTCCCTAACCTTTTCCCCGTCTGCTTCTGCAGTGGGAAGATCGTTTTCTCCGTGAGATGGGACTTGGCGGTCCCACTTCCTACCTGCTTAGTACTTGGTACTTCAAGATTCTATACTAAATTACAGTGATTCATTATTCCCATTAAAACAAACAATATCCTCAAATTACCCAGCAAACGAAACAATTGTGAACAGTAAATCCAAACAGTAAAACAGGGGCACATGTTGGGTAAATGTTATTTTCCTGAACAAGAAAGGCTTTCGGCAAAGTGCTTAACTTGAATGCAACAAAAGGCAATTTAATTTAGTAATACAGTCGGGTGAAAAATGGAGACCTCGGGTTTAATAAGAAGGGGAAAAGACACCCATATATCATCCAAAAGGATAATTATGAGAAACTATTTTGTATGATCCAGCTAAATCAAAGCTTCTAATGCTTTCTTACTCCTGTCAAAATAGGGAGATTTAAGGCCTTAAAAATGGGAATTTTGCAGACTCCACTGCCAAGAAAAAATGATTTGTCTCTTGATAAATTACTATTGGGCTTTATACTTGGGAAAAAATACACTTACATTGAAATAAATGCCAAGGAATGGCTGGAGAATTTATATTATTCGTTCGTATCTGTCACTGGATTGGGGGGAAGACAGCGGTCCCATTTAAAACATATCCTAGCTGACTGACAGAGTCCCACCAAGGCAAGATGAAGGCCTCCGTAGAGTGGGGGCTGGCGAGGACCCCCAGGAGGCTGAAGGAGTCTGGAGACGTGCTGTTCTTATTTTTCTTCCCAAGAACACAAACTTCCTATCCTTTCTGGATTTCACCGTTCAAAACGAAGCCCCAGAACGGACACTTGTCTTTGACGGATTCTGAGTATCTCTCTGGGTTCTTGTGACTGTTCATGATAACTTTGCTTCCAACTCAGAAGGGGAACAAAAACGGGGAGAGAAACTTCAGCAATCACAAAGTCACTAAAAACGTTGCCACTTGTATTGGGCCTGGCCATCACAGTGAGACCACAACTCTGCCGGGGTTTGCCCAATAGGTAGTTGGCCACAGCATTGGGGAGAACCGTTATTGAGGAGGTAGGGACCCCGGCTCCAGCTTTGCTTCTCTGAAATCTCTGTAACCTTTGGAAAATCAGGTAACAACTCTAGGTCCCGGTTTTCTGATCTGTAAAATGGCTGGTAGTAATAAGTGATGTTTTTTAGTGGGGGGAGGGAGATTGAACCAATCAGTACTTTACCACCGAGTTCCATCCTCAGTCCTTTATTTATTTATTTATTTATTTATTTATTTATTTTGAGAAAGGATCTTGTTAAGTTGCTTAGGGTCTTACCAAGTTGCTGAGGTTGGCCTCCAATTTGCAATCCTCCTCCCTAAGCCTCTGGAGCTGCTGCGATTTACGGCCTTATACCACCTTGCACTTTTTTCTTCAAAATACATCATTTCAGAAAACTTTTATGTACAATTTTACTCTAGGCACAGAGGAGTGGCTTGGATGGAACAGCACATCTTTCTTACCTCTCCCTGCCTTCTCAGCCCCTCCACGAAGCACGAGGGTTTCTGGAATGAACTTTGATCCTCTTCAAATGGGCCCCTTCTACGCATCTTCCCCTGAGTGCCCCATGGTTCCGTGGCCACCCGTTCTGGCCATAATGACTGAGGCTGTGAAATATGCTCATGCTCTTTCCCTCTGTGGAGCTGGTGTGCTGGCCCCCTGACAGACACCAGGCTCCGAGCTGCCATGTCTGAGGCTCTTACCACGAGGGACATCGCCCTCCCCCACTGAGACAGAACAGAACAGATACAGAATTGAGAACCCTGGAGTCGTTTAAAAAACCCAGTGAGAACTGTCCTCCAAATAGTTATCTTCAGAAATCTGAAATGAAGAGTGCAGGATCTGCGAAAGAGCAATGGATGAGTGTTCATCAACCCCATATTCCAGAAAATTCTAGGGCATGTTATTTTCCCAAGGAAACAACATGAAAACAGAACACTTGAATGTATGACAGAAACAAATGAACAAATAAAATACTTAAACGCTTTGAGGAAGGGAGATTCTGGCTAATTTTCTGGTGCATGTGGTCTTTCTCTATGCTAAGGAAAGGGCACCTTCATTTTTAAGTTAAATTTTTTTCTAAAATGTTTGGGTCAATTTTCTGTCTGAATTACACCAACTGAAAACATTTCCATCCTAAATCTTTTTGTATTTTTGTAGTGTACAGAGTAATTCACAATTCACAAGGAACTTGATGGTTTATAAGCACAGGTTACAAGAGACTTTACAGTTTACAAGTTGTACCTTTTCCAAGGTGCTGGACAATTCCCAAAGTGCTTTCTGGTTTGCACATTCCTTTGTATTAGCTACTTTGTCCTCTTAAAAGTATCTGGCATTTTATAAACCCCCTAATATTACAAAATGCTTCATAGACTACAAAATGCCTTGTAATTTGCTAAATGATTCCAAGCCCATAATCATATTTAGTTTTAGTAGACTCAAGTGGCATAATTGCATCTTTCTTTGATGATTATAAGGATCATGCTGGGCATGGAAGTCGTAACTGTGAACTTGCCTTTACTGAGTGTCCTGTAGAAGCTTGTTGTTGCCTGATTGATTAAGAACATCATGTCCCTAAAGTGATGTAACTGGTGAAGGACTAGATGTCTGATCCTGAGATGCGGTTCTCCATGGTGGGGGGATTTAATGCACTAGCAACATTTGGCAGTGTATGGAGACGTGTGGATACCACACTGGGCAGGGGATGTCACTAGCATTTAGTGCGTAGAGGCCAGGCATCCAGTTAAATATCCTATGACACACTCCACAGCACTCATAACAAAGACATACCCAGCCCATAGTTCAACGAGGCCAAGGTGGAGAAACCCTGGTTCTGATAAAGATTAAGCTGCCCTGATAATTTTGTGTTTCTTATACCTTGCATCAGAGGGATGCTTTGAGCTGCAAGTAACAGAGAACCATGTTGAGCTGGTTTAAACATTACACACCTTTACCATCTCACCTAAATGGAAGTGAAGAGGAAGATCTGATTATAGGGGTGCTTGATTAAGTTGCTGGCCCGCGGCATCGTGACCATGATCTCTCTTTTCCCATTCTGCTTAGACTCGGCTCATTTCAAGTCTGGGTCACAGGTGAGAGTTGACTGTCCACAGTAAAGGAAAAAACTTGCTCTGTTCTTATCCAAGGGCAATGGGCTTTTCTCTCCCAGAACCCCAGAGAGAGCCTTTGTGTGCAAATAAAGACTCACCTCACAAGCCAACTTGCTTAATTAAGAATGCATGCAAAATTCCAAGGACAGAGCCTTTAATATAGCTGATGCTCAATAAAGGATCTCCTCCATCTCCATCCTTCCTTGGGCACTAACTTTTAGCAGATGATTAGGACTTCCGTGAGAACAAAAACATAAAAAACAAAACAAAACAAAAAAAAGCCTATTGGTCCCACAAGAAGCAGCTCCTGTGAACCAGCTGAGTAGATTTATGCATAGAAATTCACACTCCTTCCCTGCCTGGAACTCTGAACAATAAATCCTTCCCCAACACATTACACATGCACACATCCACACACTCTACCTCTCGCAAATTAAAAGTCATATATATCTTGCCGAAGCATTTCTGACACTCAGCTCCGCATGCAAAGCCTCAGGCAAGCTTTGTGTCTACCATTGTGATGTATAACTGGCCAGGGAGGCTGGCGAAGCCCAGTATTCAAAGACTAATCAACAGACCTGCAGATACTCTGGGCCACGCTCACTTTCTCTCGTCTGAAACACCTAACCAGCGGAAGCCACTTATCCAGCGACAAATGGCTAAAGCAAGTCCTTTATATTAAAGATGAAAAGTAATTTTGTTATAGAATCCTCATGACCCATCCAGACGTTCTTGGTTTCCTATTATTTGTTTTGGAGATACTGCTAAGTGTTAGGGGTCAGTCATCTGACCATCTCTATAATAACTTTTGTGACGTGGAATGGGGACTACTGTATGCTTATCTTTAAAAACCTTTAATGGCTCCCTATTACATGTAGGACAAACTCAAACCCCTTAGCCTGACATTAACAGTATGGCCCTAAACATTGGCTTTGCCCATTAACTCTCTGACTACTCTTCCTCTACAAGTATCATCTACAAGTCTATCAGACTGATCTCTTGCTATATTTTGAATAAATTTTATGTGTGTCTGAATTGCAGAAGGTGGAATAGAGCAGGGATCACAAAACAACCCACGTGGTTCCTAATCATGGTTCTACCACATCTACCAGAAGCAGAATGAATGATCACAGGAAAAATGCTTACTGGTGCTTAGCTCAGTGCCTGCTCTGTAGAAGCATTTAATAAAGTTGCTTATGTACTTTCCCATCTGTGCATATGGATGTCTCTTATGCATTTCTATTTCTATTATTTTAGGGAAGATACACTTTTTTTTTCACCTGTTCATCTCTCATAGTCTACAGTCCATCAGTTTCTATAATATCTTACTTCTCATATTTTTCTTCATCATCTATCAGGATGTTAATTGTGCCTGGGAGTAGAAATCTTGTCTATCTTGCTTACCTTGCTATTCCTTGTACCTGGAACACCTTCTGATACACAGAGAGTGGTAAATAAACATTAAGCCAATGGATGATTGAACAATTGAGATGAATCGAGCATTCCCCAGCACTGTGCTCAACTCCTCATAAACATAATCACAGAGCAACTGAATACCAGAGGCACTATTATTGCCATAACTATTTCCCAATGAAGAAATTGCAGTCGAGGTAAAGCAGCATGAGGAGGATGCGCACCTAGGAAGAAGCAGAGTCAGGGTTTGACCTTTGTGGTCTCATTGCAAATCCAACCATCATCCTGGCATCTTGCCTCCAAAGATGGTGGGTGGCAGAAGGCAACCACAGATTCTGGGCTTGCTCAATGAGCACTGTGTAACTCTGCTATTATGGTTTTGAGGTCTTCCCCAAAATCTCCTGTGTTGATGCAGGAATGTTTGGAGGTGAAGTGATTGGATTGTGAGAGCTGTAACTTAATCCGTCTGTCCTACTTTGAATGGGCTGAACTGAGTGGTAACTATAGGCAGTTGGGGTGTGGCTGGGGGAGGAGGGTCCCTGGGACTGTGCTCTGGAAGGGTTTGTCTTCCCTGTCTCACCACTTACCCTTTTTCTCTCTGCTTCCTGGCTGCCGTGAGCTGAGCAACAGTCCTCTGCCTCATCATGCTGTTCACCCTCACTGTGGGCCCAGAGGAGCAGACTGATGATTATGGTCTCAATCTCTGAAACTGTGACCAAAATAACCCTTTCCCTCTAAGTTTTCTTGTTGGGTGTTTTAGTACTGTGACACAATAAAAACGAACAATCCTTGACAAGCATAGAAATTAGTACTGATAAGTGGGGTCAGCTGCGACTAACCTGGAACTGGTTTGTGGAAGAAGTTTGGAAAAATTGGGAGATGCAGGCTAGGGAACTATTAGAGTGTTGTAAGAAGAGTTTAACAGGTGATTCTGGTGGAACTCAGACCAGTCACTGGAAGGACTTCAGCGAGTAAAGCCTGGGCTCACGAGGTTTCAGAGGGGAAGGAAGATCTGTTGGGAACTGAAGTAGAGGCAACTTCTGGTAAAGAATATGTCTGCATTTTGCCCATGTCCTGAAACATTGTTTAAATCCAAATTTAAAGGTGAGGGAGAAATTAACGTGGTGGAGGAAATTTCAAGGTAGCACTGGATTCAGGCAGTGGCGTGAGTTTTGCTCGCAGCTTTTAGCCACTTTTGCTCTGAGAATTTTAAAAACTTGTAATTTGGCCATTAAATTGTCTGCAAAATGGGCCAAGGAAGGTGTGTTTGTTGAAGATACTATCACCACTAAAGAGAAGTTAAGTACTTTGCACAGAGACAACGGGAAAGTTGACTTACAGGAATCTCAGGAATTTTCAAGAATACACCCTTCATAGGCTCAAGGTTGTAGAATTGAAAACTCCTGTAAGAGACTATGAAGGCAAATGCTCAAACAGGGGTCCTAGGATGCTGTTTTACTATGCTCAGCCATCCAGGCTTTCTGAGGCCATTGCAGCTTGGTCCAAGGAGACCCCACTATTGCTTAAGCTGGCAGCAGCCTTAGGTATCATCTACTTCATGCTGGTACTGCAGGAATGCAGAATTCTGGAGTTTGGAGGACAAGAGGGATTTCACCAAGATTTCAAAGGAAGACCTGGGAGAAGAGGCAAAAGTGTAGCAGGGTTGGAATCCCTGTGGGCTGCCCCTGAGAGGACAATGCATGAAGCTGAGGAAAGTGAAGCTGATGCTGGGATGCAGACCTAAGGAATTAAGAGATGCCAGTAACGGGGACTGTCTTTCAATAAAAGATGTTGGCTACAGAGACAGCCAGGCTAAAGGAGAAGTCATGCGGGCTGCAATCAGCAAGGCCAACGAGGCAGGACTACCCAAGACCGTTGGAGAGCACATCTCACCCCAGTGTGTCCTAGATGCTATATGCTATATGCAGAGTTATGGGACTTATTTTCCTGGCTGCATTTTGGTCTTGTTTTTGTCCTAACCTTTCTTTCTATGCCCCATTCCTCCCTTTTGGAATGGAAATGTTTACTCTGTGCCATTATATATTGGATATACCTAACTTGCTTTTGATCTTTACAGGGAGTCAAAAATAAAAGTTAACCTTGAGTCTCAGATGAGAAGGGACTTAGACTTTTGGGCAACGCTAGAACTTTTAGGACTATGGAAAGTCTTGGAGATGGGCTAAATGCATTTTATACTGTGAGATGGACATGGGCTTTGGGGGGCCTGGGATGGAATGTTATGCTTTGAAGTGACCTTTCAAAGCTCCTGTGTTACTGCAGGGAGGCTTAGAGGGGAACTGATTGGATTTGAGGAGCATTACCTAATCAGTCCATCCTCGTTCTAATGGACTCAGTGGGAGGTGACGGTAGGCAGGTTCAGTTGCTAGAGGCGTGTCTCTGGGGGCATTTTCCCACCACCTCTTCCCTTCCCACTCTGCTTCCGAACACCATGAGGTGGGCATCACTCCTGAGCCACACCCTTCTGCCATGATGCTCAGCCTCACCTTGGGTCCAGAGCAATGAAGTTGGCCAGCCATGGACTGAACCTCTAAAACAATGATCCAAATAAGCTTTCCCTCCTCTAAGTCGTTCTTGCTGGGTATTTTGGTCACACACCTGCTTTAAATCACTGTGAGTTGTCCAAATGGACCTCAGGAAATATGAATCCCTTTCACTCTCTTCAACAGCTCTTCCAGTCCCAGTCTCCTTTGATCTTCACATGAGACTTGCTCTGCTGATGAAAACACTGGACACAGCGGGGTAAGTGATTTGCCCAAGGTCACTCATCCAGCCACTGATGTGGAAACACACAGCCGGAGATGCTGAGATCAATCAGTGCAGCCATCACATCAGGTCACCGGTCAGGGAGGCTGTGTGGGCTGGGAGCGTGGTGTCGGACGGGTCCTCGGGGACACTCAGGCCGAGCCTGCTGTGATGGGAGAAGCGCTTGTCCTGGAGTCAGGAGTGCTGGGTTCTGGAGACGGCCACACCACGTGGATCTGAGCTTCCGCTGTTCTATGTGAGAAATGAGCAGATCAGGTGGGTTGCTCTCCAGGGAAGTGTTCATTCAGTAGCTGTATATTGAGGGCTCGCCTCCCTCTGAGCCCCTCATGCCTTGGCCAGGTTCAGGCATAGTATATGCGCGAAGTCAGGGAGTGGAGGAACATTGGTGGATGAGCGTGCAAGGGAAGACGGGTGCAGCTCGTCCCTGCTCTGTAGTTGGCACAGACGGATGATCATACAAATGATGGTGCGGTTTGCTGAACTCTCGAATTGACATATGTGCAGAGTACTTTGGGGGCTCCCAACAGGCACCTTCACCCAGTTGTAGGGCAGGCGGTATTCCGGGGATGCTTCTTGGAGGAGGTGACCTCTGCCTACCAACACCGTGAATCTGTGCGGCAGTGGGCAGGGGAGGGCGTGTGAGGTGTGGGCTCGCTGGTGAGGTGGAGAGGGTCTTGGAGAGTGGGGTCGGTTGCTCCAGGCAGGAGAAGTTAGGGGGACTGAACATTTCAGCCCGGCCTGCAGTTTAAACGTCAGAAGGTGGAGAGGCAGTGGAGGAAAGATGGAGGGTTAAGCTGTGTTATGGGCTGGGGCTCTCTGGCTTCTGTGTGAGGTTCTTTGGGAGACAGGAGGCTGAGAAGCAGGAATTCCAGTTTGGATGCTCTGGGTGCGGTGCAGAGGAGGAGGACGCTTGTGTTTGTGGATATTGGCGGGAGGAGGGCGTACAGAGAAGACTGAACGGAATAAAGAATCGGAGAGGGCACTGGGCCTTTTGGACTCACTCGCAAAGCTCACGGGAAAGGAGGGGAGGGCAGAAAGGACTGGCCCGAGGCTGGGAGCAGAGGCAGCGCCCTGAATTGCTAGTAGGCTATTCCTACCCAGGGCAGAGGGAGGGAGTGCCTGGGCGAGAGGGGCGGGCTCTGCACAGCCCCAGGCGCCTGTTCTCGCCCCCCCACCCTCACCTGGGCTTTAGCCAGAGCACCATCTGGCCTGCTGCCCCTGAGACCTCAGCCTGGGCTCTTATCTGCGACCCTGGGCCCCTCCTGCCTTCGAGGTGCCGGGCTGACAGGGCCATCATCTCACGCTGCTCTGATCAGCCTGGCTGATCTCAACATTTTCTTAAGTGGTGTCTCTACTGTTTAATTTATTTCCTTGACCCCTCCAGTTCTGCGGTAAACTCTCTGACAATAGAGATTGTTCCCAGGGATTACTGTTGGCTCTTCTTCATTATCAGTTTGCAAGCAAAACCCCCCAAAGCTTTTTCAATAGGGGGAAGACCGTAAACACACAAAAGTGCCTGGTGGCAGGGAGGAAGCTCGGCGCACTTGTGGCCTCCAGCTGGATCCCTGGGGTGTGGCTAGCGCTGTGTCCCTCCCTCTGTACTCTTGCCACCTCTCAGACACATCTCTGTGGTAGAGGCCATTTGGTAATTCTGTCCTTCTTCATTCATTAAACAGTTAAGAGCATTTGTTCTGGGGCAGCCTGAATTAAGCACTTTGAGGATTGGGTACAATATTTAAAAAAAAAAACATACTAGTTAAATCACTATAAATGTTTTTAATATTAGTACTATAATATTCTTTTTTGTGTGTGTGAAAATCCAACTTTATTTAGGGACTTGTAAACTTCCAAGAAAAATATGTTGCAAAACAACTTGAATTAAAACTACTAAACAATACTTGAAATATTGAAATTAGGTTTAATTTTATGTGGTTTGCTTGCATTTAAATTTTTTTTTATTGTAAACAAGTGGGATACATGTTGTTACTCTATTTGTACATGGAGTCAAGGCATACCATTTGTGAAATCATAAATTTACATAGGGCAATGTTGTTTGATTCATTCTGTTATTTTTTTCCCTTTCCCCCCCACCCTCCCACCCGTCTTTTCCCTCTATACAGTCCTTCCTTCCTCCATTCTTACCACCCTCCTTATCCCTAACCCTAAACCTAACCCTAACCCTAACACTAACCCCTCCCACCCCCCATTATATGTCCTCCTCCGCTTATCAGCGAGATCATTCGTCCTTTAGTTTTTTGAGATTGGCTTATTTCACTTAGCATGATATTCTCCAATTTCATCCATTTGCCTGCAAATGCCATAATTTTATCATTCTTCATGGCGGAGTAATATTCCATTGTATATATATGCCACAGTTTCTTTATCCATTCATCAACTGAAGGGCATCTAGGTTGGTTCCACAATCTGGCTATGGTGACTTGAGCAGCTATGAACATTGATGTGGCTGTATCTCTGTAGTATGCTGACTTTAAGTCCTTTGGGTATAGGCCAAGGAGTGGGATAGCTGGGTCAAATAGTGGTTCCATTCCAAGCTTTCTGAGGAATCTCCATACTGCTTTCTAGAGAGGCTGCACTAATTTGCAACCCCACCAGCAAAGGTATGAGTGTACCTTTCTCCCCACATCCTCGCCAACACCTATTGTTGCTTGGGTTCTTGATAATCGCCATTCTAATTGGAGTGAATCTTAGGGTAGTTTTGATTTGCATTTCTCTTATTACTAGAGATGTTGAACATTTTTTCATATATCTGTTGATTGCTTGTACATCTTCTTCTGTGAAGTATCTGTTCATATCCTTAGCCCATTTGTTGATTGGATTATTTGTATTCTTGGTGTAGAGTTTTTTGAGTTCTTTATAGATTTGGGATATTAGCGCTCTATCTGAAGTATGAGTGGCAAAGATTTTCTCCCACTCTGTAGGCTCTCTCTTCACATTGCTGATAGTTTCCTTTGCTGAGAGAAAGTTTATTAGTTTGAATCTATCCCAGTTGTTGATTCTTGCTTTTATTTCTTGTGCTATGGGAGTCCTGTTAAGGAAGTCTGATCCTAAGCCAACAAATTGAAGATTTGGACCTACCTTTTCTTCTATAAGATGCAGGGTCTCTGGTCTGATTCCAAGGTCCTTGATCCATTTTGAGTTGAGTTTTGTGCAGGGTGAGAGATGGGGGTTTAATTTCATTCTGTTGCATATGGTTTTCCAGTTTTCCCAGCACCATTTGTTGAAGAGGCTATCTTTTCTCCATTGCATATTTTTGGCCCCTTTGTCTAGTATGAGAAAATTGTATTTATTTGGGTTTGTGTCCGTGTCCTCTGTTCTGTACCGTTGATCTACCTGTCTATTTTGGTACCAATACGATGCCGTTTTTGTTACTATTGCTTTGTAGTAGAGTTGAAGGTCTGGTATTGCAATACCCCCTGTTTCACTCTTCCTGCTAAGGATTGCTTTAGCTATTCTGGGTTTCTTATTCTTCCAGATGAATTTCATAATTACTTGCTCTATTTCTGTAAGGTACGTCATTGGGATTTTAATTGGAATTGTATTGAATCTGTATAGCACTTCAGGTAGTATGGCCGTTTTGACAATATTAATTCTTCCTATCCAAGAACATGGGAGATTTTTCCATCTTCTAAGGTTTTCTTTAATTTCTTTCTTTAGTGTTCTGTAGTTCTCATTGTAGAGGTCTTTCACCTCTTTTGTGAGATTGATTCCCAAGTACTTTATTTTTTTCGATGCTATTGTGAATGGGGTAGTTTTCCTAACTTCTCTTTCTGAAGATTCATCACTTATGTATAAAAATGCATTGGATTTATGAGCATTGATCTTGTAACCTGCTATTTTACTGAATTCACTTATGAGTCCTAAAAGTTTTCTGGTGGAATTTCCAGGTTCCTCTAAATATATAATCATGTCATCAGCGAACAGGGATAGTTTGAGTTCCTCTTTTCCTATTCGTATCCCTTTAATTTCTTTGGTCTGTCTAATTGCTCTGGCTAGAGTTTCAAGGACGATGTTGAATAGAAGTGGTGAAAGAGGGCATCCCTGCCTTGTTCCAGTTTTTAGGGGGAATGCTTTCAGTTTTTCACCATTTAGAATGATATTGGCCATGGGCTTAGCGTAAATGGCCTTTACAATGTTAAGGAATGTTCCCACTACCCCAACTTTTTCTAGTGTTTTGAGCATGAAGGGATGCTGTATTTTATCGAATGCTTTTTCTGCATCTATTGAAATAATCATGTGATTCTTAACTTTAAGTCTGTTGCTATGGTGAATGACATTTATTGATTTCCGGATGTTGAACCAACCTTGTATCCCTGGGATAAAACCCACTTGATGGTGGTGTGCTATCTTTTTAATATAGTTTTGTATGCGATTTGCTAAAATTTTGTTGAGAATTTTTGCGTCGATGTTCATAAGGATATTGGTCTGAAATTTTCTTTCCTTGATGAGTCTCTGTCTGGTTTAGGTATCAGTGTGATATTGGCTTCATAGAATGAGTTTGGGAGGGTTCCCTCCTCTTCTATTTCATGGAATACTTTGAGGAGTATTGGAATGAGCTCGTCTTTAAAGGTTTTGTAGAACTCAGCTGAGAACCCATCTGGTCCCAGACTTTTCTTTGTTGGTAGGCTTTTGATGACCTCTTCTATTTCATTGCTTGAAATTGATTTATTTAAGTTGTGTATGTCCTCCTGGTTCAGTTTAGGTAATTCATATGTCTCTAGAAACTTGTTGATGTCTTCCAGGTTTTCTGTTTTGTTGGAGTATAGATTTTCAAAATAGCTTTTCATTACGTTTTGTATTTCACTCGTGTCTGTTGTGATATTTCCTTGTTCATTCCGAATTTTAGTAATTTGAGTTTTCTCCCTCTTTCTCTTTGTTAGTGTGGCTAAGGGTTTATCAATTTTGTTTATTTTTTTCAAAGAACCAGCTATTTTTTTTGTTAATTTTTCCGATTGTTTCTTTTGTTTCAATTTTGTTGATTTCAGCTCTGATTTTAACTATTTCCTGTCTTCTACTACTTTTGGTGTTGGTCTGCTCTTCTTTTTCTAGGGCTTTGAGCTGTAGTGTTAAGTCATTTATTTGTTGATTTCTACTTCTTTTGTTGAATGTGCCCCATGAAATAAATCTTCCTCTAAGTACTGCTTTCATAGTGTCCCAGAGATTTTGATATGATGTGTCTTTGTTCTCATTTACTTCTAAGAATTTTTTTATTTCTCTCCTGACGTCTTCTGTTATCCATTCGTCATATAATAGTGTATTATTTAATCTCCAAGTATTAGAGAAGTTTCTGTTTTCTATTCTGTCATTTATTTCTAATTTCAATCCATTATGATCTGCCAGAGTAGAAGGTAGTTTTTCTATTTTCTCGTATTTGCTAACAGTAGCTTTGTGGCATAAAATATGGTCTATTTTAGAGAAGGATCCATGTGCTGCTGAGAAGAAAGTGTATTCATTCTTTGTTGGATGGTATATTCTATATAAGTCTGTTAAGTCTAAATTGTTGATTGTGTTATTGAGATCTATGATTTCTTTATCACTTTTTGTTTGGAAGAACTATCCAGTGATGAGAGAGGTGTGTTAAAATCGCCTAGTATTATTGTGTTGTGGTCTATTTGATTTCTGGAATTGAGAAGGATTTGTTTGACATACATGGATGAGCCAATGTTTGGGGCATAGATATTTATGATTGTTATATCTTGCTGATTTATGCTTCCCTTAAGCAGTATGTAATGTCCTTCTTTATCCCTTCTGACTAGTTTTGACTTGAAGTCCACATTCTCTGAAATGAGGATGGATACTCCAGCTTTTTTGCTGTGTCCGTGTGCATGGTATGTTTTTTCCCATCCTTTCACCTTTAGTCTATGGGTATCTCTTTCTATGAGATGAGTCTCTTGCAGGCAGCATATTGTTGGATTTTTCTTTTTAATCCAATCTGCCAGTCTATGTCTTTTGATTGATGAATTCAGGCCATTAACATTCAGGGTTATTATTGTGATATGATTTGTCTTCCCAGTCATTTGACTCATTTTTGTTTTTTGACATGATTTGGTTTCTCCTTTATGTGGCTATTCCTTTAGGCTAGTTCCTCCCATTGCTGATTTGCATCGTTGTTTTTCATCTTTTCCTCATGGAATATTTTGCTGAGAATGTTCTGTAATGCCGGCTTTCTTTTTGTAAATTCCTTTAGCTTTTGTTTATCATGGAAGGATCTTATTTCATTGTCAAATCTGAAAGTAAGTTTTGCTGGGTATAAGATTCTTGGTTGGCATCCATTTTCTTTTTCTTTTAATTTATTTGAATTTGTTAAGTTTTTTTAAAATTTATTTTTATTGTAAACAAGTGGGATGCATGTTGTTTCAGTTTGTACATGGAGTAACAGCATACCATTTGTATATTCATAAACTTACATAGAGTAATGATGTTTGATTCATTCCATTATTTTTTTCCTTCCCCCCCTCCCCTCCCACCTCTCTTTTCCCTCTATACAGTCCCTCCTTCCTCCATTCTTGTCCCACTCCCACCCCCCATTAAGTGTCATCATCTGCTTATCAGTGAGATCATTCCTCTTTTGGATTTTTGAGATTGGCTTATCTCACTTAACATGATATTGTCCAATTTCATCCATTTGCCTGCAAATGTCATAATTTTATTATTCTTTAGAGATGAGTAATATTCCATTGTATATATATATCACAGTTCCTTTATCCATTCATCAATTGAAGGGCATCTAGGTTGGTTCCATAGTCTGGCTATTGTGAATTGAGCTGCTATGAACATTGATGTGGCTGTATCTCTGTAGTATGCTGATTTTAAGTCCTTTGGGTATAGGCCAAGGACTGGGATAGCTGGGTCAAATGGTAGGTCCATTCCAAGTTTTCTAAGGAATCTCCACACTGCTTTCCAGAGTGGCTGCACTATTTTGCAACCCCACCAGCAATGTATGAGTGTACCTTTCTCCCCACATCCTCGCCAACACCTATTGTTGCTTGGGTTCTTGATAATTGCCATTCTAATTGGGGTGAGATGGAATCTTAGGGTAGTTTTGATTTGCATTTCTCTTATTACTAGAGATGTTGAACATTTTTTCATATATCTGTTGATTGCTTGTAGGTCTTCTTCTGTGAATTGTCTGTTCATTTCCTTAGCCCATTTGTTGATTGGGTTATTTGTATTCTTGGTGTAGAGGTTTTTGAGTTCTTTATATATTCTGGAAATTAGTGCTCTATCTGAAGTATGAGTGGCAAAGATATTCTCCCACTCTGTAGGCTCTATCTTCACATTGCTGATAGTTTCCTTTGCTGAGAGAAAGCTATTTAGTTTGAATCTATCCCAGTTATTGATTCTTGATTTTATTTCTTGTGCTATGGGAGTCCTGTTAAGGAAGTCGGATCCTAAGCCAACAAGGTGAAGATTTGGACCTACTTTTTCTTCTATAATCTGCAGGGTCTCTGGTCTGTTTTTAAGGTCCTTGATCCATGGCATCCATTTTCTTTCAGGGCTTGGTAAATGTTGTTCCAGGCCCTTCTAGCTTTTAGGGTCTGGATTGAAAAATCTGCCCATATTCTTATTGGTTTCCCCCTGAATGTAATTTGATTCTTTTCTCTCACAGCCTTTAAAATTCTGTCTTTATTTTGTATGTTAGGTATTTTCATAATAATGTGCCTTGGTGTGGGTCTGTTGTAATTTTGTATATTTGGAGTCCTATAAGCCTCTTGTACTTGGTTTTCCATTTCATTCTTCAGATTTGGGAAATTTTCTGATATTATTTCATTGAATAGATTGTTCATTCCTTTGGTTTGTTTCTCTAAGCCTTCCTCAATCCCAGTAATTCTTAAATTTGGCCTTTTCATGATATCCCATAATTCTTGTAGATTCTGTTCATGATTTCTTACCATCTTCTCTGTTTGGTCAACTTTGTTTTCAAGATTAAATATTTTGTCTTCAATGTCTGAGGTTCTGTCTTCCAGGTGTTCTATCCTATTGGTTATGCTTTCTATGGAGTTTTTAACTTGGTTTATTGTTTCCTTCCTTTCAAGGATTTCTGTTTTTTTTTTTTTTCAGTATCTCTAATTCTTTATTGAAATGATTTCTTGCTTCCTGTATTTGCTCTTTTAACTGTTGATTGGTGCGATCATTTAATGCCTGCATTTGCTCTTTCATCTCCTCCTTCAATGCCTGCATTTGCTCTTTCATCTCCTCGTTTGCTTCCCTGATTGTTTTAATTATGTACATTCTGAACTCCCTTTCTGACATTTCTTCTGCTGTGCTGTCATTGGGTTTTATTGATATAGTATCTAGGTTTGTTTGGGACATTTTCTTCCCTTGTTTTCTCATATTGGTCAGATGTCAGTGGGACTCTGAGATATTGCAGATTTCCTCTATTGGCTTATAGTGTCCCTGTAGATTTCCAGTGTATCACCTCTCAGCCTTCAGTAGCCTGAAGTCTTGGAGGAACTTGATAATGCAGTGCTTCGAAGAAAGCTGCCTCTAGCCTGCTACTGGTTCCAGGGCTTGGAGCTGGCTCTGTGCGGAAAGGCTCTCACTGGGGGGCCTGCTCCAAGAAGCTGGCCGTGTGGGAGGAGCCCACTGGTGGAGTGAATAGGGCTACCTGGGGAATACTCTAGCTGCCCTGCCCTGCTCTGTTAAGCTGCCCCTATCCGGGCCTGCCACCCAGCCTGAACTTCACCGGGTGGGGGAGACTCACCCCGTGGCTGTATTTTAGTCCGAGTCCCTAATGCCTCCCCTTCTTGAATCCTCGTTTCTGGTCTGGCACCCTCTAGTCCGCCATCTTGGATTGCCCTGTGGAAAGAGCCCAGAAAGACCAGTTTTCTGTAGCTCTCCAAGATCACATCTCTGTATAATTTCTGCTGAGCCTGGTCCAGGCATTCCCATTCCTATTGAGAGAAATCAGTGGCCACATCCATGAATGTCAATGGTTTCCCATGGAGTTATTTATGGATGCAGCAGAAGTGGGCATCTTATATCGGTCAATTCTGAAGGACAGGACATTTCCTGGTCTTCACTCTGCCCCGCGTTCTCCCTTGGAGTCTCTCCTTCCCTGCGTCCCACAGAAACCTGGGGCTCCTGAGCACAGGAGGAAAAGCCACATGTCTATAATATTCTTAAAAATATTATTTGTATCCCTGAACGAAGGGCAGTATATAATGGGTACTCAAGTTGGGAACCTGTGGATATGTTGGTAGGTGCTGGACTGTGGACGCCAACAGCTTGAATTCAGAATGATTTTCTAACTTCAGGACCTTGGACAAGTCTCCTAACAGTTCCCTTGGAAGGGGTGGGAAGGTGGTACAAATGGTGCCTACTCATATGCGATGCATAATTTCTGGCCGACTGGTAGGGCAGAGGAAGGACCTTTCTACATTTTAATGCATGAAGTCATGCTAGGAGAGGTGGTCCTGTTTGAAAAAAAAAAAAAGAGACTTTGTTGGCTAGTAGAAGCTCTGCTCTGAGTCTGATAGACTTAACCGTACTCCCACCGAGGACTGTGAGAAGCTCCATCCTTAGTGAGGACTGTCTCCCAGGAGTCAAGTCCACCATGGGTTTGGTAACACAGCCAGTACCCATGCACATAAAATGGAAGAAGAGAGAAAGAAAAAGAAGCAGAAAGGTCACTCCTGGAGGCTCATTCTCTGTGGGCTCCTAGAAGATTGAAGACAAAAGTAGAGACATGGTATAAACCAGCTGCTGGAATTCATGTGTGTTTATGATCAGCTTATTGGTTTGACTGTTTATTACTGGAAAGAAATGACCTTCAAACCCTATTTATGAAGTCCCTAACTGGAAGGCTAAATGTGGAGAACATCCAGTTCGGTCAGTAAGGTATCACTCTGCTATCCACTGAGCACTTAGCAAGCAGTGGTGACCATCTCAATGGTCTCCCTGAGTGCAAAGTATGCAGATACCCTCCAAGATATCTGCTGCCATCTTATTCAGCGTTGTGCTGCTGTAACACAATCTCTGGCATTGGGTAACATATAAAGAAAAGAGGTTTATTTGGCTTATGATTCTGATGACTTGAAAGTCCATACAGTTTGGTGCTGGTATGTGAGGAGGGTCCTTCAGCTGCATCACAACATGGTGGGAGGGGAAGCGGGTGTGGGCAGAAGAGAGGGAGGGCTAGCGCCAGGCTCACTTTATCAAAACCCACTCCTTAGGCAATCGGTCCAGTCTCTCAAGAACAAGAATTTACTCTCTTGAATAAATTAATCCCTCTTAAAGGGATTTATCCCTCTCAAGCATTAATCCGTCTTAAAGGACCCATCACCTCTCAAAGGTACCACTCCCACACTGCCGTGCGGGGATCTTGCATTTTCATGGGATGAACTTTGCTCAGAGCCCAGCGCCTGCCTTAGGGTAGCTTTCGAGAGCTGAGCTCTTCTCAAGAAATACCGTCAGGACTGTAGGAAGTAGGGAGACATGATCAGATGTGTCCAGAGACGCTCATTCAGCAAAGCAAATTCCACTGTCAAAGTGGGACTGTGTTTGGGGGTGGGGTGGGACAGAAAGTGGTCACGCAGTGAAAACCAAGACCCGGCTCAGCCTTTCCCACTGTGCCCGAGCCCCGTGGTGAGCACAGGCCACGCAGCCGGAGCATTTTTTATTGTTGTCTTGAAGGACATACATACAGCAGCGTCAAAGCAGAGAGAAACTTCTCTGTGGCTGACACATTTCACAGGGAGAAATGGATTTTAAAACTGTTTTCAACTAACAAATTGACAGTCTTAGCCTCCTTCACCCAGGACGCTCTCCCTGGGGTGCAGTGTGGGGAGGGGCAGACCAGGGCTGATAAAATCTAATCCACTGCTTACAGAATCTGAGGGAGAGAGTTTTTCTAATCACCCACTAGAGGATTCCCCCTCCCAACCCAATTTCCTCCTAAATCACATACGAGAGGTCAGAAAACGGGGTGATAAGCTGTCCACCATGAGGTGGGTTGAAAGGCCTGATTCCATTCCATCAGAGCTCCGTCAGGGTTTATAAATTGTCACGTCTGTCTCCACACAAAGGGATAAAGTCTACAGTCTCATGAAGAAAAAATGCATGTTTTCAACTTAGATTTATCATCTTTAATACTGTTGAAGAGGGGGACAGAGATGGAGAAAGGTGGATGGCGGGGGCCCAGGGGCAGCAGGCAAAGCCAGCTGACAGGTGTAAACAAGCTCTCATTCCTTCAGCAGAGCAGAGTCCAGGGAGGGCAGGTGGGAGCTGAAGGGGAGCGTGGACAGCAGGAGCTGGGCTGAGGGTCTGCCTGCTTGGGTTCAAGTTCAGGCTTTGCCACCATAAAAGTTCAGGTGAATTACTTCATGTCT